>NC_072388.2:101423777-102666777 GCF_028885625.2 Pongo pygmaeus
TCTCACTCTGTAGCCCAAGCTGGAGTGCAGTGGCGTGATCTCGGCTCACTGCAACCTCTGCCGCCTGGGCTCAAGCGATTCTCGTGCCTCAGCCTCCTGAGTAGCTGGGACTACAGGAGCACGCCACCACGGCCGGCTAATTTTTTTTTTGTATTTTAGTAGATTTTAGTAGATTTAGTTTCACTATGTTGCCCAGGGTGGTCTCGAACTCTTGAGCTCAGGCAATCCACCCACCTCAGCCTCCCAAAGTGCTGGGATTACAGTACAGGCATGAGCCACTGCACCTGGCCAATGATTTTTTTTTTTTTTTTTTTTTTTGAGATGGAGTTTCGGTCTTGTTGCCCAGGCTGGAGTGCAATGGCTCGATCTTGGCTCACTGCAACCTCCATCACCAGGTTCAAGCAATTCTCCTGCCTCAGCCTCCCAAGTAGCTGAGGTTACAGGCATACGCCATCACACTTGGATCATTTTGTATTTTTAGTAGAGACGGGGTTTCTCCATGTTGGTCAGGCTGGTCTCGAACTCCTGACCTCAGGTGATCCACCCGCCTCAGCATCCCAAAGTGCTGGGATTATAGGTGTGAGCCACTGCACTGGGCCTGATTTTTTTTTTTTTTTTTTTTTTTTTTTTTTTTGAGATGGAGTCTTGCTGTCGCCAGGCTGAAGTGCAGTGGTGCAATCTCGGCTCACTACAACCGCCGCCTCCTGGGTTCAAGTGATTCTCCTGCCTCAGCCTCCCAAGTAGCTGGGACTACAGGTGCCCGCCACCACACCCGGCTAATTTTTGTATTTTTAGTAGAGATGGGGTTTCACCATATTGGCCAGGATGGTCTCGATCTCTTGACCTCGTGATCCACCTGCCTCGGCCTCCCAAAGTGCTGGGATTACAGGCGTGAGCCACTGTACCCGGCCCCGGCCTGATTTTTTTTTTTTAGAGATGAGTTTTCACTCTGTTGCCCAGGCTGGAGTGCAGTGGTGTAATCATATCTCATTGCAGCCTTTAACTCTCAGGCTTACGTGATCCTGCTGCCTCAGCCTCCTGAGTAGCTGGACTACAGGCGTGTGCCACGGTGCCTGGCTCTCCCCACACTTTACAGATGAGGAAGGTGACGCATAAATGATGCGGTGACTTATTTGAGGTCCACAGCAAGATGCTGTTCAGGGTAGAAGCCCAGTTCTTTGATATCCCACTTGGAAAGTCACTTAGTGGCATGCCTTCAATATTTCTGTGGGCTGTGTTATGGGGAAGGAAGAGAAGGGCCATTTGTCCACACATGGAAGAAAGCATTCAAAGGGAGCAGCAGGTCTCTCCCCGCGCCTTGCAGAGACGGTCAGGAGAGACCCCAAGCAGAGAGCACGCTGCTCAGGGACAGAGCTGGGCTTGCGACCATGTGTCACCCTGGTGCTGTGCTCCTTCCAGGTCCTGCCCTGGAGGGCAGCTGTATTCTCAGCCAGCCAGCCTTTCCTACAGCCCTTTTAGTGACCAGGGGCATTTCCTACCCTCACTTGATCTCAAAGCCAGGGGCGGTAGGAACAGAAAGGCGGGTTTTCTAGCAGGCTGGAAATGGCCAGCAGGGGAGCAAGCCGTGGCTGCCTGGGAGCGTCGGGTGGTCAGGTCAGGCTGTAGATGTGTCCTGTAGACTCAAGGCCACTTCTCAGGAGTCCAGAGTCCCATGAAACCACCATGAGTGCCCTCCCGGGATCCTGGAGATGTAGACAGAGCCCTCTTGAGGATCATTCATAACCACTGTCAGGTAGCTGACACAACATGCTGACTCGAGTATGACCATGGTCTGGATGAGGCCCTGGTAAATATACATTGATTTCTATCTATAGGACACTAATGAATATCCCAACACATCTTAGTTTCACCACTGTGTATGTGCTACTATGAATGGATGGTCAATGTAACTGATGTAAAAAACCACAACAAATAAACCTTTGTTCCACTGGACAGAACTGAAGACACAGGAGGCTCTGAGAGCAGTGTCCTCATGAATTGGCCACGTGCCTGTTGAGTGCTGCTGTGTGCCAGGCACAGGACTGACGGCAGTGAGGGGGACTCATGGGCCCTACTCTTTGGAAGCCCTGTGCCTTATCCTCTCTTCCAGCTTGGCCTTTGCGGAGTTCCCCAATACAGCATAGAGACAGATGTATGCACAGCTTCCACATTACAACCCCCTTCTAATAGACATAACCTAGGAGGCTGAGGCGGGAGGATCGCTTGAGCCCAGGTGTTCAAGACCAGCCTGGGCAACTCAGTGAGACCCCCATCTCTACTAAAAATTAAAAAAAAAAATTAGCCCAGCGTGGTAGTGCACACCTGTAGAGAAAAAGAAAGAAAAAAAGAAACAGACATAACCTTATTTATGAAAGAATGATAAATGGAAATTTCCTTTTCTCATAAAGAACTTTGTTTTGTCTACATAGTACTTTTAATTTCAAATACTCAGATTAAGAGCAGGCGTGAAGAGACATTAGAGTACAGACCAGGGGACAAGGACACCCAAATGACTCCCAGGGGTGGCTGGCTGGGGCTTCAATGAGGACACGTGGTTTCAGCATTTGTCATGATCCCTGGCACCTGGTCCATGTTGAGTTATTATTACTTATTACTGAAGGCAAAGAAAAAATTCCCTTGTGTTCCCTGGAAACCATGATGGGCCCTGTGGCTGCAACCCTGGTTGGGTACCCCTGGTCAGGCACCCGCGGCACTGCAGCACTGACACCTCCCAAATGGTCACAGGAGTGGGGAGAGCTGAACCAGCAGGAGAGAAAGGAGCCCGGGCAGAGTGGATCTTTAATGCCCTCTGAGGCACTTTTTTTTTTTTTTGCAACAGGGTTTTGCTCTGTCACCCAGGCTGCAGTGCAGTGGTGCAGTCATGGCTCACTGCAGCCTCAATGTCCCAGGCTCAGGTGATCCTGCCACCTCAGTCTCCTGAGTAGTTGGGACCACAGGCACGCACCATGACACCTGGTTAGTGTGTTTTGTATTTTTTGTAGATGTTACCCAGGCTAGTCTTAACCTCCTGGTAAGCTCAAGCAGTCTGCTTGCCTCGGCCACCAAAGTGCTGGAATTACAGGTGTGAGCCCATAGTGACTCATGCCTAGCCAGGTCATATTATTATCATCATTATTATTATTATTATTATTATCATCATCATTTTTGAGACAGAGTCTCGCTGTCACCAGGCTGAAGTGCAGTGGCATGATCCCGGCTCACTGCAACCTCTGCCTTCTGGGTTCAAGGGATTCTCCTGCCTCAGGCTCCTGAGCAGTTGGGATTACAGGCATGCCCCACCACGCCCGGCTAATTTTTCTATTTTTAGTAGAGATGAGATTTCACCATGTTGGCCAGGCTGGTCTCGAACTCCTGACCTCAGGTGATCCACCCACCTCAGCCTCCCAAAGTGCTAGGATTACAGGTGTGAGTCACCACACCCAGCCAAGCTTATATTATTATTGATGACATGCAAATGCTATTCACATCTGTGTGTGATACACTGTGATTACTTTTTAGCTTTTGTATTTCCTGAAGTTATAATTTTTTTTTTTTTTTTTTGAGACAGCGTCTTGCCCTGTTGCCCAGGCTGGAGTGCAGTTGTACGATCTCGGTGCACTGCAACCTCTACCTCCCAGGTTCATGTGATTCGCCCACCTTGGCCTCCCTAGTAGCTGGGACTACAGACACACACCACCACACTCAAATAATTTTTGTATTTTTAGCAGAGCAGGATTTCGCCACGTTGGCCAGGCTGGTCTTGAACTCCCGACCTCAGGTGATCCACCTGCTTTTACCTCCCAAAGTGTGGAATTACAGGCGTGAGCCACCGGGCCTGGCCTGAAGTCATAAATTTTAAAGTTTTTTTAGGCCATACGGGGTGGCTTACACCTGTAATTCCAGCACTTTGGAAAGCCGAGTGCTGGTGAAACCCCATCTCTACAAAAATACAAAAATTAGCCAGGCGTGGTGGCGGGTACCTGTAATCCCAGATACTCAGGAGGCTGAGGTGGAAGAATTGCTTGAACCCAGGAGGCGGAGGTTGCAGTGAGCCAAGATCGTGCCATTGCACTCCAGCCTGGGCAACAGAGCCAGATTCTGTCAAAAAAAATTGTTAAAGGTTTTTAAAAAATGTACTTATCATGAATTCCTCCCCCAATCCTGTTCTCTTTGATTTTGTGGCTTTCTGGCTTTTCATATTCAAATTGGCAGGATTTCTGGAGGTGGAGGGCATAACTGTATATGATTCATCCAGTAGGTTCAGCTAGATGTCCCAAATCAATCTACTTCATTGTTCCTTTCAGATAGAAGTTGCTTGGCAGATTCATTGTTTTTGTTCATCAATTAGGTCTTTTACTTCTGATTGTCCTTAGCAGTACTGATCCTTTCCATTAGTCTTCCTGAGCAACTTGCTGCAGGGTGTCCGGGAAGCGCACCATCAGGGACGCGTGAGTTGTCCTAGAAATCCTGTGCAGGTACGAAACCCTTCAACATCTCCTCTGAAGAGCGTTTATTCTTTAAGGAACCCCCAGCATAAAAGTGACTGCCCGTGGACTTGATGCCAAGGCCTCTCCCAGGCAGGTCTGGGTGAGTGACGCCTCTGGGGTCCTGCCTCTCCCAGCCCATCTGCCTCTGCAGCTCACTGCAGTAGCCGCTTCCTCAGCATGCAGGGGAGGCCATAGTGGACAACACCATTCCCGTCAAAGGCTGACCATGTGGTCTCGACTGCAAGATGCCCGAGTGCCTACTTTGATGATAGTCAGTTCTTTTTTTTTTTGAGACGGAATCTTGCTCTGTTACCAGGCTGGAGTGCAGTGGCACGATCTCGGCTCACTACAACCTCTGCCTCCTGGGTTCAAGCGATTCTCCTGCCTCAGCCTCCCGAGTAGCTGCGACTACAGGTGCACACCACCACGCCTGGCTAATTTTTGTATTTTTAGTAGAGACGGGGTTTCACCATGTTGGCCAGGATGGTCTCAATTTCTTGACCTCGAGATCCGCCAGCCTCGGCCTCCCAGAGTGCTGGGATTACAGGCGTGCGCCACTGCATCCAGCTGATAGTCAGATCTTAATAAATACAGCAAAGGCAGAGGAAAGAGAAATCCTAAGAAATGTTGCCTTTAAATGCTTTTGGCCAGGCATGGTGGCTCACACCTGTAATCCCAGCACTTGGGGAGGCCAAGGCGGGTGGATCACCTGAGGTCAGTAGTTCAAGACCAGCCTGACCAACATGGTGAAACCCTATCTCACTGAAAATACAGTATTAGCTGAGTGTGGTGGCGCATGCCTGTAAAAATCAGCCAGGCATGGTGGTGGGTGCCTGTAATCCCAGCTACTTGGGAGGCTGAGAGGGGAGAATCGCTTGAACCCAGGAGGCAGAGGTTGTGGTGAGCCGAGATCGCACCACTGCACTCCAGCCTGGGCAACAAGAGCGAGACTCTGTCTCAAAAAATAAATAAAGTTACAATAGTCTTAATAAACTTAGATAAATAGTATTTATAGTTAAATACTAAAATGACACAATTAAAAACTATACTTGGCCAGGTGCAGTGGCTCACACCTATAATCCCAGCACTTTGGGAAGCCGAGGCAGGAGGATCACTTGAGGCCAGGAGTTCAAGGCAAGCCAGGGCAACACAGCAAGACCCCCATCTCTAAAAAGTAAAAATAAAAAAATTAGCCAGACGTGGTTATGCACGCCTACAGTCCCAGCTACTCTGGAGGCTGAGGCAGGAGGATCACCTGAGCACAGGAGTTTGAGGTTGAGATTACAGTGAGCTACAATCATGCCACTGCATTCTAGCCTGGACAACAGAGCAAGACCCTGTATCTAAAAACAACAACAACAACATTATTGCTGGGCTGGGCAGTGCATGACTGTAGTCTCTGAGGAGACTGAGAAGGGAGGATCACTTGACCTCAGGAGTTTGACATTACTTGGGTTACATGGTAAGAGCCTATCTCTTATAAAAAACCAAAAAACTAAAACTGCTATTTATTAAGTATCACTATATACACAGTTCCACAGAATATAAACAGTTTGGGATCAGAGAACTTACAAAAAGGCAAACACAGATGTAGAAACCATGTAACAAGTAATGCCACAAAAAAGAAGAGTTTAAAGTAGGCTTTTGCAGGCCGGGCGCAGTGGCTCACGCCTGTAATCCCAGCACTTTGGGAGGGCGAGGCGGGTGGATCACGAGGTCAGGAGATGGAGACCATCTTGGCCAACGTGGTGAAACCCCGTCTCTACTAAAAATACAAAAATTAGCTGGGTGTGGCGGCACGTGCCTATAGTCCCAACTACTCTGGAGGCTGAGGCATGAGAATCGCTTGAACCCAGGAGGCGGAGGTTACAGTGAGCTGAGATCGTGCCACTGCACTCCAGCCTGGTGACAGAGCGAGACTCCATTAAAAAAAAAAAAACAAAGTAGGCTTTTGCATACTTTCACATTCTCCCCACACCCTAGCTTTTGGCCAGTCTCTTCAGTCTGTTTCAAAACTGTCACCTTTCCCTCATTCTAACCTAGTATGTTAACTCTGGAAATGGCTGCGAACATCGTGAAACTCGAGGATTTGTGTCAGAAGAATGCCAGGGAAGACAGTTTACATCGCTTGTCACGTCCCCAGTATGCCAACAGCGGCAATTTTTTTGTAGGTTATTTTCATTTTCATGACGTCAAACTTCATTTTAACTCCATGGGATCTTGTTATTTAAGACGAAGTCTCACTCTGTCACCCAGGCTGGAGTGCAATGGCTCACAGCAGCCTCTGCCTCCCGGTTCAAGCGATTCTTCTGCCTCGGCCTCTCGAGTAGCTGGGATTGCAGGCACGTACCACCATGCCAGTTGATTTTTGTATTTTTAGTAGAGACAGGGTTTCATCATGTTGGCCAGGCTGGACTTGAACTCCGAACCTCAAGTGATCTGCCCACCTCGGCCTCCCAAAGTGCTGGGATTACAGGCATGAGCCACCGCACCTGGCCCAAAAACTAATATAGTCTCATAAAAACTTCAACAATCAGGCATAAAGTGAAAATATTAAACCAGGGATTTTCTACACAAATGTAATGTATAAAGCATGCCTAATGTATAGAAACTAGATCACTCACTCATTCTGCTCAGAAACTCATTGATTTTACTCCGAAGCACCCACGAGTGACGGATTCCCAGGAGGGGCAGAGAAGGTTGAGCGGCACCACGTGGGGCTGGCCACGGGTTGTGGGCACGGGCACGCCTGGAGAGGCCACAGGGCTGGTGACAAGCTCTGGCCAGAAGACCCCAAGAAGGTCTGATCCTGGGGTCTGATCCAGGCCTGCGGCACTGGGTCCTAGGCAGACTGTCTGCCTAGTGGGACGTGGAAGGAGCCAGTGTCCGCAGCCATCTCAGGTCGTCACAGAGCTCGGTGGCCTGTCTCCAGCAGCATGCTCTCCAGATGCAGCCTGCTGTCGCTCTCCACGTAGGGCTGGTGCAGCCACATGGACAAGTAGCTCAGGGTGAGGTCGGAATCCCTGGTGTGGGCAAGCTCCTTGGCCACCGTGCGCTTCAGGAGCAGCTCCTTCCTGTACATCTCCGAGAGCTTATGCGAAACCTCATCTGAAAGAAACGTAAATCTCCCTTAATGGCAGTGACTCAAGAACATAGTCTTGACTCGGGAAGAACCACATTTTTAACAGCTCTTGATTAAAAACCAGAATCAGCAATAGCACTGACGGGAAGAAGGGCCCAATGGAGTTTCCCACCCTCGCTGGTGCAGATTAGTACAATTCGATAACATGGTCAGCAGAGTGAAATAAAAAGTGTATACAGGCCGGGCGTGGTGGCCCACACCTGTAATCCCAGCACTTTGGGAGGCCCAAGTGGGTGGATCACCTGAGTTCAGGAGTTTGAGACCAGCCTGGCCAACACGGCGAAACCCTATCTCTACTAAAAAATACAAAAACTACCAGGTGTGGTGGCTCGCGCCTGTAATCTCAGCTACTTTGGAGGCTGAGGCACGAGAATTGCTTGAGCCTGGGAGGCAGAGGCTGTAGTGAGCCAAGATTGCACCACTACACTCCAGCATGTGTGACAGAGCGAGACTGTGTCACAAAAAAAGTATATATAACTTTTTCTACTTGACTCTTAGGTGACCTACAGTGATGATCAGTAGGAGATTCCCCTCAAACTGACAATATTTCACTAAACACATTCCACTAGGTGATTTTACCCTTTCCTGCCTTATTTAAAAAGTCTCAGATCAACAACAAATAGCTTACCCTTGTCTTGAACTAATAAAGCTAAAAGTAACCCTTTAAGAAGTGCCTCATAGAGTTTACTGAAGCCATGGGCTTCATTTTTCCCAGTCGTCTTCCATGAGGTTGGCTGCAGTGACCTCAATTTGTTTTTTAATTAAAAAACAAAAGAAAAACCTCAACAAGCCAAAAAAACTCCTTTCTTCCCTTTCCCCCTGCAAAAATGAGAGATTTCTGCTTCCACAGAGGAGGTGGAATTCACTCTGCCCATTGGTTTTAGAGGCCTAATAACAGCAGCTTGCTTCACAGGTCTCTATGTTTCATATACTCAGCTTGCTTCCTGGGTCTCTATGTTTCATATACTCTGCTGATAACCAGGTAATTAAAGCCAAGAAGAAATGTTTAAGATGCCTCTGTCTCCTTTCCTCCTGATACTTTTGCATTGAATTTGAAAGCCTTGTCAGCTTCTTAAAGTACCAGATGTAACTGATACTAAATGCCCTTAATAACCTTTACCCTCCTGAAAATCAACTGAGAAGGAACTACTTACAGAAATGGGTTGTAGGCCACGTGTGGAACAGAGGGGGTCGTTTACTCTCCTCCCCATAATGGTAGTTTTCTAGTTCACAAATTCCCTTGGTAGTTGAAGACAGCTTTTCCATTTTCACCTGTATTTTGGTCTGAAAGATATTCATTTGGAATATGATAATATTATTTGAAATCTCCAGTCTCAGATTCAATAACTATAAGATTTCAAAGCTAAGAAGTGTAAGTCTATTATGATAAAAATTCCAATAACTAAACACTGTTAACTCTACGTACAGCAAATTCCCAGGGAGATGAAGGTGGACAGTTGCTATGATTTCATTAATTTGAATTACTTTGGTAATAAACCCCAGATTTCCAGTCCTAGAGCAAGAAAGGTTTCCAAGTGCCATTTCACTAGGATTTCCAAACAGCACTAATGTCTTAGACCCAAAGACCTGGAGGAATCCCAAAGCAGGCTCTTGCTGCGTTTTTCTTTTTTTTTTTTGCGACAGGGTCTCATTCTGTTGCCCAAGCTGTAAAACCGTAGTGCAGTGGCATGATCATGCCTTATGCAGCCTCAACCGCCGAGACCTTAGCCTCCCAAGTAGCTGGGATCACAGGTGTGCACCACCACACCCAGCTAATTTTTTTTAATTTGTAGAGACAGGGTCTCGTTATGTTGCCCAGGCTGGTCTCTAACTCCTGGGCTCAAGCGATCCTCCCGCCTCAGCCTCCCAAAGTGGTGGGATTATGCAGGCATGCGTCACCGCACCTAGCTGGCTCTTGCTGCTTTTAAGAAGTGAGAGAGAAAGGCATCAAATGAGCTCGTTTCTAACTCTATCTCTCTTTTTTTTTTGAGGCGGAGTCTCGCTCTGTTGCCAAGCTGGAGTGCAGTGCCAGGCTGGAGTGCAGTGGCGAGATCTCGGTTCACTGAAACCTCTGACTCCCTGGTTCAAGTGATTCTCCTGCCTCAGCCTCCCAAGTAGCTGGGATTACAGGCATGTGCCACTACGCCCAGCTAATTTGTGTATTTTTAGTACAGACAGGGTTTCACCATGTTGGCCAGGCTGGTCTCGATCTCCTGAACTCGTGATCCACCCGCCTCGGCCGCCCAAAGTGCTGGGATTATAGGCATGAAACACTGCACCAGGCGTTGACTCTTATTAACTGCCTTTATTTACAAAAACCTCCTTGACTTCCTTGTTTATAAAATGGCAACACAGAAAGGGAGCCCTACACACTTCACGCAGGAAGGAAGGAAACGTGGCGAGCTGCCATTGACGGTCCCTCAGCGTGGGCCAGGCTCTGTCCTAAGCCCTGTAACTGCATGATGTGCACAGCCACTTGTGGGAGACACTAAACCATCCCCGCTGCACACACCAGGCAGCACAGAATAGGGGCAATGGTGGGCTTACTTTCACAGTGTGGTGAAGAGGATTAAGTGAGTTAGTATTTGTGAAGCACCTACTTGGAGATATATAAGGGTTTGATAAAGAAAATTAATGGGTGAAGTAACTAGGATTTCAGATTTAAGTAGCACAGGTCTATAAAGACCAAATTTTGAACTCCTAAGTATAACTGACTTTACATACATGGGGGGAAATAAGAAAAGACACATAAATTGTCAAAAATCTTAATTCCTTTACTTGGTCCTTCCAACCACCCTCCAAGTACATTGGAAGTGGCAAGCACTAAATTCAGCTAACATTAATTTTAAAGGACTTTACTTGTTTCCCGAATCTTTTAAGGTTTGATATTTTATTTGGCCCAACCCCAAGAGGCAGGACTCGTCATTTCCGTTTTATAGCTGGGAAATTGCTCAAGGTTGAGCTGAGGAGGGATGAGGCCAGGACTCGATACCATGCCTTCTGACACTAAGTTTTTTTTTTTTCTGAGACAGAGTCTTGCTCTGTTGCCCAGGCTGGAGTGCAGTGGCGCTATCTCCACTCACTGCAAGCTCCGTCTCCCGGGTTCACGCCATTCTCCTGCCTCAGCCTCCTGAGTAGCTGGGACTACAGGCGCCCGCCACCGCGCCCGGCTAATTTTTTTGGTATTTTTAGCAGAGATGGGGTTTCACTGTGTTAGCCAGGATGGTCTCGATCTCCTGACCTCGTGATCTGCCCACCTCAGCCTCCCAAAGTGCTGGGATTACAGGCGTGAGCCACCGCGCCCGGCTGACACCAAGTTTTAACACTCAATCCTCTGCTCTTTCCTCTGAGTCCTGTAGCAGCTCCCTGGTGCCACCTCATCCTAAGAAAAGCTGATAACAGGAGATTAAGGAAAATTCTGGAGCCTTGACCCCAGGCGAGAAGTCATGCTCAATTCTGTAGCTCGGCCATCAGTAAAGAATTCAAGTCACATAGGTACATGCAGCCCTGAATGAACAGTGCATAAACAGCAGGCTCTTACATTTCAACATCGGTGGCTTCTTCCCACAGCAAACACAGACCACAGTGAAATGTTAGCCCAGCTTAGGGAGAATGGTGCATGAAACCCCCAGAAGGTCAAAGTTATGAAAGACACAGACCAGGTCTGGAAACCATTCTCTTTAACGGATAGAGGAAAATAGGAAAAATAATAATAATACCCTATAAAATCAACTTTTGGTTTTGAACATAGAATGAGAACTTATTCCCAAACCACTTTTCTTTTTCTTTTTTGACAAGGAGTCTCACTCTGTCACCCAGGCTGGAGTGCAGTGGCGTGATCTCGGCTCACTACAACCTCCGCCTCCTGGGTTCAAGCAATTCTCTGCCTCAGCCTCCCAAGCAGCTGAGATCACAGGCAGCCACCACCACACCCGGCTAATTTTTGTATTTTTAGTAGAGACAGGGTTTCACCATCTTGGCCAAGTTGGTCTTGAACTCCTGACCTTGTGATCCACCCGCCTCAGCCTCCCAAAGTGCTGGGATTACAGGCATGAGCCACCGTGCCCGGACTTTTTTTTTTTTTTTTTTTTTTTTGAGACGGAGTCTTGCTCTGTCACCCAGACTGGAGTGCAGTGGCTTGATCTCGGCTAACTGTAACCTCTGAAAGTGATTCTCCTGCCTCAGCCTCCCAAGTAGCTGGGAATTGCAGGTGTCCGCCACCACCCCCGGCTAATTTTTTGTATTTTTAGTAGAGATGGGGTTTCACTATGTTGGCCATGCTGGTCTCAAACTCCTGACCTCAGGTGATCCACCTGCCTCAGCCTCCTAGAGTGCTGGGATTACAGGCATGAGCCACTGTGTGTGGCCAAAACAAAAATAAAAAAAAATAATAAAAAAAAATACAACAATTAGCTGGGTATGGTGGCAGGCACCTGTAATCCCAGCTACTTGGGAAGCTGAGACAAGAGAATCACTTGAACCCAGGAGGCAGAGGTTGCAGTGGGCCGAGATTGCCCCACTGCACTCCAGCCTGGGTGACAACAGTGAAACTCCGTCTCAAAAAAAAAAAAAAAAAAATTAACAAGTGGGAGGGAGGGAAGAAATCTCCCATGCAGAATAATTCCAAATAATTTATGTAGATACTGCACCCTCAAGGAGGTGGTGAATACGTCCCTACCCGCTAGGTGTGGGCTACGCATAGTGACTTCCTGCCAAAGAACACAGCATGGGAGGAGGAGAAAGAGCAACGTCACAGCAGAGGAACCTGGAAACACTGCACAGCCAGGTGATCAAGGACAACTTCAACAGTGGAAGGTCCTGGCTGTGCACAGTGGCTCACACCTGGAATCCCAGCACTTTGGGAGGCTGAGGTGGGAGGATTGCTTGAGCCCAGGAGTTTGAGACCAGCATGGGCAACAGGTGAGTCCCAAAGAAAAGTCCTGATGACAGTATGTCCAGTATGTGCCCTCGATATGACATGATAGAAATGGCACTTTACTTCTTGGTCCACCTCTGAAAAAAACCCATAACCTCAGTCTAATCAGGAGAAAAACAGCAGAGAAATCTCAGCTGACGGACGTTCTACAAAATACCTGATCAGTATCCCTCAACATTGTCAAAGACAGCAAAAACAGGGAAGTCTGAGAAACTGTCACGGCCAAAAGGAGCCTAAGGAAACACGGGGACTCGATGTCATACAGGATCCTGAAGCCGAAAGAAGACATGACGGAAAAGCTAAGGCAGGGCGCCAGGGCTCACGCCTGTGATCCCAGCACTTTGGGAGGCCAAGGTGGGAAGATCACTTCATGTCAGGAGTTCGAGACCAGCCTGGCCAACATGAGAACCCCGTCTCTACAAACGCATTTTAAAAATTAGCCGGGCATGATGGTTCATGCTTGTAGTCCCAGCTACTCGGGAGGCTGAGGCAAGAAGATCACTTAAGCCCAGGAAGTAAAGGCTGCAGTGAGCTGTGATCATGCTACTGCATTCCACAGCAAGAACTGGTCTCCAAACAAACAAACAAAAAGGTGAAAATATAAAGATCTTAAATGTTTATGGGTAAGCTTCAGTTATCCAAGTTCAAATATGTGTAAAACCTAATTTCCTGTGCCTAGCAAAGAAATAAGGTGGTGTTATCTTCACATCTGGTGGCCAAGATGGTGGGTATTGAAATATAGTTATTAGTTCATTAAACAAACATTTTAATCTCTTATGTGCTGTATCAGGGATGGGAAAACTATCCCTGGAACACAGGTCAATTCTGGCCCATAGCCTATTTCTGTATGGCCCAAAAGCTAAGATGGTTTTTACATTTTTAAATGGTTGAAAAATAACCAAAAGGACAATAGTGATCGTGACTCATAAAAATTATACAAAATTCTAATTTCAGTGTCCAAAGATAAAGTTTTCCTGGACGAACATGGTGGCTTATGCCTGTAATCCCGGCACTCTGGGAGGCCGAGGCGGGCAGATCACTTGAGGTCAGGAGTTCAAGACCAGCCTAGCCAACGTGGCGAAGACCCGTCTCTATTAAGAATACAAAAGTTAGACAGGCATGGTGACGCGCACCTGTACTCCCAGTTACTCAGGACGCTGAGGTGAGAGAATCGCTTGAACCTGGGAGATGGAGGTTGCAGTGAGCCAAGATCACATCACTGCACTCCAGCCTGGGTGACAGAACGAGACTCTGTCTCAAAAAAAAAAAAAAAAAAAAAAAAAAGTTTTCCTGTACGGGTGCAATGGCTCATGCCTGTAATCCCAAAACTTTGGGAGGCCGGGGTGTGTGGATCACTTGAGGCCAGGACTTCAAGACCAGCCTGGCCAACATGGTGAAACCCCATCTCTACTAAAAATACAACAATTAGCTGGGCGTGGTGGCGCACACCTGAGATCCCAGCTATGCGGAAGGTTGAGGCACAAGAATTGCTTGAACCCGGGAGACGGAGGTTGCAGTGAGCCAAGATCTTGCCACTGCACTCCAGCCTCAGTGGCAGAGTGAGACCCTGTCTCAAAAACAAAAACAAAAACAAAAACAAAAAAGGCCAGGCGCGGTGGCTCACGCCTGTAATCCCAGCAGTCTGGGAGGCCGAGGCAGGTGGATCACTTGAGGTCAGGAGTTTGAGACCAGCCTGGTCAACATGGTGAAATGCTCTCTCTACTAAAAATACAAAAATTAGCTCATGTGGTGGCGTGAGCCTGTAATCCCAGCTACCTGGGAGGCTAAGGCAGGAGAATCACTTGTACCTGGGAGGCGGAGTTTGCAGTGAGCCGAGATCGTGCTACTGTACTCCACCCTGGGTGACAGAATGAGACTCTATCTCAAAAAAAAAAAAAATCCAAAAAACAAAGATAAAGTTTTCATGGAATGCAGCCACATCCATTTACACATATATTGTCTATGGCTATTTAGTCCTATGTGGCAGAGATGAGTAGCTGAGACAGAGACTGGCTGGCCCTAGAAGCCTAAAATATTTACTCTGTGGCTGGGTGTGGTGGCTCATGCCTGTAATCCCAGCCCTTTGGGAGGCCAGCAGGTGGATCCCCTGAGGTTAGGAGTTTGAGACCAGCCTGACCAATATGGTGAAACCCTGTCTCAACTAAAAATACAAAAATTAGCCAGGCGTCGTGGCAGATACCTGTAGTCCCAGCTACTCTGGGGGCTGAGATAGGAGAATCGCTTGAGCCCAGGAAGCGGAGATTGCGGTGAGCCAAGATCGCGCCACTGCTATCCAGCCTGGGCGACAAAGCAAGGCTCCATATCACGGAAAAAAAAAAAAATTTACTATGTGATGAGCCCTGAAAGTGGGTGAAATTTCCCCAGATGATGCACAAGAGGAGTGAGTGTCTAAGACAGCATCTTGGGGAACATTAAGATTTATGCGGCAGGCAGAGGAAGAGAACATCCGAGGAGACTGAGAAGGAGGAAGGGATGGCCAATGGTCAAGCGAACCCCAAATACGTCCATCGGATTCAGTGACAGTGACCACAAGTGGCCTGCGTCTTTATGTCTTACCAACCCATCCAAGGTGGCCTGCAGTTCCTCACACAGCTTCTCCAGTTCCTCATTATATTCCAGACACACCTTTTCTTCATTTTCCTTCGAGGCTGGGCTGCTGCTGTTTAGTTCTATCTTGTCTTTATTCCTAAACAAAATAGAAAATAATGTGTACAAAATATACTGTTTAAGCTTGCCTTATTTCCTTATAATAAATTCTACAAACCTCTATATCCACATAGTTACGTGGGACATTTTGCATAAGCATTGTTCTTTCATATCATTATGATACAAATTTAGTTATTATTTATATGTGCAATGAATATGTCCATTGGTCACTCAACACTCAATTTTGCACCAAAATAAGTCAGTTAAATTCAGCCATGTGACAGCTGGTTTTGGTGGCTCATGCCTGTAATCCCAACACTTTGGGGGGTGGATGCGGGAGGACTGCTTGAGTCCAGGAGTTTGAGTCCAGCCTGGGCAACGTAGTAAGCCCTCATCTCCACAAAAATTAAAAGTAAAAATTAGCTGGGCATGGTGGGACACACATGTGGTCCCAGCTACTTAGGAGGCTGAGGTGGGAGGATCACTTAAGCCCAGGAAGTCAAGGCTGCAGTGAGCTGTTATCGCACCATTGCACTCAGCCTGTGCGAAAGAGCAAGACTGTCTCAAAAAAAAAAAAAAAAAAACCATTCAGCTGTGAGGCATCCTTGGCATAGGGCACGGTGCTGGATGTACAAAGATGAATAAGACATGGATCATTTCCTCAAAGAGTTCACAATCCAGGAATACAGGCATGCCTCATTTTATTGTGCTTCACCTTATTGAGTTTCACAGATAATGCATTTTTTATAAGTTGAAGGTTTGTGGCAACCCTCTGTATGTAGAGCAAGTCAATCAGCGCCATTTTGCCAATAGCATGTGCTTACTTCATGTCTCTGTATCATATTTTGGTAATTCTTACAATATTTCAAACTTTTTCATTATTATATCTATGATCTGTGATTGGTAATCTTTGATATTACTAGTTTGTTTTGAGGTGCCACGAACCATGTTCATATAGAACAGCGAGCTTAATGAATGAATGTTGTGTGTTCTGACTGCTCCACTGACCGGCTGCTCCCATTTCTCCCCATCTCCTTGGGCCTCCCTTTCCCTGAAATAGGAGGATATTGAAATCAAGCCAATTAATAGTCCTACATTGGCCTCTAAGTGTACAAGTGAAAGGAAGAGTTGCATATCTCTCATTTAAAATCAAAAGCTATACTTTGGCCAATTTAAGAAACAAAAAAATTAAAAGCTAGAAATGATTAAGCTTAGTGAGGAAGGCATGTCAAAAGCTGAGATAAGGGGCCAGGTGCGGTGGCTCACGCCTGTAATCCTAGCAGTTTGGCAGGCCAGGCGGGCGGATTGCCTGAGCTCAGGAATTCAAGCCCTGCCCGGGCAACACATGAAACTCCATCTCTACTAAAATACAAAAGAAATTAGCCAGGTGTGGCAGTGTGCGCCTGGAGTCCCAGCTACTTGGGAGGCAGAGACAGGAGAATTGCTTGAACCCGGGAGGCAGAGGTTGCAGTGAGCCAAGATTGCGCCACTGCACTCCAGCCTGAGCGACAGAGCGAGACTCCATCTCTACAAAAAAAAAAAGAAAAAAAAAGAGCTAAGATAAGCTCAAAACTAGGCCTCTTGTGCAAAACAGTTGGCCAAGTTGTGAAGGCAAAGGAAAAGTTATTGAAGAAAATTAAAGGTGCTACTCCAGTGAACATGTGAATGATGAGTGAAACAGCCTTAGTGCGGATATGGAGAAAGTTTGAGTGGTCTGGATAGAAGATCAAACCAGACACAGCATTCCCTTAAGTCAAAGCCTAATCCACAGCAGGACCCTAACTCTCTTCAATTCTGTGAAGGCTGGGAGACATGAGGAAGTTACAGAAGAAAAGTTTGAGACTAGCAGGATTTGGTTCATGAGGTTTAAGGACAAAAGCCATCTCCATAACATAAAAGTGCAAGGTGAAGCTGTAAGTGCTAATGTAGAAGCTGGAACAAGTTATCTAGAAGATCTACTTAAGATCAGTGATGAAGGTGGCTACATGATACAACAGATTTTCAGTGTAGATGAAACAGCCTTCTATTAGAAGAACATGCCATCCAAGACATTCACAACTACAGAGAAGTCAATGACAGGTTTCAAAGCTTCAAGAGACAGGCTGACCCTCTTATTAGGGGATATTGCAATTAGTGACTTTAAGTTGAATCCAATGCTCATTTACCATTCTCAAATTCCTAGGGCTCTTAAGAATGATGTTAAATCTACTCTGCCAGTGGAAAAAGCAAGAGAACCAGAACTGGAAGTGGGGTCTAAAGATGGAACTGAATTGCTGCAATCTCATGAGAAAATTTGAACAGATGAGGAATTGTTTCTTACGGATAAGCAAAGAAGGTGGTTTCTTGAGATGGAATCTATTCCTGGGAAAGATGCTGTGCACACTGTTGAAATGACAACCAAAGATTGAGAATATTATATAACTTAGTTGATAAACTAGTGTGAGAGGTCTAATGTGGGTAAACACTATTAAACAGCAATGAGAAATAACAGAACCAGAATAGTGGCTCTACATTACACGCATGGCTTCCATGTTGAAAGACAGTGAGACACGGCTGGGCGCGGTGGCTCATGCCTGTAATCCCAGCATTTAGGGAGGCCGAGGTGGGTGGATCACTTGAGGTCAGGAGTTCAAGAGCAGCCTGGCCAACATGGCGAAACTCTGTCTCTACTAAACATACAAAAATTAGCCAGGCATGGTGGCAGGCACCTGTAATTCCAGCTACTCAGGAGGCTGAGGCAGGAGAATCACTTGAACCTAGGAGGCAGAGGTTAGAGTGAGCCAAGATCACGCCATTGCACTCCAGCCTGGAGGATAGAGTGAGACTCGTCTCCAAAAATAAAAAATAGAAAAAGAAAGTGAGACATAAAGGAAATAATAACATATGTTTTTTGTTTATGTAAAATCCAAAAATGGACGAAAAGAATTCGTGGTAGTTTTTTCCATATCAGCTAGGTAATGTGCCAACATCATAGGCACAGGTCATATATGAGCATGAAAACCCAATCATCACGCCTATCAACTACAAAAGAATCAAAGAATCTGTGGTTTTAAAAATCAGAATAGCCAGGCGCGGTGGCTCACACCTGTCATCCTAGCACTTGGGAGGCTGAGGTGGGTAGATCATGTGAGGTCAGGAGTTCAAGACCAGCCTAACATGGTGAAACCCCGTCTCTACTAAAAATACAAAAATTATCTGGGTGTGGTGACAGGTGCCTGTAATCCCAGCTACTCCGGAGGCTGAGGCAGGAGAATCGCTTGAACCCGGGCAGTGGAGGTTGCAGTGAGCTGAGATCACGCCATTGCACTCCAGCCTGGGCAACAGAGTGAGACTTAGTCTCAAAAAAAAAAAAAAAAAATATATATATATATATATATATATATATGGAATATAATTTTGCATTTAAAACATACAATTTATACTTACATGTGTCATCTTACCACTTTTGCTTAATATTTTATTTTAAAATTTATTCATGTTGATATTTCCCCAGTTAGAGTGAAAAACTTAGAGCATGAAAAACCAATATGTACTTACAATAAACTGATTTTCAAGTTGGCAATATTATTTGCAGTGGTAAAACCTGCATCATTGAGGGTTTCCCACTTCAGGATTAAATTGTGCCAATCAGCTGCATTGTCCTTAATTTTTCTTGCACTGACAGATAAGACAGGTTTTCTGGGCGTTACAATTCCAAGAGTCTTTGCTGATAGGGTATAAAAGAAACAAAATTATTATCATGGAATATACAATCATAGTTGGAGGGCAAATGTCCTTATAATTTTCAACAGTAAAACTATCTGAAATGCTGCATCAACTGGACAAATAAATGTGGAAACTACAAAGTCTGAATGAATGTGAAAGTTCCTGGAAGAAGACAATATAGAATATTTTTAACATTTTAAAATTCACCAGATATAGTTGAATCCTCTTCTAGCTTAATGGCTCCACAAAGTTTTACCTTAATGGCTTAAGGAAAAACTTTGGAAAAAAATCTTTTCTAAAGATTGGAAATAAGGTAAAGTTGTGACTTTCTGCTAAAACTCTTCAACGGCTCACGTGACCTTCCCTACAGGATAATCCAGCCCTGACTCCTGAGTACTTCCACTATCTAGTCTCAGGCACTGATACTTTAAATTTGCTCAGAGTAGCGTGGCCCATGAGTGCTAATCATTTCAAGACACTGAGACAACAGAGATGCAGAGTTGATCACGATGCTGCCACTGCCCTGCTTGGTAATCAGGAGGAAGTCCAAAATCCTTCCAGACCTAGCTACCCCTCCACATCATCATGTACATCAACCCACACCTTGGCCCCCCGTCAATATCCAGCAAAAATGAACTACTGGCAGCTCTTGATAAGCTGAGGTGCCTGCAGGCCTTTGCACGTGTTCTCTCTGCAGGAAAGCTCCTTCCTTCCTCAGGCTCACGACGCCCATCCTCCAAGATGCACCCGGATCCCACTGCCTGTAGGAAGCAACCCCCAGACCACCAAGAGCCAACTCAGGTTGTTTGTTCTCCCCCAACCCTCCTGTGCCCTCTTGCCTTCTCTAATTTGAACCCCACAAAGGCTTCTCATTGCCCACAGGATAAAGTCCTCTTGAGGAATCCAGGACACACAACAGCTGGATGGTTTGACGCCTCAAGTCAGAAGACCACACTGCCTGCGTCTGAACCCCAGCTCTGCCAGCCATGAGATCTTGGGCAAGTTAATGTACCTTTCAGAGCCTCAACATTTTCATCTGTAAAATGGGAATAAAAATAGTATCTATTTCATAGGATTGCTGAGATTAGATATGTGAAGTTGTGAGGCCTCGCACATGGCAAAAACCCAGTATCTCACCTGTTAGCTCAAGGGCCTCTACTATCCAAGCTCTGCCCACCACTTCAGCTTCTACCCTTTCCCACTTGCCCTCTGTGCCTCAGAGCTGGCTCTGTACAAGTTCTGATTCTGACCTGGAATGTTTTTCCTATCTGTGTCTGTCCCCACTCCCCTGCCTCATACTTAGTATCCTCACTTTTAAATATCATCTTGATTTATCATTCATTCTTTACTTAAACAACAAATATTTGCTTACTGCCTACAATATGCCAGGCATGGGGGAATGAAGTGATTGAATGAGACGGATCAGGACCGTTTTCATGGAACTTACTTTCCAAAGGGGAGGCAGATAATAAACAATTAAATGACCACGATCAGTTCAGATCATGATAAGCGTGTGTGGAAAATAAAACAGGGTCTTGTGTTAGTGTGACCCCCTGAGAAGGTGTCGTTTAGGCTGAGATTTGAATGATGAAAAGCCAGAAATAGGGTAGGTCAGTAGTATGTACCCTAATTATGATAATGAGGTTGGTGAGTTCAAAAAACAGAAAACAAAACAAAACAAGCAAGCAAACAAAAAAACCAGTGTGCTGGAATGAAATGGACAGAAAAGGACTAGTGGGTGAGGAGGTGATCAGACAACTAGAACCTAATAGGCCAAGATAAGAAGTTTGGACCAAGGGCGGTGGCTCACGCCTGTAATCCTAGCACTTCAGGAGGCCAAGGTGGGAGGATCACGAGGTCAGGAGATCGAGACCATCCTGGCTAACACGGTGAAACCTCATCTCTACTAAAAAAATACAAAAAATCATCCGGGCGTGGTGGCGGGCGCCTGTAGTCCCAGCTACTCGGGAGGCTGAGGCAGGAGAATGGCGTGAACCCGGGAGGCGGAGCTTGCAGTGAGCCCAGATCGCACCACTGCACTCCAGCCTGGGTGACAAAGCGAGACTCCGTCTCAAAAACAAAACAAAACAAAAAAAAACAAAACAATAAAAAAATGAAGTTTGGACTTCTAAGTATTAGCTTGGTGCAAAAGTAACAGATTTTGCCATTACTTTTAACAGCCAAAACTGCCATTACTTTTGCACCAACCTAATACAATGGGGAGTGAGCAATGAGCTCTGGATAGGGCAGTGAAATTATCTGATTTAGGTTTTTAGAAAGTCATTTCCACAGAGAAGTATTCCTGGATCCCCCAGGTTGGGTTACGACTCACCACTAGATATGTGGTACACCCTATAATTCTGCTATCATGATATTCACCAGTGGAGTGTATTTGCTTGTTTAATGTCTATATTCCCTGCTAAACTGGAAATTCGACTAGGGTAGGAACTATGTCTTGTTCTCTTTCAAACCTTCCACACATAGGAGGCTTTGCATAAAATGAGATAAATGGAGGAATAGCTCTTACCACCTGTTCTATAATTGTCTAAGGGTTTTCCCCCCAACAGGAGATTCTGAGGGCAGGATCACATCTGATTCATGGTCAGCCTGACTCATACGGGGCACATATTTAGGAACCAAAAACATAACTGACTTCAAGAAACTCAAGGGCTGATAAAGACAGACCAGTCATCAGCGTCACAGGACAGGGTAGGGTGAGGGCACAGTGGCTAAGTTACTTATCCCCTCTGACCCTCGACTCCCCATCTGCAAAATGGGGTTGACATTACTTCATGGGACTACTGTGAGGTTCAAATGAGATGATCCACTTAAAGTACTTGGAGCAGTACTCAGCAGACTGAGCACTAGGCGAAAGCCAGCTTTCATTACAAGCAGAATGTTCTGACTGAGGGCAGTTCAGGGAGGAGTTTCTGGAGGAGATGAGCATGCAAGGCTTGGCACCCAGTGAACTCTGTTAGTGCTAATTTATAGTGACAATAATTACAATTTGGGTGTCTGACCTGCTGACACTCATTTGCGTATATCGTCCCGTTCATCTGTCACTCCACATGTGAAAAAACGGAGGCTCGGCAAAACTGTCTCCCGAGCAGCCTGCGGGCTAGGCTGGGGCAAGACATCGACCTCCATTTAACCTCATTTAATCCGGGGAGCTCCTGAGCTTCTGGCCCAACCTACGGCCCAAGCAGTAACATTTACAGCCACCCCACCCCGGGAAAGGAACCGATTTCACGCACCTTCCATACGGTCCGCAGATATCCCTAGTAGGAGACGCGAAGCCCCGCCCACCCCCGCCGGAAACGCATTTGCGTCACGTCCGCCCCGCCCGCTGCCACTTGTGGCTCTGCCGCTCTAGCCCTCGGCGGAGACAGCTGCCGCTCTTCGGTGCTAGCCCCGGTGCTGGCCCCGGTGCTGGCCCCGTTGCCCAGGGAACAGGCTCCCGGCAGCCCCCGCGGCCCGGAGTCCATCCCCGCCTCCTCCGGCCCGGCGGGGCCGACGAGTCCGGAGGGGCTGCCGCGGGAGGTGAGTCCGGCGACGCCGCAGGCGGCCCCGACGCCCCGGACGCCTGGCCCCGCGCCCCTCCTCGGCCTCCCTCGGGCCACTCTTCCCTTGCCTCAGCCCCGCAGGGTCTTCATGCCCGTCCGCCCCGTCTCCCTCGCCCGCGGTCTCGCCTGCGCGGAGTGGCGGACACTAAATGCCACCACACACGGAGCGCCTGGCTTGCCGCCCGCAGAAGCCGGCGGTCCGCAGCGGGGAACAGGGGCCGCCCGCCCCTCCTCAGGCCTCCGCTGCGCGCCCCGCGCCCTCGGCCCCCGGCCCCCGGCCCCACCCTGCATCCCGGCTGCCGGTCTGGCCGCGGGCTCTGCTCCTTCGCCTTAAGATTGACGTCGTGTTCTGTCCCCCACTCGTAGCCCGCGTCCCTTACATCCGCCCACCGGCGCCTGGCCCCAGGCCTTGACACTCATCCAGTTGGTGTTCAGTGTTCGATGAATGGATAAGCGAATGACTCCTTTCCCAATCCTATTTGAAGGCCTGGGAGGCAGAATAGGTAGTAAGTGTTAAAGGATGGGGTGTCCTGGAGTCAGAGCCGGGCAGGTCACAGCGGCCCCTTCCTAGCTCTGTGCTGGGGCAAGTGCCCTACCTCACTCCGCTCCAGTTTCATCACCAGTGGAATGCAGATGAGAATAGTTTCTACCTCTGGCTTGGTAAGAGGATTAAATGGGTCAGTGCATGTAAAGTTAAGCACGGTGCCTGCCGCTGTACATTTCAGTAAAGGGGAGCCCCTGCTGTCATCTGTGCTAGCCTGCGTTCTCGCCCTCTAGTCCCTTCTGATATGTCTCTGACTTCTCATGACTTTAGTTTCTCTTTCTCTACTTCCATTTCTCTTCCCTGCACTTTTTTCTTCCTCTCTTTCTTATTGGGATTCAGGAATTTTATTCGGTTCGGTGACTTATGTTCCATTTGTTGGCAGAATGTGGAATACCAGCCTGGGTGCATCCTTTTCTCATCTACTGGAGTGATCAGTTGCACTTGTTGACTGCCTCCTTGCACCAAGGTCTTGTAGACGGAGTTCTGGGAAATCTCAAAACCGAAATCCCAGGCATAGGTAGAATCAGGGAATGAAGCCACTGTAGCTCCTTGTGATCACCAGTGATTCCTGGTCTTTTAAGCTGCAGGACTTTGTGTTGTCTCACACGCAGCTATAATGTACCTTGATAAACCTCTGACCTTGTTTTTGTTGTTGTTGTTGTTGTTAACCTGACTTGCGTCCCATATTGGTGGTTATTTGGCCATCGTGTACCAGCACTGTGCCAGGCCGGCTCTAGGGATGCTATGGTGAACCAGACAGACCCTGTCACTGCCTCAGGAAGATCATGGTCTGGCCCTTGAAGTTTAAAAGGGAGAACTAAGTGCAGGTGTAGGGGACACACAAATTGAATTTTCAGGCCTGCCTTGGAAAACCAGTGGTGGGGAAGATGGAATGAGGATAACCCTCTTCTGAAGGAGTGACTAGGAAGTAGCTTTTGTTAGGCATCAGCTATATTATACCCACGTGTCTTTTTCAATAGAAGACTGGCATCTACTGGATTTTTTTTTCCAATTTTTTCTTAAAGAAGTTACACTTAAGTTTGGGGAGCATCTCATTTCATATTAGCCGCTGTATGAGTTGAAAAAAATGGCTACTGGAACTTAGTGGGAAGAAAAGGAAGGAAACAGGCATCAGGCAGAGGCAGTTGATTGAACTTGGGAAGATGAGGAATAGATCAGGAAAGGGTTATAATGAAAAGCTTTGGTGTCAAGCATGAAGAGATTTCTAGATTTAGTAATGCACGGAGAGATCAGTTAAATTAGAAGGGAGTAGTTGATGGCTTTGCGAATTGCTAAGGTAGAAGGGAGCTCTTACTCAAGATGTGTGTTCAATTTAAAATGAATGTACTCTTTGGACCTGGACATAAGAGTTCCATTGAATTTTTGCCACTATTTTATATGTAGGGCTGTCATACTTGGGTGAATCTAGCACAGTGCTTTGAGAGAGAGATTCATTCAACAAACGTGTATGGAGCGTTGATTGTACCATACTCTTTATTGGTCTTTTGAAGTACCACAAAGTATATAGACTAGAAGAACATAGGTAAAGATGAGAAAGAGTCCACTGAAGGGGAGAGAAAACAGATAATGATGGTGCTGTGTGATAACTGCCATCATGGAGTTCTATGAAAGCAGAGAAAGACCAACCAAGTATCTGAGGGAATTTATGAAGGCTTCCTAATGGAGGAGGACTAGTTCTTACGGGGTACATATGGGGGAATAGGGAAGAGTGGAAAGGGACTTTGTTCTGCAGAGACATACAGGTTATGGTGTGTGCAGGGACTGTGATGGAAAGCTGATGGATGCACAAACAAAACGTGGCCTGTCTACACAATGGAAGGCTGTTCAGCAATAAAAAGGAACGAAGTACTGATTTGTGCTACAACATGGAGGAACCTTGAGAACATTATGCTAAGTGAAAGCAATCAGACACAAAACACCACATATTATATGATTCCATTTAATGAAATGTCCAGAATAGGTGAGCTGTAGACAGAGAGGAGATCAGTGGTTGCCCAGGGCTGGGAGAAGAAGCGGGTAGAGGGGTGATTGCTAAAGGGTGGGGAGTGTACAGTGTGTGGATGGAAGAGTGGCCTGAGATGAAGTTAGATATAGACTGTTTTGTCATAATGTCTAATTTCCATGCTTGTGTTAGGCTTTAGCTTGTGACCATTGGGTAGCCAATGGGGATGGGAGCAAGGAAGTGACAAAATTTTGTCTGGAAGATAAATGACTGCCTCAGTCTCATTACGTTCCTCCTTAAGAATTTAATACTCAAATAATTAATAGATGTCGTAGCCAGATTTCAAACATAGATTCTACAATAGGGATACAAATTGTTGCTTCCTAGGGATTTTGGAGAGAATCCTTAAACCATTAGTGTAGTCAGAGCACTCTGATAACATGGTTATTGTACGGCTAAGTGGATGACTTAGACTCTATATTAGCCCTAGCTCCAGTTTCAGAAATCGTGCATCCGGGTGGCAGTTGGGTGTTAGCAGTCAGCAGTGAAGGCTAGCTGCCACCTTCCAGGGTTATGAGATTGACAGGGCTAGTGGGGAAAGGAAGCATCGTAATTTGAAGGATGCCATAGAGTGGTGTTTTGTATTTTTTTAACTGAAATATTCATGACTAAGGAAGCATTATTCATTTTATTTTTTTTATTTATTTATTTTCGAGATGGAATATCGCTCTGTCACCCAGGTTGGAGTGCAGTGGCACGATCTTGGTTCACTGCAGCCTCCACCTCCCAGGTTCAAATGATTCTCCTGCCTCAGCCTCCCAAGTAGCTGGGATTACAAGTGTGCGCCACCACACCCGGCTAATTTTTGTATTTTTTAGTAGAGATGGGTTTTGCCATGTTGGCCAGACTGGTCTCGAACTCCTGGCCTCAAGGGATCCTCCCACCTCGGCCTCCCAAAGTGCTGGGATTACAGGCGTGAGCCATCATGCCCAGTCCAGCTTTAAAGATTGAATTGAGACTGTTGTTTTGCAGTAAGACCTGAAGTTAACAAATCTTTACTGAGCATCTACTCTGTGCCAAAGATATTATTAGATACTAGGATTTACCTTGGTAAGCAAGAGAGAGTTCATGTTGCTTACACTCTCATAGGAGAGATGATTTTTAAATGATTTAGCAAATAAAGCAATTAGAGGTTGTAATGAGGATTATGAAGCACATATGATAGAGGAAAGAAGGGACGGTTGGGTACTCTTAAGTGATCTGGTCAGAGAAGGCCTTTCTGTGGTGGTGATATTTAAGCTGAGACCCCACGGTTGAGAAGAAGCCAGATAAATGGAGTGAGAAGATCATTTATTCTGCATAGAGGAAATAATTATGAAACCTGAGCGGGACAGAGTGGGTCAGTGGAGCTAGAACTTGGAGGACAAGTGGAGACGGGTAGAGATGTGACAGGGGAGCTGCAAAGGGCTTAGACCACACAGGGCATTTGGTTTTTATTCTTAGAGCACTGGGGAACCCATGAGGAGTTTTGAGTAGAATGAGTAGTATGGTCTGATTTCTCTTTGAAGGAGCTGATTTTTTCCTTTGTTTTTTTGGGGGTAACGGCTTTATTGAGATATAATGTACATGCCACACAGTTCACCCATTTATATACAATTCAATGATTTTTACTGTATTCACAGCTATGCAACCATCACTATGTCAATTTTAGAACTTTCTCATCACCCTAAAAGGAAACTCTGTACCCTTCAGCAATACACCCTAACCCCTTCTTCTCCCAGCCCTGGGCAACCACTGACCTACTCTGCCTACAACTCGCCTATTCTAGACATTTCGTATACATGGAATCATATAATATGTGGTGTTTTGTGCCTGGTTGCTTTCACTTAGCATAATGTTCTCAGTATTCCTCCATGTTGTAGCATGAATCAGTACTTCACTCCTTTTTATTGCTTAACAGGCTTCCATTGTGTCTATAGACCACATTTTGTTTGTCCATTCATCAGTTGATGGACAGTTAGGTTGTTTTGACATTTTGGCTATTATAAGTGGTGATATTATGAACATTTATCTACAAATTCTTTGTAGATATGTTATCATTTCTATTGGGCACAAACTTAGGAATAGAATTTCTGGGTCATATGGTAACTCTGTAACCTTTTGAAGAACTGCCGACTGGTGGCTGCACCATTTTATTTTTCACCAGCAATGTATACAGTTTTCTCCACATCCTTGCTAACACTTGTTCATACCCTAGTGGGTATGAAGTGGTATCTCCTTGTCGTTTCGATTTGCATTTCCCTGATGATTAATGATGCTGAGCATCTTTTTGTGTGCTTATTGGCCTTTTTTTTTTTTTTTTTTTTTTTTGAAATAAAGTCTCGCTCTATTGCCTAGGCTGGAGTGCAGTGGCGCGATCTTGGCTCACTACAACCTCCACCTCTCGGGTTCAAGTGATTCTTGTTCCTTCGGCCTCCTGAGTAGCTGGGATTACCGATGTGCACCACTATGCCCACCTAATTTTTGTATTTTTAGTAGAGACAGGGTTTCACCATGTTGGCCAGGCTGCTCTCGAACTCCCAACCTCAGGTGATCCACCGGCCTTGGCCTCCCAAAGTGCTGGGATTATAGATGTGAGCCACTGTGCCCGGCCTTACTGGGCATTTGTGTGTCTTCTTTGGAGAAATTTTCTTAGACTTTGCCCATTGTAAAATTGTCTTTTGTTGTTGTTTTGAGATGAAGTGTTGCTGTGTTGATCAGGCTGGTCTCAAATTCCTGGGTTCAAGCGATCTTCCCACCCCAGCCTCCCAAGTAGCTGAGACTATAGCCACGTGCCACTGCACCCAGCTTTTAAAATTGTCTTTTTATTATTGAGTTATAAGAGCTCTTTATATATTCTGGGTAAAATCTCTTTATCAGATATATAACCAGCAGATATTTTCTTCTATTTTGTGGGTTGTCTTTTTTTTTTTTTTTTAATTTTTGTCGGTGGTGTGGATTAGATGTATTTTTACTTTCTTGATGGTGCCCTTTGGAACACAAGCGTTTTTCATTTCAGTAAGTCAAAGAGCTAATTTTGCCGGCTGAATGAGCCTGGCTTCTGGGGGCAGGCGTGGAAGACCATGGCAGCAGTGCGGGTGAGGGATATGATAGCTTCTACTATGGCATGGCCACAGAGTTGGTGAGGAGGCGCCAGGCTTGAGGGAGGCTTGGAGATAGGGCTGATGGACTGAGTCGAGAGGTTGTTGTACGGGTGAGGGAAACAGAGGAATTGAGGGTGAATACTAGGATTTCAGCTTGAACAACACTTTTGATTCAAAATGTGATTACGCTGTTACCTGCTGGACAATTG
Source organism: Pongo pygmaeus (assembly GCF_028885625.2). NCBI lineage: Eukaryota > Metazoa > Chordata > Mammalia > Primates > Hominidae > Pongo > Pongo pygmaeus. The sequence goes on from NC_072388.2 coordinate 101,452,137, forward strand.
TGACAGTTTCTAATACCTGCTGGAGCCTAGCAAGGGCAGCCCTGCGCTCCCTCCCTGAGTTCTGAAGTTGCTTTTGGTAGGATTATCACTGAGTGTGCCGAGGAGATGGTCAGGGATTCTGACCTTTTGTAATACCCACTAAGACTTCCTAAGCCACCACAAATAAACATATTATCTGAGTAGAATAGTGCACTTGGTCTGCAAATGCACTTTCAAGGCAAATCCCTTGACTCCCTTCTAGCTAGACTGCAGTCTCAAAGCCCTTCCTGTGTAGAGCCTGCGAGCTGTCAGTGGATAGCATCAAATCAAGCAGATGGATTCTTGAAAGCTAAGTGTCATCATTTGACAGAGCTACTACAAGGAAAAATATTTTTATTTTTAAAAAATTTTTATTGATCGGTTGATTTGAGATGGGGTCTTTTTCTGTCGCCTAGGCTGGAGTGCAGTGGCTCGATCATGGCTCACTGCAGCCTCAAACTCCCGGGCTCAGTGGATCCTCCAGGTTCAGTCGATCCTCTAGGCTCAATCGATTCTTGTGCCTCAGCCTCCTGAGTAGATGGGACTACAGGCACGCACCACCACACCTGGTTAATTTTTTGTATTTTTTGTAGAGGCAGAGTTTCGTCATGTTGCCCAGGCTGATGTCAAACCCCTGGGCTCGGCCGAGCACGGTGGCTTACGCCTGTAATCCCAGCACTTTTGTAGGCCAAGGAGGGTGGATCACAATGTCAGGAGATCGAGACCATCCTGGCTAACACAGTGAAACCCCATCTCTACTTAAAAAAAAAAAAAAAAAAAAAAAAAAAAATTAGCCAGGCGTGGTGGCAGGCGCCTGTAGTCCCAGCTACTCAGGAGGCTGAGGCAAGAGAATGGCATGAACCCAGGAGGCGGAGCTTGCAGTGAGCTGAGATCGCACCACTGCACTCCAGCCTGGGCGACAGAGCGAGACTCCGTCTCAAAAAATAAATAAATAAATAAATAAATAAACAAACAAACAAACAAACCCCTGGGCTCAAGTGATCTGCCCACCTCAGCCTCCCAAAGTACTGGGATTACAGATGTGAGCCACTGTGCCTGGCTAAGGAATAACTTTTTTTTGAGATGGAGTTTTGCTCGTTGCACAGGCTGGAGTGCAATGGCGCAATCTTGGTTCACTGGAACCTCTGCCTCCTGGGTTCCAGCGATTCTCCTGCTTCAGCCTCCCGAGTAGCTGGGATTACGGGCACCTCCTACCATGCCCAGCTAATTTTTGTGTTTTAGTAGAAACAGGGTTTCACCAAGTTGGTCATGCTGGTCTCAAACTCCTGACCTCAGGTGATCCACCCACCTTGGGCTCCCAAAGTGCTGGGTTTACATGTGTGAACCACCACACCCGGCCGGTAATAAGATTTTTAAAGGAGGAAATAACGTTAAGCAATACTTATTGGTGAAGAGCTCAGTACTTCCGCTTGTTTGCTAGGAGATCTCATCAGCTAAAGCAGATAAGAAAGTGCCTTCCAGAGATAGGAAGTAGAAGGTGTGAAGGCCAGGACGTGAGAGGCCAGGCCTGTTGTAATTGGAAGCAATTCAGTGTGGCTGGAGGACAAGTGAGAGATCCTGGGGTGGCAGAGGCCAGATCACCAAGGTTCTTGTAAGCCAGCAACACTTGGGCTTTAGCAGGAGGAGGATGGGGACCACTGCAGAGTGTTAAGCAAGGGAGTGATGACATCAGCTTTGCACATCAGGAAAATCCCTCTGTTTGCCACGTGGATGACGGGGAGGGAGAGGCGGGCAGATGAGCTGGGCACCAGAGAGAGCTGCAGGTGAGAGGTAGCGGTGGCCCGAGCTAGGGGTGACACACTGGGATGTGTGGGAGATGTACTGAACGGAGAATCGGGGACATGGAGAGGAGAGGAGGAGGGATCAGGGATGATGCTCCTTTTCTGGCTTGGTCAGCGTGGCCCAAGCAGCTGGTAGAAGATACAAGATAGGTAAGTGTTTTTGACATTGTTCATTTACTCTGTGTTTATAGCTAGGATGTAAGTTTTACTAATCCCATTTCAGATGGTAAATGGAGATCTAGAGAGGTTAAGCAATTTTTCCAGGGTGCCTCAGGTAGTTTTAGGAGCATTGGGATTTGAACTCAGGTCTTTTTCACTTCAGTATCATTAGCCACTCATCGTGCAGTTCTTCCTCGGTGGAAAGAGGGTCAGTTCTGTGGCTGTGGGTCTGAGACCTGGGGGTTGGGTGAGGTGGAACATGGAGTTGGGTGAAAATTGGGTAAGGAGGAGCAGAAAGTCTTAGCAGAAATGTTTGTTGAGTCTGCATTGTTTTTCCCAAACCTACCACAGGACAGTGAGACAGTAGCTCTGTGCCTCTTCCTCAGCCTGTCCTAGACACTCTTTCTGCCAGGAGGACAGTTTTGCTGGGAGTTGGCCTCAACCTGCTCCTCCTATCTGAATGGTGGGTGAAGGACAGGCAAGCCTGATGCTAAGCTCTTCCAGAGGCCCCCAGATAGGGAAATAGCATGGATTCTCTTGTGCCCGCTGGGGACTTTCTAGGCACCTGGCCCCCAGACATGGCTGTCTTGACTTATCTGGGTGCTATGGCTTATGGGCCTCTAGATGTCCTTTGGAAAAACATGTGTGAGGCATAAATTGATATGAACATTCTTCAAGGCAGTTTGGCAATACATTCTTTTTTAATTCAACATCTTCACCTCTTGAAGTGTACTCCAAGAGTGTGCTTAGATATATTTCGTTGTTTATGATGGTGAAATTAAAATCTTTTGGTTGAGAAAATTTTGGTTTATCCATACAGTGTGTTCTCTGCAGTTTTTCTGTATAGTCACTAAAAATCACATTCTAGGGGAATATTTAATAACATGGAAAATACTCATGATTTATTAAGTGAAAAAGTCTGTGTGTGTGCGTATATGTTTATATACATATATCTGTAGCTATCTATGTATATGGCATATCTCAGTATGATGAGATTGTGACTTTTCTTTACTTCTTTGTCCTTTTATTTTGAGACAGGGTCTCACTCTGTCACCCAGGCTGGAGTACAGTGGTATAATCAGCTCACTGCAGCCTTGATCTCCTGGGTTCAAGCAATTCTCTGTGCACCACCACACCTGGCTAATTTTTGTATTTTTTGTAGAGTCAGGATCTTGCTGTGTTTCCCAGGCTGGTCTCAAATTTCTGGCCTCAAGTGATCTACCCGCCTTGGCCTCCCAAAGTGCTAAGATTACAGGTGTGAGCCACCGCCCCCAGCCGCCTTTGTACTTTTCTTTTCTTTTCTTTTTTTTTTTTGAGATTGAGTTTCACTCTCGTTGCCCAGGCTGGACTGCACAATCTTGGCTCACCACAACCTCCGCCTTCTGGGTTCAAGCGATTCTCCTGCCTCAGCCTCCCCAAGTGGCTGGGATTACAGGCATGCACCACCACGCCTGGCTAATTTTGTATTTTTAGTAGAGACGGGGTTTCTCCATGTTGGTCAGGCTGGTCTTGAACTCCCAACCTCAGGTGATCCGCCCCCTCTTCAGTCTCCCAAAGTGCTGGGGTTTACAAGTGTGAGCCACCGTGCCCGGCCTTCTTTGTGCTTTTCTATATTAACAAATTTTTGAGGCCGGGCATGGTGGTTCATACCTGTAATCCCAGCAAGTCTGGGCGTGGTGGCTCAAGCCTATAATCCCAGCACTTTGAGAGGCCAAGGTGGGTGGATCACCTGAGGTCAGGAGTTCAAGACCAGCATGATCAACATGGTGAAACCCCATCTCTACTAAAAATACAAAAATTAGCCAGGTCTGGTGGCAGGCACCTGTAATCCCAGCTACTTGGGAGGCTGAGGCACAAGAATCGCTTGAACCTGGGAGGCAGAGGTTGCAGTGAGCCAAGATCGTGCTACTGCACTCCAGCCTGGGCTACAGTGCAAGTCTCAAAAAAAAAAAGCAAATTTTTGATAGTAAGCATTTATAACTGTTATAAAAAGAAACCTTTATTTTTAAAAAGTTAAATAAATTATGGCACATCAATGTGTATATGAGTATATATGTATGCACTCTTTAAGGAAACAAAGGCTTTTACTATTTCTGTGCCTTGGAAAGAAGAATGAGAAGTTTCTGCATCCATGAAGTGGAGGTAACATTCATGTCTAATGTTTGGGGATTGCAGGAAAAAAAAAAATGGAAATAACTACAAGTTTCTGCATCCATGAAGTGGAGGTGACATTCATGTCTAATGTTTGGGGATTGCAGGAAAAAAAAAATGGAAGTAACTATGGTGCCTACTTCATGTTTTTTTTGTTTTTTTTTTTCTTTTTTTGGTGAGGATTTAATGGGTTCGTGTGCTAAGAACAGTTTGTGTTAAGTACAGATGGTTTTCAACTTGCAAGGTTTCAACTGTTTTTTGACTTTAAGATTGAGCGAAAATGATACCATTCAGTAGAAACCATATTTCCAGTAACCATACAACCATTCTGTTTTTCACTTTCAATATGGTATTAAATAAATTACATGGGATATTCAACACTTTGTGGTAAAATAGGCTTTAGTTAGATGATTTTGCCCAGCTGTAGGCTAACATAAGTATTATAAGCACATTTAAGTTAGGCTAGGCTAAGCTAAGATGTTCGGCAAGTTCAGTGTATTAAATGTATTGTGACTTACATTTTCAGCTTATGATGGTTTTCTTGGGACATAACCCCATTGTAAGTTGAGGAGCATCTGTAAAAACATTAGCTATTCCCATTATTATTACTTCAAAAGAGGGTGGATTGGGTTCTTAAGTATCACAGAGGAATGCAATTATTATTATTATTATTTACTTACCTTTAAGAAAGTTCTCATACATGGATATATTCTGCCTTCCTACTTCACTGTATTGGCTATTGTGACTATCAGATGAAATGGGAATCTAAGGCCGGGCACGTTGGCTCACACCTATAATCCCAGCACTTTGGGAGGCTCAGGCGGGCAGATCACGAGGTCAGGAGTTCAAGACCAGCCTGGCCAATGTGGTGAAACCCCCGTCTCTACTAAAAAATATAAAAATTATCCGGGCATGGTGGCACACGCCTGTAGTCCCAGCTACTCGGGAGGATGAGGCAGAAGAACCCAGGAGGCGGGTGTTGCAGTGAGCCCAGATCGCACCACTACACTCCAGCTTGGGGGACAGAGCGAGACTCTGTCTCAAAAATAAAAAAAAGAAATAAAATCTAAAAATGCTTGGAAAACTGGATATGCTATACAGATTTAGGGAATTATTATTCCAGCATTGAATTGTGGTCATATTGAAGAAAAAATGATATTTTGCTGCTCTTCCATTCTGTTTTTTAGAATTTTATATTTAATATTTTTTCTTTTGCTCTACACATTCAGAGAAACTTCTCTAGTAATGAACTATAGAAATGATCCCAGAAAGCGCAGCCTTTGTTCTTCTGTTCTTGTCACTCATTCCTTCCTTGCATATTTTCCTTTTATTTATTCATTTAAGAGACAGTGTCTCACTCTGTCACTCAGGCTAGAGTGCAGTGACACAGTCATAGCTCACTGCAGCCTCAAGTTCGTAGGCTCAAGTGATCTCCCTGGCTGGGTGCAGTGGCTCACACCTGTAATCCCAGCACTTGGGGAAGCCGAGAAGGAAGCATCACTTGAGCCCAGGAGACCAGCCTAGGCAACATAGTGAAACGCTCTCTATTTTATAAAATGAAATATTTGTTTGAAAAGCGTGATCTTCCCACCTCAGCCTCATGAGTAGCTAGGACTGCAGGCATGCAGCACCATGCGTGACTAATTTTTAAAAATATTTTTTGTTGAGGCGGGAGTCTTCCTATGTTGCCCAGGCTGGTTGTGAACTCCTGGTCTCAAGCAGTTCTCCCACCTTGGCCTCCCAAAGCACTAGGATTACAGGCATAAGCCACTGTTCCTGGGTCAAATTTTCTATTTCATCATTCCTTCATTTATGCAACAAATACTTGCTGAATGCCTCTGATGTGCCTAGCCCTTTTCTCCCTGTGGGGGGAAGAGGGGTGAGTGAGGCCGATATGGACTCTGCTGTTATGGGTCTTACAGACTAGTGTGTGTGTCGGAGTGGCAGGCAGGCAGATGGCCAGTCAGAGAAAAGAAAGGAGATGTGTGGCTAGGCCGGGCACAGTGGCTCACACCTGTAATCCAAGCACTTTGGGAGGCTGAGATGGGAGGATCTCTTGAGCCCAGGAGCTTGAGGCTGTAGTAAGCCACTATTGAGACCAGCCTGGGCAACATAGCGAGACCTCATCTCTACAAAATAATTTAAAAATTAGCCAGGCATGGTGGCATATTCCTGTAGTCCCAGCTACGTGGGAGGTGGAGGCAGGAAGTTCACTTGAGCCCAGGAGTTTGAGGCTTCAGTGAGTCATGATCTTGCTACTGCTTTCCAGCCTGGGTCACAGAGTGAGACTGTGTCTCAAAAAAAAAGTAGAAGAAAGGGCCTGTGTAGAGAAAGTAAAACTGGGGGAGGTGACAGAGAGAGAACTCAGTAGGGGAGGAGAAGTCAAGTACGGCCTCATGAAAGAGGGCACAATTGAGAAGGAGGAAGAGCTCAGTAAAGAAAGAACATTCCAAGTGGATGGAACAGCCAATGCAAGGGCCCTGGGGTGAGAACGAGCTGGATTAATTTGATCAGAAGAGGGATTGGAAGTTGGTCCGTCCACTATGTAGAAATAGAAAACCTACAGTTCAAAGAGACCATAAATCCATGATGCAAGAAGTTTCTATGAGAGGAGCTTGGAAGTCTCCATAGAACCTGTAGAGCTAAAATATCCCTCCAGGTGTAATCAGGTACAGAGCATCTACCTGGACTGTTACAACTTGCCTGTCAGAGCTGTGACTGTGGTGTTGGCAAGAGCCTAGGACTTGGAGGGAAAAGACCTAGAGTCAAGTCTCGGCTGTTTGATCTTGAGTGAGTCTTATGACCCTCTGGCCCTCAGTCCCTTCTAAAAGTTGGGGATGATGCTACCTGTCTTATAAGGTAGGGTCAGGATTAAATGAGTGAGTGAGCACTTTGTGAAAGATGACGTGCATGGAAGGGTTGCATATCTTTAGTAAGGGAAGCTTTGAAGCCAAAGTGCAAGTGGGTGGGTCTCCATGTGGAACAGAGTAAGGTGCTGTGTGGCTGGACTCTTGAGTGCTGAGGAGGCTGTGGGCATCCAACCAGGCCAGGGCACCTGTTCTTCACCATCTCATTAACACAGCCAGCATATCTGCATCTGAGATTGGCCCACTATTCTCCTACTAGAGTGTCTTTCCTGTTTGTCTTTTCCATATCCTGTCCCACCTGGTGGGCTTCATAGTTCAGGATGTGTTCAGTGAAGCCATGTCTACACTCACTCTAATCCCCACTGATCTCTCTCTCTTCTCATGAAAACCCACAAATTATCACCTCATTACTTGTGGATTTGTGTCTTTTCACTGTTTCATCTGCCTCCCTGTGTAGATCATAAGCTACTTGGGAGTAAGAACTGTTTTGTTTTTTGTATTCTTTCAACTCCCCCATGGCATTCACGACAACATAAATCATAGAGGTCAGAACATACTGAAGTGCATTTTGAGTTAAAATGCTCAAAAGTGATCTTAGTGACACGTGTTTACTTTCTCTGTTTATTTAATGTTTACTATAATGCAGCTATAATGTTTACCTGCCTAAAATTTAATGCAGCTATAAAGTTTACCTGCCTAAAAGTTCCATGTTGCCATTATTAAACATACTTCTTTTTGCCGTGACTAGGCATTGAAAGGATTGTAATGCTTTGTTCTGTAGCCCCCAGGTTTCCCTAGATGACAAATAAGCATTCCTTTTCCTGCGTGAAGATCGTCTGTGGAAACCTTGGCCATGGCATCGATATCAGAGCCTGTTACATTCAGAGAGTTCTGCCCGTTGTACTATCTCCTCAATGCCATTCCGACAAAGATCCAGAAGGGTTTCCGCTCTATCGTGGTCTATCTCACGGCCCTCGACGCCAACGGGGACTACATCGCGTTGGGCAGCAGCATCGGCATGCTCTATCTGTACTGCCGGCACCTCAACCAGATGAGGAAGTACAACTTTGAGGTGAGCCTTGCTTTGCTTTTCACCTGAGGGGGCATGAGCCATAGCTGACGCTTAACATGCTTGTGTTCTAGGATGAGATAATTTACTTCTGATTTGCCAGAATGTGGCCTTAATACCTCACCCAAACAATACTTTAAAACCGTCTTTAGCTGAAGTGGAATATAACTAAAAACATTGGTGTTTTTAACTTTTTCCTGCCTCCAAAAATCTAACATCACTTTATTTATTTATTTGAGACAGAGTCTCGCTCTGTTGTCCAGCCTAGAGTGCAGTGGGACAATCATAGCTCATTGTAGCCTCAAACTCCTGGGCTCAAGTGATCCTTTTGCTTCAACTTCCTGAGTAGCTAGGACCACAGGGATGACTGCCACACCCAGCTAATTTTTGTTTTGTTTTGTCTGTAGAGACATGGTTTCACTATGTTGCCCAGACTGGTCTTGAACTCCTTGGCTCGAGCAGTCCTCCTGCCTTGGCCTCCCAAAGTGCTCGGATTACAGGCATGAGCCACCACACCTGGCCTAACATCACTTTAAAAGAGAACATCACCTGAGGTCAGGAGTTTGAGACCAGCCTTGACCAATATGGTGAAACCCTGTCTCTACTAAAAATACAAAAATTAGCTGGGTATGGTGGCATGCACCTGTACTTCCAGCTACTCAGGAGGCTGAGACAGGAGAATTGCTTGAACCTGGGAGATGGAGGTTGCAGTGAGCCAAGATCACACCAATGCACTCCAGCCTAGGTGACAGAGTGAGACTCCATCTTAAAAAAAAGAAAGAAAGAAAGAAAGAGAAGATTTTAGTATTTAAAACTTACTACAACACTTTGAAAGCAGATATTTTTTTTCCTAAGTGTTTACAGGAACAGGCACATGCCTGTTTTTCAAAGTTTTGAATAATCTCTAGTTCTTCTCTTGAAATTATGATGAAAAAAGGATTTATATGAATATTGGCTCATTGCCAGAATATGCACCTCTTAGCTGAGCTGAGGTCTCTTCTATAGCATTGGGATCCTGACCAATCTGTTTCTTCAGTGCTGTGGACTCAGGCATTTCTGTGTATTGTAGATATTGGTGGAGATGTTATTTGACCGTGTTGTGGCTGGCACCAACTATTGGTGAACTGTAATTCACCCACTTAGTCAATATCTGTAGTTTATTGAGTACATCACTTTTGTGAGAGACTCAAAGTTGACTGAGTTGTGGCTTCTACCACATGGGACTCTATTCTCTCTGTGGTTAGGGGGCTTTTATGGACCAAGATACAGCTTTTGTATCTAAGAGAAATGTTTACAAATACTTGTGTTTTAATCAATATTCAATATATTAAAGTTTTAATTTAAAACGTAACTACCTTAAGCCTCTGTGCTCATTTTAAAATAATAAAAATGGTTGGTACACATACAGCCCTTTCTATGTGTCAGACATTATTCTTTAAAAATATGTTTTTAAAATTTTTTAAAACATTATTTTTTCCTTCTCACTATGCTTCTTGGACAGACATATATTAACTCATTTTATCCTCACAAAAACTCTCTGAGGCAGATGTTATAATGATCTTCCTCATTTACGAAGGAGACAGCTGGTGAAGAGAGGGTAGGTGACTTGCCTGAGGTTGGCTGGTAGTAAATGGCAGCACCGTCACGTGAACTTGGGCAGACTGTCTCTAGGGTCTGTATTAATTTTTTTTTTTTTTTTTTTGAGACGGAGTTTCACTCTTGTTGCCCAGGCTGGAGTGCAATGACATGATCTCGGCTCACTGCAACCTCCACCTCCCAGGTTCAAGCAATTTTCCTGCCTCAGCCTCCAAAGCAGCTGGGATTACAGGCACCCGCTATCACACCCAGCTAATTTTTGTATTTTTAGTAGAGACGGTGTTTCACCATGTTGGCCAGGCTGGTCTCAAACTCCTGACGTCAGGTGATCCATCTGCCTCAGCCTCCCAAAGTGCTGTGATTACAGGCGTGAGCTACCACACCTGCCTGTGTATTAATATTTTTTGTATAAAAATTAGAACTACTGCTATTTCTTCTCTTTGAGTAATAGCTCATGGATTTGACTGATCAAATTCCCCAAACATTTAAAACCATTACATAATCTTTCAAACTGTAGTTAGGAGTTTAATAGTCTGAAATCTCTCAAATGCTTCAGACACTTATAAGGAAGACTTATGAATCCAATGATGAACCCCAACAAGATTAATCAAAGAAATCCCTGCACAGAGACATCCTAGTCACACTGCTAAAGATCACAATCTTAAAATCCGTGCACAGAGGCATCCTAGTCACACTGCTGAAGATCACAATCTTAAAATCCATGCACAGAGGCATCCTAGTCACACTGCTGAAGATCACAATCTTAAAAATAGCCAGAGAACAATGACGTATTACCTGTAGAGGAACAATGATTTAAATGACTGTGGATGTCTCATCAGAAACTGTATTAGCCCATTCTCACGCTGCTATGAAGAAATACCCAAGCCTGTATAATTTATAAAGGAAAGAGGTTTTATTGACTCACAGTTCCGCATGGCTGGGGAGGCCTCAGGAAACTTACAGTCATGGTGGAAGGCGCCTCTTCACAGGGCTCACTGTCACAAGAACATGAGGGAGGAAACCATGCCCACGACTCAATTATCTCTACCTGGTCCCTCCTACGACATGTGGGGATTATGGGAACTATAATTCAAGATGAAATTTGGGTGAGGACACAGCCAAACCATATCAGAAACAATGGAAGCTGGAAGACAGTAGCATTTTTTTGGTTTTTTGTTTTTGTTTTGTTTTGAGATGGAGTCTCACTCTGTCGCCCAGGCTAGAGTGCAGTGGCACGATCTCGGCTCACTGCAACCTCCACCTCCCGGGTCCAAGCGACTCTCATGCCTCAGCCTCCCGAGTAGCTGGGACTACAGGTGCCCGCCACCACGCCCTGCTAAATTTTTGTATTTTTAGTGGAGACAGGGTTTCACCATGTTCGCCAGGATGGTCTCGATCTCCTGACCTCGTGATCCGCCCGCCTCGGCCTCCCGAAGTGCTGGGATTACAGGCATGAATCACCGCACCCAGCTTGTTTTTTTGTTTTTTTGTTTTTTTTTGTTGTTGTTGTTGTTTTGGCAGAGTTTCGCTCTTGTTGCTCAGGCTGGAGCGCAGTGACGCGATCTCGGCTCACTGCAACCTCCGCCTCCTGGGTTCAAACGATTCTCCTGCCTCAGCCTCCCTTGTAGCTGGGATTACAGGCACACGCCACCACGCTCAGCTAATTTTTCTATTTTTAGTAGAGACGGGGTTTCACCGTGTTGTCCAGGCTGGTCTCAAACTCCTGATGTCAGGTGATCCACTCGCCTCGGCCTCCCAAAATGCTGGGATTACAGCTGTGAGCCACTGCGCCTGGCCGATAGTAGCACATTTTTAAAGTGGCTGAGAGGCCGGGCATGGTGGCTCACACCTGTAATTCCAGAAGTTTGGGAGGCTGAGGCGGGTGGATCACTTGAGGTCGGGAGTTCGAGACCAACCTGGCCAACATGGCGAGAGCCCCATCTCTACTAAAAATACAAAAATTAGCCGGGAGTGGTGGCTCATGCCTGTAATCCCAGCTACTCAGAAGGCTGAGGCATGAGAATCGCTTGAATCTGGGAAGCAGAGGCTGCAGTGAGCTAAGATCGTGCCAGTGCACTCCAGCCTGGGTGACAGAGTGAGACTCCATCTGAAAAATAAAATAAAAGTTCTGAGAGAATTGTCAACCCAGAATTCTTTATTCAGTGAAAATACCTATCAAGAAAGAAGGTGAAATGAAAGTATTATCAGATGAAGGAAAACTTAAGAGGGTTCGTTGCCAGCCGACCTGCTCTAAAGTCATTGCTAAATGAAGTTCTTTAGACAGAAGGGAACTTTGTACATCAAGAATGAAGAATAGTAAATACCCGGGTAATAAATACAGTAGATGATTTTTCCCCTGTTGAGTTCTTTAAAATATATTTGACAGTTGAAAACAAAAATAACTGATCAAGTTTTAATGGATGTAGGTGTAGTAATATCTAAGACAAGTACAACATAAGTAAGGGAGAGTAAGGTATCCTATACATTTGTACATTCTTCTTGAAGAGGTACAATATTGATTCTAAGTAGATTTTGAAAAATTACGTATAGGCTGGGCGCGGTGGCTCACGCCTGTAATCCTAGCAATTTGGGAGGCCGAGGCGGTTGGATCACAAGGTCAGGAGATTGAGACCATCCTGGATAACACGGTGAAACCCTGTCTCTACTAAAAATACAAAAAATTAGCCAGGCGTGGTGGTGGGCGCCTGTAGTCCCAGCTACTCGGGAGGCTGAGGCAGGAGAATGGCGTGAACCCAGGAGGTGGAGGTGGCAGTGAGCCGAGACTGCGCCACTGCACGCCAGCCTGGGCGACAGAGCGAGACTCTGTCTCAAAAAAAAAAAGAAAAATTACATATATATGTATTGTAATCCCTAGAGCAACTACTCTATGATGAGGTAGATATATCAAAATGAAATTTCAAAAAATGTTGAAATAACTCACAGGAGAGCAGGAAAGAGGAAACAGGAAGGTAAAACAGAAAGAACAGACAGAAAACAAATAAAATGATAGCCCTAAATCCAAACATACCAATAGTTAACGTTCAATGCAAATGATCTAAATATGTCTGTTAAAAGACAGAAATTGTCAGGATGGGTATAAAATGATGAACCAACTGTATGTTGTCTGTAAGAAATTCAATTCAAATATAATGATATAGGTAGGCTGAAAGTAAAAAGATGGAAGAAGATACCTCATGTAAACACTAATCAATGGAAAGTTGGAGTGGCAGCCTGGCATGGTGGCTCACGCCTGTAATACCAGCACTTTGGGAGGCTGAGGCGGGTGGATCATGTGACGTCAAGAGTTCGAGACCAGCTTGGCCAACATGGTGAAACGCCATCTCTACTAAAAATAAATTATCCAGGCATGGTGGCGGGCTCCTGTAATCCCAGCTACTCAGGAGATTGAGGCAGGAGAATTACTTGAACCTGGGAGCCAGAGGTTGCAGTGAGCCAAGATCGCGCCATTGCACTCCAGCCTGGGCAATAAGAGTGAAACTCCGTTTCAAAAAAAAAAAGAAAGTTGGAGTGGCTGTATTAATATCAAGGTTTTCTTCTGTACAAAGAAATAACCAGGGATAAAAAAGACATTACATAATAACAGATTTGTATATGTCCCTTAACAACAGAGCTTCACACAATACATGAAGCAGAAATGGACAAATCTGCAATTACATGTGGAGACTTCAATATTCCTCTCTCAATCATAGAAGTAGTAGACAGAAAACCAACAGGATATAGAAGAACTGAACAACACCATCAGCCAACTTGGTCTAATTCACATTTATAGAACACTCTGCCCAACAGCAGCTGAATATACATTCTTTACAAGTGCACATGGAACGTTCATCAATATAGACCATGTCCTGAGTTAGAAAACATACCTCAACACATTTAGACTAGACTAGGCTTTCCAGGCCTTTGTGTTTTACTTTGTTTTCTCACTTTTCTTTAAAATATAATTTACACAAAGTTTGCAAATCTTTTTTTTTTTTGAGACGGAGTTTTGCTCTTGTTGCCCAGGCTGGAGTGCAATGGCGCGATCTCGGCTCACTGCAACCTCCATCCCCTGGGTTCAAGTGATTCTTGCCTCAGCCTCCAAAGTAGCTGGGATTACAGGCGCCTGCCACCACACCTGGCTAATTTTTTGTATTTTTAGTAGAGATGGGGTTTCACCACATTGGCCAGGCTGGTCTCGAACACCAGACCTCAGGTGATCCACCCACCTCGGCCTCCCAAAGTGCTGGGATGACAGGCGTGAGCCACTGTGCCTGGCCTGCAAATCTTAATTGTACAATGTGATGAATTTATATGTGTATGCCTGTTTAATCACCCAGTTCAAGATACAGAACATTTCCAGCACCCCAGAAGATTCTCTTGTGCTACCTCCTAATCATTACCCCTCCCCAAGGTAACTATTCTGACTTCTAACACAGAGTAGTTTTGACTTCTACAGAGTAGTTTTGCTAGCTCCTTGGGTTTTAATTCACTATTAAGTAACCTCTGGCAGTAAGCTTTATATGCTTTAGTGGAATTTGGACTCCTTACTCAGGTGGCAGTTACAACCCAGTTTTCTTTTTTCTTTTATAAAGCACATGAGTCTCATTGATCACCATTGTATTGTCTTTTTTTTTTTTTTTTTTGAGGCAGAGTCTCACTCTGTCACCCAGGCTGGAGTGCAGTGAAGCGATCTCGGCTCACTGCAGTCTCCACCTCCTGGGTTCAAGTGATTCTCCTGCTTCAGCCTCCTGAGTAGCTGGAATTACAGGTGCCCGCCACCATGCCTGGCTAATTTTTGTATTTTTAGTAGAGACAGGGTTTTACCATGTTGGCCAGGCTGGATTCAAACTCCTGATCTCAAGTGATCCACTTGCCTCGGCTTCCTAAAGTGCTGGGATTACAAGCGTGAGCCACTGAGCCCGGCCCCGTATTGTCTTTTAGAAAAACTATATAACTATTTAAATATTTTCAGTCACCAAACTAAAAAACAAATACTAAAGTTGAAGTTTATTGCTCCCCAGAATGAAACTACAAATTACATCTGATGGCCATTTTTACAGTTTAACCAATAATTAGTTCTCTATTTATCATATTATCTTTGTTTTGTTTTCCTTTAACAGAATACCTAAGACTGGTAATTGTTCTTTTTTTCTTTTTGAGATGGAGTTTCACTCTTGTTGCCTAGCCTGGAGTGCAGTGGCACAACCTCGGCTCACTGCAACCTCTGCCTCCCGGATTCAAGCGATTCTTCTGTCTCAGTCTCCTGAGTAGCTGGGATTACAGGCATGTGCCACCACGCCTGGCTAATTCTGTATTTTTAGTAGAGACAGGGTTTCTCCATGTTAGCCAGGCTGGTCTCAAACTCCCGACCCCAGGTGATCCACCTGCCTCGGCCTCCCAAAGTGCTGTGATTACAGGTGTGAGCCACTGTATCTGGCCGGAAGTCTTTTTTTTTTTTTTTTTTTTAAAGAGGTTTATTTGGCCCACAGTTCTGTAGCTGGAAAGTCCAAGATTGGGCAGCTGCATCTGGTGGGGACCTCATGCTGCTTCCACTCATGGTGGGAATTGGAAGGGGACCAGGTGTGTATCAAGAGATCACATGGTAGGCCAGGCGCGGTGGCTCACGCCTGTAATCCCAGCACTTTGGGAGGCCGAGGCGGGCGGATCACGAGGTCAGGAGTTTGAGACCAGCCTGGACAACATGGTGAAACCCCATCTCTACTAAAAATAGAAAAATTAGCCAGGCGTGGTGGCCTACGCCTGTGATCCCAGCTACTCAGGAGGCTGAGGCAGGAGAATCGCTTGAACCTGGGAGGCGGAGATTGCAGTGAGCCAAGATTGCACCACTACACTCAGCCTGGGTGATGGAGCAAGACTCCGTCTCAAAAAAAAAAAAAAAAAAATATATATATATATATATACGTATATATATATATATATATATATATATATATATATATATATATATATATCACATGGCAAGAGAGGAAGCAAGACAGGAACCAAGGATGCCAGACTTGTTTTCTTTTCTTTTCCTTTTTTTTTTTTTTTTTTTTTTTTTTTTTTGAGACGGAGTTTCACTCTTGTTGCCCTGGTTGGAGTACAATGGTGCAATCTCGGCTCACTGCAACCTCTGCCTCCTAGTTTCCAGCAATTCTCCTGCCTCAGCCTTCCGAGTAGCCAGGACTACAGGTGTGCGCCACCACATCTGGCTGATTTTTGTATTTTTAGTAGAGACAGGGTTTCACCATGTTGGCCAGGCTGGTCTCAAACTCCTGACCTCAGGTGATCCGCCTGCCTCAGCCTCCCAAAGTGCTGGGATTACAGGCATGAGCCACGGCACCCGGCTGTTTTTCTTTTAGTATGGAGTGCTTCACAAATTTGTGTGCCATCTTTGTGCAAGGAAGCCAGACTCTTTTTAACAACCTGCTGTCTTGGAAACTAATCCAGTCCTTGGAGAGTGAGCACTCATTCACCCACAAGGAGGTCATTAATCTATTCGTGAGGGATCTACCCCCATGGCCCAAACACCTCCCACTAGGCCCCACCTCCCAGCACTGCCACTTTGGGGATCAAACTTCAACATAAATTTTGGCAAAGACAAACCACATCTAAACCATAGCAGATATGATAAGTCACGTGAGCTTTGAAGGAATGTGACATGGTAGAACAGCATCCACAGACTCTACCAGAGTTTGAGAGAACAGCATCCACAGGCTCTACCAGAGATTGAGGGAGGCTGGTACAAATTACTGGATCCAGCAACATAGAAGGGGACTCTGGGAGAATCCCACTTAAAGATTTTAGCTAGTCCGGGCATGGTGGTATACACCTGTAATCCCAGCACTTTGGGAGGCTGAGGTGGACAGATAGCTTGAGCTCAGGAGTTCGAGACTAGCCTTGGCAATACAGCAAGACCCCCATCTCTACGAAAGAATACAAAACTTATTCAGGTGTGATGGCGTGTACCTGTAGTCCCAGCTACTCAGGAGGCTCAGGTGGGAGGATCATTTGAGCCCAGGAGGTCGAGGTCGTAGTGAGCTGAGATTGAGCCACTGCACCCTAACCTAGGCAACAAAGTGAGACCCTGCCTCAAAAAAAAAAAAAAAAATTTTAGCTAGTTATCCTTTAAATGTGTTTCACCCATACATGCATATGCCAACTGTGTACCTACAAAAACTTTTTAAATCTAAAATATTAACATTTGGAAAAAAATGTATTTTGCTGGGGCCAAAATCCATACTTGGTAGCCCTGAGTATCAACAGCATTTTTTTGAGCACCCGTTGTATATAGGATATCAAACTTATAATTGTGGAGAATCACAAGGGAGGTATAAAATAAAATTTCTTGTCCAGGCACGGTGGCTCACGCCTATAATCCCAACACTTTGGTAGGCTGAGGCAGGCAGATCATTTTGAGCTCAGGAGTTTGAGACCAGCCTGAGCAACATGGCAAAATCCCATCTCTACTAAAAATATAAAAATTACCCGGGCTGGTGGCGGGCACCTGTAATCCCAGCTACTCAGGAGACTGAGGCTGGAGAATCGCTTGAACCCAGGAGGCGGAGGTTGCAGTGAGTAGAGATTGCACCACTGCACTCCAGCCTGGGTGACAGAGCAAGACTCTGTCTCAAAAATAAAATAAAAAAATTTTTTTGGCAAGAATGTAGAATTTAGAGTTAGAAGATTTAGAGCTTGGAAACAAAGCTGTATACCTATATGTAAACACATAGGAAAAGGTCTGAAGAAATTTTCACAATGATTACTTAACGCTAGGTAGGGATTAAGAATGGGATGGGCTGAGGGAGGAAGAGTGAAAGGGAATTATGTATTTTTTTAACTTTACTGAGGAATTACTAGAAATTTTTGGTACATATTACACACATAAACACAACAACACAAAGATTTGTTTTCAGCTTTGGCTGCCAGTTATTAGTGGTTTAACCCCAGAGATGAATTAAATATTTATGTTGTTGTTGTTGTTGTCATTTTCATCATGAGAGCTGGCTGGGTCTTAGAATCATTTGGTACAATCCCCACTTTTTATAGATAAAGAAATTCTAAGATTCCTGCTTCAAGGCACATATCTCTGATTGCCTAACCATTGTGCTTCTTGTGAGAGGAGGCAGCCCCTCCATGCAGTCTGTGGATTTCAAGGATATGGAATACAGATGCATGGGCTCTTTGGAATGTCCAAGTTGAAAGTTAAAGATGCATTAACTAGTTTAGGGAAAATCTAAGATTTTATGGGAAGATAAATAAAAAGTTTATGCTCAAATAAATTCATGTATGGCATGATTGAAAGATTATGTTTTTAAATGAAGTTATGTTTCCTAAAGAGGAAAGCAGACCTTTTCTGTGGTAAATATAGCCTTGCATGTGTTTTCAAGAATAGTGCTTTGGAAACCATTTTTTTCTACACAAGTTAGTGGGAGAGGGCAGATGGAAACACAGATTCTTCCTACCTAGTGCCAAAAGCACTGAGAAAATGTTGCAAGGAGCTAATAACAAGCACAAAAATGTTAGAAATGTGTTAAATATATAGGTCTGACATGTGTAAGCATAGACCAAAAAGACTACTTGACCTGAGTTTCTAATGTTCTGTTTTGAAGTTAAACATATGATCCCTTTTCCTTAGCATTCAACAGGCTAATGAGATTTCATCGATTTGCCTTCGGAGCTGTCTTTTTTTTTTTTTGAGA
This sequence comes from Pongo pygmaeus, assembly GCF_028885625.2. NCBI lineage: Eukaryota > Metazoa > Chordata > Mammalia > Primates > Hominidae > Pongo > Pongo pygmaeus. Next base: position 101,470,501 of record NC_072388.2, read on the forward strand.
CGGAGTCTTGCTCTGTCCCCCAGGCTGGAGTGCAGTGGCGCTATCTCGGCTCACTGTAAGCTCCGCCTCCCAGGTTCATGCCATTCTCCTCCCTCAGCCTCCCGAGTAGCTGGGACCACAGGTGCCCGCCACCACACCTGGCTAATTTTTTGTATTTTTAGTAGAGACAGGGTTTCACCATGTAAGCCAGGATGGTCTCGATCTCCTGACCTCGTAATCCGCTCGCCTCAGCCTCCCAAAGTGCTGGGATTACAGGCGTGAGCCACCACACCTGGCTGGGTGGTTGCAGTTTTAAATAGCATTCCAGGGAAGGTCTGACTGAGAAGGTGACAGTTGAACAAAGACATAAAGAGCATGACCAACCCGCCACGCTGACATGTCTGTATTCCAAGAAGACGGAAGGGAAAGGCCCTGAGCCTGAAACATGTCTTGGATATTTCGCATTCAGAAAAGTCATGCTTCAGAATGTTACAAGTATTTCATTGGCTTATACTTTATAGACATATTTTAAAGAGATGCAGAAAGGACAGTTTTTGTCTCACCATAGCAGCCAAGGTGCATTTGCCCAGTGCCTTCCATTGTCTTTCCCTAGGGAAGTAACTTTTAGGTCCAGGGATGAGGAGCCTGTGATGTCTGTATTCTGGTTTGTTGATAACATTACCATACAGGGCTTCACTGGTGTCCTTCTTAGCATGGATTGCTTCCATTCATTGGTTGCTGGAAAATTTGCTTTCAAATGTTTTTAACAGTGACTCTTAGGGGAAAAAAAATACATTTTATTAGATGTCCATTCTCCCTAAATTTACCTGAGTTCAACTGAATTCCAATAGGTTTTTTTTAATGTTAATTTAAAAAAACAAGCTGGCCAGGTGTGATGGCTCACGCCTGTAATCCCAGCACTTTGGGAGGCCAAGGTGGGTGGATCACTTAAGGTCAGGAGTTTGAGACCAGCCTGACCAGTATGGTGAAACCCCATCTCTACTAAAAATACAAAAATTGGCTGGGCGCGGTGGCTCACGCCTGTAAACACAACACTTTGGAAGGCCGAGGCGGGAGGATTACGAGGTCAGGAGATCGAGACCATCCTGGCTAACACGGTGAAACCCCATCTCTACTAAAAATACAAAAAAAACGCCGGGCGCGGTGGCTCACACCTGTAATCTCAGCACTTTGGGAGGCCAGGGCAGGCGGATCACAAGGTCTGGAGATTGAGGCCATCAGGCTAACATGGTGAAACCCTGTCTCTACTAAAAATACAAAAAATTAGCCAGGTGAGATGGTGGGCGCCTGTAGTCCCAGCTACTCGGGAGGCTGAGGCAGGAGAATGGTGTGAATCCAGGAGGCGGAGCTTGCAGTAAGCCAAGATTGCGCCACTGCACTCCAGCCTGGGCGACAGAGCAAGACTCCGTCTCACAAAAAAAAAAAAAAAGAAAATTAGCTGGGTGTGGTGGCACATGCCTGTAGTCTCAGCTACTCAGGAGGCTGAGGCAGGAGAATTGCTTGAACCTGGGAGGTGGAGGTTGCAGTGAGCCAAGATTGTGCCACTGCACTCCAGCCTGGGCAACAAGAGTGAAATTCCATCTCAAAAAAATATAAATAAATAAATAAATAAATAAATAATAAAAATACAAAAATTAGCCGGGTGTGGTGGCACACACCTGTAATCCCAGCTACTTGGGAGGCTGAGGCAGGAGAATCATTTGAACCTGAGGCAGAGGTTGCAGTGAGCCGAGATTATGGTACTATACTCCAGCCTGGGTGACAAAGCAAGTCTCTGTCTTAATAAATAAATAAATAAATAATGATAAGCTGATTTAAAAATGCATATGAAATTGTAGTGGGTGGAATAGTCACACTAGTGGAAAAGAGGAAGCAAATGGGAGAAGTTGCTATTAGGTAACAAGACATAAAGCTTTAGTAATTGAGGGAGTGTGGTATTAGCACAAGAAAAGATACATAGATCACTGGAACAGATTAGAGAAGTCAGAAGACCAACATGTATATGGATACTTGAGTAATTGCAAAGGTGATACGACAAAGTCTTTTTCAGTAAATGGTGTGGGACAGTTGGATATGAATGGGGAGAAAAATGAAACTGGATCCCTACCTCACTTCATATGGTGGTTATTTTGAGCACTTTAAAGTGTTAATGCCACTGTCTCTTGACTGCTGAGATTCTGCTGGCAGTGTAATTGTTTCCTCTACCGGGAATTTGCCTTGTCTCTTTCTCATTCAGATCTTCTCTAATGATAGAGTCCCTGGCTTTAGGCTTCTTCCTTCAACTCCAGTGGATATTCCCTACTTCGTTTTGTCCTATGGAGTTAAGAAAATTATTCCAGAAGAGCAGATATCTTTGTTTAACTTCCAGATCATTAAAAAGTATTAGTATTCAAACATTAAACAGTTGTTCTTTGTTAGTAAAAGGAGGAAAATAGTGAAACCATTCTTAATAATTGAATGAATTCATATTTGGTCTTAAGTATTTCAAAATATTTCAGATCAATTCTTTGGTATGCTAGTGATTTCTACTGAAGGTTAAGCTTTGACCTACTAAAAGCAGCTCATAAAGAAAGCTTTGTCAGACTTCAGTTCCCATGAACCTGCTCACAAAGAACACTTTTTCCCAATGTAGTTTTGTCTTGTGTATGAAAGGAAAACTGCCTGCCAAGGAGGCTAAGAAGGTTAGCTGAATGCCATTGTAATGGTGAGATGTTTGTCCAGAAAACCATTCCTGACACCTTTCAAATCAAAAGCCTTTTTTTTTTTTCCTTAAACTTTTTGATTGGTGGATTTCTGTTTGAGGAAGTTATGTTGCTACAATGAGGGTAGCAATAAATGCCTCCTGGGAAGTTGGAAATGAAGGAAAAGGAGAGTTAAACACAATAGATGAGATCAGAAATGGGCAAAGTTGTCTTAAAGAGACAGAATGGCTCCCTGGCTAGAATAAGACTGAATTGTCCCGAGATCAAAAAAAGAAGAGAATGTGTGTGGCAGAAGGAAGAAAGTGGACTCTACACTGTGTTAGTTAGGAAAACCAGAAATTGGGCCAAATTGCCTGTTTAGTGGGAGAGATAGCTTTTGAGAGCTGTGATCCCGCTGATGTGGCTGGCTCTGGGCAGATATTTGTATCTGAAATGACTCATGCTGTGGGACCCTTCCTGAGATCTAACACTTACAGTTGTTTGATCAGAAATTGCACCGTGCTTGCCAAGCAACTTTTGGACTAAAAGTTGCTGCCCACGTATATCAGGGGAAGAATATATATATATATTGTACGTATCTTAGCATCTGATTTGTATGACCATTACTTCAATGTAAAATAATAAATTGGCTTTCCAGCTTAAACTTCAATTTCTTGTATATTATATGATCATGAGACAACCTCCCTGGGCTGATCAACAGCAGGACGCTAAAAAGATTGAGTATCTGAGTCAGGAAGGTAGAGGGCCAGACCCTACATGTAGCTAATTCACCATTGTGAATCTGCATGTTAGGTAAAACTATGGATTTGTTTTTTGTTTTTTGAGACAGATTCTCACCCTGTTGCCCAGGCTGGAGTGCAGTGGCATGATCTCAGCTCACTGCAACCTTTGCCTCTGGGTTCAAGAGATTCTCCTGCCTCAGCCTCCCAAATAGCTGGGATTACAGGTGTGCACTACCACGCCCGGCCAATTTTTTGTATTTTTAATAGAGACGGGAGTTTCACCATGTTGGCTAGGCTGGTCTTGAACTCCTGACCTCAAGTGATCTGCCCACCTCGGCCTCCCAAAGTGCTGGGATTACAGACATGAGCCACTGTGCCAGGCCTAAAACTATGGTTTTTAAAGATACACGTGCATGTGGTAAAGCTATGAATCAAAGCAAGAGAAAATTTCATCTCAATGTTAGGAGAGTGGTTTTGGTGGGGTGGGGTATGTAGTCAGGGAGAGGCACACAAGAGCTTCAAAGGTGCTGTTAATGGTCTCTTTCCCAAGCTAGATGGGGATTCCATGGGTGCTCACTTTTTAATAACTCTAATTTAAGCTGTACATGTTATATATAGTCATGGATATATAATCATTATTTTAAAAATGAAGGCAAGGAGGATACCATAAAATGAGGTCCTTCATATTTAACCAGCTGGCATCCTAAGCACCTTTCCTGTTCTCCCCTCTCTGCACCTGGCAGAGTTGATCACATCCTCCCCATTACCCACTATACATGGGTGTCGGTGCCAATAGTGCTTTGCTCTTGTATTGTTGATAAGTCTTGCTCCTTTTCCTAGATTGTGAGGCCTCCTGAAGGCAGCACCCTTGTCTTATGAAAAAGTTGAGCTTCTGAGGATATGTCTTTGGTGAATTTTGGAAAATGTTTAGCCTTTATCTCTGAAGATACCACTTTTCGTTATCCTCTCTTTTCATTTCCTACTGAAACCCCTTTTTTTTGTTTGTTTGTTTTTTGTTTCGTTTTGTTTTAGACAGAGTTTCACTCTTGTTGCCCAGGCTGGAGTGTAATGGTGTGATCTTGGCTCACTGCAACCTCTGCCTCCTGTGTTCTCCTGCCTCAGCCGCCCAAGTAGCAGGGATTACAGTCGCTCGCCACCACACCCAGCTAATTTTTTTGTATTTTTAGTAGAGATGGGGTTTCACTGTGTTGGCCAGGCTGGTCACGAACTCCTGACCTCAGGTGATTCACCCGCCTCAGCCTCCCAAAGTGCTGGGATTACAGGCGTGAGCCACCGCGCCCGGCTGAGAACCCAATTATGTGTAGCTTGGACCTTTATGTTCTCTCTTCTGTGTCTCTAAACTTCTCTTTCATGTTTTTAATCTTTTCATCTCTTTGTTGCATGGTAGGGTAATTTCCTCAGATCTGTTATCTAGTTCAATACTTTTTTTTCCAGCTGTGACTAATTTGCTATTCATTCCACCCAGTGACATTTTCAATTCTCTTGGATTTTTTCATTCTATTTCCAATAGTAGTTGTTCTTTGCTTACATTTCAGTTTCCTGTTTTATTTTTAAAACATTTTAATCATTTTTCTTTTATGTTCTGTGTTCTTCAATCTAAATGAAATACTCGGGGTTGTTCAGTGCTGTTATGGCTTGTTTTACTCGACTCATTCATGGGCCTAGTTCCCTATGGTAATTTCTAATTATGAGCAATGTGGCTGATCCTAACGTATGAGAACCCTGGGGGACCTGGATTGGGACTGCTCCACAGATGGGGTTTATGTTTACCAATGCCAGGCACCTTGGAGTGCTACCAACATAGAAGCACTTCAGATTAACCGTCTGCGTAGAGCTTTGCTTGTAAAGAGAATAAATTCAAACTTTGATGCTGAATGGGGCAGGCTTATGATGACAGATTCATAGGAAAGATTCTTTTTTATTCATTCCAATCAATGCTTGAGATAAGACAGATTTCCTTGCCAGCTCCATTTGCCAGCAAATCGATTTTTCCCTAGCTTACTCTTTCACTTAGGGTTAGGTCCTTGGGATTCTGGCTTGGCAGAGAATATCAGCTCCAGCTCCCCACCATCTACTCAGCTCTGAAAACCAAGGCTCCAGAGGTGTGCCAGATAGTTACAGGGTAGCCTGTAGCTTCAGGGCTGGCTTCTGTTTTAGTTTGGGGGCATTCTTTTTGGTTTTGGGGTCCTGTGGATTTTCCATACTTTCTTGAAAATTCAGCTGTGCATTTGAAAGGCTTTATTATATATTTCACTCAGCATTGCCAGGTGTTTGGAGAGGAGTGTTTTGGGATAGCTAGGCTATTGTATTGTGCAAAATTGAAGCCTCATATTCTATTTCTATATGAGCTGTAGTTAAGTGTTAATAATCTGATGTCTGGGATGTTTTGATTCTTACATCAACAACTGTGACATTTATTAATAATCATATTAAATAACATTAACTCAAGCTCATTGGTTACAGTACAAAGGACGTTGGTACATTACAAAGCACACATACAAGCACTGCACACCAGTATTGAGGCTTCCAGCCCCCTCTACATGATCATTTATTTATTTATTTATTTTTGAGATGGAATCTCACTCTGTTGCCCAGACTGGAGTGCAGTGGCACGATCTTGGCTCACTGCAACCTCCGCCTCCCAGGCTCAAGCAATTCTCCTGCCTCAGCCTCCCAAGTAGCTGAGATTACAGGTGTGCACCACTACCACCTGGCTAATTTTTGTACTTTTAGTAGAGATGGGGTTTCTCCATGTGGGCCAGGCTGGTATCGAACTCCTGACTTCAAATGATCCACCCGCCTCGGCCTCCCAAAGTGCTGGGATTATAGGCATGAGCCACCGCGTCTGGTCATGATCATTTTTATTTTGGAACCATTCATTCAGAAAAATTTCACAGCCATTTTGAACTTGTGCTACGACATGGCAAAATCTCTAGTAAATCATTTTAATTCCTGATGAGTTCATTTTTATAATGATAAATTTCTAAGGAAAATATTTTGTTTTCAACTTCTTGCCACCATGTCAAGACTCTGCATTTTAAAACATTACATCACATTTTCCCTTCAAAGCAATGCCAGTGAATTCTGTTAATGGTATCATCCATCTCATGTTACCCAACTCCAGATCGTAAAGGTTCCCTCATTCTCCTTCCTTTCCACAAACCTACCAAATCCTCTATCACAAAGTCCTTTGTGTTAATTCACGGAGAAAGTATTGAGCACAGAGGCAGAACAGGGCCTCTGGAGAGTGTCACATTTGTGTGTGAATCCTGACTCTTGATTTTCACTAGCTTTGTAACCTTAGACAAATTACTACCAGGCATGGTGGCTCACACCTGTAATCCCAGCACTTTGGGAGGCTGAGGCAGGATCACTGGAGTCCAGGAGTTTGAGACCAGCCTGGGCAACATAGCAAGATCCTGTCTCTACAAAAAATAAAAAATTAGCTGGATGTGGTGGCACACACTTGTATTCCCAGCTATTTGTGGGGGCTGAGGTGGGAGGATCACTTGAGCCTGAGAGGCCAAGGTTGCAGTGAGTCGTGATCGGGCCACTGCACTCAGCCTGGGTGACAGAGCGAGACCCTGTCTCAAAACAAATCAAAAAACAAATTACTGAATCTGTCTGGAGCTCAGTCCCGTATTTGTAAAGTGTGGCTAACCACAGCACCTTCCCTTATAGAAAGTTGTTTGAGGATCCAGTTATACATTTAAAGTGCTTAACACATTACCTGGCACAGGAAAACAGAGACAAGCTGCTGTCCTGTTTTCTTTGTTGCTGTCATCCTTCTCACAAGGTCTTGATGGAGTCTGTCTTCATCAAGATTTCACTGCCCTCATGCCTGTTCTGTTTACCCCTTTTCTAGACTGGGCCCTTACTTACCTTAGCCTGAGCTGTTGTGAAACACTCCCAGCGGCTTCCTGACTTGCCCCACTCCCTCCTTCCTCCGTCCTACTCCTAATCGTGTTTGTCAGAAATGCCTGACTGATACACTGGCAAAATCAGAAATCTTCAAGGGATCCCCCTTTTCCTTACTGTAGCTTAAGATCGAAATCTCTTAACCTAGATCACGATCTGACACTAGATATATTTATAGTCCATGAAAATACCCTGAAAGCTTTAAAGTACCAGATGAAAGTGAGCTCCTTCATTACCACCTCCACTCACCGTAGGTGGCTTTTCATGTGCAACAGCTAAGCTTTAAGAGGGCTGGGACTGTGACCTACTTTATTTTGTATTGTTATAGCAGCTCACTTGCTACCCAGAGCAAGGAGGTATATTTGTTTCTTGCATATTTGGCAGATTGATTACGATATAAATTACTCTATTGAAGATTAAAATGGTTTACTGAAGATGTCGCCATGTATCTTAGCAAGGTCAAAACAGTTGTGTAATTTTTCTGAATGAATACTTTCAAAATAAAAAAGACCACTCAGATAGACCAGAAGCCTGAACATCTGTGAGCAATGCTTATACATGTGCTTTTTAATAAACCAACATGTTGGGCCGGGCACAGTGGCTCACGCCTGTAATCCCAACACTTTGGAAGGTTGAGGCAGGCGGATCACAAGGTCAGGAGTTTGAGACCAGCCTGACCAACATGGTGAAACCCCGTCTCTACTAAAAATACAAAAATTAGCTGGGCATGGTGGCGTCTGCCTGTAATCCCATCTACTCAGGAGGCTGAGGCAGGAGAATTGCTTGAACCCGGGAGGCAGAGGTTGCAGTGAGCCGAGATTGCACCGTTGCACTCCGGCCTGGGCGACAGAGCGAGACTCTGTCTCAAAAAAACTAAAATAAAATAAAATAAAATAAACCAACATATTAAACTTTAATAGGATTATTGATCTGAAAACCAAAACATGGTAGGAATTAGTTTATAAGTCATATGTAGATGCATCATCTTATAACCCTCTCAGCAAAACCTGTGGGGCAGGTAGATTATGGATAACAAGTGTTCACTTCATGAATTGTCCCTGTCGATCAGGTAAAGTAAAACTCGGATCTGGGGAAGCTCTTGTGACTCCAGATTCCTGGTTTTTGAGCAGGTGTTGGGGGAAATACCTCTCTTGTTGAAGTTCTTTAGTACTCTTTTTTTTTTTTTTTTTTTTGAGATGGAGTCTTGCTCTGTTGCCCAGGCTGGAGTGCAGTGGCGTGATCTCAGCTCATTGCAACCTCTGCCTCCTGGGTTCAAGCTACTCTCCTGCCTCAGCCTCCCGAACAGCTGGGATTACAGGCACACACCACCACGCCAGGCTAATTTTTGTATTTTTAGTAGAGACGGAGTTTCGCCATGTTGGCCAGGCTGGTCTTGAACTCCTGACCTCAGGTGGTCTGCCCACCTTGGCCTCCCAAAATGCTGGGATTACAGGCATGAACCACTGCACCCGGCCCATCTTTTAAAAAGAGCTCAGTATATTCATACTTGATTGATCAGCATTTTCTTCATTAGAAATGAGGTGGGGTTTTTTTGTTTTTGTTTTTGTGTTTTCATTCAAAGATTCAAAACCTAGAAAGGAAGGAGAGTATTTGGGGAAAATGGTGGAAGAGGAAGCACCAGTAATCTGTCTCCACACCTAGACATCAATTGTCCTGGCAGGATCTGTCTGATCTAACTATTTTGGAACTCTGAAGTCTATTGAGGCTTACAAATTCTTGCTTGGATGGCAAATTGTGGTTAATTTTGGTCAGTTTCAACTCTTAGCACAGTAGCAGCTATGCGCTCCCCAACCCCAGTTCTGTGGAAGGCAGCTATGCGGATGTTCCTAGAGCTTGCACACAGCTTGTGGGAGCCAGAATAGGCAAAAAGCATCTTGTCCTCTAAATATTTGGGGTCTGTGCTCTGACTACTGATTGCTACTTCTAATCGTAGAGGTGCAGACAAAGAGATGGGTGGCCGTTGTCGTTACACCTCCTCATTATTGCAAGTTCTTCTCCCTCCAATTAACAAGACTTCCAGGGGATTTAAAGAGCTAATGGTCCTGCTCCCTTGCTTCACTTTTATTTTTTCCCGTTTGGGAGCCACATGTTAGAGAATATGACATTGAAAAGCAACTGCATATAAGGGGGAGAATGAAGAAGCAACTGTGCATGCCTAGGAAAGGTATAGGCACAGAAAAGATCTGAGAAGACCCTAAGTTTATACCCAAGACTGATCTTTGGCACAGGCGGCCTACAGTAATCAAAAAGAATCACACACACATCTACACATAGAATAACAAAACCCAGTAAACTTGGAAAGGGGAGGATCTGATTTTCTGAATTACCACAGTATTAGATTCAAATGTTCAGTTTTCAACAAAACAAATCACAAGGCACACAAAGAAACAGGAAAGTATGTTCTTCCAAGGGGAAAAAAAACCAACTGAAACTGTGAGACCACATAGTAGACCTACTAGAAAAAGATTTTAAAACAACTGTCTTAAAGATATGCAAACAACTGAAGAAGATGTGGCTCTGGGCGCAGTAGCTCATGCCTGTAAACCCAGCACCTGGGGAGGCCAAGGCAGGTGGATCACTTGAGGTCAGGAGTTTGAGACCAGCCTGGCAAAGATGGTGAAACCCTGTATCTACTAAAAATACAAAAACTAGCTGGGTGTGGTGGTGCGCACTGGTAATCCCAGCTACTTGGGAGGCTGAGGCAGGAGAATCGCTTGAACCTGGGAGGCAGAGGTTGCAGTGAGCCGAGATTGTGCCATTGCACTCCAGCCTGGGTAACAGAGTGAGACTCCTTCTCTAAATAAATAAATAAATAAGATGTGGAAAAAGGTAAAACAGTGTATGAAGGCTGGGTGTGGTGGCTTACACCTGTAATCCCAGCATTTTGAGAGGCAGATCAGTTGAGTCCAGGAGTTCAAGACCAGCCTGGCCAACATGTTGAAACCCGGGTCATCACTAGTAAAAAAGACAAAAATTAGCTGGGTGTGGTGGCACAAGTCTGTAGTCCCAGCTACTCAGGAGGCTGAGGCAGGAGAATCACTTGTACCCGGGAGATGGAGGTTGCACTGAGCCAAGATCGTGCCACTGCGCTCCAGCCTGGGCAACAGAGACAGATTCTGTCTCAAAAAAAAAAAAAAAAAAGAAAAAAAAGAAAAGAAAAAGGAAAACAGTGTACGAATAAAATGTAAATATAAATAAAGAGATAGAAACCCTGAAAATAATTCTGGAACTGAAAAATACAATAACTGAAATGAGAAATTCACTGGAGGGATTCAAAGGCAGATTTGAGCAGGCAGATGAAAGAATCAGTGAATTTAAAGATAAGATATTAAAATTATCAAGTCTGACAAACAGAAAAATGTTTGAAGAAACATGAACAGAGCCTAAGGGTCATCATCAAATAGACTAACATGTTTTCTGGGAGTTATAGAAAGAAACGAAAGGGGGAGAGAGATTATTTGAAGAAATGGTATCTGGAAGCTTCCCAGATTTGATGAGAGACATAGATATAAACATCTAGGAAGTTAAACGACCTCCAAGTAAGATGAACTCAAGGACACCCACACCAAAACAGATTACAATCAAACTCCCAAAAGTGAAAACCAAAGAACCTTTGGGCTGGGTTCAGTGGCTCACACCTGTAATCCCAGCACTTTGAGAGGACAAGGCAGGAGGATCACTTGAGTTCAAGCTCAGCCTGGGCAATATAGTAAGACCTCATCTCTACTAAAAATCAAAAAAATTAGCCGGGCGAGGTGGCATTTGCCTGTAGACTCAGGTCCTCGGGAGGCTAAGGTGGGAAAATTGCTTGAGCCTGGAAGGTTGAGGCTGCAGTGAGCTACGATTGAGGCACTGCACTCCAGCCTGGCCTACAGAATGAGACCCTGTCTCAAAAAAGGATTCAACCTGAGGAAGCTGACTAAAAAAACAAACTTCAGAGAAGAGAGAAATGCCTCCTCATATACAAGGGACCCCCAATAAGATTATAAGCAGATTTATCATCAAAAACTTTGGAGGGGCCAGGTGCAGTGGCTCACATCCATAATCCCAGCACTTTGGGAGGCTGAGGCAAGTGGATCTCTTGAGGCCAGGAGTTTGAGACCAGCCTGGCCAACATGGCGAAACTCTGTCTCTAAAAATACAAAAATTAACCGGGCATGGTGGCGTATGTGCCTGTAATCTCAGCCATCTGGGTGCCTGAGGCACAAGAATCGCTTGAACCTGGGAGGCAGAGGTTGCAGTGAGCTGAGATCTGGCCACTGCACTCCAGCCTGGATGACAGAGTGAGAATCTGTCTCAAAAAACAAAACAAAACAAAAAAACAAAGTTTGGAGGCAAGAATACGGTGGGCTGATATATTCAGAGTGTTAAAAAAAAAAAAAAAAACCTGTTACCTAAGCATCTGATATCCAGCAAAACTGTCCTTCAGAAGTGAGAAAGAAATTAAGATATTCCCAGGTGAACAAAAATGGAGGGAGTTCATTAGCCACAAGACCTGCCCCTCAAGAAATACTCAAGTGAGTCCTGCAGGGGGAAATTAAAGGATATTAAACAGTTACTCAAAGCCATATAAAGAAATGAAGATCTCGGCCGGGCGCGGTGGCTGACGCCTATAATCCCATCACTTTGGGAGGCCGAGGTGGGTGGATCATGAGGTCAAGAGATCGAGCCCATCTTGGCCAACATGGTGAAACCCCATCTCTACTAAAAATACAAAAATTACCTAAGTGTGGTGGCTTGTGCCTGTAGTCCCAGCTACTCAAGGAGGCTGAGGCAGGAGAATCACTTGAACACGGGAGGTTGAGGTTGCAGTGAACTGAGATCTGACCACTGCACTCCAGCCTGGCGACAGACCAAGACTCCGTCTCAAAAAAAAACAAAGAAAAAGAAATAAAGATCTCAAAAGTGAAGGATGTGTGCAATTATAAAAGCTAACATTACTGTAACAGTGGTTTATAATTGCATTTTTGTTTTCTATGTGATTTAAGAGACTAAAATGTTTTTTTAAAATCAGTCTAAAAGCTAGTATTATTGTAATGTTGGTTTGTAAATCCACATTTTCTTTTCTTTTGTTTTTTTTTTGTTTTTAGATGGAGTCTTGCTCTGTCACCCAGGCTGGAGTACAGTGGTGCGATACGGGCTCACTGCAACATCTGCCTCCCAGGTTTAAGTGATTCTTGTGCCTCAGCCTCCCAAGTAGCTGGGATTACAGGTGTGTGCCACCACACCTAGCTAATTTTTGTAATTTTAGTAGAGACGGGGTTTCTCCATGTTGGCCGGGCTGGTGTCGAACTCCAACCTCAGTTGATCCGCCCGCCTTGGCCTCCCAAAGTGCTGGGATTATAGGCATGAGCCACCATGCCCAGCCCACATTTTGTTTTCTACATAATTTAAAATAATTTTTTTGGTAAAAGAATTTCTAAAGTGTTTAAAATAATTATTTAGTTTATGGTTTGGGGCACACAATTTGTAAAGGTATAATTCTGTGGTATCAGTAAGCAAAAAGGTTGAGGACCCAGCTATAATAGAGCAGAGTTTTTCTGTGTTATTGAAATTAAGCTGATAGAAATTTAAATTAGTGTTATAACTTTAGGATGTTAAATGTAATCCCCATGGCAATGACAGAGAAAATCACTGTAGAATATACACAAAAGGACATGAGAAAGGAATTTAAATATTTTAATGTACCCCCAAAAATCGACTAAACACAGGAGTAGACAGTAATGCAGGAAACTAGGGACAAAAACCTTAAGGCATATACTAAACAAAATGACAGGCCAGGTGCGGTGGCTCATGCCTATAACCCCAGCACTTTGGGAGGCCGAGGCGGGTGGATCACGAGGTCAGGAGTTCAAGACCAGCCTGGCCAAGATGGTATAACCCCATCTCTGCTAAAAAAAAAAACAGAAAAATTAGCCAGGCATGGTGGCGGGCACCTATAATCCCAGCACCCCAGGAGGCTGAAGCAGAGAATTGGTTGAACCCAGGAGACAGAGGTTGCAGCGAGCCAAGGTCACACCATTGCACTCCAGCCTGGGCAACAGAGTAAGACTCGTCTCAAAAAAAAAAAAAAAAAAAGGAACAAAATGATAGAAATAAGTCCCTCTATTGGTTAATTACCTTAAATGTAAATGGATTAAACTCTCCAATCAAAAGACAAAGATTGTCAAAATGGATTTTAAAACCAATCCGGGCTGGGCACAGTGGCTCACACCTGTAATCCCAGCACTTTGGGAGGCCGAGGCGGGTGGATCACCTGAGGTCAGGAGTTCGAGACCAGCCTGGGTAACATGGTGAAACCCCGACTCTACTAAAAATACAAACATTAGCTGGGTGTGGTGGTGCGTGCCTGTAATCCCAGCTACCCAGGAGGCTGAGGCAGGAGAATTGCTTGAACCTGGGAGATGGAGGTTGTAGTGAGCTCAGATTGCACCATTGCACTCCAGCCTGGGCAACAAGAGCAAAACTCCATCTCAAAAAACAAAAAAACAAAAAAACCCAATCCTACTGTATGCTATATATAAGAGACTCACGGCCAGGTGCAGTGGCTCAAGCCTGTAATCCCAGCAGTTTGGGAGGCCGAGGCCAGTGGATGACAAGGTCAGGAGATCGAGACCATCCTGGTTAACACAGTGGAACCCTGTCTCTACTGAAAAGTGGAACCCTTTCTCTATTAAAAAATACAAAAAAATTAGCCACGCTTGGTGGTGGGTGCCTGTAGTCCCAGCTACTGAGGAGGCTGAGGCAGGAAAATGGCATGAACCCAGGAGGCGGAGCTTGCAGTGAGCCGAGATCACGCCACTGTACTCCAGCCTGGGCAACAGAGCGAGACTCCATCTCAAAAAAAAAAAAAAGAGAGACTCACTTTAGATCCAAATGTTGTGAAAGGATAGAAAAAGATACTCCATGCAAACAGTAATGAAAAGAGATTGGGGTGGATATTCTACTATCAGACAAAAAGAGTTGCAGAATTGCAGGAAGAAATAGACAGTTCTACAATAAAAGTTGGAAACTTTAATATCCCACTATCAATAATGGATAGAAAAATAAAGAAACTTTACATGATAAACCAACTAGATTTAACAAACATTTATAGAACACTCTACCCAGTAACAATAGCATACATTTTCTCAAATGTAGATGGGATGTTTTCCAGGATAGACCATATGTTAAGCCACAAATTAGTGTCAATAGATTTTAAAAGATATACAAAGTATGTTCTTATTGCAACCACAACAGGATAAAGTTAGAAATCAGTAACAGAAGGAAAATTGGAGAATCCACAAATTTGTGCAAATTAACCGTATACTGTTAGTCAACCAAAGGGTAAATAAAGAAATTACAAGAGAAATTTTAAAATACTTAAAGATGAATGACAACGAAAACACACATACCAAAATTTATGGGACAGTGAAAACAGTGCTAAAGGGGAAATTTATAGCTTTAAATATATACATTAAAAGATAAGAAAAATCTCAAATCAACAACCTAAACTTTACCATTTAAGGAACTAGAAAAGGAAGAAAAACTAAACTCAAAACTAGCAGAAGGAAGGAAATAATAAGATTAGAATAGAGGTAAAGGAAATAGACTAGAAAACAATAGAGAAAATCAGTGAAACCAAAAGTTGAATTATTGTAAAGATCAACAAAACTGACAAACCTTTAGCCAGATGGATCAAGAAGAAATGAGAGAAGACACAAATGATTAAAACCAGAAACAAAGAAGACCCTTACTATTGATTCAACAGAAACAAAAAGGATTATGACAGGATGGTGATCTGTTGAATACCAACAAATTGGATAACCTAGATGAAATGGACAAACCCCTAGAAACACAAAACCTACTGAGACTAAACCATGAAAAAATAGAATACCCGAGTAGATCTGTAACTAGTAAGAGGATAGAATCAATAATCAAATATCTCCTTGTAAAGAAAAGCCCCAGACACGAAGGCTTCACCAGTGAATTTTACCAAGCATTTAAAGAAGAACTAACACCACTTCTTCTCAAATTTTTCCAAACAGTTGAAGAGGAGGGAATACTTCTGAATTCACTCTATGAGGCCAGAATTATACTGATACCAAAACTAGAAAAGATACCACAAGAAAAGTACACATCAGTATCCCTCATGAACACTGATGCAAAAATCTTCAAGAAAATACTAGCAAATCAAATTCAGCAGCATATTAAAAGGATTATACACCATGACCAAAGTGGGATATATTTCTGGAATGCAAGGATGGTTCAACATATGAAAGTCAGTTACCTAATACGCTGTTTTAACAAAATGAGGGACAAAACCACATAAGCAACTCCACTGGTGCATAAAAAGCATTTGACAAAATTCAATACCCTTTTATGGTAAAAACACTCAACAAACTGGGAATGGAAACTACCCCAACATAATAAAAACCATATATGAAAAACAGTGAACAATTATACTTAATGGTAAAAAATGGAAAGCTTTTCCTCTAAGATCAGAAACAAGGCAAAATACATGCTTTTGTCACTTCAGTTCAACACAGTGCTGGAAATTTTAGCCAGAGTCATTAGCCAAGAAAAAGAAATTAAGAGGCATCAAAATTGGGAAGGAAGAAGTAAAAGTATCTCTGTTTGCAGATGACATGATCTTGTATGTAGAAACCCTAAAGATTCCACAAAAAATTGTTTGAACTAATACATGAAACTGGCATAGTAGCAGCATACGAAGTCAATGCACAAAAATCAGTTGCATTTCTAAACACCAATAATGAATAATATGAAAAAGAAATTAAGAGGAAAATTCCACTTAAAATGGCATTAAAAAGAATAAGGAGGTGAAAGACTCGTACAATGAAACATGAAACATTGCTGAAATAAAGACATAGGTAAATAGAAACACATTATATGTTGAGAAATTGGAAGACTTAATATTGTGTGTTTGTTTTTTGGAGACAGGGTCTTGCTCTGTCACCTAAGCTGGAGTGCGTTGGCACAATCACAGCTCACTGCAGCCTCAATCTCCTAGGCTCAAGTGATCCTCCCACCTCAGACTCGCAAGTAGCTAGGACTACAGGCATGCACAACTATGCCTGGCTTTTTTTTTTTTTTTTTAATTTTTTGTAGAGATGGGGTCTCACTATGTTGCTCAGGCTGGTCTTGAACTCCTGGGCTCAAGTGATCCTCCTGCCTTGGCCTCCCAAAATTGTGAGATTACAGGCATGAGCCACCCCGACTAGCCTGACTTAATATTGTTAAGCTGTCCATACCACCCAAAGTAATTTATAAGTTAATTCAATACAATTTCTATCAAACTCCCAAGGCCGTTTTTTGGCTTGGGAGTTTTAGAATATAAAAATTTATTCTAAAATTCATACAGGATCTCAGGAGACCCTGAAAAGCCCCAACAAACCTGAAAAAGAACAAAGTTGGAGATCTCATACTTCCTGAACTTAAAACTTAACTGCAAAAATGCAGTCATTAAAACAGTGTATTGGACTTGGCTGTGGTATGAAGAAATAAGAAGAAAAAGACGAAAACAGTGTGATACATAAAAATAGACGTAGAGACCGATGAAATCAATAGCCCAGAAATAAACCCTCTTATATAGTCAAATGAAATTTTTTTTTTTTTTTTTTTCTGAAACGGACTCACTCTGTTGCCCAGGCTGCAGCGCAATGGCGTGATCTCGGCTCACTGCAACCTCTGCCTCCTAGGTTCAAGTGATGCTCCTGCCTCAGCCTCCCGAGTAGCTGGGACTACAGGCGTGTGGCACCACACCTGGCTAATTTGTGTATTTTTAGTAGAGACAGGATTTCGTGTTAGCCAGGCTGGTCTTGAACTCCTGACCTCAAGTGATTCGCCTGCATCAGCCTCCCAAAGTGCTGGGATTACAGGTGTGAGCCACTGTACCTGGCCCAGTCAAGTGATTTTTGATAAGGACATGAAGATTGTTCCACAGGGAAAGGACAGTCTTTTCAACAAGTGGTATAGGGGAAACTGGATATTTACATGCAAAAGAATGAAGTTGGACCCTTACCTAATACTACATTCAAAAATTAACTCAAAATGGCTGGGGCCTGGTGGCTCACACCTGTAATCCTGGCACTTGGGAGGCTGAGGCAGGCAGATCACTTGAGGCCAGGAGTTTGAGACTAGCCTGACCAACATGGGGAAACTCTGTCTCTACTGAAAATATAAAAAATTAGCCAGGTGTGGTGATGCATGACTGTACTCTGCATCACCAGCTACTCTGGAGGCTGAGGCATGAGAATCACTTGAACCCGGGAGGTGGAGGTTGCAGTGAGCCAACATTGTGTCACTGTACTCCAGCCTGGGCAAGAGAGGGGGACCCTGTCTTAAAAAAAAGAAAAAAAAAAAAACTCAAAATGGGTTAAAGACCTAAATGTAAGAACTAAAACTATGAAACTTTTAGAAGAAAACATAGAACAAAAGCTTCACAACATTGGATTTGACAGTGATTCATTGGATATAACATCAAAGGCATAAGCAACATGGAAAAATAGACAAATTGTACTTCGTGAAAATTTAAACATTTTTGTACATCAAAAACACTATCAACAGAGTAAAAAGGCAGCCCACCGAATGGGAGAAAATATTTGGAAATCACATATCTGTTAAGGGATTAATATTCAGGATATATAGGGAACTCTTAAAACTCAACAATGAGGCCAGGCATGGTGGCTTATGCCTGTAATCCCAGCACTTTGGGAGGCCGAGTCGGGCGGATCACTTGAGGTCAGGAGTTCAAGACCAGCCTGGGCAACATGGTGAAACCCCGTCTCTACTAAAAATACAAAAATTAGCCAGGCATGATGGCACACGCCTGTAATCCCAGCTACTTGGGAGGCTGAGGCACGAGAATCGCTTGAACCTGGGAGGTGGAGGTTGCAGTGAGCCAAGGTTGCACCATTGCCCTCCAGCCTGGGCAATAGAGCGAGGCTCCATCTCAAAAACAAACAAACAGGCAAAAAACTCAACAATGAAAAAACCCAATTCAAAAATGGGCAAAGGATTGAATAGATGTTTCCCCAGAGAAGGTAAACAAATGGCCAATAAGCACATGAAAAATGACCATCACTAATTATTAGGGCATGCACGTCAAAACTATACCCCACACCCATTAGGATGGCTACTGTCAAAAAAAAAAAGAAATAACAAGGGTTGGTAAGGATGTGAGAAATCGGAACCCTGGTGCATTGTTCATAGGAATGAGATGACGCAGCCACTACTAGAAAACAGTATGGTGGTTGCTCAAAAAATTAAAAATAGAATTACCATATGATACCAAAATTCAGTCCTGAGTAGGGTATGTACCCAAAATAATTGAAAGCAGTATCTCAAAGAGATGTTTGTACACTCATATTCATAGGAGCCTTATTCACAGTAGTTAAAATGGGGAAGCAACCCATGTGCGTCCATCAACGGGTGAATGGATAAACAAAATGTAGTATGTACATACAAGAGAATATGACTTAAGCCTTAAAAAGGAAGGAGTTCTGGTATGTGCTATAACACGGATGAACCTTGAAGATACTGTGTTAAGGAGATAAGCCAGTCAGAAAAAAGACAAATACTGTATGGTTCCATTTGTATGAGGTATTTAGAGTATTCAAAATCACGGTAAAAGGAATCTGAGGAGATTAAAAAAAAAAAAAAAGAGTAGTCAAAATCATAAAGACAGAAAGTAGAATGGTAGTTGCCAGGGGCTGGGGGGAGGGATGAATGGGGAATTATTGTTTAATAGAGTTTCACTTTTACAAGATTGAATAGTCGTGGAGATGGATAATGGTGATGATTGCAGAGCATTATGAATGTATTGAATACCACTGAAATGTATGCTTTAAAAAGGGATACTGGTAATTTTATGTTATGTGTATTTTAACATTAAAAAATTGGGGGATGAGGGCTGGGCATGGTGGCCCACACCTGTAATCCCAGCACTTTGGGAGGCCAAGGCGGGCAGGTCACGAGGTCAGGAGATCGAGACCATCCTGCCTAACACAGTGAAACCCCGTCTCTACTAAAAATACAAAAAAAGCGGGGCGTGGTGGCAGGCGCCTGTGTTCCCAGCTATTCAGTAGGCTGAGACAGGAGAATCGCTTGAACCCAGGAGGTGGAGGTTGCAGTGAGCCAAGATGGCACCACTGCACTCCAGCCTGGTGATAGAGTGAGATTCCATCTCAAAAAAAAATTAAAATTGGGGGATGAGGGCAGGGTGCAGTGGCTCACGTCTGTACTCCCAGCACTTTGCGAGGCCCAGTCAGGAAGATCCCTTGTGCCCAGGAGATTGAGATCAGCCTGGGCAATATAGTGAGACCTTGTCTCTACAAAAAAAATTTAAAATTAGCTGGGTGTGGGGCACACGTCTGTAGTCCCAGCTACTTGGGAGGCTGAGGTGGGAGGATCGCTTGAGCCTGGGAGGTTGAAGCTCCAGTGACCTATGATTGCACCACTGCCCTCCTGCCTAGGTATATTTGTTTTTTGTTTTTGTTGTTGTTTCTTGTTTTTTGAGACAGTCTTGCTCTGTCGCTCAGGCTGGATGCAATGGCACAATCTCGGCTCACTGCAACCTCTGCCTCCTGGGTTCAAGTGATTCTTCCTGCCTCAGCCTCCCAAATAGCTGGAATTACAGGCACCTGCCACCACGCCCAGCTAATTTTTGTGTTTTTAGTAGAGACAGGGTTTCGCCGTGTTGGCCAGGCTGGTCTCGAACTCCTGACCTCAGGTGATCTGCTTGCCTTGGCCTCCCAAAGTGCTGGGATTACAGGTGTGATCCACCACGCCCAGCCCTGTTTTTGTTTTTGTTTTTTCAACAGATGTAATTTCTGACTTGTATACTTTTTCAATCAAGAGTATGTATGGACTGCAGCCTGATGAAGTTTTTCACTCCTTTAGTAATGTCCTCCTTGTTTTACATTTTCAAAGCCTGCATAGTTACAGATTCATTTGTTTTCAACGTTTCCCCAGGGGAAAACGGAATCTATCACTGTGGTGAAGCTGCTGAGCTGCTTTGATGACCTGGTGGCAGCAGGCACAGCCTCTGGCAGGGTTGCAGTTTTTCAACTTGTATCTTCATTGCCCGGGAGAAATAAACAGGTGAGTACTCATGATCTTAACACGTGTTAACTTTTTGGCAAATTCCTCATGGATTTTTAAAATGAGAAATCCTCATCTGCTTAGAAAGTTTATGCTCAGAGAAAGCCGGGCACGACTTTCTCTGCCCGGGCTCATGCCTGTAATCCCAGTACTTTGGAAGGCCAAGGCGGGCTGATCACAAGGTCAAGAGATCAAGACCATCCTGGCCAACATGGTGAAACCCCGTCTCTACTAAAAATACAAAATTTGGCCGGGCGCAGTGGCTCATGCCTGTAATCCCAGCACTTTGGGAGGCCGAGGCAGGCGGATCACGAGGTCAGGAGATCGAGACCATCCTGACTAACACAGTGAAACTCCGTCTCTACTAAAAAATACAAAAAATTAGCCGGGTGTGGTGGCGGGCGCCTGTAGTCCCAGCTACTCGAGAGGCTGAGGCAGGAGAATGGCATGAACCCGGGAGATGGAGCTTGCAGTGAGCGGAGATCACGCCACTGCACTCCAGCCTGGGCGACAGAGCGAGACTCCATCTAAAAAAAAAAAAGAAAAAAAAATACAAAAATTAGTTGGGCGTGGTGGTGCGTGCCTGTAGTCCCGGCTACTCGGGAGGCTGAGGCAGGAGAATCACTTGAACCCGGGAGGCAGAGGTCGCAGTGAGCTGAGATTGCACCACGCTACTGCACTCCAGCCTAATGGAGCGAGACTCTGTCTCAAAAAAAAAAAAAAAAAAATGCTCAGAGAAGCTTAACACTGTGCTGTTTATAATTGGAGAACATTTTTGTGCTGGGTTGGACACTTGGCATAAAGTACATATGGGTCATTTCATTTTTGCTTAATATTCTCAAGGTATGCTCTCTGTGGGTTTTGAAGGTGACTAGACAGATGGAACTTTGTGCAGGGTTCTGCTTGGAAAACGAGATTGGGAAAATCAGCTCTTCCCTAACTAGGAGTGATTGTATACCTTTTCCATGTAGCCCCAGCTCACAGCATTTATCCTTTTCTTTTTCTTGTGTATATTTTTATCTCTTGTTCATAGCTTCGGAGATTTGATGTCACTGGTATTCACAAAAATAGCATTACAGCTCTGGCTTGGAGCCCCAATGGAATGAAATTGTTCTCTGGAGATGACAAAGGCAAAATTGTTTATTCTTCTCTGGATCTAGACCAGGTAAAATTATTTTCAGAAATACTGTTGGCTCTTACCTTCTTATATTTGGAAAAACTATATTTATAATTGTATTTTTAGTCAGCTTGTATTCTTGATCATCATCCCTTTATAATCTCAATTGTTATTTGTAACATTTACTTTTATAGACTTATGTTTTATAAGCTTCCACTTCTGTGACTAAGGAGTTGGCCTACTGGAACATTCACTTTTTTCATTCCACTGTTGTGTATTACTTCTACTTGGAAAAGAAGCTATTATTATTCGTACTTCCTTGAAAGGTTAGTAGGAGTGATGCCAAGCACTTCTGAATCCTAACTGTGGAGAAGTCAGTGATTTCAATGGATGGAGGACTTTCTGCCAGCCACCTGGCCTGTGTGAGATGACCTCATGTGACAGGAAGTGGCAGAGGAGAAGGTTAGCTGGCAGTATGGTGAAGATGAAGAAAGTGGAGTGCCAAGAGATCCAGGAACTAGTCCAGGGGTGCAGGCTTGCACCTCACAGAGCTTGCTTTCAAACTGCGCTTCTGCTTCGACGCCCGTGCCTTTTCCACTGCACATGTGGCTTGATGATCTGCTGGGTTTTATTTGTTTTGTCATGTGTCTGCAACCAAACTGAACTCCTTGGTGGCACAGTCCTTTCTTTTTCTTATTTGTAGCCTTCATTCCTAGAGCACTATAGGAATTCAGCAATTTTTTTTTTTTTTTTTTTGAGACAGAGTCTCACTCTTGTCGCCCAGGCTGGAGTGCAGTGGTGCGATCTCAGCTTGTTACAACCTCCACCTCCCAGGTTCAAGCGATTCTGCCACCTCAGCCTCGCAAATAGCTGGGATTACAGGGACCTGCCATCATGCCCGACTAATTTGTGTATTTTTGTAGAGACGGAGTTTCACCATGTTGGTCAGGCTGGTCTTGAACTCCTGACCTCAGGTGATCTGCCCGCCTCGGCCTTCCAAAGTGCTGGGATTACAGGCGTGAGCCACTACGCCCGGCCAAGAATTCAGCAATTATTAGCTGCATGACTTTCGGTCCCTGTGATCCAAGACTGACCTAGTACAAATATTCTCTAGTAGTAGTTCTCAAGCTTTGTAGTCACAGGATCCCTTTACACTCTTAGAAAGAGGACCCCAAAGCATTTTTGTTCATATGGGTTATCTCTACTGAGTACACCATGTTAGAAGTTAAAACTGAGAAATTTAAAAAAATATATATTTTTTGAGATGGAGTCTCGCTCTGTTGCCCAGGCTGGAATGCAGTGGCACGATCTCCGCTCACTGCAACCTCTGCCTCCCGGGTTCAAGGGATTCTCATGCCTCAGCCTCCCGAGTAGCTGGGACTACAGGCACCCGCCACCACGCCTGACTACTTTTTTGTATTTTTTGTAGAGACAGTGTTTCACTGTTTTAGCCAGGATGGTTTCAATCTCCTGACCTTGTGCTCCTCCCACCTCAGCCTCCCAAAGTGCTGGGATTACAGGCGTGAGCCAGTGCGCCCAGCCGAAATTTAAAAATATTTTACTTTGAAATAATAAATCCATAACATCTGAACATAAGTGACATATTTTGTGAAAATATCTCTATAGCTCTATTTTCAAAACAGGTGAGAAGAGTGAGTGGCATTGATCTATATTTTTACAAATCTCTTTATTATCTGGCTTAATAGAAGATGGCTGGATTCTGCATTCAATCTGTTGCCATACATTGTTTTGATTGAAATATATAAAGAAAAACTGGCCTTACACAGACATGTAGTTGGAAATGGGAGGAGTATTTTGATAGCCTTTTCAGATAATTGTGGACATTCTTTAATAATATCGTCATATGACTACCTCATAAAGCAAACGGTAGTTGCTTTAAGGGTTACGGTGACAAATGACAAATGGTAGTTTCTTTAAAGGTTAGTAAATATGTGGAATCTGAAACCACATGGATGAATTTTTCCTACTCTGTTACATTAAAATCTACTTTACGCATGTTGGATTTTGTAACATTATGTATTGGTCACTTAGAAAATACTGTTCACAGAGTGATGCAGATCTTCCAAATGTTGACACTTTGTTTTTTCTTTTTTTTTTTTTTTTTTTTTTTGAGACATGGTCTTACTCCTCTCACCCAAGCTGATGTACAGTGGTGCAATCATGGCTCACTGCAGCTTTGACCTCCCAGGTTCAGGTGATTCTCCCACCTCGGCCTCCCAAGTAGCTGGGACTACAGGTGCACGCCACCATGCCCAGCTGATTTTTTGTATTTTTATAGAGCCAGGGCTTCGCCGTGTTGCACAGGCTGGTCTTGAACATCTGGGCTCAAGCAATTTGCTCACCACAGTCTTCCAAAGTTCTTGGATTACAGGTTTGAGCCACCGTGCCAGCTGATAAATTTTCTGATACAATATCAACAAAATACCTTCGTTAACATCCACATCATTGTAATTGAGAAAGTCTAGCTATAAGGAATCATGTCAAGTTCACAGGGACAGATACAAGTTTTCAGATTGCTAATCTTTGTGTGAGAGCAACAAATACCATTACTTGTTTTCCTTGAAGTGACAGGCTTTTTTTTTTCTTTTTGAGAAAATGTCTGCTAAATACCCAAATTTGAATAATTACGGCATTTCAAATAAAAATGGTGTTTTGTGAAAAAAGCAGCTGGCTCAGCTCATAGCTGCAACAGTTGCACAAGTGCTTTCCTTGAGAGAACCACTGAGTGTATTTCAGTGTGCAGCAGAAGGGAGAATACAAAAGTACCTATCCTCTGGCCAGGTGTGGTGGCTCACACCCATAATCCCAGCACTTTGGGAGGCCAAGGCAGGATGATCACTTGAGCCCAGGAGTTTGAGACCAGTCTGGGCAACATGGCAAAACCCCATTTCTACCAAAAAACATATAAAAATTAGCCAGGTATGGTGATGCACACCTGTAATCTCAGCTACTCTGGAGGCTGAGGTTGGAGGATCACTTGAGCCTTGGAGGTGGAGATTGCAGTGAGCTGAGATTGCACCACTGCACTCCAGCCTAGGCCAAGAGCCAGAACCTGTATAAAAAAAAAAGTTTGCGACATTTTCATGTAATGGAAATTTCTTTATCTTGATTTTGGTGTTGGTTACATGACTATAAATTTGTCAAAATTCATAGAATTGTATACCCAAAAAAGGACGAAATTTACTGTAAGTTTTACCAACAAATCCGATCACTGCCCCCTGCTTCCCTCACAAAATGTCAGTGATGTTACAGCAGTATTTCTGAAATAATTGATGGAACTTTTCATATATATATTGGATTTCATATATATGAAATATACGTATATTTCATATATATAATATATATATATATATTTTTTTTTTTTTTGAGACAGAGTCTCTCTCTGTTGCCCAGGCTGGAGTGCAGTGGCACGATCTTGGCTCACTGCAACCCTTGCCTCTGGGTTCAAGTGATTCTTCCTGCCTCAGCCTCCCAAGTAGCTGGGATTATAGGCATGCACCACCTCGCCCAGCTAAATTTTGTATTTTTAGTAGAGACGAGGTTTCACCATGTTGGCCAGGCTGGTCTCCATCTCCTGACCTCAAATGATCCACCCACCTCAGCCTACCAAAATATAAGGATTACAAGTGTGAGCCACTGCACCGGGCCTGACGACACTTTTCTGTAAGAGTAACTTATAGAATCAGATTTTTTATACAATGAAATATGCTTTGTGTTACCAGTCATATGCCTTCTAGAATTTTATTTTGTGTTTATATATAAAATATGTTTTTTTTTCTTTTTTAAAGACAGAGTCTCACTCTGCTACCTGGACTAGAGTGCAGTGGTGTGATCACAACTCACTGTAACCTGAACTCCTGGGCTCAAATGATCCTTCTGTCTCAGCCTCCCAAGTAGCGGGGACCACAGGCACGTGCCAACATGCCTGGCTAATAAAAAAAAATTTTTTTGTAGAGACACGATCTCACAATGTTGCCCAGGCTGGTCTTGTAAAATATCATTTTAAGTTAATAGCATTTTATATATTTAATATCATTTAATTTCTTCTAACCTCCTGTTTTCTATTACCCTTTCAGTTGGCAAGGATATAATGTCCTCAAAGCTGCTTTGAACGCTTTGTGAGGGGAGACTATAATATGAACTTACAGAGCTGATTATTGTCGCATAATTTTATAGAGGTTTCCATTCCATTGTTTTATAATAGAATAAGCAATACACACAGTGCAACAGATTTCTGTTTAGATCTTTATGGATTCTTCTTTGAAATCTCTGCATGTTTACTGCATTATCCCTGAGCCTGCTATGGTGCATAGTAAAGAATGTATCTACTGAGGACATGTTTTTTAAAATTATGCAGATTTTAAAATGTTTCCTGTCAAACTGGATGCAGCATGAGGGAGATGTTAGTATGGACTCTTTTCCCATCCGTCAGATAATCTTGCTATGGTGGGTTGAGAGTGAATCTGCAGAGAGTGAAAGCATGCGTTAGGTAAAGTGCAAGCTGACCTAAGCACAGCTAGCAGGAAGGACACTGACTTGTCCTAAGGGAGGTCCATTCTTTAGCCTGGCGCTGATGTGAGGTGTAACCGGACTTTCTCTGCCAGGGGCTCTGTAACTCCCAGCTGGTGCTGGAGGAGCCGTCTTCCATTGTGCAGCTGGATTATAGCCAGAAAGTGCTGCTGGTCTCTACTCTGCAAAGAAGTCTGCTCTTTTACACTGAAGAAAAGTCTGTAAGGCAAATTGGAACACAACCAAGGAAAAGGTAAGTTTCACAAGTTTGCCAGTTTGGCCTAAATGCTGGGCCTTGTTGTAGAAGGTGCTTTAGGGTTTCCTAGGTGTCCTGTTTGCTGGACACAAACCCATAGCGCCTCTAAGCCTGGTGTTCCTGGTGGGGCCCTGTGCCTGCCTAGGATTTCTCCTCCCAGAGGCAGACAAGAAAAGTGAGTGGTTCTTGTCGCAGAGCTGTAGGAGCCTGCACGCACAGCCACTCTGCCTCTCAGGGTGCCACGGTTGGCCTGGAGAAGCCTCAAGGGTGGCCTGGTCTATCTGTTCCTTGTGTAGGCACCTCCTTCACACAGCCCTTGTGAGGGGTCAGGGTCATGGGTTTCACTCGTTATTCAGCACGTGTTTACCATGCACCCCTGTGCACTGTGGCAGGCTCAGCAGTGACATGGTAAACACGGCAGATCTGAGCCCTCCATTGTGGAAATGGAAACACAGATAGAACACTTGTTGACCATTGTGTCAGCTGCTATGGATCACACAGGATGCTGTGTGAGTTTAGACACACTTTTGTCCAGCTGAAGGGTCAGGGAAGACATCCTGAAGGCATGGGTTCCAGGTTGAGAGATCGTTCCTCCTTTGACCAGTGATGTGGAGGAAGGGCCGTGAGAAGTCCACCAGCCTTACCAGCCGTGTGGGAAAAGGCAACTGGAACACCTGGGGAACCTGTAATTCATCATCCCACCCTAGCATGTAAAACACTCTTGTAGGACTCTGCAGCGAGTTTGCGTGGGGATGGGGTGAGGAGGGGTAGGTAAAGCAGTGGAGCTGACCCCTCCTATGCCAAGGAGGAGGTAGACTGGGGCCAATGTGGGGGTGGGGAGCAGAGGGCGGCATTAGCACAGATCATGCGTTGATGAGTCTACAGTCATGGATTGTCGATTGGCCGATGGGAGCTGGAAGAGTTCCCATCTTGTGTCTCCCAGGAAAGGGCACTATTTGCCTGCGTAGAATCAGGGACAGGGCAGCTGATGGTCACGGCATGTGGGGAGGGCTTGAGGCTGGCCCTGTGGAGAGTGACAGCAGGGACTGGGAAACATGGTGAGATTGGCAGGCGTTGATGAGGCCCTGAGGCTGGTGGTGCCATTGGTGACAGGCCGTCCTGGAGAGTCGGGTGAGGCAGGTAGGTGGAGCCAGCCTCTGTGGTCGTAGTCACCATCCGTTATTCTGTGTTCTGGGCTTTGCAGCAACACACAAGTTTATTCTCTTTTCTGCATGGCAGCCCTCCAGCTGTTAAAAGACACTCTCAAACCTCTCCTTTGACTTCTATTTTCTATGCTGAACACCTTCTTTTTTCTTTTTCTTTTTTGTTGGAGACAGAGTTTTGCTCTTCTTGCCCAGGCTGGAGTGCAGTGGCGTGATCTCGGCTCACTGCAACCTCCACCTCCTGGGTTCAAGCAATTCTCCTGCCTCAGCCTCCTGAGTAGCTGAGATTACAGGCATGCGCCACCACACCCGGCTAATTTTGTATTTTTAGTAGAGACAGGGTTTCACCATGTTGGTCAGGCTGGTCTCAAACTCCCGACCTCAGGTGATCCGCTTGCCTCGGCCTCCCAAAGTGCTGGGATTACAGACATGAGCCACCGCACCCGGCCTGCTGAACACCTTCTTAATCCCATCAACAATCTGGCCTTTTTATATCTGCAGTCTCCCTTTCGGTCCCTGGAGAACTCAGTGGAATTTATGGTCCTGCAGATCTTAGTTCTGCTGCTCTCTCTGCCAGTGTCCTACTCCTCTGGCATTTTATCCTGGTTCGTCTGTCAATGTTTTACTGCACTGTCTTGGAAGGCAGGCAGGGTGTAGAGAGAGGCATTGAAAACCAATTACCTTAAATGTGGGTCCTATTCCCAACAATGTCTCTTAAAACCTGGCCCTTGGCCGGACACAGTGGCTCACGCCTGTAATCCCAACAGTTTGGGAGGCCAAGGTGGGCAGGTCACTTGAGGTCAGGAGTTCAAGAAAAGCCTGGCCAACATGGTGAAACCTCCTCTCTACTAAAAACACAAAAGTTTGCCGGGCAGGGTAGCAGGTGCCTGTAATCCCAGCTACTCAGGAGGCTGAGGCAGGAGAATCGCTTGAACCGGGGAGACAAAGGTTGCAGTGAGCTGAGATCGCACCACCGCACTCCAGCCTGGGTGACAGAGCGAGACTCCATCTCAAAAAAATCAAAAACAAAAAAAACAAAAAACAAAACTGGCCGTTTATCCTCTTGTGTGGAGACCCAGGCAGTTTCCGTAAACCTCTCCTAGTGCGTCTGTGCAGTCAAGTCTTTAGGGAACATTGATTGAAAGCGTGCTCTGCACCAGAAACTGTTTTAGGATGCAGAAACAAATAAATGTGTCCCCTTCTCAGAAGGAGAGAGATTTTATTGAGCCTTGGGGAAATGAGGGCTAACAGAATAAAAGGAAATGTTTTTAACATCTGTGTCTTAAAGACTTGCTTTCTGCTGTAGACTATTGTGTGTGTCTATCCCTGGAAGCAGTGCTTCCCTCACAACTGTTTAGTGAGCGGAGCTAGACATGTACACGTGGAGGCGTGGCAGCAAGTGAGGAGGCATGCAAGGAGACAAGGCCTCTGCCCTCAAACACAACGGGAGAGACTGTCGGTCAGCAGGAGGAGAGTAGAGGCTGTCAATGCTGTAAAGGAGCGGGCTGGGTGAAGCATTAGGGAGTGCTAGGCATGGGGCAGGATGTTGCATTTGGATAGGATGGTCAGGAAAGGCCTCTACAAGGGCAGTGATCTTTGAGCTGAAGCCTGGGAAGAGCTGCTGGAAGAGCATTCCAGGCTCAGGGAACAGCATATGCCAAGACCTCAACTGGGCAAGAGCTTAGATGTTCAAGAAGCCAGAAGTGACTAGGGCACTGGCTATGGCAGGAGTCCAGGGGAGCCATGGGGAGGCTGTCACGGGAGTCCAGGGGAGCCGTGGGGAAGCTAGCACGGGAGTCCAGGGGAGCCTGGCACGGGAGTCCAGGGGAGCCACAGGGAGGCTGGCATGGGAGTCCAAGGGAGCTATGGGGAGGCTGGCACGGGAGTCCAGGGGAGCCTGGCACGGGAGTCCAAGGGAGCTGCGGGGAGGCTGGCATGGGAGTCCAAGGGAGCCGTGGGGAGGCTGGCATGGGAGTTCAGGGGGGCCTTGGGGAGGCTGGCACGGGAATCCAGGGGAGCCTTGGGGAGGCTGGCACGGGAGTCCAGGGGAGCCTGGCATGGGAGTCCAGGAGAGCCTTGGGGAGGCTGGCACAGGAGTCCAGGGGAGCCGTGGGGAGGCTGGCATGGGAGTCCAGGGGAGCCTGGCACGGGAGTCCAGGGGAGCCACGGGGAGGCTGGCACGGGAGTCCACGGGAGCCGCGGGGAGGCTGCCGTGGGAGTCCAGGGAAGCCATTGACTGAGATGGAGACTGGAGACTGGGGAAGGCTGGGCCGGAGGTCAGGACATCAGGACCTCTGCTGTGGACATAAGGGATTTGACGGGCCTGTCAGGTGGCCGCATGGGAGTTGCAGAAGAGAGTTCTGTGGACTGGTCTGGAGCCCAGGGAAGAAGTCTTGACCAGAGGGGAAAATGAGGTCACCAGATACAGGTGACATTGGCACCCTGACATTGGATGAATCCACGCAGGGAATGTCTGTTCATTCAGCGCTGGAGCTTTGCACCAAGCCTCTGCCCTGCTCCAGGTAGTCCTCATCAGGGGATATCTGTGAACAAGGCAGAACAGATCTCTAATCTCAGGGAGCTGTGTGCAGAGTAGTGAACAGAGAAACGTGTCAGAGGGTGCAGAGCCAGAGAGGGTGAAGCAGGAGACACACGTGTCTCTTTAATAGGATGACAGGGAAGGCTCCTCTGAGGACGTAGCCTGGGCTGATTCCTGAAGCAAAGAGGCAACTAGTGCGAGAAGACCTTGGAGAGAGGCTCTGGAGGCAGAGGGCCCTGCACACCGAGGATCTGAGCAGCCAGGCTGGCTGTGTGGAGCACGGTGCGGGGAGCCCCCACCCGTCGGCTTTGTGGGCCCTGCCCATGGGGCTCTTTCAGTCCAGTGCTGTGGCCAGTCACAGAGGGCTATGGCCAAGCGAGGGAGGTCACTCTGGCTGCTGCTTGGAATATACTGGAGGGGGCAGGTGTGGCAGCTCAGCAGGGCCAGCAAGGATTCTGGGTGATCCAGGTGGGAGAAGACAGGATGGGGCGGGGTTGGTGGTGGGACTGCTTCCAAGGCAGAGCTGGCAGATTTGCTGCCACGTTGGTTCTGAGGTGTGAGAGGAATGAGTTGGAGATGATTCCTAGGTCTGTGGTCTATGCAGCTGGGTGAGTGGACATGCCGTGGATTGATGCAGAGAATCCTGGAGGCACGGGGAGAAGGAGGAGATGAAACAGCCTGCTGTGGCCCTGCCATGTCCTCTCCCCGCAGCGGAGAGCTGGCGTGGGAGGCGGGTGGCGGGTGTGCCTCTCAGGGAGCTGTGCGCCGGCAGCCACTGGCATGCAGACGGGAGCTCGCCTAAGGAGATTTGGGGAGGCCTTGTGTTCTGAAGAGGAAACGGCATCAGGAGAGAACAGGAGTTGGGGGGTCAGAGGAGTCGGAGGCCATATGGAGGGACACAACAGCTGCTGCGAGACCAGGGGCTGAGGCAGCTTCGACGGGCCTGAGTCTGCAGCATGGAGGCTGTGCACAGCCTCCTCATCAGCAGGGCCAAGGGATTGTAAGGGCTGAAAGAGGAGTTGACAGCAAGGATGGAGAGCTTTCAGGAGGAGTGTTTTTGTAAAAGAGAACAAAGAGAAATAGGTGGTGCCCAGAGGGACCATGTGGCCTGGTGGGAGTTTTGGGAGAGGGGCCGTGTGGCAGCACATTGGTGTGTGACGCGGGTGCCTGTGGAGGGAACACAGTGCTGGTGGGACAGAGTGCAGGCGGTGGCCTCAGTTGGGCCCTCTCATGGGCAGCAGTGTAGGGTTGACCAGAAACCGGGCCAGACTGTCTTCCAGAGGAAGGGCAGGGCACTGAGCACAGGGCAGGTGCAGGCAGGTCAGGAGGCTCAGAGGTAGAAGACGAGGGGTTCTCTTCCCATCGAGTCTGTGAACCTCTTCAGACCGGACAACATGTGTTACATCCAGAAAACCTCAGAGGCCCTAGCCATCTGCAACCTTGGGTTTGCTGTCCTGTGTATTTATGTTGCATTGTTTCACATGTCAGAGCCCTCTGCAGACCTGTTACTGTGTCCCCTATGAGTCTAGTGCTCAGGGAAGCCCTCCCTGGCAGTAGCACTTTGCCCTGGGGAGGGAGAAGGAGATGCAGCAATCTGTAGGTGTGGCGCCAGCATGTGGGTAAGAGCCAGGAGCCGGTTCTGGAACCCCGCCACCAGCACATCTGTTTGGATGGCCAGTGGGTGTTAGCTGTTGAGATCTCTGGCAGGGCTTCTGTGGATCCTTCTTCTCACTCAGCTTAGACTTTCAGGCTCCCATTTTGGGTGCTGTCAGCTTTCAGCATATCAGGTCTGTGGTACCATACATTATGCACAAAATCAAAAAACACTATTGTATAGCTAGAATTTGTTAGCCAGAAAACACTCCTTACATATCAACGTGGTCTATAAAGGGAATTAAAATTTTTTTAGGTAATCAATGAGGTTTTTGGAAATCATCTCTACCGAAATTAAGAAATTATGTTAATTTGTTTATGATTTTAGAATCCTGCAATACTTAGACCTTAAAAGTTGGAGCTTTAGTGTCAAATTCAGAAAGCACCAGCAAGTACTGCAGAATCGCACTGCAAGTGGATGGTGGCTGAGTCGGGGGCTTAGGACAATTTGTACCTGGCTCTAGATGGTTCTTCACAACTTCACTGCCTTTGACCAACCCACTCATCAGACATTTCCGTTCTTTTTATTTTTTAGAGACAGGGTCTTGCTCTGTCACCAAGGCTGGGGTGCAGTGGTGTGATCACAGCTCACTGCAGCCTTGAACAGCTGGGTTCAGGCGATCCTCCTCCCTCAGCCTCCCAAGTAACTAGGACTACAGGCATGCACCACCATGCCTGGCTAAATTTTTTAATTTGTAGAGATGGTGTCTCTCTAGGTCACCCAGGCTGTTGTCAAACTCCTGGGCTCAAGCAGTCCTCCCTCCTTAGCCTCCAAAAGTGCTGGGATTACAGGCATGAGCCACCATGCCCAGCTATTCAGCAGTTTTAGAGGCAGCCACTCCCAGGACCTTGCTCAGCAGTTCTCCTTTCCCTTCCTCCAGGGGAAGAGTCCGCCTGGGGTTCAGGATCTCGCCTTCTCACGCCCACTCAGATGCACCACCTTGATCTGAGCTCTTTGAGCCTCAGATGGCGCTTCCAGATGCTGATGTGATTGTTCACACAGGTCAGCACAGTGTTATGAGACAGGCTGAGGACCTCATCTTATTTATTTTTTATTTTACCCAGAGCATCAAACACGATGTCTTACAGAATGTAGGAATCACTAAATGTTTGTTAACATGAGTGCTTTAGTTACATAAGATGCACCAGTCAAAATGGACATGACAAGAGATTTTTCAGGGGTCCTACAAATAGAAGGAAAACATTTAAAAATTGGATCGCCAAGAGAAACTGATTGACAGGAAAGGCAGGAGGAAGAGGTTATGGGCTCCCTTGCTGGAATTTCTCTGGGTCGCTCTATTTAGAGGACCTCTCCAGAACAAACCCACCAAAGGCAGTAATCAGATACGATGCTGTTTATAGAGTTGTCCATAAAAGATCCACGATGTCAAAACACCCTTGGTTCGTCCTAACGATCATTGTTTCAAAGCTGAATTTGATATATAATATCCTCCTTGGACGCTATCCAAAGGGATTTAGTTACTGAGGTGCCAGAGGGACCTAGTGAGATTCTGGTGTGCAAAGAAACCCCACAAATAACTATCTGTTTGCCTATGTAGGTGGGCCCTGGGGGCGGCCTCTGGGGTTGGGTCTGCTGCTGTGTGCAGGGAGCGTGGGGACAGGCACAGCACAAGTTGGCCGAGGTCTGGTGGGGAAGCAGTGGCACGGAGGTGGCTCTCAACTGTCAGCTGCCTGTAGCCTCGTTCAGGACAGTTGAGCACTTATGGGGACTTAGTGTCACAAGCATTGCTTTTGTGCTGCACGTAGGTTATCTCATTAATTCCTCACTTCAGCCTTTGAGATGGGAGTTACTCTGCCTGGTTTACAGAATGGGAAACGGGTCCAGAAAAGTTCAATAATTGCACATACCACGTACCCACTAAGTGTCAGGGCTGGACATCGAGCCCAGGGCTAGCTCTAAAACCAGTGCTGTTTCTGCTTTTCACAATCTGAGAAGTATTTGGGAGAAGGAATCAGCCAGGCATAGGGCTGAACTGAAATGCTTACATGTGAACTCTGGTAGCATCCTGAAAAATAACGAGAACTCAGATTGCCAGTGGGAGTGTAGATTGGTATAATCACATTTAAAAAGCTTGAAGTTGTCTTCTAAACTTGAATATGCTCTCAGTAACCCAGCGATTACCCCACACCCCACCAACTGCATCCTGAGTGTCCGTGACAGACTCTGACACCTGTGGGCTAAGGGGTATGCACAGAAATGCTCATAGCACAGTTGCTCAAAATAGCTTTAAAAAATAATAATTGAAATATCCATCAACAAGAAAGTGAATAAATAAATTGTGGAATACATTAAGTCCTCGTTTAATGTCATTGATAGGTTCTTGGAAACTGCGACTTTAGCAAAACAACATATAACAAAACCAGTGTTTTTCACTCACCAGTGTTGTTGAAGGAGATTATGTTATCTGAGGACCTGCTCTATGTCATTTCGCTTACAGTTGTAGTTTCCAAGAACCTGTGGATGCTGAGTAGGACGTACTGTACCATTCAGCAGTCGAAACGAATTAGTGCGACAGCTTCTTTTTATCAACAAGGATAAATCTGAGAAACATAGTGTTAAGTGAAAAAAAGCAAAAGAGTACAATTAGCATCATACATTTTAATAAAAAGGAAACATAAACAAAACTAAGTTATATTGTCTTTAGAGATACATAGATATGTGATTAAACCAACAAAAAAGTGAGGAAATGATCAAGGCAAAATGCAGTCCAGTGGTTCCATCCGGGGCACAAGGGGGCAGGAAGTGTTGGGAGCACAAGAGAACATTGGTTGGGTGACTGACGATTTATTTCCTAAGTTTGGGGATGGGTTCCCAGGTGTACCTTTCCTTGCTAGGCTTCATAACTGCATGGATATACAGTGTACTGTGTCCATAACTGCATGGATATACAGTGTACTGTAACCATAACTGCATGGATATACAGTGTACTGTATCCATAACTGCATGGATATACAGTGTACTGTGTCCATAACTGCATGGATATACAGTGTACTGTGTCCATAACTGCATGGATATATGTACATATACACAGCTGTGCATAACAACATTGACGGACTGCATGTCATTGACGGACTCTGCATGTATGACAGTGGTCACAGATGATTATAATGGAGCTGAAAAAATGCCAATCAGCTGGTGTCTTAGTGCCACACATTACGTTTTCTGTGTTTAGATAGACAAACACTCATCATTATGTTACAGTGTTAAGTACAGTCATATGGAGTACAGGTTTGCAGTCCAGGGGCAATAGGCTAGACTAAGCTTGTCCAACCCATGGCCCAACACAAATTTGTAAACTTTCTTAAAATGAGATTTTTTGGCCAGGCGCGGTGGCTCATGCCTGTAATCCCAGCACTTTGGGAAGCCAAGGCAGGTGGATCACTTGAGGTCAGGAGTTCGAGACCAGCCTGGCCAACATGGTAAAACCCCATCTCTACTAAAAATACAGTTAGCTGGGCATGGTGGTGCACACCTATAATCCCAGCTACTTGGGAGGCCGAGGCAGGAGAATCACTTGAACCCAAGAGGCAGAGTTTCCATTGCATTGAGCCCAGATTGCGCCATTGCGCTCCAGCCTGGACAACAAGAGCAAAACTCTGTCTCAAAAAAAAAGAGGTTTTTTTGGTGATTATTATTATTATTATTATTTTTAGCTCATCAGCTATCGTTAGTGTATTTTATGTGTGGCCCAAGACAATTCTTCTTCTTCCAATGTGGCCCAGGGAAGCCAAAAGATTGGACACCCCTGGGCTAGACTATGTGGGTGTGTCATAGGCTGTGCCATCTAGGCTTGTGTAAGTACGCTGTATGATGTTCACACAACGAAGACATCGCCTAATGACATATTTCTCAAACATCCCCGTCACTAAGTGACCTGTGACTCTATATATAGCATATTCTTTTGTTTGTGTTAGATATTTCATAATTTCAGAATGAAAAAATATCAAGCTTGGGGGCAGGAAGGGACATTGGTGCCTCTGATGGGTTTAGAGAAATTCTGAAAAGGCAACAATATAGATGGGTTGCTGTGAAGCTCATTCATTCAGGATGTGGAGTGAGCACAGCAATCAGATGTCAGAAGCAACAGAATCAGAGCAGGGAAAAAGATGAGCAGACCTGGATTCTTCACATTCTGCCTCAGTTTCCTCTCCTCCAAAACGGGAGTTGTAATACAGTCATGTGTCACCTAACAACAGGGATATATTCTGAGAAATGCATTGTTAGGTGACATCTTTGTTGTATGAACAGCATTGAGTGTACTGACAATCATAGGTGTAGGTACAGCCTACTTCACACCTGGGCTAAATGGTACAGCGTGTTGCTCCTGGGCTACAGACCTGTACCACATGTGACTGTACTGAATACTTTAGGCAGCTGTAGCACAATGGTAAGTATTTGTATGTCTAAACATAGAAAAGGTACCATAAAAATATGGTATTATAATCTTATGGGACCACTGTTGTATTTGCAGTCCATCGTTGACTAAAATGGTTTGTTGTTGTTGTTTTTGAAGCAGAGTCCTGCTCTGTCACCCAGGTTGGAGTACAGTAGTGGCACTATCTCAGCTCACTGCAAACTCTGCCTCCCAGGTTCAAGCGATTCTCCTGCCTCAGCCTCCCGAGTAGCTGGGACTACAGGCATGCACCACCATGCCTGGCTCATTTTTGTATTTTTAGTAGAGGCATGGTTTCACCATGTTGGCCAGGCTAGTCTCAAACTCCTGACCTCAGATGATCCGCCGCCTTGGCCTCCCAAAGTGCTGAGATTGCAGGCATGAGCCATTGCACCCAGCCTGAATAAAATGTTATGTGGTGCATGACTGTATCTGCCACACATGGTTGTTGTAACGATTAGACATGAGAGTGGGATCAAGTGCCAGACGCAGTGCAGGCTGCGTGAGTACTCAGTGAATGGTTCCCTGTGTGCTAATGGGGCACACACCTGTGAGGGTGTGGTAGGGCCTCTGTCGGTACAGGGATGACAGTGTGGTTTAACTGACAAAAAACAAACAGTAGAAAGGGTGAAAAATCAATTATTGTCTTAGCCAAAAAATTCTTGTTGTACTTAATATTAAGGGTTGACAACCGCATTACTTTAAATCGGTCCATGTCTGTTTTTTGTTCTTTCTTTCTTTCTTCTAATTTTAGTACTGGGAAATTTGGTGCTTGTTTTATACCAGGACTCTGTAAGCAAAGTGATCTAACCTTGTATGCGTCACGGCCTGGGCTCCGGCTGTGGAAGGCTGATGTCCACGGGACTGTTCAAGCCACATTTATCTTAAAAGATGCTTTTGCTGGGGGAGTCAAGCCTTTTGAACTGCACCCGCGTCTGGAATCCCCCAACAGTGGAAGTTGCAGCTTACCTGAGAGGCACCTGGGGCTTGTTTCATGTTTCTTTCAAGAAGGCTGGGTACTGAGTTGGAATGAATATAGTATCTATCTCCTAGACACAGTCAACCAGGTAAGTGAAGGGACGCCGCCATATCTTCTGTGTCTGTAGGCAAGAGAATGTATCTCTATAAACTGTTCTGCTCAGGGCTCAGAATGCTACCAGGAGCAGTATTGATTTACACTTTACTTTTTCCTTTGGGCCAGTCAAGGAAATAAATGAAGGTTTGGTAATTTTTATAGATTTGAAAAAAAAAATTTGGTTTTGACATTTAGGTCCAATTCTCTGCCGAGAAATTATGTATGTTTTTTGTATATAAACACAAAATTAAACTTGTTCTTTTTGTTATTGTTGTTGTTGTTGTTGTTGTTGTTGAGAAAGAGTCTCGCTCTGTCACCCAGGCTGGAGTGCAGTGGCATGATCTCGGCTTACTGCAACCTCCACCTCCCAGGTTCAAGCGATTCTCCTGCCTCAGCCTCCTGAGTAGCTGGGATTACAGATGCATGCCACCATGCCCGGCTAATTTTTGTATTTTTAGTAGAGACAGGGTTTCACAATGTTGGTCAGGCTGGTCTTGAACTCCTGACCTCGTGATCTGCCCGCCTTGGCCTCCCAAAGTGCTGGGATTACAGGCTAGTATGTCAGTCACCCAGGCTGGAGTGCAGTGTGCAGTGGTGCAATCTGGGCTCACTGCAACCTCCACCTCCCGGGTTCAAGCAATTCTCCTGCCTCGGCCTCCCAAGTAGCTGGGATTACAGGTGCGCACCACCACACCTGGCTAATTTTTTTGTATTTTTAGTAGAGACGAGGTTTTACCATGTTGGCCAGGCTGGTCTCGAACTCCTGACTCAGGTGATCCGCCTGCCTCGGCCTCCCAAAGTGCTAGGATTACAGGCGTGAACTGCCGTGCCCAGCCTTGTTCTTTGTAATCTATTTGGGTCATGTTTTTTCTGACTACCAAATTACTATGAGCACATACAGTGACAACTCAAATACACAGAAACAGTAGCAGAGGCTGGGCGTGGTGTCTCACGCCTGTAATCCCAATACTTTTGGGAGGCTGAAGCGGGCAGATCACCTGAGGTCAGGAGTTCAAGACCAGCCTGGACAACATGGTGAAACCCCGCCTCTACTAAAAATAAAAAAATTAGCTGGGCCTGGTGGCGCACGCCTGTAGTCCCAGCTACTTGGGAGGCTGAGGCAGGAGAATTGCTTGAATTCAGGAGGCAGAGATTCTAGTGAGCCGAGACTTCACCATTGCACTCCAGCCTGAGCTACAGAGCAAAACTCCATCTGAAAAAAAAAAAAAAAGAAACAGTAGCAGAGAACTTTAGTTCCTGAGGAGGGGCCCTTCCCTCAGCGTGCTTTCTTTCCTCTTATTTTGCCCTTGTCTTCTTACTCAAATGGAGCCACATCATTTTGCCACTTGGGTTTTTGTTTTGTCTTGTTTTTGATTTTGATTTTGATTTTGTTTTTGAGACGGAGTCTGGCTCTGTCGCCCAAGCTGGAGTGCAGTGGCGCGATCTCGGCTAACTGCAAACTCCGCCTTCCGGGTTCACGCCATTCTCCTGCCTCAGCCTCCCGAGTAGCTGGGAGTACAGTCACCCGCCACCACACCCGGCTAATTTTTTGTATTTTTAGTACAGACTGTGTTTCGCCATGTTAGCCAGGATGGTCTCGATCTCCTGACCTCGTGATCCACCCGCCTCGGCCTCCCAAAGTGCTGGGATTACAGGCGTGAGCCACCGCGCCTGGCCGCCACTTGGTTTTTTTGTTTTTTGTTTTTTATTTTCAGTTTTCTTTACTTAGCAACATATCTTGGGCAAATTTCCAACATCATTAAACTCATGGTAGGAAACAATTTCTGCTTAAACCAAGATGATAACAGATTATCATTAGAGACAGATTTAGAAACTTTAAACAAAGCTGTTTAGTTTCAGTTTCTCCTTGTTTTAAGAGCAGAGCTTTTGCTCTTTTTAAAATAATCTCCCTGCCTCACCCTCCCAACTCCTCACCCGCAGACTCTAGACCAGGCCCTGTCCTGTTCACATTCTTCCATTCTGAGCTCAGCAGGCCTCTGACAGGCATCCTTTCCTCTTATAAGCAGAGCCTCACTATAGAAAATAAATGGTTTTCGGCCAGGCGCAGTGGCTCACGCCTGTAATCCCAGCACTTTGGGAGGCTGAGGTAGGTGGATCACCTGAGGTCAGGAGTTCAAGACCAGCCTGGCCAACATGGTGAAACTCCATCTCTACTAAAAATACAAAAATTAGCCAGGCATGATGGCATGCGCCTGTAGTCCTGGCTACTCGGGAGGCTGAGGCAGGAGAATTGCTTGAACTTGGGAGGCGGAGGTTGCAGTGAACCAAGATCACGCTACTGCATTCCAGCCTGGGTGACAGAGCAAGACTTAATTTGAAAAAAAAAAAAAGAAAAGAAAGGGTTTTCTTCTTTGGTGTGTGTCAGCAGAACATGAAGTTCATCTTCTCCTCATTGAATTCTTCTGAATTATTATCAGCCGTGCCTGGTAACACTGGTTTGGCAGAAAGAAAACTGGCCCGGGGTGCGGGGGCAGAACTACACTCAACTCTTCTAGCCTGGTTCTGCCTTTAACCAAGAGTCTCTTATCGGCCTGAGCCTGGTTTCTTTTCCTGTAAAATGGGGTGGAGTGGAAGAAGCATCGACTTAGGGGAATCACCAAGGTGCTTTGAGTTTGTTCATTTTATAAGGGATATCCTGAAAGGTATTTTTGCACCCTTTCCTCAGTTACAGAGAACTTCTTTCTCTGGATACCTTTTGAACTTATGTGCGCTTATTAATTAGTAGCATCAAGATGCTTTGTAACTGCGCATTGGTTCTTTCATCTGAGCATTTACCCGATGCTTTACCCAGTAGGTATAATTAACTTCATTTTATAAGCAGAGAAATGGAGACGGGGGACCATCTGGGACAGATGTCACAGTCACCCTCAGAGTCTGGACCACCCAGTGGCAGCATGACTGGCAGCTTTCAGAAACAATTGTTATGTTTGCAGCTGTCCATCAGTTATTTAAAATTAGCCAAAAACATAGACTCTCCTTCTACAACAGACTAGTCTCTTATTTGCACTGTCGACAGTAAAGCAAAGACTTGCTTTAAGTCAATGTGGGCTCGGGATGTCCTGTGTTTTGTTGCCATCCGCTTTCAGATAATGCTGGAGGAACCTCCCCTCCCTTCATGTATTCATTCAAAACCCATGAGTTGCAGTGCATACTGGCCTCTCCTGCAGGAATGCACACAGTAGGGGGACTAGACGTGTCTGCACGTTATTTCAGCCCAGGAGTGGGGCGCCAAGCAGAGGTTTGGATGAGGTGCTGCGAGCCCTGAGAGCCCTGGGCGTTGCAGTGGAGGACGAGCTTGTCAGAGGCTGCTTCTCACAGAGGTGGCATCTGGAGAGAACTGGAACTCCCCCAGCAAACATGGATAGGAAAGGAATTCGAGCAGAAAGAGAAGCACATGCATGCACCTTGGAGGAACAGGGCTGGGACTGGGCTGGGAGGGCCGGTGCACCTGCAGCAGGGACGAGGGCAGGGTGGCACGTGGGTCGGAGATGACTGAGGCCCCACCCTGCCAGGGGACCCCTCAGATCCTGCTTACCAATCTGTCAGATGTTACCTAACTTTGGATTGAATTGGAATTTTCAGAAAGTTGCCATAGTAAAGTGCAGTTATCATTTGACTGATTTGGACTCTCACACATGCATTTTTATGCTTTGAGCTGTTACCATAGTTTAGTTTTCTGATTTTTTTTTTTTTTTTTTTTTTGACAGGCCACAATTGCTGGTTTGGAAGGATCCGGCGATATTGTGTCTGTTTCGTGCACAGAAAATGAAATATTTTTCTTGAAAGGAGATAGGAACATTATAAGAATTTCAAGCAGGCCTGAAGGATTAACATCAATAGGTTTGTATTTATTATAAAATGTACCATGTATATGATGGGAAGTACTATACTCTGTTGTTTGTAATTGCAGTTAATAATTGATCAAACTTACCATTGGGCCAGGCACGGTGGCTCACGCCTGTAATCCCAGCACTTTGGGAGGCCTAGGTGGGTGGATCACTTAAGCTCAGGAGTTTAAGACCAGCCTGGGCAACATGGTAAAACCCTGTCTCTACCAAAAATACAAAAACTAGCCAGGCGTGGTGGCGTGCACCTGTGGTCTCAAGTACTCAGGAGGCTGAGGTGGGAGGATCGCTTGAGCCTGGGAGGCAGAGGTTGCTGTAAACTAAGATTGCACCACTGCACTCCAGCCTGGATGACAGAGTGAGACCCCATATCAAAAACAAAACCAAAAACTTACCATTATTTTGCTAAACTATTGCAACTTTATTTGAACATGGAGGATTTGGAGGGTTTCCTCTGATTCTTTTTTTTTTTTTTTGAGATGGAGTTTCGCTCTTGTTGCCCAGGCTAGAGTGCAATGGTGCGATCTCAGCTCACCGCAACCTCTGCCTCCCAGGTTCAAGCTATTCTCCTGCTTCAGCCTCCCGAGTAGCTGGGATTACAGGCATGCGCCACTACGCCAGGCTAATTTTGTATTTTTAGTAGAGACAGGGTTTCTCCATGTTGGTCAGGCAGGTCTCAAACTCCCAACCTCAGGCGATTCGCCTGCCTCCGCCTGCCTCCGCCTCCCAAAGTACTGGGATTAAAGGCGTGAGCCACTATGCCCGGCCGCTCCTCTGATTGTTAAAATAGTGTTTACAGTACATTTCTTGAAAGTCACCTACTTTAAGGCTTACATCAGATAGTCTCACATTTAGTGGAGTTGCTTTCATGGTTGTGGAAGATGGGAAGATTGAGAAAGGAGGAAGGAAAAATCAGAAACCACTTTACTGATCCCTGCTCTCCGTCTGAGGCAGTATGTGGAATTAATGCTCCAAAAGACATAGATTTGCATAAAGTTTTAGAATATTTAAATCTGTCATCTGGGACATACCGTTTACCCTTAACTCAGTTCTTCCTTGTAGGATTTATTTTTCTCTGTGCTTTTGATATTTTTTGGTAATTCATACAAGCCCAAATTTTAATGAGCAAAGAATCCTAATATGTGTCCTCTTGCGGACATCCACGTACTTTATATATTTGGGTT
This sequence comes from Pongo pygmaeus, assembly GCF_028885625.2. NCBI lineage: Eukaryota > Metazoa > Chordata > Mammalia > Primates > Hominidae > Pongo > Pongo pygmaeus. Next base: position 101,512,784 of record NC_072388.2, read on the forward strand.
CCTCAGGGAACTTGTTCCTAATAGTGGCAACAACAGCCATGTGGGCCCCATCACCCTCCTCCTCACTACCATTACCTCTGATGTCAGAGAGGGCAAATTGGGGTGAATATTCCAAAACATAATTTGTATAAGAAGTGAATAAGCTCTGACTCTTGAGTTTATGAGCTGGGGGCCCCTCAGACAGTGTCATCAAAGGGGCAGCATGGCTTTCAGGAAGGGTGGTGACTTGGAGCCACCAGGCTAAGCTCTGGACCTCTGCTGCCCATAGAGCTTTCTGCTCTCATCTGCCCTATCTGGTAGGCAGTCCCTGTCCATGTGTGGCTGCTGAGTACTTGCAATATAGCAAGTGCAGCTGAGGGATGAATTTTACATTTTGTTTAATTTTTTTTTTTTTTTTTTTTTTGAGACAGAGTCTTGCTCTGTATCCCAGGCTAGAGTGCAGTGGTGCAATCTCTGGTCACTGCAACCTCCACCTCCTGGGTTCAAACGATTCTCCTGCCTTAGCCTCCCGAATAGCTGGGATTACAGGTGCATACCACCACACCAGGCTAATTTTTTGTATTTTAGTAGAAAGGGGGTTTCACCATGCATCATGTTGCCCAGGCTGGTCTCGAACTCCTGAGCTCAGGCAGTCCTCCCACCTTAGCCTCCCAAAGTAATGGGATTGCAGGCATGAGCCATCGCGCCCAGCCTAAATTTTGTTCAATTTTGATCAATTTGAATTTCAGTAGTTACAAGTAGCTGGTGGCTGCCTATTGGACAGGGAGCTCTAGGCAAGATCTGCCATTAACTTATGTAATCTTCAGCAAGTCGCTTCAGAGCAGAGTCCTCCCCTCCAGTCTCCAGTGTACACTTCATTGCCTACAGTCTGCCCCTAACACATGCCCTCAATAGAATGTGGGTGCTTCAAGGGCAGGAATTCCTGTGTCTTATGGACTGCCATGTCCCAGCAGCTAGCCCTGTGTCTGGCACACGGAGGATCCCCGATAAAGAGAGGATGGCGAATGGATCAAAGTGGGCTGTGGTCTTGTGTTGAGGGTACTGTAGCTGGAACTGCTCTGGCCTGGTGCCCTGTGGTGTCGTGTTGCAGCAAAGATGAGTCCACTGCAGTGGGAAGCTCACTGGCCCTTGGTCTTGGGGACAGGAGACAGGGACTCACATGCCTGCTCTCACTCTGCGGTCTACTGGCCTTGATGCTGTGTGGTAATGGACTTCTCTGTCTTGAGTTTGTTCTAATGGAAAATTACCTTTCCCTCTTCCAGGAAACTTAATTACAGGTACACATGTATTTTTCAAATGCTCTTTGAGTAATCTTAAAGTATATTCAAGGCAGAGTCTTAGTATGAAGTATAACTAAGCTGTTTTGTTATACACAGGCATCTCTCATTTATAAATAATTTGTAAATTGAAGCGAGAAATGCTGTATTCTTAGTATTTTTTTACTTTTTTTTTTTTTTTTTTGAGACAGGTTTCACTCTGTCGTGCAGGCTGGAGTGCAGTGGCATGATCTCAGCTCATTGCAACCTCCACCTCCCAGGCTCAAATGATTCTCCCACCTCAGCCTCCCAAGTAGCTGGGACTATGGGCGTGCACCACCACACCCTGCTAAATTTTGTATTGTGGTAGAGATGGGTTTTCGCCATGTTGCCCAGGCTGGTCTCGAACTCCTGAGCTCAAGTGATCTCCCCACCTCGGCCTCCCAAAGTGCTGAGATTATAGGTGTGAACCACCGCACCCAACCTTTCCTTACTATTGAGTTGCTTTAAAAAGACAGCTATACGGCCAGGCACGGTGGCTCACGCCTGTAATCCCAGCACTTTGGGAGGCTGAGGCCAGCAGATCACAAGGTCAGGAGATTGAGACCATCCTGGCAGACACGGTGAAACCCCGTCTCTACTAAAAATACAAGAAATTAGCCAGGCGTGGTGGCGGGCGCCTGTAGTCCTAGCTACTCGGGAGGCTGAGGCAGGAGAATGGCGTGAGCCCAGGAGGTGGAGCTTGTAGTGAGCCGAGATTGCGCCACTGCACTCCAGCCTGGGTGACAGAGCGAGACTCCATCTCAAAAATAAATAAATAAATAAATAAATAAATAAATATAAAAAGACAGCTATGGCAAATTATTTTACTGATTTTAATATATGAGCTTCTTGAAGAACAAAAACTATTTCTTAGACTCTTTTGTGTGATTCTTTTAGTTTTGCTGGATTTTTTTTTTTTTTTTTTTTTTTTTTTTGAGATGGAGTCTCACTCTGTTGCCCAGGCTGGAGTGCAGTGGCGCAATCTCGGCTCACTGCAAGCTTTGCCTCCCAGGTTCACTTCATTCTCCTGCCTCAGCCTCCCGAGTGGCTGGGACCACCGGTGCCCGTCACCATGCCTGGCTAATTTTTTGTATTTTTAGTAGAGACGGGGTTTCACTGTGTTAGCCAGGATGGTCTCGATCTCCTGACCTTGTGATCCACCCGCCTCAGCCTCCGAAAGTGCTGGGATTACAGGTGTGAGCCACCGCGCCCAGCCTAGTTTTGCTGGTTTCTATGAATTTAGAATCATTCAGTTCTTTAGCTGGCTGGTGCCTCTGTGACAACTAGTATTTACGGCTAGCAAACCTGGATAAGTGCACATCAGCTCTCTCTTGGATCACCAGTGGTAAAATCAGACTCTTCTTTCTTAGTGAGAGATGGTCTGGAGATGTCTGGATGCTCAGAGCGTGTCCACGTGCAGCAAGCAGAGAAGCTGCCAGGGGCCACAGTTTCTGAGACGAGGCTCAGAGGCTCTTCTATGGCCAGCTCCGTGGCCAGTGAGCCAAGGAGCAGGAGCAGCTCACTCAACTCCACCGACAGCGGCTCCGGGCTCCTGCCCCCCGGGCTCCAGGCCACCCCTGAGCTGGGCAAGGGCAGCCAGCCCCCGTCACAGAGATTCAACGCCATCAGCTCAGAGGACTTTGACCAGGAGCTTGTCGTGAAGCCTATCAAAGTGAAAAGGAAGAAGAAGAAGAAGAAGACAGGTACCCTCTGTAGCTGGCACACACCCACCTGGAGTTACAGTCTTTCCAGATTCTCTGGGAGTGCTACTGCTCACTGAGTGAGCAATGGTCCATACGTCCAAAAGCAGAGAACACATACATTTCTTCCCCAAAGGACTTTTACTGCAAAATACTTCACATTAACGGAAAATACACACACACACACACACACACACACACAGTAAGGTCTAAATGATGACAGAACACCTGTGTACTCACCACCCTGCTTAAAGGGTCTCGGTTTTGTACTTTTCAATATTTATTTGTTTATGTATTTTTATTATTTATTTTTTGCGACAGAGTTTCGCTCGTCGCCCAGGCTGGAGTGCAATGGCGCAATCTTGGCTCACTGCAACCTCGCCTCCTGAGTTCAAACGATTCTCCTGCCTCAGCCTCCCGAGTAGCTGGGATTACAGGCGTGCACCACCATGCCCAGCGAATTTTGTATTTTTAGTGGATACGGGGGTTTCTCCATGTTGGTCAGGCTGGTCTCGAACTCCCAAACTCAGGTGATCCGCCCGCCTCAGCCTCCCACAGTGCTGGGATTACAGCGTGAGCCACCGCGCCTGGCATAGTTTTCAGTATTTAAATTAAAATGTCGGGGCCGGGCGCAGTGGCTCACGCTTGTAATCCTAACACTTTGGGAGGCCGAGGCGGGCAGATCACGAGGTCAAGAGATTGAGACCATCCTGGCCAACATGGTGAAACCCCGTCTCTACTAAAAACACATAAATTAGCTGGGCTTGGTGGCATGTGCCTGTAATCTGAGCCACTCGGGAGGCTGAGGCAGGAGAATCACTTGAACCCGGGAGGCAGAGGATGCAGTGAGCTGAGGTTGCGCCACCGCACTCCAGCCTCGCAACAGAGCGAGACTCCGTCTCAAAAAACAAAAAAAAAAAGTGTTGGTTTATCCATGTATACCATTGATTAAACCAGAGATTCTGTGAGCCTGGGTGGAAAGTCATGGAAACCGGAAGATCTATGCTGGTAAATACTTGGGACATTTTATGTTTAGTATTGAATATGATACCAAATATGGGATTTAACATTGAATTTTTTTCTTTTTTTTTTCAACTTTTATTTTGAATACAGGGGGTCCATGTGCAGGTTTGTTACACGGGTATACAGCACCCAGGTAGTGAGCACAGTATGCAGTAGGTGATTTTTGACCCGTGCCTCCTCCTCTCTCACTCTGGGAGTCCACAGTGTCTGTCCTTCCCATGTTTATGTCCATGCGTGCTCAATGTTTGGCTCCCACTTACAAGTCAGAACATGCTGTTGGTTTTCTGTTCCTGCTGCATTAATTTGCTTAGGATTACGGCCAGCGGTTCCATCCATGTTGCTGTAAAGGACAAGATTTCAGTCTTTATTTTTATTTATTTATTTATTGGAGACATTTTCACTGTTGTCACCCAGGCTAGAGTGCAATGGTGCGATCTTGGCTCACTGCAACCTCCGCCTCCCAAGTTCAAGCAATTCTCCTGCCTCAGCCTCCCAAGTAGCTGGGATTACAGGTGCCCACTACCACGCCCAGCTAAGTTTTTGTATTTTTAGTAGAGGCGGGGGTTTACCATGTTGGACAGGCTGGTCTTGAACTCCTGACCTAAGGTTGCCCACCACCTTGGCCTCCCAAAGTGCTAGGATGGCCTACAAGCGTGAACCACCATGCGCGGCCTGGATTTCATTCTTTGTTATGGCTGTGTAACACTGAATTTTTTAAACCTTTTACTCCTTGGTTCCTATTAATCCTCTCTAGCTAAGATGACTGCAACATTGAAGGAAATGTTATTAGATTTCTAAGCATTTTAATAATTATAAAGAATTGGTTTGTGACCCAGGTGAACATCTCAGTTTGTCCCGTTTTTTCTTAGCTGGCATTTCTTGAATGAGGCCTCAAACCCATGGATTTGTTCAGTACTTGCATGCATAGAAAGCATCTCTTTGTTGGGATTATTTGTACTTACGAGGTTTATTCTTCATTCACCAAATATCCTTTATTTAAAATATTTTTTCTTGAGCCAAAAATATGTGTGCGAGTTAGTCTCTTACTAATCATATAGAACCGTGCCTTATTTTGAATGTTCTTATTCTGAATTAGAAGGTGGAAGCAGGAGCACCTGTCACAGCTCCCTGGAATCGACACCCTGCTCCGAATTTCCTGGGGACAGTCCCCAGTCCTTGAACACAGACTTGCTGTCGATGACCTCAAGTGTCCTGGGCAGCAGCGTGGATCAGTTAAGTGCAGAGTCTCCAGACCAGGAAAGTGGCTTCAGTGGTGAAGTGAACGGTGTCCCGCAGGAAAATACTGACCCCGAAACGTTTAATGTCCTGGAGGTGCCAGGATCAGTGCCTGATTCTCTGGCTGAGGAAGATGACATTAGAACTGAAATGCCACACTGTCACCATGCACATGGGCAGGAGCTCCTCAATGGAGTGAGGGAAGATGTGGGAGGCAGTGATGTCACAGGACTCGAAGATAAGCCGTGTCCTGCAGACGATGGACCAAATAGCACACAGTTACCCTTCCAAGAACAGGACAGCTCTCCTGGGGTGCATGATGGGGAAGACGTCCAACCCATTGGCCCCCAAAGCACTTTTTGTGAAGTCCCCCTCCTGAACTCACTCACTGTGCCTTGCAGCCTCAGCTGGGCCCCAAGTGCTGAGCAGTGGCTGCCTGGGACCAGAGCTGAAGAAGGCAGCCCCGTGGAGCCCAGCCAAGAGCAGGACGTCCTAACTAGCATGGAGGCCTCTGGCCACCTCAGCACAAATCTCTGGCATGCTGTCACTGATGATGACACAGGTCAGAAAGAAATACCCATCTCTGAACGTGTCTTGGGGAGTGTGGGAGGACAGCTGACTCCGGTCTCTGCTTTGGCGGCCAGCACTCACAAGCCCTGGCTTGAGCAGCCTCCACGGGATCAGACGTTGACGTCCAGCGATGAGGAGGACATCTATGCCCACGGGCTTCCTTCTTCATCCTCGGAGACAAGTGTGACAGAGCTCGGACCTAGTCACTCCCAGCAGGACCTGAGCCGGCTGGGTGCAGAGGATGCTGGGCTGCTCAAGCCAGATCAGGTATGTGGGCTTGGGTGGTGGGAAAAGTAGCTAAGGCTTCTTTCTTAATGGGAATAATTGTCAAGACTGATTATTTTCCTTCTCATGGAAAGAAATTCTATTACTACTGCAAAATCCATAGGCCAACTCTGTTTTCAAGTCTGGGTTTCAGGGGATTTCCAGCACAGGGACTAAGAGTGGCTTGAACTACTTCTGACCTGTTCTACCCTGCTCAGTAACCTGCCTCCCCGACCAAGGTAGCGTCTTTCTGTTTCCTCTGACCCCACAAGTGCAGGCTGGTGTAGGCACTTTACTGTTAGCCATCGTAGGGCAGGGCTGAATTGGCCTGGGGCCATCTCAGAAAACCAGTGGGCAGAGGACTGTCCACCCGTGGAGTAGAGAAAGCTCTGAGCAGTTTGGAGGCCGGGAGTCTCCTGTCCTCCTCCTCAGACCCCTCCAAGGAACCATCTGCAAGAGCACGAGGCCATTTCCAGAACTGCTGTCTCCTCAACCTCCAAACAGTGGCTCCAAGGCTCCCCTGCAAGCTGTACAGGAACCAGTTTGGAGTAACCAGTCTTTGTAGGTCCACCCAGCACATGTAACTAGGAGATGACTTTTAACTGTCCTTGAGCATTTTATATTAAAAGTGATTTTTTTAAAAGTGCCTACTTCCCTTAGCAAGTAATTATTACTAGATATATTTGTTTCAAAACTGCGTATTGCCGTGTCTCCTACTGACTGTCGATGTGAGGTATGAATTATGGCTGCGCACTTACAGCCACGTGTGCTTTCCACAGTGTACACTGGCTTCTCTCAGTGCTAGCAGTGTGACGCTTGGTCAGTGCTCACCATGTGCAGGTATCCCACGAAGCACTTTACAGGTTTAACTCTTTTATTTCTCTGAACACGAACTATAAAATAGGCACTCACCTTGTCCCCATTTTACACAGGAGAAAATGGAAGCATAGAACAGCTAGACAGCTTGCACAAGGTCACATAGCAAGTGAAGGGTGGGCCCCAGGACCCCTTTGCTTGCCCTCTGTGCTGTCATGCCTCAGAAGTGAAACATGCTGCTTACTTGTTTTGAGACAAAATGCCATAAGGCTGGCTTTTTTTTTCTTTTTCTTTTTTTTTTTTTTTTTTTTTTGAGACAGGGTCTCACTCTGTCACCCAGGATGGAGTGCAGTGGCGCAATCATGGCTCATTGCTGCCTCGACCTCCCCAGGCTCAAGTGATCCACCTGCCTCAGCTTCCTGAGTCACTGGGACTACAGGCACGTGCCACCATGCCCAGCTAATTTTTGTATTTTTTGTAGAGAAGGGGTTTTGCCATATTGCCCAAGCTGGTCTCGAACTCCTGAGCTCAAGCAATCTGCCTGCCTCGGCCTCCCAAAGTGCTGGGATTACAGGTGTGAGCTGCTGTGCCTGGCCAAGGGTGGCCTTTTATTCAGTCATCCGGCATTTATCTTTTCAACACAGTGGTTCTTGAGTGGCCTTGACTGTCAGCTTCTGTGATTGTGCTGGGGACCACAGTGCAAATGGCAGCTAGTTGTGGATTCCACCTTCCTGAGCCTCAGAGTCTTGAGGGGGAGCCAGGTATATGTTCACATCCTCGCAGTTGAGTGGGACTCAGGTGAGGGTACTGAGCAAAGTGCAGGGCTGCGGGAAGCGCAAGCAGCATGGCCCCCTAATGTCTGGGCGTTAGCCAGGCAGACTGTCGGTGGGGTGGGGTATTGGAATTCTAGGCCAGAAATTTAGGAAAGCCCTTACTTAGGTGACAGAGATCCTGGCCCTTTGAGCCCCTGACCCCTCTAACTTCCTCCCTTCCTCATCCCACTCCAGGTAGCTGGGAAGCCAAGACATTTTATGGTGTGTTTCTATTTGGAGGTTGGGTGTGGAAGTAAGACTTGCCATGGTGAGCAGGGCTGGATTGAGAAGAGTTGGGCACCATTTTCTTTGAAGTAGTTAACTTCTATGTGGGTATCTGTACAAATACATTTATTTTCTTTGCATTTATTGAAAAGTGTTAAAGTACAAAGACTTTATTTAGCTTTGATTTTTAAAAGAATTCTAGCAAGGTCGGGCGCAGTGGCTCATGCCTGTAATCCCAGCACTTTGGGAGGCCAAGGTGGGCGAATCACCTGAGGTCAGGAGTTCGAGACCAGCCTGGCCAACATGGCGAAACCCCGTCTCTACTAAAAATACAAAAATTAGCCAGGTGTGGTGGCAGACGCCTGTAATCCCAAGTACTCAGGAGCCTGAGGCAGGAGAATTGCAAATTGCTTGAACCCAGGAGGCGGAGGTTGCAGTGAGCCGAGATTGCGCCCCTGTACTCCAGCCTGGGCGACAGAGCGAGACTCTGTCTCAAAAAGGAAAAAAAAGAAAGAAAGAAAATATGGTGGAAAAAAAAAAAAAAGACAGTGGTAGTGCCATATATCCAGTGCCTCTGTAATGATTAGACTACAAAAAATGGACTAGCATCCAAATGTTGAAGAACCTGGCTCTTTGTGTAAGGTGAGGTATGCCTGCAGAATAATAGCAGCTCCTTCGTAACGTGATGTGATGCTCTAAGCGTTACATTTGCAAAGGTGTTAGAACAGGAGAAAATGTCATTCAGGGACTCCAGGGAGTCTTTGTAGGGAGACAGGAGCACACGTTTCAGAACGTTTGTAGTAGAGGGGTGTCCACAGATAGCAGGAGTTGGGAGAAGGGTTGACTTGGCTTCTTGCTGACCCCTTTTGCTGTCTCGTGTTAATGATATCCTCTTGCCTTTCTTACTGACAACAGTAAGCCAAGTGTGGCTGTGTCCTCTGCCACAGAACTCACTGGCTCTGCCCTTGTTAGTTTGCAGAAAGCTGGATGGGCTATTCGGGTCCCGGCTATGGCATCCTCAGCTTGGTGGTCTCCGAGAAGTATATCTGGTGCCTGGACTACAAAGGCGGCCTGTTCTGCAGTGCGTTGCCGGGCGCCGGGCTGCGCTGGCAGAAGTTTGAAGATGCTGTCCAGCAGGTGGCAGTCTCGCCCTCAGGTTCGCCTCCCCACTCTCCCTGCTCCCGCTCCCCGCCCCGGGGTGCAGACATCTTAGTTCAGGGCTCCCCTGCAGCAGCTCTGGGCTCACGCTGCCCTGTGTTCACCAGGTTTGCCTCTTCCGGAACGTTTGAGGGGTTTTCTCCAAAGAACGTGAATTGCTTCTTTGGATGTCAATTCATAGTGTAAATGGGTGTTCAGTTTGAGTTTTTGTTTTCTTTATTAATTGCAATGGTAAGCTCTGATCATATTTTTGTAAGCTAGACAAAAAGTTTGAAAATTGAGGGACTTTTTTAGGGATATTAATATACAAACTCTTTATAAAAATAATATGTTTCTGTTTCTCATTGTTGCTTTAAAGCAACCGAACTAACGAAGATGGGCCCATGGATATGTTGGATGTATTTCAGTTATTTGGCTTCCTCTTTAGGAATTCTGTTTTAATGAGCTCTCTGCTGTGGGTGAACAGTCTACTCCCTGACTCTAAAAGGAAAGTCCATTCATTCCTTCATGCTGCTGTTAGGCCATTGTTAGTGAACTGGAGCTGGTGTTTCCTGAAAGACATTCTCCTGGGCTGGAAGACCTCCCTTATCTCCTTATCTGCATGGAATCATTTGCTTGTTTTTTCTTTTTCTTTTTCTTTTTTTTTTTTTTTTTGAGACGGAGTCTCACTCTGTCACCCAGGCTGGAGTGCAGTGGTGTGATCTTGGCTCACTGCAAGCTCTGCCTCATGGGTTCACGCCATTCTCCTGCCCCAGCCTCCCGAGTAGCTGGGACTACAGGCGCCCACCACCATGCCTGGCTAATTTTTTTGTATTTTTTTGGTGGAGATGGGGTTTCACTGTGTTAGCCAGGATGGTCTCCATCTCCTGACCTCGTGATCCTCCCACCTCGGCCTCCCAAAGTGCTGGGATTAGAGGCGTGAGCCACCGTGCCCAGCTTTGCTTGTTTTTTCTTCAGGTTGTGTTGGCCACGTCGGCACCTATGCTAGTGGGGACGCTTTTGCCTTGAAGCAGCCTGGTTTACTGTCAGGACATTGGAATAGAAGTCAGATGAAGCCAAAGCTGAGTTGGTGGCTTGGGACCTGTCTGTCCTCTGTAACTTCACTGTGTTTCCGGATGAATTTCCCTTAATTCTCCCTGGTCTGTGTCACTGTTTAAAATATTAGTTTGTTCAGTGTTGTTTTTCTTGCTTGCTTTCACTGTTTGTTTGAAAAATATTTTTCTTTAGAGACTGGCTAACAACCCACTCCACAAGCTGTCATTACACAGTTGTGCATTTTAATTCATTTCTCGTTGCTGTTGTTTACCTTCAGGTTTGTCTCCTTAGCCTTTTAGAACTTTGGTTCTATTCCTGATTACATTAGTTACTTGTATTCCCAGGCCCCTTGGTCCCTCACTGTGCTAGCGGGAACTCTGCATCTCCACGAGATTCACCTGCTCAGTTGACGTGTCCTTCAGGGCCCAGGCCCATGTCCTTGGTGGGCAGCAGAGCCCTTGTGCCAGGGGTACCACAGGCAGAGAAACCTGACAGGCCCTCTAGTCCAGCCCAGCTGGCACTCGGTGATCACTGGTGGCCCCTCGTCTTGCCTGCGTTGGCCTGCACCAGGCCTCCAGCTGCAGCGCTATCCTGTCTTCCCTCTCCTCTCTCTTCCTCCGTCTCTTCATCAGAGTCTCCTTCACAGTGAAAACGGGCCAACTCAGTGCAAGTGTGTTCCTTCTGTGCATCTTTTCCATTCAGCTCATCCAGAACTGATCCTCCTCTTTGAATCCCTAAAGGACTTTTTCAGCCTCTCCTAGGGCACTAGTTGTGCTCAGGATGTTTATTTGGAGACTTATCAAACCTAATAATGTCATCAGTGTTTCTCCTCCTGTGTGAGGAGTGCCTGTCATGTGCCCAGCTCTGTGGCCATGTGGTTGACCTGCCCCCACCTGCAGTCTTTAGAGCAGCCCTGTAAGGTGGAGATGATCCCCACTGCCCAGGAGGAAAGTGAAGCTTGGAGACGGGCGGTGACATGGAGCCTGAAGCTGCATAGCCGCTGCTGGGTGGTGGCCAAGGGCCCAAACCTGGGTCTGGTGGCCTCTTTCCCCACTTGGGGGGACAGAACAGGATGTGTTTTAGAAATCTTTCTCCTCTCAATGCCCAGCATGAAGACTTTCGTGTAGAAATATATTCTAGTATTTATTGGACAATGAATAGAATTTTTATTTCCATAGGAGCCCTTCTGTGGAAGATTGAACAGAAATCTAACCGGGCTTTTGCTTGTGGGAAAGTCACCATCAAGGGGAAGCGGCACTGGTACGAAGCCCTGCCCCAGGCAGTGTTTGTGGCCCTGAGCGATGACACGGCCTGGATCATCAGGACCAGTGGGGACCTGTACTTGCAGACAGGTAACCGCGGGCTGCGCTCAGGGGCCTGCCAGCTCTGCCGTCACTGCCTCTGCTGCACCCTGCTTTGCTACTAACATGCTTACCACAATCACTATGATTAAGAGGCTAAATCCATTCGAATTAAGATGCTTCTGGGAAGAGAGTATTTGCCATTTGGCATGTATTAGCAGTTTCCTGCATTGACACAAACTCAACCCGGGACAAATTTAGGGCAAAAATGAATAGGATTATATGGTGAGATACAGAAACAGAATCTTATTCTCCTATGGCCAACCACCGCATATCACGTATCCTACAATGTCAGATCTTAAGAGGAAAGAATACAGAGGAAGGACATAAAATTCATTTCCCCCTTTAAGCTAAAGTTTAAGTGGCTGCATGTTTTTTTTTTGGCCATTTCAAAGCCCGGCTCCTATATACTTATTTACCTGTAGGCCAGGAAAAAACGAGAATAAATAATTTGCTCTTTTTTATTTTGAGACGGAATCTCGCTCTCTTGCCCAGGCTAGAGTGCAGTGGTGCCATCTTGACTGACTGCAACCTCTGCCTCCTGGGTTCAAGTGATCCTCCTGCCTCAGCTTCCTGATTACAGGCTGGAATTACAGATGCCCACACCACGCCCGGCTAATTTTTTTGTATTTTTAGTAGAGATGGAGTTTCACCATATCGGCCAGGCTGGTCTTGAATTTCTGACCTCAAGTGATCTGCCCACCTGAGCCTCCCAAAGTGCTGGGATTACAGGTGTGAGCCACCACACCAGGCCATAATTTGCTCTAAATAGCAGTTCAGGCTGGGTGTGGTGGCTCATGCCTGTAATCCCAACACTTTGGGAGGCCTCGACAAGCAGATCATCTGAAGTCAGGAGTTCAAGACCAGCCTGGCCAACATGGTGAAACTCCGTCTCTACTTAAAAAAAAAAAAAAATACAAAAAATTAGCTGGGTGTGGTGGCGCATGCCTGTAATCCAAGTTACGTGGGAAGCTGAGACACAAGAATCACTTGAACCTGGGAGGCAGAGCTTGCAGTGAGCTGAGATCGCACCACTGCACTCCAGCCTGGTGACAGAGCGAGACTCTGTCTCAAAACAAGACAAAACAAAAATAGCAGTTCAGCAAGTCACAGGAAGCTGCCCTCAGGGAAGTTTTTAGCTGATGGAAGGGCACAGTGGGACTTGCTTATTAAAAATAAGCTGTAATGACAGTCAGTGTTTACTATCAGCAGGATGGGGAAGGATCTTCCACCAGCAATGTGATTTATCAGTATCTGGAAGGACTGTGGGGCAGGAGTTATCGTTGGTTGTCCAGAGGCCACGTTGGATTTTATGTAAAGATCAGTCTTCCAGGCGTTTAATATTGTTGATTCCAGGATAATGTTGTTGTTGTTGTTGTTGTTTTGAGACTGGAGTCTCGCTCTATCGCCCAGGCTGGAATGTAGTGGCAGGATCTCGGCTCACTGCAACCTCCACCTCCTGGGTTCAAGCGATTCTCCTACCTCAGCCTCCCAAGTAGCTGGGACTACAGGCACGTGCCACCATGTCCAGCTCATTTTTGTATTTTTAGTAGAGGCGGGGTTTCACTATGTTGGCCAGTCTGGTCTCAAACTCCTAACCTCGTGATCTGCCTGCCTCAGCCTCCCAAAGTGCTGGCATTACAGGCGTGAGCCACTGGCCTCGGGAGCATGTTTTAATCTCTGCTGTGAGTCGTCAGCTGGGGATGAGTCTTCAGGTTGAAGCCCTTGCACAGCTGGCTGTCTCCTAGCTGTGTAAGAACCTCTAGCCTGGGTGCACAGCCATGCTGGCTTCATAGGCCATATGCTGGCCCAGGTCTCTCCAGCCTAGTTCCTGTGTCTTTCTTTAAATGAAAGTAGCTCTGGCAAGGCACATGCACATCTAAGCTGCCAGGACATTTGAGCTTTGGTCATGGGGGAAGACAGGAGGTGCTTCTGGCCTGGGGGTGAGGAGCGAGTGACCTCTAAACCAGTAGTGCCAGAGGAATCACCAGGACAGTGGTTTCACATGAGCTGGCCCCACCCAGACCTGCTGGATTAGGTCCAATCCCTCTGGAGACTGCTCAGGAGTGTATTGTGTAAGAAGTCCTGCAGGTGATTCCCACCTAGTTTAGTGGAAGGAAATATCACCCAAGGACTGCAATACCATAGGTGCATCTGTGATTAGTCACGGAGCATATCTGAGTACCGAGACCTAATTGCAGGCCTAAGGTCGAGGAATACAGGGTTGTAGGCGACAGTTGGTCTGTCTGCTCCCCTGGGAATAGCCTTTGAGCTCATTTAGGCATACTTTATTGACAGGCCACAAGGAGGCAAGGGAAGAGCCCTAGACAGGGAGCCAGGGACCCTAAGCTTTGGCCTGCCACTGCCTTGCAGTTTGACAGACCTCAGATTTCATCTGGGAAATTCGGGGTTTCATTTTATTAGTGGAACCTCGCACCCAGTCAGAGCAGAGAGGAGCCGCCGTGCTGGAGCTCTCTGCAGGGACGACTGCAGGCCTCAGGTCCCTGGCAACTCCAGCAGCACTGCAGCCCTCTCTGCCTGGAAGAGCCGCTCTGCCCTGCAGCCTCTGGGCCTCCATCTGGCCACTCTCCTGCTCTTGGCTTTTGTGTTCTTCTCTTAGAACTTCTTAAGCTACATTGGGACACCAGATAATTCTGAATTGTTCAGTTTTCAAAGAGTGTCTAAAACTGCTTTCAGATAGATGTTACATTTAGGCAGAATTTAACCACTTTATGTTGACTAAACCTGACAACAAAAAAGCAGCCGGACAGGGCAGCTCCCGCCTGTAATCCCAGCACTTTGGGAGGCTGAGGTGGGAGGATCTCTTGAGCCCAGGAGTTTGAGATCAGCCTGGGCAACGTAGAAAGGCCCTGTCTATATTTTTAATTAATTAATTAATTAAAGTTTTTTTTAAAGCACTCATCATGAAAGAACATAGCAAAATACCAAAAAAGGAAAAATAAGCCAATAACCAAGTCAAAATGAGGCGTGGAGTTCTGACTGTGTGTCTTTGGGGCTTCTTCCCATCTTCCTGGCAGGTCTGAGCGTGGATCGCCCTTGTGCCAGAGCCGTAAAGGTGGACTGTCCCTATCCGCTGTCCCAGATCACAGCCCGGAACAATGTGGTGTGGGCGCTGACAGAGCAGAGGGCCCTCCTGTACCGGGAGGGCGTGAGCAGCTTCTGTCCGGAAGGCGAGCAGTGGAAGTGTGACATCGTCAGGTACTGGTGGGCCGGAGACTCCTTTCACGTCGTGCTTGTCCTACCCTTCGTTCTTGTCCACTTGACACCACAAGGCACCATGAGGCTGTTCCTGGGAGGCAGCACCCGCAGCCTCCATGGCTATAGGCTAAGCTTGAATCTCTGCCTAATTCTGACCAGCAAACTGGATGTCGAGTCGGAGCTCACTTTTTAAAAATGCTGCCGCCCTCTGTGCAGCCCTGAGCATCATAGCGTCATGAGTCTGTCATGACGGTCTCTACTCAGAATTGCCCACCGTCAGGTAGTTCCGGTTTAGTGTCTGTGACGGCTTAGGTCCAAATATTTTTCTTGATTTTCATGCTATCAATTGAAGTTGATCTCTGAACTGTAGCTTTTTTTTTTTTTTTGATATAGGTTCTCACTCTGTCACCCAGGCTGGGGTGCAGTGCGACGGTCATGGCTCACTGCAGCCTTGACCTCCGGGCTCAGGTGATCCTCCTGCCTCAGCCTCCTGAGTAGCCGGGACTACAGGTGCATGCCACCATACCCAGCTAATTTTTGTGTTTTTTGTAGAGATGGGTTTTGGGTTTTTATCATGTTGCCCAGACTCATCTCGAGCTCTTGGGCTCAAGCAATTCTCCTGCCTTGGCCTCCCAAAGTGCTGGGATTACAGATGTGAGCCACTTTGCCTGGCCCGATCTCCGAACTGTAATTTATTAAGCTATTTTTTTTTTTTTTACCATTCAAGATGTTAGTTACAGAATTGCCATCAGATCATTTTACTAATATGGAAGTATTAATAGTCCTTTGAAAAACTAGATTGGGATATTCTTGGTTTGAATTTAGCAAGCCAATAAACTTTCAGTGAATACCTATTAAGAGCCAGAATGGTCCAGGTGTGGCGGCTCACGCCTGTAATCCCAACACTTTGGAAGGCTGAGGCAGGCGGATCACGAGGTCAGGAGTTTGAGACCAGACTGACCAACATAGTGAAATCCCGTCTCTATCAAAAATACAAAAATTAGCCAGGCGTCTCAGGAGGCTGAGGCAGGAGAATCACTTGAACCTGGGAGGCGGAGGTTGCAGAGAGCCGAGATCGCACCATTGCACTCCAGCCTGGGTGACAGAGCAAGACTCCATCTCAAAAAACAAACAGACAAAAAAAAGCAACAACAACAAAAAGCCAGAATGGTGCTAGGGGCTGGGTACGCCAAAAGGGCTGAGACTGGCCCTGCTCTCACCAGTTCCAGGTCTCTTGGGGGCCCCGTGCATGGATGGACACCCATTAGCACAGATGGCCCTAAACAGGAGTGTGGAGCGTGCAGCACTGAGGGAACCATGGACTCCATGCAGGGATCAGGAAGGCAGCATGCAGAGTGGACCAACAGCTAAGCCTTGAAGCTGACGAGGGCGTCTCCAGCAAAGAGGGCAGTGTCTGCCTAGGTCCAGCTGCACAGAATAGCCTGGCACATCAGGGGAGTTTACAGTCACTCCCTTGGTGAGGGAGGGAGTAGAGAGATGGAGGCGCTCAGGGGCCTTGGATTGGCGGGGGAAGGAGTAGAGAGATGAAGGCGCTCGGGGCCTTGGATTGGCGGGGGAAGGAGTAGAGAGATGAAGGCGCTCAGGGGCCTTGGATTCCTTTTGTGCCTACTCGCTTTTTTCTTAGGTTATTTTCTCTCTTAAGAGTATTCCCGGCCATTCTGGGTCATCAGTGTGTCTTTCAAAAGCTGCCACCCACTTGAACCGTTTATCTTGCACAGTAATTTAACTCAGACTCAAAACTTCCTTCCCTGGCACCTGATGATCCACTCCAGGGTCACGTCTCTTCTCCCAGCCACGCCTGCCGGGAGACCCTGGATGTCCGCAGTCCAGACACGCTGGGCACTCTGCCTGTGGGTGCTGACCCCCTTGTTCTCCTCCTTATTTTCAGCGAAAGGCAAGCTTTAGAACCCGTCTGCATAACGCTCGGGGATCAGCAGACTCTCTGGGCCCTGGACATCCATGGGAACCTGTGGTTCAGAACTGGCATTATTTCCAAGAAGCCCCAAGGAGATGACGACCATTGGTGGCAAGTAGGTGTTCAGCTCTGGGCCACGTGCTGAGGTCTCCCTGACCTTTTCTGCTTCCCCTTTTCTTACTTCTCTCTTTTCCTTAAAGATACTGGATTAAATTTAAAATATTCACTTTTTTATTGTTTGTTTGTTTGTTTTGAAACAAGATCTCCTTCCGTCATCCAGGCGGAAGGGCAGTGGCGCAGTCACGGCTCACTGCAGTCTTGACTTCCTGGGCTCAGGTGATTCTCCCACCTCAGCCTCCCAGGTAGCTAGGACTACAGGAGTGTGCCACCATGCCCGGCTAGTTTTTTGTATTTGTTTGTAGAGACAGGGTTTTGGCACGTTGCGCAGGCTGGTCTCAAACTCCTGAGCTCAAGAGATCCCCAGACTGGGCAGAGTGGCTCACGCCTGTAATCCCAGCAATTTGAGAGGCCAAGGCAGGCAGATCACTGGAGTCCAGGAGTTCAAAGCCAGCCTGGACAACATGGTGAAACCCTGTCTCTACCAAAAATACAAAAATTAGTTGGGCATGGTGGCACACGCCGTTGGTCCCAACTACTTGGAAGGCTGAGGTGGGAGAATAGTTTGAGCCCAGGAGACAAGGGTTTCAGCCAAGATCACACCACCGCACTCCAACCTGGGCAACAGAGCTAGACCCTGTCTCAAAAAAAATAAAAATAAAAAAGAGAGAGAGCGAGGAATCCACCCGCTCCGCCTCCCAAAGTGCTGGGATTACAGGTGGAGCCACCACTCCCAGCCAATAGTATTCCTTTTTTCTATTTGATGGATTAGACTTTGCTGTGTTTGAGTACATTAGAAACATCAAGGACTTTTCATCATAGGAAATAATTTGCAAAACTCTTTGTGTAAATAATGCACTTTATTTATTTTGATATTGTTTATACATTTATTATTATAGGCTAAATAAACCCAGTGACATCCATTTGAAGACCTAGGTAATAATGATGTTTAATTATGAACAAATGTGCTAAGAAAAGAGCCCAGATAATAGGTTTGAAAGCCCAACCCAGAATTAAAATTGAGCTGTCTCTGCTTATTCAGAAGGCCTCTAAGTAAATCGTATTTCAGCAAAGACAGGAGAATTTTCCCACGTGCTTCCAGAAAAGGAAACACTTTAAGAAACAGGATGAGGGTATAATCAAGCTCACTGTGTGTGATTTGGTCCCAGCAAGAGCGCCTAGAATGAATTTCTCTTTTGTTTTTCTTTTCTTTTTTTCTGGGGCAGGGTCTCACACTTTTGCCCACACTGGAGTGTGGTGGCAGGATCACGACCCACCTCAGCCTCCCAAGTAGCTGGGCCCACAGGCACATGTCACCATGCCCAGCTAATTATTTTGGTAGAGACAAGGTCTTGCTGTTACCCAGGCTGGTCTGGAACTCCTTGGCTCAAGCAGTTCTCCCACCTTGACCTCCCGAAGCACTGTGATTACAGGCGTGAACCACCATCCTCGGCCCTAGAGTGGATTTTCAAAGGAGTGTCTACTTTCCCCTTCTTTGGTATAGTTTAGTGTTAGCGTTGCTCCCACAGTCTCCCACTGTGGTAGGTAAGATTGCACTGATAGTCGATGGTCATGAAATATTTGATGTTTCTTTTTTTTGAGACGGAGTCTTGCTCTGTCACCCATTCTGGAGTGCAATGGCACAATCTCAGCTCACTGCAACCTCCGCCTCCTGGGTTCAAGCGATTCTCCTGCCTCAGCCTTCTGAGTAGCTGGGACTACAGGCACGCACCACCAGGCCCAGCTAATTTGTGTATTTTTGGTAGAGACAGGGTTTCACCATGTTGGCCAGGTTGGTCTCAATGTCTTGACCTTGTGATCTGCCTGCCTCAGCCTCCCAAAGTGCTGGGATTATAGGCGTGAACCACCACACCCGGCCAGTATTTGATGTTTCTGAAGTATCTTGTCCCATTGGTTTATGTTTTATTGTCACCTCAGACTTGCTTTGTTGAAGGCTTGTCTTGCATTGACTGCTCTGAGGTCTTTCAGATGAGAATGTAGAAAAATGAGTTGTGTTTGCTCTTTGATAAAATATTTATTGTATATAATATGTACATTGTATACAGACTTATCTAATTTTACATACTAGGTAATATTTGATAGTTATGCAAATGCTTTTAAAATACCTTTTGTGTACTTGTAACCATATATATACATATACACGTAAAAATAGACATATATGTATTTTTGTAGAGACAGGGTTTCACCATGTTGGCAGACTGATCTGGAACTCCTGACCTCAAGTAATCTGCCTGCCTCGGCCTCCCAAAGTGCTGGGATTACAGGCGTGAGCCACTGTGCCCAACCAGGAGTAGGGCATTTATGCCAGTGATGTTTTATGTAATCAAACCCAGCAGGGCAGAAATGTGAGTGAACATCATGGAGAATCAGATTTTGATTCATAAAGAACTTGCCTTACATCAAGCTGCCCAAGAAGAGAGGAGTTTCCTGCAGGGAGGGGTGGTAGGAGAAATGTCTGAGGTATATGAATGCTTTTCAGGAATGTTATAGAAGCAAGCTACCCTTCTGAGCTAGGATTAGAGTCTAGATACCCAGGATGGTCCTAGTTGATGCTCTTGCCCTGGAGTAATTATTAGTCCCAATTCAGATCATAAATTAGTTCATCGCAGCCTTGCACCGTGGCTCACACCTGTAATCCCAGCACTTTGGGAGGCCGAGGCGGGCGGATCACCTGAGGTCAGGAGTTTGAGACCAGCCTGGCCAACATGGTGAAACCCCATCTTTACTAAAAATATAAAAACTTAGCCGGGTATTGTGCCGTGCGCCTGTAGTCCCAGCTACTTGGGAGGCTGAGGCATGAGAATCTCTTGAACCCAGGAGGCGGAGGTTGCAGTGAGCCAAAATAGAGCCACTGCACTCCGGCCTGGGTGGCAGAGCAAGACTATGTCTCAAAAAAAAAAAGAAAAAAAAGTTTCATCACTCTACTTATGATACCTTTTTAAATGCATATTATGTTTCTAAGTACCATATACTGTTGTCCATTGGAAATACCTGATTTAAAAGCAAAATTAAAGCCGGGTATAGTGGTTCATGCCAGTAATCCCAACACTTTGGGAGGCCAAGGCAGGGAGATCACTTGAGCCCAGAAGTTCAAGACCAGCCTGGGCAACATAGGGAGACTTGTCTCTACAAAAAATTTAAAAATTGGCTACATGTGGTAGCATTCGCCTGTATTTGGGAGGCTGAGGTGGGAGGATTGCTTGATCCTGGAAGTCAAGGCTGAGTATGATTGTGCCACTGCACTCCAGCCTGGATGCCAGAACAAGACTGTCTCAGAAAAGATGGCAAAATTATTCTTTCTCACTCTGATTAGAATGAAAGTATTCTTAGAAGGGGTGTAAGGGGGTGATACTTAATCACAAAAGTAATACATGCTTGTAGCAGATCCATGTTGTATAAAAGTGTGTAAAATGTGAATATATTCTTCCATACCTTTAAATCCAACCCTGCGAAGGAGCTGGAGTTAGCATTAGCAGTTTGATGGCATCCTGCCACATTTTTTTGGTCCTTTCACAAGCACACATGTGCACATTTGTCTTTGGATGGTCATCTTGTTACTAGAAATGCAGAGGTGTGGACCTGGGCTAGAACCTTCCCTCAAGGCAGAGAGTCTACACTTGTAACTGCTCTGACAGCAGGGCTTTTGCTTGTCTCCTCCTTCCAGGTGAGCATCACAGACTATGTGGTGTTTGACCAGTGCAGCTTATTTCAGACGATAATCCATGCCACTCACTCAGTGGCCACAGCAGCCCAAGCCCCCGTAGAAAAGGTGGCAGATAAGCTGCGCATGGCGTTTTGGTCCCAGCAGCTTCAGTGCCAGCCAAGCCTTCTCGGGGTCAATAACAGCGGTGTCTGGATCTCCTCGGGCAAGAATGAATTCCACGTCGCTAAGGGAAGTCTCATAGGTGGGTGAATTGCTGTAATTTTCACACTGGCTTTATAGGCAGCCTCACTTTAAAGCCAACATTTAAAGAAAAGCTTTAAGATCTCAACTTGAAAAGGTAATTTAGTGCCAGCGGTATGAAGTGTCTAGTGGAGGCACTCTATGCTTTGTGATCAGTTTCTCTCCTTTTTAAAAAATCTGTCATTCCTAAAACTCAGATCCCTGTGTCTGGATAGTGTTTCCCCTGGAAACCTTTTATGACATAAGAAAAGCAAATGGAGGTCATTTTTATGTTAACAATTTCACATTTTAAATGAAAAAATCTACCCAACCCTAGTGAGAGAGAATGGTCCATTTCCTGGAGGGAAGGTGATCGCCACTGTTGGAAATGCAAGGCTCTGGCCAGGTCTGTGAATGTAGATGCCAGTCCACACATCCTGGGGTTCGCTTCTGTGAGTGAACCCCTTGCTTTTCTCCAGCCCTCTCCCTGCTGCATGGCCTCCACATCCCTGGACTGGGTGTGGCTCTGCCTGGCAGTATTCAGAGGGAGATGAATGGCAGGCTGTGATTGCTCATGTCGCTTTATTTAGGGACACTCTAGAATTATCTGGAGAAAGGGTTTGAAGGCCAGCTGTCGTCCAGAACTAAGATCTGAAGTGGTTTTGTCTATGTTTTCTTTCTTTAACACATTCTTCCTATTTACTCTTTCCAGGCACCTACTGGAATCATGTGGTTCCCCGTGGGACAGCTTCTGCTACAAAATGGGCCTTTGTGTTGGCTTCTGCGGCTCCCACGAAGGAAGGTGGGTCAGTCTTAGCCTTGCTGAAGAATCTAGAGCACAGCTTGGCCATTGGAAAGGTTCAAACCACAGTCTGACTGTGGCCTCGTTGGTGATGGGGCATGCCTCGGAGACCAACCATGTGAGGGTGTCAGAGGCCAGTAGCCCTTGTTAGCTGAGCCGAGGGCCCTGAATCGGGATAGGCCTGACCAGGAGAGCCTCTGAGAGGGACCAAGCATGGTGAAGATGAGAGAAAGTGTCCTGAAGGAGGGGCTCACACAGTGCGGCCACCAGGGCTGGCAGCTGGTGACTTCCAGTGGCACATGGCAGGGGCCACAGCTTCTTTGGGCACCTTGCCATCTCCCCTTGAGAATCCTTCTGTCACCTCCCAGCAACTTCCTTCCGTCTTGTTCACAGCCTCCGGATAACCTGAGTCCCACATTTGCACCCCATTAGGCAGACCTGCCCTGCAGGGGGGTGCTCCTGCCAACCACATTCTGGGCAGAACTCAGTGTCCCTACAGAGTACAGGGTTTGTGAGGGAGCCAGAGCACCGGAGGGTGAGGGAGCTGGCATCTGCGGCCAGGAGAGGCAGTTCCCCCACCCAGTTAGCTGGGAGCCTAGGCAGTCAGGTGACCTCTCTGGGAAGTAGCTGTACCTCTTCCCAGGATTGCATGAGGATGAAATGCGAAGATGCTGTGAAATCTGTGGTGAAGAGGGAATCGTTTGCTTAGTTCAAACCATTAGTCCCACTAGGATGCAGGTGACTGGGTGAGTGCAATAACTTCTTACTCACCAGATTGTTCGGACCACAGTTCTGGAACCCAGAAATCTCTGAAAACAATAAGTTATTTCTTGAGTTTGGCATAAATTAATTTGGCAGCAAAACCTGACCGGATCTCACATAGCTGCCTCCAGCCTTGGTTGATCTGTTGGCTGTGACCGCATCCATGTTGCAGAGATGTTACCGCACTTCACCAAGGAGCGCCTGGCCCTTCCATGGTTGTTTTGTAAACCTCTGGCATACCCATTAGCTTAGGTTTTCAAAAATCCAGAAAAAGTTTGAATTCCAAAACATGTGGCCGCAAGTTGTAGATAATACTTCAGATAATGTCCTGTGACCGAGGTTTTAACTGCCCTAAGGATTATTTGCATTTTAAACAGAATCTGTTAAACCTAAAGTACTTTTTAAAAATGCTGTAGGGAATGAAAGGACATGATTTTGAGGCAAGGATGGGAAGAGAAGCACTTCCAGCTTCCTAAGCCTTCTCCAGCAGCTGCCCCACCCCACGGCCCCGTCCCCAGAAGGCCCGGGAGAGCACCATGGCGCCATCCTTCCTAGGAACTGCCAGCCCTTCCTCCCTCCAGGGCACTGAGTTGATAGTCTTCTCTTGGTAAAATTAACTTTCTATATTAAAAATGCTTTGGTGCCTTTGTTCAAGTGAAAAACTTCCCAGCCCATGAAAAATGGGAGGTCAAAGCCACTAAGCCAACATTGTGGCCTTCATAAAATCTCCTAAGCCTTGCCTTCTTTCCATTTCTTTCCAACATCTCAGGCGTGTTTCTTGTTAGTCGCGGTGTTTCCCTCTGCCTTCTACCTTAAAGTGCTACACCACTCCTGCCCACATGGGAATGGGCGGGTGAGTGAGCTGGCATCCACAGCCAGGTGGCTGGCGTCTGCCGAAAGGCAAAGGCTGCCTTGTGCGTTTAGGGCAGGCGGCTCGGTGCAGACAACACCTCGGTGACAAACATGACCCCTTTCTGCAGGAAGCTTCCTGTGGCTGTGCCAGAGCAGCAAGGACCTGTGCAGCGTCAGCGCCCAGAGCGCACAGTCACGGCCCTCCACGGTGCAGCTGCCTCCCGACGCCGAGATGCGCGCCTATGCCGCCTGCCAGGATGCGCTGTGGGCGCTGGACAGCCTCGGCCAGGTGTTCATCAGGACGCTCTCCAAGAGCTGCCCCACGGGCATGCACTGGACCAGGCTGGACCTCTCCCAGCTAGGTACGGCCACCTCGTGAGTACACCTGCCGGTGCCCTGACTGCCCTAAAACCGCATCACAACGTGACGTCGGACAAAACTGCCTGGCCTGTGTTCAACCTGTGAGAGTTCTGAGAGGATGTTTATAAGTTGCTGAATTTCAGGAGCTCAGTTGGCCACTCTTTCAGACTAGACAGGCTCTGGGTTTTGTCCCTTCCCCTGCCCCTTAGAGTTTGCAGGGCTGTCAGAACCTGAGGAGGGTGCGCGTCCTCAGGTCAAGGGGCCACTCACTGCGAGCGGCTTGAAGGATACTGGTGATGCAGCTGCCCCATCAGTCTGTCTGAATATGGAACATAGCTTTATGACCTGAAAAGCTGAAAAGATGGGTGTTCCCTATGACAGGATCAGTGCCACGTTTGTGCATCTCCTCAGGACAGTACCTGGCAGAGGAGAGTGGCTCAGCACACAGGTGCCAGCTCTCCTTCAGCTCAGCCAGATCCAGGAGGACCTGCATCCACTAGCTCATGCTTTTCTCTGAATCTTCTATCAAAAGCCATGGAGTAGGCTAAGAAATGTAGTGCTATTTGTAGGCCGGGCGCAGTGGCTCACACTTGTCATCCCAGCACTTTGGGAAGCTGAGGTGGGTGGATCACCTGAGATCAAGAGTTCGAGACCAGCCTGGCCAACATGGTGACACCCTGTTTCTACTAAAAATACAAAAAAAATTAGGTGGGCGTGGCAGTGCACACCTGTAGTCTCAGCTACTCGGGAGGCTGAGGCAGGAGAATTGCTTGAACCCGGGAGGCAGGGGTTGCAGTGAGCCAAGATCACGCCATTGCACTCCAGCCCCGGCAACAGAGCGAGATTCTGTTTCAAAAAGAAAGAAAGAAATTTAGTGCTGCTGTTTGTAAATAATTCATTCGTGTTCTAAGAAATAATAACATAAGCCCACAACATTAGATTTCTCTCTGAGTAGATTCTTGGTGGATCAGGCAGCATAGGTGTGGTTTGCCTGAAGGTGGAGTTGTGCAGATGGCCCCCAGGGCCCGGATGAGCCCTGCGCTTGCAGCAGGACTGACTTAGGAACTTCCTGGCTGCAAGGCTTCTCAGTTGCTTTAACTTAGAACCAGCATTTGGTTATGTGGTAGACTTGAATTGTATAAGCATTTAATGTTTGAGAACTCAACCACATGTACTCACCAAAAGAAAAAAGGACAGGGAGAAAGAAGGCAAGAAGAGGGCTGGGCACAGTGGCTAATGCTAATGCCTATAATCCCAGCACTTTGGGAGGCCGAGGAGGGCAGATCACCTGAGGTCAGGAGTTCAAGACCAGCCTGGCCAACATGGCGAAACCCCGTCTTTACTAAAAATACAAAAATTACCTGGGTGCAGTGGCACATGCCTGTAATCCCAGCTACTTGGTTGGGAGGCTGAGGCACGAGAATCACTTGAACTTGGTAGGCAGAGGTTGCAGTGAGCTGAGATCCATGCCTTTGCACTCCAGACTGGGTGACAGAGCAAGACTCTGTCTCAAAAGAAGAAAAAAAAAGAAAGCAAGAAGAGAAGGGCTTGTTCCCCTTCTCCCCAAGCCCCTGGCTGCATTGCAGTCTGTATGCTGTCAGCTGATGAGGAGAGCCTCTTGCCATTCCATAAAGCAAGCATCGTCCTAGACAGCCTGGCAGTGGTTGGCGTGCTCAGCCCCGGGGGCTCCTACAGGGTGCTGAGTAGACATCACCCATTCTTTTGCCTGAAAAGGCCCCTGAACACTAACTCAACTGAAGAAGCAAGTTCTGTTCCAAGGCTTGGGGATTGAAGGTTTGTCCAGGGCAATTTTTGTTCCTTATGCTTTGGGCCTCCCCACCTGCCTTTTGGACCCACCAGTCACCGTCTAGCTTTTTGAGAACACCCGCCTCTCCACATCACTGACAGTGACTGATAGACAAGGCTGAGGCTGAGAGTGGCCTGAACATTGGTGCTGGCTGACCTGCCGCCTGCCCTGGAAAGCCTTTCATTTGTTCAGAGACCCTACTGGTCCTGAGCCGTTCTCCAGCAGCTCTGACCCAGACTAACTGGAAAATGCTGCTAGTTCCCTCTGGGGGTAAAAATTTTAGTCCAGGGCTTGATGTGTATTCTCCCTGCTCCTGAATCTTGAGCACTGTGGGAGGCCGTGTTCACCTGCACCATTTGGGTGAGAAGCAGAACTGTTTCCCTTGCACGTCCCCTTCCCAGCCCCTCCAGGAAGGCTGCTGCACCATGGTGGGGTTCAGGGTGAATGAGCGTCATGCCAGGTTCTGCACTGCTGGAGCCAGCCCTGCCTGGGCCTCCTGCCTCCAGCACAGCTCATGCCTCCCTCCTAGCTCGATCCAGTCCTCCCAGCACCAGCTAGCTGACCAAAGTGGTGCAGGTCTCTAAGGTGTGTATTTGGGCTTCACTGGGAGGTTTCTCTAGGGGAGAAACCTGGCTTGAGTGGGATTGAGTCTCAAGAGTGTGAGGGAAACAGGAACAAGTCCATCCTGAGTCCAAGATGGCCTTGGGCCCTCTGGTGTTCAGCAGATATTCATTGAGGGGTTGGGTGTGTGAACAGAGGGATGGCCTGGGGGTCCTGGTTGCTGGGGATGGGCAGGTTTTCACTGAGCCCCTGTGTTCTGCCTGCAAAATCATTAGCAAATCAGTGTCAGTATCCAGCTGACCCTGAAATGAATCAGACAGGCAGTGGGTGCAAGGAGGTCACAGGCAGAGGTGTGGGGACTCATGGCAGAGGCAGGACAGAGCTGGGCCCCAGGCAGGCTCTGGACTCTGGGCAAGCTGCTGTCGCCTTGAACCGCAATTTCCTCTCCGCTCTTTCTTTTTTTTTTTTTCCAGATGGGGTCTCTGTCTGTCACCCAGGCTAGAGTGCAGTGGCACAATCTTGGCTCACTGCAACCTCTGCCTTCCCAGGCTTAAGCAATCCTCGCACCTCAGCCTCCCAAGTAGCTGGGACCACAGGCGTGTGCCACCATGCCCATCTAATTTTTTTGTTTTTTGAGACGGAGTTTCGCTCTGTCGCCCAGGCTGGAGTGCAGTGGCACGATCTCGGCTCACTGCAGCCTCTGCCTCCCAGGTTCAAGCAATTCTCCCTGTCTCAACCTCCCGAGTAGCTGAGATTACAGGCACCCACCACCACACCTGGCTAATTTTTTGTATTTTTAGTAGAGACAGGGTTTCGCCATGTTGGCCAGTCTGGTCCTGAACTCCTGACCTCAGGTGGTCCGCCTGCCCCGCCTCCCAAAGTGCTGGGATTACAGGCGTGAGCCACCACGTTCGGTCCCTGCTAGCTTTTGTATTTTGAGTAGAGATGGGGTTTCATCATGTTGGCCAGGCTAGTCTTGAACTCCTGACCTCAGGTGATCCACCTGCCTTGTCCTCCCAACGTGCTGGGATTACAAGTGTGAGCCACCATGTCCGGCCTTAGTTTCCTCTCCTTTCTAATGGGAGCAGCAACCCCCAAGCCCAACCCCCTGGAGGATGCACAGGGCATCGCGTCTAAATGTCAGCCATCTCCGGGCAGTGTGGTCATCCGAAGGCTGTGACACGTCTTGCTTGGGGGTGCTCTCTAGTCTTTGTTAGCTGCTGCTGGTGGGGCTTTTGCTTGTGTTGCCCCAGTTTGTACCACAGGGAGGGCAAATCCAGCATCTCTTGTTAAAGCACCACCTCGCTTAGTCCTTATCCTGCCCTGAACTTTAGATTTTGTTTATTTATCTGGTTGATCTTGAAATGTCAGATTAAGACTCCTTTCCTGTTTCCTACACATCCTGAGAGAATGCAGCAAGTCCAGGGTTGGCAGCTTTGTGTTGGGGCAAGGGAGGTGAACAGGCGACCAGGACCCCCAGGTCATTCCTCCGCTCACACACCCATCCCCTCAACAAGTATCTGCTGAACACGGGAGGGCCCGAGGCCATCTTGGACTCAGGGTGGACTTGTTCCTGTTTCCCTCTCGCTCTTTTTTTTTTTTTTTTTTGGAGATGGAGTCTCGCTCTGTTGCCCAGGCTGGAGTGCAGTGGCGCAATCTCGGCTCACTGCAAGCTCTGCCTCCCAGGTTCACACCATTCTTCCGCCTCAGCCTCCCGAGTAGCTGGGACTACAGGCTCCCACCACCACGCCCGGCTAATTTTTTGTATTTTTAGTAGAGACGGGGTTTCACCGTGTTAGCCAGGATGGTCTCAATCTCTTGACCTCGTGATCCGCTCGCCTAAACCTCCCAAAGTGCTGGGATTACAGGCGTGAGCTACCGCGCCCGGCCTCCCTCTCACTCTTAAGTTGAGACTCAATCTCACTGAAGCTGAGTTTCTCCCCTAGAAAGAAAGACCACCTCCCCAGCCTTCACTATGCCAGGGTAGGGGCAGTGAGCATCAGGCCAGGGGCACCAGGTGTTCAGTTATTGGGCTCTCTCCAGGTATGGTCTGTGTCCTGCAGGAAAAGCAGGTAGGTCAAGAGACTTCTTTTTTTGTTTGTTTGAGACAGAGTCTTACTCTGTTGCCTAGGCTGGAGTGCAGTGACACAATCTTGGCTGACTGCGAACTCCGCCTCCTGGGTTCAAGTGATTCTCCTGTCTCAGCCTCCCGAGTAGCTGGGATGACAGGCATGCACAGCCACGCCCAGCTAATGTTTGTATTTTTAGTAGAGATGGGGCTTCACCATGTTGGCCAAGTTGGTCTCGAGCTCCTGACCTCAACTGATGCACCTGCCTTGGCCTCCCAAAGTGCTGGAATTACAGGTGTGAGCCACTGCGCCCGACCCAAGAGACCTTTTAATAATTACGTATTTAAGTGAAAATGTTGAATGCAGGTGTGCTGTCTGCCCAGGAGCCCATGTGTGACTGTGCATGGCGGCTGCCATCAGGTGGCCTGCATCGAATGGGGATTATTGACTGTAAAGGAGAGTCAACAGGCTGACATGGCTGCTGCCTGTGTCACTTATCTGGAATTAATTGGGGTGCTTCATTTATTTTTTACAAGTCAGCAGTGGGCCAGGTATAAGCCTAGTGCTTTGGGAGGACTGCTTGAGGCCAAGTGTTTAAGACCAACCTGGCCAACATAGCAAGACCCCATCTCTAAAAATATTTGTTAAAGTCAGCAGTCGGGGGTGCATGCAGCAATGAATGGAAACACAGTAACTGCATTTGAGGATTTTGTTCAATATCAAATTTAGCCTCCCCCAGTTGTGCTCTTTTTCCTAACTTCGCTCCTCTGCTCCCACTAAATTCCCTTTTTTCCTTTTTTTTTTTGAGACAGTGTCTTACCATGTTGCCCAGGCTGGAGTGCAATGGTCTGATTTTTGGCTCACTGCAACCTCCGCCTCCCAGGTTCAAGCGATTCTCCTGCCTCAATCTCCCAAGTAGCTGGGATTACAGGCCTGTGCCACCCCACCCAGCTATTTTTGTATATTTAGTAGAGACGGTGTTTCACTGTGTTGGCCAGGCTGGTCTCCAACTCCTGACCTCAGGTGATCCACCCGCCTCAGCCTCCCAAAGTGCTGAGATTATAGGTGTGAGCCACTGAGCCCTGCTGCTCCCAGTAAATTCTGCTGGAAAGACCAGAGTGCTCTTTTGGCCAGTCGCTCAGCAGTGTCCTGGCCATCTACCTGAGGATCTCCCTGCTTCTGGACCTCTGCTTCCCTCCCACCACTGCCAGGGTGGAGCCCCCTCATCACCAAGTTGCTGTACTGCAGTAGCTGCCTCCTGGCACCACGTGTGCCCACCTCCCACCACGGCTACCAGAGCTGTCTTCCTCAAACCCAGCTCAGATGGTGTTGCCCTCCACCTTACGTGGCTCCACACTACCACTAGAATAAAGCTCCAGTCTTTGGTGTGGCGCCCAGGGTCTCGCAGCCGGGCCCGGCCTGCCATTCCAAGGCCTCGTGCGTCGGGGGCTCCAGCCACTCCTGGCCTTTGTGTTGGGGCTCTGGCTAACTTTCGTATTTTGGGTACAGATGGGGTTTCACCGTGTTGATCAGGCTGGTCTTGAACTCCTGCCCTTCCCTAATGTGCCGTGCACGTTCATGCCACCCATTTACTTCTCTTCCTGGGGCCTAGCATTCCTTCCGTGGGCTGCTTTCCTTCAACTCTTCTTCCTTCAGGACTCAGTTGAGATTGCACCTCCCCGCCAAACATTCTTCATTGACTGTCCCCATCATAGCACTGTGCTATGATGTCATTTCAGAGCCTGTCATTTCACCTGTCATTTCAGAGCCAAGCACGGTGGCGCACACCTGTTGTCCTAGCTACTTGGGAGGCTGAGGCAGGAGGATTGCTTGAGCCCAGGAAGCTGAGCCTAATCTAGGCAACAGAGCAAGCTCCTGTTTCTTAAAAAAAAGGAAAAAAAATTATTTTAGTTTGACTCATTATTTTTGTTGGAAGTTTACACACAGAGTGTGTGGGGACTTTACAGGCAGGGACCAATTGCTTGGTGACAGTACGTACCCAACAGGATTTTTATTTTAATTTGGGATGGGGGTCTCACCATGTTGCCTAGGCTGGTCTCAAACTCCTGGGCTCCAGTGATGCTCCCACATCAGCCTCCCAAAGTGCTGGGATTACAACTGCGTGCAGCTGCACCAGCAGGATTTAAAATGTCAGGGAAAGTCAGTACTATTTGCAGCTCCGTTTCTGAGTAACTCTGGGATGTGAGTTTGGATCCTATACTTGGCCATGTTACTGGTAGTCAAAGATAAAACTGCTTTCCATGCAGGTACAGGACGTCATCACACACAGTTGCCTGGTGGATGACGTGACTCCCACCCTCCCAGGAAAATTCTCAGTTCTTGCTCTAAGTTGCCATCAGCCTTCCCAGGGCATGAGGCAGAAGATGTTAGGTTATAAAAACTTGTCGGCCAGGCGCGGTGGCTCACACCTGTAATCCCAGCACTTTGAGAGGCCAAGGTGGGTGGATCACGAGATCAAGAGATCAAGACTATCCTGGCCAACATGGTGAAACCCCGTCTCTCTAAAAATACAAACATTAGCTGGGCGTGGTGGCTCGCCTGTAGTCCCAGTTACTTGGGAGGCTGAGGCAGGAGAATTGCTTGAACCCGGGAGGTGGAGGTTGCAGTGAGCCAAGATCATGCCATTGCACTCCAGCCTGGGAACAGAGCGAGACTCCGTCTCAAAAAAACAAACCAAAAAATCTTGTCAGAGATACATTTACATGTGTTCTCCCTTCAGCCGTGGTATTTTCTTTACAAGTGTCTTCCTGGTTGTATGAGTAGCAAGCAGCCTTGGACAGCATGACCTCTGCTCCCTCGGGGACAGTGTCGACTTTGGGCAGCACTAACTCATTTTTGGGTCTGGACCATCATCAGTCTTCTCTAAAAGGCAAGCAGCAATTTTAATTTCAGACTGGGTGTGGTGGCTCACGCTTGTAATCCTAGCACTTTGGGAGGTCGAGGCAGGAGGATCACTTAAGGCCAGGAGTTTGAGACCAGGCTGACCAACATAGCAAAACCCTGTCTCTACTTAAAATACAAAAATTAGCTGGGTGTGGTGGTGGGCACTGTAGTCTCAGCTACTCAAGAGGCTGAGGCACAAGAATTGCTTGAACCCGAGAGGCAGAGGCTCCAGTGAGCCAAGATTATGCCACTGCTGAGCCAAGATGGTGCCACTGCACTCCAGCCTGGGCGACAGAATGAGACTCTGTCTCAAAAAATACTACTACTAATAATAAATTAATTTAAAAATAAGGCCAGGTACAGTGGCTCATGCCTGTAATCTCAGCACGTTGGGAGGCCAAGGCAGGCGGATCACCTGAGGTCGGGAGTTCGAGACTAGCCTGGCCAACATGGTGAAGTCCCATCTCTACTAACAATACAAAAATTAGCCAGGTGTGGTGGCACACATCTGTAATCCCAGCTACTTGGGAGCCTGAGGCACAAGAATCCCTTGAACCTGGGAGGCAGAGGTTGTAGTGAGCCGAGATCGTGCCACTATGCTCCAGCCTGGGTGACAGAGCGAGACTCTCTCAAAAAAAAAAAAAAATTAAATTTTAATTTCAAGGATAAGGATGACTTTAGCGAAGTATCAAATAATGAACATGATTTCTACCTTTAATTTTTTTTTTTTTTTTTGAGATGGAGTCTCGCTCTGTCGCCCAGGCTGGAGTGCAGTGGCACAATCTCCGCTCACTGCAAGCTCCACCTCCCAGCTTCACGCCATCCTCCTGCCTCAGCCTCCTGAGTAGCTGGGACTACAGGTGCCCGCCGCCATGCCCAGCTAATTTTTTTGTATTTTTAGTAGAGACAAGGTTTCACCGTGTTAGCCAGGATGGTCTCGATCTCCTGATCTCGTGATCCACCCGCCTCAGCCTCCCAAAGTGCTGGGATTACAGGCGTGAGCTACTGCGCCCAGCCTCAATTTTTTTTTTAAGATACAGCTTCCCTCTTCTTTCTGCCCCTATGCAAATCACCAGAGCAATTACTGCTATAGGATTAAATTAAAGGAATTCTTAAATTAAATGGTTGGCTGCTGAACCAAGTTGTAGTGGTTGAATATGGAATTTTGTAGTGATTTATTATAATCCTAGTTTTTGGAAGAAAATTTGCATCACTTAGCAGATATTTAAGATGTTTGTAACATTTCATTTCCCAGTACACATAAATATGCATTATGTCAGGCATTGGAATGTTTAGCAAACTAGTGAAATTTGTAATTTAATTTATCAGGTCACAGCATTTAATGAAGATCTATTCAGTGTCAGTTTATGCCGTTAGGTAACAAACAGGATTATATTATGCAGTAATTTATACAGAAAAGTATTTTATAAATAAAACATCAAATAAATGCCCCTTTTTGTTTTAAAATAATATGTTTAAGAAATAATCCTAAAGGGAAAATGTCTGCTTTGTCGAATAAAGTAATTAAAGCATTTTTTAAAAACAAGAGAAAAAAATAAGGACAAAACAGGGACAGGCAGGAAAATGTCAGTGTGTTTGCATCAGCCAGGCTGGGCTGTGCTTCGGTAGCAAGCCCCAGATATCAGCAACTTCACACAGTGAACTGTGGCACCCGCTCCACGAAGCTGGCCCTGCATCTGTCCTCTTCTAGGGCAGTGGTCCTCCAGGTGGTGGCTTCCTGATCCTGCCTGCTTTGCTCTGCGGCTCCACTATCTCGGTTCCTTCTGCTCAGAGCCTGTTGCCAGAACTGGTCGTGGCTCCTGCCTAACTCTAGGGGAATGTGAGGGAGCCATGGAGTGTTTGGGGAGGGCTGTGGTCTCTGCCACCGCGTTCACCACATCCTGACCACCTTTTCCGTGGAACAGGTTCACAAACCTCATTCATCCAGGCGGCCTGGGTGACACTCTGGGGTAAAAGTCTGCAGGAAAGCCCTCAGTTCAACTTTGTCATCTTTCACCTGTCTCTTCAATTCAGAATAAGCTGGTTTATACACTGGAAGTACATCGTCTAGCAGTCTTTTATATGTGTTCTGAAAGGGTGTTCACTGTGTAACGTGAACTCCGTGTTCTGTGAGCAGTGTTGCTGCTGCCAACTCTGAGATGCTGGCCTGGTGTGTTTTCGTCACCATGTGACTGTTAGCATGATCACTGCTGCCTGTAGTTTCTCTTAGAGGCAGGTTGAAGACTCTAATGTAAAATTGTTTTTTAATTAGCATTTGTTTCTCAGCTATTTCTAGAGTTACTGCTGAAGGTACTTTATTTTGACTGGTACAGACCTTTGTGTATGTAATGTTAGAGTTCCCGGGAGTTCTGTTTAAACTCTCTGGTAAAACATTCTGTACAAGATCAAGGAAGGATAAAATACAGTTAATTTGTGGAACAGAGAAATTGTCATCTTTAGAAAATGCACAGAGGAATAATAATTTTTTGTGTAGCAGTGAATGAATAGCTTTAAGTTGATGTCATAACTGAAGACACATGACGAGATTTTCACATGGCAGAGTCATGCCTCTGTGTTTCGCTACACTCCGTGGGCTGTCATCTGATACCAGTGACAACTGTGCAAGGGCGGCACCTCCCGATTCTGCACCCAGTGTGGGGCATCCTCCACCTGCTCCTCCTCCGGCAGCACCACCAGCTAATGGAGCTGCACACCTTTTATTCCCCAGTTGAAAGTCAAAATAACCCATCAAAATTAAAAACTTCTCATCCAAAAACACTATTAAGAAAATGAAAAGGCAAACCATAGACTAGATTTACAATGCACGTATCTGACAAAAGACTGGTACCTACAATGTGCAGAGAACTCCTCTAACTCAGCAGTCAGGAGACAGTTCATTTTAAAATGAACAAAAGACTTGAACAGGCACTTCACAAAAGAAGATATACAGATGCCCATAAGCATATTAAAAGATTCCCAGCGTCATTCCTTAACAGGAAATACAAATTAAAGCCACGACATGATACAACTTCACCTCTCCTAGAACGGCTGCCGTGGAAAAGGTTCAGGGGTGCGGGCAGCCAGAACCTGCAGACACGGCTGTGGGCGTGGAGCACAGGATCTCCATTGGGGAAACTGGCGGTTTCTTTAAAAATGAAACAGGCCGGGCGCGGTGGCTCACGCCTGTAATCCCAGCACTTTGGGAGGCCGAGACGGATTGCCTGAGGTCAGGAGTTCAAGACCAGCTTGGCTAACATGGCAAAACCCCATCTCTACTAAAAATACAAAAATTAGCTGGACATGGTGGCAGGTGCCTGTAATCCCAGCTACTTGGAAGACCGAAGCAGGAGAATCGCTGGAAGCCAGGAGGCAGAGGTTGCAGTGAACCAAAATTGTACCATTGCACTCCAGCCTGGGTGACAGAGCTAGACTCTGTCTAAAAAAAAAAAAAAACCAGGAGGCAGAGGTTGCAGTGAGCCAAGATCACACCACTTCACTCCAGCTCCAGTGTGGGCAACAGAACGAGACTCTGTCTCAAAAAAAATAAAAAAGAAGTCAGTTCAGCAGTTACCTCAGGGTAGAGAGCATTGGCCAGAAGGGAGTTGAGGGAACTTTTTGGGGTGACTAAGTTGTTTAAAACCAGCTGGGACAGGCGCAGTGGCTCACACCTGTAATCCCAGCACTTCGGGAGGCTGAGGTGGGTGGATCACTTGAGGTCAGGAGTTTGAGACCAGCCTGGCCAACGTGATTAAACTCCATCTCTACTAAAAATACAAAAATTAGCTGGGCGTGGTGGCACACGCCTGTAATCCCAGCTACTCAGGAGGCTGAGGCAAGAGAATCACTTGAACCCGGGAGGCAAAGGTTGCAGTGAGCCAAGACTGCACCCCTGCACACCAGCCTGGATGACAGAGCGAGACTCCATCTCAAAAACAAACAGAACAAAAAACAAAAACAAAAAAACAATTCTACTTAGCCCTGAAGATCGGTGCATTGCGCTGTAGGTAAAGTCTCAGAGGTCAGAGGTTGCTGATGCAGAGGACCCAGGCCAACCCAGGTCCAAACCTTAGATCCTCCTTTGCCTCCTGGCCTGGCCACCTCCTGCCGTGTGGCCCTCAGCAGATCTCTTTCTGGCTGAGTCCCGATGGTCTCGTGGGTGAAGTGGGATGATACTAATCGTGTGTCATTGTTGTGGGTTTGAGATGAGTATATGAAGACCTGGCTGACAGCCTGTCCATAGCAGCTGCTCAGGAACTGTTGACTGCTGTTCTTTTAGCCAGACTATTATCAAATGTAATTTCTATTTTTAAAAAAGTCTTCCCGTTTCCTTTCCTCTTGCAATCAGTCTCAATCGCAGTGAGAAATAAATAAAAATGAAGATTCTTTGGGAGACTTTTTTTGTTTTTTTGAGATGGGGCCTCGCTCTGTCACCCAGGCTGGAGTGCAGTGGCACCATCACAGCTCACTGCAACCTCGACTTCCTGGGCCCAAGCGATCTCAGCCTCCCGAGTAGCTGGGACTACAGGTGTGTGCCACCACACCCAACCAATTTCTGTGTAGTTTGTAGAGACAGGGTCTCACTATGTTGCCCAAGCTGGTCTTGAACTTCTGGGCTCAACCAATCCACCCACCATGGCCTTGGAAACTGCTAAGATTACAGGTGTGTGCCACTGTGCCCAGTCAGTTTAATTCTAATTAAGATCAAGATTATCTGTAAATACGAGTTCCCTCTCTCCAAATCTAGAATTTGCTGGCGTTAGTCACATGTCTGAGGAAGCTGACGAAGGGACCCACATTGAGATACTAATCCCAGGGCTTGGTGGGTCAGGGCACTGTACTGACAGCATCTTGACTGCTTTGCCTGTTGCCTGGAAGGGGTGCCGTGTGGCGCCTGGCAGGTGGCAGAGTGGCCAGAGGCCATTATTACTCTCTTGAGTTACGGTGTTCTCAAGCCCAGCTGAGTCCACACAGCCGATGTGGAGGGACTAGGACAGATCCAATGACTCAGCATCCAAGTTCAGTTGCAAATGCAGCCTCATTTCTTTCTTTGAAGTAGAAAATCAAAGTTCATAGATTAGATGAAAGAATAGTCATTGTACAAAAGTAATTATAGTGTGTGTACTTTTCTTTGTCTACAGGAGCTGTAAAATTGACAAGCTTGGCATGTGGAAATCAGCACATCTGGGCCTGTGATTCCAGGGGTGGAGTTTACTTCCGTGTAGGGACTCAGCCTCTCAATCCCAGTCTCATGCTTCCAGCCTGGATAATGATTGAGCCACCTGTCCAGGTAAGCAGAAGTTAGCTGGTGGAACTCACTCTTCAGGAAGACAGAAACTGTGAGGATGCTGGTACTGGGAAAAAGGATCCCCACAGCCTCTAGAGGCCTCCCAGCAAATGCGGGGAGCCATGCCCCCAGGGTCTACACACTCTCGTTCATCCACATCACATTTGGAATTCGGGATTTGTGAAGTTTAGAGCTGAACAGATTGTTACAGATTATGGGTCAACACATGTATTTTCTCTTTCAAAATAATATTTTGTTTTTGAGTTTTTACTAAGTGAATATTATTTTTTAAATCTGCCTATATATTGGAACCTCTATTTTATAATAATAATGATAATAAATCAGTACCCAGAAGTATAAAGAAAGTAAAAGTTGCTTTGAATCTTGTCATGGAGAAAATGCTGAGTGCCTGTCCTGGTTTGTTGAGGAAATTCTGTTTTCTGTCCAGCCCACTGCTGGCCAGCCCCTGCCATGTTTCAGCTGACCGTGCATCCCAACATGGAGTCTGTGTGCTCCTCATCTCCAGCACTCAGCTCACAAGCAGAAGTCTGATTTGAATGTACTATCTAGTTACCCTTGAAGATCCCACAGGCTTGGTTCCTGTGCTGAATAGATTTCTGTTGAAGTTTATAACTGGGGGCTGTGGTTTTTTGAGACTTATTTGCCCAGACTCCTGCTAGCCCCCATTTGGTGACTCTGTTGGGAAACAGGTGAAGTTGCCAATTCTGGAGGCAGCAGTGGGGCAGGGGGGATGGTTCGTTGTTGGGCAGAGAAACCTTCAGTGGAGTCAGGAAAGAGGTAAAGAGTAGGGTAAATGCCTTTGTGCATAACTGTCTACATTTTGGTCATGGTGAGGCCTCAGGGATGAGGACACCAGTCGTGTCCACCAGCCCTGGGGAGCGTGGTTGGTGGGAGAACCTTTACTGAAATCAGTATTCGGCTCCAGAGCTCTGTGGAAGCCACCACTAGCGGTCATGGCCACAGGGAGGCTTCTCGTCCTCCTTGGTGGGTCTTCCTCCTCCAGAAGGTGATGGGGATGATATTGTCTATGACAGCAGTTTGTGAATGATACAGCACTGTCAAACTTGAGGTTGTACATAGTAAATTACAACACATGCTCTGTTTTCCCTCTGCACACGGTGACGTACTCATAGTGGCACAGAGGGAGCAGTCCACCCTGCAGAGAGGAGCCTTCCTCACTGCCATGTTTAGCACTGCTGGGGCACAGTGATTATGAAGAGCAAGCCGCTTGTCGTTAGTTTCATTATTGTCCTTAAATTCTCTGGTTGCCTGCACCCAGGTGGACTCCTTTGACACACCACTGTCAATATGTTCCTTTTCTTTCCTTCTAACAACTTTATATTCTTCCTTTTAAGTTACAACCTGCATAGCACAAAATTTCAGCCTTCTACAGTATGCAGCTCAGTGGTTTTTAGTATATTCACAGAGTGTGCAACAGTTAGCACTATCCAATTCCAGAATGTTTTCATCACTCCAAAAAAAAGAAAACACCCTTACCTATTAGCAGTCAGTTACTGTTCTCACAGAACCAGCCCCTCCGCCCGTGGCAGCCACTCATCTGCTTTCTATTTCTATGGCTTTGCCTATTCTGGACATTTTATATAAATTGGATCATATAATATGTGGCCTTTTTTATCTGACATCTTTCACTTTGTATCATGTTTCAGAGTTCATCCACGTTGTAGATGTATCAGTTCTTAATTCCTTTTTACGACTACATAACAGCTCTGTTGTATGGATAGGCCACATCGGTTTATCATTTCACCAGTGGATGGACATTTGGATTGTTTCTGCTTATTGGCTGGTGTGAATAATGCTGCTGTCAGCATTTGTGTGCAAGTCTTTAGGGAGGATGTGTGTTCCCAGTGCTACTGGGTGTCTGTCTGTAAGTGGGATTGCAGGTCATATGGCGATTCTGTGTTGAACTTTTTAAGGATGTCAAAGTGTTTTTCACAGTGGCTGCACCATTTTGTGTTCCACCAGCAGGATATGAGGGTTCCAGTTTTTCCCATCCTCACCAAATTTTTTTTTTTTTTTTTTTTTTTTTGAGACAGAGTTTCGCTCTTATTGCCTAGTCTGGAGTGCAGTGGCGCAATCTTGGCTCACTACAACCTCCGCCTACCAGGTTCAATCAATTCTCCTGCCTCAGCCTCCTGAGTAGCTGAGATTACAGGCATGCACCACCATGCCCAGCTGATTTTTGTATTTTTAGTAGAGATGGGGTTTCACCATATTGGTCAGGCTGGTCTCGAACTCCTGACCTCAGGTAATCCACCCTCCCCCGGCCTCCCAAAGTGCTGGGATTACAGGCGTGAGCCACTGTGCCTGGCCTTTCCAATTTTTTGTTGTTATTTTATTTTTCTGGTCTCAGAAACTGCCTCATATGTCTAATTTTTAAATACTAGTCATCATAGTAGTTGGAAAGTGGTATCTCATTGTGGTTTTGATTTGCATTGACCTAACAACTAATGATATTGAACATCCCTCTTTTCATGTGTTTGTTGATTATTTGTGTATCTTCTTTCAAGAACTGTGTGTTCCTTTTTTTTTTTTTTTTTTTTAAGATGGGAGTCTCAGTCTGTTGCCCAGGCTAGAGTGCAGTGGCACAATCTCTGCTCACTGCAATCTCTGCCCCCTGGGTTCAAGCGATTCTCTTGCCTCAGCCTCCTGAATAGCTGGGATTACAGACATGTGCCTCCACGCCTGGCTGTTTTTTTTCCCATATTTTTTTAGTAGAGGCAGGGTTTCACCATGTTGGCCAGGCTGGTCTCAAACTCCTGGCCCCAGGTGATCTGTCCACCTCGGCCTCCCAAAGTGCTTGGATTACAGGCGTGTGCCATTGCACCCAGCCTCAAATCTTTTGCTCATTTTCAAATTGTGTTGTCTTTTACTGAGTTTGTTTGTTTGTTTTGAGATGGGAGTCTTGCTCTGTCGCCCAGGCTGGAGTGCAGTGGCATGATCTCAGCTCACTGCAACTTCTGCCTCCTGGGTTCAAGTGATTCTACTGCCTCAGTCTCCTGATTAGCTAGGATTACAGGCATGCGCCACCATGCCTGGCTAATTTTTGTTATTTTTAGTAGAGACGGGGTTTCACCACGTTGGCCAGGCTGGTCTCAAACTCCTGACCTTGTGATCTGCCTACCTGAGTCTCTCAAAATGCTGAGATTACAGGTGTGAGCCACCGTGCCCAGCCTGTTGAATTTTATATAAGATTTCTTTATGTATTCTGGGTACTAGAACTTTATCAGACACATGATTTACAAGTATTTTCTTCCATTCTGTGCATTGTCTTTTACTTTCTTTATGATGTTCTTTGATGCACAAATATTTTTATTTTAATGAAGTCCAGTTTATTTATTTTTTCTTCATTTGCTTCTGCTTTTAGTTGCCTAATCCAAGGTCACAAAGATTTACCTCTATGTTTTCTTCTAGCAGTTTTCTAGTTTTAGCTCTTACATTAAGTGCTTCATCCATTTTGAGTTGATTTTTGAATATGGTATGAGATAGGTGTCCAAATGCATTCTTTTACATGTGGCTATCCAATTGTACCAGCACCATTTATTGAAAAGACTATTCTGTCCGCATTAAATTATTTTAACACCCTTGTCAAAATCAATTGATTGTAAATATAAAAGGTTGCTACTGGACTCTTAGTTATATCCCAGTGATCTGTATATCTATTCTTATACTACACTGTCCTGATAACTTAGCTTTGTCGTAAATTTTGAAATCAGGAAGTATGAATCCTCTAACTTTTTCTTTTTCAATATTTTTTCAGCTACATGGAGCCCCTCCTACATCCATGTGAATTTTAGGATAAGTATGTCAATTTCTGCAAAAAAAAAAAAAAATACTAACTGGAATTTTGAAAGGAATTGTGTTGAATCAGTAGATAAATTTGGAAAATCTTCCAGTCTGTGAACATGGGATGTCTTCCCCTTTATTTAGATCTTCGTTACTTTCCTTCACCAATGTTTCGTAGTTTTCAGAGTATATGTTTTATACTGCTTTTGTTAAGTTTATTTCTAAGTTCTGTATTCCCTTTGATACTATTGTAAATGAAATTGTTTTCTTGATTTTCAGATTGCCCATTGCTAGTATAGATTTTTGTATATTGATCTTGTGTCTGGCAACCTTGCTAAACTTGTTTATTGGGTCTAACAGGTTTTTGTAGATTCTTTTGCATTTTCTATAGATGAGATCACAGCTTCTGACATGGTCTGCCAATAGAGATAATTTTACTTCTTCCTTTCTATTTGTATGTCTTTTATTTTACTGTCTTGCCTGATTGCCCTGGCTAGAACTTCTAGTACAGTGTTGAGTAGAAGTGGCGAGAATGGGCATCCTTGTCTTGTTTCTGATCTTAAGGGGAAGGCATTCAGTCTTTTACCATTAAATATGGTGTGAGCTTTGTGTTTTCTTAGGCTCCCTTTATTAGGTTGAAGTTCCCTTCTATTCCTAGAAGGAATTCTAGGAGTTCTTTCCGTTCTTAGTTTGTTCAGTGTTTGTTATGATGAAAGGGTGTTGGGTTTTGTCAAATGCTTTTTCTTGCCTATTGAGATGGTCATGTGGTTTTTTTCCTTTATTAATATGATACATTATACTGATGGAGTTTTATATATTGAAACACAGTTTCATTCCTGGAATAAATCCCAGTTGGTCATGATATGTAATCCTTTATATGTATATGCTGCTGGATTTGGTTTGCTAAAGTTTTGTGGAGGATTTTTGTGTCTGTATTCATGAGAGATATTGATCTTTGGTTTTCTTGTCATGTGTTTGTCTGGTTTTGGTATCAAGGTAATGCTGGCCTCATAGAATGCATTGGGAAGTGTTTTCTTCTTTTCTACTTTTTGGAAGAGTTTTTGAAAGATTGGTTTTATTTTTTACACCCCATTTGTTAGAATTCATCATCCCATCCATGAATTCATGTAGCCATGTAGGCCTGAGCTTTTTCTGTGGGAAGTTTTTTTGACTACTGGTTCAATCTCTTTATTCATTATAGGTCTATTCAGAATTTTTTTTTTTTTTTTCTGACATGGAGTCTCGCTCTGTCACCCAGGCTAGAGGACGTTGGCACGATCTCGGCCTACCGCAACCTCCGTCTCCTGGGTTCTTGCAATTCTTCTGCCTCAGCCTTCCTAATAACTGGGACTACAGGCATGCACCACCACATGCAGCTAATTTTTCTATTTTTAGTAGAGACGAGGTTTCACCATGTTGGCCAGGTTTGTTTTGAACTCCTGACCTCAAATGATCCACCCTCCACAGCCTCCCAAAGTGCTAGGATTACAGGCATGAGCCACTGCACCCAGCCTATTCAGAATTTTCTATTTCTTCTTCTTCTTTTTTTTTCTTTTTTTTTTTTTTGAGACGGAGTTTTGCTCTTGTTGCCCAGACTGGAGGGCAATGGCACAATCTCGGCTCACTGAAACCTCCACCTCTCAGGTTCAAGCAATTCTCCTGCCTCAGCCCCCCAAGTAGCTGGGGTTACAGGCGTGCACCACCATGCCCGGCTAATTTTGTTTTTTCTGTTTTTTTTTTTTTTTGAGACAGAGTCTCGCTCTGTCGCCCAGGCTGGAGTGCAGTGGCACAATCTCAGCTCACTGCAGCCTCCGCCTCCTGGGTTCAAGCAGTTCTCCTGCCTCAGCCTCACAAGTAGCTGGGACTACAGATGTGCACCTCCACGTCCAGCTAATTTTTGTATTTTTAGTAGAGATGGGGTTTCACTATGTTGGACAGGATGGTCTTGATCTCCTGACCTTGTGATCCACCAGCCTCGGCCTCCCAAAGTGCTGGGATTACAGACGTGAGTCACTGTGCCCAGCCTAATTTTGTATTTTTAGTAGAGATGGGGTTTCACTATGTTGGCCAGGCTGGTCTCAAACTCCTGAGCTCAAGTGATCTGCCCACCTCGGCCTCCCAGAGTGCTGGGATTACAGGTATGAGCCACTGCACCCTGCCTCTCTTTCTTCTTGATTCAATCTAAGTAGTTTATTCTTTCTAGGAATTTGTTCATTTCATCTATTTTATCTAATTTGGTGGCATCCAATTGTTCATAGTATTCTTCTGTAATACTTTTTATTTCTGTGAAGTTGGTAGTAATGTCTCCTCTTTCTGATTTTATAATTTGAATTGGCTGGGCACAGTGGCTCATGTCTGTAATCCCACTTTGGAAGGTTGAGGCAGGAAGACCACTTGAGCCTGGGAGTTCAAGACCAGCCTGGGCAGCATAGCAAGACATCATCTCTACCAAAAAAAAAAAATTACCTGGACCTGGTAGTGCACCTGTAGTCCCAGCTACTCAGAAGGCTCAGGTAGAAGAATTGCTTGAGCCCAGGAGTTCAAGGCTGCAGTGAGATATGATTGCCAATTTTATTGCCAATTGCCACTATCCTCCAGCCTGGGCAACAGAGCACGACTCTAATAATAATAATAATTTGAATCTTCTCTCATTTTTTCTTAGTCAGTCTAGCTAGGTTTTTCAATTTTGTTGCTCTTTTCAAAACACCTCCTTTTGGTTTTCTTGCTTTTTCTCTGTTGTTTTTCTATCCTCTATTTCTTCTATTTCCACTCTGCTACTTCCTCCACACATTCTTGTGCATAGTGCTTTGCTTGATAGTGATATTCCTCTGGTAGCTCCAAGGAATATTTGTCACAATTATCACGTACATGTGGAAGACCTGTGGTAACATTGGACTGTAAAGTTTGTAGGATCCCAGTGCAGAGGCAGGCCAGTGTTAGTAAAGGGCTGCTGAGTGCAAGAGCGAGATTTGCAGGATGTGTTGTGGAAAGAACATCCTTGAGTGAGTTGAGCGCCCATGTGCCTTGCCTCCTCCTTTTCCCAGCAAGCCAGAGGCCAGGATGCTGGAGAGTAGGGCAAGCAGGAAGCTGCCGGGCTCAGTCCTCAGTGGGGCTGGAGCCACCCTTGCCTCTGCTGTGTGTACCTCTCTGCAGCCATGGGGCCACACAGGTACCTGGCCAAAGGGTTACATGGAGAACTGTGTGCAACCACAAATTCCTGTTCCTGCCTCCATGGAGACTCTAGAATAACCTCTAGGAAGCAAAGCTAAAATGGGGACGAGAGCTTTGCTTAAAGTGCTCTATTGACTGTGGTGATCAACAGCTTTGCCAGGAAAATGGCCAAAATAGAACAAATTCACATGAAAGGACCTCAAAGCTCCACTCTGAATAAAGTAGTGATTGCTAAATGGGATGTTAAGCATGAACTATTTCAAGTAGTTCTGCTGAATAGAGCCACATTTTCTCATTGAGTTAGCTTTTAGCATGCTATGGAAGACATTCAGTTTGCCATGGATTCTGTAGATACAAAATGCTTTTCAACTTGGTTTCTGTGGGAAAGAAATCAGGCTTCACATGTACACAGGCCTTTCTACTGCACTTTGCCAAGCACTGCCTTATCCTTAACTCTTTTATTGCCCCAGGAAATAGAAAAGTCAGTAGTTCCCTCTACTTTACGAGGAAATCTGTTACCCAGAACAGTTGAGCAATTTGCCCAGGATCCCAACTCTGGTGTGTGCCAAGCCCAGGTGGGGACCCAGGCCCCCAGCTCCCAGGTGCTGCCCCTGCCGAGGCTCCCCTGGCTGAGGAAGGCGCTTCTCCTGGGCTGCCGGCACTGACGATTGTTTGCTGAGATCAGAAGTGAGACAAGCTCTGCTGCCAGGCACCCGCCTTGCGCCAGGCTAATGCCTGAAGCACATCTTTCCCTCAGTCCTCACAACAACCTGGGAAGTGGCTGCGTCTTTCCCCATTTGACAGAGGAGAAAACCCTAGCTCAGAGGTTCAGAAAGTTGCCTGAGGCCTCATAGCAGGCAGGCGGCAGGGCTGGGACATAGACCCAGGTGTGTGACACCCGCCTGTGCCCCTCTTGTGACTCTGAGGTCTAAAGCCTGGGCCAGGACCAACTGCAGGATGTCAGCAAGCACCAGGTTGTGGCGACATGTCATAGGCTTAGTGGCCTCACACGTGGTATTTTAGGACAAAGCCTACACATGCGAATCTTCAAATCGCAGAGGGTCCTGCAAATGACCCCAGGAGTGAGGGGAGACGGGGGTTCACTCTGAGGACTGGAACGTCAGAAGAGTTGGTTGAATCTGAGGATTGGAGAACAAGCGGGGTTTATGTATTTTGATTATGTTCTACATCTTTCCACTTTGTTTTATTTGTTCTTCGAGTTGAGCTTCTTCATCTGCGTAGAGGATGTATTTGCAGTGGAAATGGAAATGGAGGCAGGGGATAGATGCTCAAGGGCACATGAAGTGAAGCCACAGAAATCTTTTAAAATTAGCATCAGCTTCTCTATTTAGTTCCGTTGTCCTATTCTCTTCTCTGGGAAGATACCCCTCCTGTAGTAGTTTTGCGGTAAAGTTTTAACAAAGTACTCAAAACAAATGACTCAGTTTTCAGACTTGCTAACA
The DNA here is from genome assembly GCF_028885625.2 of Pongo pygmaeus. Taxonomy (NCBI): domain Eukaryota; kingdom Metazoa; phylum Chordata; class Mammalia; order Primates; family Hominidae; genus Pongo; species Pongo pygmaeus. The sequence continues at coordinate 101,557,318 of NC_072388.2, forward strand.
CTTGGAAGGGTTTGGAGAAAATATTTATAGTTGTGTTTAGCCTCTTCATAGTCTGGAGTTTGCTGTTTGAGTTAGAGAAATTTCTGTCTGTGTGTTAGAGGTACCTCTAACACAAGCATAGTTGGTGTGAAGTTTCACATTCTGTGTGCCCCATGTGCTTGAGTAGAAGAGGTGTCTGTTCTTACTGGGCTTACAGTGGACTCTCAAATGGTGTCTATGGTGTGGTTCCAGTTTTGTAAAACAAAACTATAAAATCTCACTAGGCTGGGTGCAGTGGCTCATGCCTATAATCCCAGCACTTTGGGAGGCCAAAGTGGGAGGATCACTTGAACCCAGGAGTTCAAAATCAGCCTAGGCAGCGTAGTGAGACCCCATCTCTACAGATAATTTTTAAAATTAGCCAGGTGTGGTGGCGTGCACCTGTGGTCCCAGCTACTCAGAAGGCTGAGGTGGGAGGATCACTTGAGCCCAGGAGGTCAAGGCTGCAGTGAGCCATGTTTGTACCACTACACTCCAGCCTGGGCAACACAGCAAGACCCTGTCTTAATTAATTAATAAAAATAAAAAATAATTTCCCACTGAAAACCTAGAAGAAACTACAGCAAAGGTGACTATTATGGGGCCGGGCACGGTGCTCATGCCTGTAATCCCAGAACTTTGGGAGGCCCATGTGGGCAGATCACCTGAGGTTGGGAGTTCGAGACCAGCCTGACCAATATGGAGAAACCCCATCTCTACTAGGAATACAAAATTAGCTGGGCGTGGTGGCGCATGCCTGTAATCCTGGCTACTCAGGAGGCTGAGGCAGGAGAATTGCTTGAACCTGGGAGGCGGAGGTTGTGATGAGATCACGCCATTGCACTCCAGCCTGGACAACAAGAGCGAAACTCCATCTCAAAAAAAAAAAAAAGGACTATTTTGATCCAGGGATTATAAGTGATTATAATACTCTTCTCATTTCTATTTCCCATAATGGGCAGGAAATTTTTTCGTGATCAGGGAGAAAAATATGTATATTTTACAAGGGACCCATCTTTTGTGGGTCAGTGAGCAACCTTTCTTCTCCAAGGCACGTCTCTGACCTACCCAGCCCGTATAAATCTGAACCCCAGTAGGTTGTCCCCACTTCCCCCTGCCCCACACAAAGATTTTAGAGCCAGAAGGAGACTGGAAAACACGTAACCTTGTCACTTCCTTCTGCAGATGAGGAAAGCAAGGCCTGGCAAAAGCAAGGTTCTTGGTCTCGGGGTGGTCAGTGGTTGTGCCGGGCCTCCTCAGCCCCTCATCCTCAAGGCCCACAGTATACGGAGCAGCAGCAAGAATAGTCCCATCCAGGGACACTCACAGGCTACCGTAGAGATACATGCAAACCACTGGCGCCTGTGCTTCCAGAGCTGTGGGCAGAGTGCCATGGAGCCAGCTGGAGACGGAAGTGCTGTCAGGGCCTTGGAGTGGTCAGAGGATCTCACAAGAGGTGGCACTAGTACAAGAAAGGCAAGTAGGAGTGTGGCAGGCAGGCAGGACAGAGGGTGTTCTAAGCAGAGGGGACATGAAGTATAGGCACTGAGCAGAAGGCACCCTTGTCCAGGGTGCAGAAAGGGGCTGTATTGGGAGACTGGCACAGGCAGGGGCAGGGAGGCCTGGACTAAGGCATTTGGCATCGTTCTTGAAGAGTTTGAAGCCAGGCAGGTGGCCTGGTTAGACCATGTTTGAGGAAGGAGCCTGTGACACAATTCCCTGTGGCCAGCCAGGGGGTCTTCTGCTGGACAGATCACATGCACCCATAAGTAGGTCATATGGCCAGGAGTGTTTTGCCTCAGATATGGAGCAAAATTAACCTGACACTAAATGCATCTCTGGTCCTACCTACCGGAGCTTAAAGCAAGACTCCGAAGAATCAAACTGTTTCAGAGTAACTTACTAGCATCTCAGAACAAAGCTCAAGAATATTTACAGATTGCAAAAATATCCAACATCAGCAAGGTAAAATTCACATGGGCAACTAATTAACATTTACCCAGCAAGCAGAGAAGCAGGAAAATACGACCTGCAATGAAGGGGGAAGAAATCCATCAATAGGAGCTGACCCAGAAATTATACAGATGGTAAAATTCATAGACAGGACATTAAAACAGTTGTTACACCTTTATGTGTTCAAGAAGCTAGTAGAGAGATTCAGCCTGTTAAGCAGAAAATGAGAGATATAAAAACTGCAGGCTAGGCCAGGCACGCAGTGGCTCACACCTGTAATCCCAGCACGTTGGGAAGCTGAGGTGGGCAGACCACCTGAGGTCAGGAGTTGCCTGACAAACATGGCAAAACCTCATCTCTACTAAAAATACAAAAATTAGCCAAGCGTGGTGGCGCATACCTGTAATCCTAGCTACTCGGGAGGCTGAGGCAGGAGAATCACTTGAACCTGGGAGGTGGAGGTTGCAGTGAGCAAAGATTGCACCACTACACTCCAGCCTGGGCGACAGAGCAAGACTCTGTCTCAAAAAAAAAAAAACAGTAACAAAAAACTCCAGGATGGGTGTGGTGGCTCCTGCCTGCAATCCCAGCACTTTGGGACGCTAAGCTGGGAGAATTGCTTAAGCTCAGGAGTTCAAGATGATCCTGGGCAAGATGGCAAGACCCTGCCTCTAAAAAAAAAAAGAAGAAAAAAAAAAACTCAAGTCAAATTTGTAGGGATTAAAATTGCAATGTCTGAGCTGAAAAATACACTGATGAGATTAGTGGCAGCATAGAAATTGCAGAAGAAAAGACTAGTGAGCTTGAAGACACAGCAGTGAAAAACCATCCACATTGAAGCCCAGAGGGAAAACAGGCTGGAAAGTGTTCAGAGAATCAGTGAGCACAGACCCCTTCAAGTGGCCTCACATAAATGAAATCCAAGTCTTAAAAGAAGAGGGAAGAAGGGTGACAGGAAAAAAAGATGTGAAGAAGAAATACAGCTGAAAGTTGTCCAAATTTGATGAAATAATTATGCTGAGTCAAGAAGCCAGACAAAGAATATATACTGTTATCATTTCATTTATATAAAATTTGGCCAGGTACAGTGGCTCATACCTGTAATCCCAACACTTTGGGAGATTGAGGCGAGCAGATTGCCTGAGCCCAGGAGTTCAAGACCAGCCTGAGCAACATGGCAAAACCCCATCTGTACAAAAAATACAAAAATTAGCTGGGTGTGGTGGTGCACACCTGTAGTCCCAGCTGCTCGGGAGGCTGAGGTGGGAGGATCCCTTGAGCCCAGGAGGCAGAGGCTGCAGTGAGCCATGATGGCTGCTACGTCACTCCAGCCGGGGTGATAGAGCATGACCCTGTCTCAAAAACAAACTTATTTATATAAAATACTAGAAAATGCTAACACAGGCTGGGTGCTGTGGTTCATGCCTGTAGTCCCAGCACTTTGGGAGGCCAGGGCGGGTGGATGACCTGAGGTCAGAAGTTCGAGACCAGCCTGGCCAACATGGTGAAACCCCTTCTCTATTAAAACTACAAAAGTCAGCTGAGTGTGGTGGTGCACACCTGTAATCCCAGCTACTTGGGAAGCTGAAGCAGGAGAATTGCTTGAACCTGAGAGGTAGAAGTTGCGGTGAACCATGATCACGCCATTGCACTCCAGTCTGGGCAACAGAGCGAGACTCCGTCTCAAAAAAAAAAAAAGGAAAGAAAATGCTAACACAGATCAGTGCTTACTCAAGGCCTGGCAGAAATTTCAAAGGGGAGATGTGGCAGTGGCTTCAAGAGTGTGTAGAGTGTATGCATATGTCAAAGCTTACCCAATTATGTACTTTAAATGTGTGCATTTCATTGTATGTCAGCATACCTCTGTAGAGCTGGTTTTTTTGTTTTTTGTTTTTTTTTTTGAGACAGAGTCTCGCTCTGTCGCCCAAGCTGAGGTACAGTGGTGCTATGTTGGCTCACTGTGAGCTCCACCTCCTGGGTTCACACCATTCTCCTGCCTCAGCCTCCCGAGTAGCTGGGACTACAGGCGCCCGCCACCATGCCTGGCTAATTTTTTTTTTTTTTGTATTTTTTGTAGAGACAGGGTTTTACCATGTTAGCCAGGACATACAAAAAATTAGCCAGGCATGGTGGCGGGTGCCTGTAGTCCCAGCTACCCGAGAGGCTGAGGCAGGAGAATGGTGTGAACCCAGGAGGCGGAGCTTGTAGTGAGCTGAGATCGTGCCACTGCACTCCAGCCTGGGTGACAGAGCGAGACTCCATCTCAAAAAAAAAAGTTAGCCAGGATGGTCTAGATCTCCTGGCCTCGTGATCCGCTCGCCTCCCAAAGTGCTGGGATTACAGGTGTGAGCCACTGCGCCCGGCCTGTTTTTGTTTTTTAGAGACAGAGTCTCACTCCATTGCCCATGCTGGAGTGCAGTGGAGTGATCATGGCTCACTGTAACCTCAAACTCCTGGGTCAAGCCATCCTCCCACCTCAGCCTCCCAACTAGCTAGGACACTAGAGGCATGCACCACCGCACCTAGCTAATTAAAAAAAAAAAAAATTTGTAGAGGCATAGTCTTGCTATGTTGCCCAGGCTGGTCTTGGACTCCTGGCCTCAAGCAAGCCTCCCACCTTAGCCTCCCAAAGTACTGGGATTACAGATGTGAGCCACCATGCCTGGCCTCTGTAGAGTTGTTTTAAATATTAAAGTGTAAAAAAAAAAAATTTAATGGGCCGGGTGTGGTGGCTCATGCCTATAATCCCAGCACTTTGGGAGGTCGAGGCAGGTAGATTGCTTGAGCTCAGGAGTTCAAGACCAGCCTGGGTATTATTGTGAAATCCCATCTCTATGAAAAATACAAAAGTTAGCCAGGCGTGGTGGCATGTGCCTGTAGTTCCAGCTACTAGGGAGGTTGAGGCTGCAGTGAGCTGTGATCATGTCAGTGCGCTCCAGCCTGGGTGACAGAATGAGACCCTGTCTCAAAAAAAAAAAAAAAAGTTTTAAATAAACATTATAGGGTACCCTAAATTGTGTTCGGTTTGCAGAGGGAACAGAAATGAGTGAAGCTGCCTAAGCATGGTGGCTCACACCTGTAATCCCAGCACTATGGGAGGCCGAGGCAGGTGGATCACCTGAGCTCAGGAGTTCAAGACCAGCCTGAGAAACATGGTAAAACCCCATCTCTACCAAAAATACAAAAAATTAGCCAGGCGTGGTGGCACATGCCTGTAATTTCAGCTACTCAGAAGGCTGAGATGGGAGGATTGCTTGAGCCCAAGAGGCGGAGGTTGCAGTGGGCTGAGATCATGCCACTGCACTCCAGCCTGGGCGACAGAGTAAGGCCCTGTCTCAAAAAAAAAAAAAGGAAATGAGTGAAGCTGTTTTTGAAGTTAACTGACCAAAAGTTAAATGACTAAAAGAAGAGCGAGGCAGGAGGTTATAGACGCAATCATGAAAAAAATGCAGATCCCCAGGGTCCCAGACCTGGTTTCCGAGGATGGGTAGTGTTTGAACTGGGACTTAAGACTCAATGGGCATTTTCAGTGACCAGCAGGTAAAGAGCTTGGCCCAGTGTTTCTGAGTAGGGAAGAGTGCTCCTCCCTGCTGCCTTGGGAGGACTGTCTGCTGCTGGACCACCCTGAGGACTGTGAGACATTAGCTCCGTGGGCTTCTAGGCTCCTGGCAGTGAACCTCTGGGAGTGAAGGATGCACAAAGGATGTTGTGGGAAAGAGAAGATCTGAGATGTCCTTTGGGTCATCTTTGGAGGATCTTGACTCTCAGGCTGGAGAGTTTGTGGCTAATTCCATGGGCAGTGGGGGCTGTTGGAGGCTCTTGAGCAGGGCCGGACAGGACCCAAATGGGGAAGGTCTGCAGTGAGCTGTGGAAATTCTTTGGCCTGATTCACTGGATTCATGGCGCACATCAGTGAGATGTGAGATTGGGATGGAGTGGACATGGGGACTCTGACATGGATTGTTTTGGGGCAGAGGAAGCCAATCCATGCTGGCATCCCAGCCTGGGTCTGTAATCTCATTAATCTCCTTTTGGTGACTGGACCAGTTGCCTGTACAAGTGCCTCTTGGTCTCCTTGATCCAACCTCACTGAGCCAGCGTCGCTTGTATCCACGATGCTGCAAGACTTCCTTCCCAGCTGGCCTGCACGCAGGTGCCTTGGAGAGGCATTGGGAAGATGGCACGCGGCCATTTCCAGCAGTGGGGCGCAGTGCTCAGGGAGACTGCAGCGTCCTGGAGCCCTGCCAGCCAGGAAGGACTGTTCCCATTGTGGGCAGAATCTGTTACTTGCAATCAGAAGAACTTCAACTAATTCTTGTTTTTTGCCTGTGGATTCAATTGACCTTGGGAATGTTGCTTAAACTCACTGGCCTTTCACTTTCATTTTCCTATCAGTAAAGTGAAGGGTCAGATCCACATGAGAGCCATCAGAGGAGCTTATTAAAAATGTCCAGGCCTCAGCCCCTCCCTGGAGATACAAATTCAGCAGGTCTGGGGTGAGGCCCAGGCATCTTGGTTGATTTTTTTAAAATTTTTTATTGATTTATTTGAGATGGAGTCTCGCTCTGTCGCCCAGGCTGGAGTGCAGTGGCTCACTGCAAGCTCCACTGCAAGCTCACTGCAAGCTCCACCTCCCGGGTTGACGCCATTCTCCTGCCTCAGCCTCCCGAGTAGCTGGGACTACAGGCGCCCACCACCATGCCTGGCTAATCTTTTGTATTTTTAGTAGAGATGGAGTTTCACTGTGTTAGCCAGGATGGTCTCGATCTCCTGACCTTGTGATCTGCCCGCCTCGGCCTCCCAAAGTGCTGGGATTACAGGCATGAGCCACCACGCCTGGCCTATTTTTTATTTTTGAGACAGAGTCTCAGTCTGTCATTCAAGCTGAAGTGCAGTGGTACAATCATAGCTCACTATAACCACAAACCCCCGGGCTCAAACAATACTCCTGCCTCGGCCTCCAAAATGGCTAGGGGTATGCACCATCACACCTGGCTCATTTTTTTATTTTTATTTTGTAGAGATGAGGTCTTACTGTGTTGTCCAGGCTGGTATCAAACTACTGGCCTCAAGTGATCCTCCCACCCCTCAGGCTCCCAAAGTGCTGGGATTGCGGGCGTGTGCCACTGTGCCCGGCCAGTTTTGTTTTTTGGTTTTGGGTTTTTGGTTTTTTTTTTTTTTTTTTTGAGACAGAGTCTTACTCTGTCGCCCACTAGAGTTCAGTGGGTAATCTTGGCTCACTGCAACCTCCACCTCCTGGGTTCAAGTGATTCTCCTGCCTCAGCCTCCTGAGTAGCTGGGAATACAGGTGCCCGCCACCACGCCTGGCTAATTTTTTTTTTTTTTTTTTTTTGAGACAGGGTCTCACTCTGTCACCCAGGCTGTAGTGCAGTGGCACAATCTCAGCTCACTACAACCTCCACCTCCTGGGTTCAAGTGATCCTCCCACCTCAGACTCTTGAGTAGCTGGGGCTACAGGTCAGTGCCACTACACCCGACTAGTATTTGTATTTTTAGTAGAGACAGGGTTTCTCCATGTTGGCCAGGCTGGTCTCAAACTCCTGATCTCAGGTGATCTGCCTGCCTCGGCCTCCCAAAGTGCTGGGATTGCATGCGTGAGCCACTGTGCCCAGCCACACCCAGCTAATTTTTGTATTTTTAGTAGAGATGGGGTTTCACTGTGTTGGCCAGGCTGGTCTGGAACTCCTGACCTCAAGTGATCCACCTGTCTTGGCCTCCCAAAATGTTGGGATTACAGATAGGAGCCACCACACCGAACCTGGTTTTTATTTTTCATGAAAGCCATACATGAAATGCCAAGTGTGGTGGTATGTGCCTCTAGTCCCACCTACTCAGGAGGCTGGGTGGGAGGATCACTGGAGACCAGGATCATCCACCGCACTCCAGCCTGGGCAACAGAGTGAGACTCCATCTGTAAAAGAAAGAAAACAAAGTCACATGTGAAAATCAGTAGGTTGACATGTCAGTGGGTTCTATAAGATGTGCTACAAGAAACAAGTCTCTCCTGCCAATTTTGCCCTCTCTGGAGAGCTCCTTTCAGTTCTTTTCGCTGCCTGTCTCTGAGTGCTGCTTTGGGAGCTGTGTTTGGTTCCCTGACTTCAGGTGTTTCTGGTTGACTCTCTGCGGGAAGAGAAGCATGCAGAGCTCTTGCATCCCCCGTCCCCCATTCCCCTAGCCACCCACCTCCCTTCCTGCTTCCAACCTGCCAGAGCTGCAGCGCTTCCTGGGCACGGGCCTTGCTGTGAGGACAGAGGAGCTCTTCACAGCAGAGGCAGGGGATGAATCACACCTGCAATTCCTTGTCTGTGTGACTCTTTGTTTTCCGTGGACTTGATAATCATCTTGTTTGCTCATCTAGTTTTTTTTCTTTTTTTTTTGAGACAGAGCCTTGCTCTGTTGCTCAGGCTGGCATACAATGGTGCGATCAATCTCTGCTCACTGCAACCTCCAACTCCTGGGTCCAAGTGATTTTTCTGCCTCAGCCTCCCGAGTAGCTGGGATTAACAGGCGTGTGCCACCACGCCCAGCTAATTTTTTGTATTTTTAATAGAGACGGGGTTTCGCCATATTGGCCAGGCTGGTCTCAAACTCCTGACCTCAGGTGAGCCACCTGCCTTGGCCTCCCAAAGTGCTGGGATTACAGGCATGAGCCACTACACCCAGCCTGCTCATCTAGTTTTCTAAGTTCAGTTTCACACATTCAATCCCAAACCCTCTGCCAGTTGTCTCACACATCAGGAATGTGTCCTCTCCATTTCTTCCCCCTGCAGAGATCTCTCCTGCACCCTCTTGGCCAGCTCCAGTCTGGCCTCGTTCCTCTCTCTACCCGGGACCCAGCTGTTGTCCTAGCGTCACCTTTGACCTCCTCTCATGTTAGAGCCCCTTTCTCCCGGATCCCGGGTCTTCCTCTCTCTGTGTCTGTGTTTGTTTGGGTGGAGTTTATCCTCCAGTCAGTTCCCAAGGAAGGGTTCATGGTTGGTGACTTTTTGGAGATATTGCATGTCTGAAAAGTCTTTCATCTGTGTTCACCCTTGACCTTGCTGGATATAGCAGTCTAGGTTGGAAACCATTTTCCTTTAGGATTTTGAGGGTCTTCCTCCATTGTCTCTCGGCTTCCAGGATTGCTGTTCAGAAGCCAGAAGCCGTTCTTTTTTTTTTTTTTTTTGAGACAGAGTCTCACTCTGTCGCCCAGGCTGGAGTGCAGTGGCGCAATCTCGGCTCACTGCAAGCTCTGCCTCCCAGGTTCATGCCATTCTCCTGCCTCAGCCTCCTGAGTAGCTGGGACTACACGTGCCCGCCACCACGCCCGGCTAATTTTTTTTTTTTTGTATTTTTAATAGAGATGGGGTTTCACCATGTTAGCCAGGATGGTCTCGATTTCCTGACCTTGTGATCCTCCCGCCTCGGCCTCTCAAAGTGCTGGGATTACAGGCGTGAGCCACCGCGCCCGGCCCAGAAGCCATTCTAACACCTGATCCTTGATACTTGACCTGTTTTTCTTTCTGAAAGTTTGTAAGGTCTCTTTGTTCCCAGTGTTGTAAGAACAGATACACAGTGGTACGCCTTGGTGAGGGCTGTGTTCATCCTTGCAGCCAGGCGGTTGCAGCCTATGTGCTGGTGGGTGTCTGGGTCCTCTGCTGGGGTCCTCTTCTGCCCCTGCCTCTCTTGTTTTCCTTTTTTTGTTATTGTGTTTTTGTGTTTTGTTGTTGTTGTTGTTGTTGTGGGGTTTTTCGTTGTTGTTGTGGGGGTTTTTGTTTTTGTTTTGTTTTTTTTTTTTGAGACAGGGTCTCTCACTCCGTCACCCAGGCTGGAGTGCAATGGCACAATCACAGCTCATTGCACTGCATTAAACTTCTTTAAAGAAGTTTAAATCACAGCTTTAAACTTCTGGGCTCAAGCAATCCTCCCACCTCAGCCTCCCAAGTAGCTGGGACCACAGGCATATGCACCATGTTCAGCTAATTTTTTTATTATTTTTTGTAGAGATGGAGTCTCACTATATTGCCCAGGCTGCTTTTGAACTCCTGGGCTCCAACAATCCTCCCACCTCGGCCTCCCAAAGTGCTGGATTCCAGGCATGAGCCACCGCACCTGGCACCCCTCCTGTTTTCTGTTTGCTCTGGCTGGAGGCCTCCTTTTTCTTTTTCTTTTTCTTTTTTTTTTTTTTTTGAGTTGGTGTTTTCGCCCTTGTTGCCCAGGCTAGAGTGCAGTGGCGCAATCTGGGCTCACTACAGCCTCTGCCCCCTGGGTTCAAGCGATTCTCCTGCCTCAGCCTCCCAAGTAGCTGGGATTACAGGCACCCACCACCATGCTCGGCTAATTTTGTATTTTTGGTAGAAATGGAGTTTCACCATGTTGGTCAGGCTGGTCTCGAACTCCTGACCTCAGGTGATCCACCTGCCTTGGCCTCCCAAAGTGCTGCGATTACAGGCATTAGCTACTGTGCCCAGCCTGGAGGCTTCCTTTTGTATTGTGTGCTTTCTAAGCTGGCCTCCACTTTTCTTTTATCTCCTGTTTCTATCTTTTTATGCTTTTATCCTACTTTCTAGAAGACATTCTCAACCTTATTTCTCCAACCCTCTGTCAGATTATTTCCATGATCACATGTTTAATTTCTGAAAGTTCCTGTTGTTGTTTGATGGCTGTAGAGTCTTTTCTCATCTCCCTAAGGATGTTTTGGAAGTTTCTTCTCCCTGCCTGGTCTTTGTGTGTCCCAAGTTGTGTGTTTTCCGTCTAGTTCGCCTTTTACATGGCAGAGGCTTTCTTCAGATGTTGGCAATCCCCTGATTGGAAGAGCGAGGCCCAGCAAGGCTGACTGGAAGCCCTGAGCACATGCATGGAACCTGTGGGCCACGCGGGTCTCTGACAGCGATCTGGCTGGGCTGCTGGATGGGGAGTCGTTGCTTTTAGCCTTCCAGGGCCCGCTGAGTCCTTGCCGTGCATCTCCCATTTTCCAGTTTCCAGAATTGTATGGCTGCTTCCTCCCCTCATTCTCTCTGTCCTTAGGAGATTTGAACCTTTTTTCTTTGAGATGGACTCTTGCTTTGTCACCCAGGCTGGAGTGCAGTGGCCCGATCTCAGCTCACTGCAGCCTCCCCCTCCTGTGTTCAAGCAATTCTCTGCCTCAGCCTCCCGAGTGGCTGGGATTACAGGCACATGCCACCATGCCTGGCTAATTTTTGTATTTTTGGTAGAGACAGGGTTTCGCCGTGTTAGTCAGGCTGGTCTCGAACTCCTGGCCTCAGATGATCCGGTCCGCCTCGGCCTCCCAAAGTGCTGGGATTACAGGCGCGAGCCACCGCCCCCGCCCCCTTTTTGTTTAACCCATTCCCTCTCATGGTAGTGGTGCTTGAGAAGGGAGTGAAAGAGTGATTGTGTGCTCATTATTATCACTGCCCAGAAGCTTCTGGCTTCTTCAGAGCCCTGCAGGTGACTCTTGCACATACCCAGTGCTCAGCACCATGGTGCAGCTCATCCCCTTCACCTCCACAGTTCTGGTATCACAGTCTTCAGAGTATAGCCACTATTTTCCTCTAACCCTCTGAACATCTTTGAGTGGTATTTAGGTGCTGGTGGGGCTGCCTGTTACACCGTAAGTTGTTCCGTCAACACAACTGTGCTGCCTGCAAATGAAGGTATGAAACTTCCCCAAACTGCTGTCTAATGGTGTGGAATGGAACCAGCTCCCTTTGAGGGAAACTAAATTGTTTTTTGCGACTTCCTTTAATTTTTTCCATGTTGCCTTTTTTTCCTATACCTCCATTTAAACATCTATTGTTTTTGAGCTCTCTTCTTCAAAACTTGCTTCTAGGAACTATTACCCCTCTTCACCATACTGAACTCTAAGCCTTTTCTCTCATTCTCGAAGGCCGTGATACCTAGAAGTAGACCACAGGGTTCTAACGGGGTGCCCTGGGTCCTGCAGCAGTCCCCTCATCATGCTTTAACAACTTATGACCCAGTAGTTTAAACAACGACCCAGGGAAGCTTGTCCCAGCCTGCCCTGCATGTGCCCCCAGTAAAACCATGAGTGGCAGGAAGGGGAGCCCCTCGCGATGCTTGCCGTGACCCTAGAGGAGCAGAGCCCAGAGAGCATCTTTAGGGACCTCTCCCTCTGGGCTGCACTCATCCAGAAGGTGCTTCCCAGAGCCTGTCTGTAGAGCCAGCCACAGAGCAGGGCGATGAGCTATCAGAGACCAGGGTGTGTGCCACTGGGTCCAGCTTCTGCTCTTCTTGTCTCACAGCAATGTTTGAGTCCTGGTGCTAGCCATGGCGCAGTCATTGGGCTGGTATCAGTGACAAGGTCTTGAGGGTAGACAGGAAGAGTGGCCAGTTGGTTCCACCAGCCCCTGCTCAGGAAGGACAGAATGTGACAGGCACCCAGGAAACCTGCTTCTGAGCCTTTTCTTTAGCACACCCCCTACAATTAGCAGATGCAGCTTCTTGCTGGATTCTGAGGTCACACCTCAGACCAGATGCAGAGGCCCAGCAGTAACTGGAGTCAGTGCAGAAGGAACCACCAGGGAGAGGGAGAGGCCTCTGACAGGCCAGAAGAGAGCAGCAGTGGAGGCTTTTTCTGTCCAGAGCCCAGCATCTGGAGCCCTGCTCTGCTGGGCCAGAAGTTTCCAAATGTTTTTTAGCAGTAGGACCCATTCTTCAAATTAAAAAAAATTTTTTTTGAGTTAGGCTCTTGTTCTGTCACCCAGGCTGGAGTGCAGTGACACAATCTCAGCTCACTGTAACCTCGACCTCCTGGGCTCAAGTGATCCTCTTACCTCATCCTCTCGAGTACCTGGGACTACAGGTGTGTGTACAAAATACAAAAAACACTCCCAGCTGTCCAGCCTTAAATAAAATCTTGTACATAAGCCAGATGTGTTCAACAAGTAACAGCAAAACTGGTCCCATGAAACTGCCCCTTCCACAGGGGCTCTGAGGCACCTCTGCAAGGCCAGGGCCCCACAGGTGCTGCTGGAAAACTGCTGGTCTTCGGGCCGGTGAGGATGGAGAGAGAGGTCAGCACAGCAGGCCCCGGGCAGCCACACCCACCTCGTACCAGGGTCAGAGTCTCGAGGAGAATCAGAGATCATGGCCCCCGGCTCCTCCAGCTAAGGACACAGAGCACGAAGAGGAGGTCCTCCCAGCGTGTCAGCCCTGGCCCTGAGAATTTACCTTTAATTTAATCCTAGACCTATTAACATGGGTATCGAGTTTTTAAGCCCATCTGAAATTGGAAAGAATAGACCAGAAGCAGGAAGAGGGTCTGCTACAGGGAAAAAAGAACTAGAAAGACCAAACAGAAGTCAGAAAGTACAGCGACCACGGGCCATGTGACAAATGGCCCAACCAACCCACACGCCCCAGTGGCCCCTGAGGCTGCACGGATGGACGGACGGACACACAGCAGCACCATGAATCCTTAAGGGAAAATAAAGCTCAGCATGTGTCAGTGTTTACGGGGATTCACAGTTAAAACAGGGAGGGAGAGGGACTTGGAGGGAAAAGAAAAGGCAGTGTGGAAAGCACAAATGGCCGCCTGGATAACCGCGGCTTGTTTGGGTTAGGATTATTTCCAGAGGCGTCTTTCCTGGGGGATTTGTGCTGCCGCTTCAAAGACCCTCGGTCCACCCTGGTATTCCTGAAACATTCCTGCTGAATTTCTTCCAAGTTCTGATAAGTCCATGCCAAAATGGTCTGTCTAGATACATGTTTCCTTTGGCTGTGAAATCTTCAGCATGTTTTTGTTTTTCAGCCTGGGTTTACTCACATTCTGACTGAGGAACATGTGTGAGTGTGTGTGTGCGTGCACACACGTGTGTTGATAAAAGCTATGATAAAAGCTCAGCTACAAGAAGTTTGAAGAACTCTGGTCTGAGCCCCAGTGTGTTGATAAAAGCTATGATAAAAGCTCAGCTACAAGAAGTTTGAAGAACTCTGGTCTGAGCCCCAGACACTTGTGGGTTTTTTTTTTTTTTCTTTTTCTTTTATTTTATTTATTTATTTTTATTTATTTATTTTTTTGAGATGGAGTCTCACTCTGTTGCCCAGGCTGGAGTGCAATGGCACAATCTTGGCTCACTGCAAGCTCCGCCTCCCGCATTCATGCCATTCTCATGCCTCAGCCTCCCGAGTAGCTGGGACTACAGGCATCCACCACCATGCCTGGCTAATTTTTTGTATTTTTAGTAGAGGACGGGGTTTCACCGTGTTAGCCAGGATGGTCTCGATTTCCTGACCTCGTGATCCGCCCGCCTCGGCCTCCCAAAGTGCTGGGACTACAGGCGTGAGCCACCGCGCCCAGCCTCTTTTTATTTTTTTTGAGGCAGAGCCTTGCTCTGTTGCCTAGGCTGGAGTGCAATGGTGCGATCTCAGCTCACTACAACCTCTGCCTCCTGGGTTCAAGTGATTCTCCTGCCTCAGCCTCCTGAGTAGCTGGGACTACAGGCACCCGCCACCATGCCTGGCTAATTTTTGTATTTTTAGTAGAGATGGGGTTCCATCATGTTGGCCAAGCTGGTCTCGAACTCCTGACCTCAGGTGATCCGCCCACCTTGGCCTCCCAAAGTGTTGGGATTACAGGCGTGAGCCACCAGGCCCGGCCATTTACATTTCTTGAGCAGTGACTGTGAAAACCCACAGCACTTGGTGCTCCAAGGGTGGTGAGAATGGAAAGCACCATGTTTTCCCTCCCAGCCCACCCAGCCTAGAAAGAGGGGGTGTGGAGGCGCAGTGCCTGGTGCAGATGATTCTGGCAGCCCCACATAGGGTGGTTAGGCATGGGGCTAGATCCCTGGAGCAGCCTAGCCCCTGAATCTATAGGTATAAAAGACCTACTGTGCGCCAGGCTCCAGGTGCAGCACTGGATGAGGCAAGCACAGTTCTGCCCTCATGGAACTTGCAGTCTGGTAAAAACAGAAAGTGGACTGGAGTGAAAATCGCTGGGTGAGTGGGGGCTGGGACGACTTCTGGATTGTACACGGTTCCTCTAGCAAAGGTGCCGGTGTGTGTCCTGAGCATGAGGCAGCGGAGGTGCTGGCTGCAGTCTTCCCAGTGTTTGTAGGTAACCAACTCGCTTCTCCTAGGAATGCGGGGGCTTACGCTAATCTCGGGGCGGTGGTCACACGGAGTTCTTCTTGGGGAGTAGACGGGATGAGCACATTGTAGTCAGAATTCACAAGTACTGAATAGTGACTCAAAAACAAGGTTGCCTTGATCCCAGGAAACAATGTGTCATGTGTGTAGGTCACATTGTCTCAATGAGGCAGTGCTCTCACTGCTCCTGGCCACTGAAAGGAATTCCTGCACTTGAGAACAGCCACTCAGGGCCCTGAGCAGGGGGCTGCCCACAGCATCAGCACCCTGTATTGAAGTCATCCATGAAAACTTTGCTTCTTAACTTGAATTTTATGTCTAGTCAGGTCTTAATACATTCTGTCAAGAGAGTCTCTCGACAGTGGAAAGGAGTAATGGTTTATCCTGTAATGTTGGTGGCTTGGAGTAAAGAAAACAGCCTGGGTCAGGTGCGGTGGCTCACGCCTGTAATCCCAGCACTTTAGGAGGCTGAGGCGGGCGGATCACGAGGTCAAGAGTTCATGACCAGCCTGGCCCACATGGTGAAACCCCATCTCTACTAAGAATACAAAAATTAGCCGGGCGTGGTGGCATGTGCCTTTAATCTCAGCTACTCAGGAGGCTGAGGCAGAAGAATGGCATGAACCCGGGAGGCAGAGGTTACAGTGAACCGAGATCACGCCACTGCACTCCAGCCTGGGCGACAGAGCAAGACTCCATCTCAGGGGTTAAAAAAAAAAGAAAAGAGAGAAAATACAGCCTTAGGTGTTCATAATAATCAGGAATGATCCTGGAGCTGTTGCCTTTTGAGAACATAGGATAGCAGCTTGTTTTTTCCCGCATGAGGTCTTGTTTAAGGGAAACTTTACAGCCCTGAGCAGCCCCTTTGATCAGTAAGTATCCAAGAGTTATAATTAAATAATTTGGGCACTCCCAGAAAGGAAGCGTGGCTCCCTCCCCATCACCACCCTGCGAACCATCTTTAAAGGACACTTAGGCCAGATGTGGTGGCTCACACCTGTAATCCCAGCATTTTGGGAGGCTGAGGCAGGAGGATCACTTAAGCCCAGGAGTTTGAGACCAGCCTGGGCAACATAGTGAGACCCCATCTCTACAAAAAAAAAAAAAATTTAATTAGCCAGGTGTGGTAGCATGCACCTATAGTCCCAGCTATTCAGGAAGATAAGGCGGGAGGATCACTTGAGCCCCAAGAGGTCGAGGCTGCGGTGACCTGTGATCGCACCGCTGCACTCTAGCTTGGGCAACACAGCAAGACCCAGTCCCAAAAACAAAAAGCAAACCTTCTTGCAGGAGCTGGATTTTGAACTTAAAAAAACAAGCACACACCGTTTGCCTGCTGCGCACACAGACACATACTTCCTCCCTCCCTCCCTATCTCCTCTCTCTTTCAGCTTACCAAACTTTGTGTATTTTTTAGCATTTCCAAAGCATTTTAACTCTCAAATTTCTTATTTATTCCATCTTACAAGTTGCATCCTTCATTTCTTTCTTTTTTTTTTGAGACAGTTTCGCTGTGTTGCCCACGCTGGAGTGCAGGGCGCGATCTCCACTCACTGCAAGCTCTGCCTCCCAGGTTCACGCCATTCTCCTGCCTCAGCCTCCTGAGTAGCTGGGACTAAAGGCGTATGCCACCATGCCCGGCTAATTTTTGTATATTTTTAGTAAAGACGGGGTTTCACCATGTTAGCCAGGCTGGTCTTGAACTTCTGACCTCGTGATCCGCCTGCCTCGGGCTTCCCAAAGTGCTGGGATTACTTCAAAAAATGAGCCACCGCATTTTTATGAAGTTTTGAATATGAATAAGCCAAAATTTTAGACCACCTACTACTTTTTTTTTGTTTTTTTAGTAGAGATTAGGTCTCGAGCTCTTGGGCTTAGGCAATTCTCCTGCCTCAGCCTCCTATAGTGCTGGGATTACAGGTGTAAGCCACTGTGCCCGGCCTAATTTTTTTTTTTTAATTTTTTTGTTTGTTTGTTTTTTGTTTTGTTTTTGTTTATTTTTTTTGAGACGGAGTCTTGCTCTGTCCCCCAGGCTGGAGTGCCGTGGCACAATCTGGGCTCACTGCAAGCTCCGCCTCCCAGGTTCACACCATTCTCCTGCCTCGGCCTTCCGAGTAGCTGGGACTACAGGCGCCCACCACAACACCCGGCTAAATTTTTGTATTTTTAGTAGAGACGGGGTTTCACCTTGTTAGCCAGGATGGTCTTGATCTGACCTTGTGATCCGCCTGCCTCAGCCTCCCAAAGTGCTGGGATTACAGGCGTGAGCCACCACGCCCGGCCTGTTTGTTTTTTTTGATACGTAGTTTCACTCTTATTGCCCAGGCGGGAGTGCAATGGCGGGATCTCGGCTCACCACAACCTCTGCCTCCCGGGTTCAAGCGATTCTCCTGCCTCAGCCTTCTGAGTAGCTGGGGTTACAGGCATGAGCCACCACGCCCGGCTAATTTTGTATTTTTTTTAGTAGAGACGGGGTTTCTCCATATTGGTCAGGCTCGTCTTGAACTCCCGACCTCAGGTGATCCGCCTGCCTCAGCCTCCCAAAGGGCTGGGATTACAGGCGTGAGCCACCACACCCAGACTCTTTTGCATTTTTATGAAGTTTTTAATATGAATAAGCCAACATTTTAGATCACCTACTACTTTTTTTGCTTTTTTAGTAGAAATTAGGTCTCGAGCTCCTGGGCTCAGGCAATTCTCCTGCCTCAGCCTCTCATAGAGCTGGGATTATAGGTGTAAGCCACTGTGCCCGGCCTACTTTTTTTTTTTTAATTGAATTTATTTTTGTTTTTTTGATACGTAGTTTCACTCTTGTTGCCCAGGCTGGAGTGCAATGGCGCAATCTTGGCTCACTGCAACCTCTGCCAACTGGGTTCAAGCGATTCTTCTGTCTCAGCCTCCTGAGTAGCTGGGATTACAGGCGCCCGCCACCACGTCCAGCTAATTTTATACTTTTTTTAGTAGAGACAGGGTGTCTCCATATTGGTCAGGTTGGTCTCGAACTCCCAACCTCAGGTGTTGCGCCTGCCTCAGCCTCCCGAAGTGCTAGGATTACAGGCATGAGCCACCGCGCCCAGCCTAATTGAAATTTTTATTGAGATAATGGTCACTGCACTTGTATTTATAAGAAATCCTGAGTACCCTTTACCCAGTTCACCGCAATGGTAACTGCAAAACTATAGTACCCTGTCACAACCAAGGCTTGTCTACTTTTTCTTTTTTTCTAAATTGTGATAAAATACACATGAGATTTACTGTTAGTGACAGTACATTTGCAATGTTGTGCAACCATTGTCACTATATAGTTCCAGAATATTCTTTTTTTTTTCCTTCTTTTTTGAGATGGAGTTTTGCTCTTGTTACCCAGGCTGGAGTGCAGTGGCACAATCTGGGCTCACTGCAACCTCCGCCTCCCAGGTTCAAGTGATTCTCCTGCCTCAGCCTCCCAAGATGCTAGGACTACAGGCATGCGCCACCATGCCCGGCTAATTTTGTATTTTTAGTAGATATGGAGTTTCACCATGTTGGCCAGGCTGGTCTCAAACTCCTAACCTCAAGTGATCTGCCTGCCTTGGCCTCCCAAAGTGCTGGGATTACAGGCATGAGCCACTGGTGCCCAGCCTAGTTCCAGAACATTCTTATCCCTCAAGAAAGCCCCTACCAATGCGAAGCCACTCCCCATTCCTCCTCCTTCCTCCTCTTTCCCAGCCTCTGGCAGCTGCTCACCTGATTTCTACCTGGGATTTTCCTCTTCTGGATGTTTCATAGAAATGGAATCCTGGCTGTGCGTGGTGGCTTACACCTGTAATCCCAGTACTTTGGGAGGCTGAGGTGGGTGGATCACAAGCTCAGGAGTTCAAAACCAGCCTGGCCAAGATGGTGAAACCCTGTCTCTATCTCAGGACTTTGGGAGGCCGAGGCGGGTGGATCACAAGGTCAGGAGTTCAAGACCAGCCTGGCCAAGATGGTGAAACCCTGTCTCTACTAAAAATACAAAAATTAGCTGGGCATGGTGGCAGGCACCTGTAATCCCAGCTACTCGGGAGGCTGAGGCAGGAGAATCACTTGAACCTGAGAGGCAGAGGTTGCAGTGAGCCAACATCGTGCCATTGCACTCCAGCCTGGCGACAAGAGCAAAACTCTGTGTCAAAAAAAAAAAAGAATCCTACAGTGTGTGGCCCTGAGTGATACGTGCTCTCTCTGACAGCCCCTGAGTGTGTCTGGGTTTTGTCTGTTTAAATGAGGGTTTATTCGGCCCCAGACTTCTGGTACAAACCAGAAGACAGCTAGCTGCTCTCGCACTCAGCGCACCTAACAAACCAGCAGTGCCAGGTTCAGCCGGGAGTTCTTTTGCCTCCAAAGAAAGGCTGAAGAAGAATCTACACTAACTTTAGTGGAGGCACTTACATCAGTGCCTCCACTAAAAATAAAGCAAAAACAAGCAAATTCAGGTGACAGTTACAAAAAAAAATACAGTGAGTTTATTAAATAAATACAGCAAAGGTGTGTTGAGGCCGCCAGTGAATCAGGTCACTGTGATGAAAGCCGCGCAGCAGGTCTGTGTGTTAACCCCACGCGGCACCTTCCTTGCTCACTGTGAGCGAACAGTGGAATTCCCTGCTCCCATGAACCTGCGCTGCTTCCCACTGGCACCACTCTGAGACCAGAAGAAATCGGTTTTCTCCAGAGGAAGACGATGAAGTCATTTGCTTTGAGGTCCAGTGATTATCATTGTTTCTGACCTAATAGAAAATCATCCCTCACTGATGCCCAGCCCTGCTAGTCTCGAAGCCCCTTGCAGGCATCATGTCATGACACCCAGGGTGTGCCCAGAGCCCCGGCAGGCAGGACTGCCAGGCAGGGCTAGGACCAGGCCTCTCTGTTACCAACCCAGAGAGCAGTCAGCAAAGCAACCCCCGAGTTTGCCAACTTTTCAGTCATTGGTTTTTTGTCTATTGAAACCTTGGTGTATTTTAGCAGAGGAGCATTCCCCAGTCACCCGACATCTGTGGCTCGGGATCATGATTGCCGTGACCACCCGGGGTGCTGAGCGCTGCCCCGGCCTGGTGTCTGCTCTGAAAAGGTCCAGACTCAAGCAGAGCAGACACCCCAGGGCCCCTTTGCCTGTCCTTCAGCAGGCGCCATGGGCTCTGCCTCCAAAGCCTGTTCCATCGGCCTCTTAGGGCCTGCCTGTACCACCAGCCCCTGGCTTATTGCACCAGCGTCCGGAACGGGGTTTTTGTTCTACCTGCCCTTCCCTGCAGCTTGTCCTCACTGCAGCCAGAAGGGTCCTCAGACAACATGCGCTAGTTCACATCTCTCCTCTTTTTTTTTTTTTTTTTTTTTGAGACAGAGTCTCACTCTTTTCGCCCAGGCTGGAGTGCAATGGCACGATCTCAGCTCTCTGCAACCTCTGCCTCCCGGGTTCAAGCGATTCTCCTGTCTCAGCCTCCCGAGTTGCTGGAATTACAGGCGCCCGCCACCACTCCCGATTAATTTTGTATTTTTAGTAGAGATGGGGTTTCATCATATTGGTCAGGCTGGTCTCGAACTCCTGACCTCAGGTGATCCACCCGCCTGGGCCTCCCAAAGTGCTGGGATTACAATTGTGAGCCACTGCGCTCGGCCCACATCTCTCCTCTTTTTTTACTTTTATTTTGTTTATTATTACAGAGGGCCTTGCTCTGTTGCCCAAGCTAGAGTGCAATGGCGTGAATATGGCTTACTGCAGCCTCAAACTCCTGGGCTCAAGTAATCCTCCTGCCTCAGATTCCTAAGTAGCTGGGACTATAGGCACATGTCACCATGCCCAGATAATTTTTTAAATTTTGGTAGAGACAAGGTCTTGCTGTTGCCCAGGCTCGTCTCAAACTCCTTGGCTCAAGCAGTCGTCCCTCCTTGGTCTTCCAAAGTGCTGGCATTACAGGTGTGAGGCACCGTGCCCAGCCCTTTCCTATTTTCATACCCTTCTGGCAGCTTCCCACATCACTCAGAATGAAATCACACTTCTTCTCTCAGCCTGAAGCCTGCCATCAGCCCTAGCAGCCACTCTGGCCTCACCACTGGGCTGCAGCCTCCCAGCCTCCTTGCTGCAACTCTGAGCTACCCTCAGTTCTACACTTGCTGGGGCTGCAGGGTACCTTCCCTAGGTGTTGGCAGGATCACTGCCCCTCCACTCCAGGCAGAGTCAGGGTGTCCCTCTGGCCCTTCTCTCTGTTATGCAGTATGGCATTGGTTTGTCTGGGTTGTGCCCCACCCTCCCAGTAGGATGGCAGCTCTGGGTGGGCAGAAACAAGGGTTTTGTTTGCAGTTGAGTTTTCCCCAAAACCCAGCATGTGTGAGTGCTCATTCGTCGAACAAATGATCACATGCCTACAATTAGAGGTGTCCAGGAGACAGCTGGTACGAGGCCTTGGGCCACATGAGCCCTGCCAGTGGTAGGGGTGGTATGTTGTACTATGGAACCCAGTCTGGGAAATACTGGGTAAAGGCATGAGGCAAGATGATAAACCTGGAAAGAAGTGTCCAGAATGACTTGCTCTTCCTCTTTTAAAGAGCATTTACTGGTGTCCCCGTGTGCTTTTCGTCAGACTGTGCTCTCCCACCCTCTGAGACCTGGCCTCCATCCCTACCCCTTCCTGAAGCCCTCCTGGGCTGTCTGCAGGCCGGCCTCCCACCTAGAGTGAGGGCCCTGCCAGGGAGTGCCAGTCCTCCTTTCGGAGAGAAGCCGCTATGCCATGAGCTTTCGTCGTGTAAAGTCAGACCCAGACAGCCCGGGCCCTGGTGTCAGGAGTGTGGCAGCAGCCGGGGCTCAGGAGGGGCTGGACAGCCCAGGCCCTGGTGTCAGGAGTGTGGCAGCAGCTGGGGCCGGGGCTCACCTTCTGCTTCTTGGGCCGGCCACTGGTCACACAGGTGCACTCAAATTGGGAAGCTCCGTCATGCTGTGCACCTAGGATGTGTGTAGTTTTCAAATGTATATTTTCCTCCAGTAATACAAAATAGAGTTTCTTTTTATTGGATAAAAGCAGTTGAGGGGCTGGGGACACAGGATGTTTCCGAGGGCAGCAGGTGGCCAAGGTCCATCCTCCACGCACCTCCTTAGCATCGGGCTGGGCTGGAGCTGGGCAGACGTGGCCTCCTCCTGCAGGGAGCTCCCAGGCAGCACAGGGGCCCTTCCCAGAGGCCTGGCAGGCAGCGTGAGTGGGGTTGTGAAGGGTGGGCAGCAGCCTGCCAGGTGAGCAACGCGTTGAGGGGGTGTGTGTGTCCGGAAGGGACGACTGGCAAGGCCAGGGTGAGGCTGGGCCCCGCCTGCTCTTCCCACCATGTTCTGTTCTAGCAGCTTCTAGTAAAGGCTGTTAATGGGCAGAGGCTCACGTCAGGGGGCAGAGCCTGAAGGCGAGAGAGCCAAGGGAGACAGGGAAGTTTTATGTTCCAGAGACGTTGCGAGGTGATGGAGAGAAGAGGAAAGGGATGTCGGGTAGCCGTCCCCTGCCCGCTCATGAGCACTTCTCCGCCTGCCACCGTGCTGCTTCCAGCGCCCATCTTTCTCTATCTGGAGACCCCTCGGAGACTCCACTTTGGTCCTTGCTGTTCTTGCCCTTCCCCTGAAGCACAGTCGTCTCCTCCTCTCTCCATCATTCCCATTGTCCTTGACTTACTATTCAAAAGCTAGTGGCTTCAAACCACAGCGCGTCTCAGCTCTGGGCCAGGACTACAGGCAGTGTGTGAGGGAGTCCCGGCTCTGCTCCACCACGTCGGGGCCCTGGCCAGTGGGCTGAATGGTGAGGCCTGGGCCGCTTTTCGTCTCCTCCACGCAGCCTTCTGAGTGGGGAAGGTGGGAGCCTGGCAGGAGCCTTTCCTCCACACAGCCTGGTGGCCTCAGCCTCGGCCTCAGCTGGCAGGCTTCTTCCCCAGCAGCCCGGCCTCCCCACCCAGCCCTGCTTTGCAGAGTGATCACAGGCCTCTCCCCTCGCTTCCCTGGAGCCCCTGCATCCCCTGGAATGGGGGCTTAGCCTAGAGCAGCGCTTCCCCAAATCTGCAGCTCTGAACCCCAGGTCCATGGAATGGAAATGGATGTGATGTATGGAAAGGGGATTCCATAGCCAAACAAGTTAAGCTAAGCTCAGAGGGAAGGTGGTGAATAGAAATCCCAAACATCTGATCCCAGCACAGCCAGAGGTGGGGACCTGCCTGAGTGTGCTCCAGGTGGTCCCTGGGGACTTGGCCCTGGCACCCCTGCCCTCCTGGACTGCATCCCACAGCCCCACTGGCCGCCCCGCCCCAGCCTCCCTGCTGTGACAGGGGCAGGGGCTGCAGTGTCCCTGCAGCACAGGCACGGCTCCCTTGGCTCCCTCGATCTCACCGGTGCATCTGGGGTTCTGCGTGGAAAGTGGCTCGGGCTTCCAGTGCCGCTCTGCTTTAAGCTGGGACCGCTGTCCAGGGTGGTGCCCAGCCTTCTGGCCTCTGCCATCCAACCCTTCCCTCTCCCCCCTCAGCGGCCCTGTGTCCTCCGGGCATCAACCCTAATGCCACCTCCTCGCCTGACCACCCACTGCCAGTTGCTCATTTTATTTCCTGGTGGTGCCTCCCATATCTGAACCTAGCCTGGTGTTTACGTCCAACTGCCTGCTCTGGTGCTACCTGAGAGCCCCATCCAGCCCACTCACGACGGCTTCCAGAGCCTGTGCCTGTAACTTGGGTGAATGTGTGGAGTGAGCGACCAAAGGGCTGAGGGAGCAGCGAAGGGAGCCCCTCACTAGGACTCTAGGGCTCTGTTCTCTCTGTGTCTCTTAAAATAGCTCACTCGCAGCTGGGCGCAGTGGCTCACACCTGTAATCCCAGCACCTTGGGAGGCCGAGCCGGGCAGATCACTTGAGGTCAGGAGTTCTAGATCAGCCTGGCCAACATGGTGAAACCCGTCTCTACTAAAAATACAAAAATTAGCCGGGCTTGGAGGTGGGCACCTGTAATCCCAGCTACTTGGGAGGCTGAGGCAGGAGAATCCCTTGAAACCGGGAGGCGGAGGTTGCAGTGAGCCAAGATCACGCCACTGCACTCCAGACAGAGTGAGACTCAAAAAAAAAACTAGCTCGGCCTGGTGTGGTGGCTCATGCCTGTAATCCCAGCACTTTGGGAGGCCGAGATGAGTGGATCACCTGAGGTCAGGAGTTCGAGAGCAGCCTCAACAAGGAGAAACCCCTTCTCTACTAAAAATACAAAATTAGCCTGGCATGGTGGTGCATGCCTGTAATCGCAGCTACTCGGGAGGCTGAGGCAGGAGAATTGCTTGAACCTGGGAGGCGGAGGTTGCAGTGAGCCGAGATCGCACCATTGCACTCCAGCCTGGGCAACAAGAGCGAAACTCCATCTCAAAAAAAAAAAAAACTAGCTCATTCACCCCACTGGCAGGCTGAGACCTGCAGTCGCTCCAGCTGCACCCTGAGCGAGCTCACACAAGAGAGAACTTCGGCCAGGCACGGTGGCTCACACCTGTAATCTCAGCACTTTGGGAGGCCAAGGCGAATGGCCCACTTGAACCCCGGAGTTCAAGACCAGCCTGGGCAACATGGTGAAACCCAGTGTCTACAACAAAATACAAAAATTAGCCTGGTGTGGTGGTGTGCACCTGTAGTCCCAGATACTTGGGAAGCTGAGGTGGGAGGATCACTTGAGCCAAGGAGATGCAGGTTGCAGTGAGCCGGGATTGCGCCAGGGCACTCCAGCCTGGGTGACAGAGCGAGACCCTGTCTTAAAAAAATTTTTTTAAAAAGAGAACTTTCTGACAGCCAGAATCAAGTGGGGGCAGGAGGAGGGGGTGGCCCTCTGCCTGTCAGTGTTTCAGCTGTGGAGCTGCGACCAAGTCTGGATGTGTTTGGGATTTATATTCTCCACCTTCCCTCTGAGCTTAGCTTAACTTGTTTGGCTATGGAACCCCCTTTCCATACATCACACCTATTTCCATTCCATGGACCTGGGGTTCAGAGGCGCAGATTTGGGAAAGCACTGTTCTAGGCTAAGTCCCCATTTCAGGGGGATGCAGGGACTCCAGGGAAGGGAGGGGAGAGGCCTGTGATCACTCTGCAAAGCAGGGCTGGGTGGGGAGGCCGGGTGGCTGGGGAAGAAGCCTGCCATGTTTGGGAAGACCGGTTGGCCTTAGAGGACCTAGCAGCAGCAAAGGCAGACACTGGCTCAGGCAGTGGTGACTGGTGGTGACGTGCGCACAAGAGCGGCCATCGCCCCGTCCTCCTTGCTGCTCTGTCTCTCCATCCTCCATGTCCTGATCCACTGGGACTGGCCCTGGGGCTGAGGTGTGAGACTTGGTGCCCACAGGAGGCATTTCATACATGTGTTCATCAGCCCACAGTTAGGGGCCCCTGCCCAGAGCAGCCGGCGGGTGAGGATGCGGGCAGCCTGGAGAGGGCACCTCGATCAGGGAGGTGCAGGTAGAGGGAGGTCCCACTGCCTGAGGGCCCTGAGAGTGTCTGGACCCAGCAAGTGTGTGACACGGGCACTATGACAGGAGCACTGTGCAGCCAGAGCGTGGCACAGGGCATCCAGTGTGATTGTATTCACGGCAGCCCTGAGCACAAAGCAAGGAGCAGGAGATGCGTGGCGGCAGCAAGGGATCTGCCAGTTTCCACTGGGTGGCCCACTCGGTCCCATGGAGGCCGACCAGGAGGGCAGGGACCCAAGACCACAAATGTAGCAGGGAAGACTGTGGGTTCCAGAAAAGCAGGCAGTGCCAGGCAGTGGGGGACAGCCAGCCCCTTGGGGCTCGGGTCACCCACCAGCACTGCTGGTGACCAGAGGCCCAGATCCTCCAGACAGTGCTGTGCTCGAAGGCACGGACGCCTGGTCCAACTGACGGGTGGGCAGCCCTGGGGCAAACTGGAGCTGCCGGTAGACAGCAAACAGGACACTGGAGGGACTTCCTCCTGTCCTGTGAAGAGCAGACAAAGGACCGGAGATGCCGAGCGTGGGCAGAGGCTGCCCAAGGACCAGGGCAGGGTGGCAGTCTTGTGCTACGGCCTGGGCAGTGGGGACGTTGCCTGCCCGGCAGCACATTTGGGAGGACAGCTGTGCCTAGAGGAGAGGGGCCTCAGCTGAGCCAGGATGGTGAGGGCAGCACAGGCAGGTGGCGGGGTCTCCTGGGCTGGTGTTTTTGTTTCTCACAGTGCCCACCACGGTCCTTCACAGCCAGGTCCGCCGCACCTCTCCTCTCATTCCTCCACTCTCTGTTCACCTGGGCCGTCCTTGCCCTTCTTGGTGTCCTGCTGGAGTCCATGCTGGTATCTGCTGGGCTGTCCCTCAGTCTGGCCCACCTGACATTCTGGAGACAAGTGACCATCTCCCCCGTGAGACTGGCACCAGGGGCAGGACGTGGCCCCTCTGCCTCCTGCGGGGCCCACTCTGGCTGCTGCATGCTGCCACTAACATGTCCCCGGTTCTGGAAGTCTCCTGTCCTTCCTCTTGTCACCCAACTCCTGCCTTCCCTGAAAGTCCCTTCCTGCTTCCAGCCTGCCGGGGTCAGCTTGGTCAGCGTCCATTCCAGCCCCAACGACCAGATGCTGTGGGTGCTTGACAGCAGGTGGAACGTGCACGTGCGGACCGGGATCACCGAGGAGATGCCTGTGGGAACCGCCTGGGAGCACGTGCCAGGTAGGAGCCTGCAGACAGGGCCTGTGGTGCTGGCCAGCCGGGGCTACCATCACTGGGGGCTGCTGGGCGCTCCCTCCAGGCCGCTGTATGTGAGGCAGCCTTTGTGCTGGGGCTGTGCTGTCGCCGCTGCTTCCTGAGCCAGGGGACAAGCCTCCCGTCATATTCCTTGTTAGGGGAACCCAGGCCGTCCTGCTGGTGCTTTTGTGAGAGGGCAGTTTGCACACTGCCCAGGCCCTTCTGTCCTTTGACTTCTGGCTTTCGGTGGCTTTGCTGGCCCTGCCAACTGGGTGTCCTTTCCCTCGGCTGCTGCCCCAAGCCCAGCCCATCATGGGCGCTCCATCCCCGCAGGGACCCTAGTGGAGGTGTGCAGCGTCACAAGAGTGGGCTCGGGAAGCAGCAGCCCATCCCATCCATGGCAGGGGCTCAGGAGGGACTTTGTCTGCCCACAGGGTTGCAGGCCTGCCAGCTGGCACTGAGCACCAGGACCGTGTGGGCCCGCTGTCCAAATGGAGACCTCGCCCGGCGGTACGGCGTCACAGACAAGAACCCCGCCGGGGACTACTGGAAGAAAATTCCCGGCAGCGTGTCGTGTTTCACAGGCAGGTGCCCGGGGCCAGTGGGCTCAGGGCCCCTTGGGGTTCCCAGGGCTCCTGTGGACCATGTCGGGGGACTCTCAAAGAAGCCGACCCCACTGGGCTCCACTCTCCCAAAGCAAGAACTGAGGGCAAAGCAGGAGTGTGTCCCGGGGAGGGAAGGGGCTGGACACCTGGGCTCTGCCAGAGTCTCCTGGGCAAGGACAAGGTGCTGTTGACATCCACTTACAGCTGAGGGTACGAAGTTCACATGGAGATGGTGGCTTGTCCAGTGTCCCTCACCTAGAATGTGGCAAGCCCAGACCTGCGCCCAAGCTCCCAGCTCCATCTGCACCCACCCTGCAGGCTGTGTGATTGACAAGTATGTGATTGGCTCTTGTCCCTGCAGTGACTGCGTCAGATGAGCTGTGGGCTGTGGGCCCGCCCGGCTACCTCCTCCAACGGCTGACAAAGACGTTCAGCCACTCGCACGGCACCCAGAAGAGCAGCCAGGCTGCCATGCCCCACCCCGAGGACCTGGAGGACGAGTGGGAGGTCATCTGAAGGAGCCCTGGCAGAGTCACGCAGAGGGGCCTGGCGTCTGTAGTGGGCACAGTGGCTTCGGAGTCACTCCCTGGTGGACGTGCTGCCGCAACACTTGTCCAGACACCTCTGGCCAGGTTGGACCCGCACACTTACTTTCATCTATGTTGGTTTCTGTCTCGTTCCAGAACCCACAGCCTCCACCCATGGCTGGCGTGATTGCTGCAGCAGTGGCGCCTCCGAGCTCAGGACAGTGGCGACTGCCCAGCTGCATGCACTCCGATTACCCGCGTGCTGCCGTCCTGGTCTCATCCACAGATAGCTCCAGCTTTTGTTGGTGGGAGTGGTCTCCGGAGGCCTCCCAGAACCAAGGGTAGCCGGGCAGCTGGTTTGGCCCAGGGCCTCTTTCCACATTAGTAGCCCCAGGGCCAGATGGAGCCAAAGGTCAACTCTCTGTAGCGCAGGATGTGCTCGGTGATGGCTTTGTCCCATCATAGGGGGGTGTCCCCCCAGAGACAAAGCTGCAGAGCACATTCCACGCCAGATGCTCTGGCCAGGAAGCCGAGGCCGGGCTTGAGAGGAGAGCGCTGGCCATGCCAGGAGAGAACACACGCACATGCACACCACACCACACCACACACCTCACCTCACCACACAACACACCACACCGCACTGCACCATACCTCACCACATCTCACCACACCACAGCACACCTCACCACACCAAACCGTACCATACCACACAACACACCACACACACCACACTGCACTGCACCGCACCGCACCATACCTCTCGACACCACACCTCACCACACCACACCTCACCACACCTCACCACACCACACCTCACCACACCACACCTCACCACACCTCACCACACCACACCTCACCACACCTCACCACACCACACCTCACCTCACCACACAACACACCACACCGCACTGCACCATACCTCACCACACCTCACACCACACCACAGCACA
Organism: Pongo pygmaeus; assembly: GCF_028885625.2. Classification (NCBI taxonomy): domain Eukaryota; kingdom Metazoa; phylum Chordata; class Mammalia; order Primates; family Hominidae; genus Pongo; species Pongo pygmaeus. Next base: position 101,586,157 of record NC_072388.2, read on the forward strand.
CCTCACCACACCACACCGCACCATACCACACAACACACCACACCGCACTGCACCATACCTCACCACATCTCACCACACCACAGCACACCTCACCACACCACACCACACCACACCACACACCACACCACACACACCACACCCCACACCACACCACACCACACACACCACACCCCACACCACACCACACCTCACCTCACCTCGCTGCCCACACGCGGCGCAGGCTGCCCGCCTCCTGGAGAGCACACTTCAGCTGAAACAGTAAAGCCTGATGGGTGCAAATGGAACCTGGATGTGTGCATGTGTGTCCCAGGCAGGGACGGCACAGGAGGGTGCATGGGGCGTGGGGGAGCTGAGCAAGGGTCGCTCACTTAGAAATGTCTTTGGAATGGTATTTAACTAATGCTGCTGGCGGACATCCTAAAACCAGATGCATCCTCAGAGGATGAGTCTACTAATTATTGCCTTTTCTGTTGTATTACAAACCTGCATAAAATACCTCATTTCAAATCAAATCTTACAAATTTAGAAGAGAGATGTATTTTCCGAAAACAGTGGAAGGCCTTTGTTCCTTCCCGGGTTTGTCCTGAGCCTGCACTGTCCTCGCCTGCAGCCTCAGAGGGGCAGGCATCCCCGCACAGACTTGACCGGCAGGGCGGTCACAGGACCTGCGGGCTGGCCACGAGTGGCAGCCCATGCCTTCTGCAGGGTATGGGTTGACACTTGACAGGTTGAAACCAGTGCCTCTATGGACGGCTGCTGTGGCCCCTTCAGACAATGGGCAGTGCCCACCCCGCCCACTGGCATCTGCGCGTGAGGGCTAGGCCGCCCCGCCACACATCCCGCCCCCTCCCAGAGGCAGCTTCAGGATAGGACACCAGGCTGGCTGCTTTTTTTAGCCTGCCTCTGGCCCAGGCCTAGTCCTCGGTGTCAGGGAGCCCCCAGGCCACAGGTGGAGGGTGATAAAATATGTTCTCTGACAGGACCCAGCCAGCCACACAGGTGGAGGTTTTCCGTGTCCAAATGAGGTCAAGATGCCGAAATCCCAGATCTGACTTCACACTTCCCTTTTCTAGAACCTTTTATAAAAGTTGGTGGCAGCAGAGGCAGCCCCAGGCTGGGCTGCACCTCTCTGTGTCTGTTGTGCCTTGCCCGGCGCCTCACGGATGGCAAAGCTCTCCTCACCCATGGGACTGTAGTGCAATTAAACCTGCGTCTAGGTGATGCTTTTAAACTTGTAGCTTCGTGCTTTGTACGGTTTTCTTTCTGGTTTTAATTTTTAGTTGTGCTTTGAGTCAGTGCAATAAACTAGACTTTTTCCAAACCTGGCCGAGTGTGGTGCCTGAGCTGTGAGAAGTGCCCTCGGCCGACACTCACGAGGGCAGTGCAAGGGAGAACCTGCCAGCCCAGCCCCACCGCAGGGAGAGTGAGTCAGCAGACCTGTCCCAGCCTGGCTGGTGTTGAAATACACACTGGTTTGCCCAAGTGGCTGTTATGGGTGAATGGCCACACCAGAGCTGGCTGCACCCCATGGTAGCCTCTGAGGAGGATGCTGCAGGGTGAGGTCCAGGGCTGCCTCCTCAAGGAGCTGTGTGTGAGCAGGCGTTGGAGGGGTTCGAGCCCCTGGTTCTACATCTCCAGCCAGCAAACGAAACTATATTGCAGAAGTGCCCTGCTGGAAACTAGCACACGCAAAAGATGACGCCCAGAACAGCAGCAGGACACACCATGTACCAGGAGATGACCTCAATAAGAAACCTCAGGCCGTGTGAAGAGCGGCAAAGCTTTCCAGAAGGCATTAAAGGAAACTTGAATAAAGGAAGATATGTTCCACATTCCTGGATGGAGGACTACACACATATGGAAAGACCTAATTCTTTCCAAAGGAATTTATAGGTGTAGCTTAATTTCAGTTCAAATCCCCACTGGGATTGTTTTGTTGGGGCAGGCAGGGAGGAATAATGTTAGTGCCCACAAATGCCCATGACTGTGCCCAATGTGCTTCTTACCAGAGCCCTGCAAGGTGAAGTCTCATTAGCCCCTTGAGACTCAGAGAGGTTAGGTAACTTGCTCAAGGTCACACAGCACTGGGACTGGAAGCCAGCTCTGTAGAACTGCAGACCTGTGCTGTTTGATGCCTCCTCACTGTCCCCTGTCACTCCTGGAAAGAAGAAACGGGTGAGAACTGCTAAGTGATGACAGGTGGAGCCCCAGCAGGGGCCACTCTATCGAATGGCATGGCCCAGACCCTCGGAGGGCCAGGCAGCAGCCTAGCGAGGCCCACAGGGAGGGAGCAGAATGGAGAGGGCATCTCAGATGCGTTTAAGGAGCGGCGGGGGCAGGGCAGGGGGGTGTCACAACTAATGTGGCCACTGCTTCATTCTCTGGACAAAATAATATTAAATGGATTAAAGAATCTAAAACCAGTGGGAAAACTGTCTGATCTCTGGATGGCAAAGGCTTTCTAAACTCAAAAGTGATGGGACAAGCCACAGAGGAAAATAAGTACATAGATTTGGTTTCTCCAATATATAGAAATGCTGCTGGGCACAGTGATGTGCAGTTGTAGTCCCAGCTACTTGGGAGGCCAAGGCAGGAGGATTACTTCAGCCCAGGAGTCTGAGGCTGCAATGAACTATGATCACACCACTGCACTCCAGCCTCGGCAACAGAGCAAGACCTTGTTTCTCAAAAATAAATAAATAGGAGGAAATAAATGTAAAAATGCTGCAAATTAAAAACCTCAAAGAAGGGAAATAATTGCAACAAATGGGAATCGATGTTGAATATTTACCTTAAAAACTTATACAACAATAAGAAGAGTGTGCCCTTCGGCAGCATGTATACAAAAATTGTAACGATACAGAGATTAGCATGGCCTCTGCACAAGGATGACTCGCAAATTCATGAAGCTTTCCATAAATATATTTATTAAAAACCAATAGGAGGAGCACTTTGAGTCGAGTGTAAGGGCCCTTACAAAAGCAGAAGGAACAGTGGTCCGAACCCCCAGCACCCGGAAGCAGAGGTGAGATGGCAGCAGCTTGGGAGCCCCCCATTGGCGCCGCCCTACTGAGGAAGCCGGTCCGTGCGTAGGCTTTGCATCTCGCCACCTGCACTTCTGTCCTCAAGAACAAGTACTAAGTCAAGGAAAACGGCACAGCCTGTTTATAATTAGGAAACACTTAAAACAGCCTGGCATTTGGGAACAGCCATGTTAACGTGAGCAAATTCCTCTCATGAAATAGCCTGCAGCTGTTAAGAAGCACGTGTGTGCAGGAAGCGGAGGCACAGGACCTCACCGCACCAGCGAAGTTCCCAGGCATGGTCATGAAAACGTGGTTCTGTAGGAAATCAGGGAGAAAGGGAGAGAAGGGGGAGGGAGACAACCCAAACGTTGGAGTGTATTTGTTGTAAACTTCAAACTTTTGGCAGGTTTGAAATTTTTCATAACTCCGGGGAGGAGCAAGAGGGGCGAAAAGAAACAAGTTCTCTACTTGTGATGAGCAGCTGGTCACAGTGGTTGCCTGGAGTATATGCCTTTTTGTATCCTTTGAATTTCCAGCCATGTAAATGTATTATTTATTCCAAAAATAAATCAGATTTACATTTTAAAAATTCAGTTGTCTCTAACTACTCTTTGTTATCAAGGCTGGTTGAGTCAAATATCACAAAGTAGACACCAATGACTTCTTAAAAATCATATTTACAAAGTACAATGGGGGAAATGCTTATACTACAGTAAGGTTAAAAAAATACTAAATTGTGTAACTGATCTGGTTTCATATATATATAAATATGCACAGAAAAAATGTAATATATATCTGCATAGAAAAAACCTGGAAGAAACATATGCCAGAATGCTAGCAGTGCTTGTATGAGTGCAGATGACACAGTCAGTCGGCGCCTTTACTTGTACGTGAGCGCTTAGGGGCCCTGCCTCCGGGGACCACGTGGGGCGGTGGGGCGCTTGAGACAGTGCTTTCCTGCATCGTGGCCGGACCTCTCTACTCAATCCCCAGTGTTCTACAGTGAGCATGAATTTTATAAGCAGAAAGAAATTACTTTTAAGAGCCAGGCGCGGTGGCTCACGCTTGTAACCCCAGCACTTTGGGAGGCTGAGGCGGGCGCATCACAAGGTCAGGGGTTCGAGACCTACCTGACCAACATGCTGAAACCCAGTCACTACCTAAAAATACAAAAATTAGCCGGGCGTAGTGGCGAGCGCCTGTAATCCCAGCTACTCCAGAGGCTGAGGCAGGAGAATCGCTTGAACCCGGGAGGCAGAAGTTGCAGTGAGCTCAGACCACACCATTGCACTCCAGTCTGGATGATAGAGTGAGACTACATCTCAAATAAATAAATAAATAAATAACTTTTAAGAATCACCAATAGAAATCTGTCTTTCCATCTTTTTTTTTTTTTTTTTTTTGAGACGGAGTCTTGCTCTGTCGCCCAGGCTGGAGTGCAATGGCGCAATCTTGGCTCACTGCAACCTCCGCCTCCCGGGTTCAAGCAATTATCCTGCCTCAGCCTCCTGAGTAGCTGGGAGTACAGGTGCCTGCCACCACGCCCGGCTAATTTTTGTATTTTTAGTAGAGACGGGGTTTCATCATGTTGGTCAGGCTGGTCTTGAACTCCTGACCTCGTGATCCACCCGCCTTGGCCTCCCAAAGTGCTGGGATTACAGGTGTGAGCCACTGCGCCCGGCCTTTCCCTCCATCTTGATTGCAGTGGTGATTACACACATGTAGACATTCATCAGAACTCACCAAAGTATACACTTAAGTCTGTGCATTGTATTACATGTAAGTAACACCTCAATCTGAAAAGTATCAGGGCAACACCACACACTGTAGAGGGGCAGGGCTCCTCCAGCAGTTACTCACTTCCCTTGAAACAGAAGCTCAAACATGGAGTAGTCTTCTGTGACTAAACTTGTTTTCCGGCCTCCCCACTTCCAGGAAGATCCTTCTTCTGAATAGGATTTGAGGTAACTTAGGAAACTGCTCTCAATACGGAATTTTAAAGTTGGTGAAGAAGTCAACAGAAGGGGAAGTCACAGTAGGAAAATCAAGGTACTCTCGGGATGAAGTCAGCACGCAGAGCAAGCCCAGCGAGGCCCAGGCGCCAGAAGGCCTTGGTCCCTGCCCACCTCTCCCAGGCCAGCCAGACAGCATGGACTGCCCTACAAGGTCACCTCAGGGAGATGGGGGTGGTCTCTTACTGCTGGCTTTTGATGGGCCCAGGAGGGCTCAGCCTTCACTATCCTCCCTAATAGGCATTTGGGGTGCAGAGATGCTGACGCCTGAATAGGGTTGGGATTCGGGGCCCTTGGGAACACTGGGCACCTGGTGGGTGGGTGGAGGGGCAGGACTGGCTGCAGCCATGTTTCCCTTAGAAACAGACTGCTGGAATTAATGAACAAATGAACCAAGGTATTTTGCCCCCCAAAAAAGTGAGTTTTGTTCTGCGTGGAACGATTGCCTTTGGGAAGCCACCAAGGCCACCTGCCAACAGGCAAACGCTGTGCTGCCGTCTGCCTGGCTGACTCTGGCCCTCCCAGTCCTGCAAGCTCATGGCCAGGACGATAACGATGACGGGGCAACACCATGGTCCTCGCTGCCCTTCCTGGGGCAGGAGGGCCCAGAAGACTGATAAGTCAAACCCAGGGCGGCCGCCCTCGGCTGCTTATCTGCCCAGCACCTTTCCTCTAGGTCCTCTCCTCCCACCAGTGCAGGGGTCTGGGAGGGGGTTGCAGGGGGAGGTTCCTAAACCACAGATCCCTGGAGACTCAGTGGGAGCATCTGTACCAGGAATCAGGCACCACTCCGCTGCCATAAGTCTGCGTGAGAGCAACTGGCCAGCTTCCTCTGACTTCCCTGTCCCCTCACCCAAATCGATGACATCAGGAGCTAATGGCCCAGGCTGCCCTCCTGCTGCGGTGCCCATAATTCTTCCGGCAGGCCCCGCCCTGCACTCCACGACCAGCCTGGGTGCCTCATCCTGGTCACCCGACAATGGGTTTCCTGGGGCCCACTCTCAGTGCCCGCCAGCCTGTGTCCTGCCTGGCCAGGCAATGAGTACCCGGGGCAGGCAGCTGCCTCACCCCTGCATGACCCCCCAGCCCAGGGGACTCAATGGCGCTGTCATCAAAGGGGCAGCTGTAGATCTAGGGGGGACATGGAGGGGGCTAGCCCTGGGCCTCTGGCATTGTGGAGGGTGACCTATAGAGAACAGAGCTGGAGCTGGGGAGACATAAAGTCTGCACGTCTAGACCCCCAGCGAGGAGCCCAGGCTTTCTAGGCAGAAGCCCCATGGGCTCCCCAGGCCCTAAGAACCAGGGCAGCTGCGCCAGGCCACTCCTGTCTCCACTTCCATACCCTCCAAAGGAGAGGTACCTCCCCCCTCCCATGGCATCTCCGATCTGAGGACCTGCCACCTCCCAGAGGACCAGAGGCCCTGATGCCCCAAGAATTGGGCTTGGAAAGATGTTAATATCCACTGCCCCAAATGCCAAGGTTCAGAGGCACTGGTCCAGGACACATAGCAGCGGGGAAGTGGAGCCCTCACTCCAGCCTGCAGTCTGGGCTCTGTCACTGTGCTCTCTCCATCCTTCCCTCCCCACAACCAGGGCTGTGTGCCCACCTAACACACCACACACTTCCCAGAAACAGGAGTCACATCCTTTTCAGGGCTGGTAGGGTGGCTGAAGATGGCCCAAAACCTCCTGAATGGAAAAACCTTGACGGGGAGACTGAGGGCCAAGGCAGAAGTTTGTCCAAGGTCACTCCCAGAGTGGCGGATCCAGGACCCCGGGCAAGATCTTCCTACTGTCCAGGCCTCTCCCGCCCCTCTCTTGTGTGGCCCAGCACCCTGGACTCCTCCACACCCAGGTGTGCTCACCCCAGGCACGCTGCAGGCAGGGTAGGCAGCAGGTGCCCCCGCCAGGATAGTGGCTCTTCCTCCGGCAGACCTTCAGCCCTCTGCTCCTGGCAGGACACTGTGGCCCACCTGCCCACATTGGTGCGGGTTGAATTTCACGGCCCAGCAGAATTCCTAGGCAGGGCAGCCTGGCCATCCTCCCTGGTCTCTCGGCTCTGAGGTCGTAGACCCAGCCTCTCAGCCTGGAGTCGTGATGAATTCACGAACAAGTCTCCATCACCAGAACTTTCCTGAAGAAAACAGCTCTCCAGGCTGCGGCAAGAAGCCTGTCGCTGCAGTGATACAACCACCCCTCAATAATCCCAGGCCACCACCTGGCACCCACTGGGGGCCGCCCAGGGAGCCCACCCAGCCCACTCCGGGCTTGGAGGGCAGGCCTGGAGGAAGGCACATCCAACCCCACTGACCGGCATGCAGCTGGGGCCAGGGGCCTGCTGCCACCGCAGAGGTGAGAAGCAGGAGCAGCAAGACCTGGTGCCCATTAGTCATGGGGGAAGAGCAAAAGGGGGCGACAGGGACAAATCCAGGCCTGGGTGGTCTGCCTGTCAGAGGGAGTGATATCCAAGGAGGAACTGGTGGTCAGAGGGGGGTGGGGGATACCAGGTACAACTTGTTCATGCCTCAACACCAGCCACCGCGGGCCTGCCAGTCCTGTGTGCCCTCCCTGGCCCGGAGTCCACAGGGTGCAAAAGGCTGACCGCACAGGACCTCCCGTGAGAACCCTACGCTGCAGAGCTCGTTCTCTTGGCTTCCAGGCCTTTTTATACGCTGTCCTGCTGCTTGGACATGCCAGTCCCCACCCCTGCACCTACCCAGCTCCTGCGGCACTCAGCTGTCACCCACTCTGGGACACGCACCTGTCCGAGGCTCTAGATCAAGGTGGGAGGTTGGTCCTCACTCCTTTCCGGGGCTAGACAGCAAGCTGAAGGCCCGAGCCCAGCTGCACCCAGAAAACCTGCCACTTGGAACTCACCTGACCATCCAAGCCCAGCCCCCAGTGCATGCAACAGATGAGGCAGAGATTGTGCTGTACAGAGATCAATATATATAAAGTGCCGGTACAACGCTCTGAAAAATAGTTTTGTCCCAAAATCCAGCGCCTAGGGTACTCCGGGCCTAGCCTTTGCCAGTGAGGTCCAACGGCTGCAGGAATGGGGGCAGCGGCAGCTCGTCCAGGGCCTCGGGGAAGCGGCCTGGAGAGATGGCGGTGACCAGCACCTGCATGGCGCGCGCGAAGAGCGAGGGCGGCGCCAGGCCCGCCAGCCACTGGAACTTGTCCTCACCCAGCAGCCGCTGCCAGCGCGGCCGGTCGCCCAGCAGCTCCTGGCGGGCCGAGCCGGCGGCACCCACGGGGGTGTACAGCGCCAGGAGGTCCAGCAGCAGCAGGCGGCGCTGGCGCGGCTCCCCCGGAGCTGAGGCGGGGGCTCCGGCGGCGGAGGGAGTGGCCCCGGCGTCGCGGCCCAGCTGGCGCAGCAGCAGCTCGAGAGGCGTGAGGCCGCCGCCGTCGCGCAGACCGGGCGAGGCGCCGTGGCCCAGCAGCAGGAAGAGGCACTCGGGGCGCGCCAGCTCACAGGCCACGTGCAGCGACGTGCCACCGCCCTCCACGCGGCTGCAGCCACGCCGGTCCAGCACGCGCGCCCGCTCCTCGGCCGGGAAGTCGCGCAAGGTGCGCAGGATGCGGCGCAGAATGCCCACGCGGTTGTAGCGCACTGCCAGCGCCACGTGCGGCCCGGGAGCCGCGCAGCAGCGGAAGCCGGCGCTGGGCGGTGCGAGCGCGCGCCGCGGGAACGTGGCCAGCAGGTAATGCGCGTACGCTTGGTGGTCGTGCACGAGCGCGTAGAGCAGCGCTTCAGAGGGCGAGTAGGCGGCGGCGCGCCCGCGCTCGTCCCAGTGGAAGGCCTCGCTGGCGCGCATATCCTCCAGCAGCCACACGGGTAGCAGGTCGCGCACCGCCTGGTAGAAGGCGAACGACGACTTGCGGCACTGCTTCTGCGCTCGCGAGCGCGCCGCGCCCGAGCCCTCGGGCCCGCCGTCCGCGCCACCCCCTGGCCGCCGCGCGTCCCACGGCATGCTGGCGGCGGGGCACTCCTGGGCCTCAAGGCATGGATCCCGCGAAGGCACACCTGTGGGGAAAGGAAGGGGCCACGGTGAGGCGCGGGGAAACTGGGGAGGCCCAGGGATTTCCCTCTGCCCCTCACACAGCCCCTCCGGTCCTGGCCCACCAGGCCTTCGTACCTACCTCCAGCCTCGGCCAGGCCCTTCCAGTCACCCTACAGCTCCATCTCTCCCACGCCCAGAACCACCGCCTCCATCCTTGATCTAGCTGTACCTGTTCTCCCTCCTTGAAACTGACTTGCTCTCTGGCACCTCTGCTGGAAATGCCCTTGCTGCCCATGCCCTCAAATCTCCCCTCCCCTCTCCAACCCAGGGACCCACTGGAAGAGCTTCTGTTCCCACCTAAGCCAGGTTCATACGACCCCAAATAAAGAAAAGGCCAGGGAGGGGATGAGAAAGCTTGGGCCCACATCTCAAGCTGAGGCAAATCCACTCTCCAGTCCAAGCGCAACCCTGACCCTGACCTCCGACCCCAGACCACTTGGAGGCCCCTGGAGCCTCTTCCTGGGCTGTTCAGAGGCATGATCCAGACTGAGACCTACCTGGTTCCTGCACCGCGATCACCTAGTTCCGGGGATGTGGGTATATCACTGTCCCTGGCCGAGCCTCAGCTTCATCTGTAAGAAAGGGGAGGGGTGGACGACGGCTGTGCGGGCGGGGTGAGCCTGGGGCGTGGCACCAGCCCTCTATCCAAACATGTTTGCTTACACCTTAGCACCCCTAGCTCCTGGGAGGAGACAGGAGGGCGAAAACAACCTGGAGACCGGTGTGCACCGCACTGCACAGTCTGCCATCCTCTTCAGGTCCCATACCTCTCTCGATCTCCCCGACTACCAGATGAAGCGGGTACTGCCATCCCACTTTCCAGCAGGGCACAAGCTTCTCCAATTCTCCAAGGTCAGCAAGCCACGGCAGAGCCAGGCCTAGAACTCAGGTCCCCTGCGTCTCAGTGTGGGCTCATTCCAGAATTGGTGGGGACCCCCAGCCCACAGGCAATCGAGCTTGAGCCCTGACCCTGCCCTCTGAGTCCCCAGCCCTGACCTGAGCCTAGGCGTCTGACCTCTGGCTCCGTCCCAAGCTCCCTACTGCCTTCTTTCAAGGGTAAGCCCTTGGTCACAAGGGGCCTGGGACAGAAGGCAGGCCGCGTCCACACACACTGACTGGGTCACTATCACTGGCAGTAACTGAGTTAAAGAGAGCGGCACGGTGCGGGTAGGCTGTGGCCCGTGGGCGACACCGTGACGGGAGCCCCTTCCCCAAGCCTGGGCCTCCGGGCCCCAGATATGCCCTGTGCCGGCACGCGTGGAGCGCCGGGCGGGTTACGTAAAGTTCGGCCTCCCCACGTCACCGGGCAGAGTCACGGCCGCGGCTCGTGAATAGGGGGGTTGGGCCATCGAAGGCAGCGCCGCGCCCGGGGCCACCCGCCACCTCCTACCCGTCCCCTCCCGGCCTGCACGGCCAGACGTCGGGCGGCGGAGGGTCGCGGGGCCGAGCGGGGCGTCCGCGCGCAGGTGGCCGGCGCAGCGAGGGCTGCACCTGCGTGCGCGTGTGCCGGGGGAGGAGGGGGCGGCGGCCGCGGGCGCGGCGCGGGGGACGGGGACTCACCATGGGGGACGCGGGGCCACAGGCCGGGCGTCCCCGCCCCTGCCGCGGGCCGGAGCGCGCGCTGTCCCCTGCGGGCGAGCGGGCAAAAGTCCCACGACGGACGCACGGGAGGGAGCCGCCGCCGCCCGCGCCCGCCGCAGCCGCGCTCTGAGCCGCCGCGGCCGGATGGCAGGGCGGCGGTGCCGTCGCCGGTAGCGAGCGGGCGGGCGGCGGGCGGCGGGCGGCGCAGTGCGGCCCCGGCCAGGCAGGACAGCGGGACCGTCTGCCGCCGCCATTGGCCCGCGCCGCCGGCCCCCGCCACCGCCCATTGGCCGCCGCGCTGCACCATTGTTACGTCACCGGCCGGCGGGCGGGGCGCACCGCTGGACCCGCGGAAAACTTCGGAGAAACTTAAGGGAGCGCCGGCGGGGGGAACGGAGAGGAGGGGCGGGGCCGTGGCGAAGGGGGCGGGGCGTTGATGGGCGGGGGCGGGGCTCCCGGAACCCGAGCTGCGGGCGAAGAAAGGCTCCGAGCTCCGAGCTGCCCCAGCCGGAGAGGGCGCCGCTGCTCTGCGAACCCGGGCGCGCGCGTAGGTGGCCCGCCCTCCGCCGTGCGTGACTTTCCTCGTCGCGTCCAGCTCCCCTTTTCTCTGACCTTCCGTGACCTTGGGAAAAACCTCCGGGCTGTTACCCCATCTGCACAGGGGAGGGCCGGGGATAGGAGCCGCGACCCCTAAGGGCTCCACCACCTTCTGCCCGGCCAGGGTCGTGCCTGGCGCGCCCCCGTTCCAGCTGACCCGCGCAAGGGAGGGAGGGGCGGACGGATGGGGACAGCTGTTTAGGAGCGCGCACTGCGCCCATCTCGGCCTCAACACTCTTGTTTCCACTTCGTTCCACGACCACCAGCCACAGTGGACACGATGATCCCCAGTTCACCCGCCAGTAAATCAGGGCTCAGAGAGGTGGCCTCAAAGAGAGGAGCGGCCAGGAGGGAAGCCGGGGGTTTGCCCTGCGGTTCTTCCCACATTTGGGCGGAATAGATTCGATTGGGCCTCGGCCACGCCCACCGTCTCCGTCGGGGGTTCCAAGGTTTGGGATCATGGCCTAGGGGGCTTAGGAGCCTGGGTCCATGTCTACTAATTTATGGCCTCACTCGCCCCCAGCGGCTGGGAATTCTAGGCCCATTTTACAGATGTGGACGCAGATCTGGAGAGGGGCAATGACTGCTTAGCCCCCCACCCATCCTCCCAGACACGACCTTCCACCTGGAATCCCCCCACACACGTTCTCCGAGGCCAGGCAGCCGGGCTCTCATGGTGAAATCCCCACATTCCATGCAGGGGCTCTTTCTGGTTCCTTCCCTAGAAGGCTGTCCCTGCCCTTCCAGTACTATCTCACCAGGGAGACCCTCCCACTCCCCCACTCCGCTCCAACCAAGCAAGGCCTCTGCCTCGCCCCGGTGGGAGGGGCCTGGCCCAGAGGGCACGCCCCTGCACACACACTCAGCCCTGTCCTGGCTTCTCTGTGTGCCCCAGCCAGTCAGTCTGGGTGGAAGTCTTACCTGGGCCCTCTCAACAGACCTAGGCAGGCCCCTGTCCCCAGCCCAACAAGCTCAATCCCTTAGGCACACACGCCACAGAGCAGTCCTCAGAGGCCAGGTGGACAGTACCACGAGGCAGACAAGGCTGTGAGGCCCAGAGAGGGTCAGGCCACCCCGGCGCAGGTAGGCACTCATGTGCATCCTGCCCAGGCTGCCATGCATGGACCCACCAGGGGGATGACCAGACCCCACCAGCCCTGCCCCACCTCAGGGCGGGGGACCTTCCAGGCCACGCCATCTCTCCCAGGGAGTCCATGGCAACTGCCAAGCTTACAGCAGCCAGGTTGTCAGCAGGAGGAGGGGTACAGAGGGCACTGGGTCTGGCATCCGCACCCGCCTTTCCTCAGCTCCACACATCTCCTCCTGTATCTAGGCCTGTCTCCCTAGGGCTTCTCCTATCTGCCGGTTCTGGATGCCTCTGAGTACGACGGCGGGGAGAGCAAAGTGAGTGGAGGTCCTGGAGTCAACAATCGGCCTTTGGGAGCTCCAGACCATGGGGGACATCTTGGGGAGATGGTGCCCGGGTGGTCTATCTGTGGCTCAAGGCTCCCCTGCTCTCTTGCCCTCTTCGAGGGCTGGAGTTGAGATACAGCCGTCTCCGTGGCTACTGGTGGAACGAGGGTGAAAGGGCACCAGTGGATGCCAGGCTGTGCACTGGGCCTCAGGGCAGGTCTCTCTCCACTCCTTGATGTCTACCCTGCCCCCGTGCCCTGACCTGCCCTCCTCACTGGGGATCCCAGAGGCTTTTTTTTTTTCCCAAGACAAAGTCTCTTTCTGTCACCCAGACTGGAGTGCAGTGGCGCAATCTCAGCTCACTGCAACCTCCACTTCCCAGGTTCAAGCAATTGTCGTGCCGCAGCCTCCCAAGTAGCTGCAATTTCAGGCATGCACCATCACGCACAGCTAGTTTTTGTATTTTTAGTAGAGACGGGGTTTTGCCATGTTGGCCAGGCTGGTCTCGAACTCTTGGCCTCAAGTGATCTGCCCGCCCCAGAGACCTTTTTCTAAAAGCCAAGTCTGACCCTGTTTCTCTGCTGCCTAGAAGCTTCCTGCGGACATGGACATAGCCACAAAATCCAGATGGGCAGAAAGAGGCATTTCTGGCAGAGGGCAAAGCAGGGGTAAAGGTCTGGAGTGTGACACAAAGGCTGCAGAGGCCACCTGACTGGCCAGGTCCCATGGGGCCTGGAATGCCCAGCAAGGATCCTGGATTTTCCCCTGAGGCCCAAATGGAGGGGTTGGGAAGTGGTTTCACTGGTGAATTATTTTAGACACACATACAAAGAGCATCATGATGCCTGGGATCCCGGGACCCAGTTGAAGGAGCAACAGACGGCAGATCAGAAGCCCTGCGTGCCTGTCCCCTCCCTCCCCAGCCAGCCTCAGTGTGAGTCTGCCTGTGTCTTTCCCACTGTAAGTGCAAGTGGCAGCAGACATTGTAACACTCCCTGCCATGGGGCCCCACAGCACTGCCTCACCTCAGCCTCTTGCCTTTTTCTCCTGAGGTCACTTTTAGATCCAGCCCCAGGGGAACCCCCTGCTTTGGGTTGCAGCCGCCATCTCTGCTGCAGTGTCTTCTGATGAAAGCTGTCCCCTGTGGGCACAAGTGTGACATGCTGCACCTCCTAAGGCAGCAGTGCTGAGGTTGATGGTGCCCTCCACGGTGGTTTCATGGCATCGCTGCTGCACTAGAGGCTGCCCAGGGATGTGTGACCAGCTGTGAAGGGGCAGGTTCCTCAGGGAGGGAGGATGGGCTGCAGGGAGGGTGGCTGGGGCAGGGGAATGGGCAGAGCATGACTTCCAAACACCTAGGAAGCCCCAGGTGGAGGGCGGGAGGGCGATCTTGCCATCTTGGGATGGGAGTTGACCTTTGACCCCATCATGCTCCTGCTGGCACCTGACCCAGGCACACTCCTCTTCCTCTGGGAGGGCTTGTCCCACCAGGGCAGGGGTCTGTGTGTGCCCAGGCAGGGAGCCGCAGGCAGTAGGGGGAGGCTGGGGCTGCAAGCATAGAGGCCCCGGAAAGCGTGTGAGGACGCTGGGGAGTGGGAAGGGCCCTCAGAGGGGCGGTATGGCCGGCTTAGGTTCTCTCGGCAACTCTAGTTGAGAATGCAGTGCAGGGAGACGGAGAGGCCGCAGCCACTGAAGCCAACTGTGCTGGAGCAGGCAGAGGGCACCGGGGGTCCCTGGAGAGAAGTGCCACCTCCTGCCGGGCCCCTGACCTATAGGTGAGGGTGTGAGCAGAGAAGGAGAATCTAGGAGGCCTCCCGGGTGTTAGGGGAAAACTGAGCACCTGGAAGATGGCAGAGCCAAGAGGAGTCCATGGCCCTGGAGATGGGGGGCATGGGTATAAAGAGGGTGCTTGGAGTGTGAGGCACCAGGGATGGGAAGTGAGAGGCCCGAGGCCCCAGCTGGGCCTTCCAGGAAAGGAGGTGGGTGAGGGTCTTGGGGCCAAGAAGGCACAGGGCTCCCCGAAGCCAAGGTGTCCCAAAAATAAGGGAGCGGTTGGCTGGGACAGATTCGGATGTGGCAACACATAGGTCACAGTGCCCTTTACAGAATGTCATGGGGTTAGGGGAGAAGCCTGTTTGCAGAGAGTTCAGGAGCAAGCTGGGAGTGGGATAGAGCTGTGAGGACAGGAGAGGAAGGGGCAGGCTTAAAGAATGAAACGGTGGAGATAACACACGTGCACATGCATGTATGTGCACTCAGACACGTGGGCAGGCCCACACATGCATCTGTGCATCATGGGTGGCATGCTGTGTGTGCACACGTGTGTGTGAGCAGCATGCTGCAGCCTGCATCTGTGTGTCCTGTGTGTCCATTATGTGTGCAGTGCGCTGATGGGCAAAAACGCTGACGATGCAGGCCAGCTGATAACCTGGAGGAGGCCGGCTGGAGTGGGGCCTGCCACACGTGAGGGGTATCCTGGGCTGGCGGCATGGGCAGTTCTTCTTGGGGGGGCAGCATGTTGGGCACAGACACAGAGGAGGGCACAGGTAAAGGTGCTCGGAGACATCTGCTCTGGTGGCTTCTATTTTCAAGGCCATCTGCTGAGAATAGGAAGGGGTGGCGGGTGGGAAGGAGGCTGGAGGAGAAGGCTTCATTTGCTGACTGCACTGAGATCCTCTCTGACCTGAGCCCCTGCCATTCAGCCAGGCCTGCGGAGCCTGCCGTCTGCGCAGCTGGGATGGGACAGGTGGCCGCGGCCAGGAAGGCACCACAGGTTCAGGCAGGAGGGCAGGCAGCTTCTTCAGGGAGGGGCTGGCACCAGACACGCTGGATCCCCCCAATCAGCCACTCACCAGCAGTGGGACTGGGCTGAGCACCTGTCACTTATCTGTGACGTGGGTCAGGTGGATTTTGGGTGTCAGAGGGAAGGTGTTTCATGTGGCAAGACTGGCAAGGCCAGCATGCGGAGCGACTAGCATGGGGTGAGACCCTGGGGGTGTCCCAACACTTGCCCCACCTCATGCAGGTTCTGTCCTTCCACTGCCTGGCCAGACCAGACCAAAGCTCACCCGGCCTTTAAGACTGGCACCTGCACCAGGAGCCACTACTGCTCCCTCCTACGGTGGCAAGCTGGGCTCTGCCCCACCGTGTCTGCAGCCCCATCAGCTGGTCTCTCAAGGCTCAGCTTTGGGATGCCAGTACAGACAAAAGACAGGACAAAACCAGTGGAGACAAGGGACATCCTGGGAGCCAAAGGGTCCAGCATGTATAGCCAAGGAGTGGCGTCTCAAGTGTGCAGGGAGTGCCCAACATAGCTGGAAGATCGGCCCCGGGGAAGATGGGCGAGGGCATCATAGGTTATCCACATGCTGGCCAACAGACATGTGGAGATAGATATTCAGCTTCGCCAGGAATCAGCACCTGTACAGGCTCCTGGCGAAAACTGCACTCCAGCCTGGGTGACAGAACGAGACTCCGTCTCAAAAAAAAAAAAAAAAAAAATTTAGCTGAATTTTATATTTCATTTCTAACTATTTCATTATTAAAGCTTTGAAGAGAATACAAGTGCATACCAAGTACTAGGGAGGTAGAGTCACTGCTGCATCTTTAATAAGGAAAAGCTGGAAGCTACCTAGGTGACCATCAGAAGGGGTATGGCTGATATGGTCCTGGAGAAGCCTGCTGTGACTTTGCTGCAGCTTGCGGAGAAGTGAGTCGGAAGGGGCAACGGAGACCGGAGGGCCTGGCCCGGCCCAGGTCGCACAGTGCAGGGCAGTCCCAAGGGTGACAGCGGACCGTGCGCGGGCGCGCCCTCTACCCACATGCCCCGCCCCGCCGGGTCCCTGCGTCCGCAAGATCACTTTCCGGGCCCGAGGCGGGGAAGGAAGGGGCCGGGACATGGGTGGGGGACCGCCGCTGAACTGCCCCATGGTAGGAGAGAGTTTGCAGGGGAGGGGTGTTCCCTGGTCGGACCCTGCTGACCGCCCTCGGGGAGAGGCGAGGCCCTGGCCCGTGACGGCAGGGTCCGGGCCTCAGTATCCCCATCCGCGCAGCGGAATGCGGGCGGCAGCCCGGAGCCCGACCCCAGCGCCCAGCGCGGCCCGACACCGCCCCCTGGCGGCCATAGACGTCACTGCGACCCGCAGCCTCTGCCGGAGCCGTGCGAGGGACCCCCGACTCGGGCGCACCAGGCTGCGGGGGCGGGGACGTCCGAGCGCCCTGGCCCCGGGGGCGGGGTTCGCGGGCTGAGTGCCCACCCCGCTCTCCCCTCGCCCCGCGGCCTCGGCGGGCCCCCCGCCCACCAGGGTCTGCACCTTCCCCCGCGTGAAATGGCCACAGTCCCGCCATCCGCGCCGCGGCCACTGCGCCTGCCCCCGGCTGGGCCGATCGGAGGTCCCGGCGGGGCGGGCGGGGCAGGTGGTCCGGCGGGCCCCTTCCGGGTTCCCCTCCCCCAGCCGGAGTCCGCGGACCGCGCTGGGCGCAGGGAGGGGGCTGTGCGCGCCTCCGCTTCCCGGCCTTCCCAGCGAGGACGAGCGCCGACCCCCGCCCAGTCGGGAGACGCCCTCAAGGTCCCAGGCTCTGCTTCTGCCCGCCCGCGGCCCGCGGACTGCGGGTGACAGGGTCCCCCGGTCCGAGCCCCGTCTCCCTCGGAGAGCCGACCCCCGCGCTCCTGTACCCTCCACCTGGTGTCGGTCCACGCAGCCCGGCCTGCTCGCGCGTCCCAGCTGCCACTTCCCTTGCCTTCCCCAGCCTTACGTCTACCAGGCTCCTGTGTGTCTGCCTGGCTGCGACTTCCACATACTCCAGGCCCACTTCACAGGTGCAGATGCTGAGGCCAGAGCGGCTGAGGAGCTGGATGCAGGGGAGAGCGTGCGGGCAGTGTGGGGAGGGACTCGGCCTAGCCTTCCATTGCAGCTCCCATCCCTCCTGCGCCACCCCCTCGGCCTGTCATCTGTCCCCATCCAGGAACCCCCAGGACACGGTCAGCAGAGCCCACTGAGGGTCCAGTGCTGTCCCGGTGGCGGCATCAGGATTCCCAGGAGCCACCCCTCACTCTGCCACCCTATGTCCGTATGTCCAGCAGGGAGCTGAGGGCCTGGAGGGGTGCGGAGGCCCTGCCAGGAGATGCTTTCCTCAGTGCCCATTGTGAAGGGAGGAGAGGGCTGAACTGGAAGGGGCTTCCTGGGCCCAGGAGGGCAGTGATTGGGTAAACTGCCCACCCTTCAAAAGTGATGGACAGGAAGGGGAAAGGTGGAGGGTGGAGGAGCTGCAGGTTATGCCGGTGACCCCTGAGAGACAAGGAAATCTCCACAGTGTATCAGTTCTCTTCTGCTGTGCAACAAACAACCCTGCCAGGGTGTCTTTAAACAGCAATGATGTAGCATTGTTCGCGGTTCTCTGGATTGACTGGATGGCTCTTTTGCTTCATGCGGTGTCCGCTGGGATCACTCTACAGCTGTAGGTATCTGGAGGCCCAACTGGAGTGAAATGTCCAAGTGGTTCATCCACATGGCTACAGTTGGTGCTGGTTGCCAGTGGGAGCTCGGCTGCCTCCAGCATGGGCTGCCACCCTGCTTCGGTGCTCCTTTGCTTGGCTTCTCCACGTGGCTAACTTGGTCTTCCTCACAGCATGGCAGGACAAGCCCCAATGTGCAAGAGCTCATTAAACCTCTGCTTCCATCATGCTTTCTAATACCTCATTCTCCAAGACAAGCCCAGAGTCCACGTGGAATGAGACTCACAAAGGCATGAATCCCAGGAAGCCTGGTTTATTATTATGGGCATCACAGCAGGGAAGGCTCCTGGAGGAGGATGGGACTGGCTAAGGAGGGGCTGGGAACTCTTCCTTCTCCCTGAAGCTCCAAATTTTCAGGGCCCTGGGGAGGTTGGAGGAGCACCAACCACTAAATCAAGATACAAATGCGCAAGGCTCACACTCCTGAACTCAGGGCGGATCACCTGAGTTCAGGAGTTTGAGACCAGCCTGGGAAATATAGTGAGACCTCATCTCTACAAAAAATAAAAATAAAAAAGTTAGCCGGGCGTGGCCGGGTGCGGTGGCTCACACCTGTAATCCCAGCACTTTGGAAGCCCAAGACAGGCAGATCGCCTGAGGTTAGGAGTTTGAGACCAGCCTGGCCAATGTGACGAAACCCCATCTCTGCAAAAAATACCAAAATAAATTAGCTGGGCTTGATAGCAGGTGCCTGTAATCCCAGCTTCTCAGGAGGCTGGGGCAGGAGAATTGCTTGAACCCAGAAGGCAAGAGGTTGCAGTGAGCCGAGATCGTGCCATTGCACTCCAGCCTGGGTGACAGAGCGAAACTCCATCTCAGAAATAAAATAAATTAGCCGGGCATGATGGCGCCTGCCTGTGGTCCCAGATACTCAGAAGGCTGAGGTGGGAGGATCACCTGAGCCTGGGAGGTCAAGGTTGCAGTGAGCCGAGATCGTGCCACTGTACTCCAGCCTGGGTGACAGAGCAAGACCCTGTCTCACAAAAAAAAGAAAAGAAAGAAATCCAAACATACCGACTGTTGACAAGAACATGGAGCAACTGGAACTCTCATACACTCCCCCAGTGGGAATGCAAAATGATGCAACAACTTGGAAAAGCTTGGCCATTTCCTAAACTCATCATAGGAACCAGCAATTCCACTCCTAGGTACCTGCCCAAGAAATGAAAACAATATTCTTTTTTTTCTTTTCTTTTCTTTTCTTAGAGATACGATCTCGCTCTGTCACCCAGGCTAGAGTGCAGTGGCATGATCACAGCTCACTGCAGCCTCAACCTCCCAGGTTCAAGTGATCCTTCCACCTCAGCCTCTCAAGTAGCTGGGACTACAGGGAGCAACACAACACCTGGGTGATTTTTTAATTATTTTTTTGTAGAAACAGGGTCTCACTATGTTGCCCAGGCTGGCTCGAACTGGGTTCAAGCAATCCTCCCGCCTCAGCCTCCCAAAATGCTGGAATTACAAGCGTAAGCCACCATGCCTGGCCTGAAAATATCTCTAACACAGAATAGCAATCATTAAAAAGTCAGGAAACAACAGGTGCTGGAGAGGATGTGGAGAGAAATAGGAACACTTTTACACTGTTGGTGGGACAGTAAACTAGTTCAACCATTGTGGAAGTCAGTGTGGCGATTCCTCAGGGATTTAGAACTAGAAATACCATTTGACCCAGCCATCCCATTACTGGGTATATACCCAAAGGACTATAAATCATGCTGCTATAAACACACATGCACACGTATGTTTATTGCGACACTATTCACAATAGCAAAGACTTGGAATCAACCCAAATGTCCAACAATGATAGACTGGATTAAGAAAATGTGGCACATATACACCATGGAATACTATGCAGCCATAAAAAATGATGAGTTCATGTCCTTTGTAGGGACATGGATGAAATTGGAAATCATCATTCTCAGTAAACTATCACAAGGACAAAAAACCAAACACCGCATGTTCTCACTCATAGATGGGAATTGAACAATGAGAACATATGGATACAGGAAGGGGAACATCACACTCTGGGGACTGTTGTGGGGTGGGGGGAGGGGGGAGGGATAGCATTAGGAGATATACCTAATGCTAAATGGCAAGTTAATGGGTGCAGCACACCAGCATGGCACATATATACATATGTAACTAACCTGCACATTGTGCACATGTACCCTAAAACTTAAAGTATAATAATAATAATTATTATTATTATTATTAATTAATAAATAAATAAAATTGGCAAAAAAAAAAGAAAAACAAAACTGATGGTCACATTTAATCAAACTGTTTAAATCTTATAAGGAAAATGGAATTCAGTATTTTAAATCCACATTAAGTTTATTTTATTTGAACATTTATTTGACATTATTGTTTATTTTATTTAAAATTTGTTTTATTTTGTTTTCATTTTAAATGAATGAAGCCTGAGTGAGCTCTAGAAAATTCCATCCCTGACCTAGTCAGTTCACCATTTCCCTGGATTTCTATGGGAAACTTCAAGCTATTTCCTTGTGAAATTGTCAAATTTTCAAATAATGTAATGGCATAAACTCCCCCTGAAATATTTTAAATTATTTTATTTGACCAAAAAAAAAAAAATCTCTAACACAAAGACCTGTATGTGAACGTTCTGTGAGATAAAGTAGCACACCTAGGAAGCCATGCATGCTCGTTTCTGTTTGCAGCACAGTTTCACAAAGCCCCTGTGACCACCTGCAGCTCTCCAGAAAGTTGCTTTGAAGACAAAACGCAACAGAGCACACAGTCCCCATCCCCACACCTCTGGCTTGAGTTGCTACATTCTCTAAAAGATCCATGACCCTAGCCTTTTCCTCCTCGTAACATCTGGTTAGGGCCGGGTGTGGTGGCTCACGCCTGTAATCCCAGCACTTTGGGAGGCCGAGGCGGGCGGATCATGAGGCCAGGAGATCAAGACCATCCTGGCTAACACGGTGAAACCTCGTCTCTACTAAAAATACAAAAAAATTAGCCGGGCGTGGTGGCGGGTGCATGTAGTCCCAGCTACTTGAGAGGCTGAGGCAGGAGAATGGCGTGAACCTGGGAGGCGGAGCTTGCAGTGAGTCGAGATTGCGCCACTGCACTCCAGCCTGGGTGACAGAGCAAGACTCCGTCTCAAAAAAAAAAAAAAAAAAAAAAAAAAATCTGGTTAGTGATGATGCTTCTGTGATCTATAACCAGATGTATTCTTACCCACACCTTGATGTGACTCTGCCTCAGTGTAACTTCTGAGCAAGTCTGATGTGATTTTCACGTATTGAACTCCCACAACTCATGTATAACCGTGAGCTGAAACTATTTTGGAGCAATCTAAGAAAACCTCTCTAAGGAAATGTTCTGGGCTATCAGCCTCTGTGTAATGTCCTCAGGAGGCTTCTGAATCAAACTCACTCTTTTTTGTTTTTTGAGACGGAGTTTCACTCTTGTTGCCCAGGCTGGAGTACAATGGCACGATCTCGACCCACCACAACCTCCGCCTCCCGGGTTCAAGTGATTCTCCTGCCTCAGCCTCTTGAGTAGTTGTGATTACAAGCATGCAAAACCACGCCTGGCTGATTTTTGTATTTTTAATGGAGATGGAGTTTCTCCATGTTGGTCAGGCTGGTCTTGAACTCCCGACCTCAGGTGATCCGCCCACCTCGGCCTTCCAAAGTGCTGGGATTACAGGCGTGAGCCATGGTGCCCAGCCATCAAACTCATATCTTTTTTTTTTTTTGAGACGGAATCTTGCTCTGTCGCCCAGGCTGGAGTGCAGTGGTGCTATCTTGGCTCACTGCAAGCTCCGCCTTCCGGGTTCACGCCATTCTGCTGCCTCAGCCTCCTGAGTAGCTGGGACTACAGGTGCCCGCCACCACACCCGGCTAATTTTTGTATTTTTAGTAGAGACGGGGTTTCACCATGTTAGCCAGGATGTTCTCGATCTCCTGACTTCGTGATCCGCCTGCCTCGGCCTCCCAAAGTGCTGGGATTACAGGCGTGAGCCACCGTGCCCGGCCCAAACTCATATCTTTAAAAGCTTTATTTCTTTTTTTCTTTTTTTTTTTGAGATGGAGTCTCGCTCTGTCGCCTGGTCTGGAGTGCAGTGGTGTGATCTCGGCTCACTGAAACCTCCGCCTCCCAGGTTCAAGCTATTCTCCAGCCTTAGCCTCCTGAGTAGCTGGGATTATAGGCATTGACCACTGCGTCCAGCTAATTTTTGTATTTTTAGTAAAGATGGGGTTTCACCATGTTGGCCAGGCTGATCTCAAACCCCTGACCTCAAGTGATCCACCCGCCTCAGCCTCCCAAAGCGCTGGGATGGATTACAGGCATGAGCCACTGCACTCAGCCTTTTTTTTGGGGGGGACCGAGTCTCGCTCTGTCACCCAGGCTGGAATGCAGTGGTGTGATCTTGGCTCACCGCAACCTCCGCCTCCCAGGTTCAAGCCGTTTTTCTGCCTCAGTCTCCCAAGTAGCTGGTACTACAGGTGTGCGCCACCACGCCTGGCTTTTTTGTTTGTTTTTGTTTTTGTTTTTTGAGACAGAGTCTCCCTCTGTCGCCCAGGTTGGAGTGCAGTGGTGTGATCTCAGTTCACTGCAAGCTCCGCCTCCCAGGTTCACACCATTCTCCTGCCTCAACCTCAGGTGTCCGCCACCATGCCCTGGTAATTTTTTGTAGTTTTAGTAGAGACCGGGTTTCACCATGTTAGCCAAGATGGTCTTGATCTCCTGACCTCGTGATCCGCCTGTCTTGGCCTCCCAAAGTGCTGGGATTACAGGCGTGAGCCACCGCGCCCAGCTATTTTTTTTTTTTTTTTTTTAAGTGGAGACAGGGTTTCACCATATTGGCCAGGCTGGACTCAAACTCCTGACCTCGTGATTCGCCCACCTCGGCCTCCCAACGTGCTGGGATTACAGGCGTGAGCCACCATGCCCAGCCATTGTATTTCTTTAGTCAACAGTCCATAGCAGCGTTATTCATAATACCCTCAAAATGGAAAGGCATATCCATTAACTGGTGAATAGATGTATAAAGTGTGGGATTTCCATACAATGGAAATTATTCAGCAATAATTATTCTCGCCATCTGCCCAGGTTGGTCTCAAGTGATCCACCCGCCTCAGCCTCCCAAAGTGCTGGGATTACAGGAGTGAGCCACCACTCCTGGCCTACATCAATAAAACTCTTAGAGAAGGCCAGGTGTGGGTGGCTCACACTTGTAATCCCAGCACTTTGGGAGGTTAAGACAGGAGGATCACTTGAGCCCAAGAGTTCCAGGCCAGCCTGAGAAATATGGCAAAACCTCTTCTCTACAAAAATTTTAAAAATTAGCCAGGCATAGTGGCACGTGCCTGTGGTCCCAGCTACTCAGAAGGCTGAGGTGGGAGGACTGCTTGAGCCCAGGAGTTTGAGGCATCAGTCAGCTGTGATCACACCACTGCACTCCAGCCTGGGTGACAGAGGGAGACTCTATCTCAAAAACAGAAAAAAAGGGCCGGGCATTGTGACTCACGCCTGTAATCCTAGCACTTTGGGAGGCCAAGGCTGGTGGATCACTTGAGCTCAGGAGTTTGAGACCAGCCTGGCCAACATGGTGAAACCCCATCTCTACTAAAAAATACAAAAAAATTAGCTGGGTGTGGTGGTGAGTGCCTGTAATACCAACTACTCGAGAGGCTGAGGCAGAATTGCCTGAGCCCAGGAGGCAGTGAGCCACTTCCCTCCAGCCTGGGTGAAAGAGTGAAACTTTCAAAAAAAAAAAAAAAAGAAAGAAAGAAAAGAAAGAAGGAAGGGTTCGCAGAGGTTGCAGTGAGCCACTTCCCTCCAGCCTGGGTGAAAGAGTGAAACTCTGTCAAAAAGAAAGGAAAGGGGAGGGGAAGGGAGAAGGAAGAAGGAAGGAAGGAAGAGAGAAAGAAAAAAAGCCAGAGCTTGGGCTAAGCCTTCAGATGGGCTGTGGCTGGAAGGAAGGAAGGAAGGAAGGAAGGAAAGAAGGAGAAAGAAAAAAAGAGCCGGAAGGAAGGAGAGAGAGAAAAAAAGAGCCAGAGCTTGCGCTAAGCCTTCAGATGGGCTGTGGCTGGAAGGAAGTAAGGAAGGAAAGGAGAAAGAAAAAAAGAAAAGGAAGGGAGGGAGGAAGGAAGGAAGGAAGGGAGAGAGAAAAAAAGAGCCAGAGCTTGCGCTAAGCCTTCAGATGGGCTGTGGCTCAGCTGAGATCCGGTCAATGCTGGAGGCAGCCCTGAACCTTCCCGGTTTCAGCCCCCAAACCCTTGGGGCCTGTGTGTGGTCCCAGGGCCCTGGGGTGCCGCCTTGTGTTTCTTAGGTTGGAAACCCCACACGGATACGCGAGCCTGGATGTGTGGCGCCGAGTTGTTTACAGAAAACTCTCCGTGAGGGAACGAGGCCTATTTTCAATGATAAATGCCCCAAATCACAAGTAGTTCAACCCCCAGGTCTGAATTCTCCCAAACTGGAGAAATCGGCTTATTTCCAATAACAAGCTCCAGGCTCAGGGGAGGCCAGCCCAGCTGCGCAGGTGAAGCTGCAATTAGTGCAGGGCAATTAGGGACGCTCCCCGTTCGGGTGGGGCCTGGCCCAGGGCAGCGCTTCGGGAGGGAAAGGCAGAGAGGGTGTGCGCCAGCCCCAGCCGCCCACGAACCGCTGCGAGCAGACCCCTCTCTCTGGCCCGGCGGGGACACGGTGCCACTGACTTGAGCCTGGAACCAAAGGGCGGGGTACCCACGCACCCCTGTGCTGAGAGATTCGCTGAGAGCCGCGCAGAGGGCCCCAGGGTCCAAACAGGACACCCAGGATTGAGGCGAGGTTAGGAAACGCACAGTACCTAAGGTCCTCACTTTCAGGGCTCCCTGAGTAGATGAAAGGGGGGCTGGGAGAGGGCAGAGGCTGCCCGGGAGAGAAGAGCAGCTTTGGGGGGTTCTGGGTCCCCGCACCAACCAACTCCCCCAGCCCCAGATAGAAGGGGAGCTGGGCAGGTTCTGGGGCGGTCAGCCCCAGGCAGGACCGCTCCCCAACACCGTTCCCTTGGTTACCCTCAGGTATGGAGTCCAGAGTGGAGTCAGCCATCCTCAGACCTTGACCCCCCTTTTTTTAAATTTAATTTTTAATAGAGATAGGGGGTCTCACTATGTTGCCCAGGCTAGTCTCAAACCCCCAATCTCAAGCGATCCTTCCCCCCCTTGGCTTCCAAAGTGCTGAGATTACGGATCTGAGCCTCCGCTCCTGCCCTGAACCTAGCCCTGCGGCTGCCTGGGCTCCTCCCCGCCTCCGCCCCGGACCACCAGGGGGCGCTGTGAAGCCTGCGACTGGCCGGGCTTCACCTTGGACCCGCCGGGAGTTCCTGCAGGAGTTGGGAGCCCCGCCAGCCACAGCTCCTTCCCCGACCCTCCGGGCTGCCCACCGCTGATTGGACCAGGCATGGGCATCTGACTGAGGGGAGCCTATCCATAGGCTGGCCAGTGATCTATCAGGGCTGGCCTAGTGAGTACACAGCCAATCAGATGCTTTCCTGGGACCCGGGGCCAAAGCTGCCCCAGGGGGTGTGGTAGCCTCAGGCAGAAGGGCCAGCCTGGAGACAGAAGGGGGAGGTCCGAGGAGAGGATCCCGGAGGGGGAGACGCGGGGCGAGAGGCCTGGGCTCCCCCTTGGCTTGACCCAGCTTAGACTTTCTCAAACCGAAGTCATTCCCGCTGGCTCCTGGTGACTCTCACCCTGTCCGCTGTCACCCTTTCGTGATTGACCTGAAATCACTTCGTCACTGCAGCCGCACCCTAAGCATTCATCTCATATCTGCGATGTTTGCTGTGCTCCTTATGTTTGCTCTAATGTGGGTTAAACCAAATTCAACACCCACTTTCACAGTAGCAGCGTTCCCAACAGCCAAAAGGTGGGAGCAGCCCACGGGTCCACGGACGGGTGAAGGGGTGAGCAAACAGTCTATACGGACAGTGGAGAGCTCTTTAACCGCAGAAAGAAGGAAATTCTGCATATGCTGCAACGTGGATGAAAGGTGAACCCTGACATTAATGCGGAGTGCAATAAGCTAGTCACAAAAAGACAAATACTGTAGGATTCCACTTATATTCTGTGTCCAGAGTAGTCAAATTCAGAGAGACAGGAAGTAGAATGGTGGTTGCCAGGGGCTGGGAGGAGCCGGGAATGGGGAGGTATTGTTTAATGGGTATGGAGTTTCGGCTTGGAAAGATTGAACTGTACACTTTTTTTTTTGCTTCCTTCCTCCCTCCCTCCCTCCCTCCCTTTCTTCTTTCCTTCCTTCTTTCTTTTCCTTCCTTCCTTCCCCTTTTTCTCTTTTTCTTTCCCTCCTTTTTCTCTTTCTCCTTCCTTCCTTTCTCTTTCTCTTTTTCTTTCTTCCTTTCTTTCTCTTCCTTTCTTTCTTTCTCTTTCATTCATTTGTTCGTTCCCTCCCTCCCTCCCTTCTTTCGTTCTTTTTTTCTTTTTCTTTTCTTTCTTTCCATTCCTGCCTTCCTCCTTCTTTTCCCTGACCATAGCAAGGACATGAACTGTACATTTAAACATGGGTCAAACGGTAACTCTTATGTGATGTGCATTTTACCACCACGTTTGCAAAAGGTTCTTCTGTGCACCCCAGAGCCCATCCTGCATGGGGATCCACAGAGCGCCCGGCCCAGCCTCTGCATGGCATGACCAGGAGCATTTGCTCACCGGGGGGCTCACCGTGGCCTGAGCTAGGGCAAAAGTACCAAGCCAGGATGGCCTTACCCAGCCAGAGCCAGAGACTGAGAGGTCAAACTGGGGTAGTTTCCTCATCTGCAAGGAGAACTCATAGCAGTCCTCTTTAAGGTTCTTTTTTTTTTTTTTTTTTTTTTGAGACCATGTCTC
This sequence comes from Pongo pygmaeus, assembly GCF_028885625.2. Classification (NCBI taxonomy): domain Eukaryota; kingdom Metazoa; phylum Chordata; class Mammalia; order Primates; family Hominidae; genus Pongo; species Pongo pygmaeus. Next base: position 101,613,229 of record NC_072388.2, read on the forward strand.
ACTGTCACCCAGCCTGGAGTGTAGTAGTGCCATCTCAGCTCACTGCAACCTCTGCCTCCCAGGTTCAAGCGATTCTCCTGCCTCTGCCTCAGCCTCTTCAGTAGCTGGGACTACAGGCATGCGCCACCATGCCCAACTAATTTTAGTATTTTTGGTAGAGACTGGAATTCACCATGTTGGTCAGGCTGGTCTCGAACTCCTGACCTCAGGTGATCTGCCCGCCTTGGCTTCCCAAAGTGCTGGGATTACAGGCATGAGCCAATGCGCCTGGCCCCTCTTTAAGGCTCTCGAGGGCCCTGTCTGCCAAGAAAGAAAATGCCATCCCAACCCCCAGCCCCACCCCCACTTCCATACACACGTTGGCCTCAGTGGGGACTAAAAGCAGAGAGGAAATGGAGGCTTAGAGAGGTCGAGTGACATGCCCAAGGTCACACAGCCACAACCGGAAGCCAGCAATTCCAATGGCAAAATCCATGCTCTCTCTAAAACTTTGCTTCTCAACTAGAAGAATGAGAGCCTGGTGAGTGCAGGCTAGATTGAGGAGAGCCCACCGGACAGACACAGAACAGCTTCCGGAGCACCAGCCTTCCGTGGCCATTTGGAGTGGGAGGTGCAAAATGCAGCAAATGCATAAAACCTAACTTTTGCATCACACAAGGATTCCCATGTTGCAGGGGTAGAGCATAACACTCACATGGAGTTTTTTGGTTTGGGTTTGTTTTTCTGTTTTATTGTTTTGTTTTGTTTTGTTTTGTTGAGACAGAGTTTTGCTCTTTTTTTTTTTTTTGAGACGGAGTTTCGCTCTTGTTGCTCAGGCTGGAGTGCAATGGCGCCATCTCGGCTCACTACAACCTCTGCCTCCCGAGTTCAAGCGATTCTCCTGCCTCAGCCTCCCAAGTAGCTGGGATTACAGGCCTGTGCCACCAGACCCAGCTAATTTGTATTTTTAGTAGAGACGGAGTTTCACCATGTTGGCCAGCTTGTCTTGAACTCCTGACCTCAAGTGATCTGCCTGCCTTGGCCTCCCAAAGTGCTAGGATTACAGGCGTGAGCCACCACACCCAGTCTCACGTGGATTTTTGATGAAGCAACGTTCTTCTGTGATAGCAGCAGGCCTCCATTATCCTGGTCAATTGGCCTGCACAATTAGAGAAACAATGGTGGAAAACTTCGAGAAGCTTGTCTTCCGCCTCCACCAATGGAGAAAGCACCACTCCACTGTGACATGCTTCCTGATGACTTGCTGAACAGAAGGATGCACCCTCAGCCACCAAGGGTGTAGTTTGTGGGTGCCTCCCGGGTCCATCAGGTTGGCAACACAAATGCCAGCCCCTCACCCCAGCCCCTCACCCTAGAGTGATTTCAAAGTGTCTCACCTCTTAACTCTGATTCACAGAGCGGTGGGGAGGACGAGGTGGGGCAGGGCAGGGCCAGGCGTGGCGTGGCCACTCATGGAGCAGAGGGAGGGGTGGAGAGGTGCACTCTGAGTTTGTTGCCTTCATTTGCTTTGTTGATGAAGGAGAAGCCTGAGGGGCCTGGCAGCGGGGCTGAGGCTCTGGGCCTTCCTGCTCCCCTGGGTTTGACCCGGACTCCAGCTACCCAGGCATTGCCAGGCAGTATCCTGGGGAAAGGTGGGACCTGCTGCTTCCCACGCCTGCCCTGTGGGATGGGGAGGGCTTGGGGAAGGTGCTGCTATGCCCTGAGTCCCCGGAGCCAAAGACTCCCGAGGGTGACAAGCAGCCCTGCCCGACCCCAGGCCCAGGGGTGATGGCTGTTGGTGGCTCCCAGGCTGAGTCACTGTAGCCTTCCCGTCACTCTCTCTGACACCCAGAGACTGGGTCCTGCCACCCTGGGGTAAGGCAGGGGGCAGGAAGGTGCTTTCGAGAATGTAGCCCTGGCCGGGCACAGTGGCTCACGCCTGTAATCCCAGCACTTTGGGAGGCAGAGGTGGGCAGGTCACCTGAGGTCAGTAGTTTGAGACCAACCTGGCCAACATGGCGAAACCACTAAAAATACAACAAATACTAAATTACTAAATAAAAAAACACTAAGTACAAAAAGTACTAAAAATACAAAAATTAGCTGAGCGTGGTGGTGCACGCCTGTAATCCCAGCTGCTTCAGAGGCTCAGGCAGAAGAATTGCTTGAACCTGGGAGGTGGAGGATGCAGTGAGCCGAAATCATGCCACTGTACTCCAGTCTGGGAGACAGAGCGAGACTCTGTCTCATAAATAAATAAATAAATAAATAAATAAATAAATAAATAAATTCTTAGCTGTGCCAGAGGCTTAGGGAACTGGGAGAGTCTTAGGGAACTGGGGACCTAGGAGGGGAGGCCACGTGGGTAGGGCTCCCACCCCACTCACTTCAACTGGACATTCTCAGTTCAGGAAGTGATTTTGTTGTTGTTGTTGAGCTTCTGAGTAAAATTTCCTGTGAAAAGGGGTTTAGCAGCAGGGCGCAGTGGCTCAAGCCTGTAATCCTACCACTTTGAGAGGCCAAGGCAGGAGGATCGCTTGAACCCAGGAGTTCAAGACCAGTCTTGGCAACATGGTGAAACCTTCTCTACAAAAAAAAAAGAAATTAGCTGGGGGTGGTGGCGGGCACCTTGTAGTCTCAGCTACTCGGGAGGTGGGAGGATCACTTGAGCCCACGAGGTCGAGGCTGCAGTGAACGGAGATCACACCATTGGACTACAACCTGGGTGAGAGAGCAAGACCCTGTCTCAAAAAAACAAAACTAAAAAAAGAAAGAAAAAGGAGTTAACTGCTAAAAATCATTTTTGGGCCAGGTGCAATGGCAGAGTCCCAGCTACTCCGGAGGCTGAGGTGGGAGGATCATTTGAGTTCTGGAGGTGAAGTCTGCAGTGAGCTGTGATCACGCCACTGCACTCCAGCCTGGACAACGGAGCAACACGCTGTCTGAAAAAAATATAATAAATTAAAAATAAAGCCTGGGTGTAGTGGATCATGCCTGTAATCCCAGCACTTTGGGAGGCCTAGGTGGTCAGATCACCTGAGGTCGGGAGTTCGAGACCAGCCTGACCGACATGGAGAAAACCTGTCTCTACTAAAAATACAAAATTAGCCTGGTATGGTGGCACATGCCTGTAATTCCAGCTACTCAAGAAGCTGAGGCAGGAGAATCACTTGAAGCTGGGAGGCAGAGGCTGTGGTGAGCTGAGATCGCGCCATTGCACTCCAGCCTGGGCAACAAAAGCGAAACTCCATCTCAAAAATAAAATAAAATAAAAAAATAGCCGGGCGCTGTGGCTCACGCCTGTAATCCCAGCACTTTGGGAGGCCAAGGCAGGCAGATCACAAGGTCAGGAGTTCGAGACCAGCCTGACCAACATGGTGAAACCTCGTCTCTACTAAAAATACGAAAATTAGCCGGGCGTGATTGCATACCCCTATAGTCCCAGCTGCTCAGGAGGCTGAGGCAGGAGAATCGCTTGAACCGGGGAGGCGGAGATTGCAGTGAGTCAAGATGGCGCCACTACACTCCAGGCTGGGTGACGAGCGAAACTCATCCCAAAAAATAAATTAATAAAGTAATAAAATAAAGATAGAAATGATTTGGGGTCCCTGCACCCTACATAAAATGTCAAATCATAAGCCCCAGGGCCTACTCTGAACCAAGACCTCTCTGTTCCTCACTGTACCTCCTCAGAGAAGAAACTCTGGAAGAGCAAGAAAAGTGTTAGACTCAGAGTCAAGTGGACCCAGTAGAAAACCTCAGAAAAGGACAGCTGAGACTCAATGGAAGCTTATTTTTCTCTCATTGTGAAGATGTCGGCCGGGCGCGGTGGCTCACACCTGTAATCTCAGTACTTTGGGAGGCCGAGGGGAGCGAATTACTTGAGGTCAGGAGTTGGAGACCAACCTGGCCAACATGGTGAAACCCCGTCTCTACTAAAAATACAAAAAAATTAGCTGGGCCTGGTGGCAGGCACCTGTAATCCCAGCTACTTGGGAGGCTGAGGCAGGAGAATCACTTGAACCCGGGAGGTGGAGGTTGCAGTGAGCCGAATTGCACTACTGCACTCCAGCCTGGGCAACAGAGCAAGATGCCGTCTCAAAAACAAAAACAAAAACAAAATCTGTTTAGAGGGGCCCAGGGCTTGTATGGCAAGGAGTGTCACAGTGTCAGGAACCTGGGCTGCGTCTACTCCTTTCATCCTGTGGCCCTGCCGTATCTAGTTTTATTTTTTTCTTTTTGTTTGTTGTTGTTTTTTGAGATTGAGTTTTGCTCTGTCGCCCAGGCTGGAGTGCAATGGCGCAGTCTTGGCTCACTGCAACCTCCGCCTCCTGGGTTCAAGTGATTTTCCTGCCTCAGCCTCCAGAATGGCTGGGACTATAGGCTCACGCCACCACGCCTGGCTAATTTTTTGTACTTATAGTAGAGACGGGGTTTCACCATGTTGGCCAGGCTGGTCTCCAACTCCTGACCTCACGTGATGCACCCGCCTCAGCCTCCCAAAGTAGTGGGATTACAGGTGTGAGCCACTGTGCCTGGCCTCTTTTTTTCTTTTTTTTAGAGACAGAGTCTGGCTCTGTGGCCCAGGCTTGAGTGCAGTGGTGAGACAGGAGAGTAAGACCTGGAGGAAGGGAACCTGAGGACTTCCCAGAACTAAATCAAATGGAGAGGAGAGAGGAGGCATTTCAGCTACTACAGGAAATATCCTCTTCATTTGCATAGGGCGTTCACCAAGTAAATGACTTTGTAACTTCATCCTCTTCATTTACATAGGGTGTACACCCAGTAAATAGCTTTGTAACTTCACTTCGGTAACTCACTTTAAGCCTCTTCATTTACATAGGGCGCACACCAAATAACCAATGGAAACCTCTAGAGGGTATTTAAACTCCAGAAAATTCTGTGAAGGGCTCTTGAGCCAACGTGCTCCGGCCGTTCCCACTCTGTGTAGTCGATTGTACTTGTTTTCAATAAAACTCTGCTTTTGTTTCTTCATTCTTTCCTTGCTTTGTTTATACGTTTTGTCCAATTCTTTGTTCAAGACACCAAGATCCTGGAAACCCTCCAACGCTAACAGTGGCACTATCACAACTCACTGCAGCCTCTCCTGGGCTCAGGTGATCCTCCCACCTCAGCCTCTCAAGTAGCTGGGACTACAGGCCCACACCACCATGCCTGGCTAATTTTCGTGCTTTTTGTAGAGGTGGAGGGCTCCCTCGGTTTCCCAGGCTGGTCTCGAACGCCTGACCTTGTGATCTGCCCGCCTCAGCCTCCCAAAGTGCTGGGATTACAGGCGTGAACCACCGTGCCCGGCCTGGACCCTCCATTTCTTTTTTTTTTTTTTGAGACAGAGTCTCGCTCTGTCGCCCAGGCTGGAGTGCAGTGGCGCTATGTTGGCTCACTGCAAGCTCCGCCTCCTGGGTTCACACCATTCTCCTGCCTCAGCCTCCCGAGTAGCTGGGACTACAGGTGCCCACCACCACGCCTGGCTAATTTTTTTGTATTTTTAGTAGAGACAGGATTTCACCATGTTAGCCAGGATGGTCTCCATCTCCTGACCTCGTGATCCGCCCGCCTCGGCCTCCCAAAGTGCTGGGATTACAGGTGTGAGCCACCGTGCCCAGCCTAGTTTTCTTTTTTAAGACAGAGTCTCACTCTGTCGCCGAGGCTTCACTGCAACCTCCGTCTCCCGGGTTCAAGGGTTTCTCCTGCCTCAGCCTCCCAAGTAGCTGGGATTATAGGCGCCCACCACCATGCCCGGCTAATTTCTGTATTTTTAGTAGAGACGGGGTTTTGCCATGTTGGCCAGGCTAGTTTTGAACTCCTGACCTCAGGTGATCCGCCCGCCTCAGCCTCCCAAAGTGCTGGGATTACAGGCATGAGCCACTGCACCCGGCCACATGAATAGTTTTCATTTCTGAGATCACTTCGTGTTCAAAATGGTTGCTGAAACTCCTGCCATTTTATCTGCATTCCCAGAAGCGAGAAGGGAGTAGAGTGTGCCTTTCCTTTTAAGAACTCTTTATGAAGTCAAACACACTCCTTATATTGAGGCCAAAAATTAGTCACATGGCCACACCTACGTGTAAGGGAAGCTGGGAAATGTCTTAATTCCAGGCAGCAAATGCCCTGATAAAATATCAGCTTCTAATCCCTTGGATCTCTGTGGGAGGTGGAGGTGGGGAGTGGAAGTGGAGGACCGTGAGCAATAGCTGATGTAATCACTGAGAAGCTGTGTGTCCTTGGGCAAATCCCTTCACCTCTCTGAGCTCCTGCCTGTCTTTGAAATGAGGTTGTAGAAAGATCATCTCCAAGGACACTCCCTGCCTTGAAATTTTGAGACTGTGGAGCAGGGAGCCCAGGGTGGTCAAAGACAAGAACAGAAGCTGCTTGGGTTTAAAAGTTGCCTGGCCAGGCGCGGTGGCTAACGCCTGTAATCCCAGCACTTTGGGAGGCCGAGGCAAGTGAATCTCCAGGTCAGGAGTTCGAGAGCAGCCTGGCCAACACGGTGAAACCCCGTCTCTACCAAAAATACAAAAAAATTACCTGGGCCTAGTGATAGGCACATGTAATCCCAGCAACTCGAGAGGCTGAGGCAGGAGAATCGCTTGAACCCAGGAGGCAGAGGTTGCAGTGAGCCAAGATCGCGCCACTGTACTCCAGCTCTGGCGACAGAGTGAGACTCTGTCTCAAAAAAATATATATATATATTGCCTGTTCTGGGCCAGGCGCGGTGGCTCACGCCTATAATCCCAACAATTTGGGAGGCTGAGGCAGGCAGATCACGAGGTCAGGAGTTCAAGACCAGCCTGGCCAACATGGAGAAATCGTGCCTCTGCTAAAAATACAAAAAATTAGCCGGGCATGGTGGCAGGCACCTGTAATCCCAGCTACTCGGGAGGCTGAGGCAGGAGAATCTCTTGAACCCAAGAGGCAGAGGTTGCAGTGAGCCCAGACTGTGCCACTGCACTCCAGACTGGGCAACAGAGCAAGACTCCATCTCAAAAAAAAAAAAAAAAAAGAATGGCTACTCCATAGGCAGAGCAGGTGCGAAGGCAGCTAGTTGCCCTTTTGTTTGTTTGTTTCTGAGACGGCGTCTCCCTCTGTTTCCCAGGCTGGAGTGCAGTGGCATGATCTTGGGTCACTGCAACCTCTGCCTCCCGTATTCAAGGGATTCTCCTGCCTCAGCCTCCAGAGTAGTTGGGATTACAGGCATGAGCCACCACGCCCGGCTACTTTTTGTATTTTTAGTAGAGACGGGGTTTCCCCATGTTGGCCTGTCTGGTCTAGAACTCCTGACCTCAGATGATCTCCCTGCCTTGGCCTCCCAAAGTGCTGGGATTACAGGCCTGAGCCACCACACCTGGCCAAGCTTAACCATTTTTATGGTTATTTCTTGATTATATGCTAAATAGGGGGTGTATTATTCATGCCTCCCCATTTTAGACCATATAGGGTAACTTCCTGACGTTGCCATGGCATTTGTAAACTTTCATGGTGCTGGTGGGAGTGTAGCAGTGAGGACTACCTGAGGTCACTCTTAATCGCCATCTTGGTTTTGGTGGGTGTTGGCTGGCTTCTTTACTGCAACCTGTTTCATCAGCAAGGTCTTTGTGACCTGTATCTTGTGCCGACCTCCTATCTCATCCTGTGATTTAGAATGTCTTAACCTCCTGGGATTGCAACCCAGTAGGTCTCAGCTTCATTTTAGTCAGCCCCTGCTCAAGATGGAGTTGCTCTGGTTCACACAACTCAACACTTTGGGAGGCTGAGATGGGAGGATCCCTTCAGCACAGGAGTTCCAGACCAGCCTGGGCAACATGGTGAAACCCCCGTGTCTACTAAAAATACAAAAATTAGCCAGGCATGGTGGCGCATGCCTATAATCCCAGCTACTCGGGAGGCTGAGGCAGGAGAATCACTTGAACCCAGGAGGCAGAGGTTGCGGTGAGCCAAGATTGCGCCACTGCACTCCAGCCTGGGTGACAGAACAAGACTCTGTCTCAAAACAACAAACAAACAACGATCTGTCCTCTGGTGACAGGGGAGCCCGGATGCCTTGCTGGAGTGGATAGTCTGTGGCTCGGGGGAGACTCTCTAGGAGCCCGCAGGCCACCCTGTTCCTTCCTGCAAGGCCACTTGCTGCCCTTACCCCTCTGAGGGGCAGGCAGGGAGGGGAGAGGCTCTGGGGAAACCGCAGGGGGATGTGGTTGTGATCCAGGCCTGTGGAGGGAGTGCTGGGGAAGGGGAGACTTCAGCAAGGGCAGATGAAGCACTGGTTTTTTTTTCCTTTTTTCTTTTTTTTTTTTGAGACGGAGTCTCGCCCTGTTGCCCAGGCTGGAGTGCAGTGGCGTGATCTCAGCTCACTGCAAGCTCTGCCTTCCGGGTTCATGCCATTCTCCTGCCTCAGCTTCCCAAGTAGCTGGGACTACAGGCGCCCACCACCACGCCTGGCTAATTTTTTGTATTTTTAGTAGAGACGGGGTTTCACCGTGTTAGCCAGGATGGTCTCGATCTCCTGACTTCGTGATCCACCCGCCTCGGCCTCCCAAAGTGCTGGGATTACAGGCGTGAGCCACCGCTCCCAGCCAGATGAAGCACTGTGACTCTAGGGCATGTAAATTCCCTGGCAGCCAGGCCCTGGGAGCACCCCTCCCCTCCTGTGCCCTTGACACCTACCTCAGTGAGGCAGCCCCAGCAGCTGGGCAGCGGGCGGCAGAGAAGGGTGTCCTGGGACAGAGGTTTTCCTAGTCTTCCTTCAGAATGGAGGAAGCCCCTGGGGTGCCTGGACTTCCTGTAGGACCCAGGGAAGAAAGACAGCCATTCTCCCTGTCATGTGTTGGGAGCTCCAGCTGTTTAACACAAGAAGACATATAACTTTCATGGTTAAGAGCAGCGGTTCTGGGCCTGATGGCTTGGGTACGAATCCCAGCTCCTATGCATGCCAGCTGTGTTACCCTAGACAAATTACATAACTTCTCTGTGCCTCACTTTCCTCCACAGCAAAACGAGGAGTCCTGAGCAGGTGAGATCCCCTGACAGCTCTCAGGACAGCTGGAGTGCTCAGTGAAAGCTCTTCGTGCGATCACTGCGGAGGGTGAGCAGGGACATCGATAGGACGCTGGAGGGATTACCCTGTGTCCCCCGACCCGCCCGACTACAACAGCCTTGCAGATAAGCCGCGAGCCTGCCTGCTCCTCCTCGTGAGTTGGAGACAAGAGAGGGAGCAGAGGTCAGGGGCTTGTTTCTTTCTTTTTTTTTTTTTTTTGAGATGGAGTTTCAATTCTGTCGCCCAGGCTGGAGTGCAGTGGCGCAATCTCGGCTCACTGCAACCTCTGCCTCCCGGGTTCAAGTGATTCTCCTGCCTCAGCCTTCCCAGCAGCTGGGATTACAGGCATGCGCCACCATGCCTGGCTAATTTTTGTATTTTTAGTAGAGATGGGTTTCACCATGTCGCCCAGGCTGGTCTCGAACTCCTGACCTTATGATCTGCCCGCCTTGGCTTCCCAAAGTGCTGGGATTACAGGCGTGAGCCACAGTGCCCGGCCTGGACCCTTCATTTCTTTCTTTTTTTTTTTTTTTTTTTTGAGATGGAGTCTCGCTCTGTCACCCAGGCTGGAGTGTAGTGGCGCGATCTCGGCTCACTGCAAGCTCCGCCTCCCAGGTTCATGCCATTCTCCTGCCTCAGCCTCCCGAGTAGCTGGGACTACAGTCGCCTGCCACCACACCCGGCTAATTTTTTGTATTTTTAGTAGAGACTGGGTTTCACCGTGTTAGCCAGGATGTTCTCGATTTCCTGACCTCATGATCCTCCCGCCTCGGCCTCCCAAAGTGCTGAGATTACAGGTGTGAACCACCACGCCTGGCTGGACCCTCCATTTCTAATAAGCTCCTGGGAGAGTCCTCCCTTGTGCTCTGAGGGTGACTGACCGACCAGGCACTTCTGGGGCCCCTAATCCCTCCAACCTCAGCTGCTGTGGAGAGCTGACCCTCAGGGGGGTACGTCAGGATGCTGGGTAGGGCACCAGTTTCAGGGACGCCCAACACAGCCCTCCCCTTGGGGCTGCAAAGCCCTGGGACCAGCGGCCCAGCCCTGTCCCCAGGCAGGTCCTCAGACCTAGGACCACAGGGGGGTCTAGGGCCCAGGCCAAGGGCAAACCTGCTGGTATCTGAGCCCCTCTTGGTGGCTTCCTGGTGTGTGCACATCCTTCCCCAGGCAGGAGAGGAAGTAGGGCCAGCTCCTTCTCCTCCCAGGGCAAGACCTGAAGTCTCTGTTTGTGTGTCTGTCAGATTTGCTGTGAGGGCCACAGTGTCTCCACTGAGGCCTTATCCAGCCTCCAGGAGGTCCCATTTTTCAGGGAAAGGGCCTGGTGCTGAAGGCTGTCACTCATCTGACTTCAAATCCCAGCTTTGCCACTTCCAGGCTGTGTGACTCCAGGCAAGTTGCTTAACCTCTCTGTGCCCACTACTTTTGTAAATGGGGATATCATGGGATTCTCATGAGCTGTGAATAGCATCTGTTGATGTGTTTGTTTCTGTGCATTCAGACTTTCCCTCTTTCCTCAGGCACTTGCCGGGCAGCCTTCTGTGCCACATCCCTGGCCCTGCCCCAGGACACACCAGCTTCAGTGACAGGGATGGCTGGTGAACAGGAGGCCCAGGCCTGCTGCTGTGGCTGATGTAAATCCAAGGAGCTGTGATGACGCGGGAGAGGGGCGATTTGGGGGAAAATATGTGAAGGATGCCCCTGTGGGAGCAGGAGCCCCACTGGCAGGGGCAGGCCGGGGGTAACGCAGCCATAGGGAAGGGGCCCAGCTGGGGCTGGAGGGAGGGCCACCTACAGGAATGAGCTGTGGGGGGGGCGAGAAGGGCAGGCAGCTGGGGCTGAGGGAGACCAGCCCCCAAGACACTCATGGAGAAACTGAGGCAGAATCTGTACTTGGAGCCAGCCACCGCTCTCCACTGGCCCACACTGCTGCGATCCTTCCCACGCTGGGCAGCTGGCTGGAACCCAAACCCCCCACAGCGGGCCTGGCCTTCAGAGCCAGTTCCAGATGTTTAAATACCCAGCCTTCACCTCCCGCCACAGACACTTCCACTGGAAGGTGTTGGTGCCACATACCCAGTGCTGCCGCGCTAATATGGGGTGGGGCCCTTGCAGCCCCAAGGGGAGGGCTGCGTTGAGCGTTCTGGACACTGGCGCCCCACCCAGCACCCAGCAGGGGCACCCTGTGCTGCCCCTCCCCAGCTGCCTAGGCCACCGGCTCAGGAGAGCTCATCCCTTTGCAACCTTTCCCAACTCGACGCCACGCCAGGAAGTCAGGCGCTGCCCCCCAGCTCCCTCCCCACCATGCCCCGGGACCAAGACAGGAGGGCCAGCTGGGCCCAGGGCACTTTGCCAGTATCATCGGGTCCTCACCACAGCCCTCAAGGGGGTTTTCCTGTTCCACAGACAGAAGACTGAGGCCCGGGGATGGGACTGGGTCGTGGGAAATGCCAGGCCGTGCCTGGCCCCACAGAGTCCTGCGTAGCTGCCCGGCTGGCCCAGGGCTCAGATCCCCTCCTCCAGACCTGGCCCCAGCTGCTATGTGGGGCCCACTGAGGCCTATTGAGTCCTAATTGGATGCAATTAGGACATCACCTGATGCCCCTGTCAGGGTGGCTCCTCCCAACCGCTAGAGGACTCAGGCCGAAGGCATTTGGGGTGCAGCCCCCACCCTGGCCCTGGTGGGCTGGGGTCATACTCTATGTGCCCCCCGGCTGTCCAAGCAGGGGTGTATAGAGACTCTGGGGTGGGGTGAGGGTGAGAGCCTGAGAAGGCTGTTGCAGAGGACACACCGGAAACTGTCACCAGGCCCTGCCCTCAGCAGACCCGGGCCAGGGCCAGGAGGGCCTCCTGGGGGCCGCCATCTTTCTGTTCTGGGAAGGCTGGGTTGGGGGTGAGCTCCATGGGGCTCCTGTGTCCTCATCCATTGGTGGGATGCGGCTCCCTCCCGGGGACCTCTCAGGGCACTGATAAGAGCCACCAGGACTAGGTTCAGCCCACAGCGGGTGGGACGCACCCGCCCTCGGCGGGCCCGGGGTGGAGACCGGGAGTTTCTGGAGAAGGCCTTTCAGATTCTGAGGGCAGGCACTCCATGCCCCATCCCTGGAGCGTGAGTGACAAGTGTCTTTGTCACAGAAGGACAGAAAGGCCCCACATGGCCCCTGAGCAGCTCTGGGGAACGTTCTTGGTCCGGGTTCCTGTCTGGGGGTTCTGGAGTCTAGGATTCGAAGATCTGGGTTTTGAGGTCTTGGGTTGTAGGGTCTGCGGTTTGAAGCCCCTCTTGTAACCCAGGACAGAGGTGACAGTAGTGGGGTGGACTGGGCAGCCCCCAAAGTTCAGTGGACCTAAAGTGCTGGTGCTCAGCCCTGCCCAGGCAGCTGGCAGGTGGTCCAGAAACCCCTCGTTCTATGGAGACTGAGGCCCAAGTCTTTGGAGGTGGTCAGGGGTCTGTCCCAGAGCACCTTTGGGCGAAGGGTAGGGGGACGGCCACCCAAGACAACCCTTCCCAACACCAGCAAGGGAGCCCAGCATCTCCTCTGAGGCCACTGCCCTGTGGGTCCAGCCTCTCTGGGCTGGGTGTGTGGAGGCCGCTCCTATGGAGGCGTGGGCGGTGCAGCTCATTCCCCCGGGGCTCCCAGCCTCCCACCCCCATCCGGCCTCCTCCTCCAGAGCCTGGGGACTGGTGGATGCCTGCCAAGAACGCCCACAGCCTGCCAGGATGCACAGGAAGCACACACACGCCTAATCCCACCCCCATTGTCATAGATCCCTCTTGATTCTGGGCCTGTCTTTCTGGGGGAAACTGAGGCCCAGAGGGATTGAGGGCACCCAAGGTCCCCGAGTCTCCAGGTGTACCTTGGAGGCTGTGCTTTAGTGGGGCCTCCCCCGGCCTTCTTTGCAGTCCTGAGTGTGTAAAGGGGAGGAATCGGGGGCTGCCAGGCCTGGAGCCAAGGCCGGGGGTGGGGAGCAGCTGGCAGGGGTCCCGGCAGGAGGCCCGGCTAGGGGAGACCAGAACTCCTCTGCTCCTCCCTCCCAATGGCTTCCCACCCCACTCTACAGCGGGCCGCTGGCAGGCCCGGAAGGGCTTGGGAGTCAGAGGGTGCTTGCCAGGGCTCCTGAAGGCCTGAGGAGCTCCTGAGGGACTGGAGGCTCCGGGCCTGGAAGGCTGGAAGGCACTGGCCCTGCAGCTTGGTTCCCAGGGCTCCGCGTGTCTGAATCCAAAACAAAGGCGGCTCACAATGAGAAGGGGGGTGCTGGGGATCTGCCCCCGTCGTGCATGTGCGTCACCACACGGTGTCGAAGCCGACACCTGCCTCCGGGATGAGCGCATTGGGTGAAACTGCGTGCTTTGCATTGGGAACATGTTTGTGTGTGTGTGTTGGGGGGGTGTGCATTGGGGGTGTGTGTGCGGTGGGGGGCTGTGGGCTGGGATGTCCCTTGAGGTGATCAGCTCTCTATGTTCCGCACACACAAACACACAGTGTGACTGAGACACACATGTGAGTATTGAGATCTCCAGGGCTGACTTCCTGCCCAAAGCATGCCCTGGCCCCTGTCACTTTGTGTGAAATTCCTCCACCTGAGCACCTTCCCGGTAGAGCCACACGTTGCCTGTGATGGAGGGGCCATGACTAACCCAGGCACCGGGCCTGGAGGCTGGGCTGGCTGCACTGTACAGTGGCAAGACTGCCAGACAGCTCCGTGAACAGAGCCTCCATCAGGGTTTCACCATGTTGGCCAGGCTGGTCTTTAACTCCTGACCTCAGGTGATCTGCCTGCCTCGGCCTCCCAAAGTGCTGGGATTATAGGCGTGAGCCACGGTCTCGCTCTGTCACCCAGGCTGGAGTGTAGTGGCACAATCACAGCTCACTGTAGCCTCGACGTCCTTGGCTCAAGCGATCCTCCCACCTCAGCCTCCCAAGTAGCTGAGACTACTACAGGTGTACACCACCACACCTGGCTAATTTTTTAATTTTTTGTAGAGATGGGGTTTTGCCATTTTATCCAGGCTGGTCTTTTTTTTTTTTTTTTTGAGACGGAGTCTAGCACTGTCGCCCAGGCTGGAGTGCAGTGGCGTGATCTCAACTTGCTGCAACCTCCGCCTCCTGGGTTCCAGCGATTCTCCTGCCTCAGTCTCCCGAGTAGCTGGGAGTCCAGGCGCCTGCCACCACGCCCAGCTAATTTTTGTATTTTTAGTAGAGACGGGGTTTCACTGTGTTAGCCAGGATGGTCTTGAACTCCTGACCTTGTGATCCGCCCACCTCGGCCTCCCATTTACAGTAGACTGTTTTCTACTGTAAAAGGCTTTTTCAATCAACTTTGGTGTTAGGTGTCTATTTATTACTGCATAGTCAATTACCTCAAAGCTTAGCAACTGAAAACCAAACACCATCTCACAGCATAGGTGGGTTAGAAATTCAGAAGTGGCCCAGCCCATGGCTCCGGCCCAGGGTCTCCAGCAGGCTGCAGAGGGGACAGCAGTGACTTGGAGGGATTTCTTCCAAGCTCACCCACAGGGGGAAGCCTTCAGCTCCTGGTCACCTTCGCCTCTCCGGCCTGGGACAGCTGACTCTCCCCAGGGCAAGAGAGCAAGAAGGAGGGCCACCACTGCCCAAAACAAAAGTTGGTCTTTTTTTGGCTGGGTGCGGTGGCTCATGCCTGTAATCCCAGCGATTCTCCTGCCTCAGCCCCCTGAGTAGCTGGGAGTCCAGGTGCCTGCCACCACGCCCAGGCTAATTTTTGTATAGTTTCACCATGTTGGCCAGGCTGGTCTCAATCTCCTGACCTTGTGATCTGCCCATCTCAGCCTCCCAAAGTGCTGGGATTACAGGCGTGAGCCACTGTGTTGGGCCATGTGGGTTGTATTCTATTCCTAAATCACCCAGTCCTACCCACACTCAGGGAGTACACAAGGGAACAGACAGCAGGAGGCAGGGATCGCTGGGGGCCTTCCTGGAGGCTGAGTATGATGAGCGCCCGGTGACGAGTCCTACAGAGTTGGTAAGGGGTCTGCTCTTGGAATGGATCGTAGTCATACTTGAACACTTACTCTGTCCAGGCAATGCTCCGAGAACTTTAGGTTGAGCCCTCACTACCACCTCAGGCCCGGCATGTGAGCCTCACTTTATGGAATAATAAAGAGAAGAGAAGTGACTAGGCGCAGTGGTTCATGCCTGTAATCCCAGCACTTTGGGAGGCCGAGGTGGGTGGATCATGAGGTCAGGAGTTAGAGACCAGCCTGGCCAACGAGGTGAAACCCCGTCTTTACTAAAAATACAAAAATTAGCGGGGTGTGGTGGCGGGCGCCTATAATCCCAGCTACTCAGGAGGCAGAGGCAGAAAATTGCCTGAATCCAAGAGACGGAGGTTGCGGTGAGCCAAGATCATGCCACTGCTCTCCAGCCTGGGCGACAAAGCGAGACTCTGTCTCAAAAAAAAAAAAAAAATTAGTCGGCTTTGGTGGCACATGCCTGTAGTCCCAGCTATTCAGGAGGCTGAGGCAGGAGAATCCCTTGAACCCAGGAGGCGGAGGTTGCAGTGAGCTGAGATCGCGCCACTGCACTCCAGCCTGGGTGATAGAGCGAGACTCTATCTCAAAAATAAATAAATAAATTAATTAATTAATTAATTTAATTAAATAGAGAGAGAGAGGAAAAGGATCTTGTTCTCAAATCCCTCAGCCCATAAGAGCTCTGGAGCTGGCTGGGATTCCAGTCTACATGGGTTTGTACCCAAGGAGGAAGCTGGGCTGGGCAGGCTGTGCCTCAGAGCCTGCAAGATATGGCACTATGTCCCCCATGGGAGCTGATATTGTATCAGTTCAGGAAAAGGTGACATCAGAAGAGGCTCTGTGGGTGCCCTAAGCCAGGGGTGGAGGGTAGAGGGTTGGGGAGAGGAGCTCACCCCCAGGAGAGGGTTTGGAGGTTAGACAGAAGAGGGCTAAGGTCAGGGACCAAGGGCTGTGTGTCTAAAGATGGCCCAGGGAAGAGGGAGTCAGCTAGAATGTGGGGCAGGCCAGGAAGGGAGGCTGCAGTGGTGTGGATTCCTCTGGGGGAGCGGCCTGGTCATGCGATGGCACAGGAGCAGGGCAGTGTGGGGTTAGGGCCCATGGGGATCAAGCTTTCCGTTCTGGTGGCTGGGTGGGAGCATGGCCACATTCTTTACCTTCTCAGTGGGCCAGTGCTGCCCCAGACCCTGTCTGGGCTGATGCCCCAGATGTGGCCTCCCAGCTCACCAGCCCTGAGGCCATGTGTCCCAGGTGCCCCACCCAGGGCGGTGCCCCACCCAGGGCGGTGCCCCCCATCCATTCATTGCCCCAGCTAGTCCAGCCTATGTGCCCAGCACCCTGCCCTCTAGCCTCTGCCCTCAGCCCCTGGGAGCCATCACTCTTCATAAAGCAACCTGACCCTTAGGCCAGGCTGTCACACTGCTGGGCACTTCCCTCTCCAGGGAGCCCAACAGGCATCCTAACCTTTCCCAGACCTTTTTTCTTCTATTTAAATATATATATATTTCATATATATATATATGCATATATTAGAGATGGGGTCTTGCTAAGTTGGCCAGGTTGGTCTTGAACTCCTGGCCTCAAGCGGTCCTTTCACATCGGCCTCCCAAAGTGCTGGGATTACAGGCGTGAGCCACGGCATTTGGCCTCTCATACCTTTGAGAGTGCAGATGAGGAATTTTTGCAGAGGGCCGCAAGAATCCTGCCTACTCCGCCTTCCCCCGCCCCCACCACCACCCAACAAATACAGATATTTGGTGTCTCCCCAGAATCAATGTCCAGCACTGACCAGGGGCCACAAGCCCTGGCCAAGGCCTGTCTGCCTGTCCCAGTGTCTGTCTCTGTCCCTCCCGACCAGCCTCGGAATCTCTCCAGCAAACACTGGACCACTCTGCCCGGCTCCTCCCAGCTGCATGTATCCACCCAGCCCCCAGATGCCAGCAAAGTCTCCACTGACCACCCCCCAGAAGGGCGGGTGTGCCGTCCCCACCACCTAGTCCAGCCTAGCTGGCCACAGGCCTCCACCCGCATTTCCAGCCTTTGTCCGAGTCATTCTCCTGCCTAACCTGCCCCTCTCCCTTCTCCAAAGGTCCAGATCTTTCCCATCCTTTAGGGCTCTGCTCAAAGCCCGATAGCTGAGTCTGAGAAAGTGACCCAACCTCTTTGAGCCTCAGTTTCTCCGGCTGTAACAGGAGGCGGAGTTCCCCCCCTTGTCAGGGAACTGGGAGGGGGGAAGAGGGTGCGGCCGTGGGGAGCCTGGCCCACCGCATCCGCCCAGCCCGCGGGGCTCCCCATCCCGGCCAGTGGCTCCCTAAGCCTTGCCAGGTGGTGACGGCGCCTTGGGCGGCCCATTCCCGCCCCGCAAAACCAGCTAAGGGCCCCTGAAACGCTGCCCGGAAGGCCCCGCGGGAGAACATCTGCGCCGGGGGCCGGGGGCCGGGGGCTGCGGCGGGCGAAATCCGAGAGGCCCCGGGCTCTTCCTGCTGCGCGGCCGGGGAGGGGGGCGCCTGCCGGGTCGGGGCTGAAGGACCTGCGCGCAGCCCCAGGAGGCCCCGCCTCGCCTCCCAGTCTGTGAAATGGGGCGACGGCCTGGGCGTGGCGGCGAGTTCTTGTCCGCTGCCGGCGGGCGTGGTCGTCGAGGACAGAACTAGGGGAGGCGCAGAAACACCCGGAGGCGGCCCCGCCGTCTCCTCCCCGGGATCGCACACCCCGCAGGTTCAGGAGGAAGGCGCGGCCCGAGGCCTCGGGGGCGGGGTGTCGCTGAGATGAGAACCCGGACCCGACGGCCTCCGTTCCGCCTGAGCCCCTTCAAGGCTCCCGGACGGGCCTCAGTGGCTTCCCCGCCCCTCCCCACCGCGTCCCGGCTCCCCGGGTGGGGGGTGGGGTGGTCGCGTGCGGACGGTTCCCCACCCCGCGCGTGCGCACCTCTCCTCCCCCAGGAGGTTAGCGGGGACTCTGAACCCTGTCTCCAGCCCTGATGGGGAGGAGTAATCCGATTGCTTTCCAAACCCGGCCTCGCCTTGCAAACTTGTCCACCCCCAACCCACCCCCGCAGCCGGGCCGCCGCCTCCTCTGGGCCTGGTCTCCCCTTCAAGCCCCCGGCCTTGCGGGGAAGGGGGAATCCTTGATGCATTTTACAGACGGCACATAGGGTCGGGGCAGTGCTTTAACCTGAGACCAGGAGCCTGACTCTTCCAGGGCTCTGTGAGACAGCCTGGTGCCTGGCGGGGGTGACACAGCCCCACTGTCTGCCCCGCGTTTACAGCCAGGAACCAGACCTGAGCCAGTTCCAAGGGTGACATGTGCCGCAGAACTATGGGGAAGGGGGTATCCAGAGATTCCCAGTAGGAGACATGGGGAGACCAGCAGGGTGAGTTTGGACGGGACTAGAGAGGGCGCAGGGCTGGGGGAAGAAAGTACCCCCAGCGGTTGGCCCTGAGAGAGGATTCCAGGGCTCCCTTGAAAGAACAGCGGGGTGGGGGTGGGGAGCAGAAAGGAGGCCTGAGGGACAAGTGCAGCCTCTGGATCTCAGCCCAGCAGCCCGAGGAGCCACAGCTGGGTGCAGAGTGGCTCATTCGTATTTTACTAGATCCCTCCGGCCTCTGCCTTCCCAGGGCTCTGCAAGCCGGGGAAGAAAAGAATCGTTGCTTCATCCTGCAACTCCCAGACGGTGCTTCCCGACCCTGGTGCGGGTGGTGAGGAGGAGGAGGGAGGTGGGCGTGAGGCCTGCTTTGCAGTTGTTTGTGGAATACAGTAAGATTTTTGGCTGGGATGAGCCAAACAGGACGAAGAACCGAATTCTGCCGGGGCCGCTTAACGAAGACTGCCTAGGCGAGGTGGCCCAGGCTGGGGATGAGCCAGTGGAGGAGGAGGTCTCGAGAGAGGGGACAGCAGTGAGCCCAGCACCCTCTCCATGGGAGTCTGAGTGTAAGGCATCCCGACCTGGCTGCCAGCGTTTCTCTCTGCTGGCGGCTGCTAAGGTGCAGACAGGAAGCGGTCGGGGGCCTCTGTGTATGGGTGGAGGAGGCGGATGGTGGGGGGCAGGCAGGCGACGGGGCAGGGAAGACCCGATGAAAACTAGGACCTGTCCTGTGGACAGGCTTCACCGGCGGACAGTGGGGGAGTCTGGTTAAACTCTGAGTCTAAACCTCACGCTGGCCGGGCACGGTGGCTCATGCCTGTAAATCCCAGCACTTTGGGAGGCCGAGGCAGGCGGATCACAAGGTCAGGAGTTTGAGACCAGCCTGGCCAATATGGTGAAACCCCATCTCTACTAAAAATACAAAAATTAGCCGGGCGTGGTGGCAGGCACCTGTAGTCCCAGCTACTTGGGGCTGAGGCAGGAGAATTGCTTGAACCTGAGAGGCAGAGGTTGCAGTGAGCCAAGATCGTGCCATGGCACTCCAGCCTGGGTGACAGAGTGAGACTCTGTCTCAAAAAAAAAAAAAAAAAGAAATTACCAGGGTAGGGCATGGTGGCTCACGCCTGTAATCCCAGCACTTTGGGAGACGGAGGCAGGTGGATCGCTTGAGTCCAGGAGTTCAAGAGCAGCCTGGGCAACGTGGTGAAACCTCATCTTTATTAAAAATACAAAAATTAGCCGGGTGTGGTGGTGTGCGCCTGTAATCCCAGCTACTTGGGAGGCTGAGGCAGGAGAATCGCTGGAACCTGGGGTGCGGAGGTTGCAGTGAGCTGAGATTGCACTACTGCACTCCAGCCTGGGCGACAGAGCAGGACTCCATCTTGAAAAAAAAATCTCTACAAAAAAATACGAAAACTAGCCGGGCATGGTGGTGTGCACTGTAGTCCCAGCTGGCTCAGGAGGTTGAGGTAGGAGGATTGCTTGAGCCTGGGAGGCGGAGGTGCCAGTGAGCTGAGATCACACCACTGCACTCCAGCCTGGGCAAGAGAGCAAGACTGGAAAGAAAGAAAGAGAGAGAGAGAGAAAGGAAGGGAGGGAGGGAGGGAGGGAAGGAGGGAAGGAAGGAAGGAAGGAAGGAAGGAAGGAAGGAAAAAAGAAGGAAGGAAAGAAAGAGAAAGGGCCGGGCACGGTGGCTCACGCCTGTAATCCCAGCACTTTGGGAGGCCGAAGCGGGCGGATCACGAGGTCAGGAGATCGAGACCATCCTGGTTAACACGATGAAACCCCATCTCTACTAAAAATACAAAAAAATTAGCCGGGCGTGATGGTGGGTGCCTGTAGTCCCAGCTACTCGGGAGGCTGAGGCAGGAGAATGGCGTGAACCCGGGAGGCGGAGCTCGCAGTGAGCCGAGATCGCGCCACGGCACTCCAGCCTGGGTGACAGAGCGAGACTCCATCTCAAAAAAAAAAAAAAAAGAGAGAGAGAAAGGAAGGAAGGGAGGGAGGAAAGAAGGAAGGAGAAAAATAAATAACTGAACACATATTTATCTTACAGTTTCTCCGCATCAGGAGTCTGTGCATAATTAAGCTGGTCATTTGCTTAGGGTCTCACAAAGCTGCAATCAAGGGTCCCACTGGGATTTCAGTTGAATTTGGCTGGGGAAAGATACGCTTCTGAGCTCACTGAAGTTGCTGGTGGAGTTCAGTTATTTGCTGCTGTAGGACTCAGAGTTTCGGTTTTTGTTTTTTTTTTCTGTTTTGTCTGTTTGTTTGTTTGTTTTTGCCAACTATTGGATTTAGACGCTGTCCTTAGATCCTAGAGGCAAGCTGTTATTTCCACATGGCAGTTCCTTGCCATGGGGGCCTCTCAATGTAACAGCATGGCAGCTTCCTTCTTTTTTTTCTTTTTTGAGACAGAGTCTCACTCTGTCACCCAGGCTGGAGTGCAGTAGAGAGATCTCGGCTCACCGAAACCTCTGCCTTCTGGGTTCAAGTGATTCTCCTGCCTCAGCCTCCCAAGTAATTGGGATTACAGGCATGTGCCACCATGCCTGGCTAGTTTTGTATCTTTGGTAGAGACGGGGTTTCTCCATGATGGTCAGGCTGGTCTCGAACTCCCGACCTCCAGCGACCCACCCACCTCGGCTTCCCAAAGTGCTGAGATTACAGGCGTGAGCCACCATGCCTGGTGGCAGCTTCCTTCTTCTAAGCCAGTGAGAGGGGAAGAGACTCAAGCGGGATAGGCACGACAGTCTTATGTGATGTAATCACATATATATCCCATCACCTTTGTCCTGTTGGTTCCAGTGAGTCACAGGTCATTCCCACACTCAACAGGAGGGACTACAAAACGGTGCAAACACCAAGGGCAGGGATCTTTGGGAGCTACTTTTTTTTTTTTGAGACAGAGTCTCGCTCTGTCGCCCAGGCTGGAGTGCAGTGGTGTGATCTCAGCTCACTGCAACCTCTGCCTCCCGGGTTCAAGCGATTCTCCTGCCTCAGTCTCTTGCATACCTGAGACTACAGGCACATGCCGCCACGCCCAGCTAAATTTTTTTTGTATTTTAATAGAGACGGATCTCACCGTGTTGCCCAGGCTGACCTCGAACTCCTGAGCTCAGGCAATCTACCCGCCTCAGCCTCCCAAAGTGCTGGGATTATAGGTGTGAGCCACTGTCTCCAGCCTGGGAGTTACTTTGGAAGGAGCCTAACTACACTAAGCAACCAAAAAGAAAGGCAATTATTAACTTCATGAAAAACTGAAAGTTAAACCAGAAAGGAAACATAACCACAGTGCATTAGTTGGCTCAGTAGCAAACAATGTTTATATAATCATTATGATGAAACTGAATATTTATTTGATCCGAAATTGCTATATATTGATAATGAGAGGTGACACAGGGAGAGTATGGGGGGAGTGTTGCACGGAAGAGTGTAAAAAATGTGAAACTCATCTTCTGTAAGGGAAAGCCAGTAGATAATGGCTGGGTTGTTAAATCAAGTAACAGCAGGACAAAAATGTTATTTATAAACATGGAGATAAAATCCAGAAAAAGAAGCCAAAAAAGTTGAATGTGGCTGTCTCTGGGGAGGATTAAGAGTGGGATAGGTGGGGAGGGGCTGCTGCTTTTCATTATGTCTATTTGCCTTTTAAAATTCTATGCATATCGTGCCTATACTTTAAACTATTGCATTACTTGGAGAAAAATATACAGTAATTAATAGAGAAACGGGTAGGGGAGGAGAAGCATCCTTGAAGAGTGAACAGTGAAGTTCCCTGGGGGACAGGCTCCCATTTAGAGGCAGAGATGGGGGAGGAACAATATCCCCTGGGAACCCTCAGGGGCTCATACACCAGAAATTACAGTAACCAGAGCTTACACCAGAAGAATATAGTAACTACCTGGGGCCTGGGGGAGGTGGGCGTTCCTGGGGCTGGGAGGATTTGAGAGGATAGTGGTGGGGGTGAGCTTGGATCCTCCTTGGGATGGAGAAGGAGCCCCAGGCCCAGAGTGGGTTTCCCCCCACCCTAGGAGTCTCCCATCTCCATAGACATTTCCTGGGGAGACTCTGAAGGCTCTGACCAGGTTTGGTTTTGTTTTTAGAAAGGGGGGCTCGCTATGTTGCCCAGGCTGGAGTACAATGGCTATTCACAGGCATGATCATAGCTCACTGCAGCCACGAAATCCTGGGCTCGTGATCCTCCCACTTCAGTCTCTCAAGTAGCTGAAACTACAGGCATGCGCCACTGCAGCACCTGGCTTTTTTTTGCTGGGGGGAGACGGAGTCTCACTCTGTCGCCCAGGCTGGAGTGCAATGGCACAATCTTGGCTCACTGCAACCTCCACCTCCCGGGTTCAAGTGATTTTTCTGCCTCAGCCTCCCGAGTAGCTGGGACTGTAGGCGCCTGCCACCATGCCCGGCTATTTTGTTTTATTTATTTATTTTTGACAGTCTCACTCCCTCACCCAGGCTGGAGTACAGTGGCAGGATCTCGGCTCACTGCAACCTCCACCTCCTGGGTTCAAGTGATTCTCCTGCCTCGGCCTTCTGAGTAGCTGGGATTACAGGTGACTGCCACCATGCCCAGCTAATTTTTTTTGTATTTTTAGTAGAAGCGGAGTTTCAGCATGTTGGCCAGGCTGGTCTCAAACTCCTGACGTCAGGTGATCCACCTGCCTCGGCCTCCCAAAGTGCTGGGATTACAGGTGTGAGCCACCGTGCCCGGCCTTTTTTTTTTTTTTTGAGACGGAGTCTCACTCGTTCACTCAGGTTGGAGTGCAGTGGTGTGATCTCAGCTCACTGCAACCTCTGCCTCCCTGGCTCAGGTGATTCTCCCGCCTCAGCCTCCCAAGTAGCTGGGACCACAGGCATGCACCACCATGCCTGGCTAACTTTTTGTATTCTTAGCATAGATGGGGTCTTGCCCTGTTGGCCAGGCTGGTTTCAAACTCCTGAGCTCAGACAATCCACCCTCTTTGGCTTCCCAAAGGGTTGGTATTACAGGCATGAGCCACCGCGCCCCAGCCTATCTCTGTCACTTTCTCCCTCCCTTCCTCTCTCCATCACAGAATCTCTTTCAGCACCCAAGTCTGCACCCTGCTTCACTCACTCAGCAATCTGTCCAGGAGCTCCTTCAATGTCAAGATATCCAGAAAGATCTGTCTTCCTCCTTTTCCAGGGCCCTGTGCGGGAACCCCCTGTACCTGGTCCCCTGTGATGGGTGCTCAGGTTGGTGCAGAACTTTGCTTTTATTAATTATGCGACAGATGGAACCCCCCAGTACATCCTACCAGGCTTTCTTTTGCCCTGGGATGCCCTAGGAACCTGCCCTGGGATGCCAGGTCCATCTAGGGACAGTCGTCATAGGCCAGGTGTCCCAGGCTCCAGCAGCTGTGTGGACAGCTGTGAGGAAAGGAGAGTAAGGAGGAAGAATGCTGGTGACTTTGGGTCAGAAAGGGATTTCTGGGCTGGGTGCAGTGACTCACACCTGTAATCTCAGCACTTTGGAAGGCTGAGGCGGGGAATCACTTGAGGAGTTCAAGACCAGCCTGGGGAACATAGCGAGACCCCGTCTCAAAAAAAGAAGAAGAAGAAAGGGACTTCTGGGGTTTCCTTGGTTGCTGGCACTCCCCAAGGGCATAGGGCTATGTCTGGGACTGCCAGGCTGCCACTGTGGGCCTGGGCACTGGTGATGGGGGGTGGGGAGATGGCTGAGAGTCCCTGTCTGGAGCACAGTCCCTGTCTGGAGCACAGTCCCTGGCTGGAGGGTGATTCGGCTGTCAGAGGCATTTGAACCAGAGCAACTCCATCTTGAATAGGGGCTGGGTAAAGTGAGGCTGAGACCTACTGGGCTGCACTCCCAGAGGGTTAAGGCATTCTAAGACAGGATGAGATAGGAGGTTGGCACAAGATACAGGTCATAAAGACCTTGCTGATAAAACAGCTTGGAGTAAACAAACCGGCCAACACCCACCAAAACCAAGATGGCGACAAGAGTGACCTCTGGTCGTCCTCACTGCTACACTCCCACCAGCACCATAACAACTTATAAATGCCATGGCAACGTTAGGAAGTTACCCTATATGGTCTGAAAAGGGGAGGCATGAATAATCCACCCCTTGTTTTGCATATCATCAAGAAATAACCTTTGGGTGTGGTGGCTCATGCCTATAATCCCAGCATTTTGGGAGGCTGAGGTGAGTGGATCACTTGAGGCCAGGAGTTAGAGACCAGCCTGGCCAACATGGTGAAACCCCGTCTCTACTAAAAATACAAAAATTAGCCGGGGGGTTTGATCCCAGCTACTTGAGAGGCTGAGTCAGGAGAATTGCTTGAACCCAGGAGGTGGAGGTGGTGGTGAGCCAAGACCGCGCCATTGCACTCCAGCCTGGCCAACAAGAGTGAAATTCCGTCTCAAAAAAAAAAAAGGGGGCAACCAGCAGGCCTCAGGGCTGCTCTGTATGTGAAGTAGCCATTCTTCTTTCCTAATCAACTTGCTTTCAGTTTACTCTATGGACTCGCCTGGAATTCTTTCTTGTGTGAGATCCAAGAATCCTCCCTGTCTTGGGGTCTGGATGAGGACCCCTTTCTGGTAATATGGCCTCTTACCCCCTTTGTATACCTTAAGGTGGCCTTGGGCAACTTACATCTCTGGGCCTCAGTTTCCTCCTCTAAAAAATGGGGATAACAAAAGCCCCTCTCCTAGGAGAAGAGGCAGGAAACAGCTGGGCAGGGCAGAGAGCCTATCCGGGGAGCCCGGGAAGGGGATATGAAGGAAAGGCTTCAGGAATTGAGTGGGACAGGGTATGGGTCAGAATTCTGGTCTGAGCTGCCTGCCCCATGACTCCAGGCCTTCCTGTGGCAGGGCCCAGGCACCTGGCCTCCAAGCCTCAGTTTCCTCGACCCAGCAATGGGCATGGCAGCCCCAACCTTGGAGTGACATATTGTCTAATAACCCTGACTTACTCCCCACCTCCCACGCCCAGGGGCCCCTGCGGTCCTGAGATGGGCCAAGTCAAGCCACACCTCTCTTCCGGCGGGAGCAGCCTGACCAAGTCCCACTTGCTGTTCTGCCAGGGAGCCTGATTTTGGCACTGGTGTATTTCCAGAGCCAAGGTGGGTGCCCGGTCTGAGGCCCTAGCGGGTGTCTGGATCCCTTCCTGGGCCCCCCTTGCCTCCCTCAGTCCTGGCTTTTGGGACTTAGCAGGGGAGGAAGTTTTTTGTTTTGTTTTGTTTTGAGACGAAGTCTCACTGTCACCAAGGCTGGAGTGCAGTGACACGATCTCGGCTCACTGCAACCTCCGTCTCCTAGGTTCAAGCGATTCTCCCGCCTCAGCCTTGCGAGTAGCTGGGACTAAGCCACATGCCACTACACGGGCTAATTTTTGTATTTTTTAGTAGAGACGAGGTTTCACTATGTTAGCCAGGCTGAACTCCTGACCTCATGATCCGCCCACCTCGGCCTCCCAAAGTGCTGGGATTACAGGCATGAGCCACCGTGCCCGGCCTATGGGAGGAAGTTCTGACATGGATGGCAGGGGTGGGGAGGGCAGCTGAGGGCTCTGGAGCAGAGGCTGGGGCCCCACTCTGGCTTTCCCTGGCCCTAGAGGAAGGGTGAGGTCTGAGGGTGTGGGGGCCTGAGAGCAGGGCAGCACAGACACCCACTCTGAGACCACTTGGTTGTCCCAGCCACCGGGTTCTAGGTGTCTGGGGCCAGGTGGGGTTTTCTCTCTAAGCCCAGAGTGACCTCCCCACTCCCAGCCTTGCCCAGAGCAAGTCTTGCTGAGTTCTAAGGTGAACTCCCACTTGCTCCAGACCAGGGACACAGGGTCCTGCAGGCCTCCCGGAGCAAGCACTCCTGAGAGGGCTTCTCCACGTGGCCACAGGACAGACTGTGCTTCATCCGGCACCGCACGCTCAAACACACACACCTGAAACAAAGGCTTCACGAACAGGCCTGCCCTTACGACACACCATGCTCTTGCTCCACGAACAGGCCTGCCCTTACAACACACCATGCTCTTGTTTAGTCTTCCTTATGTTTTTTGTTTTTGTTTTTTGAGACGGAGTCTTGCTCCATCTCCCAGGCTGGAGTGCAGTGGTGCAATCTTGGCTCACTGCAACCTCTGCCTTCCAGGTTCAAGCGATTCTCCTGCCTCAGCCTCCTGAGTAGCTGGGATTACAGGCACACACCACCATGCCCTGCTAGTTTTTCTATTTTTAGTAGAGAAGGGGTTTCACCATGTTGGTCAGGCTGGTCTTGAACTCCTGACCTCGTGATCTGCCCGCCTCGGCCTCCCAAAGTGTTGGGATTACAGGCGTGAGCCACCACACCCGGCTGTCTTCCTTATATTTTTAAATGCCAGCTGTTTTATGCACAATTGTGCCAAACTGGAAACAACCCAATTATCCATCAACTGGTAAAGGAATAAACTAATGTGTTATCTTTGTTTGTTTATTTAATTTTGAGACAGGGTCCCACTCTGTCACCCAGGCTGGAGTGTGTTATCTTTGTTTGTTTATTTAATTTTGAGACAGGGTCCCACTCTGTCACCCAGGCTGGAGTGTGTTATCTTTGTTTGTTTATTTAATTTTGAGACAGCGTCCCACTCTGTCACCCAGGCTGGAGTACAGTGGAGACATCACAGGAAACTACAGCCTAAACCTCTTGGGCTCAAGTGATCTTCCCACCTTGGGCACACCTGGCTAATTTTTTTTTTAATTGAATGTGGTATATTTATTTAAAAGGAATGCTGGCCAGGTGTGGTGGCTCATGCCTGTAATCCCAACACTTTGGGAGGCCAGGGTGGGTGGATCACTTGAGGTCAGGAGTTCAAGATCAGCCTGGCCAACATGGTAAACCCTGTCTCTATTAAAAATATAAAAGTTAGCCATGCATGGTGGTGCACACCTGTAATCTCAGCTACTCGGGAGGCTGAATCACGAGAATTGCTTGAACCTGGGAGGCAGAGGTTGCAAAGTAAACCGAGATTATGCCGCTGCATTCCAGCCTGGGTGATAGAGCGAGACTCTGTCTCAAAAAAAAGAAAAAAAAATTATAATGGTAAATTTTGCTGTGTATATTTTTATCAGTGTTTAAAAAAATAAACATAACAAACTCTCCCTTGGTTCTGCCATGCTCCTTGTAGGGCAGGCTACAAAATTTGCAGGGCCCACTGTAAAATGAAACTACAGGGCCAGGCACAGTGGCTCATG
Source organism: Pongo pygmaeus (assembly GCF_028885625.2). Classification (NCBI taxonomy): domain Eukaryota; kingdom Metazoa; phylum Chordata; class Mammalia; order Primates; family Hominidae; genus Pongo; species Pongo pygmaeus. The sequence continues at coordinate 101,640,841 of NC_072388.2, forward strand.
CCTGTAATCCCAGCACTTTGGGAGGCCGAGATGGGTGGATCACCTGAGGTCAGGAGTTCGAGACCAGCCCGACCAATACGGAGAAACCCCGTCTCTACTAAAAATACAAATTTAGCCGGGTGTGGTGGCACATGCCTGTAATCCCAGCTACTTGGGAGGCTGAGGCAGGAGAATCGCTTGAACCCAGGAGGCGGAGGTTGCAGTTGAGCCGAGATCATAGCGCTCCATTGCGCTCCAGTCTGGGGGACAAGAGCAAAACTCCGTCTCAAAAAAAAAAAAAAAAAAAAGGAAGAAAGGAAGGAAGGAAAGAAAGAGAGAGAAAGAAACTACAGGGACTCTTGTTAAAAAATTATTAAGAATTTCAAATGGCAACAGCAGCATATTAAACCAAGCGTGGTCTCTTCTAGGCTCAGGACCCTATGGCATTGCACAGGTCGCAGCCCAAGCGCAGGCCTTGAGCGCAGGCCCCAGCCCCTTCCCTCTCTGGGACTTGTCTTCTGGCCCCTCACTCCTGCGATGAGCTTTTCTTTCAGCTGGTGAAGGGCCAGAGACTTCGGACCTCTGGGCCTTTGTCCAGGACGTTCCCTCAGCGCTCAGTGCCCTTGCTGGTGGCTTCCTACATCTTCAGATCCCGGCTGAGCTCTGCTCAAATCCGGGACTGGGTAGTCACTGGGGCAGCCACTTGGCTGGGGCGAGGCCACCTCGCTCCGGGTCTTGTCCCGCCCAGGCCAGCGCCAGCCCGGGCTTGCCATGGACTGGCTCCTGGGCGTTAGATGAATGAGTCGACTCAACCCGGGCCGCCACGTTGTGTTCAGAACACCGACAGTCGCTCCCAGGCAACCAGCACCTGCTGCGCCCCCAGTTTCCAGCGACCTGCCCAACCGCGTGGACTCGCATCCACGTGCCCGGCGGGGCCGCAGCAGAAAGGCTCGGACCCCCCAGGACGATCGGCCGGTGGGGGCCGGTGGGGCCGCGCGGGGGCCGCAGACTCGGGGGCGGGGGGCGCCAGGCTTCCGGATCCTGCCCCCCGCCCGGTGGGGAACAGCAGGACAGCGCCGGGGCCGTTTCGCTTTCCTCCGCGCTCATTTGCCGGGAGGGGACCCCGTGCTCCGACCTGAAGGTGACGGCAGAGCCTGCGGGATGCCTAGGCCGGTCCCGCCCTACGGGCCCCGGGGGCGACCCTCGCGCTGACATTGGCGTCCAGGCCGCGGCCCCTGCCTCCGCGCCCACCCACGCCGGCCCCGGCCCTCGCTCCCCCGGGAAAAGCCCCGCCGGCGGCCGCGAGAGCGCGGAAGCGCGGCCATGGTGACCGCGAGACAAAGACCCGGCGGCGGGGGGAGGCGGCGGAGAGACCCCGCCAGCGCGGAGACCCCAGGGAAGCTTCTCTGGAAGACCTGGTGCTGGTCCGCTCTCCCGGGGCCTCAGTTTCCGTATCTGGACAACGGGGGCGGGGTCACAGCAGCCCCTCGGGCTTATAGCCGGGTTGTTCTTTCCTTAAATCTCCTCCCTCTGCCAAAATAAAAAACCCCACAGGGCAGGGCGCGGTGGCTCACGCCTGTAATCCCAGCACTTTGGGAGGCCGAGGCAGGTGGATCACTTGAGGTCAGGGGCTCGAGATCAGCCTGGCCAACATGGTAAAACCCCATCCCTACTAAAAATACAAAAATTAGCCAGGCATGGTGGTTTGCACCTGTAATCCCAGCTACTCGGGAGGCTGAGGCAGGAGAATCGCTCAAACCCAGGAGGCGGAGGTTGCAATGAGCCAAGATTATGCCATTGCACTCTAGCCTGGGTGACAGAGCGAGACTGTCTCCAAAACAACAACAAAAAAGGCAGAGGAGTGGGGAGTCCGGAAGGCTCCGCTGGTCCAGCCCACCCCTCAGGGGACAGACTGGTTGACTTGACGGGTTCACTGAGGGTTCTAGGACCAGCCCCAGGTATAGTGCCCTCCCTGCGGTGTCCTGAGGTAAAGCCTGCCACTCTGAGCCTGCCTTCTCTCGCCAGGAGACAGGACCTTGTCCGCTGCAGCTGGGACATGGTGTGGATAAAACCTGTCAGACAGTGGGCGTCCTCCTGCCCTGAAGCCTCCCCTCTCCCTGGCAGCCCTCAGACCCCCCCAGATTCTGGTCTCTCGGCCTGCTGTCTCCTTTTTCCTTGGTACCTTGGCACCTGAACTCACTTGGAATGTCTAAGGAGCTGCCTGTGACACCATGGGGACCTCTATTGGTCCCAGCATCCCCTGCCCAGCCCTGGGGGGCATCAGTGTCAGCCCTGCCAAGGATCAGTCAGCCAATCAACAAACCGCAGGGATCACCCAGCTCATGGGTGTGAGTGCAGGGAGGCAGGGAGGGCCATACAATGGGGAGATGTGTGTGGTCCTCCATGTTCAGAGATCCTCATGTTCAGAGATCCTCAGGCCACTCTCCCAGGGATGGGAGCTCCCCTCCCCATCAGGGGTAGCCCTAGGGCCCCCAGCCCCACTCTCATCTCACCTAGGGCCAGCCTCTCTGCGAACCCCTGGACTCATATCACGTGTGCGGGGCCCAGCTTTGAAGTGGAAGACCAAACCTTGGCATTGCTTTTGCGGAAGCTCAGGAAATGCCCACAATATGGCCTGACCACCCCATTCACACGGGGATGGAGGGAGCACCCTGGTCACCTGGGGGTTGTGGTTGGAGAGTGCCCTCCAGCCGAGCCTGCAGCCCAGACTGAGCTAGACTGGAAGGGGTAGAAGGGCATTCAGGTAGGGACACAGCCTGGGCAAAGGGGCCCTGACCTTTGGCAGCTGCGGGAAGATGGGCCCGCCTGAAAGGGAGGCTGCATTGCATGCAGTCAGGACCTGGGCTGCAGGGCTCAGCCTCTAGACAGCAGGAGCACAGAAGGGCGTGGCAGGGTCTCCTGCCCGGCCATAACAAACAGGCCCAAGACCTGTTCACACAGGTCACAGGAATATGCTGGGTTTGCTTTATGTATAATTTGTGATTCATACCTCTCAGTCTTCCAGAAAGATGCAGTCTACAGAAACTCAGAAACAATCAATTTGTAAGAATAGACATAGATAATTTTGAACAACCAAGATTAGTGGGAGATATGGATTTACCCAATTCTAGGACATTAATGATTAGTAATCAGGCATCAAACATAGCTATGGTCAGCCGTGGTGGCTCACACCTGAAATCCCAGCACTTTGGGAGGCCAAAACAGAAGGCTCACTTGAGTCCAGGAGTTCTAGACCAGCCTGGGCAACAGAGTGAAACCCTGTCTCTACAAAAAATAAAAATAAAATAAAATAAACAAATTAGCCTGTGGTCCCAGCTACCAGGGAGCCTGAGGTGGAAGGATCGCTTACGCCCGAGGTTGAGGCTGCAGTGAGCAGTGATTGCACCACTGCACTCCAGCCTGAGTGACAGAGTGAGGCCCCGTATTTAAAAAAAACCCAAAAACTTAGCTATGAGTTTCCTGGCAGTCGAGGCAAAAAGGGAATGAGAATGGACTATGGAACTTCACTGTGTGATCACAGCGGAGTATATCAGGCAGCCAGGAGGCCCTCACTTGTATACCCAAGCCTCAGGCAGCAGGCATGTTCTGTGGTGACCTCTGGAAACAGGCCATCAGGGCCGGGAGGACAGAGATGGCTGTGAGCTGGGCCTGCACCCTCAGGGCCCTGCCTGTTGAGTGGCTCCAGGGTGTCTTGCCCTGTCTGGGCCTCTGGGCCAAGGCTCACCCAACTCTCTGGGTCACAGGGGCTCAGGACCTCAGTGGCAGGTCATGAGGATGGCTGCCCTGCCAGCCTCAACCTGGCTCCCCACCCCCTGCCTGCTTTTTTTTTTTTTTTTTTTTGAGATTGAGTCTGGCTCTGTCACCCAGGCTGGAGTGCAGTGGCGCGATCTCGGCTCACTGCAAGCTCCGCCTCCCGGGTTCACGCCATTCTCCTGCCTCAGCCTCCCGAGTAGCTGGCACTACGGGCGCCCGCCACCACGCCTGGCTAATTGGGTTTTTTTTTGTATTTTTAGTAGAGACGGGGTTTCACCATGTTAGCCAGGATGGTCTCGATCTCCTGACCTCGTGATCCGCCTGCCTCAGCCTCCCAAAGTGCTGGGATTACAGGCGTGAGTCACCGCGCCCAGCCCTGCCTGCTTCTTAAGTGGCCCAGGAGGACAGGGAGCGAGCTTGTCTCTCCCCACTGCAGGGTCTGAGGGCTGGGGACTGTGCTGACACTGGTCTCTCCCCTGCCTAGGCACATCCTGTTCCTAGTGCCTGGAACACCCTTCCCACCCTCACCTGCCTGGCAAATTGTTCTTCACCTCTCGGTTCACATGTCGCCTCCTTCAGCTTTAAATTCCTACACGAGGCCAGGCGCAGTGGCTCACGCCTGTAATCCCAGCACTTTGGGAGGCTGAGACGAGCAGATCACGAGGTCAAGAGATCGAGACCATCCTGGCCAACATGGTGAAACTCCCTCTCTACTAAAAACACAAAAAGTTAGCTGAGCATGGTGTCATGTGCCTGTAATCCCAGCTACTCGGGAGGCTGAGGCAGGAGAATGGCTTGAACTCGGGAGGCAGAGGTTGCAGTGAGCCCAGATTGAGCCACTGCACTCCAGCCTGAGAGACAGAGTGAGACTCCGTCTCAAAAATAAAATAAAATAAATTCCTACACAAAGGCTGGGGCTGGCTCCGAGTGAGCGGGCCTCGGGTATTTGTGGGATAATCTAACTTGGGAGTGTCTGAGTAGGAAAAAACTTTAGGTTCTTCAATCCCATCGTGCATGGGGAAACAGAGGCCCTGTGCTGGTAAGTAATGGGGTAGAAGCCAGGGTGGCTGCCTCAGTCGGAGGGAAAGCGGCACCAAGATTCACAGGACAGCTCTGGGGTCCTGGTCGGAGTCCCTGCTGTGCCGCCTTCTCACACAGTGACCCTGAGCAAGCTGCTTGCCACGAGATGTCGGCTCCATAACAGTGGATAGGTTCAGCCGTGGGAAGCCCTTGGCAATCCCCTGTTTCGCACCCTGTTGGTGCTCAGCTGGGTTCGCTCTGACTAGCACTGTACCTTGGTCACCACCTCGACTGCCACACACCCTCCTCCAGTGGAGACAGAGCCAGGGGTCTCTCAGCTTCCCCAACCCGGCTCCGCATTGTCCAGCCTCAGGGATTTGGAGACAGGGACAAACTAGCCATGCGGGGGAAAGGTGTTCCAGAGGAGGGAACACAGTGAGCCAAAAAGAGGACGGGATGGGGCAGGGCTTGTTCCAGGAACAGGCTGGGGTCACTTTCCCTTCTCCAGAGTCCAAGGCACATGGGTGGTGGGAGAAGAGGTAGAAGAAGCTGAAAACCAGCCCACAAGGCCCTAAATGCCTGGCTAAGAAGCTTCAGTCTTTCACTGAAGTTTTGGAGCTAGGTTGGGTGCAGTCAGATAGCTTGGGGTCTGGGCTGGAGCATCTGGTGGAGAGTGAGACACCGGTGTGAGCTGCAGCCCTCGCTGTGGGTCCCAGCACCCAGGACTGCACCCAGCCCAGGACTGCAGCAAGCAGGCACAGGATGCGTGGCTGACTGAGGCCTGTACTCGGATTGGAGTCACCTAGGAGGTCGGCTGAGATGGCTTCCAGAAGGGCCTTGCCCCAGGCCGGACCCCAAGAGGAAGCTGGCTCTATGTCCTTGGACGAGTTAGGAACTCATTGGGGGTGGCTGTGGTTTTATTTGGGGATTCAGCTGTGCCCTGCACGCCAGCTGCTGAGCAATGTCTCCAGGAAGCCACAGCTGCCCTCTGGGAGGCAGGGGGCCAGGTATAGTAAAGCGGATGCCCCAGTGGCTCATGCAGGAGCTCTCTCAGACGCCAGAACCCCAGCCAAGGAGGCACCCCAGACCCAGGCCCACCAGGGCCAATGTCCCCACTCCACAGCAGGGGCACTGCGGCCAGGGTGGACACCCAGACTTGCTGCCCACTGGTCATGTGGTCTGGGCAAGTCTCTTCCTCCTCCCTGAGTGAGGTGAGGCAGGATAGGCTAGGATATGTGGTGGTAAGAAACAGTTCCAGTCTCTTTTTTTATAATTTCCTACAGACTTTTTGTTGTTGTTGTTGATACAGAGTATCGCTCAATTGCTAAGGCTGGAGCGCAGTGGCGCTATCTCAGCTCACTGCAACCCCCACCTCCCAGGTTCAAGTTATTCTCTTGCCTCAGCCTCCCGAGTAGCTGGGATTACAGGCGTGCACCACCAAACCTGGCTAATTTTTGTGCTTTTAGTAGAGATGGGGTTTCATCATATTGGCCAGGCTGGTCTTGAATTCCTAACCTCAAGTGATCCTCCCGCCTCGGCCTCCCAAAGTGTTGGGATTACAGGCGTGAGCCACCGCACCCGGCCAACCTGTAGATTTTTTTAGATAAAACAGCTTTATTGAGATCTAATTCACATATCACACAATTCATTTTAAAGTGTGCAGCTCTCTGTGGTGGATGGCATATTCACAGAGTTGTGCAACCATCACCACAATCAATTTTAGAACATTTTCGAGGCCGGGCGTGGTGGCTCACACCTGTAATCCCAGCACTTTGGGAGGCCAAGGCGGGCAGATCACCTGAAGTCAGGAGTTTGAGACCAGCCTGGGCAACATGGTGAAATCCCCTCTCTACTAAAAATACAAAAATTAGCTGGGCATGGTGGAGGGCGCCTATAATCCCAGCTACTCTGGAGGCTGAGGCAGGAGAATTGCTTGAACCTAGGAGGCAGAGGTTGCAGTGAGCCGAGATTGCACCACGGCACTCCAGCCTGGGTGACAGAGCAAGACTCTGTCTCAGAAAAAAAAAAAAAAAAAAGAACATTTTAAGCACCCCCAAACACACCATGTACCCATTAGTAACCACTCTCCATTTACCTGCTCTGCCCAGCCCCTGGCAACCACTCACACACTTTCCATCTCTATGGGTTTGCGTGTTCTGGACATTTCATATGACTGAAACCATATGATGTGGCCTTTTGTGATTGACTTCTTTCACTTAGCAAAACTTTTTAAAAATAGCTTTTATTGGCTGGGTGCAGTTGTTTATGCTTGTAATCCCAGCACTTTGGGAGGCCGAGGAGGGCAGATCGCGAGGTCAGGAGATCCAGAACATCCTGGCCAACATGATGAAACCCCGTCTCTACTAAAAGTACAAAAATTATCCGGGCGTGGTGGTGCATGCCTGTAATCCCAGCTACTTGGGAGGCTGAGGAAGGAGAATCGGAGGTGGCAGTGAGCCGAGAGCCCACCACTGCACTCCAGCCTAGAGACAGAGCGAGACTCTGTCTCAAAAAAAAAAAAAGAAAGCTGGCTGGGCGTGGTGGTTCACGCCTGTAATCCCAGCACTTTGGGAGGCCGAGGCGGGTGGATCACGAGTCAGGAGATCAAGACCATCCTGGCTAACATGGTGAAACCCCGTCTCTACCAAAAATACAAAAAATTATCCAGGCGCGGTGGCGGATGCCTGTAGTCCCAGCTATTCGGGAGGGTGAGGCAGGAGAATGGTGTGAACCCGGGAGGCAGAGTTTGTAGTGAGCTGAGATCACACCAGCCTGGGCACAGAGCGAGACTCCGTCTCAAAAAAAAAAAAGAAAGCTTTTATTTTTCAGAGCTGCCTGAGGTTCACAGCCAAATTAAGCAGAAGGTACAGAGAGTTCCCATGTACCTCTGCCCCCACACATGCACAGCCGCCCTCACAATCAACATCCCCCGCTGGAGCCGCACATTTGTTACAACTGATGAACCTACACAGCCACATCATCACCCGAAGTCCAGGGTTTACATGAGGGTTCTCTCTTCCTGCCGGATGCTTCACGCGTTCGGGCCAATGTATAATGACTTGTCTCCGCCATTAGGGTTTTATGCAGAATAGTTTTTGTTTTGTTTTGTTTTGTTTTTGAGACGGAGTCTTGCTCTGTCGCCCAGGCTGAAGTGCAGTGGCACAATCATGGCTCACTGCAACCTCCGCCTCCCGGGTTCAAGCGATCCTCTTGCTTCAGCCTCCTGAGTAGCTGGGACTACAAGGGTGCACCCCCACATCTGGCTAATTTTTGTATTTTTAGCAGAGACGGGGTTTCGCCATGTTGGCCTGGCTGGTCTCAAACTCCTGAGCTCAAGTGATCCACCTGCCTCGGCCTCCCAAAGTGCTGGGATTACAGGCGTGAGCCACCGCACCTGGCCTAGAGTTATTTATCCATTTGACTACTAAAGGACATCTTGGTTGCTTCCAGGTTTTGGCAGTTATGAATAGACTTGCTTTGGTTGTGTGAACATAAATATTTCACTCCTTTGGGTGAATACCAAGGAGCACCATTGCTAGACTACATGGTAAGAGTATGTTTAGTTTTTTTGTTTGTTTGTTTGTTTTGAGACGGAGTCTTGCTCTGTCACCCTGGCTGGAGTGCGGTGGCGTGATCTTGGCTCACTGCAACCTCCGCCTCCCAGGTTCAAGCAATTCTCCTGCCTCAGCCTCCTGAGTAGCTGGGATTACAGGTGCCAGCTACTAGGCCTGGCTAATTTTTGTATTTTTAGTAGAGACACGGTTTCACCATGTTGGTCAGGCTGGTCTCAAACTCCTGACTTCGTGATCTGCCTGCCTTGGCTTCCCAAAGTGCTGGGATTACAGGCGTGAGCCACCATGCCCGGTGAGAGTATGTTTAGTTCTGTAAGAACTGCCAAACTGTCTTCAAGAGTGGCTGGACCATTTTGCATTCCCACCAGCAGGGAATGAGTGTTCCTGTTGCTCCACTTCCTTGTCAGCATTTGGTGTTGTCAATGTTTTGAATTTTGGCCACTCTAATAGGTGTGTGGTGTTACGGTTGTTTTAATTTGCATTTCCCTGATGACATATAATGTGGAACGTCTTTTCATTTGCTTGTATGCCCACCTGTATATCTTTTCTTGAGGAATCTGTTAAGATTTTTGGTCCATTTCTCAATCAAGTTATTTGTTTTCTTTTTTTCTTTTTTCGAAATGGAGTCTCGCTTTATCTCACCCAGGCTGGAGTGCACTGGTGTCATCTTGGCTCACTGCAGCCTCTGCCTCCCAGGTTCAAGCGATTTTCCTCTCAGCCTCCCAAATAGCTGAGACTACAGGCTTGTGCTACCACGCACAGCTAATTTTGTATTTTTAGTAGAGAGAGTTTCACCATGTTGACCAGGATGGTCTGGATCTCCTGACCTTGTAATCCGCTTGCCTTGGCCTCCCAAAGTGCTGGAATTACAGGCATGAGCCACCGCACCCCGCCTATGTTGTTGTTTATTATTTTACTTTATTTCTTATAGAGATAGGGTCTTGCCTCATTGCCCAGGCCAGTCTCAAACTCCTGGCCTCAAGTGATCCTCCCCTCTCAGCCTCCGAAAGTGTTGAGATTACAGGCATGAGCCACCATGTCTGGGTGTGTTTTTATTTTCATTTGTCTCTAAACATTTTCTAATGTCCCTTGTTATTTCTTCTTTGATGTATGTTGTTTAATTTCCATAGTTTTGTGAGTTTTCCAGTTTTCCTTCTGACAATGATTTTCTTCCTTCCGATAATGATTTCCTTCCTTCCTTCCTTTTTTTAACGGTCTTGCTCTTTCTCCCAGGCTGGAATGCAGTGGTGTGATCTCAGCTCACTGCAACTTCTGCCTTCCAGGCTCAAGCAATTCTGCTGCTTCAGCCTCCCAAGTAGCTGGGACCACAGGTGTGCGCCACCATGCCTGGCTAATTTTTTTTTTTTTTTTTTGAGATGGAGTCTCGCTCTGTTGCCCAGACTGGAGTGGAGTGGCACAATCTCGGCTCACTGCAACTTCTGCCTCCCGGGTTCAAGTGATTCTCCTGCCTCAGACTCCCAAGTAGCTGGGATTACAGGCGCTCACCACCACACCCAGCTAATGTTTTGTATTTTTAGTAGAGACGGGGTTTTACCATGTTGGCCAGGCTGGTCTCCAACTCCTGACCTCGTGATCTGCCCACCTCGGCCTCCCAAAGGGCTGGGATTACAGGCGTGAGCCTAATTTTTGTATTTTTATGAGAGATGGGGTTTGCCATGTTGGCCAGGCTCAAACTCTTAGCCCCAGGTGATTGGGTGTAGTGGCTCACGCCTGTAATCCTAGCACTTTGGGAGGCCGAGGTGGGTGGTTCTCCTGAGGTCAGGAGTTTGAGATCAGTCTGGCCAACATGGCAAAACCCGGTCTCTACTAAAAATAGGAAAGTTAGCCAAGCTTGGTGGTGGATGCCTGTAATCCCAGCTACTTGGTAGGCTGAGGCAGGAGAATAGCTTGAACATGGGGGAGGGCGGAGGTTGCAGTGAGCCGAGATTGCGCCACTTCACTCCAGCCTGGGCAAAAGAGCAAGCCTCCGTCTCAAAAAAAAAAAAAAGATAGTGAGTGAGTTCTAATGAGAGGTGATGGTTTCACAAGGGGCTCTTCCCCCTTTGCTCCTCACTCCTCTCTCTCTTGCCATGTGAGAAGGTCCAAGCTTCCTTCCCCTTTGCCTTCCGCTACAACTGTAAGTTTCCTGTGGCTTCCCAGCGAGGCGGAACTGTGACTCAATTACACTTCTTTCCTTTATAAATTACCCAGTCTCGGGTATTTCTTTATAGCAGTGAGAATGGACTAATACACCCGTCATCCATCTCTGGTCCCATCTGGCCTTCAGACAATTGGATGGTGCCCTCTCCCGACCCCATATCGAAGGTAGATCTTCCCCACTCAGTCCACTGACTCACTACCAACCTCCTCTAGTTTCTAGGGAAATACTTTCACAGACCCAGAAATGATACTTTATCAGCTATTTAGAAATCCCTTAATCCAGTCAAACTGACACCTAAAAATAGTCATCACAGTGCATAAATGTGTAGAATTGTTATATTTTCTTGCTGTGTTAAACCTTTTGTTACTATATAATGTCCTATGTCTCTTGTGACTTTTAAAAAATTTGTTGTTTTGTTTTGTTTTTGAGACACAGTCTCCCGCTCTGTTGCCCAGGCTGGAGTGCAGAGGTGTGACCACAGCTCACTGTAGCCTTGACCTCCCAGGCTCAAACCATTGTCCACCCAGGTCCCTCAGGTAGCTGGGACTATAGGCCTGTGCCACCAAGCCTGGCTAATTTTTTTTTTTTTTTTTTTTTTTTTTTTTGAGATGGAGTCTCACCCTGTTGCCCAGGCTGGAGTGTAGTGTTGAGATCTCAGCTCACTGCAAACTCCGCCTCCCAGGTTCAAGCGATTCTCCCGCCGCAGCCTCTTGAGTAACTGGGATTATAGGTGCCCATCACCACACCCAGCTAATTTTTATATTTTTAATAGAGATGGGGTTTCACCATGTTAGCCAGGCTGGTCTCAAATTCCTGGCCTCAAGTGATCCACCCGCCTTGGCCTCCCAAAGTTCTGGGATTACAGGCATGAGCCACTATGCCCAGCCCCATTGTCCTTTCTTCAAGTTCACTGATTCTTCTGCCTCCTCAAATCTACCTTCGAACCCTTTTAGTGAAATTGTCTGTTTTTGTTGTTTTTTTCTTTTCTTTTTTTTTTTTTTTGAGACAGAGTCTTGGTCTGTCGCCCAGGCTGGAGTGCAGTGGATGATCTCGGCTCACTGCAAGCTCCACCTCCCGGGTTCATGCCATTCTCCTGCTTAGCTTCCCAAGTAGCTGGGACTACAGGTGCCTGCCACCACGCCAGGCTAATTTTTTTTTTTTTTTTTTTGTATTTTTAATAGAGACAGGGTTTCACCGTGTTAGCCAGGATGGTCTCAATTTCCTGACCTCGTGATCCGCCCGCCTCAGCCTCCCAAAGTGCTGGGATTACAGGTGTGAGCCACTGTGCCCAGCCTTTTTTTTTTCTCTTATGAGACGGGGTTCCCTCTCTCACACAGGCTAGGGTGCAGTGACATGATCATAGCTCACTGCTGCCTCAAATTCCTGGGCTCCAGTGATTTTCCTACCTCAGCCTTCTGAGAAGCTGGGATTACAGCTGTGTACCACCATGTACAGCTAATTTGCAAATTTATTTTTTTTCTTTTTTGGGACAGGGTTTGGTGGGTTTGGCTCTATCGCCCAGGCTGGAGTGCAGTGGCGCAATCTCAGCTCACTGCAACCCCTGTTTTCTGGGCTCAAGCCACCATCTCACCATCTCAGTCTCTCAAGTAGCTGGAACTATAGGTGCACGCCACCATGCCTTGCTAATTTTTGTATTTTTGGTCCAGGTGGGGTTTCACCATGTTGCAAGGCTGGTCACGAACTTTTTTTTTTTTTTGAGATGGAGTCTCACTCTGTCGCCCAGGCTGTGGAACAGTGGCGTGGTCTCAGCTCACTGCAACCTCCACCTCCCGGGTTCAAGTGATTCTTTTGCATCAGCCTCCCAAATAGTTGGGACTACAGGCACGCGCGACCACGCCCAGCTAATTTTTGTATTTTTAGTAGAGATCAGGTTTAACCATATTGGCCAGGCTGGTCTCAAACTCCTGACCTTGTGATCCGCCCGCCTCAGCCTCCCAAAGTGCTGGGATTACAGGCGTGAGCCACCACACCCGGCAGTCTTGAACTCCTGGGCTCGACCTCCCAAAATCCTGGGATTACAGGTGTGAGCCAAGGTGCCCAGCCTACAGAGAGCTTTGATAGCTACATTGCACTCCAGCTTAGGCAACAAAGCCAGACTCTGTCTTAGGAAAAAAAAAAAAAAGGTTGTTCATGAGACCATAGGTGCAAAACTAAATAAATAAATAAATTGAAAAGGAAAACAAAAAATATATTTATTTATTTTCTAATTTTTATTTATTATTATTTTTTAGACAGAATCTTGCCCTGTTGCCCAGGCTGGAGTGCAATGGCACAGTCTCGGCTCACTACAACTCCGTCTCCTGGGTTCAAGCGATTCTCCTGCCTCAGCTCCCCCAGTAGCTGGGATTACAGGCATCTGCCACGACACCCAGCTAATTTTTGTATTTTTAGTGGAGATGGGGTTTCACCATGTTGGCCAGGATGGTCTCCAACTCCTGACCTCGTGATCAGCCTGCCTCAGCCTTCCAAAGTGCTGGGATTACAGGCGTGAGCCACTGCACTCAGCCCTATTTATTTATCTTTGAGACTGAGTCTTATTCTGTTGCCCAGGCTGGAGGGCAGTCATGCAATCTTGGCTCACTGCAGCCTCCAACCACCACGTTGGCCCGGCTGGTTGGGAGGCTGAGGTGGGCGGATCACTTGAGGTCAGGAGTTCGAGACCAGCCTGGCCAACAGTGAAACCCTGTCTTTACTAAAAATACAAAAATTAGCTTGGCGTGGTGGCACGCATCTGTAGTCCCAGCTACCTGGGAGGGTGAGGCAGGAGAATCGCTTGAAACCGGGAGTCAGAGGTTGCAGTGAGCCGAGATTGTGCCACTGTATTCCAGCCTGGGTGACAGAGCGAGACTCCATCTCCAAAAAAAAAAAAAGAAATTAAAATTAAAATTAAACAGGCCGGGCACAGTGGCTCACACCTATAATCCCAACACTTTGGGAGTCCGAAGCCGGTGGATCACTTGAGGTCAGGAGTTCGAGACTAGCCTGACCAACATGGTGAAACCCTGCCTCCACTAAAAACACAAAAATTAGCCGGGCATGGTGGCGGGCACCTATAATCCCAGTTACTCAGAGGCTGAGGCAGGAGAATCGCTTGAACCTGGGGGGTGGAGGTTGCAGTGACCCGAGATCTTGAACCACTGCACTCCAGCCTGGGTGACAGGGTGAGACTCCATCTCAAAAAAAAATTAAACAAACACAAGTTTTTGTCTAGTAGATCTGCCATCAGTTATTTGTATGTATTGTTTTCCTTCAAACACATCATACTTTACTATTATTTTGTATGCCTCATGGTTTTTTGCTGAAAATTGGACATTTTAATAATGTGCTAACTCTGGACATTAGATTCTTCCCTTTCTTTTCTTTTTTTTTTTTTTAGATGGAGTCTTGCCCTGTCGCCCAGGCTGGAGTGCAGTGGCGTGATCTTGGCTCACTGCAACCTCTGCCTCCTGGATTCAAGCAATTCTCCTGCCCCAGCCTCCTGAGTAGCTGGGATTACAGGCCTGTGCCACCACACCCAGCTAATTTTTGTATTTTTAGTAGAGCTGGGGTTTCACCATGTTGGTCAGGCTGGTCTCGAACTCCTGACCTCGTGATCTGCCTGCCTCGGCCTCCCAAGTAGCTGGGATTACAGGCATGAGCCACTGTGCCCGGCCAATTCTTCTCTTTCTCCGTGGTTTTGTTTTTGTTTTTGTTTTTTTGCTTTTTTTTTTTTGAGATAGAGTTTCACTCTTGTTGCCCAGGCTGGAGTGCAGTGGCACGATCTCAGCTCACTGCAGCCTCCACCTCCCGGGTTCAAGCCATTCTCCTGCCTCAGCCTCCCAAGTAGCTGGGATTACAGGCATGTGCCACCACATCTGGCTAATTTTGTATTTTTAGTAGAGATGGGGTTTCTCCACGTTGGCCAGGCTGGTCTCAAACTCCCGACCTCAGGTGATCCTGCAGATTCGCCTACCACAGCCTCCCACAGTGCTGAGATTACAGGCATGAGCCACCCGACGGGCTCCATGGAGTTTTTTGTTATTGTTTTTGTTTGTTTGCATTTGTGTTTATTGTTTTTGTAAGCTGTCTGTGCCAAAGATCAGCCTGAGATACAATCTTAATGAACCCTCTGGCTTTTCTGAGTCTGTGCCTTTCTCTGGCCATGCACTGCGCAGTCACTTTCTAATTTTCCTTGTACGTGCAGTTTTTTTTTTTGAGTTTCTAATCTTTTTTTTTTTTTTTTTGGAGACAAGGTCTCACTTTGTGTCCCAGGCTGGAGTGCAGTGGCGCAATCTCGGTTCACTGCAACCTCCACCTCCCAGGTTGCAGCAATTCTCCTGCCTCACCCTCTCTAGTAACTGGGATTACAGGCGCCCGCCACCACTCCTGGCTAATTTTTGTATTTTTAGTAGAGATGGGGTTTCACCATGTTGGCCAGGAGGCTGTTGAACTCCTGGTCTCAGGCGATCCACCTCCCTTGGCCTCCCAAAGTGCTGGTATTATAGGCGTGAGCCATCGTGCCTGGACGAATGTTCTAATCTTTAATGTCTGGCTCCCAAAAGGGAAAAAAAAGAAATAGTGGGGGCAGGGCACTGGCCCTTTAATCACCTGGTGGTGGCTTGAGTTGGAAGGGGAGGAGCCTACCCCAGTGGGGGAGGAGCCTACCCCAGTTGGGGAGGAGCACAACCTCCGTGGCTTCTTGCCTCTTCCTCTGCACCTCCAGGATCCGAAGCAGTGTTTCTGGAAAGTCTCTCAAACCCCGTTTGTCCTCTCCTCTCATAACACCACCACAATCGTCAACACAGAAGAAAGCTTCTGTGGCCAAATCTGTGGGGTTTTCCCCATACGCCAAGCAGAAGAACTAGCTGGGTGGCCCCTAGTCCAGTTCTGAGGCTAACTGGAGATAGCATCAGATCCCATGGAGTGAGGGCGCACTCCCCAAGCCTCCCCCATCACAGCCCCACACACCAGTCCCACGTCGGGGCCCCTGGAACTTGTGACCTACAAGCTTCAAGTTGGGGTTCCCACATCCCCCTCTTTGGGTTCTGTTAATTTGCTGGGGCAGCTCACAGAACACGAAGAAACACTTCCTTACATTTACTGGTTGATTGTAATGGATACAGATGAAGACATCTGTGGTGTTATATATATATTTTGGGTTTCATCCTTGGATCCTGGCTCTTAGTTCCCATAGCCCTTGTTACAGTCTTTGGATAGAATGTTGGGTGTGGCCAGGCACAGTGGCTCATGCCTGTAATTCCAGCACTTTGGGAAGCCTAGGCTGGTGGATTGCTTGACCTCAGGAGTTCGAGACAGCCTGGGCAACTTGGAAAAACATGGTCTCTACAAAAAATACAAAAACTGGCATGGCGTGGTGGTGCACTCCTCTAATCCCAGCTACTCGGGAGGCTGAGGCTGGAGGATCACTTGAGTCTGGTAGGTGGAGGCTTCAGTGAGCTGAGATCGAGCCACTACACTCCAGCCTGGGCGATACAGCCAGACCCTGTCTCAAAAATAAAAGAATGGGCCAGGCGTGGTGGCTCACGCCTGTAATCCCAGGACTTTGGGAGGCCGAGGCAGGCAGATCACCTAAGGTCAGGAGTTCAAGAGCAGCCTGGCCAACATGGTGAAACCCCATCTCTACTAAAAACACAAAATTAGTCAGGCATGGTGGCGTGTGCCTGTAATCCCAGCTACTGGGGAGGCTGAGGCAGAAGAATCACTTGAGCCCAGGAGGCAGAGGTTGCAGTGAGCCGAGATCGGGCCATGCCATTGGACTCCAGCCTGGGTGGCAGAGTGAGACTCTGTCTCAAAAAAAAAAAAAAAAAAAAGACTGTTGAGTGTGTTAGGTCTCAAGAGTCGAGCCTCATACATATTACAAAGGAGGATACAGATAAAGAGAGCTATAGCTATAGAACTATAAATACAGCTATAGGGAACGCGTATGGCACTTCCATGCCCTACCCCAGGGGTTGAAGTTCTGTGAATCTTGTCCTTAGGGTTTTTTTAATTTTAATTTTAATTTTTTTTGAGACAGAGTCTCGCTCTGTCGCCCAGGCTGGAGTGCAATGGTGCGATCTTGGCTCACTGCAACCTCTGCCTCCCTGCTTCAAGTGATTCTCCTGCCTCAGCCTCCTGAGTAGCTGGCACTATAGGCGCGCACGACTATGCCCAACTAATTTTTTTTGTATTTTTAGTAGAGACGGGGTTTCACCATGTTGGCCAGGCTGGTCTCGAACTCCTGACCTGGTGATCCGCCCACCTCTGCCTCCCAAAGTGCTGGGATTACAGGCATGAGCCACCGCGCCTGGCCGTTTGTTTGTTTTTGAGACATGGTCTGGCTCTGTCACCCATAGTGGATAACAGTGGTGCGATCTCGGCTTACTGCAACAGCCTCCCAGGCTCAAGCGATTCTCCTGCCTCAGCCACCTGAGTAGCTGGGATTATAGGTGCGCACCACCACGCCCCTCTTATTTATTTATTTTTTTTTTAGACGGAGTCTCGCTCTGTCACCCAGGCTGGAGTGCAATGGCGTGATCTCGGCTCACTGCAACCTCCACCTCCTGGGCTCAAGAGATTCTCCGGCCTCAGCCTCCGGAGTAGCTGGGACTTTAGGCGCACACCACCATGCCCAGCTAATTTTTGTATTTTTAGTAGAGATGGGGTTTCACCATTTTGGCCAGGATGGTTTCAATTTCTTGACCTCGTGATGTGCCCACCTTGGCCTCCCGAAGTGCTGGGATTACAAGCGTGAGCCATCATGCCCCGCCTTATTTTTGTATTTTTAGTAGAGACAAGGTTTTGGTATGTTAGCCAGGCTCCTGGCCTCAAGTGATCTGCCCCGCCTGGCCTCCCAAAGTGTTAGCATATGGAAGCTTCAGAGTTCAGCATTCCTTCCCCCAGGGTATAGGGCCTCTCTGGGGAGGGTCCAAAGCCCCACAATCAGAAGGGTGGGGAGGATTAAAGTTCTGCCTTGGGGCAGATGAAAGGAGGGAAGGAGAAGGTCAGAGGCCTGTCCTTGAGGCTGAACACTCCCGACATTGTATGAAAAGACTGGACTTTGCAGTGTCTCATGCTTGTAACCCCAGCACTTCGGGAGGCTGAGGCAGGAGAATCCCTCAGCCCAGCAGTTCCAGACCAGCCTAGGCAAGATAGGGAGATCTCGTCTCAAATTTAAAATAAATAAATAAATAAAAGGCCAGGCTCAGTAGCTCACGGCCTGTAATCCCAACGCTTTGAGACAGCGAGTCAGGTGGATCACTTGAATCCCAGAATCCCGGAGTTCGAGACCAGTCTGGGCAATAAAGTGAGACCCTGTAGCTACAAAAAATACAAACAGTAGCCAGGTGTGGTGGCACGTACCTGTAGTTTCAGCTACTCAGGAGGCTGAGATGGGAGGATCAATCGCTTGAGCCTGGGAGGCAGAGATTGCAGTGACCCATCCTGCGGCTGCACTCCAGCCTGTTAGACAGAGCCAGACCCTGTCTCAAAAAAAATTGAAAAGAGACTATAACAAGGTCTTTGGGAGTTATCAACCAGGATCTGTGCACAAATATATATCCTAACCCCATAGGCAGCAGTCAGTTATCACAGCACAGATGCCTGTTATCTGGAGGACAGGCTGCATTTGCCCACTCTGGCTCCTGCAAGCTGTGTGCAGGCCGGTCCAGGACCACCTGCATCTACTGCCTGCTTTGCAGGCTAGGGTGGGAAATGGGTAGCTGCCAAACTGCTAAGAGCTGAAATTGAGCAAAATTAACTGCACTTTACCATCCAAGCCTTCCCCTGGAAGTTACAAGCCTTCAATAGATTCCAGAGTTTCAAAATAGTCACATCAGGCAGATTCTGCCAGTGTAATTGTTTAAGCAGGAAGACCATTTCCTGATGTTTCCTTCTCTGCCACCTTGATATTATCTTTTGCAGAGCAGTTTTTATTGATTGATTGATTGATTGATTTGCGGGGGTTATTTTTAATGGAGGCCAGCTTAGCAATTATATTTTTTAGCATAATGTTTTCAAGATTTATCCATATTGCCCTTCATTACTTTTCATAGCTGAATAGTGTTCCAGTTGTATCCATATACCACATTTTGTTTAATCATTCATCAGCTGATGGATCATAAGTTGTTTCTACTTTTTGGCTGTTATGAATGCAGCTATGAACATTTGTGTGTGTATTTTTGTGTGAATTGTGGGCATGTGTTTTCTTGTTTTAGTTTTTTTTTGTTTTTTGTTTTTTTTTGAGACGGGGTCTCGCTCTGCCGCCCAGGCTGGAGTGCAGTTGCGTGATCTCAGCTCACTGCAACCTCCACCTCCCAGGTTCAAGTGATTCCCCCTCCTCAGCCTCCCGAGTAGCTGGGACTACAGGCGCGTGCCACCATGCCCAGCTAATGTTGTTTTTTTTTTTTTTTTTTTTTGAGAGAGTTTCGCTTTTGCTCCTAGGTTGCAGTGCAGTGGCGCGATCTCGGCTCACTGCAACCTCCACCTTCTGGTTTCAAGTGATTCTCCTGCCTCAGCCCCCTGAGTAGCTGGCACTATAGGTGCGCACCACTATGCCCAGCTAATTTTTTTTGTATTTTTAGTAGAGACGGGGTTTCACCACATTGGCCAGGCTGGTCTCGAACTCCTGACCTCGTGATCTGCCCGCCTCAGCCTCCCAAAGTGCTGGGATTACAGGCGTGAGCCACTGTGTTCGGCCTTGTTTTTTGTACTTTTAGTAGAGACGGGGTTTCACCATGTTAGCCAGGATGGTCTCGATCTCCTGACCTCCACCCCTTGGTCTCCCAAAGTGCTGGGATTACAGGCTACAGGCGTGAGCCACTGCGCCCGGCCAGTTTGTTGTTGGTTTTTTTTTTTTTTTTTTTTGAGACAAGGTCTCACTGTCACCGAGGCTGGAGTGCAGTGGTGTGATCAAGGCAAGCTACAGCCTCCGCTTCCTTGGTTCAGGCAATCCTCCCACCTCAGCCTCCTGCTAGTCTGGAACTCCTGGGCTCAAGTGATCTCACCTCAACCTCCCAAAGTGCTAGGATTACAGGAGAGGAGCGAACCACTGTGCCCAGACTTTTTTTTTTTTTGAGACACAGTCTCACTCTGTCACCCAGGCTGTAGTGCAGTGGCACGATCACGGCTCACTACAGCCCTGCCTCCCAGGCTCAAGCATTCCTCCCACCTCAGCCATCTGAGTAGCTGGACTACAGGCACAGCAACCATGCCCAGGTAATTTTTGTATTTTTTGTAGAGATGGGGGTCTTGCCACGTCACCCAGGCTGGTCTTGAACTCCTGAGCTCAAGATAACCTCCATCTTGGCCTCCCAAAGTGCTAAGATTACAGGTGTGAGCCACCACAGCTGGCTGGGCATATGTTTTATTATTTATTTTTTTATTTTTTGTGAGATGGAGTCTCGCTCTGTCGCCCAGGCTGGAGTGCAGTGGCGCGATCTTGGCTCACTGCAAGCTCCGCCTCCCGGGTTCAAGTGATTCTCCTGCCTCAGCCTCCCCAGTAGCTGGGACTACAGGCGCCCGCCATCACACCTGGCTAATTTTTTTGTATTTTTAGTAGAGACAGGGTTTCACCGTGTTAGCCAGGATGGTCTTGATCTCCTGACCTCGTGATCCGCCTGCCTCGGACTCCCAAAGTGCTGGGATTACAGGCATGAGCCACTGTGCCCGGCTGACCCAATATTTCTTATTGTCTGTCTTTTTGCTAACAGCCATCCTAGTGGGTGCAAAGTGGTATCTCATTGTGGTTTTATTTGCATTTCTGAGATGACTAATAATGGTGAATATCTTTTGATGTGTTTATTAGCCATTTGTATATCTTCTTTGGAGAAATGTCAGTTTGGATCCTCTGCTCTGTTTTTTTTTTTAATAGACTTTATTTTTAGAGCAGTTTTTTTTTTTTTTTTTTTTTTTTTTGAGACGGAGTCTCGCTCTGTCGCCTAGGCTGGAGTGCAGTGGCGCAATCTCGGCTCACTGCAAACTCCGCCTCCTGGGTTCACACCATTCTCCCGCCTCAGCCTCTGGAGTAGCTGGGACTACAGGCGCCCGCCACCATGCCCGGCTAATTTTTTGCATTTTTAGTAGAGATGGGGTTTCACCGTGCTAGCCAGGATGGTCTCGATTTTCTGACCTCGTGATCCGCCTGCCTCGGCCTCCCAAAGTGCTGGGATTACAGGTGTGAGCCACCTCACCCGGCCTAGAGCAGTTTTAGGTTCACAGCAAAATTGAGTGGAAGGTACAGAGAGAGCTTCCATCCACCCTCCTGTGCTCATTTTGTAATGGTGCAACAGTACAAAACTCTGGTCATGGATGCTAGCTTCATGTCCATCTCAGGTGGCAGTGAGTGCTCCTGCTCCAAAGGTCCTCACTCCAGGACACACGCTGATGAAGTTTCTCTTCCATGGCATGGGGAAGAGAAAGAGGAAGTGGCAGGTTCCCCATTGACTCTTTAAGCCTTCAGCCAGAGATAACAGGTCACCCACCTCTACTCACATTTCAGTCGCAAAGCAAGTCATTCAGCAATTCCTAACTTCAAGGGGGTGTGAAATTCTCCCGTGAACCTGGAAGGAGAGGGTCTGAATATATGTGGCCACCCCTAAAGACTCAGGGGAGTTAAATAAGGTTCTTTTGTGCAGGACTTGTCACTGCATTTCCTAGGCCACCTGGCAGGCAGCAGGTGGAGTAGTGCCGACATACTTGACTGGGGAACCCTTCTCTTTTTTTCTTTTGAGATGGATTATCGCTCTGTCACCCAGGCTGGAATGCAGTGGCGCGATCTTGGCTCACTGCAACCTCTGCCTTCTGGGTTCAAGCGATTCTCCTTCCTCATCCTCCTGAGTAGCTGGGTACAGGCACGCGCCACCATGCCTGACTAATTTTTTGTATTTTTAATAGAGATGGGGTTTCACCATGTTGGTCAGGCTGGTCTCGAACTCCTGACCTCAGGTGATCCACCCGCCTTGGCCTCCCAAAGTGCTGGGATTACAGGCGTGAGCCACCACATGCAGCCTTTTTTTTTTTTCTTTTTTGAGACGGAGTCTTGCTCTGTCGCCGGGCTGGAGTGCAGTGGTGCAGTCTTGGCTCACTGCAAACTTCACCTCCCAGGTTCAAGTGATTCTCCTGCCTCAGCCTTCCGAGTAGCTGGAAATACAGGTGCAGGCCACCATGCCCGGATAATTTTTTGTATTTTTAGTAGAGATGGGGTTTCACCGTGTTAGCCCGGATGGTCTTCATCGCCTGACCTCATGATTCGCTCGCCTCGGTTTCTCAAAGTGCTGGGATTACAGGCGTGAGCCACCGCGCCCAGCCTGGGGGACCCTTTTCTCCCAGAGCATCTCATGGGACATGTGTTCTCTGGAATCCCATTTGGGAACCACTGTCTTGGCTGGTGGCTACTTCCTAAAGGAGGGGTTGGCAAACTTTTTGGAAAGGGCCAGTAAGTAAATATTTTAGGTTTTTCAGACCATATGGACCAATTACTCGATTCTACTGTTGTAGTGCAAGAGCCGCTGTATGTAACATGTAAATGAATGGGTGTGCCTGTGTTCCAATAACATTTTATTTATAGACACTAAAATTCGAATTTCATACAATTTTTCTGTGTCACAAAATATTATTTTTCTTTTGATTTTTTCCCAACCATTTATAAATGTGAAAAACTATTCTTAGCTCATGGGCTGTACAGAAACAAGTGGTGGGCTAGATTTGGCCCACAGGCCGTGGGTTGCTCACCTTGTCCTAGAGGACAGAGTCCCAGCACCTTTGCCTGGCATTCAAGCCCCATCCCCTTCCCCAGTTCCATTGTCTACCACGTCTCCGCACAGAGCTCAAGCATGGCCATGGCAGATTCTAGTATCAAATCACACTCTTTCACTCTCGGGGCCTTTTCCCAGTCTGTTCCCCCTTCTGGAATGTCCTTCCAGCTCTTCTGTCCCCAGCTTTGCTTGGGAACAGTGGGGCCTCCCTTGATCTGGGAGGAATCCGGAGCTTCTGATGCTGGTGGCTCCCTCACTTCCTGGTGCTGCAGAGTTGGCACCCCCCGCCCCCGTGCTGTGTTCTGGAGCTCTGTAGATGTGTTTGCTTCCCCAGCCACACCATGAGCTTCTGGAGGGTGGAGACTTTGGCCTCCTGAGTTCTGATCCCCCAGGCCTGCTATCGTTGGAATGTTTCCCCAAAAAAGCACAAGTTGGAAACTGAATTTCCAGTGGAACAGTGTTGGGCCGCGGGGCCTAATGAGAGGTGGTTAGGCCGCGAGGGCTCTGCCCTCATGAAAAAAAATTAGCTGGGCGTGGTGGTGGGTGCCTGTAATCTCAGTTACTCTGGAGGCTGAGGCAGGAGAATCGCTTGAAACCGGGAGGTGGAGGTTGCAGTGAGCCAAGATTGCGCCACTGCACTCCAGCCTGGGTAACAAGAGCGAAACTCCATCTCGAAAAAAAATAAAAAAATAAAATAAAATAAATTTATTTATTTTCTTTATTAATTACCCTTCTCAGGTATTCTGTTACAGCAACACACCATTGACTCAGACAGAAAATTGGTATGGAGAACTGGGGCTGCTGCTGTCACAAACACCTGAATATGTGGAAGGGCTTTGGAACTGGGTGATGGGTTAAGCCTGGAAGAATTCAGAGGAGCAGGCTAGAAACCGCCGACATTGCCATAAAGGGAGCATTCGGAGGATTCTGGTGAGGGCTCAGAAGAGAACAGCTACAGGGAGAGTGGAAAACTTAGAGATTGCTTAAGTGATAATGACCAGAATGCTGGCGGGAATGTGGACAGTGGAGTCTTCTGACAGGTCTCAGATGAAAATGAGAAACAAGCTATTAGATATTAGAGGAGGGGTCATCCTTGTTATTATATAAAGTGGCAACAAACTTGGCCATATTGTCTATGCCTGATGATTTATGAAAGGCAGAATTATTTTTCCTTTTTTTTTTTTTTTTTTGAGATAGAGTCTCGTTCCATTGCCCTGGCTGGAGTGCAGTGGTGCGATCATGGCTCACTGCATTCTCGACCTCCCTGGTTCAGGTGATCCTCCCACCTCAGCCTCCCGAGTAGCTGGGACTACAGGTACGCACCACCATGCCCAGCTAATTTTTGTATTGCTTTAGAGACTGGGGTCTCCCTATGTTGCCCAGGCTGGTCTCAAACTCCTGGGCTGAAACAATCCTCCCACCTAAGCCTCCCAAAGTGCTGGGATTACAAGCATGAGTCACCAAGCCCACCCGGAAGGCAGCATTGGAGAGCCTTGAACTGAAATCTCTAAGCAGCAAAGCACTGAAAGAGATGCTTGGCTTCTTTTAACTGTGGACAGAAAAATTAGAGAGAAGAGAAAGGATTTTTTTTTTTTTTTTTTTTTTTTTTTGAGACAGAGTTTCGCTTTTGTTGCCCAGGCTGGAGTGCGATGGCGAGATCTCAGCTCACGGCAACCTCTGCCTCCCGGGTTCAAGCAATTCCCAGCCTCAGCCTCCTGAGTAGCTGGGATTACAGGCATGTGCCACCACACCTGGCTAATTTTTTGTATTTTTAGTATAGATGGTGTTTCTCCATGTTGGTCAGGCTGGTCTCGAACTCCCAACCTCAGGTGATCCACCTGCATCGGCCTCCCAAAGTGCTGGGATTACAGGCGTGAGCCACCCTGCCCAGCTGAAAAAATGATTTAAAGATGAAATTATAATGAACAGGGAAGCCAAATGGGGAGATTTGGAAAATTTGCAGCCTGGCCATATAAAGCATGAAAGGCATGTTTAGGAGAGCAAATCAAGGCTGTGGCCAAGCTGCCACTTTCGTTTTTTTTGTTTTTTTTTTTTGAGATGGAGTCTCACTCTGTCGCCCAGGCTGGAGTACAGTGGCGTATTCTCAGGCCCTGCAACCTCCACCTCTTGGGTTCGAGCAATTCTCCTGCCTCAGCCTCCCAAGTAGCTGGGACTATAGGAGCATGCCACCATGTCTGGCTAACTTTTTGTATTTTTAGTAGAGATGGGGTTTCACTATGTTAGCCAGGATGGTCTCCATCTCTTGACCTCGTGATCTGGTTGTCTCGGCCTCCCAGGCTGGCCCGGGTGCCGCTCGACTCACTGCTCTGGAAAGTACAACCTGTAAACCTTAGTGGTATCCATGTGGTGCTAATTCTGCAGGTGCAGATTGCAAGAGCTGTGGGGCCATGGCTTCCTCCAGCTAGATTTCAAAGGATGTTACCTACAGCCTGGGGGCCCAGGCAGAGACTTTTTGTTGAGGTGGAGCCACTGCAGAGAACCCCTACCAGGACAATGCCTTGTGGTGATGGAGGACAGTGAGGCTGTCCCCAAGACAAGAACCGTAGGCTGGGCCCGGTGGCTCATGCCTGTAATCCCAGCACTTTGGGAGGCCAAGGCAGGCGGATCATGAGGTCAGGAGTTTGAGACCAGCCTGGCCAACATGGTAAAACCCTGTCTCTACTAAATATACAAAAAATAGCTAGGCGTGGTGGCAGGTGCCTGTAATCCCAGCTACTCAGGAGGCTGAGGCAGGAGAATCGCTTGAACCCAGGAGGCCGAGGTTGCAGTGAGCTGAGATCGTGCCATTGCACTCCAGCCTGGGTGACAGGGCGAGACTCCATCTCAAAAAAAAAAAAAAAAAAAAGAGCCGTCCAGCCTAAGAGCAGCAGCAAAGCCCTCAGGGCGAGGCCGCCTGAGGCCTTGGGGGCCCAACCTCCACACCAGTGTGCTCAGAAGGCAGCACATGGACTCAAAGATTATTCTGGAGTCTTAAGATTTAATGACTCGGCCGGGCGCAGTGGTTCACGCCTGTAATCCCAGCACTTTAGGAGGCCAAGGCAGGCAGATCACAAGGTCAGGAGATCAAGACTATCCTGGCTAACATGGTGAAATCCCGTCTCTACTAAAAATACAAAAAAAAAAATTAGCTGGGCGTGGTGGCGGGCGCCTGTGGTCCCAGGGACTTGGGAGGCTGAGGCAGGAGAATGGCATTAAACCAGGAGGCACAGCTTGCAGTGAGCCAAGATCACGCCACTGCACTCCAGCCTGAGCAACAGAGCAAGACTCCGCCTCTGAAAAAAAAAAAAAAAGATTTAATGACTCCTGGCAGAGTGGCTCACCCCTGTAATCCCAACACTTTGGGCGGAAGAGGCGGGCCGATGGTGTGAGCTCATGAGTTTGAGACCAGCCTGGGCAACATGGCAAAACCTAGTCTCTACAAAAAATACAAAAAATTAGCTGGGCATGGTGGCAGGCACCTGTAATCCCAACTACTCAGGAGGCTGAGGTGGGAGGATTCCTTGAGCCTGGGAGGCAGAGGGTGCAGTGAGCCGTGATCATGCCATTGCACTCCAGCCTAGGCAACGGGAGTGAAACCCTGCCTCAAAAAAAAAACCAAAGATTTAATGTTGTCTGCCTACTCGGCTTTGGATTTACTTAGGACCAGTTACTTCTTTTTCTTTCCTGTTTCTCCCTTTTGGAGTGGGAATGTCTAGCCTATGTCTGTATTTTGGAAGTAGATAACTTCTTTGATTTCACAGGCTTGTGGCTGGAGAGAATTGACCTTAGGATGAACGGTGCCTGCGTCTCACTCATCTCTGATTTAGGTGAGACTCTGAAGTCTCAACTTTTGAATTGGTGCTGGAGCAAGCCATGACTTTGGGGCTATTGGGATGGAATGTATTTTGAATGTGAGAAAGACATGAATTTGGAGCATGAATTCCAGGGATGGAATGCTAGGGTTTGAATACATTCCCCAAAACACATGTGTAGAAACTTGATCCCCCGTGCAGCAGTGTTAGGACATGGGGCCTAATGGGAAGTGTTCAGATCATCAGGCCTTTGCCCTCGGGAATAGTTTAATGCCGTTATCAAGTGAGTGGGTTTTTTATTGTGGGAGTGGGTTCATGATATAAGGGCGCAGTCAGTCCCCTTCTTTCTCTTTTTCTCTTCTTTCCACCTTTCACGAAGTGCAAAGTCTTACCAGATGCAGGCCCCTCTATTTTGGACTTTCAGCCTCCAGAGCAGCGAGAAATAAATTTCTGTTCTTTGTAAGTTACCCATATCAGGTATGCAGTTACATCAGCATATAACACACTAGTTCCCGTGGGGTGTTGCAAAAGTCACTTCTGGCTGGGTGTGGTGGCTCATGCCTGTGATAGCATTTTGGGAGGCCAAGGCTGGGAGGATCACTTGAGTCCAAGAGTTCGAGACCATCCTGGGCAACATAGTGAGACAGGATCTTTACTAAAAATTAAAAAATTAGCTGGGAGTGATGATGTACACCTGTAGTCTCAGCTACTTGGGAAGGTGAGGAGGGAGGATTGCTTGAGCCCGGAAGGATTGCTTGAGCCTGGGAGGTCGAGGTTGCCAGGAGCCATGATCACGCCACTGCACTCCAGCCTGGATGACAAAATGAGACCCCTTCTCAAAAATAAAAATAAAAAGTAAAATGAAAAACTTGCTTCCTCTCTCGGGACCTCAGTCTCCACGTCTGTCAGATGGGAGCAATGTCTCCTGCCCTGGATGCCTCTTGAGGTTGTTCTGAGGGTCAAATAAGGCTGGCCCCAAAGGAACCGTGACTAGCAGAGAGCTGACCTTGGAGGATAACGGCTGACACCACTGGAATTTCGTTCTGGGGCACTGATCCTGTGCTAGGCACCATTAGAAGCGACCAGGAGCAAAAAGCCCAGGCCCTGCTGAGAGGGGGATGCGGCGTGGTGACACAAAATCCTGTTGCTGTGTCCCCAGCACCTGGGACAAAATGAGACTCAGGGTATTGGAGATGACTCGAGGAACCTAGATGAACCTCAGGTGTCTGGGAGCTCCCAGACTGTCAGGAAGAATGACATTAACACCAAACCCTGCCCTGAGTTGCCGCATCGTCCTCTAGGGACTGGGCACTGAAGCTTCCTGCAGCAGACAAAATTTGGGTCTGGATCTGTGCCAAAAGCCCCTCATTTATAAATGGGGAAACATGACTTCACATTGATCCAAAAATTTTGATCCAAAAATAAAAAATAAAAATAAAAATAAAATAAAAAATAAAAACAGGCCGGGCGCAGTGGCTCATGCCTGTAATCCCAGCACTTTGGGAGGCCGAGGTGGGTGGATCACCTGAGGTGTTGAGACCAGCCTGACCAACACGGAGAAACCCTGTCTCTACTAAAAATACAAAATCAGCCGGGCATGGTGGTGCATGCCTGTAATCCCAGCTACTTGGAGACTAAGGCAGGAGAATCGCTTGAACCTGGGAGGCGGAGGTTGTGGTGAGCCGGGATTGCGTCATTGCACTCCAGCCTGGGCAACAAGAGCGAAACTCTGTCTCAAAAAAAAAAAAAAAGAAAAAGAAAAAGAAAAAGAAAACTGAGGCCCTGAGAGGTCCAGGGGCTCTCAGGCAGCCAGAGGCAGCACCTGACCTGGCCCAGGCCCTCTTCCCCGGGAGCACAGATGCCAGGATGTGTGGATTGGCGCCCTTCTTGGGCTGCCGGGCCCCGTGGTCTGCTAATTAGTCACATCATTTTTGGCATCACACACAGCCTCGGGAACTGGAGAATGTCATTGTCAAAGTATTTTTGAATATTTGCCTTCTCAGCAAGAAGATGAGAAAGCTGTGAGGACACTCAGTCTTCCACGGGGCGGATACTAACAAAAATCACAAGCAGCTTGAGCTGGAAGGACCTGGGAGCCGGGAGAGATGCCGGAGGAGTCCCGCGCGCTGCCTGTCACAGCTGTGTGACTGCGAGACAGGGCTCTGGCCCCCTGGGCCTCAGTGTCCTCCCCTGGAAAATAGCTCATTCATTTCTCAGGTGTGCATGAAGTTGCTATGTGCCACGCATTGCTGTAGGCTCTGGGGAGCAAAACAGACAAAAATCTCTGCTCTCACAGGCTGCCATCCCCAGGGGGGCCATACCATAGAAATCAATCCAGATACGCCAGGGGTGACAGTAGAAGGGAGAGCCCGGGGTGGGGCTGTCAGGGATGGCCTTGCTGAGAAGGCGACATGAGAGTGAGAATTTGAAGGGGGCAGGAGGGAGCCCAAGGGGTGTCAGGGGAAAAGCCCTCTAGCACAGGGAGCGGCACAAAGGCCCTGCACTTGGGGCAGGACTGGGTTGTTCCAGGAGCATCAGGGAGGCCAGGTGGGCTAGAGCAGGTGGTGACTCAGGGAGGCAAGATGACAAGACTGGGTCACAAGAGGCCACTGGAGGCTTGCTTGCTGCTTGTGGAGGGCCTTGTAAACTGCTGGAAAGTCTTTCTTTTCTTTCTATTTTTTTTTTTGTTGTTGTTGCTGACAGGGTCTCCCTCTGTCTCCCAGGCTGGAGTGCAGTGGCTGGAGCTCACTGTTACTTCAAACTCCTGGACTCAAGTGTGTGCCACCATGCTCTGTCACCCAGGCTGGAGCGCGGTGGCGCGATCTCTGCTCACTGCAACCTCCGCCTCCTGGGTTCAAGCGATTCTCCTGCCTCAGCCTCCTGAGTAGCTGGGATTAAAGCTGCCTGCCACCTGCATGGGTAATTTTTTTTGTATTTTTTAGTAAAGACAGGATTGCGCTATGTTGGCCGGGCTCGTCTTGAACCCCTGACCTCAGGTGATCCGCCCGCCTCCCAAAGTGCTGGGATTACAGGCGTGAGCCGCACCTGGCCTTAATTTTTAAATTAAATTAAATTTTTTTTTTTTTTTTTGCAGAAATGGAGTCTCCCTATGTTGTCCAGACAGGTCTTGAACTCATAGCCTCAAGTGATTTGTCCGCCTCAGCCTCCCAAAGTACTGGACTTACAGGTGTGAGCCATGACACCCAGCCAAACCTATGTTTTTTTTGTTGTTGTTGTTTTGTTTTTTTTTTTTTTGAGATGGAGTCTTGCTCTGTCGCCTGGACTGGAGTGCAGTGGCGCGATACCTCGGCTCACTGCAACCTCCGCCTCCCAGGATCAAGCGATTCTCCTGTCTCTGCCTCCCGAGTAGCTGGGATTACAGGCGCATGCTGCCATGCCTGGCTAATTTTTTGTATTTTAGTAGAGACGGGGTTTCACCGTTGTTGCCCAGGCTGGTCTTCAATTCCTGAGCTCAGGCAATCCACCCGCCTCAGCCTCCCAAAGTGAGCCACTGTGCCCGGCCAAGCCTATGATTTTGTTGACTGACGATCTAGAGCAGGACCAGATGTGATACGGTTTCTGTATTAGCTGTATTCTTCTGTGCCTCGTGCTTCAAAGGTGGAAGCGAGGAGGCCAGGTGAGATGTGACGAGGCCTGCCCCATGGTGGGGACAGTGGGGGAACGAGAGAGGACTGGACTCCAGATGTGTCTGGAGGCAGAGTTGACATTGGGTGTGGAATTGTAAAAAATAATTTGTTGGCTGGCCACAGTGGCTCACACCTGTAATCCCACCACTTTGGGAGGCTGAGGTGGGCGGATCGCGGGGTCAGTAGATCAAGACCACCCTGGCTAACATGGTGAAACCCTGTCTCTACTAAAAATACAAAAAACAAGATTAGCCTGGCGTGGTGGTGGGCGCCTGTAGTCCCAGCTACTTGGGAGGCTGAGGCAGGAGAAATGCGTGAACCTGGGAGGCAGAGCTTGCAGTGAGCCGAGATTGCACCACTGCACTCCAGCCTGGGTGACAGAGTGAGACTCCGTCTCAACAACAACAACAAAAATAATAATAATAATAATAATTTGTTTTGTTTTGTTTTTTCCTCCCTGCCTCACCCCTAAAATTTTTTTTTTTAAGAGACAGGGTTGTCAGGCGCGGTGGCTCACGCCTGTAATCCCAGCACTTTGGGAGGCTGAGGCGGGTGGATCATGAGGTCAGGAGTTCAAGAACAGCCTGGTCAAGATGGTGAAACCCCAATTCTACTAAAAATACAATAATTAGCTGGGTGAGATGGCAGACCCCTGTAATCCCAACTACTTGGGAGGCTGAGGCAGCAGAATTGCTTGAAGCCAGGGAGCGGAGGTTGCAGTGAGACGAGATCGTACCACTGCACTCCAGCCTGGGTGACAGTGAGATGCCGTCTCAAAAAAAAAAAAAAAAGAAAAAGAGAGACAGGGTCTTGCTGTATTGCTCAGGCTGGAGTGCAGTGGCTATTCACAGGCACAATTCCACTACTGATCAGCCTGGGAGTTTTGACCTCCTCCATTTCCGACCTGGGCTGCTTCACCCCTCCTTAAGCAATGTGGTGGTCCCCTGTTCCTGAGAGGTCACCATATTAATGCCAAAGTTAGTGCGGACACCCTCTCGGCATAGCGCACTACAGCCCAGAACTCCTGGGCTCAAGCGATCCTCTTGCCTCAGCCTCCCAAACCTGTGTGAGCCATCATGCCTGGCCATTTAAATCATTTTCAAATGTACAATTCAGGGACATACAGTACATTCACGATGTGGCACAACCATCTCCACAGTGAAGTTCTAGCAGGAAACCTATGTCCATGAAGCAGGCACTCCCTTCTCCCCTCCGTGTACTAGGCCAGTGCGGGGAGAGATATGATATGGGGCTGCCAGCAAGGCAGATGCTAGGGGAAGTTGAGGGAGATGGCTGGAGGAGAGGAGGGTCTTCAGCCATCCCCTGCGTCACTCCCAGGAGCCCCAAGATGTGCGCGCAGCAGAGGAGACTCTGAGACACATTCTCCTCTAGACCAGGCACTGCTGAGCACTGGAGCAGTGCAAGCAGGACAGCGAGACCAAGAAGTCCTGGGCGGGGTGGGGTCTGGTGAAGGAGAGAGATATAAGAACCAAGAGTCCCAGGGCTGCAGCTGAGACAGGGCTGGTAATGAGGCACAGGGCTGGTAATGAGGCACAGCCCTGGAGGGGGCGGGGTGGGGACCTGCCATGGATGGGATGGTCAGAAGGCTCCTGGAGGAGGTGACATGTAGGTTGCGTAAGGCAGAGGAAGCCTGGGAAGATTGGGGGAAAGGTGTTCCAGGCCTAGGAACAGCTGAACGCCAGCAGGCCATTCCGTGTCACACCCCTGCCCCCTGCCTACTAGGGCCATCTGTCTCTCGGTCTGTCTGTTCCAGGGAGAGTTCCCCGGTTTGTCTTTTACTGAAAGATCCTGGAGGAGGGGAGGGCTAGTTGTCACTGTTGTGCAAAGGCCCTGAGGCATGTGCAGGGTGTGAGGGGGAGGGGAGACAGGAGGCCAGGAGTCGAAGTGGAGGATGGAGGCAGGGCCATGCCTCATGTGCCTGGGGCCAGCTGTGGAGTGCTTGGAATTTCATCCTTGGCCCACAGGAAATCCCGGTAGGGACTGGGGGTGGCGGGGGGGGGGGGGGGTGGCGAGGGTTGTAAGCCAGGAAGGAAGTGATCCAGCCCTTGTTTCAAAGATGATCTCTGGCTGTCATGTGGTTAGGGGATGGCAGTTGGAAGGGTGTCGTGGTATATAAGCTGGTAGAGGAAAGAGTACAGCCCAGGTATCCCACCTCCCAGGGCACCCTCGTGTCACTCTTGACTGGCCCAGTACTTGCGGTGTCCTGGGGAAAAGCCCCATGTGTCTCTCATCTGTAAACGAGAGGTGAATGGAGGCCCATCTAGCTGGGCCAGGCCTGACCGTCTGCAGGACTGAATGCCAGCAAGCCTTTCCACGTCCCACCCCTGCCCACTAGGGCCATCCGTCTCTGTCTGTTCCAGGGAGAGTTCCCCGGTTTGTCTTTTACTGAAAGATCCTGGGGGAGGGGAGGGCTAGTTGTCACTCTTGTGGACAAGGGGTATGTCCTCAGCCAGGAAATCTTTTTTTTTTTTGAGATGGAGTCTTGCTCTGTCCGCCAGGCTGGAGTACAGTGGCACGATCTAGGCTCATTGCAACCTCCCCCTCTCCGGTTCAAGTGATTCTCCTGCCTCAGCCTCCTGAGTAGCTGGGAAGACAGGCGCCCACCATCAGGCCTGGCTAATTTTTGTATTTTTAGTAGAGACGGAGCTTTACCATGTTGGCCAGGCTGATCCCAAACTCCTGACCTCAAGTGATCCGCCCGACTTGGCCTCCCAAAATGCTAGGATTACAGGTGTGAGCCACTGTGCCCAGCCCAGGAAACCACTCTTGGAAGGCAGTTTCTAGACAGAGAAAAGAACACCCTTCTCTCTGAAGGTCTAAATGTTGGTGTAGCTGGTATCTGTCTGCTGCGAGGCTGCTGGGAAGCCAGTGCTCTGCTCAGTATCTATATCCCTGCCAATATATCTACACTCTTACTGGGGTCTGGTTTAAATGTCCCAGCCTGACCCCAAGACAAAGTCAGCAGTGGTGACTGAAGCAGCCCTTGCTGCGTGGAAGGCTCTGTGCTGGGCACGGGATTCCAGACACACAGGAGACCGTATCTTGCAGAGCTTACAATTCAGGATGGGGGCAGGGGGGAGGGAAACACAAGTAGCCCTGAGCATGGCTCATGACAACTATGATCAGTGCCAGGAGTGGGGACACCAGGGCCTGGGACAGGGGGCTGAGGCGGTCAGGAGGTTCAGAAGGGCTCCTTGAAGAAGGGGGCCTGCGAGCTGAGTGTGAAGGCCAAGTGGGCATGATCTGGGTCACATGGCTTGGTGGGAGCCTCACCCCTGGGCAATCCCGGGAAGGGAGGTCCCAAAAGTGGGGAATCTTGAGGCCAGCTTAGGCAGGAGGCCCTCTCCTCTCCTGCGCGGAGACCTGCTTCAGCCTAGGTCTGAGCTCTGCCCGAGCTGGTCTTCCCACGTGCCTGCGGCCCCTTGAGGGAGGCCTCACACTGGTCCCAGGCCTGCTGCTGCCGTCCCCCCATGGCTCACGGGAAGCTTCTTAGACAGAGTGAAAAGCATTCCTGAGGGAATGTAAAGAAAGGGCAGGGCGGCTGGGCAGGAAAGGGCCTGGCCCACACTTCCCCTCTCAAATCTTATCGCGATGACAAGCTCCCCACCTGGCCTCCATTTGTTCATCTGGACCGGGAGGGTGCCCTGGCTGCAAGGCTGGAGTTAGGATTGACATAACCGTAAAATGTGGATGTGACCCACCAGGAGCATGGGGATGAGGACTCCTCGGGGTGGCCTTCTTGTGGGAATGGGGTGGGGCACCCACGCTGGCCTTGGCACCCTAGCAAAGGTGTGGGTGTGGAAAGCCAGGCCTGAAGTCTCCAGGCCTGGCAGGGAGGCCATCTCCCCCAACACCCTGGCAAATGAAAGATGCAAAGGAAACGAAATCTACAGAAACGCAGAGACCCTGATTCTTCTGTGTCTTCTTCCTCCTCATTCTTTCTGTTATTTAATTATCTCTATTTTCCAAACAGCTTCCTTGAGATATAATTCATAGTACATGCCATACAATTCACCCACGGGAAGTGTCCGATACAGCAGTTTTAGTATATCCAGAGTCATGCAACCATCACCACAATCAATGTTAGAACATCTCGCCGGCTGAAGTGGCTTACACTTGTAATCCCATCACTTTGGGAAGCTGAGGCAGCTGGATCACGAGGTCGAGATCGAGACCATCCTGGCCAACATGGTGAAACTCTGTCTCTACTAAAAATACAAAAAATTAGCTGGGCATGGTGGTGCGCGCCTGTATTCCCAGCTACTCGGGAGACTGAGGCAGGAGGATCGCTTGAACCCAGGAAGTGGAGGTTGCAGTGAGTCGAGATCGTGCCCTGAGATCGCACCACTGTATTCCAGCCTGGCGACAGAGTGAGACTCCATCTCATACAAACAAAAAAACAAAAAACAACAACAAAAAAGAACATCTCATTACCTCAGAAAGAAACCCTGTACCCATTTGCAGTCACTCCACATTCCCCTCTCCCTCAGCAACCAACAATCTGCTTTCTGCCTGTTGTGGACATTTCATAGAAATGGAATCATACACTATGTGGTCTTTTGTGACTAGCTTCTTCATTTAACCTGTTCAGGATTCATCCATGTTGTAGCATCCTTTTTACGGCTGACCCATATTCCAGTGTGGATAGACCACACTTTGTTTAAACATTCATCAGATGAGGGACATTAAGTATGAATAATACTGCTATGAACATTTGCCCACAAGTTTTTGTGTGGACATATGTTTTCAGTTCTTTTGGGTATATATCTCTGAGTGGGATTTCTGGGTCAAATGGCAACTCTATGTTTAACTTCTTGAGAAACTGCCAGACTATTTTCCAAAGCAGCTGCACCATTTTACATTCAGTGTACATTCAGTGGCTTCCAGCACTTGTTACTGTATCTTTTTGATGAGTGCTATCCTGGTGGTCAAGAAGTGGCATCTCTTTGTAGTTTTTTTATTTCCCTGACGGCTAACATTGAGCATCTTTGCATGTGTTTCCTGGCCTTTTTTTTTTTTTGAGACAGAGTCTCGCTCTGTCGCCCAGGCTGCAATGGGGCGACATTGGCTCACTGCAACCTCTGCCTCCCAGCTTCAAGCGATGCTCCTGCCTCAGCCTCCAGGTAGCTGGGATTACAGGCACCTGCCACTGTGCCTGGCTAATCTTTTTTTTTTTTTTTTTTTTTTTTGAGACGGAGTCTCACTCTGTTGCCAAGCTAGAGTGCTGTGGCGTGATCTCCGCTCACTGCAACCTCCGACTACCTGGTTCAGACGATTATCCTGCCTCGGCCACCCCATAGCTGGGATTACAGGAATGCACCACCACACCCAGCCAATTTTTGTATTTTTAGTAGAGATGGGGTTCACCATGTTGGCCAGGATGGCCTTGATCTTCTGACCTCGTGATCTGCCCGCTTTGGCCTCCCAAAGTGCTGGGATTACAGGCGTAAGCCACTGCATCCGGCCACAGCTAATCTTTTTTTGTTTGTTTGTTTTTTTGAGACTGAGTTTTTGCTCGTTGCCCAGGCTGGAGTGCAATGGCGTGATCTCTGCTCACTGCAACCTCCGCCTCCTGTATTCATGCGATTCTCCTGCCTCAGCCTCCCGAGTAGCTGGGATTACAGGCGCCCGCCACCATATACAGCAACATTTGTATTTGTAGTAGAGATGCGGTTTCTCCATGTTGGTCAGGCTGGTCTTGAACTCCTGACCTCAGGTGATCCGCCTGCCTTGGCCTCCCAAAGTGCTGGGATTACAGGCGTGAGCCACCACGCCCAGCTATTTTTTTTTTTGTATTTTTAATAGAGAAGGGGTTTCACCATGTTGGTCAGGCTGGTCTTTAACTCCTGACATCAGGTGATCCATCCTCCTCGGCCTCCCAAAGTGTTGGGATTACAGGCGTGAGCCACCGCGCCCGGACTTTTTTGTATTTTCAGCAGAAACAGGGTTTCATCATGTTAGCCAGGCTCATCTCCAACTCCTGACCTCAAGTGATCCCCCTCGCCTCAGCCTCCCAAAGTGCTGAAATTACAGGTGTGAGCCACCGTGCCTGATCCTTCTTGGACATTTGTATCTTTTCTTTGAAGAAATGTCTATTCAGACATTTTACCCCTTTAAAAATTGGGTTATTTATCTTTTTATTATTACTTTGAGATGGAGTCTCACTCTGTTGGCCAGGCTGGGATGCATAGGTGTCATCATAGCTCGCTGCAGTTTCCAATGCTTGGCCTCAAGTGATCCTCCCACCTTAGCCTCCCAAAGTGCTGGGATTACAGGTGTAAGTCACCACATTCAACCTGCTTTTTTTTTTTTTTTTTTTTTAAGATGGAGTCTTGCTCTTTCGCCAGGCTGGAGTGCAGTGGCACGATCCTGGCTCACTGCAACCTCTGCCTTCTGGGTTCAAGTGATTCTCCTGCCTCAGCCTCCCAAGTAGCTGGGATTACAGGCGCCTGCCACCACACCCAGCTAATTTTTTTGTACTTTTAGTAGAGACAGAGTTTCACCATGTTGGCCAGGATGGTCTCAATCTCTTGACCTCATGATCCGCCTGCCTTGGCCTCCCAAAGTGCTGGGATTATAGGCGTGAACCACCACACCGGCCAGGTTTAATGTCTCTTATCAGACATATGATTTGCAAATATTCTCTCATTATGTGGATTGTCTTTGCAATTTTTAAATGGTATAATTTCCAGGACAAGTTTTAATTTTTTGTATTTAGTAGAGACGGGGTTTCACCATGTTGGTTAGGCTGGTCTCGAACTCCTGACCTCAGGTGATCCACCCACTTCAGCCTCCCAAAGTGCTGGGATTACAGGTGTGAGCCACCATGCCCACCCAGACAAGTTTTAATTTTTATGAATTCCAATTTTTCTTTTTCTTTAGTTCCTTATCCTTTTGGCATCGTAATTAAGAAGACTTTGCCTACCTCATGGTCACAAAGATTTAGGTTTTCATCTGACAGTTTTATAGTTTTAGGTCTTACAATTAGGTCTATGATTTACTGGCTTAGTTAT
Source organism: Pongo pygmaeus (assembly GCF_028885625.2). Lineage (NCBI taxonomy): Eukaryota > Metazoa > Chordata > Mammalia > Primates > Hominidae > Pongo > Pongo pygmaeus. Next base: position 101,677,593 of record NC_072388.2, read on the forward strand.
TAACATATTAAGTAACAAGTTCTAGCGGTGGGTCTAATAACTTCTGTGATTTTGGAGATGAGTATAAGTGCTATTTTGAGGCCGGGCGCGGTGGCTCATGCCTATAATCCCAGCACTTTGGGAGGCCAAGGTGGGCGGATCACGACGTCAGGAGTTCGAGACCAGTCTGGCCAACATGGTGAAACCCCATCTCTACTAAAAATACAAAAATTAGCTGGGCGTGGTGGTGCGTGCCTGTAATCCCAGCTACTCAGAGCCTGAGGGAGGAAAATAGTTGGAACCCGGGAGGTTGCACTGAGCCGAGATCATGCCACTGCACTCCAGCCTGGGCGACAGAACAAGACTGTCTCAAAAAATAAAATAAAATAAAAATAAAATAAAAAAAAATGCTATTTTGACGTATTTCCAGTGACTGTAATGTGTTGAGACGGAATATCACCTACATTCATAAGTGAAGAAAATGCTGGATTTCAGTTAAAGGTTGATTTTTTTTTGAGACAGGGGTCTTGCTGGAGGCCTCAAAGTACCTGGGATTATAAGTGAGTGCCACCGCACCTGGTGTTAAAGGTTAATTTAAATAAAGATGTAATTACCAGCTCGGGTTCATGGTCTCCAGAATTCTATCCATGGATTCCAGGTTCAGAACTCTTAGGATGGCTAAAATTCCTGCCTGAAGTCTCAGTTTTCCAATAGTCCTTTGGGGGCCTGAAACCTCCCAGGAATGGCTTTAGAGTGTTTTCCTGACACTTCCCAGCCCTGGCCCATACCCTGCCCTCTGCCTGGCTCCATTCTCGGGGAAGGAATTCCTTGCCAAGCAGAATTTTCTAACAAGCCCAAATATAGTAATAATAATAACTAGCAGCAGGAAGAACTATAAAGCCCTTTGGGCTTTGATGACTCCATCACTGGGGTATGTTCATTTGATGGTTGATTTTGCTGTACCAGGTACTTCCTTGCCCATTTTCTAATCATTTTATAACACATGCTGACTCTTTTCCCTTCCCTTCTCCTTTTCCTGGGAAAATACAATGAATAAATAAACTTATCGATAGTGAAAATTAATACAAAATTATAAACACTGTATGTTTAGCACCAGACCAAGCATCTTGCGGACACCCTTGCCCCTGGCCATCCCAGAATCCCTGGGGCAACTCTGGCCTTGGTTAAGAGGCTCCATAGCTCCTGGCTTAGCTGTGCCCCGGCTCCTCCCCTCATATCATGCCTGACCCTAGAAGGTATTTCACCTCTGGGTGCCTCAGCTTTCTCATCTATAAGGGTGGGGGATGAGATGGTCATAGTTTTTTTTTTTGTTTTTAGGGTGGGGGACGAGATGGTCATAGGGTCACAGTTTCTTTTGTTTTTGTTTTATACAGACGAGATCTCGCTACGTCACCGGGCGCCATGGCTCAAGCCTGTAATCCCAGCACTTTGGGAGTCAGAGGCGGGCAGATCACAAGGCCAGGAGTTCAAGACCAGCCTGAACAATATGGTGAAACCCCATCTCTACTAAAAACACAAAAATTAGCCGGGTGTAGTGGCGGCTGCCTGTAATCCTAGCTACTCGGGAGGCTGAGGCAGAGGTTGCAGTGAGCTGAGATCGTGCCACTGGACTCCAGCCTGGGCGACAGAGACTCCGTCTCAAAAAAAAAAAATTAATGAAAGGAAAAAGGCAAGGAGGAATCCCAACAATGACAGGTTGAAAGCTGCAGAGGAGACTGATGGGGAGTGACCTGTGAGGTAGCAGGACCAGGTGAACTGGAATCCCCAGGTCCAGATAAGTGAGGGTTTCCAGGAGGAGGAGTGGTCGACTCAGCTGCTGCTGAGAAGCTCAGCGAGACCAAGAAGTGACCCCCGGATTGGGCAGCGGAGAGGTTGTAGGTTACCTCAGCAGCAGTTAAGGGGTAGGGACACAGCCCTGCTGGGTGGGGTGATGAGAGGCTGGGACGGGAAGGGGTGGAGGTGGCGAGTGTGGGGAAGTCTACGGAAATGTCTGAGGGGAGGGAGAAATGGCCAGAGGCAGGAGAGGGTTTGGGGGCAGGAGTCAGTCCAGAGTGAGGCTGATGGCACAGAAAGGCCTCGAGGGGAGGGCAGCGGGAGGGGGTCCTAGGCCTGAGGAGGACGTGAGTACCGACAGGGAAGTTTGTCTGTTTGGGTACTGGGAGAGGAGAAAGATCCTGAAGGCTTTCATTTTTCTCTGAAGAATGAGGTAAGGCCACGGGCTAGGAGCCCAGGCAGAAGGGGCTGTGGGAGGTGTAAGGAGAGGGGAGCAGGCATGAGGTCTCGCTTTCAGAGTGGGAGTCTCACCGAAAAACATGACAGGGCTGCTGGCTTTGTGGATGCGTTAGAAGTGTGGGATGACAAATTCCCAATCCCAGGGCTGTGTGTGGAGCCCTCTCCCCAAGCGATGGGAAGGCAAGTGTCCTTAAGGTTGGGGTTCCCTATGATGGAAGGGTGGGCTCTATTGCAGTCCGTCAGGCCAGGAGGTAGGTACTGTTTTCTGTATTTTACAGTTGGTGAATCTGAGAGCTTCAGGCCAATACAGTATCCGTGTAGCGTTAGGGTCAGACAAAATAGAACAGGGCCCGGCACATGTTAATATTCGTTGGAAAAAAAAAAAAAGAATGCTTGTGAAGTCCACTGCTGCGCCCCTACTGGTAGCCCAGCCTGGCCTCAGCCTTGGGGGCTGGTGGGTGGAGAGGGTGGCCTTGTGTGCTCTGCTATCCCTGTTGCCTTAATGACCCAGTATCACCTTTGTGCCCTTGTAGGTTGATCCTTCTAGTCTGGTGGCAGAACTTTGTAGACACCAAGCGAGCGGGGCAGCGTGTTCTGGACCTCATTCCTCACACAGGGCTCACCTCCGGACGAGTCACAGGCCTTAGCCAGTGGCCCAGCCCCGGGAATGCCACCCTGGTTCTGTACCCTGCCCAGGCCAGCCGACAGGGTGTATCGGGGCACACACCTGCAGCATCCAGGGCTCTCCAAGGAGAGGGATGTCCTTTAGAGGAGAGTCTAAGAGCTGCGACCCTGAACTTGTGGGCGAAGGGCTTCTATACCAGGAGGGCTCCCAGCCCTGTTTCTTAAAGGCCATTTAGGCAGAAGTGAACGTGGTCTCTTCAATAAAGTTAATAATGGTTCATGCTGCAGAAAATGTTCAAGAGAAAACCCTGCTTATTTATTCAGGCTTTAAAACCATAAAACTCCCAAATTCTCCCTGTAGCTATTTATATCCAGAGCTAGCCCCAAATTAAGCTCAGGTTTGAAGTAACTTAAAAGAAAAACAGCCATCCCTGCTTTAAAAAGATTTCCCGTATAGACCTCCACTGGTCTAATTACGAAGGGCGCGTAGTTTCGGGGTTGGCTGGGGGTAGGGCACCGGGACCTCCAAGGCAGCGGCTCTCAGGCTAGCCTCAGCCGACCCCACCCGCCCGCACCCCGTGTTCTCCCTCGTGGGGGTGCCGGGGGGAGTGGGGAGGCGGGGCGGGCGGCAGATCCGGAAAAGTGGCTGCCCTCGCCCCGGAGGAAGTTGACCCTCCTCCCGTGCCGAGAGCTTGGGATGAAAATAGCTTCTTCCTCTTTAACCTTCCTGGACCCCCGCCCCAGGACGACTGGGCCCCTTCATTCATCTTTCAGCAGCCACCCCGGCGGCTTGGGCGTCCCCACGCCGGGACTCTGTGCCCCGGGGGCCCACGGGGACCCTCCCTTGGGCCTCTGCCGCCGCGGCGCGCCCCGCACCCAAGCCACCCCGGGGGCCCCGGCCTCCCCCACCCAATTAGCGGGCAGCACCGCGGACCCGAGTCCCCACGCGGCTCGCGCCAGGGGAGGCGGCCGCCTGGGAAGCCCGTCCCCCGCGCCGCGGCCCCCGCCCCCGCCAGCCCCGCGTCCCCTGGGAAAGGCGGGGGCGCAGCGAGTTTCCCCCAATTAGTTTCCTCTTTGTATGGAGTCTTAGCGCGCCCGTACCCCTCCGCGCAGCGGAAAGTAGTCCCGGCCGGGCGCTCCGCGGCTTCCCAACACTAGGCACATTTTACTTTGAGAAGTCGACGGGACTCTCAGCGGGGTCCTTCGGAAGGGGGCCAGAGGCCGCGGGAGGCGTGCGCGGTCAGCAGGGGCGGGGGCCGAGGTCAAGGGGAGGGGGCGGGGAAGACCGCGAACTCCTCGCCGCTGCCTGGAGAGATGGATCATGGGGCGTAGGGAGATGGCAAACCTCAAACCACGTACGGCGAGCGATACGCGTCAACCGAACCTCGCCAACGGAAGCCCGGAGCCGCCCCTCCCCGCTCCCCCGCCCCGCCGCCCCGGACGGACGGGCGCGCGGAGCCAACCCGGCTGCCGCTGGCTGTCCAAATCCCACCAGAGCCAATGGGAGCGCGAGGGGGGCGGAGCCATCTCGCGTCAGTTGGGCTGCGCGTCCCCCTCCCCCGGCGCCTCTGCAGGCCCCGCCCCTGCCTCCTCCCCTCTCCGCTCGCTGCTCCCGGAGTAGTTGGTGCCAGTGAAGTGAGGGCGGCGATGAGAGCGAAAGTTGCGCTCGGCTCGTCGCTGGGGGCTTGAAGCGGCTCCGCGCTCTGCCCGTTTGGGCCTCCCCCAACTCGGACTCGCGCCCGTGGGCTCCCGCCGCGCCCGCCCGGCCCCGCGCCGGCCCCGTGACCCCTCCCCCGTCTCGGCGCCCCCTCCTCAGGAGCCGCGGGTCCCCGCCACTTTCGCACGGCCCCGGCCCCCGCCGATGCCGGCCATGGTGGAGAAGGGCCCCGAGGTCTCAGGGAAGCGGAGAGGGAGGAACAACGCGGCCGCCTCCGCCTCCGCCGCCGCCGCCGCCTCCGCCGCCTCAGCCGCCTGCGCCTCGCCAGCCGCCACTGCCGCCTCGGGCGCCGCCGCCTCCTCAGCCTCGGCCGCCGCCGCCTCGGCCGCCGCCGCCCCCAATAATGGCCAGAATAAAAGTTTGGCGGCGGCGGCGCCCAATGGCAACAGCAGCAGCAACTCCTGGGAGGAAGGCAGCTCGGGCTCGTCCAGCGACGAGGAGCACGGTAGGTGGCAGCCGCCCCCGCGGCCCCGGGCCCCGGGCCCCGCGCCGCGCTGACCGCCGTGTTCTGCTTCCCCCGCAGGTGGCGGTGGCATGAGGGTCGGACCCCAGTACCAGGCGGTGGTGCCCGACTTCGATCCCGGTGAGTAGCGGCCCCGGCCGGCCGGCGGCGGTGATGAGCGGGAGCCCCGGGTCCCCAGCGAGCCCTAGGGGGCGGGAGCCCGCCGACAACTTTCTTTTTGTGTGTGCGTTCGCCCTGCCGTCCGTGGGGAGAACAGCAGGGCGAGGACGAGGAGGCGCACACGCACACGAGTGTTCTGCAAACGTGCCTCTGCACCCGGGGGAGGCCAGGTCGCCCCCAGCAGGGCCGGCGCCGCTGCCCCCTTGCGCCTCCGAGGACTGCGGGTGGCGTCGGAGGCGGCCACACCTGGCCTGGGGGCGCTGGGGGTCCCTGCGTCCAGGTGAGCTGCGCCTCGGCCAGGGGTGTAAGGGTGGCAGTGCCGGAGAGTTAGCGTCGTGCGAGCGCCCCGGACTTAGGAGGTCCCCAGAGACTCCTTTCTCGGAACCCTTCCCAAAGGCTGCTCCCCACGCCTTTGCTCCTCCTCCCAGCCTCTGGGCTCTTGCTGGCTCCTGACTCCCCTCCCATCCAGAAGGCGAGTAGAAGAACGACCCCCCAAAATCAGTCAATAAAAGAAGTGTGTTTTCCAGAGGGCGCCTGCCTGGGGAAGAGAGTCTCGCGTGTGGCAGTTTGATTTTAGGACCTATTTGTAAATGTGTGTATTTCCTTTTTTTTGGAGGAAGAGATTGTGAAATTGAGAACCATCAGAAGCTTTAGCCTAACAAATGCTTTTCACCTACAAGAAAGCCCTACACCCTAGAATGGAACACTTACTTCTCTGGCTGCTATTCTGTGTAGAAGCAAATTTAAAATGGTACAAGAAAAAAAAAATCCAATCAGACAAAGGAATTCGTCAGATTTTAATGCATGAGATTCTAGCCAGTGTCTGTATGAGACTGTCTTTAAAGGTTGTTGGTATGGAAAATGTTTGAAAGAACGTAGGATTTATTTCAGAAATAAAATTCAAAAGAGCATCTTGTAAAGCTGGAGTTAACAATCCTTCCTGGTTGGAGGGCTTTAGAGCTGGGGTTCTCTATGTGGGTTATACCACTAGTTTATTTGAAAAGATAAACGCATACATGTTTTTTTCTTGGAAACAAGACTGCAGAAAATTGCAGTGATCTAGTCCTTGAAAAAGGCGATTGCTCTCAAGCTGTTATTAAGGTACTAAACTGTACTTTGAAGTGAAAATACATAGAGGTCCTAGGTGAGCTCTTGGACACTCTGGAAATAAATGACGTCCTAAATTGGCCTTCTACATTTTGATTTGTTGACGTAAATCTGTTAAATTTATTTGTCTCATATTCGCGTTTGTGTTTCTTTTAAGTCCATGTTAGTGTTTTTGATAGTTTCCTCTTCTCTGCGGTTCTTTTTTTTTTGGTAGTCACTTCTCGTTTATGAGTGACAGGATAGAACTAGGTGGCCAGGCTATTTCTCTTGTATGCTTGGCTCCTCCGTTCCTTGGTTGGCCACCAGGGGAAGCATACTGTTTTTTGGTTACAGTTGACCCTGTCTTCATTTTGTAGGTCGAGTCTGTCTTTGCTTTAAAACACAGAAGCTTGTCACCAAATTTTCCTAATGTATTATTTTTAAAAATCGACTTCCACAAATCTTTGAGTAAGTTGGTAGGCTTTTTGATACATTTTTGTTAACATAAATTTTGAAAACTTTATTTAGATGTGTTGGATGTGACTGAGGAAAAGGGCATATTTGTCAACAACGGGAATTAGATTTCTGACATTCATCGAAATATTGACATCAGCTCTGCATTGTTAGTAATGAGTTTGACTTCTTTGGAGTTATACTTTGAAACAGCAAATATAATATTTTGAACTGTCTTTGGGCTATTTGTTGGAATAGATATGAGCAAAAACTTGCTAGCGACCAGCTATTCTAAAATGGAAAACATTTATCAGATAGCAGTAGCTCACACCTGTAGTCCCAACACTTGGGGAGGCCAAGGCTAGAGGATTTCTGGAGCTCAGGAGTTGGAGACCAGCCTGGGCAACGTAGTCAGACTCCATCTCAACAAAAGATAAAAAAATTAGCTGGGCATGGTGGCATGTGCCTGTAGTTTCAGCTACTTGGGGGGCTGAGGCTGGAGGATCTCTGGGAGGTCAAGGCTGCAGTGAGCAGTGATCTGGCCATTGCACTCCAGCCTGGGTGACAGAGTGAGACCCTGTCTCAAAAATAAAAAGGAAAACATCTAACTGTTCTGCTGCATAGTCTTGCTGCCAATTGGTTGAGTCTTGATATTAAAATTGCCAAATTTCTTATTTTATTTTATTTTTTTGAGACGGAGTCTCGCTCTGTCCCTCAGGCTGGAGTGCAGTGGCGCGATCTCGGCTCACTGCAAGCTCCACCTCCCGGGTTCACGCCATCCTCCTGCCTCAGCCTCCCGAGTAGCTGGGATTACAGGCACCCACCAACACGCCTAGCTAATTTTTTGTATTTTTAGTAGAGATGGGGTTTCACCGTGTTAGCCAGGATGGTCTTGATCTCCTGGCCTTGTGATCCGCCTGTCTCGGCCTCTCCTAGTGCTGGGATTACAGGTGCGTGCCACCGCGCCCGGCCCCAAATTTCTTCATTTTGTGTTTGTTTTAATCTGGAAAGGAATCTAACTGGTGTAAAGTAATTTCAAACCTTGTTTTGCCAACCTAAGCAGGGGGACACAGTCCTAGATATGGCAGAAAATTGAGACTTTACTATTTCCTCGTGGTATTTTATGTGTCTTCTCATTTAACTCAAAAGCTTAAGGGGAAGGAAGACTTCCATTTTGGAATAGAAATGATACAACATTTTTCTTTTTTTTGATACGGAGTTTCACTCTTGTTGCCCAGGCTGGAGTGCAATGGCGTGATCTGGGCTCGCCGCAACCTTTGCCTCCTGGATTCAAGCAATTCTCCTGCCTCACCCTCCTAAGCAGCTGGGATTACAGTCATGCGCCACCATGCCTGGCTAATTTTTTGTATTTTTAGTAGAGACGGGGTTTCTCCATGTTGGTCAGGCTGGTCTGGAACTCCTGAACTCAGGTGATCCACCCACCTCAGCCTTCCAAAGTACTGGGGTTACAGGGGTGAGCCACCGTGCCCAGCCAACATGTTTGTTTTATGGCAAAATTCTTTCTTAGCTCTTTAAGACTTAAGACAGGTTCTTTCCATGACTGCAATTTAAGAGTAGTGAATTGAATAATAAATTAAGAATTGAGAGTTTGATCCTTACTAGTTTTTATTTCCTCCTCCTACTTGTTTTTTTCTTTTTTTTTTTGAGACCAAGTCTCACTCTGTCGCCCAGGCTGGAGTGCAGTGGCACGATCTTTGCTCACTGCAACCTCCACCTCCGAGGTTCAAGCGATTCTCCTGCCTCAGCCTCCTGAGTAGCTGGGATTACAGGTGTCCACCACCACGCCCAACTAATTTTTGTGTTTTTATTAGAGATGCGGTTTCACCGTGTTGGCCAGGCTGGTCTTGAACTCCTGACCTCAGGTGACCTGCCCGCCTCGGCCTCCCAAAGTGCTGGGATTACAGGTGTGAGCCACTGCGCCTGCCCCTCCCCCCACCTTTTTTTTTTTTTTTTTTTTTTTGAGACGGAGTCTTGATCTGTTGCCCAGGCTGGAGTGCAATGACACAATCTTGACTCACTGCAACCTCCATCTCCCAGGTTCAAGTGATTCTCCTGCCTCAGCCTCCCAAGTAGCTGGAACTACAGGTGCATGCCACCATGCCTGACTAATTTTTGTGTTTTTAGTAGAGACGGGTTTGACCATGTTGGCCAGGCTGGTCTTGAACTCCTGACCTCAGGTGATCTGCCCACCTCGGCCTCCCAAAGTGCTGGGATTACAGGCGTGAGACACCATGCCCTGTCCTTACCTCAGTTTTGAGTGTGTCTTTTTTCTTTTCTTTTACTAGAATTTGAACAGAGAGGTGGACGTGAAACTTGACAGGCAGCTTTTTTTTCTTTTCTTTTTTTATTATAGTAAAATAAGTAACTACAGTAGAGATGCATGAATGGAGGAATTTGACTTTGATTTTTTTTTTTTTTTTTGAGAGACAGACTCTCGCTCTTTCAGCCAGGCTGGAGTGCAGTGGCGTGATCTCAGCTCACTGCAACCTCCACCTTCTGGGTTCAAGCGATCCTCCTGCTGCAGCCTCCCGAGTAGCTGGGATTACAGGCGCACACCACCATGCCCGGCTAGTTTTTGTAGTTTTAGTTGAGATGAGGTTTCACCTTGTTGGCCAGGCTGGTCTTGAACTCCTGACCTCAGGCGATCCACCCACCTTGGCCTCCCAAAGTGCTGGGATTTCAGGCGTGAGCCACCGCGCCTGACCTTTTTTTTTTTTTTTTTTTTTTTTTTTGAGATGGAGTCATTCTCTGTTGCCCCAGGCTGGAGTGCAGTGGCACAATCAGCTCACACAGCCTCTGCCTCCTGGGTTCAAGCAGTTCTCCTGCCTCAGCCTCCTAAGTAGCTGGGATTACAGGCGTGTGCCACTATGTCTGGCTAATTTTGGTATTTTTGCAATTATTATTTTTTTTGAGATGGAATTTTTTTCTCTTGTTGCTCAGGCTGGGGTGCAATGGCATGATCTCGGCTCACCCCAACCTCCACCTCCCGGGTTCAAGCGATTCTCCTGCCTCAGCCTCCCGAGTAGCCGGGATTACAGGCATGGGCCACCACACCCGGCTAAATTTTGTATTTTTAGTAGGGACGGGGTTTCTCCATGTTGGTCAGGCTGGTCGTGAACTCCCAACCTCAGGTGATTTGCCCGCCTTGGCCTCCCAAAGTGCTGGGATTACAGGCGTGAGCCACTGCGCAGCCCTAATTTTGGTATTTTTGATAGAGATGGGTTTCACCATGTTGGCCAGGCTGGTCTCGAACTCCTGACCTCAGGTGATCCACTCACCTCGGCCTCCCAAAGTGTTGGGATTACGGGTGCAAGCCACTGTGCCCGGCCTGATTTTTTTGTCAGATTTTACTTATTTGCAGTATGCCAGCTTGACCCTATGTAGGTTTGAAAGCAAATGGTTGGAGCTAAGACTATCTGATATTTCCTATACAGTTCAAAGGAAGATTTAATTCTGTCATCCCTTACAAAGAGCGAATGAGGTGGATAGAGCACATTAGTCCTAAAATCCAGATTCAGTTCTTTTTTTTTTTTTTTTTGAGACAGAGTCTCGCTCTGTTGTCCAGGCTGGAGTGCAGTGGCGTGATCTCAGCTCACTGCAAGCTCCTCATCCCGGGTTCATGCTATTCTCCTGCCTCAGCCTCCCGAGTAGCTGGAACTACAGGTGCCCGCCAGCACGCCCGGCTAATTTTTTTGTATTTTAAGTAGAGACGGGGTTTCACCATGTTAGCCAGGATGGTCTCCATCTCCTGACCTCGTGATCCGCCCGCCTCGGCCTCCCAAAGTGCTGGGATTACAGGCGTGAGCCACCACGACTGGCCCTGATTCAGTTCTTATAAAATAATTAATACCTAGACTAGATCGGTGTAGTGTGGCATTGCTTGGTAGTTAGAATACCGTTTGTGTTTACACTGAAATAAAAAGTTTTACCAACTTTTAAAGAGTTAAAAAAAAAAAAGAGTTAAAAACCTAAGTGCAGCCCTACACTTTTAACTTAGGCTTTGTTCTTACATGTGTTGTCCAGACTGCCTTTCCATGCTGTCTGCCGTAGATTGTGCTGAGTTGTCATTGGTTTCTTTTAATATTCAGTAGTTACAGAATAATAGGGTAAGAGGGAGGATGCTTATCTATCCTACCTCTGGTTAGTTCTCTCCTACATTAGCAAAGCATCACTTATTTTGAAATGAATAATGTTTTTCTTTCCTTTTTTTTTCCTTTTTTTTTTTTTGAGATAGGGTCACACCCTGTCACCAGTATAGTGGTGTGATCATGGCGGCAGTGAACTTGAACCTCCTGGGCGCACGCCATCCTCCCACCTTTGCCTCCCAAGTAGCTGGGACTACAGATGTCCACCACCATGCCTGACTAGTTTTTTTGTGTTTTTTGTAGAGACAGAGTTTTGCCATGTAGTCCAGGCTGGTGTCAAACTCCTCGGCTCGAGCCATCTGCCTGCCTTGGCCTCCCAAAGTGCTGTGCTTACAGGTGTGAGCCACTGTGTTCAGCCATTATTATTACTATTTTTTAATTTTAATTTTTAATTTTTATTCTCTTTATACACGTCCTTGGTGCTTCAGAGGCGTACGTTGTTAATGGTGAATATTTTTGAGATAGTGGCCCTTTAAAAAAGCAACCTTTATTTTGAATGTTTAATCCAATATATTTAATCAGATCTGAAAATTTGTGGTTGTCATTGGCTTAACTGTCACTTCAGAGTTGACTTCTGTCAGAAAACTGTGTTATGTTTTCATGTGGAATAGGTAATTTTACTGAACAGGGTGTCTTGATAATACCTTTCATTTGTTTTCACTGGTGATTCTATGTTCTGCTTTTTTTATGCTTTAGATCATTGTAAAAAATAGATATATTAAAATTATGGTGAATGCTTTGTGGTTTTGTTTTTGTTTTTGAAACAAGGTCTTGCTCTGTCACACAGGCTAGAGTGCAGTGGCCTGATCTTGGCTCACTTCAACCTCTGCCTCCCAGACTCAAGTGATTCTCCCCCCTCAGCCTCATCAGTGGCTGGGAATACATGCGCGCATCACCACGCTTGAGCTCAGGCTGGTCTCGAACTCTTGTGCTTAAGCAGTCTTCCTGCCTTGGCCTCCTAAAGTGCTGGGATCACAGGCATGTGCCTGGCAATGCTTTGTGATTGATTGATTGATTGATTGATTGATTGATTTTAGTTTTATGTTTATTGTTTTTTGAGACAGAGTGTTGCTTTTGTCGCCCAGGCTGGAGAGCAATGGTGCAACCTTGGCTCACTGCAGCCTCTGTTTCCCAGGTTCAAGTGCTTCTGCCTCAGCCTCCCGAGTAGCTAGGACTACAGGTGTGCACCACCATGTCCAGCTAATTTTTGTATTCTTAGTAGAGATGGTATTTCGCTGGCTGGGCATGGTGGCTCACACCTGTAATCCCAGCACTTTGGGAGGCCGAGGCAGGCGGGTCACTTGAGGTCGGGAGTTCAAGACCAACCTGGCCAACATGATGAAACCCCGTCTCTACTAAAAACACAAAAATTAGCTGGGCATGGTGGTGCATGCCTGTAATCCCAGCTACTCAGACGGCTGAGGCAGGAGAATTGCTTGGACCCGGGCTGCAAAGGTTGCAGTGAGCGTAGCTGGCACCACTGCACTCCAGCCTGGGTGACAAAGTGAGACTCTGTCTCAAAAAAAAAAAGAGGGACGGGGTTTTGCCATGGTGGCCAGGCTGGTTTCGAACTCTTGACCTCAGGTGATTGACCCGCCTTGGCCTCCCAAAGTGCTGGAATTACAGGCTTGAGCCACCGCACTCGGCCAAACACTGATTTAATACTAGGCAATATTTGCTTCAGGTACAGCTAAAGCCTCATTCCCGCCTTTTTTCTTCATTAATTCACAGTTGATTTATTTCTGTGATAGTTTGCATCTTCTGAGAAGCAGATGACAAGACAATTAGATGTGCAAGAGGTTCATTAGGGTGTGCTTGTGAAGGATAAAGAGAGGAAGGAGGTGTAGGTGGCAAGAGCCTTTACACTGGAAGCATGTGTGACACCTGTGAAAGAAGAGAGGGAAGGAATGATGATTAATGATTGATAGAGGAACCTTAAACTGCAGTGCAGTTTGCAGTTCAGAGAAAATCAGCCAGAGTAGATTGTTAGAAGAGTCTGTTGGGCAGGAATGGTTCTTCCCTGTGAACGTCTGCTGTGTTCAGTCATTGGCTGGGAGCAGCCTAGAGTAGCCTAGCCTTGGTATGCATGCTGTAGTAGATTCCTGGCAGCTGGGGCTGTCAGTTAACTACACTCCTTGCAACATTTTCTCTCTTGAAGGGAAATCTGAGTGGCACACTCAAGGCTGTCAGAATTCCCATATGTGTTTTTGTAGTTTAATACATGTGTGTAATTCCAGCACTTTGGGAGGGTGAGGCGGGTGGATCACCTGAGGTCAGGAGTTCGAGACCAGCCTGGCCAACATGGTGAAACCCCGTCTCTACTAAAAATATAAAAATTAGCTGGGTGTGGTCGCGGGTACCTGTAATCCCAGCTACTTGGGAGGCTGAGGCGGGAGAATTGCTTGAGCCCAGGAGGCGGAGGTTGCAGTGAGCCGAGATCGTGCCACCGCACTCCATACTGGACGACAGAGCGAGACTCCGTCTCAAAAAAAAAAAAAAAAAAAGGTGATAATATGTTTTCTTGTTATTGTTATTGTTTTTGTAAATGGAATAGTCTATGCTATTCATGTACTTTTATGCTTTCCAAACAAGTACATTTCCACTAGCAAGGTAAACAACTTTGTTTTCACCTTATCTTCGTCATAGTGTTAGTTAGGTTGTTAATTTTTTTTTTTAAATGCTATCCTTTAATGGCTTATATTAGCATTTTTTTCTTCTCCTTTTTTTTTTTTTTTGGAGATGGAGTTTCGCTCTTGTTGCCCAGGCTAGAATGCAGTGATGCAGTCTCCTCTCACTGTAACCTCTGCCTCCCGGGTTCAAGTGATTGTCCTGCCTCAGCCTCCTGTGTAGCTAGGATTACAGGCATGTGCTACCACGCCTGGCTAATTTTAAAAAATATTTTTAGTAGAGAAGGGGTTTTACCATGCTGGCCAGGCTGGTTTTGAACTCCTAACCTCAAGTGATCTCCCGCATCGGCCTCCCAAAGTCCTAGGATTACAGGCGTGATCCATTGTGCCTGGCCTCTTCTTTCTTTTTTTGTAGACTTGGTATCATTCTGCCTCTTAGGCTGGAGTGGCAATGGCATGATCACAGCACACTGCAGCCTCAGCCTCCGGGGCTCAAGCGATCCTCCTGTCTCAGTTTCCTGAGAAGCTGGGACTACAGGCATGAGCCAGTATGCCTGACTGCTTTTTAAACTTTTCGTAGAGACGGGGTTTTGCCAAGTTGCCCAGACTGGTCTCCAACTCCTCGGCTCAACCAGTCCTTCTGCTGTGTCCTACCAAAGTGTTGGGATTACAGGCATGAGTCACTGTGCCTGTAATTAAGTTTTCCAATTAATGATGAGGTTAAGTATCTTATGTTTTTAATTTTTAATTTTTTTAAGAACTTTTTTTTCCCCTTTTTTGAGATGAGTTCTCACTCTTGTCGCCCAGGCTGGAGTGCAGTGGCGTGATCATAGCGTACTGTAGCCTTGAACTTCTAGGGCTCAAGTGATCTTCATACCTCAGTTTCTGGAGTAGTTTGGACTACAGTTGTTCACCGCCACACCCAGCAAAGAATGTGACAGAAAGTACTAACTGTCTTTTAGCTAAGTATCGAAAAGAAAAGAGTGTTTTTTAATTTATTTTTGATTTGTTTATATGTACTTTTTGAGACAGGGTCTGGCTCTGTCATCTAGGCTGGAATGCAGTTGTGTAATTTTGGCTCCCTGCATCCTCAGCCTCTGAGGCTCAAGTAATCTTCCCACCTTGGCCTCCGGAGTAGCTGGGTTTATAGGCTCCTGCCACTATGCCCAGCTAATATTTGTATTTTTTGTAGAGATGGGGTTTCAGGTTTTGTTGGTCTTAACCCTGGCCCAGGAGTGTCTTTGTAAATTTTTTTTTTTTTGCCATTCAGTTTCCTCCTGTGAATGTATCTTTCTTTTGCTATTTTTTTTTTCTCCTTAGACAGGGTCTCGCTCTGTTGCCCAGACTGGAGTGCGGTGGCTTAATCTCGGCTCACTGCAACCTTCATCTCCTGGACTCACATGATCCCGTGATCCTCCCACCTCAGCTTCCGAGGTAGCTGGGACCACGGGAGTGTGCCACCACGCCTGGCTAGTTTTTGTGTTTTTTGGTAGAGACAGGGTTTCACCATGTTGCCTAGGCTGTTTTGCTGTTTTTCTATAGGGTGTTGGTTTTTTTGTATGGATTTGTGTGAGTTCTTTTTTTTATATATTTGGATATTCTTTGTTAGAATTGCACATATGTTTTTTGTTTTTTCTTTAATATTCTGTGTGTTGAGGGGAGGAGGATTGAGTTTATTTGACTAGGAAGGGATAAAAATACATTCCTGATTGGAGACTGTACTCAGAGATTGGTCTTGGTGTATACCCCTGATTTCTAAGATGAATGTTACTGAGAATTGAGAATTTTTTTTTGTTGTTGTTGTGTTTCAACTAAGTTATTCATGTCATTTTGGCCTGCTATTAGCTAGTTGACCTAAATCACAGTGCTGAATGACTCGAAAAGCTCTGAGTTAATTTCTGCCTAGTATATAGTTATAGTAGCATATAGGTTAAAGGTTAAAGTTACAGCTTTGATCCTATAATGGTCAGTTTCCCACAAAAGGTTAAAATGCTATAGACTAAAACTAACAGCTGTCTTAGGGATTTGCCACTCCTTATAAGGCAATGTGTAGTGTGTGGATAGGGAGTTACAACTTGTCATCACTAACAAAACCCTCGAAAGAATGATCTATCCAGGTTGCTTACTCTGTGCCAGGCTAGTTTTAACACACATCAAATCATTTGACCCTCACAACAGTCATATGATGTAAAGTTACTATCTCCATTTTCCAGATGAGGAAACAGGCATTGAGAGGCTTAGTCTTATGGTTCAACCTAATAACTTGCCGCGGTAATCCAGTCCAAGAGGCCCTCAGCTGTAAGATGCACCATTATTTTATGTTTCAGTAAGAAAGGAAAAGGATCAACAAGATAGACTGTTAATTTTAAGTATTAAAAGAATTCTGATTTATAAGTATAGTCAGAATTCAATTTAGTGTATTTTAGAGAGGGTCAGCCAGAATCCTCTTTAAGAGAAAACACTTAGGCCGGGTGCAGTGGCTCACTCCTGTAATTCCAGCACTTTGGGAGGCTGAGGCAGGTGGATCACCCGAGGTCAGGAATTCGAGATCAGCCTGGCCAAAATGGTGAAACCCTGTCTCTACTAAAAATACAAAAAAATTAGCCAGGCTATAATCCCAGCATTTTGGGAGGCTGAGGCGTGAGAATTGCCTGAACCTGGGAGGTGGAGGTTACAGTGAGCCGAGATCGTGCCACTGCACTCCAGCCTGGGTGACAGAGCAATACTCCATCTCGAATAAAAAAAGGAGAAGAAAAAACACTTACGAGCAAGGCTTTATTGGATCCATTGATTAGTTGTTTCCATGTGGCCCCAGGTGTTGGGGAATTTTATGTTTAGGGTTGCCAGAGACAACTTGTAGTCCAGTTACATTCCTCTTCTTCCTGGCAGTGAGAACACAGGTGAAATGGGAGGTAGTTAGCTTGGTTGCCTGGGGACAAATTGGACTGAGTTGCTTTATTCCTGCATGTATGTTGAAATAGTCATCTTCACAACTTAGAATATAGTTGGAGTTTTTTTTTAGAAGAGCCATTTCTTTTGATGGTGTGACTGAAGGCTATGCATACAGTCATGTATTGCAAATCAAATGTCATTTTGGTCAAGGACAGTGGTCCCATAAGATTATAATGGAACTAAAAAATTCCTGTCGCCTAGTAACTTCACCTTGTCTGTAGTGCAACAGCGTGTAGCATTACTTAGGTGTTTGTGTGGTGTTGGTGTAAACAAACCTACTGCACTGCCAGTCTTATAAAATCTAGCACATGGAGTTATGTATAGTACATAGTACTTGGTAATGACAATAACTGTATTACTGGTTTGTGGATGTACTGTAGTATACTTTGTATGGTTATTTTAGAGTGTATTCCTACTTAGAAAAATTATAAGTTTGCTGTAAAACAGCCTCAGGCATGTCCTTCAGGAGGTATTCTAGAAGGAAGGCATTGTTACTCTAGAATATGACACCTCTATGGGTCTTATGGCCTCTGAAGACCTTCCAGTGGGACAAGGAAGGTATGGAGTCGGAAGATGGTGATATTGATGATCCTGACTGTAGGCTAGGCCAATGTGTGTGTCTTTGTGGGGTTTTTTTGTTTGTTTTTGAAATGGATTCTCGCTCTGTTGCACAGGCTGGAGTCCAGTGGCATGATCTCGGCTCGCTGCAACCTCTGCTTCCCTGCTTCAAGTGATTCTCCTGCCTCAGCCTCGTAAATAGCTGGGATTACAGGTGCGCGCCACCATGCCTGGCTAATTTTTGTATTTTTAGTAGAAATAGGGTTTCATCATATTGGGCAGGCTGGCCTTGAACTCCTGACCTCAAGTGATCTGCCTGCTTCTGCCTCCCAAAGTGCTGGGATTACAGGCATGAGCCACCGTGCCTGGCCTAATTTTTGTATTTTTAGTAGAGACGGGATTTTGCCATGTTGGCCAGGCTGGTCTTGAACTCCTGACCTCAGGTGATTGGCCTGCCTTGGCCTCCCACAGTGCTGGGATTACAGGTGTGAGCCACTGCACCTGACTGTATTTACACCCATACTCTCCCTGAAGGTTGTAGTTCCTGCCCTGCTTTACTTTTACTGGCATAGAAGCTGCTGGGCTTGGTGTTCTGCTTTCAGACTTAGCATGGATATAGGAGTTCAGCGGGAGGAAGAGAAGAGTAGGTGCTTAACTAGCTTTGATCTTACTCAGTACCAGAGAGTCTTCTGGGAGCTAGTGGTGTCATGTATGTCTGATTTCTTTGAGGATGATAGCATAGTTTTTTGAACCACCAAATCAGGTTTTAAGTTTTTTTTTTTTTTTTTTTTTTTTTTTTTGGGGAGACAGGGTCTCACCTTGTCCCCCAGGCTGGAGTGCAGTGGCGAGAACATGGCCCACTGCAGCCTTGACTTCTTGGGCACCAGTGATCCTCCTGCCTCAGCCTCCCAGGTAGCTGGGATTACAGGTGTGAGGCACTGCACCTGGCTGTTAAATATTACCTAGTATAAACTTGTCGGAGCTAAATAGCTGAATTTTCTAAGAATATGTGCTTGGTTTGGCGTCTTTTCTTGAATAGGCTTTATTTTATTTTATTTTATTTTTTTATTTTTTGGGGTTTTTTTTTGTTGTTGTTTGTTTTTTTGAGACAAACTCTCACTCTGTCGCCCAGGCTGGAGTGCAGTGGTGTGATCTTAGCTCACTGCAGCCTCTGCCTCCTGGGTTCAAGCGGTTCTCCTGCCTCAGCCTCCCAAGTAGCTGGGATTATAGGCATGCTACACCACGCCTGGCTGATTTTGTATTTTTAGTAGAGACGGGGTTTCTCCATGTTGGTCAGGCTGATCTCAAACTTCTAACTTTAGGTGATCCGCCTACCTCGGCCTCCCAAAGTGCTGGGATTATAGGCGTGAGCCACCGCGCCCGGCTGAATAGGCATTTTTTAGTGGACATTTGATAAGGACCAAGTGCAACTGTGTAACAAATGGAAATCCAGGGAAAAATTGTCTTTTAAATTGCAGTTAAAAGCTGATTATCCCTATTGTCTCTGCTTTCCTTATAATGAATTTGTATAAATTAGAGATGCACATCTTGCATAGATGTGTTTTCTTTTTTTTATATAAAGTGGTGCAAGTCACGTCACAGAATTGACTATTTTTTGGCCAGGTGTGGTGGCTCATGCCTGTAATCCCAGTGCTTTGGGAAGCTGAGGCAAGTGGATCACCTGAGGTCAGGAGTTTGAGACCAGCCAGGCCAATATGGCGAAAACCTGTCTCTACTAAAAATAGAAAAAAGCTAGCCAGGCGTGGTTGCTCATGCCTGTAATCCCAGCACTTTGAGAGGCTGAGGTGGGTAGATCACGAGGTCAGGAGTTTGAGACCAGCCTGGCCAACATGGTAAAACCCCATATCTACTAAAAGTATAAAAATTAGCCGGGTGTGGTGGCACGTGCCTTTAATCCCAGCTACTCGGGAGGCTGAGGCAGGAGAATCGCTTGAACCTGGGAGGTGTTCAAGCCACTGCACACTAGCCTGGGCAACAGAGCGAGACTCTGTCTCAACAAAAACCACAAAGTACAAAAAATTAGCCAGGTGTGGCGGTGCGCGCCTCTAATCCCAGCTACTTGGGAGGCTGAGGCAGGAGAATTGGTTGAACCGGGGAGGCGGAGGTTGCCATCAGCCGAGATCGCGCTACTGCAGTCAAGCCTGGGCGAAACAGAGAGACTCCATCTCAAAAACAAAAACAAAAACAAAATTAACCGTTTTACAATGAACAATTCAGTGGCATTCAGTGCACTCGCATTGTTGTGGAGCCACTACCCTTGTCTAGTTCCGAAACATTTTCATCACCCTAAAAAGAAAATCTCATATGCATTAGAATGAAGAATGAGTTACTTCTTATTCTCCATTCTCAGTACCAGGCAACCACTAACCTGCTTTTTGTTTCTGGATTACTTATTCTGGAACTTTCATATAAGTGGGTATGTGACCTTCATGTCTGGCTTCTATCACTTAGTGTAATGTTTTCAAGGTTCATTCATGTTGAAGCTTGAGTCAGTATTGGTACTTTCTGTGCTTCATTGCTTTTGTTTTGTTTTGTTGTTTTTTTTTTGTTTTGCCTTGTTTTTGTTTTTTGAGATGGAGTCTCGCTCTGTCGCCCAGGCTGAAGGGCAGTGGCATGATCTCAACTCATTGCAACCTCTGCCTCCCTCGTTCAAGCGATTCTCCTGCCTCAGCCTCCCAAGTAGCTGGGATTATAGGTGCACACCACCACGCCTGGCTGATTTTTGTATTTTTAGTAGAAATGGGGTTTCACCATTTTGGCCAGGCTGGTCTCGAACTCCCGGCCTTAGGTGATACACCTGCCTCGGCCTCCCAAAGTGGTGGGATTACAGGTGCCTGGCCTAATTTTTAAATTTTTTTTTGTGGAGAGATGGAGTTTGTTTATGTTGGCCAGGCTGGTCTCGAACTCCTAACCTCAAGCACTCCTCCTGCCTCAGCCTCCCAAAATGCTGAGCTTATAGGCGTGAGCCACTACACCTGGCTCATTCATTTGTTGATGGACATTTAGCTTGTTGTTACCTTTTGATTATTGTGAACCATGCTGTTATGTACATTCATGTATAGGTATTTATCTGTTTTCATCCTTTTAGGGGTATATATCTATTAGTGGAATTGCTGGGTTATGGAGTAATTCTGTGCTTCACTTTTTTTTTTTTCTTTTGTTTTGAGACAGGCTCTTGCTCTGTTGCCCAGGCTGGGGTGACCGTGGTACGATCTCGGCTCACTGCAACCTCTGCCTCCTGGGTTCAAGCGATTCCTCCTGCCTCAGCCTCCTGAGTAGCTGGGGTTACATGTGCATGCCACCACACCTGGCTAATTTTTGTATTTTTAGTAGAGATGGAGAAACATGTTGGCCAGGCTGGTCTTGAACTCCCGACCTCAGGTGATCCACCTGCCTCAGCCTCTCAAAGTGCTGGGATTACAGATGTGAGCCACTGTGCCCGGTCTGTGCTTAACTTTTTGAGGAACCATTAAATTGTTTTTCACAGTAGCTTAACTATTTTATACTCCATGATTAACGTATGAGGATTTCAATATTCTACTTTTTATTTTCTGTTTTTTGAGATGGAGTCTCACTCTGTTGCCCAGGCTGGAGTGCATTGGTGCGATCTCGGCTCACTGCAGTTTCCACCTTCCAGGTTCAAGTGATTCTCCTGCCTCTGCTTCCTGAGAAGGTGGGATTGTAAGCATGTGCCACCACGTGCGGCTAATTTTTTTTTGTATTTTTTAGTAGAGACAGGGTTTCACCGTGTTGGCCAGGCTGATCAGGCTGGTCCTGAGGACCTCAGGTGATCTGCCCGCCTCGGCCTCCCAAAGTGCTGGGATTACAGGCGTGAAAATGCTACGGATGACAGTGCAGAGAGTCCTGAGATGCTTAGAGTAGTGGAGTTACTCGATCCTTCCCTGTGGTGGAGGGTTGGGAGTTGAAGAAACCAGGAAGTCCTATATGAAATGGTCCTTTAAGGCCGGGTGCAGTGGCTCACCCCTGTAATCCCAGCACTTTGGGAGGCCGAGGCAGGCAGATCACGAGGTCAAGAGATTGAGCCCACCCTGGACAACATGGTGAAACCCCGTCTCTACTAAACATACAAAAATTAGCTGGGAGTAGTTCCAGCAACTCGGGAGGCTGAGGCAGGAGAATCGCTTGAACCCTGGAGGTGGAGGTTGCAGTGAGCCGAGATTACGCCATTGCACTCCAGCCTGGGCAACAAGAGCAAAACTCCATCTCAAAAAAAAAAGAGAGAGAAAGAAATCGTCCTTTAAGTCAAGCCTTAAAACGTAGGAATTACCTAGTTAATTTGAAAATTAATATTATATGATATATAAGCTGTACATGTTATAAAAATTATTTTGAAAATTCTAATCTTTAAAATTTTAGTTTAGATTTTCCTGGTAGTTATCTAGAGCTGTGCTGTCCAATAGTGTAGCCACTAGCAACATATAACTATTGAAATTTAAATTAATTAAAATTAAATAAAATTAAAAATTCAGTCCTTCTGTTACACTAGGCACATTTTAGATATTCAGCCATCATATATAGCTAGTAGGTACCATATTGGACAGCTCAGAATAGAGTATTTTTATCCTCTCAGCAAGTTCAGTTGGGTGGCAATGATCTAGACATTCTGATGAAATGAAAGCTTCATTATTATTACTATTGTTATTATTATTTTATTTTTGTGAGACGGAGTCTCGCTCTGTCCCCCAGGCTGGAGTGCAGTGGCGCCATCTCGGCTCACTGCAAGCTCCCCCACCCGCGTTCACACCATTCTCCTGCCTCAGCCTCCCGAGTAGCTGGGACTATAGGTGCCCACCACCACACCCGGCTAATTTTTTTGTATTTTTAGTAGAGACAAGGTTTCACCGTATTAGCCAGGATGGTCTCAATCTCCTGACCTCGTGATCCACTCGCCTCAGCCTCCCAAAGTGCAGGGATTACAGACGTGAGCCACCGTGCCCGCCCCAAAAGCTTCATTATTATTAATTTTTATAATTAATTCAGACGTTTTGCCTCTTTTATCAAGTGCATGAAATTTGAGGTGGGTACAGCTGAGAAATGTATGATGGCTGTGTGCTGAATTCCTCTAGGGGTGTATTTGTTTAAATATTGCCAATAAGGTGTTCAAAATAAGGTTATTTGAAAGAGCAAGTTGAAATGGAAAGCTTAGGAGAGCTTAGTTTTTTTTTGTTTGTTTTTTTGAGATGGAGTTTTGCTCTTGTTGCCCAGGCTGGAGTGGAATGGTGTGATCTTGGCTCACTGCAGCCTCCGCCCCCACACCGTTCAGGCGATTCTCCTGTCTCAGCCTCCTGAGTAGCTGTGATTACAGGTGCTCACCACCACGCCTGGCTAATTTTTTGTATTGTTAGTAGAGATAGGGTTTCACCATGTTGGCCAGGCTGGTCTCTCCTGACCTCTGATGATCTGCCCACTTTGGCCTCCCAAAGTGTAGGGATTACAGGCGTGAGCCACCATGCCCGGCCTCAGCCTATAGTTCTTTTAATGCCCTTGTCTACTAATTCTATCATCTGTGTCATTTCTGGGTCAGTTTCAGTTGCTTGATTTTTTTTTTTTCTTCCTCTTTTTGGGTTGTCTTTTCCACCTACTTTGCTTATCTGTTGATTTTTGGATGCCAGACATCATGAATTTTACTCTGTTGGAGGCTGGATATTTTTGTATTTCTATAAATATTCTTAAGTTTTGTTCTGGGACGTGGTTAAAATACTTAAAAATAGTTTGATGAAGTCTTGCTTTTAAGCTCTGTTAGGTGAGATCAAAACCATTTTAGTGTAGGGCTAAGTATTTCCCACTATTGAGTCAAAATCCTTTTGGGGATTCTGTGTGATAGCCCATGAACTATGTGGTTTTCCACTCTGGCTGTGAGGAACCGGCTCTCTTCCTGTTCCCATGTGAGCCTCGTGGATTGTTCCATTTGATTCTTTTGGGTATTTTATTTATATTTTTAGAGAAGGTGTCTTGCTCTGCCACTCAGGCTGGAGTGCAGTTTTGTGATGATAGCTCCTTGCAGCCTCAAACTTTTGGGCTCAAGCTATGCACCCCATATAGCTGGGGCTATACCATGCCTGGTTATTTTTATTGTTTTAGAGACAGGGTCTTACTGTGTTGCCCAGGCTGGTCTTGAAGACTCCAGGGTTCAAGCGATCATCCCTCCTCAGCCTCCCCAGTAGCTGGGATTACAGGGTTTTGCCATCACGTCTGGATAAGGGGGTGTGGAACCAGGGACAAAGACCAAATACATATTTCATAATATACTACACAAGGTAAATCTGGTTCATGTCATTCTATCTTGACTGGAAGCATAAGTATAGATTTTGCCATGTTGCCCAGGCTGGTCTTGAACTCCTAGCCTTGAGTAGTCCCCTCTTCCCAAACCTTCGCCTCCCAAAGGTGCTAGGATTGCAGGCATGAGCCACTGCACTTCCTGAGTAGCTGGGATTATAGGTGCGTGCCACCACGCCCAGCTAATTTGTTTTGGATTTTTAGTAGAGACGGGGTTTTGGGCCATGCTGGTCTTGAACTCCTCATTTTAAGCGATCCGCCCGCCTCAGCCTCCCAAAGTGCTGGGATTACAGGTGTGAGCCACCGCGCCCCGTCTAATTTTTGTATTTTTTGTAGGGATGGGGGTTTCCCCATGTTACCCAGGCTGCTCTTGAACTCCTGGCTTCAAGCAATCCACCTGCTTCGGCCTCCCAAAGTGATGGGATTTCAGGAGTAAGCCACTGTGCCTAGCCTTGTTTATTTCAATATTCCTGATGAAGTATTCCATCTGATCTCATTTGCTCTTAGAAATCTGCTTGCTGGTTACGCTGTGCAGTGGCTCACAGTTGTAATCCCAGCACTTTGAGAGACTGAGGTAGGAGGATTGCTTGATGCCAGGAGCTAGAGATCAGCTTGGGCAACATAGCAAGACCTTGTCTCTACGTGCACCTGTAGTCCTGGCTACTTGGGAGGTTGAGATGGGAGGATTGCTTGAACCCATGAGTTTGAGGCTGCTGTGAGGTATGATCACACCACTGTGTTTTAGCCTGAGAGACAGGAGACAGTATCTCTTAGCAAAAAAAAAAAGAAAAAGAAAACAAATCTGACTACAGTATTGATGATTCTAGCCCAGAATTTTCCAAAGGAGTATACGTGGTTTTTTTGTTGTTGTTGTTGTTTGTTTTGTTTTTTGAGATGGTGCGAGTCTCGCTTTTTTGGTTTTGTTTTGTTTTTTTGAGATGGAGTCTTGCTCTGTCGCCCAGGCTGGAATGCAGTGGCGCAATCTCGGCTCACTGCAACCTTCGCCTCCCGGGTTCAAGCAGTTCTCGTGCCTCAGCCTCCCAAGTAGCTGGGACTACAGACGTGCGCCACCACGCCTGGCTAAGTTTTGTATTTTTGGTAGAGTTGGGGTTTCACCATGTTGGCCTGGCTGGTATCGAACTCATGGCCTCAGGTGGTCTGCCATTCTCGGCCTCCCAAAGTGTTGGAATTACAGTGTGAGCCATCGCACCTGGCCTTTTTTTTTTTTATTTTTTAAACATATTTGTTTATCCTTTTTTTTTTTTTTTTTAAGAGATAGAGTATAACTATGTTGCCCAGGCTGATCTTGAACTCCTGGCCTCAAGCAGTCCTCCTGCCTTGGCCTCACAAAGTGCTGGGATTATAGGAGTGAACCACCGCGCCTGGCTGAGATAGGTCGTTTTTTGAATTAACTTTTTTTTTTGGAGACAGAGTTTCGCTGTTGTTGCCCAGGCTGGAGTGCGGTGGTGCAATGATCTAGGTTCACTGCAACCTCTGCCTCCCAGGTTCAAGGGATTCTCCTGCCTCAGCTTCCCAAGCAGCTGGGATTACAGGCATGTGCCACTACACCCGGCTGATTTTGTATTTTTAGTAGAGACGGGGTTTCTCCATGTTGGTCAGGCTGGTCTTGAATTCCCAACCTCAGGTGATCTGTACTCCTTGGCCTCCCAACGTGCTGGGATTGTAGGCGTGAGCCACTGCACCCAGCCATGTTTTTAAGATTTTTGAACATCTGGCTCTTTTTTTTTTTGAGATGGAGTCTCGCTTTGTCATCCAGGCTGGAGTCCAGTGGCGCCATCTCGGCTCACTGCAAGCTCCGCTTCCTGGGTTCACTCCATTCTCCTGCCTCAGCCCCCCGAGTAGCTGGGACTACAGGCGCCCGCCACCATGCCCGGCTAATTTTTTGCATTTTTAGTAGAGACGGGGGTTTCACCACGTTAGCCAGCATGGTCTCGATCTCTTGACCTCGTGATCCGCCTGCCTCGGCCTCCCAAAGTGCTGGGTTCACAGGCATGAGCCACTGCACCCAGCCCATCTGGCTCTTTTTAAATGTCAGATATTGATAACTCCCAGACTGAATTAAGATTTTATATGTCAGATGATTAACTATCATTTTGAGTTGTTGCTTAGTTCTCTGCTTGCTTGGCAACAGGTCAGTTTCCATGGTATTGCCATTTTTGTACCACATTCTTAGTGGAGCTGAGAGGTTGGGGGTGAGGCTACAGGGCCTAACTCTATAAACTAGAATAGCTAAACTTTTATCCAGTTTGGTGTATAAAATTTTTTGATATACAGCTCAGGAAAAGCGTATAAAAAACAAAAATAAAAATAATTTCTGAATAATTTTTTTTTTTTTTTTGAGATGGAGTCTTGCTCTGTCGCCCAAGCTGGAGTGCAGTGGCGTGATCTCGGCTCACTGCAAGCTCTGCCTCCTGGGTTCATGCCATTCTCCTGCCTCAGCCTCCCGAGTAGCTGGGAGTACAGGCACATGCCACCATGCCCAGCTAATTTTTTGTATTTTTAGTAGAGAGAGGGTTTCACCATGTTGGCCAGGATGGTCTTGATCTCTTGACCTCGTGATCTGCCCGCCTCGGCCTCCCAAAGTGCTGGGATTATAGGCATGAGCCATAGTGCCCGGCCCCCCCTCCACCTTTTTTTGAGACAGAGTCTTATTCTCACCCAGACTGGAGTGCAGTGTTACGATCCTGGCTCACTGCAACCTCTTCCTCCTGGGCTCAAGTGATTCTTCTGCTTCAGCCTCCCAAGTAGCTAGAACTACAGGCGTATGTCATCATGCGTGGCTACATTTTTTTTTTTTTGGTATTTTTAGTAGAGACGGGGTTTCACCATGTTGTCCCAGCTGGTCTCGAACCCCTGGGCTCAAGCAATCCACCCATCTTGGCCTCCTGCAGTGCTGGGGTTATAGGCATGAGCCACCGTGGCCTGCATAATTCTTTTTTTTTTTTTGAGTTGGAGTTTCGCTCTTGTCGCTCAGGCTGGAGTGCAATGGTGCGATCTCGGCTCACCGCAACCTCCACCTCCCAGATTCAAGCGATTCTCCTGCCTCAGCCTCCCAAGTAGCTGGTATTACAGGTGTGCGCCACCATGCCTGGCTAATTTTGTATTTTTAGTAGAGACAGGGTTTCTCCATGTTGGTCAGGCTGGTCTCGAACTCCTGACCTCAGATGATCTGCCCACCTTGGCCTCCCAAAGTGCTGGCATTACAGGTGTGAGCCACCACGCCTGGCCATTAATTCTTTTTTAAGAAAGAGTTTTCATTGCTGTTAAACAAGTTTGAAAATCACAGTTTCTGCTTGAGTAGAAAAAACAAACTTGGTTTCTACCACTACACTTTCACAACATGCTTTTGACTCCAGATTTGAGGGGGGATTTCTCCCCAACAGCAGGTGGGCCATCAGTTCTGCAGTGGGCAGCAGCTGGCATCCTCTAATTGAATTCAGTTCTGACACTGTCTACACTACCCGCCTAGAGATGGATGGTGACACATCACACAGGTTGAGGACTCAGTCCTATCTTTGATGGTGAACATAAACCTCCGTTTATTTTGTCTGTGGTTCTGACCAGCCAGCTGCAAATTTTAAGAGTTCCTGCAGGTACCTCCTTAAGTTCAATTACTTTGCTAGAGTAACTTACAGAACTCAAGGAAATGTGTTTATCCATTTATTACAAAAGATACATGTGTATATGTGTGTGTGTGTGTATATATATATATTTAAATTTTATTTGAGTTAGGGTCTTTCCCCAGTTGCCAAGGCTGGAGTGCAGTGGTGCGATCACAGCTCACTGCACCTTCAACTTCTTGGACTCAGGCTATCCTCCCATCTCAGCCTCCTGAGTAGGTGAAACTATACACACACAGCACCATGCCCAGCTAATTAAAATTTTTTTTGGTAGAGATGGGGTCTTGCTGTATTGCCCAGGCTGGTCTTGAACTCCTGGGCTCAAGCAGTCCTCTGGCCTTGGATTCCCAAAGTGCTGCAATTACAGGTGCGAGTCATCATGCTTGGCCTACAAAGGATATTTGGAAGTATGCAAATAAACAGTCGGATGAAGAGATACATATAGGGCCAGGATTGAAATGGTCCCTAGCACTGGCACTTCTGTCTTCTTGGAGTTGGGATGCGCTACCCTCCCCTCACATGGCTGTGTTTCTCTTTACTCCTGCAAGCCCCCATGTGTTCGGCTCCCTGCAAGCTCTCTGAACCCAATGCTTTTAGGTTTTTATGAAGGCCTCATTACATAGGGATGACTGATTAAATCTTTTGGCCATTGGTGATGAATTAAAAGTTCAGTCCCTCTCTCCTTCTTGGAGGTTGAGGTGGGGGTTGAAACCATTCCTCATCCTGAAGCTAACAAACGGTTGCCAGCCATTGGTCAACTCATTAGCATACAAAAAGACACATCACTTTGAAGATACCGAGGATTTTAGGAGTTGAAGGACCAGGAAACAGGAAGGCCAAATATGTATTTCACAATATCACAATATGTTATTAAGAGCAAATAGTGATAGAAAAGTGAAAGTGATGATAGCAGAAATGTAAAGTGTAGGTTCTATAAACAGTGCAGATGAGAACAAAGCTAATAGTCATCAGGCAGTCTAAATGCATGCAGTTTTTTACCTTACACACGTTCGTTCGTTGACTGTTCAATTGTAAAGAAAAGTCAATTTAAGAACATGTATGAAATTGCATTTATACTCTGGAAAAATGAGATGAAAGTAGGTATTTTGTATTTTTTAGCGTTTCAAGAGCATAATTCCCCTTATGGTATGTCTGTTGCCTTGCTTTCACACATTCCACTTGTGTACGTGTTTTTGGGAACTCATTATGTAAGAAAGTGATGGACTCCTTATACTTTTGTTAGGTAAAAACATAGTAATTGGCTGGGCATGGTGGCATGGAGTGGGAGGATCACTTGAGGACAAGAGTTTGAGCTTGCAGTACACTGTGATCTTTGCTGTGAATAGTCACTGCACTCCAGCCGGGGCAACGAAGACTCTCTCTCTCTCTTTCTTTCTTTCTTCTTTCCTTCTTTTCTTTTTTTTTTTTTTTTGACGGAGTCTTGCTCTGTCGCCCAGGCTGGAGTGCAGTGGCGCAATCTTGGCTCACTGCAACCTCCACCTCCCAGGTTCAAGGGATTCTCCTGCCTCAGCCTCCCAAGTAGCTGGAACTACAGGCGCCTGCCACCATGCCTGGCTAATTTTTGTATTTTTAGTAGAGACGGGGTTTCACCATATTGGCCAGACTGGTCTCGAACTCCTGACCTTGTGATCTGCCTGCCTCGGCCTCCCACAGTCCTGGGATTACAGGCGTGAGCCACTGTGCCCGGCCCAAGACTCTATCTCAAATAAAAAAGAACACAGTAATCTTTCTCTTTTATGGGATACTACACTTATATAAGTTTCTTTTTTCTTTTTCTTTTCTTTTTTTTTTTTGTGAGACAGAGTCTCGCTCTTCTTCTGTTGCCCAGGCTGGAGTGGAGTGGCATGATCTCAGTCACTGCAACCTCCACTTCCTGGGTTCAAGTGATTCCTGTGCCTCAGCCTCCTGAGTAGCTGGGATTACAGGCGTGCCTCACCACGCCTGGCTAATTTTTGTATTTTTAGTAGAGATGGGGTCTCACCATGTTTTCCCAGGCTGTTCTCAAACTCCTGAGCTCAGGTGATCCCCCCGCCTCGGCCTGCCAAAGTGTTGGGATTACAGACGTGAGCCACTGTGCCTGTCTGGGATATTTGCCATATTTGTTTTATAAATTTCTTTGCTTGGGCTGAGTACAGGGACTCATGCCTGTAATCCCAGCACTTTGGGAGGCCGAGGTGGGAGGATTACTGGAACCCAGGAAGTTGAGGCTGCAGACCAACTTAGGCAACAGAGTGAGACCATGTCTTTAGGGGGGAAAAAAAGCACTGGGCATGGGCATATACCTATAGTCTCAGTTACTCTGGAGGATGAGGTGGGAGGATCGCTTGAGCCCAGGAAGTTGAGGCTGCCATTATAGTCCCAGCTACTCTGGAGGATGAGGTGGGAGGATCACTTGAGCCCAGGAAGTTGAGGCTGCCATGAGCCGTGATCATGCCCATGCCAATGTACTCCAGCGTGGGCAAGAAAGTGGACCCTGTCTCAAAACTAAACAAATTTCTTTGGCTGAAGTTTAGTAAATTGCTATTAAGTGACATTTGTACATTTTAGAAAATAACTTTGTATATTATTTATTGGGTATTGACATCATTTATTGGGTACTTACCATTTTCCATGGTCATAAAATACCTAGTCTAGCGTGATAAATGCCAGGTGATAGAGGTATGCCTGGGGCATAAACCTAGGGGCTTGGTGGGATGGGGTGAGATGGTTGAAATTGTGTGTAGAAGGAAAGGCTTTCCAGAGTTTACTCATAGGGTGGGTCTTGAAGGGCAAGTGAAGGAAAGACATTTCAGGCTGAGGGAAGACACGTTTAGATGGAGTCCTGTGGATGGAGAGTGCTGGACTTGTTTGCGAAGTCAGGAGTAGTTTGATATGATCAGATGCTTAGGGAGGTGATCGGTAAAGTGGTGGAAGGTGAGATTGTGGAACAGGTAGGCACGGACCCTACCACAAGTGTCCTGGCTTGTGTACCTAGCTAAAGGATCTGTCTGTCTGTCTGTCTTTATATTTTTTGAGATGGAGTTTCGCTCTTGTTGCCCAGGCTGGAGTGCAATGGCGCAATCTTGGTTCATTGCAACCTCCGCCTCCCAGGTTCAAGTGATTCTCCTGCCTTAGCCTTCTAAGTAGCTGGGATTGCAGGCGTGCACCACAACGCCCAGCTAACTGTTTATTTTTAGTAGAGTTGGGGTTTCACCATGTTGGTTAGGCTGGTCTTGAACTCCTAACCTCAGGTGATTCACCTGCCTCAGCCTCCCAAAGTGCTGAGATTACAGATGTGAGCCACCCCACCTGGCCCATGCCTCTGTCTGTCTGTCTGTCTGTCTGTCTGTCTGTCTATCTATCTATCTATCTATCTATCTATCTAATCTAATCTAATCTATCTAATCTTTTTATTTTTTTTGGAGTCAGGGTCTTGCTCTGTTGCCCAGGCTGGACTGTAGTGGCATGATCTCGCCTCACTGCAGCCTCTGCCTCCCGGGTTCAAGCAATCTTCCTGCCTCAGCCTCCCTGGTAGCTGGGACTACAGATGTGTGCTACCATGCCTGGCAAGTTTTTATATTTTTGGTAGAGATGGGTTTTCACTATGTTGGCCAGTCTGATCTCAAATTCCTGACCTCAGGTGATCTGCCCACCTCAGCCTCCCAAAGTGCTGGGATTACATGCGTGAGCCACTGCTGGCCTGTTGAGTATTATCATAAACTCTTCTCCTGTCTGTCTTGTAAGTTATGTACACCTCATCCATGTTCTTGTTGTAGCTTGTTACTTAGTCTGTTATAGTAATAATCTCTTTAATTATTAGCTTTTATGTCTTCTCCATTGTCCACTGACAGCCATAACTGCCTATATCTTTTTTGTATACCTGTCTACAGACCAGCCATCCTAGGTTGAAGAATGGAATTACTTCTCATTGCTTCCACAGCTCCTGTCTTCCTTTAAATCATCATGTGTACCACAAATTATACAGTAGCTTTCTTGTAAGTCTCCTGCTTCTGTATTTTATATCTGTTAGGTTGGGTGCAGTGACTCACTTCTGTAATCCCAGCACTTTGGGAGGCCAAGGTGGGAGGATTGCTTAAGGCCAGGAGTTCGAGACCAGCCTGGGCAAAATAGGGAGACAGTCTGTCACCACACACTTATACACACACACACACCCACACCCACCATAAAAAAAATTAGTCGTGGCGGGGTTCGGTGGCTCACGCCTGTAATCCCAGCACTTTGGGAGGCCGAGGCAGGCAGATCACATGAGGTTGGGAGTTGAAGACCAGCCTGACCAACATGAAGAAACCCCATCTCTACTAAAAGTACAAAATTATCTGGGCGTGGTGGCACATGCCTGTAATCCCAGCTACACCCTGGAGTCTGAGGTAGGAGAATCACTTGAACCCGGGAGGCAGAGGTTGCGGTGAGCCGAGATCGTGCCGTTGTACTTCAGCATCAACAAGAGCGAAACTGTCTCACAAAAAAAATTAGTCGGGTGCAATGGTATGCATCTGTGGTCGCAGCTATTCGGGAGACTGAGCTGGGAGGATTGCTTGAGCTCAGGAATTCGAGGCTCAATGAGCTCTGATTGTGGCACTGCAGTCCACCCTGGGCCACAGAGACTCTTTTTCTAATAAATAAATAAAATGTAAATTAGCTGTTCCTCTGTGGCTTACAACCTTCCAGTGGCTCCCATTTCACTTAGAGTAAAAGTAAAAGCCCTCACAGTGGTCCTTTCCTTTTTTGCTCCTCCATTACTCTTTATCTCCTTCACTTCATTCAGATCATTGCTCAATAAGGCCTCTCCTAACCTACCTATCTGCAAGTATCTCTAGAATATGACTTAAAAACAATCTAAACACAGATGTCACAACTAAAAAAAATTAATACTTAGTCCTTAGTATCATTAAATTTCTTGTCACCTATTGTTAAATAGTTGCTTTGTTTGAAGGTCACTGCAACCCGCGTTTCCTGAGCCCAAGCTATCCTCCTGTTTCAGCCTCCCGAGTAGCAGAGACTACAGGTGTGCACCACCACGCCCAGCTAGTTTTTTAGAATTTTTTGTAGAGACAGGATCTAACTGTGTTGCCTAGGCTGGTCTCGAACTCCTGGCCTCAAGTGATCCTCTCACCTCGGCCTCCCAGTATGCTGGGATTACAGACACAAGCCACTGCACCTAGACACAAATTTCTGATTTAAATAATTCTTTGTAAGAACACTTCTTAGGAGGCATTTGAATCGATAACTGTCTAGCACTCCAGTCTTTGTCTTTTTTTTTTTTTCCAGAAAAGGTCTTGCCGTGTCACCCAAGCTGGAGTGCACTGGTGCAATCACAGCTTACTGCAGCCTTGAACTCCTGGGCTCAAATGATCCTCCCACCTTGGCCTCCCAAAGTGTTTGGATTACAGGCATGAGCCACTGAGCCCAGCCTCAGGTTGTCTTTCTCCTGCTTTACTATTTCATTTTTTTCACATTGCTTTTCGTCTTCTAGTGTACTGTAAATTTATGTATATTTTAATGTCTGTACTAGAATATAAGCTCAACAAGGGCAGGGCTCTTTGTGTGTAGACATTGTTCAGTACATAGTTGGCACGGAATAAAATCACTTAAATGAATGAATGAAATACAAAGGCGGAATTTGGCTGTAAAACAGTCTTGTTGGAGAAGGTATATGGCGAATAGGGGAAAGAGAGGGCCTCTTTTCGCCCTCCTACATTGATACAGATAGATCTCAGTTGGTCTCTGATCTTGTTTGTAGGGATTTTGTTGGATGAGTGCAAGGTGGGATGGTCTTCAGATTGTACCAACTTAGCTGGCATTGCTAACCAACTGTTGGAATCTCTGAAAATAAAAGATCTTGAAATTCCTCCCCCATTCCCCGCAAAGAGAAATACAAAGGCAGACAACTGGGTAAATTGTCCCACCCCTAACTGCCATCCACGGAAAAGTAACATTTTGTTTTATTTGATTAACTGTGCTTGACAACATTAGAAACAGTGGAAAATCATCTGGGACTTGGGCAGGTAGAAACTCCAGAGGTAGGACTGGAGGAGGGGCTGTGTAACCTCTCTTTCTTACTCTTAAGAATAACCTTCCTTTTTATTTACCCGAGATTTATTGGCTCCTTAAAATCCTAACTAAAACCTGTAGCCTCTTTCAGCAGAAAGCAGTGCTTAGAGTAAGACTTCTACTACAATGCCAGCCCGAAGGCTTGAACAGAAGGCAAGTGGAAGCCCCAAAACTTTGGCTGTTCCTGGCACGACTCCGGTCCCACTCTCCCTACCCTCACCCACAGCCTCCCCATCACTGTCTGCCTGGGAACTGTGAGCATTGTTCTCATCTTGTGCTTCTTTCTGAGTTATCAGGTAGCCTGAAGGCCAGATTCCCTTGTCTTTCCTCTTTTCATGGACTCTGCATTTTCTTTTCTGATCCCATTTTTCACTTTGATCTTCTTGGAACTTTTCCCTGAGCCCTTTTAAACTCACGGTATATCAGCAAAATTCACCTAATCTTCAGTTTCTTCTGTGATTTCCGCACCCCCCCCCCCCCATTCTTATTCTGACTGAAAATAGGCCATCTCCTGATGACACTGCCTCCCTGCAGCCCTCTGAAAGAGTACTTGCCTGCCCCTCCGTCCCTTTTGTGTCACTAGGCCTCACAGTAGCATGTCCTCTTGTTCTTTGTTGCCATTTATTTACTTTTCTTCTCGCCTCCCTAAAAACACCTCTGAATGTGATGTCATGAGTTTGTACCATGCGCTCCTGATTTTTGCTGCTTAATCTAGTGTGCTGTGGAGGATTGAACCTCTTATGATGGAGTTCCCCTCTTTAACTCTAGTAATGCTTCTTGCCTTAAAGTCTGCTTTGTCTAATATCAGTATAGCTATGCCAGTTTTCTTTTTGTTAGTGTTTGAATGGTATCTTTTTCTGTCTTTTTTATTTTCAACCTTTCTTTATTCTTGATGTCTTAGTTATGTCTGAACAGGTTTTTATCCACATCTTAAAAGCAAGTCTTTGCTTTTAACTTGCATTTAGTTTCATTCACAGTTTCATTTAATGTATTTATTGATATATCTGTATTTAGATCTAACTCAGAGATTTGTATTTGACCCACCTGTTCTGTGTGGGTTTGTTTTGGTAGTCCTTTTGATCTTCCTTTGCGTTGATTTAGTATTTATTGTTATTCTGCCCTCTTCCTTAGCTTGGTAATTGTGCGCTATTTGGAAAAAATACTATTCTCTGTGTAGTTATCCTAGAGACAACAATTTCCTTCCTTCCTTCCTTCCTTCCTTCCTTCCTTCCTTCATTTATTTATTTTGAGACGGAGTCTCCCTCTGTCGCCCAGGCTGGAGTGCAATGGCGCGATCTGGGCTCACTGCAAGCTCTGCCTCCCAGGTTCACGCCATTCTCCTGCCTCAGCCTCCCGAGTAGCTGGGATTATAGGCGCCTGCCAGCACACCTGGCTAATTTTTTGTATTTTTAGTAGAGATGGGGTTTCGCCATGTTAGCCAGGATGTTCTTGATCCCCTGATCTCGTGATCCACCCACCTCGGCCTCCCAAAGTGCTGAGATTACAGACGTGAGCCACAGCGCCCGGCCAACTTCCTTAATTTATTAATCTCATGTTGACTTGGCTTCTCAAGAAGCCTTAAGAATCCTAAAGGGAAGCTGGGTGCAGTGGCTCATGTCTGTAATCCCAGCAGTTTGGGAGGCCAAGGCAGGCGGATTATGAAGTCAGGAGATCGAGACCATCCTGGCCCACATGGTGAAACCTCTGTCTTTACTAGTTGTCAGGGATTACAGATGTGTGCCATGAAACCCAGCGAACTGTCATATTTTTAGTTGAGATGGGGGTTTTACCATATTGGCCAGGCTGGTCTTGAACTCCTGACCTCAAGTGATCTGCCTGCCTTGGCTGCCCAAAATGCTGGGATTACAGGCGTGAGCCACTGCACCAGGCGTCTTCTGGCTTTTTATTCATGTTTTGTTTCCTCTTGTGTCTGGTTATTTTTGATTCGTGACATATATCCAACAGCAAACCACAGGCTCAAGAAGCCTTAAAAATCCTAAAGGGAATAAACTTAAAAAAAAAAAATTCACACCCAGGGCTTCACAATAAAATACAATAGCTAAAACCCAAAGAGAGAATAATCAAAACAACGTGGAAAAAAAAATTTTTTTTTTTTTTTTGCACCTCTCAAGTAGCTGGGATTACAGGCTTGCACCACCATGCCTCGCTGATTTCTGTATTTTAAGTAGAGATGGGATTTCGCCATGTTGATCAGACTGGTCTTGAACTCCTGACTGCAAGTGGTCCACCTGCCTCTACCTCCCAACCCTGTCTTTTTTTTTTTTTTTTTTTTTTTTGAGACAGAGTCTCGCTCTGTCACCCAGGTTGGAGTGCAGTGGTACGATCTTGGCTCACTGCAGGCTCCACCTCCCAGGTTCATGCCATTCTCCTGCCTCACCCTCCTGTGTAGCTGGGACTGCAGGCGCCTGCCACCACGCCCGGCTAATTTTTTTTGTATTTTCGGTAGAGACGGGGTTTCACTGTGTAAGCCAGAATGGTCTTGATCTCCTGACCTTATGATCCGACCGTCTTGGCCTCCCAAAGTGCCAGGATTACAGGCGTAAGCCACCGCGCCTGGCCTAACCCTGTCTCTTAAAAAATAAAATAAGGCCGAGCTGGGCACGGTGACTCACACCTGTAATCCCAGCACTTTGGGAGGCTGAGGCAGGTGGATTAGGAGGTGAGGAGATCGAGACCATCCTGGCTAACACAGTGAAACCCCATCTCTACTAAAAAAAAAAAATACAAAAAATTAGCTGGGCATGGTGGTGGACACCTGTAGTCCCAGCTACTTGGGAGGCTGAGGCAGGAGAATGACATGAACCTGGGAGGCGGAGCTTGCAGTGAGCTGAAATTGCGCCACTGCGCTCCAGCCTGGGCGACAGAGGGAGACTCCGTCTCAAATAAATAAATAAATAATAAAATAAGGCTGTGCATGGTGGCTCACGGCTGTAATCCCAGCACTGTGGGAGGCCGAGGTGGGCGGATCACCTGACATCAGGAGTTCAAGACCAGCCTGGCCAACGTGATGAAACCCTACCTCTGCAAAAAATGTACAAAAATTAGCTGGGCGTGGTGCCACCCACCTGTAATCCCAGCTACTTGGGAGGCTTAGGCAGAGAATTTCTTGAACCCAGGAGGCAGAGGTTGCAGTGAGCCAAGATCATGCCAACTGCACTCCAGCTTGGGCATCAGAGCAAGTCTCTATCTTAAATAAATAAATAAATAAAATTCACACCTGGGACATCACAATAAAGTAGATCGCTTGAGCCCAGGAGTTCGAGACCAGCCTGGGCAACCTAGTGAAACCCTGTCTCTACAAAAAGTACAAAAATTAGCCAGGTGTGATGGTGCGTGCCTGTAGTCACAGCTGCTTCAGAGACTGAGGTAGGAGGAACACTTGAGCCTAGGAGGTCGAGGTTCCAGTGAGCTGAGATCTCACCCCTACACTCCAGCCTGGGTGATAGGGCGAGACCCTGTCTCCTCCTCAGAAAAAAAAAGCATTACTAAATCTCTTAGCCTCTTAATGGCCCCCTCTGGAATGGGCAAATAAGGGGGAAACTGGGGGGAAAAGCCCAATACCTACACTTCCCTTTTGTTTTTTTCTGGGAGTCTTCCCCTTTTTCCCCAGCTGGAATGCAGTGGCACAGTCATGGCTCAACTGCAGCCTTAATCCCCTGCGCTCAAGTAATCCTTAGCCTCCCAAGTAGCTGGGACTATAGGTGCATGCTACCATTCACCTGGCTGATTAAAAACAATTATTTTTGTGGAGATAAGGTGTTCATGTGTAACACCAGGCTGGTCTGGAACTCCTGACCTCAAGGGATCCTCTTGCCTGGGCCTCCCAAAGTGTTGGGATTACAGGCGTGAACCACTGTGCCTGGCCTGAAGTTCCCTTTCTGAAGGCAGCAGTCTCTCTTCTTGCATTCCAGGTCTATCTTGTTACTTTTTTTGTTTGTTTGTTTTTGAGGTGGAGTTTCACTCGTTCCCAGGATGGAGTGCAATGGCACGATCTTGGCTCACCACAACCTCCACCTCCTGGGTTCAAGCGATTCTCCTGCCTCAGCCTCCCGAGTAGCTGGGATTACAGGCATGCGCTACTATGCCCGGCTAATTTTGTATTTTTAGTAGAGACAGGGTTTCTCCATGTTGGTCAGGCTTGTCTCGAACTCCTGACTTCAGGTAATCTACCCGCCTCGGCCTCCCAAAGTGCTGGGATTACAGGCATGAGCAACCGTGCCTGGCTTTTTTTTTTTTTTTTTTTTTTTTTTGAATAGAGACAGTGTCTCACTATGTTGGCCAGGTTGGTCTTGAACTCCTGTCCTCAAGCAATCCTCTTGCCTCAGCCCCTCAAAGTGCTAGATTACAGGCACGAGCCATTGTGCCCGGTTGTTACTTTTCTGATTCCTTCAAACAGATGTTTTTAATATTTTGTTCACCTTTTCTAGTTGTTCTGTAGTGGGAGGGGTCTGAATGACTTGGTTTCCTAGAAGGGAAGTAGGTAGTTTCTACCTTGCTGTTACGTAGTCTAGTATAATTTCTGTGTCTTTTCTTATTTCAGTATGCCTAATGATATTCTTTCCAGAGCCGCTGTGAATGACTGCATAGGTTGAACACAACAACACAATGACCCGAATCCTTCCAATACCTTGGCTTCTTAGTTCCTTGACCTCTATTCCTGGGATCCTGTTCTCTGCCCTACCTCAGCCACCCATTCCTTTGAGTTACTGTTATCTGAAATTCATTCCCATCATCTCTCTTTCAGACTTAGCACTCTACTTCCTCCTGATCTTTCCAGCTGATGCCCTTCCAGCATCCCTGTGATCTTTGACTCCATCATGACTTCAGTTCATTGATTATACCACCTTTTCCCTTGATGCTTCTTACGCTTTTGTTCAGCTTAAATTCCAGTCATTAGAACACAGCCTCTCCTCCTATTCCTTTGTCTTCTTGTTTCATTAGTTCTTTTGGCTATGCCCCAACCTGTGGTTTACTCTCATTCCCCGGAAAATAGAGCATACAATAAAGCTTTTATTGTGTTGATACTTTACTTTGAAGTTAGAGTGAGAAGGGGAAAATAGAAAGTGAGACAGGGAAGGAGGGAAAGCAAATACAGACTGCTACGTTATCCAGCAGGCTACAGCATCATAAGAACCTTAGCTGGCTGCTCAGTCATGTTGGAAATCTCCGGAATCATGGCACCTCTCAGAATACTTCTGGGGACAGGTTTGAGGGAGGATGGCTGAGAGATTTATTTGTTGGCTCCTTCTCATATCCTGTCTCTTACTGGTAAGAGTTGCCTGAAGGATCTTAAGTATTCTATACTTTTGGGTTTGTTACTTGGCTTCTCTATGCAGCTGCTGGAAAAGCAGCTGATTTGGGGTAACGGGGCTTCTGCCACAGTGGGCACAGTGAAGACCACCAAAGCCTACCCCTTACCACTGGGGAGGTAGAGACCACTAGTGGTAGGCTGAGTTCATATGATCCTCCCAGATTGCAGGATTTTGCTTGTGCTGCGGAGCCTGCTTCAGCTGGGAAATAGAACAGCAGGCAGGACCGAGTGGATTTCGGAAAGTGTGTATGAGCTGCATTTGTTATACCTTGTGTAATCCAACTTTTTGCCTATTGTGTGCTTGCTTTCCTATAGCTGAATGTGGCTGGAGAAACCATACTGATCACTCTGACTTCACAGTCATGATTACCAAGACCAAGAAGGCTTTTATTATAGGTTATATTCTGTTTTCCTATTCCAATTACTCTCCTAGATAGTTTAAATATCTTACTTTAAACCTCTAATTCTCCCTTCCTTATCCTCCCTTTATTTCATTGGGGAAAAAACCTGAATCAATTAGAAGAAAACTACCTGCTCCCCTTGCCAGATGTGCTTACCTGTCTACATCTGTGCCTGATACTCTGCCTTCTGTAGCTGCTAGCTAAGGCCAAACCCTGTGCATATATACTAGGCTCCATGCTTTTCTACCTGTTTAAGGATAATCACTCCAGTAGTTCATCCTTTATTTGCACCATCAGATTTTTCATCTCTGTTGTATCATTCTTATCAGCATATTAAATGGGCTATTACTTCTTGTTTAAAAACTTTTTTGCCAGGTGTGGTGGCTCATGCCCGTAATCCCAACACTTTGGGAGGCCGAGGCTGGCGGATCACCTGAGGTCAGGAGATTGAGACCAGCCTGGCCAACATGGGGAAACCCCATCTCTACTAAAAATACAAAAATTAGCTGGGCGTGGTGGTGGGTGCCTGTAATCCCAGTTACTCAGGAGACTGAGGCAGGAGAATCGCTTGAACCCGGGAGGCAGAGGTTGCAGTGAGCCAAGATCGTGCCCCTGCACTCCAGCCTGGGCGACAGAGTGAGACTCTGTCTAAAAAAAAAAAAAAAAAACACACACACACACACCAAAAAAACAAACTTCTTTTGATTATTCTGATTCTGCATATTCTGTCTTTCTTTTCTCCTATTCTTTTACACATTTCATTCAGGCTTTTGCCTCCACTGCTCCTCTAGAGTTGCTCTTGAGGTCATCAGTTTGCTCCATGTTGCTAAATCCAGCAATCTGTTTGCAGTCTTCACCTTATTTGAAATATCTAACCCAAGAGACATATGTGTCTGTGTGTGTGTTTATATATATATGTATATAATATGTATGAAAGGTTTATATATGTATAAATTAAAAAGGTGTGTGTGTGTGTGTGTAAGTGTGTAAAATTGACCGACATGACTGTGAAGGCCAGGAAGTCCCAAGATCTGCAGCTGGCAATCTGGAAACCTGAGATAGCTGACAGGGTAAGTTCCAGTTCAAGTCTGAAGCCATGAGAGCCAGGTGAGCCAATGTCTCAGCTCAAGCAGTGACACCCAGAGGAGTTCCCTCTTAAACTCAGCCTTTTTGTTCTCTTCAGGCTTTCTGTGGGTTGTATGAGTCCCACCCACATTAAGGAGGGCAGTCTGCTTTACTCAGTCCACGGATTCAAATGTTCATTTCATCTGAAAGCACTGTCACAGATAGACCCAGAATAATGTTTGACCAAACATCTGGGCACTCTATGCTTAGTCCAGTTGTTGCATAAAATTAACCATTACAGAACCTTTTCTTCACTTGACATTTAGAACAGGATGCCAATATAGTCCCTATAAGAGCTAGTCCCTGGCTTCAGCTCCACTACCCGCTTCCCCCTGTTTCTCTCTCTCTCTCTCTCTTTTCTTTTTTTGTTTTTTGGAAACTGAGTCTTGCTCTGTTGCCCAGGCTGGAGTGCAGTGACTCACTGCAACTCCAAAAAAAAAAAAGGCCTTACTAATAAAACTCTTAGCCTCTTAGTGGACCCCTCTGGAATGGGCCAGTAAGGGGGAAAGCCCAATACCTGAACTTCTCAATGAAAATCCTGGGTTCAAGCAATTCTTGTGCTTCAGCCTCCCGAGAGGTGGGATTACAGGCACCCACCACCAGCCCGGCCAATTTTTGTATTTTTAGTAGAGACGGTGTTCCACCAAGTTAGCCAGGCTAGTCTCGAACTCCTGACCTCAAGTGATCCACCCACCTCGGCCTCCCAAAGTGCTGGGATTACAGGCGTGAGGCACCACGTTCAGCCTCCCCTTTACTGCAGTCAGAGGTGCCAACTTGCTCTTTTTTTTTTCTTTTTTCTTTTTTGAGACAGGGTTTCCCTCTGTCATCCAGGCTGGAGTGCAGGGGCATGATCTCCGCTCACTGCAAACTCCACCTCCTGGGCCCAAGTGATCCTCCCACCTCATCCCCTCCCCAAGTAGCTGGGACTACAGGCGTGCGCCACCACATGCCTGGCTAATTTTTGTATTCAACATGCTATTTCCTGACCGTTGCTGGATAGGCTTCTGTGTCGGGGGCTTTGCACTCATTCATCTGCCTGAAGTGCCTCCTTGCTGCTGGGCACCTCCTCCCCATCCACATAGCCCACGGCCTTATTCTTGCCACGTGTACTGAAATGTGACATTCTCATGAGGGTTTTCCTCATCAGTCTGTCTCAGTTTTCAGCTGCATCCCCGGCACTTCCTGTCCCTCTTCCTTGTTTTTCTTTTTTCTCATTTACTCTTATCATCATCTAACACACTTCCTTATTTATCTTGTTTATTGTCTGATTCCTTCAACTAGAAGGTAAACTGTGAGGTGAGAGGAGAGATTTTTAAAATCTTGTTGCCTTAAAACCGCGCCGCCCCCACCCCCGGCGACTTCTAGAATAGTGCCTGCTGCAAATTTGCTTCTCTGTAACAAGTTTTCTGTTTATTTAAAAATACAGACGGAAATTTGAAGCTGTGTAATACAGGAAAAAAAAAATGGACAGGAGCTTTTCCCAGGAGGTATACAAAGTATAGGTGTCTGGCCTGGTACTCCCCACAAAGAATACCTTTATTGCTCTACAAATGCTATTTGTAGTCTAAACATGGATGACCTGATATAATTCTGAAGGCACCTTGCAGCCTTCTCTCCTTCCTTCTAGCTCCACGTGTGTGTGCGAGTCTGCATATGTGAGTGTAAGGGCAGCACTGTGCTAAAGAGATTTACAAACATCTTATTTAATCCTCATAACAATCCTACACCACACATGTCATCATCCCCTTTGTACAGACCATAAAACTGATATTTAGAGAGCTTAAACGACTTGCTTGAGGCCTCAGGTGGTAAGTGGCAGAACTCAGCTTGAAGTGACTTGACTATTATATTACATTATATGTGACCTCCTAGATACAGAGATGCCTCCTTATTTTGTGTCAGGCAGAAGTGGGGAGTCTTGGGCAGATTACTTAACCACTGCTATAGTTTGGATGTGGTTTGTCCTTAGCAAACCTCATGTTGAAATTTGATCTCCAGTGTTGGAGGTGGGCCCTAATGGAAGGTGTTCATGCCATGGGGCTGGAACTCTCATAAATAGATTAATGCCCTCCTGGGTGAGGGGTGAGTGAGTTCTTGCTCCTTTAGTTCCTACAAGAGCTGGTTGTTAAAAAGAGCTGGCACCTCTCTCTTGCTGCTTCTCTGGCCATGTGACCTCTTCACATGCTGGCTCCCCTTCACCTTCCACCATGTGTGGAAGCAGCCTGAGGCTTTCACCAGATGCCCCATCTTCCAGCCGGTGGAATAATGAGCCAAGTGAATTTCTTTTATCAGTTACCCAGTGTCATGTATTCCTTTATAGGAACACTAAAGGGACTAAGACAACCCCTTCAGGTCCTAATCATATACACACTTATAGATTCAAAGTATCTGCTTAGCATGTACTCCATTCAAAGCAACTGTTCAAAGGTCAGAATCCTATCAGGGATCAGTGCAAAAATACGACACCTTACACTTTTCTCAACTTTCACCTTCCCAGAGCTTCCTTGGGTTGGTCCTCCTTTTAGTTTCCTGGATCTGAGGTAATACCTCATCCAGAAGATAAGAAGGGTAGTGGTGACTGTCACCACGAAGGAGCTTTCCTTTTCTGGTTCAAGTTATTTCTCAGCTCCACTCACCTCCGGACTATTTCATGAAGAATTCCAGAAGTCCCCTTCTCCTTCATAGGAAAGTGCACCAAACCACTCAGATTTAATGTCTTAAAACAACTGCTGGTATTTGAGGATTTCTTCAGGTGGGCAATTGTAGTTCTGGGCTAGTGGGGGCCAGTGTCATCTGCTTGCTCCACTGTGATGCTGGAACAGCCGGGCCTTTTTTCTTGGCTATTGTATAGTCTCACGACCTCTCCTTTTCCAGTGAGGTCTGCAGTAGGACCTGATGGCTTATGCAGTGGTTCAGGGCAAACATTCCCAGAGGAAGGAAACAGAAACTGCCCGTTCTTTTTGAAGTGTAGGCCCAGAACTGGTGTATCATCACTCTGTCACATTTCCTCCATGACTTTGTGTCTCTGACCATCCCAAACTCACTGTGAGAAGTGACTGCATGGGGTGTGGGAGTAGGTCCATTGGGAGTAGACTAATCCAGACTTTTTTTTTTTTTTTGAGACGGAGTCTTGCTCTGTCGCCTGGGCTGGAGTGCAGTGGTGCAATCTCGGCTCACGGCAAGCCTCGCCTCCCGGGTTCATGCCATTCTCCTGCCTCAGCCTCCCGAGTAGCTGGGACTACAGGCACCCGCCACGATGCCCAGCTAATTTTTTTTTTTTTAGGTAGAGACGGGGTGTCACCGTGTTAGCCAGGATGGTCTCGATCTCCTGACCTCATGGTCCGCCTGCCTTGGCCTCCCAAAGTGCTGGGATTACAGGCGTGAGCCACTGCGCCCGGCCCAGTCCAGACTATTTTTGAGAATAAAGAGGGGCCTATTAAAAATTATGTCAGGTTGACAGACATAAACTGGAACTGTCCTCATCTAGACTGGACATGTGGTTATCATTATCATCTCTACATCTTGGAGAAAGCAACACATAGGTGTGACCTTGAATCTTGAATCTGTTTTCCTGCAATTCTCCTAATGTGAAAATGTGACTGCATTGAGTATGCTTGTGATGTTTTAAATTGAACATAGCTTCTAAGCAGAACCCATCAACTTTTCTTTTGTGTTCTATTCTCTTCTTTACTTTTCTTTTTTTGAGACAGGGTCTCACTCTGTCGTCCAGGTTGGAGTGCGGTGGCGCGATCTCAGCTTACTGCAACCTCCGCCTCCAGGGTTCAAGCGATTCTCCTGCCTCAGCCTCCCAAGTAGCTGGGACTACAGACTACAGGCGTGAGCCACCACGCCCAGCTAATTTTTTTTGTATTTTTAGTAGAGACGGGGTTTCACCACGTTGGCCAGGCTGGTCTTGAGCTCCTGACCTCAAGTAATCTGCATGCCTTGGCCTCCCAAAGTGCTGGGATCACAGGCATGAGCCACCGCGCCGAGCCACCATCAGATTATCTTGGTGGGCACTGAATGATGACAGAAAAAGTTTAATTTAACACTGGAGGGAAAAATTGGCTTTGAATTTACTGAGAAATAATTTTGTTTG
The DNA here is from genome assembly GCF_028885625.2 of Pongo pygmaeus. Classification (NCBI taxonomy): domain Eukaryota; kingdom Metazoa; phylum Chordata; class Mammalia; order Primates; family Hominidae; genus Pongo; species Pongo pygmaeus. The sequence continues at coordinate 101,721,618 of NC_072388.2, forward strand.
TTGGTTTGTTTTTTTTTTTTTTTTTTGAGATGGAGTCTCGCTCTGTCGCCCAGGCTGGAGTGCAGTGGCGCAATCTCGGCTCACTGCAAGCTGTGCCTCCCGGGTTCACGCCATTCTCCTGCCTCAGCCTCTCCGAGTAGCTGGGACTACAGGCGCCCGCCACCATGCCTGGCTCATTTTTTGTATTTTTAGTAGAGACGGGGTTTCAATGTGTTCTCGATGACCTGACCTCGTGATCTGCCCGCCTCGGCCTCCCAAAGTGCTGGGATTACAAGCGCGAGCCACTGCGCCCGGCCAGTTTGTTGGTTTCTAATAGAGAGCTTTCCTGAAGGATTTTTCATTCTTTTTTTCTCCCCCCTGCAAGGGGAATTTTTCAAGACTGATTTTGACCGCATGCTATCCTTTCCTTTCCTTTCCTGTCCCGTCCCGTCCCGTCCCCTCCCCTCCCCTCCCCTCCCCTCTCTCCTCTCCTCTCCTTTTCTTTTTTTTGAGACAGGATCTCACTGTGTCACCTAGACTGAGTGCAGTGGAGTGATTATAGCCCCTTACAGCCTCAAACCCCTGGGCTCAAGCAGTTCTCCCACTTCAGCCTCCTGAGTAGCTGAGACTATTTGTGCCACTACATCTGGCTAATTTTTTAATTTTTTTTACAGATGGGGGTCTCCCTGTGTTGCCCAGGCTGATCTTAGACTCCTGGACACAAGCCATCCTCCTGCCTCAGCATCCCGAAAGTGCTGGGATTACAGGCATAAGCCACTGTGCCTGGCCAGCTGTTTTCAACCTATGTGCTGACCTGGAATCTAATCCTTTCATAAGATAAGATTTCACTCTGCTCATTAATCAGATCATTTTAAAGGTCTCATCCAGCTCTAAGAGACTCTAATAATCCAATAAAAAGTGGTTACAAACACCGAAAGTACAATTGGGAAGATATAATAAAGGCTTTCACAGTTCATATGTGATCTGGGGTCAGATGGGATTCAGGAAACTCCATACTTTGTGTTTTTCTAATATTAAAAAAATTTTTATATAGAGATGGGGTCTTGCCATATTATATTGCCCAGGATACTCTTGAACTCCCAGGCTCAACTGATTGTCCTTCCTTGGCCTCTTAAAGTGCTAGGATTACAGGCTTGAGCCACCATGCTTGGCTACCCCATAATTTGAAGGAGAGTTAGTTGCAATTAAAAATGGAGGTTTTTTTTTCTTTTCTCTTTGAGACGGAGTTTTGCTCTGTCACCCAGGCTAGACTACAATGGCACGATCTCAGCTCACAGCAACCTCTGCCTCCCGCATTGAAGCGATTCTCCTGTCTCAGCCTTCTTAGTAGCTGGAATTACAGGCGTTTGCCAACACGCCCGGCTAACTTTGTATTTTTAGTAGAGACAGGGTTTCACCATGTTGGCCAGGGTGGTCTCGAACTCCTGACCTCAGGTGATCCACCCACCTCAGCCTCCCCAAGTGCTGGGATAACAGGCATATGAGCCACCGTACCCAGCCCTGGAGTTTGTTCTTAAGAGAATATCAAATCTTGAAAAGTTGACTATAAAAGAAAATTCTAAAATTAAAAATTCTATTCTCTGTATAATACATAGAAGATAGATTTTTGAGGTATGACATTTAAGATGTGAGGTGCCTCTAAAATGTACACGTACATGCTTGTGTACTCCACGTAATTGTGCCTCAGGGAGGTAGGGCGAGGCTTTTTGTCTTTCCGGAAGCATGTTACTCTTGTTCAGTGCTTGGAAAAAGGATGTAGTTAGATGGAGTACTTGCTTGATACAATTCTCTGTCTTGCCCAGGGTTGAGGGTGGTGTCAATGAAAATTCTCAATTTGAATGCCATGTAATAGGCTCCTTATTAATCCTGACTACAGTATAAAAAACGGGCTGGGCTTCATGGCTCACACCTGTAATCCCAGTGCTTTGGTTGGCCAAGGCAGGAGGGTCACTGGAGGCCAGGATTTCAAGGCTTCAGTGAGCTATATGATTATGCCACTGCACTCCATCCTGGGTGACAGAGCAAAACCCTGTCTCAAAAACCAACCAACCAACCAACCAACCCGCAGAACCAAAACAGATCTCACCAGGCTTCGGCAGATTTGAGTAATTATGTGATCTCTTCTTGACTGAACAAGTCACTCGTCAGATGAATATCTGCTTCTGACTATCTAGGGACAGAAGGTTCCCACTAACATTGATTTCAGGTAATGCATAACAAATAAATACTAAGTTTTTTGACATCTTTCCGTGTGTGTGTGTGTGTGTGTGTGTGTGTGTGTGTGTGTATATAATTTTTTTTTTTGCGGGGGGGGACAGAGTCTTGCTCTATTGCTCAGGTTGGAGTGCAGTGGTGCGATCTCGACTCACGACAACCACTACCTCCCAAGTTCAAGCGATTCTCCTGCCTCAGCCTCCTGAGTAGCTGGAATTACAGGCACGTGCCACCACGCCTGGCTAATTTTTGTATTTTTTTTTTTTTTTTTTTTTTTTTAAGTACAGAAGGGGTTTCACCACGTTGGTCAGGCTGGTCTCAAACTCCTGACCTCAAGTGATCCACCCACCTCGGCCTCCCAAAGTGATAGGATTACAGGTGTGAGCCACCGTGCCTGGCCTCTTTTTTAAGAGATGGAGTCTGGCTGTGTTGGCCTGGTTGGTCTTGAACTCCTGGCCTCAAGCAGTCCTCCTGCCTTGGCCTCCTAAAGTGCTAGGATTATAGGCATGAGCCATTGCACCCTGTCCAATGTTTCCTAGTTTTTCTTATGCAAACTTAAATTTTTCTCAGTATATATGTCTAAAATCTTCTGTTACAAAAAAATACTGAAGCTGCTGCACACCGTGGCTCATGCCTATAATCCCAGCACTTTGGGAGGCCCAGGCGGGTGGATCACTTGAGGTCAGGAGTTTGAGACCAGCCTGGCCACCATGGTGAAAACCCATCTCTACTAAAAATACAAAAAGTAGCAGGGTGTCATGGCGGATGCCTGTATTCCCAGCTTCTCGGGAGGCTGAGGTGGGAGAATTGCTTGAACCCAGGAGGCGGAGGTTGCAGTGAGCTGAGATCGCTCCACTGCACTCCAGTCTCGGTGACAGAGTGAGACTTTGTCTCAAAAAAGAAATTGAAGCAATGTATATTTATTAAAATGTGTATATACATATACAGAAATCAGCTAAAGGTAGCTATATTATTATTAAAATTGTATGCAATAATGATTGCATAGCATGTTGGTATGAATATGACCATAATTTGACCCAAGTTGACACATTTTTCTTCTAATATTCTGTATTATAACTAATCTGCATGGATTGTTTTTCTACATATAATCTCTGCTTACTTGGTTTAACTTTTTGGTCGAGTCCTGGAAGTGGAATTGGTGAATAAAAATTTAGATATAAACTCTCAAATTGAGCCAGGTGTGGTGTCATGCGCCTGTAGTCCTAGCTGCTGAGGTGGGAAGATCACTTATGCCCAGCAATTGCAGTGGGCTATGATTGAGCCATTGCACTCCAGCCTTGGTAACACAGTGAGAAACCCTCCCTCCCTTCCTCCCTCCCTCCCTTCTGACAGAGAGTCTCACTCTGTCCCCCAGGGTGGAGTGTAGTGTCGCCACTGCAACCTCTGCCTCCCAGGTTCACGCCATTCTCCCACCTCAGCCTCCTGAGTAGTTGGGACTACAGGCACCTGCCACTATGCCCGGCTAATTTTTTGTTTTTGTATTTTTAGTAGAGATGGGGTTTCACCGTGTTAGCCAGGATGGTCTTGATCTCCTGACCTCGTGATCTGCCCGCGTTGGCCTCCCAAAGTGCTGGGATTATAGGTGTGAGCCACCATGCCCGGCAGTGAGAAACTGTTTCTAAAAAAGAAATTTTTTTAACGTAGAAATCGTTTCCTTTTTTTGAGACAGAGTTTTGCTCTTGTCGCGCAGGCTGGAGTGCAGTGGCGTGATCTTGGCATGCTGCAACCTCTGCCTCCTGGGTTCAAGCGATTCTCCTGCCCAGCCTCCCGAGTAGCTGGGATTACAGATGCCCGCCACCACACCCCGCTAACTTTTTGTATTTGTTTACTAGAGATAGGGTTTCACTATGTTGGCCAGGCTGGTCTTGAACTCCTGACCTCAGGCTGTCTCTCCCCCAGGGCCTCCCAAAGTGCTGAGAATACAGGTGTGAGCCACTGCGCCTGGCCATAGAAATTTTTTCATATGTTTATAGATCATTCTTCTTTGAGTATTCTCTATTTTTTACCTTCACCCATTTTACTGAGTTTCTTATTGATTTATAATAATTTTTTGTGCTGGGTGCAGTGGCTCACACCTGTAATCCCAGCACTTTGCGGGGCCGAGGCAGGAGGATCACCTGAGGTCAGGAGGTCGAGACCAGCCTGGCCAACATGGTGAAATCCCGTCTCTACTACAAATACAAAAATTAGCTGGGCATGGTGGTACACGCCTGTAATCCCAGCTATTTGGAAGACTGAGGCATGTGGATCACTTGAACCGGGGAGGTGGAGGTTGCAGTGAGCTGAGATCGCACCATTGCACTCCAGCCTAGGTGACAAGAGTGAAACTCGGTCTCAAAAAAACAAAGAAAACAAAACAAAAAAAAACCTCTTTGCATATTGAAGGAACTTACTAGCAAGCCTTTTGACGTAGACTTTGTAAATGTTTTTCTTTTGATGATTATATATCTGGTTAGTTTGGCTGTGTACAAGTTTTCTTTTTTTTCTTTTTTGAGACGGAGTCTTACTCTGTCGCCCAGGCTGGAGTGCAGTGGCACAATCTCGGCTCACTGCAGCCCCCGCCTCCTGTGTTCAAGCGATTCTCCTGCCTCAGCCTCCCGAGTAGTTGGGATTACAGGCGCCCACCACCATGCCCAGCTAATTTTTGTATTTTTAGTAGAGACGGAGTTTTACTATGTTGGTGAGGCTGGTCTCAAACCTCCTGACCTAGTTGATCCACCTGCCTTGGCCTCCCAAAGTGCTGGGATTACAGACGTGAGCCACTTCACCTGGCTGCATATATATATATATATATTTTTTTTTTTTTTTTAATTTTTTTATTTAAAAAAACGTTTCTGAGACAGGATCTCACTGTGTTGTTGAGGCTGGAGTTCAGTGGTGTGATCATGGCCCACCGCAGCCTTGACCTCCTGGGCTTAAGTGATCCTCCCATCTCAGCCTCCCAAGTAGCTAGGACCACAGGCACCATCGTGCTTGGCTAATGTTTAGTATTTTTTGTAGCGTCGAGATTTTTGCCATGTTGCCCAGGTAGTCTCGAACTTAGGAGTTCAAGTGATTTGCCTGCCTTGGCCTCTTCAAGTGCTGAGATTACAGGCATGAGTTACCTCACATGGCTGCAAAGCGATTTTTTTTTAAGACACATTTACCTTTTTCGGTGATGTCAATAATTCTACAATTAAAGAAAAAGTTATCTGAACAAAGGGAGAGTGCCCTTAAATTGCTAAGAGGGAGCATTGCTTTGTTTTTTTCTAGTTCCGTTGTATCTTACAGTGTTCAAACGCTGTACTGGAAGTAAATAATTAAGTTTAAAAGAATTTTCTTTTCCAGTGTTTGATTATCCATTTCTTTTTGTTCCAATTTCTGTATCTGAAAAACAATATTGGCTTCGAAAACCAACAAAAAAAACATTTAGCTTCCCCCAGATTGCAGATTTACCGTATAGATGTGTTTCCACCCTGTTTTCAAGCTAATGTGACAAATTTGCTACATTATAAAGAACAGAAACCTGTGTACAGATTTTGGTGATAGCACACATACAGTAGTCCAAGGACATTATCAACTCAGGTGCAGAAATTCTTGCTGAAGTTTTATTAACAATTGTGTTTAAGAACACCAGATGGGAGCAGATTTAAGGAGGGAGATTCTAATGGAAGGTTATTTGGGATTTGTAGGGAAGAGAGAGAAGGATTTTAATTGAAAAGGTACTAGACAGTATTCTTACCTTTATAGCGTTGTCTTCTTTTCTTTTTTTTTGAGACGTATTTTCGCTCTTGTCACACAGGCTAGAGTGCAGTGGTGCGATCTCGGCTCACTGCAACCTCAGCCTCCCGAATAGCTGGAATTACAGGCCCCTGCCACCATGCCCAGCTCATTTTTGTATTTTCAGTAGAGATGGGGTTTTGCCATGTTGGCCAGGCTGGTCTCGAACTCCTGACCTCAAGTGAGCCACTGGCCTTGGTCTCCTCAAAGTGTTGGGATTACAGGTGTGAGCCACCTCGCCTGGCCTATAGTCGCGTTTTTTTGTTTTTTGTTTTTTGTTTTTTTTTTTCTTGAGACGGAGTCTTGCTCTATTGTCCAGGCTGGAGTGCAGTGGCACAATCTTGGCTTACTGCAACCTCCACCTCCCTGGTTCAAGCAATTCTCCTGTCTCAGTGAGTAGCTGGGGTTACAGGTGCGAACCACCACATCCGGGTAATGTTTGTATTTTTAGTAGAGATGTGGTTTTGCCATGCTGGCCAGGCCGATCTCTAACTCCTGACCTCAGGTGCTCCGCCTGCCTCAGCCTCTGAAAGTGCTGGGATTGCAGGCGTGAACCACCGTGCCCAGCCTAGTAGTATTTTCTATCCAAGTTTTGGATGTAATTCTCTTGGGATTTTTTTCCTGATTTGTACAGCTGCCACTGTACTGTTCATGACTGTATCCATGGGAACATAAGTAGGATGACATAAGTTTATAACTTGTTGCTAGGCAGATCGAGCTTGTAATGTATTAATATTAACATTTTCCCATTAAAAAGCATTTGGATGGTTTTCTTTTGTGCGGTGAAGGTAACTAAACAGCGTAATTTGGAATTAAAACTGTGAAGTTGTATAAATTCCTTCTAGGAGAATGAACTACTCTTTGTTTTCTTTCTTTCTTTTTTTTTTTTGAGACGAGATCTCTTTTTGTCACCCAGGCTGGACTACAGTGACATGATCAGGTTTCACTGCAGCCTGGACCTCCTGGACACAAATGATCCTCCTACCTCAGCCTTCTCCTCCCCTTTACGAGCTCCTCCCCTTCCCTTCCCCAGCTCTCCCACTCCAGTAGCTGGGAATACAGGTATGCATCAGCATGTCTGGCTAATTTATTTATTTTTTAATTTTAATTAATTTATTTATTGAGATGGAGTCTCACTCTGTTGCCCAGGCTGGAGTCCAATGGTATGATCTTGGCTCTTTGTATCTTCCTCCTCCCGGGTTCAAGAGATTCTCCTGCCTCAGCCTCCCTAAGTAGCTGGGATTACAGGCACCTGCCATCATGCCTGGCTGATTTTTGTAGTTTTGTGGAGATGCGGTTTCACTATGTTGGCCAGGCTGGTCTTGAACTCCCAGCCTCAGATAACTGCCCACCTCAGCCTCCCAAAGTGCTGGAGTTACAGGTGTGAGCCACTGCGCTCAGCCTATTCATTCATTCATTCATCCATCCATTCATGAGACGGAGTCTTGCTCTGTCGCCAGGCTGGAGTGCAATGGCGTGACCTCGGCTCACTGCAACCTCTGCCTCCTGGGTTCGAGTGATTCTCTGCCTCAGCCTCCCGAGCAGCTGGGATTACAGGCATCCGCCACCACACCCGGCTAATTTTGTGTTTTTAGTAGAGATGGGGTTTTACCATGTTAGTCAGGCTGGTCTTGAATTCCCGACCTCAGGTGATCCGTCTGCCTCAGCCTTCCAGAATGCTGGGATGACAGGCGTGAGCCGCTGCACCCAGCCATATATATATGTATTTTTTATTTGAGTTTGTGTTTTGCCATGTTGCCCAGGCTGGTCTTGAACTCCAGAATTTCAGATCGCCCACCTCGGCCTCCTAAAGTGCTGGAAGCCACTGTGCTCAGCCTAGTCATGTTTTTAATTAATTGAATGTATGAAATGGAAGATAATGAGTTAAAATAATTGTGTCTTAAGCCTGTCCTCTTCAGCTAAAACAGTCAGTATTTAGATAAGTATGAACGAGATGTGAACACTTGATCCATCCTAAAGTACATATCAGATTTCAAGATGATGACAGGTATCTTGGGTAGTTCTTCCAACTCTCAAAGACTTGGTGGACTACCCAAGAAAACCTCACGGAGATCAAGACAACTGTCTTGTATTTTGGTTGCAATTTTTTAAAATTAATTTTTAAAAAATGTAATATTAGTATAAAATAACTAAATTTCAAAAAAGTTTAGAGTGAGATGTAATTGAGGTCACATAGCTCTTTTCTCCAGAGGCTACCACACTTAACACCTTATCTGATTGCAATTTAAAGAATTTTTTGAGGCTGGACACGTTGGCTCACGCCTGTAATTCCAGCATTTTGGGAGACTGAGGTAGGAGGGACACTTGAGCCCAGCCTGAGCAACATAGTGAAACCCTGTCTTACAGAAAATTTAATAGTTAGCTGGCTGTCGTAGTGTGCACCTCTGGTTCCAGGTACTTTGGAGTCTGAAGTGGGAGGATCACTTCAGCCAGGGAGGTTGAGGCTGCAGTGAGCTGCCATTGCACTCCAGCCTGGGTGACAGAGCGAGATCCCTGTCTCAGAAGAAAAACAGAAAAGAGGCTGGGTGTGGTGGCTCACGCCTGTAATCCCAGCACTTTGGGAGGCTGAGGCAGGTGGATCACGAGGTCAGGAGATTGAGACCATCCTGGCCAACATGTTGAAACCCCGTCTCTACTAAAAATACAAAAAAAATTAGCTGGGCTTGGTGTGGCGCATGCCTGTAGTCCCAGCTACTTGGAAGGCTGAGGCAAGAGAATTGCTTGAACCCGGAAGGTGGAGGTTGCAGTGACCCGAAATTGCACCCAGCCTTGCGGCAGAGTGGGACTCGGCCTTAACAAAAAAGAAAACCAGAAAAGAATTATATAAGTAGTTATTCAAGAATAAATAATATTTACGCAGCCGGGCACAGCGGTTCACACCTGTAGTCCTAGCACTTTTGGAGGCTGAGGCGGGTGGATCACTTGAGCCCAGGAGTTCGGGACCAACCTGGGCAACATGGCAAAACCCCGTCTCTACAAAAAATAGAAAAATTAGTCGGTTATGGTGGTGTTCTCCTTTAGTCCCAGCTATTCAGGAAGCTGAGGTGGGCGGATCACTTGTGTCCAGGAGGTTGAGGCTGCAGTGAGCCGAGATCCCGCCACTGCACTCCAGTCCCAACAACAGAGACCCTGTCTCAATAAAAAAAATAAAAATAATATTTATGCAGTTTTTTTGTACCAGCCACTATGATAGGTGCTTTATAGGACAATTTGGGGAAGTAATTGCTGTTAACTCCATTTTATTCATATAAGGAAAGTGATGCTTGCAAAAGGTTTAATATTTCTTGCCCACCAACATGTGTGCTTCAAGAAAGCACAGGCTCTGTGTTATTTCTGTGTAGCCCTCCTGTATCTAGCATAGTTTCTTTGAGGTTTGGGTAGTGTGTCAAATACAGTAGAAAGGCTGGTTTTACAAAGATGATTGTTGTATCTTTATTTATTACCTTTGAACTTGTAGCTTCATAGGGAAATCATGGGACTTTGAGCAGCACTGAATCTGCATGTATTAAAAAAACTTGCATCATTTCTGGATTTCATGTGGTGAACATTTGATAGTACCTCTCATGATTTGATAAGGTCCAGTATTTGGGGACAAGGGTGGTTAACATAAGGATTGATAGAGTTGTGACTCCATTGTGTTGGGGCGTGTTTAGTTTTTACCTCTTTCCGTTTACTCCTCATGCCCCAGCTGCGTCTCTGTCCATTGTCCTTTCAGTTTCTTACTCTAATTGAAAGAATACATAGGTAAAGAAGGAATCTGATAGAAGGAATAAACTTCTTTGTTTGACGGTATTAACAAGTGTCTGATCTTGATGTTTAGTATAAGTCGTATTCAGTGCCTCATGTTTCTTACCTTTGAATCGTAGAAAATAAAATTTTAGATCTGGTTAAGATTCTTGAGATTATTTGGCAGGAGAAAATTGAAGCGGAGTTCAGTTCCATAGAATGTTGTTGAATGCATTTCTTCATTTGTTAAGAGTGATAATATTTGTCTCATAGGGTTGATACAAAGAGGAAGAGATACTCTTTATAAAAAAGTCTTAGGCTGATGTGATGATAATACTAATAGTTAAACTTGTTCAGAAGTTAATCTGGGCTGGGCGTGGTGGCTCACACCTGTAATTTCAGCACTTTGGGAGACAGAGGTGGGAAGGATCGCCTGAGCCCAGAAATTCCAGACCAGCCTGGGCAACAAAGTGAGACCTCGTTTCCATAAAAAGTACAAAAATAAGCCGGGTATGGTGGCACATGCCTGTGGTCCCAGGTACTCGGGATGCTGAGATGGAAGGATCACTTGAGCCCAGGAAGTCGAGGCTGCAGTGAGCTATGATCATGCCACTGCACTCCAGCCTAGGTGACAGAGTGAGACCCTGTCTATTAAAAAAAGTTAGTCTGTGTTAGCATAGTATCAGCAGAAAAGTATTCTGACACAGTATAGGAGGGATCAGGGTATGGGGGAATGGAGTCAGGAAGGCCATTTTAAAGATTTTACAGTGTCCTAACTTGATAGTGAAGGCTAAGCCTTAGAAATGGAAGAGATTGGCCGGGCGCAGTGGCTCACACCTGTAATCCCTGCACTTTGGGAGGCCGAGGCGGGCGGATCACGAGATCAGGAGATTGAGACCCTCCTGGCTAACACGGTGAAACCCTGTCTCTATGAAAAACACAAAAAATTAGCTGGGCATGGTGGCGGGCGCCTGTAGTCCCAGCTGCTTGGCAGGCCGAGGCAGGAGAATGGCGTGAACCCGGGAGGCGGAGCTTGCACAGTGAGCCCAGATCATGTCACTGCACTCCAGCCTGGGCGACAGAGCGAGACTCCGTCTCAAAAAAAAAAAAGGAATGGAAGAGATTAGAAAAGATGTGAACAAACCTTATAGAGCTGCCAGGAAAGGAAGACAAGGTAAAAACATTGAGATTTGGAATGTTGAGTAATGGGATAGTATGAACAGTATAGCAGTATAGAGATGTCACTAATGTTTTAGAAACTGAAATAATAGATTAATGCATAGTAATTACCTTGCCAGAACTGAAAAGCGGTGGTAGTGATGCTGGAGGAAGCAGATTGCTGCTATAGAACTGCAGCAAGGCCTAGGAGGTGGAGGCACCAGGTATCTTCAGAGGCCCAGGTGTGGTGTGGTTGGCCCTAAGCTGATGGGCTGACTGAAAGTCTCCAGGAATTCTTCCTATCTCTAGATTATGCTTCATTCCAGCAGTCTAGGAACTAGACTTTCCCTAGCCTAGCACAAGACAAGTTTACTTTTGGTAGAGTTTGAACCAGAGCTGTACCCTAGACTTGAAATGGGGAGGACAGGTGGAAACTATCTGGACGTGGTGGGGGAGACGTATCTATGAAGTGAAAGTTTGCATATTGAGTGGTCGTTCTAGAATTCTTATAGCCTGGCTTATACTCTCCAGCAAATTAGAAGGTTCTTCTTTGGGAGAAAACTGGCCCAGATGCTAACAATTGAGTGTTACCCTGTATTCCAGTTATTACTGCATAGCAACTGTTGCTGTTACTGTTGTCTTTAAACAACAACAATCGTTTTATTATCTCACGCTTTCTGGTGATGAGGATTTAGGAAGACATCAGTTGGGCAGCTCTGGCTTGGGTTTCTCTGACTTAAGTTGTGGTCATATGGTGGCTGGAGCTAAACAGTAGGGTGCTGAAGTGGCCTTGGCTGGCCAGACAGCTTTCTTCATGGTGTCTCAGCATGGGCTGATTTGTGCTCCTCACAGCATTATGGCCTCTGACTGCTTACAAGAAAGTGCAGGCTTCCAAAGCAAGTATTGCAAGAAAACCGAGTATAAACTGATTCACTTTTCATGACCCAGCCTGAGAAGTCACCTAGCATCCTTTCCGATGTAGTCACAAGTCTAGTCAGCTTCAAGGGCAGGGAGCATAGATTCCATCTCTTGATAGGAGTACAGAAGTGGAATTGCAGTCAGAGTGTAAGGGGTCCCTGTGGGATGACATGAGAAACATTCTGTGACACCTTTGGGAAACACCATCTACCTCATTTGGTCACAATAATTCACATTCCTCCTTCTTGTCACTTGTGCTCACACCCTCTCCCATCACATCGCTCCCCCTTCCTGCTATGGCATTAACTTCAAGTTCAGCATCTTGTCACCTGAATCAAGCCCAGTTGTGGCCACCCAAAGCTCCTTAGGTGTGGTTCCTCTAGAGCTGAACTCGTGTGACGTCAAGGGAAGGAATCTGTTGCTTCCTCTGACTTAAAATGGCAGGACAAACTTAGGATAATTGCTGTAGACACATTTGTCCAGAAAGAGGAAACAGGAGGCACAATAGTTTCTCATCCATTGCCATTCTGAAATTCAGCAAGGCACACGTTACCAATTCCTTGATTAGGTCTCAGTTCTGGTGCCTGGGAATGATTGTTTCAGGCTCTGGTTTCTGCTGAGAATTTTGTTTTGTCTTCTGAGTTACCCTTTTCCTTAAGAAATGGCTGATTTTTATAGCTGAGTAGTTTTCTTAGCCTTTGTGCTTTCGGTAGTTTTGGAGGAACAAAAAAACCTTCCCCTCATTTTGTACTGTTTTTGTCTCTTTCAGTCCAAACTGGTATAATTCCTTTGAAAATTTTGTGGGCTCTCTCTGTGTCAATTTGTAACCTACTACATTAGACAAGAACCACACTTAGCCTGTTTGTGGTAAGTCCTTCATTTCCTTGGGCTCCTTGTGTGTCACCAGCCTTAGTATTCTTAGAAGCCCTGTTGTTTGATGGAGAGGATCTTAAAATCCTTAGAAGGCCCTTGGTCTGTTGGAAAGGACAGTGCAGAACCTTCTTAGATCTTCTTGAGGTTTTAAGAAAGTATTACAGTCACAATCTGGATTTGTTCTTTACCACTGAGAATTTTGAGAATTGTTTCTTTTTTTAAAATTCTGCCTGGAAATCTCCTTAGGTAGATCATGGAGTTTATTAGGTGCATTTCCTGTTTTCCACATTTCTAAAGGCCACATTTTCCACTACTTAGACAACAGGGGACCCTTTTCCTGTAATGTACAATAGTAGTTTTCTTAGTTTCTGTTAAGCTTTTCCTGATAGTTTTCTTGTTGAGGCCCTTCAGGCTTTTGCTGATAGCCTCTTAAAGGCCTTGCAATTTCTACCTGCCACCCAGCCCCAAAGCCAGTAGCACACTTCTGGGTTTTTGTTGCAGCATCTCACTTCCAGGTGCCAAAATCTGTTCCATAGTCTTGCTGCCTGAAAAATTACCCCCAAAATGTAGTGACTTAAAATAATTCCGTGATTTCTGTAGGTCAGGAATTCAGGAAGAGTTGATTGGGCAGTTGTGGCTCAGGTTCTTGCTTTGGCTGCAGTCCGATGGTAGAGCTGAAGAGTGTGCACAGGCAAGGCAGTGTGCCCAGCTGGAGAGGGCCGAGCTGAGCCGCCTCCACAAGGTCTCTGTGTGAACTTATTTGTGCTGCTTCTTCAGGGCACTCAGACTGCCCACATGGCTTTGTGTCCAAATGTATGTCCTGCGGGAGGATGAGCAGAATCTGTATTACCTTTTGTGATGACTTAGTCTTGGAAGTTGCATCACATCATTTCTGCTGTAGTCAACAACTTGCCTGGGGTTCTAGGGGAGGAACACAGACCTCATATCTTAGCGTCAGTTGGCCACACTGTAAGAAGGTGATATGGGGTGGGAGATAATGTGATCAGCTCTAGAAAAATGTAATCTACCATAGCTCTTAGTGAAACAGATCCGTGTCTGATCACCTTGCAGGGGAGTCTTGCCATTAATAAGCACCAGCTGTATACGTGAATTAAAACTTACTTTTTGGTACTTCCTTCTTAACTGTGACTTAACAGTCAAGGATAATCAGGCACATGAAGAAAAAGCCGTAACAGTCTAACACAGACAGATAAAAAGAAACCAAGTGAAGAAATAGGAAATACAAGTTGCATAAGAAAAGCACAAATTTGAAAAACAAAAAAGCTTAAAGAGCTAAGAGAAAATGCATGACATAAAAACAAGAAGGTATAAAGTAGGGGTCCATTCAGAGAACAAGAAAGAGCTCTTGGAAAATAGGATAGCAGGACAAATTTTCAATAGGAAACCAAGGAAATCTTCCGGAAAGTAGTAGGCAAAGACAGACAAAAAGAGAAAGACAATGCCTAATTGGCTTCTTGACTGAAAAATACTTAGGTGGGAAGAGGAAGTGTGGAAATGTGAATAAGGACTGTATACTAATGATAGTGAATTAATATTAATTTTTGCTTAAGTGTGATAATAGCACTGTGGTTATAGAGGAGAATGCCCTTAGTCTTAGAAGATACATACTAAAGGAACGGTCATGATATTTGCATTTTTCAGATGGTTGTGCGCACACACGTGCGCTCACACACAGTGGGAGAGGGAGGGAGAAGGGAGAGTGGTTATGTACAAGAGAGACAGACAACTAAAGCAATTATGATATAATGTTAGTAATTGATGATGAATACAAAAACAAAACAGAAGGGAGTACTTTAGAGTTAATTGATTGGTTCAGGAGCTCCAACATCTGAATTGTTAGATGTTCTGGAGAGAGAAAAGATAATTGAGAGGAAACAATATTAAATCAACGCATTAAAAATGTTCAGAACTGAAAATCACAAATCTCCACATTGAGCAGACCCACTGAGTGCCCAGCGCAGGGAATAAAAGAAAAAATAGATTGGAACATCACACTGAGATTTCAGAACACTGAGAATAGAGAAGACCCCAAAATCCTCCAGTGGAAACAAGTCAAGTTACAGCAATGGACTGAGAATCTGTATGACACTAGAATCTAGGTGACAGTGGAGCAGTGTCCTCAGAATTTTAGGAGCATACCCATCTAGGATTTTTGTTTCTTTTTTGAGATGGAGTCTCGCTCTTTTGCCGGGCTGGAATGCGGTGGTGTGATCTCGGCTCACTGCAGCCTCCACCTCCCGGGTTCAAGCAATTCTCCTGCCTCAGCCTCCCAAGTAGCTGGGGTTACAGGCGTGGACCACCATGCCTGGCTAATTTTTTGTATTTTTAGTAGAGACGGGGTTTGCCCACCATGCTGGCCAGGCTGGTCTTGAACTCCTGACCTCATGATCTGGCCACCCCAGCCTCCCAAAGTGCTGGGATTACAGGCGTGAGCCACTGCACCCGGCCCAGTTTAGGATTCTATGCCAAACTGTAGTATGAACATAAAGACATCTTTATTTTTATTTATTTATTTTATTTATTTTTGAGACAGAGTCTCCCTCTGTCGCCCTGGCTGGGGCCCAGTGGCATGATCTCCACTCACTGCAGCCTCCGCCTCCGGGATTCAGGGAGTTATCCTGCCTCACCCTCCTGAGTAGCTGGGACTACAGATGCGTGCCACCACACCTGGTTAATTTTTGCATTTTTAGTAGAGACGGGGTTTTGCCATGTTGGCCAGGCTTATCTCAAACTTCTGACCTCAAGTGAGCCGCCTACCTTGTGCTCCCAAAGTGCTGAGATCACAGGCATGTGCCACCATGCTCAGCCTATTATTTTTAATTTGGTGCTCATATTATTCCAGATTTGGCCAATGGGAGTTCCTTCAAGCTGACTCCTGTGTCCTTTTGACAAATATCTATAATCCTTTATTTATTTTTATTTTTTTGAGACAGAGTCCTGTTCTGTCACCCAAGCTGGAAGGTAGTGGCGTGATCTCGCCTCACTGCAACCCCCGCCTCCCGGGTTCAGACAATTCTCCTGCCTCAGCCTCTGGAGTAGCTGAGATCACAGGCATGCGCCACTACACCTGGCTAATTTTTGTATTTTTAGTAGAGACAGGGTTTCACCATGTCGGCCAGGCTGGTCTTGAGCTCTTGATCTCAGGTAATCTGCCTGCCTTGGCCTCCCGAAGTGCTGGGATTACAGGCATGAGCCATTGCACCCAGCCCTCTATAGTCCTTTAAATGCTTGTTTATGGTATCTTAGAATATTTCAGATTTATCTTGTATTTTCCCTGCCTCGTCCTGGAGTCAACTGTTTGTCTAAGGAGGAGTCATTCTCTTGAAGTGGAGAATAGTATTATAGAAACCAATATCTTGGCACTAGCTGTATTTATTGCTGCCAGGATATCGTTGTTTTTAGCCCTCTTAGTGGGCAGAACAAGTAGATCTGTGTGTATTTATTTATTAGACATATTTATTGTCTATTTCTCTGCCTATACTTCTATATAACCATGAATTTTACCACAAATGCCACCATTTTGATCCAACATCATAGGATTCATTTTAGCCCTTTTCCTTTCCTTATTTGTAGCTCTCGTCTCTGGCAGTGAGAATCTTGATTCTCATCCTTAATATAGTTACTCATTTGCTTAATCTCCCTGAAAGCTTGGCCCAGACATGGAATCCAGCAAAGGATAAGGTAAAGGGAATTCTTAAAGCGAAATCTTGGGATAATAGCTGTGTAGGCATTCACCAGTTAGTCCAGATTGATGAGTGAAGACAGGGCTCCAAAGGAGTGTTGTCAAGAAATAAACAACCAATAGATAACCTGATGTGTTGAGACTTACACATGTAGTAGAAGGTTGGAGGTGAATTAGTGATACATATACAGAAAACCAAACAAGCACAAAAAAAAAAAAAGTGTATATATATGTATATATATGTATATACAGTTATTAATTGCAGGTAAAAAAGCACACATGAGCACACCACTGAACTCTGGAACTCTGGCCTGGGTGACAGAGTGAGACCCTGTCTCTTAACAAACATAAATTAAAAATCAGGTAAAACAAATTGTACAAGAATGGACTTACAATAATAGAATGCAACATGATTCAGCTATGAATAGTATTTACTAGTCATAAACTAGGAGAGTGCCGTAACACTGAACTTACGGAGCAATTTAGGGAATAAACTGAGAAAAAAAGTACACAGGGGCCTTAGGACCTAAGCAGCTAGTGTGATATCACTTGTGGATGTTTAGTATGCATTTTGCTACCAGCCCCTTTTGAACACTCTGTCTTTGAGGGGAAATTGTCCACTCCACAGTAGAAGCTATTAACGTGTTTTCCCATCCTCTCTTGTAGTTTGTCATAGATGTGTGACTTTTGCTCCATGCACCATGGCAAGACTAGGATTAGGAAGCAAGTGATGTGAAGTAGGCAAGCATGGCTGTCAGGTTTCAGAGGCAGCATTTTCTAGCGGTGGTGTCCACTGTGCACTGCCAAGTGTCCTTGTGTTTAACACCTGCAGCAGTTAAGACCTCCACTGAAGCAGTTCTGTGGGGGTAATTCTGGTGTTGTCCTAGTTGCATGGCTTGTAAATCTGGTTTGATGACCTTCCTGTAGAGCCATTTAGTTGCTTATATTAGCTAGAATGGGCTTTGTTTACTGTAAAAAATCTGGTTGACGAAATTGGCATCAGGAATGATCCTCAAGAAAATGAATTGGTTATCTAACTTGGTTGTGTATGAAGGCAGTGAAGAAAGGCGAGAGCTTAAAGAATCATAGTGGCCGTGGGCCGGGCGCCGTGGCTAACACCTGTAATCCCAGCACTTTGGGAGGCTGAGATGGGCGCGAGGTCAGGAGATGAGACCATCCTGGCTAACACAGTGAAAACCCATCTCTACTAAAAATACAAAAAGTTAGCTGGGTGAGGTGGTGGGCGCCTGTAGTCCCAGCTACTCAGGAGGCTGAGGCAGGAGAATGGCGTCAACCTGGGAGGTGCAGCTTGCAGTGAGCCGAGATCACGCCACTGCACTCCAGCCTGGGCGACAGAGCGAGACTCCACCGCAAAAAAAAAAAAAAAAAAAAAAAAGAATCATAGTGGCCGTGGGCATGGTGGCTGGTGCCCATAATCCTGGCACTTTGGGAGGCTGAGGCGGGAGAATCACTTGAGGTCAGGAATTAGAGGCCTGCAGTGAGTGCCACTGCACTTCAGCCTGAGGGACAGAGCACAGAGCAAGATCCTGTCTCAATAAATGGTTGGATGGATGGGTGGATTGATGGGTGGATGGATGGGTGGAGGAATCATAGTGATCAGCAGTGCTTAATGACTGAGATTAGTCTGTTCTGAAGTATGTTAATAAAGCTTGAAGGATCAGAGGAAGGGAGTAGGAAAAAAGCACACACATTCTACAAACCTCGCCACATCCACTCAATTAAAAGACAACAGGATTCCCTTGGATATTGAGAAAGGGAAGTCAGACATAAAAGTTGTAGATGGGATTAAGCCACTTAATTTTTCTATTAAATGGACTCTAGAGAGTAAGTTCATGCTTCTCATTTTACTGATGGAGAAACAGTACCATATACGTGGTGAAATTTCTGTGTCTGCAAAACATTGGTTATTCAGCAATTGTTGTATATAAAGGGATAAACATTTAAGTTATTGGGCTCTTCCTTCTCATTGGTATTGTGGGTGTTCTTTACCAACTGAATTAGGAACTGACTTGAGATATTTTAAACTTACAGGACTTGATTTAGAGCCCTTACTCTTAGATGTTAAATATTTGGTTTGCTCTTTATTGAATAACTTATCTTATTACTAATAATTCCTGTATTAGACAATGAGACTTAGACTCAGAATACAGGTATCTTAATGAGAATGTTCTCATTTAAAACACTAACTCCTAATTCACTAGCAGCTAATGAAACTATCATTGTTGTACAGTACATTGTTGACTAGTTAGAAGAATTTGACAGTATGTTTGGTGCCGAGACCTGCTTGGTTGAGGAGACCCTAACCCAGTGGCGCTAGAAGAATTAAAGACACACACAAACACAAATATAGAGGTGTGAATTGGGAAATCAGGGATCTCACAGCCTTCAGAGCTGAGTATTGCTATTAATAAAGGGTGTAGAATTTGAAAATAGGCCGGGCGTGGTGGCCCACGCCTGTAATCCCAACACTTTAGGAGGCCGAGGCAGGCGGATCACGAGGTCAGGAGGTCGAGACCAGCCTGACCAACACAGTGAAACCCCGTCTCTACTAAAGATACAAAAATTAGCTGGGCGTGGTGGCAGGTGCCTGTAATCCCAGCTGCTCAGGAGGCTGAGGCAGGAGAATTGCTTGAACCCGGAAGGCAGAGGTTGCAGTGAGCCGAGATCGCGCCACTGCACTCTAGCCTGGGCAACAGAGTGAGACTCTATCTCAAAAAAAAAAAAACGAAAAAAAAAAAAGAAAAAAATTTGAAAATAGCTTAAGAGACTAGAGAAGAAGTGAACTGATTTATTTTATATTTATGTATCTTATTTTTTGGCTTGCTGACCAGAAGTGAATTGATATGAGTAAGCACACTTGCAAAATAAATGGGTTATTTATTTATTTATAGAGACAGGGTCTTGCTTTGTTTCCCAGGCTAGGGCACAGTGGCACCATCATAGCTCACTACTGCTGCCAGCAACTTCTGGGCTCAACGGGTCCTCCTGTCTTGACCTCCCAAAGTGCTGGGATTATAGGCATGAGCCATCATGCCTGGCCCCCTAATTATTTAGATAGCCCTGTAGACCTGATTTCTTGTGGCTGAAGGTCTCTCAAGTTGATTCTCAGTAGGCTTTATAAATAAAAGGGAACTTACACTGGAGGATCTTTATGCTGAATTGGCTTAGAATAAGTAGAAATTGCTAGGAATGTTTTATTTTTGTTTATTTAATTTGCTAAATCTGCTTTAGATATGAGCCTTGTAACTGGGTTTCTTAAAAGTGTCCTTATGATTGAATCTATTCGTGGTGTTTGGATTGATTATTTTAAGCTCCTACTATGTACTAGAACGTTTGCTACTTGTTTTAACTTGCTGTTTAATCTCTTTGAAGAAGGAACTGTTTCCTCCATTTTTATAGAAGAGAAAATTGAAACTTAAAGAGATTAGAGAACTCTCCTTCAGTCTAGGCAGAGCTGGGATTCCATTTCAGGACTGTTAGGCTACACCAAATAAATGCTTGCTGTGTTAAAGAAAGCATTTAACAGTGAACACCTTAAGTCTTCATTGCCCAGTTACGTGAATGGAAGAAAGGCTGAGCAGTGAATTACAAACACTCTCTCCTCTAGTCTTCTGGCAGTGTTCCTTTACCTAATTTTGTGTCCTCAAACTCCCTGTTTTCTTTAGGTGATTATATTATTTGTTTCTTTTAAGCTTTCCTATCTGCTTGTTCTTCTGAACAGTTCCCTTCAAATGTTACACCATCCACCCACATCTGTATTTCAGTATTTTATCGTGTCCTTTCATTGAGACTCTAATTTGGGTGAAAATTCTCCAAACTACGTTTCTTTCTAGCATATTCTATTTTTGTCACTTAGAATCAGCCTCCCAGCTGACTTTTTCCCATAGATACGTAACAACCACCTACTTTAACATTTTCTGTCTTCCATTTAACAAAAATATTACTGTTGATAACTAATGGTTAGCATGCATAATTGTGCAAATAAAATGGGAGGAATGTGTATCTGGAAGATTTGAGGGGAGTGTGGATAAAAAACTGTTTGAAAATACCAGCTGTTGAATTTTGTAGTGTTATTCTTTTTATTTTTATTTTTTAGTTTTATTATTACTATTTTTTGAGATGGAGTTTTGTTCTATCGCCAGGCTGGAGTGCAGTGACGTGATCTCGGCTCACTGCAACCTCTATCACCTGGGTTCAAGCGATTCTCCTGCCTCAGCCTCCCAAGTAGCTGGAACTACAGGCGCGCGCCAGCTAATTTTTGTATTTTTAGTAGAGACAGGGTTTCACCATGTTGGCAAGGATGGTCTTGATCTCTTGAGACTTGTCTTACTTTCACCCAGGCTGGAGTGTAGTGGTGCAATCTTGCCTCACTGGAGCCTCCGCCTCTTGGGCTCAATCAGTCCACCCACCTTAGCCTCCTGAGTAGCTGGGACCACAGGCGCTCGCCACCGTGCCCAGCTAATTTTTTGTATTTTTGGTAGAGACGGGGTTTCGCCATGTCGTCCAGGCTGGCCTCGGCTTCCCAAAATGTTGGGATTACAGGTATGAGCCACCACGTGCAGCCTATAGTGTTATTCTTTAGTAGTTCATAAAAGCCTTGTGTTAGATGTTTATAGCTGAAAGTTGTGGTTTGAATCTGTGTCCCCAGCCAAATCTTGTGTCGAATTGTAATCCCCAGTGTTGGAGGTGGGGCCCATGATTGGATCATGGGGGTGGATATCCCCCTTGGTGCTATTTTCTTGATAGTGAGTGAGCTCTCGGGAGATCGGGTTGTCTAACAGTGTGTAGCACCTCCCTCTTGTCTCTCTTGCTCCTCCTCTGGCCATGTAATATGTGCTTGCTTTCCCTTTGCCTTCCACCATGATTATAAGTTTACTGAGGCCTCCCTAGAAGCTGAGCAGATGCCAGCATCATGCTTCCTGTACAGCCTGCAGGACCTTGAGCCAATGAAACCTCTTCTCTTTATAAATTACCTAGTCTCATCTCAGGTATTTCCTTCTTTCTTTCTTTTTTTTTTTTTGAGACGGAGTCTGGCTCTGTCGCCCAGGCTGGAGTGCAATGGTGCGATCTCCACTCACTGCAAGCTCCGCCTCCCAGGTTCACGCCATTCTCCTGCCTCAGCCTCCCGAGTAGCTGGGACTACAGGTGCCTGCCACCACGCCTGGCTAATTTTTTGTATTTTTAGTAGAGACGGGGTTTCACTGTGTTAGCCAGGATGGTCTCGAACTCCTGACCTCAGGTAATCCGCCCGCCTCAGCCTCCCAAAGTGTCGGGATTACAGGTCTGAGCCATTGCGCCTAGCCAGGTATTTTTTTATAGCAGTGTGAGAACAGACTAATACAATAGCCATCATGTAAAATACAGTTTCCATTTTGAGCCAGGCACTTGGGTAAAAATGAAGAGTAAGTAAAAGACAAGATGTAGTTCTAATTTGAGCTTGTCATTTAGTAATTGAGTAATGCCGCATAATGGCTGTGGGTTTTCGATGACACACACCTTTTCATGATGTGGGTGGCCTAGGGAGTAGTGTGTTTGTTGGAACCACAGTTCTCTGTAGAGGGAATATGATCAAGTCTGATCTTTGTAATTTAGAATTAATGAGGCCAGGCGCACTAGCTGACACCTGTAATACCAGCACTTTGAGAGGCAAAGATGGGAGGATCACTTGAGCCTGAGTTTGAGACCAGCCTGGGCAAGATAGTGAGAACCTGTCTCTACAAGAAAATAAAGAAAAAAATTTTTAAAAAAAGAAAAAAATAGAATTGGTGTCTTGGCCACACCTCTTTCCCTGTGGTTGAGTTTTTTTTTTTTTTTTTCTTTTCTTTCTTTTTTTTGAGACAGGATCTCTTCGTCACCTAGGCTGGAGTGCAGTGACATGATCAAGGCTTGCTGCAGTGTCAATCTCCTGGGCTTAAAGGATCCTCCTGTCTCAGCCTCCCAAGTAGCTGGGACTGGAGGTAGGTGACACTATGCCTGGCTCATTTCAAAAAAATTTTTGGTAGAGATAAGGTCTTGCCATGTTGCCCAGGGTGGTCTCAAACTCCTGGCCTCAAGCCATCCTCCCTCCTCGGCCTCCCAAAGTGCTGGGATCTCTAGCATTAGCCACTGCAGCCAACCTTTTTTTTTTTTTTAAAGCTAAATTTTGTTGAATATTTGGATAGGCAATACAGGCATATGGTACAAAATTAAAAGATGCAAAAGGGTTATGCACAAGAGAAGTACATTTCTTATGCATTCCTGGCCTTCCATTTTCCCTTCCCTGGAGGCAAACAGTTTTCTGATTTATTTTCTACAAGGATTCTATTTAAATACTGGAGAATATCTGACCTGTTGTACTTTACTTTAGAATGGCAGGAAGCTGAATGACTCATGGGCATTTTTCCCTTTGTGAAGCTCATTGACATTCCTTCCTCTCAATACCTTAACTATGGCATGTTTTATAATTTGCTTTTGTTTTTGCTTTATCACAATATTTTCCTATGTTTTTTATAGTCTTAATTTTTTAAGCATTGCTTTAGGTATCTATTAGTAGTTCAGAAAGTTGTGAAGATTACAAGCTCATGTTTGTGAAAGTGTCTGGCACATAATAGGTGATCAATAAATATTTCCTTCTAGCTTGTCTGCCCCCTATCTCCCACTGGTTGTATGTATGAAACAAAAAAATGAAGTAGAAGGCCGAGCATAGTGGCTCATACCAGTAATCCCAGCACTTTGGGAGGCTGAGGCGAGTGAATTGCCTGAGGTCAGGAGTTAAAGACCAGCCTGGCCAACATGGTGAAACCCCGTCTCTACTAAAAATACAAAAATTAGCTGGGCTGGTCACAGGCGTCTGTAATCCCAGCTACTCAGGAGGCTGAGGCAAGAGAATCCCTTGAACTTGGGAGGTGGAGGTCGTGGTCAGTCGAGATCGCGCCACTGTACTCCAGCCTGGGCAACAGAGTGAGACTTTGTCACACACACACACATACACACACACACACACAAAGGTGAAATAAACCTATGAACCAACAAACAGATTCTTTAAAATCCCTTTGCTGAGATTTTTTTTTTTTTTTTTTTTTTTGAGACAGAGTCTCTCTCTGTTGCCCAGACTGGAGTGCAGTGGTGTGATCTAGGCTCACTGCAACCTCCACCTCCCGGGTTCAAGCGATTCTCCTGCCTCAGCCTCCTGAGTAGCTAGGATCATAGGCATGGGCCACCACGCTCAGCTAATTTTTGTATTTTAGTAGAGGTAGGGTTTCACCATGTAGTCCAGGCTGGTCTCAAACTCCTGACCTCAAGCGAATCCGCCTGCTCAGCCTCCCAAAGTATTGGGATTATAGGTGTGAGCCATGGTGTCCCGCCAAGATGAGACATTTTTAAGAAAATGTTTCTGTTTTTTTGTTTGTTTGTTTGTTTTGAGATGGAGTCTCACTCTGTCACCCAGGCTGGAGTGCAGTGGTGCCATCACTGCAACCTCTGCCTCTTGGGTTCAAGCAGTTCTCCTGTTCCAGCCTCCTAAGTAACTGAGACTGCAGGCTTGCCACCATATACCTGGCTGATTTTTTGTATTTTTAGTAGAGATGGGGTTTTACCATGTTGGCCGGGCTGGTCTTGAACTTCTGACCTCAAGTGATCTACCCACCTCAGCCTCTCAAAGTGCTGGGATTACTCCCACAGCGCCTGCTCAGAGAAGTTTCTTTTCTTTTCTTTTTTTTTTTTTTTTGAGACCAGATCTCACTCTGTCACCCAGGGTGGAGTGCAGTGGTGCAATCTCAGCTAACTGCAACCTTCGCCTTCCAGATTCGGGTGATTCTCCTGCCTCAGCCTCCCAAGCAGGTGGGATTTCAGGCACACACCACCATGCATGGCTAATTTTTGTATTTTTAGTAGAGAGGGGGTTTCACCATGTTGGCCAGAATGGTCGTGAACTCATGACCTCATGTGATCCCCCCGCTTCAGCCTCCCAAAGTGCTGGGATTATAAGCGTGAATCACTGCACCTGGCCAGAAACATTTTCTAAAGCCTAATCTTTTTTTTTTTTCCTTATATAATTTAGGTTGACTATGTAAACCCAAAACACATACAGGGTAGAAACTTGTGAAAAATATTTTTGAGGATATCTTTGCAAAGTGTTGTGCCTCACAGTGCTGGATATGGATGTGTGCTTAGTGTCAGTGCATAGATTTAGGATTTTCCACCTGTATGTATTCTTTTGGTGAGTCCTTTTAGGCGATATCATGTCCTCATGTTCAAGGAGTAATGGCATACTGGTTCATTTAAACCCATGTTTTAATCCTGATTTAAGACCGATTTACTTCTTCTTGGAGCTAATTTCTTTTCTAATGATGTTTTTGTTGCTTCAGGTTAAGACTGATATAACACAGAAGTCTTACTCATACTTTTTGATACTAGAGATTTTGGTTTATTAATCTAGTGGAATTTTAAATATCATTTTACATGTTTACTCTCAAGATCTGATGATTGACTGACTGGGTGCAGTGGATCACACCTGTAATCTCAGCACTTTGGGAGGCCAAGGCGGGCAGATCACTTGAGGTCAGGAGTTTGAGACCAGCCTGGCTAACAAGGTGAAACCCTGTCTCTACTAAAAATACAAAAATTAGCCGGACATGGTGGTGTGTGCCTGTTAGTCCCAGCTACTGGGGAGACAGAGGTGAGAGAATCATTTGAACCCCAGAGGCGGAGGGTGCAGTGAGCCTACATCACTCCATTGCACTCCAGCCTGGGCGACAGAGTGAGACTCCATCTCAAAAAAAAAAAAAAGAAGATTGAATTAAGGGCAGACTTGGAACAGGCCAGTTTCCCATTATATTGCCTCTCTGAAACAAGTGAAAGAGTTTTCTTTTTTATGAGGGGTGTTCTTTTTAATTTAATTTAATTTATTTTTATTTATTTATTTTGAGACGGAGTCTTGCTCTGTTGCCCAGGCTGGAGTGCAGTGGCATGATCTCAGCTCATTGTAACCTCTGCCTCCCAGGTTCAGGTGATTCTCCTGCCTCAGCCTCCCAAGTAGTTGGGATCACAGATGCCCACCACCACACCCAGCTAATTTTTGTATTTTTAGTGGAGACGGGGTTTCACCATATTGGTGAGGCTGGTCTCGACCTCCCAACCTCAGATGATCCACCCACCTCAGCTTCCCAAAGTGTTGGGGTTACAGATGTGAACCACTGCGCTGGGCCTTCTTTTTAAAAAAGGTTTTTCTGGCCAGATGCGGTGGCTTTAATCCATATGTGTGAGACCAGGCACAGTGGCTCATGCCTGTAATCCCAGCACTTTGGGAGGCCGAGGCAGGCAGATCACCTGAGGCACGAGAATTGCTTGAACTAGGGAGGTAAGAAGTTGCAGTGAGCCAAGATCACACCATTGCACTCCAGGCTGAGTGAGAGTGAGACTCTGAAAAAAAAAAATAATGAAAATGGCTTTCTTTTATGACTTGAATTATGGAAAGTTTTTAGAATGTGACTCTTTACTCAGGAACAGGATGGCTACCTACCTACCCCCCACCCGTTTCCTGTATGCTGTGGATTATCAGACCCCTCACTTGAGTTCCTCTTACATCACCAAGGTGTGCTTGTCAATACCCAGAAACCAACACTGACACATTACTAAGTTCCACATTTTATTTAGATTCCACTAGTTTTCCATTAATGTCCATTTCTGTTCTAGAATCCAATCCAGGGTACTGTATGCATTGCATTTAATTATGATGTCTCCCCAGTTTGCTGTTTTTCACATGACTAGACTAGGGTTATGAATTTGGGGAATTCATATGATTGGAGTGGTAGGAGGTGTAGTGCATGCTGCTCCATGATTTATTGCTGGTAATGTTAATTGTGGCCAAGGTTGTTTCTCTACTGTATACACTCACCAACTTCCATACTTATTTTTTTGGAAACAAGTTAGTAAGTCCAACCTACATTCAAGTCGGGGAGATTTAAGCTCCATCTCCTGGAGGGGAGTGGGGAATATTTACATAAATTATATGAAATTCTCCCACCAGGAAGCTGCTTTTTCTAGGAAAGGTCTTTGCCCATTATTCTACCGACTTTACTGGACTTTTTAAAAAGAAGCTCTTTTAGATAAGATCTCCATAAATACTTGGATAAATTACTGCAATTTTATATTTGCATATGAACAAGTGGAGTTGTGTTGATGCAGGATTGCATTAGCCTTCACTATCAAAACAAATGTCTCATCTGATCAGCATTTAGAAATAGTGAGGTACCAGAATCATTAAGGCTCATAAAGTCTTCCGTTTTTATTTTGGCTATTCTGGTGGTGGATAACAATATTAACAACAATAAAAATTCATCTTATTTTACTGGAGATTCCTGCAAAGTGGCAGAATACCAGGACAAGGAACCAATTCTGGCACACATATGTGTCAAACAAGAAAGCTCTGGGAATGTAATAATGTAATAAAGTGTGGTCGAGAGAGCTCTGGGCTGGAATAGGCATGGGGTCCTTGACACTATCACCTCTGCCAAGACACTTCATGTGTATGGTTTCCCCACCTTTAAGTAAACTCTATTTGTGAAGTTCTTTGTAGCTTTAATAGTTTCTAGAGTTGCTTGAATTTGGGGTGACTTCTTGCAAGGGTAATGTGAAGTAGTGTCACATGGACAGTAATGGAGAGGTATCTGCTGCTGCCATTTATATAATAAATTTGAATTTGAAGGCAGAGAGAGGAGGCAGAAAGTTTGATAAGGACGTTATTGCAACCTGAATAAGCCACTTAGAGCCTAGATCAGTGTTTGGGAATGTAGGAGAAGACAGCCATAGTCAAGAAGCGTGAAGTAGTTAATGTGGAGTTATTTTTAGGTGGTTTTTCTGTTCTTTTTACTCCAGACACTGACTTTCATAATAAGATAAATAATCTGGTGAGTCACATGCTCATGGTGTGCTGAGGCATTTGGCCAAGCACCTTATGCATGTATTATCTCATTTAATTCTGTCACTATGAGGTAGAGATTATCTTTAACCACTGGTTCCAAATGAGAAAGCCCTGTTTGAAATAATTTTTCCAGTGTATTTAAATTTTGTAGGTACACACCTAGAATTTCAAACTGATGGTCTGAGTTTTGAGCCCATCTGTTTAATTCATCCTAGTGGGTTATCTTGTGGATATGCTGATTTTAGTAAAACAACTTTAAGAATGTGATATACATTATGAGTGATACTTGTGGTTTGAATGGGTTTTTTTTAACAACATGAAAATTTGAAGATATTTTGCATAGATTTGCTTTTGGGTAAAACCTTTTTTTTTTTCATATCTTCTGTAATTAACTTCTTTCCCCCCTTTTTTGAGGTGGGGTCTCATTTTGTCACCCAGGCTGGAGTGCAGCTTGATGTATGATCATGGCTTACTGCAGCCTTGGACTCCTTGCAATCCTCCAGCAGTCCTCCCACCTTAGCCTCCCAAGTAGCTGGAAGTACAGGAGTGCAACACCATGCCCTGTAGAGACAGAGTCTTGCTGTGTTGCCCAGGCTGATCTCTAACTCCTGGCTTCAAGTGATTCTCCCTACTTGGCCTCCCACAGTTTGATTACAGGTGTGAACCACTGTGCCCAGCCAAAATTAACTTTTTAATCTATTCTAAATCAAGAAGAAAATAGATGTGTCTTTTCTGGGACTAGTAATGAGAAATTGACAGCATCTGGTTTTTGGCTATTGTTAAAATGTGATTATTACTATACTGGTATGCTGATAAAGAGACTGCATGGTAATTTTCATCCTTTCATCTAAAAACATAATATTATAAGGATAGATATTTCCTTAGTATGGGTTGACTTGTATAAATTACTATCTCATAAATTGGTTCATATTAGTTTTTAAAAAGGGCAAAATTGTATATTAGTGATATTGCTCAGCTCTTTTTCAAAGGGATAAAGCACTGTAAAGAGAGAATGCGGGGGTAGAAGTCTAATAAAATCCTCATAAATCTGGATCAGTAACAGAAAAGTCAGTTATAGGCCAGGTGCCGTGGCTCATGCTTGTAATCCCAGCACTGTGGGAAGCCGAGGCAGGTGGATTGCTTGAGCCCAGGAGTTTGAGACCAGCCTGGGCAGCATGGTGAAACCCTGTCTGTACTAAAAATACAAAAAATTAGCTGGGCGTGATGGCGGGTACCTGTAGTCCTAGCTCCTTGGGAGTCCAAGGTGGGAGGATTGCCTCAACCCAGGAGGCGCAGGTTGCAGTGAGTCGAGATTGTGCCGCTGCACTCCAGCCTGGGCAACAGGGTGAGAACTTGTCTCAAAAAAGAAAGAAAGAAAAGTCACTTATAATTATGTGGGCTTTAAAAAGCTGACTGATAGTGCTCTGTTTTAGTTTCACCAAAAGATAGTAATTCCATCCTCTTTCATGAAACTACAGTATGTCTATTCTCAAGGTTTCAAAACCTTGTAAGACTCAGAGGGAAGAAATAGTTTCTCATTAAGAAAAATTTCATCAACAGTATAATTATGTATTAAGTGCTTTAGGAAAAGCAGTGGGGGAAAGTATTCCCTAGAGTATTAGGTCTCTCATTAGAGGTGAGCAGAGGGAGTTCCTTCAGCGCAGGACGGGCATTTCTGCAGGTGAAGTGGGATAAGACAACCGGCTATAGCAAGATGTTAGCATATGTAGTTATGCTTATGGAAACATAATTTGAATTGGACATGAGTTTTTGTTTGTTTTTGAGGCAGAGTCTTGCTCTGTTGCCCAGGCTGTATTGCAATGGCACGATCATGGCTCACTGCAGCCTTGAACTCCTGGACTCAAGGAGTTCACCCACCTCAGCAACCCAAGTAGCTGGAACTACAGGTGTTAGCCACAATGCCTCGCTAATTTTTTTTATTTTTTGTAGTGACAGGGTCTCACTTTGTTGCCCAGGCTGGTCTCAAATTCCTGACCTCAAGCAATCCTCCAGCCTTGGCCTCTCAAAGTGCTGGGATTATAGGCGTGAGCACTGTGCCCTGCCTGTGAGTTGTTATAGACTGGGTGATTTTGTAGTATGCAGCACTTTGTTGTCATTTGCATGTTGTACTTTATGTATGGTTTTCCCAAGTCATTAAATGTACATACTTCTGCAACTTTTTTTTTTTTCTGGTGAAAAGATATACATATATTTAGAATTAGCCAGCTGGACTCAGTTTAGATTATCCCAACTTTGTTGGCAACATCCAAAGCATCATAATCAGGAGCTAGTTGAACGTATGCCTCCTTCTCTCCATCAGGCCGAATCAGGGTGTTGACCATGGCCACATCAGTGTCATAGAGCTTTTTCACAGCCTGTTTGATCTGGTGCCTGTTGGCTTTAACATCTACAATGAACACAAGTGTCTTGTTGTCTTCTCTCTTCTTCATGGCAGACTCAGTGTTCAGCAGCAACTTGATGATAGTATGGTGGTCAAGCTTGTTTCTTCTGGGGGCGCTCTTCTGAGGATATTTGGGCTGCCCCTGGAGTCGCAGTGTTTTGGGCCACTGGAAGGTGGGTGATGTGTGGATCTTTTTTTTTTCCGGCTGTGGACGCCTTTCAACACTGCCTTCTTGGCCTTCAAAGCCTTCGCTTTGGCTTCGGCTTTAGGAGGGGCAGGAGCTTCCTTCTTTGCTTTTGGTGCCGTCTTGTGAAAAGGGCTCTGCAGCTTTCAATGTGTACAGTTTCCATGATACGGTTGTACCAGATTATGAGATTATGTTGGACATTTGAGTTCTTTCCAATTTATTGTTTTCAGCAGCACTTGATGAATAACTTTGTAGATAAGTTTTTGCATAGCTTTATGAATATTTTCTTTTGGGATAAATTGCTAGAGGCTCGGGTAAACATTGCCAAACTACCCTTCAGAAAGCCTGAACTTATTTACAGTACCCTTATGGTATGGTTTGGCTCTATGTCCCCACCCAAATCTCATCTTGTAGCTCCTATAACTCCCACATGTTGTAGGAGGGACCTGGTGGTAGATAATTGAATCATGAGGCCAGATCTTTCCTGTGCCTTTCTCTTGATAGCAAATGAGTCTCACAAGATATCTAATAGTTTTAAAAAGGGGAGTCTCCCTGCACAAGTGCTCCTCTTTGCCTGCTGCCATCCACGTAAGACCTGACTTGCTCCTCCTTACCCTCCGCCATGACTGTGAGGCTTCCTCAGCCACATGGAACTGTTAAATCCAGTTAAACCTCTTTGTTTTGTAAATTGCCCAGTCTCTGGTATGTCTTTATCAGCATTGTGAAAACAGACTAATGCAACTTCTCTCAACATTTCTACTGGACAGGTTTTCTGTGTTCCCTTCTAACATCCTGTTTTGCCAAACTTTTGCAAAGAATTCCATATTGTCTTTTTTCCTACTTCAACCTTTTATAAGGAACTCTTACAACATTGGTGTAAAGGTATGTCCTTAGCTGGTGGTGCAGTAGTTAGAAGTTTTCTCTGGGTCATGGTGATGTTGGGAGTAATTGTGTTATAGGATAATCTGGGCCTCTGTATTTCATAAGATTGTGGTGCCTCACCATCAGTCAGACTGTAGCTTCAGGGCTTTTTTTTCTCTTGGATTGCTTGGTGGTGAAATATCAATACAGCCTTGTCCATTCTGATTAGTGTGTTACATTACTGATAGGGCAGTGTTAAGAGAAATAGGAGAAACCTGAGCCTAAAACATTTCACTGTGAAATTAATTGGTCTCTGAAGTGTTTTGTCTTTGTTTAGGTTTGAGGATCATATGTGGTGAAATTACATTGGTGGTAAATGATAAGCTTATTATATTGATAACATGGAAGAAAAGTGTTTCTGGTTTCTCTTAGAGAAAATCGATTCCCAGTCCAAGTCACCTGTGAGTCCAAGAGAATGAGAGAAAATAAGATGTTATTAGTTAGAAACTGACTATACAATTCCAGTTTCTAGTGCAGAGTTGACTTCAGTAGCATTTGATTAGCATCTAATTTCCTTCTTGGGGGAATCAGAAAAGGGACATAGATTAGGCATTAGCTGAACTCAGATTACTGGAAAGTGATTGAGTCAGTTCTATTTTTAATTTTTATTTTTTGAGACAGTCTTACTCCGTCACCCAGGCTGGAGTGCAGTGGTGCAGTCTTGGCTCATGTCAACCTCCGCCTCCTGGGTTCAAGTGATTCTCATGTCTCAGCCTCTCGAGTAGCTAGAATTACAGGTGTGAGCCACCACGCCCAGCTGGGTTTTTTTTTTGTTTGTTTTTTGTTTTGCATTTTTAGTAGAGCCAGGTTTTCACCATTTTGGCCAGGCTGTTCTTGAACTCTTGACCTTAAATGGTCTACTCGCCTGAGCCTCCCAAAGTGCTGGGATTACAGGTATGAGCCACCATGCCTGGCCTTGAGCCAGTTCTAAGGGAAATTATTCATTTATTTTTGTCAGCTTGTAATATTGCAAATCATAGTATTTTTGAAATAACCTTCCCATGGGAATAGAGTTTATGCCCTTAAAGAGTAGAGTGCTATTATAAAGAGAGATACAAGAAGAGAGGGAGTGGGTGGCATTCCAGAGATCAGGGCTACATGAGTTGCTGCCCAGCCTACTTGGTTCTCAAACTTGTCTGTCTGGATTGCTGTGTTGAAGGAAAGGGAATAGAACAATATACTCCCTTTCTAAAATTTTTCATTAATTGGCTACCTAACCTATGTTACGCATATTAATTTACTTAACATTTATGAAGTACTTATAATATGCTAGACACTGAAGATACTACAGTCTGAAAGATGTCAAATAATAGAGGAGAAAGAAAATCATAATTGCTATTATTTATCAAGTATTAAGTACAGACAGTTCTTGACTTAAACATTCGACTTAGTATTTTTCAACTTTAAGATGGTACAAAAGTGATACACACTCAGTAGAAACTGTATTTTGAATTTTGATCTTTTCTTCAGCTAGCAGTATGTGGTGTGATACCCTTACATGAGATATTCAACACTTTTTTTTTTGGAGACAGACAGAGTTTTGCTCTTGTTGCCCGGGCTGGAATGCAGTGGCGCAATCTCACTGCAGCCTCTGCCTCCTGGGTTCAAGCGATTCTCCTGCCTCAGCCTCCCGAGTAGCTGGGATCACAGGCATGCACCACCATGCCTGACTAATTCTGTATTTTTAGTAGAGATAGGGTTTCTCCATGTTGGTCAGGCTGGTCTCAAACTCCTGACCTCTGGTGATCCACCCGCCTCGGCCTCCCAAAGGACTGGGATTACAGGTATGAGCCACCACACTTGGCCTCGACACTTTTTTTTTTTTTTTTTTAATAGGCTTTGTTAGATGGTCTTGCCCAACTACAGGCTAATGTAAGTGTTCTGAGCATGTTTAAGGTAGGCGAGGCTATGATGCCCATTAGGTTAGGTGTATTAAGTGCATTTTTGGATTACAGTATTTTCAATTTATGATGCATTTATCAGGACTAACACTGTTGTAAGCTGAGGAGCATCTGTATGTACCAGGTACTTAATAGGTGGCCTTTCTAATCCTCATAGAAACCCATGCAAGGTAGGCATTATCCTCTCCATTTTTCTTTAGGGTTAGTGAAGCTAAGTAGCTTGTTCATCACCACTCAACAACAAAGTGGTTAAAATGGGATACAGGTCCACCATGGGATTGAGTCCCAGATATTGAGTTCAGATGCTGACCAGTGTTAGGATCTAAGTGCAAGTCACTTAACTCCTCTTTTCCAATGTGGACTACAACAGTTCTTATCTCATAGGGCTTTCTTGGTGTGTGTTATGTGACAGATAGGTGAAGTGGTTAGCCCAGTTACTGGCACGTAGTAATACTTAATAATTATATTAGATCATACTGGCTCAAAAGCCATTAATAGTAGTTACTGCTGGTAGTTGAGTCTTACAAAGCCATTGTTCTCTCCACATGTCTTTATGCAGATCGTTAATGACGAGCCTAAACAGTGATAATGGAGGTGTCCCCAGTGTTATGAGAGTATTTAAGAGGAATGGACTGCTAACCTGGACTAGGATAGTAAGCAGACTTACAAAGATGGTGATCCTTGAGGGGTCTTGAAGCATTATTAGGAGTTAACTGGTGGGAAGAGATAAAGAGAAGGAAGTGGGTTAGAGGAAAGACATGGCAAAGCAAAAAGGCCCAGAAATGTAATGACCGTGTGAGGGATAGAGTCCTGAGTGTGAGACATAGGTTAGAAAGATAAGCAGGCCAGATTATGAAGGGTCTTGCATGCCATGGGTTTTTTCCCTGAAGACAACGGGGGAAGCTGCAGAAGGATTTTTTATTTTGGAATAATTTTAGATTTACAGGAAAGTTGTAAAGATAGTACAAAGAGTTTCCATATACCCTACACCCAGTTTCCCGTTATTAACATCTTACATTAGTATGGTACATTTGTTACAATTAGTGATTGATTGATTTGTAATTATTACCTGAAGTTCATAATTTATTCTTACGTTCTTAGTTTTTACCTAATACCCCTTTTCTGTTCCAGAATCCCATCGAAGATACCACATTACATTTAGGTGCCTTGTTGCTTTAGGTTCCTCTTGGCTGTGACAGTTTCTCAAGATTTTTCTTGTTTTTGATGATGTTTTAGTTTTAAGAAGTACTAATCAGAAATTTTGCAGGATGTTTCTCAATTGGGATTTGTATGGCATTTTTCTCATTATTATACTAAGGTTATGAGTTTGGGGTAGGAAGATCACAGACGTAGAGTGCCATTTCATCCCATCCAAGGGTACATACCATCAACATGATTGATGACTGCTCATGTTGACCTTTGTTGCCTGGTGGAGTACTTTACAGTGGAAACGTCTGAGTTTGTTAGATGTTTCAGCTGTAAAGTACTCTTCCATCTCCTGCTCCGCCCCTTTCCATACAACCCCCTTTTTTGGAAAGAGGTCACTATGCACAGCCCACACTGAAGGGGAAGGGAGTTTTGATCCATATCTCAGGAAGGACTTTTAACATGGAAAGTGATTTGATCAGAATTATGCTCTAGGGCCAGGCACGGTGGCTCATGCCCATAATTCCAGCACTTTGGAGGGGAGGCGGGAGGATCGGTTGAGCCCAGGAGTTTGAGGCTGCGGTGATCTATGATCACATCACTGCACTCCATCCTGGACAAATAGGGCAAGACCCTGTTTCTTAAAAAAATAAAGAATGGGCTGGGCGTGGTGGCTCACACCTGTAATCCCAGCACTTTGGGAGGCCAAGGTGGGTGGATCAGCTGAGGTCAGGAGTTTGAGACCAGCCTGGCCAACATGGTGAAACCCCATCTCTACTAAAAATATGAAAACTAGCCGGGCGTGGTGGTGGGTGCCTGTAATCCCAGCTACTTGGGAGGCTGAGGCAGGAGAATTGCTTGAACCCAGGAGATGGAGGTTGCAGTGAGCTGACATGGTGCCACTGTGCTCCAGTCCTCGGCAGCAGAGTGGGACTCCGTCTCAAAAAAAAAAAAAAAAAAAAAAAAAAAAAAAAATAATAATAATAATAATAATAATAATAATAATAAAGAGTGAATTGTGCTTCAGAAAGATTGCTCTAGCTAGTGGAGAAACTGAATTTGGAGAGACTGAATTTAGCCTGCAACCCTTAAGACAGGACAAGATGAGAAACCATGAAGTTGGAAACTGAAGGTTAGTGGCAGCAGGGTTGGAGAGCGATGCATTTGAGAAAAGTCGAAGAGATTAGTGGATGGGGCTCAGTGGGTTTTGCAGAGTGTGTGTGCTTGAGTGCTAGTAGCAGATGAGGGGACTCCAAGATGACTTGCAGCTATATTGCTGGGAGTTGGTGGCTATACAAGTGATAGTGTTAGTTTTTTTAGGTAAACAAGAAGAAACAGCTTGTTGTTGATCATGGTAAGGGTGAATGAGAGGGCGATAAGCTGTGTCAAGATGCTTTTTGAGTTGTTCTTGGCTTATATGTGTATTCTGTCTTGAGATACAGATTTAGAAGTCATTACCATAATAAATGTGGTTTGAGAAATTTGCAGTGTTAGATGTTATGGCATAGGAAGAGTAATTAATACCAGATGAAAAAGAGGAACCCAGGGAACACTGATGTTTAAAAAAGTGGTAGAGAAAACGTGGGGAAAGGTCAACTTTTGTTAAAATCTCTTATTACTATTCATGTGGCTATTTAATTCCTGTCTATCACATCCTCTCTTCTGTTCACCCTGGAGGTGTAAAACACTATACCAAAGGACAGAACACACTATACATGTTTAGAACATTTCTTCTGAGGATAGTTACTGCTGTGGTAATGCAGTTACTGTTGTGGTGATGCTAATGAGAATAAATCTTGCTAAAATTAAGAATCAAGACAGCTGAAGACCTATGGAAAGCAATTGACCGAACAGTACTACTTCAGGTCAGGTAAGCAGTGGCAGTACGAGAATGAAGAATGGATTCTTCATTACCCAGGAATTAACAGTCTAGTTGGGTATTTACTGGGTAATACAATACAAAGTAAGCAATGGTAATTGGTTATGTGTATGTCAGTTGTGGCATGATAGTTTCTACCTCGGCTAACTGCTGAAGCCCTTTCTGTCTTCTCTCCCTGTCCAGCTTTATTCTTGCCTGCCTTTTTATTTTTTACAGTCCCTCTCCTTTTGAGGGGGGAGAGCTAGTGGGAGTATACATACCCCTCGTTAACCAACTGTGATGTAAGTTAAGATTTTTTTTTTTTTAATGTTTGTTTTTTAAAAACAAGTGAATAGAGCATTTATTATTATGGAGGAAAAAACCCTCAAAGAAAAAATCTGTTTAGCTTTTAAATTCTTTGTGAAATCGCTAATCTTTGAGGCGAAAAATTTTTTCCCGTAAATTTAGGAGAACATGAGATTTGAGTTTTTAAGGACTTTATAGCATGCCTATGTTTATTGTAGATTTTAATTCCAGAGAGCTGGTGATTAGAAATTATGGACCTATTTGTTCCAA
The DNA here is from genome assembly GCF_028885625.2 of Pongo pygmaeus. Lineage (NCBI taxonomy): Eukaryota > Metazoa > Chordata > Mammalia > Primates > Hominidae > Pongo > Pongo pygmaeus. The sequence goes on from NC_072388.2 coordinate 101,757,922, forward strand.
TTTAAACTTTTAGCATTTAAAAAGGAAGAGATTAGAAAAGAGAGAACCAAACACTAGGTATATACTTCGTAGGAAGATATAGATATTTAATGTAATCCCAGCACTTTGAGAGGCTGAGGCGGGCAGATCACCTGAAGTCGGGAGTTTGAGACCAGCCTGACCAACATGGTGAAACCCCGTCTCTACTAAAAATACAAAATTAGCCGGACGTGGTGGCGCCTTCCTGTAATCCTAGCTACTTGGGATGCTGAGGCAGGAGAATCGCTTGAACCCAGGAGGGGGAGGTTGCAGTGAGCCGAGATTGCGCCACTGCACTCCAGCCTAGGCAACAAGAGTGAAACTCGGTCTCAAAAGAAAAGAAAAGAAAAGAAAAGATACAGGTATTTAAATACCAAAGTTGCTTCCCACGTCCTCATTTTATAGAGAGTGAACTGTTGTCAGTTGAGAATTCTTTAAGTCATTTAACTTAAATGCTAAAATACTTAATGTGGATATCATGGGGAGGAAAAATGTTCTTTATATACTTTGGTTTTTGATCATAATTTATGGTGTCTTTAAAATCTAGGCTGTGTAGCATAGTGGTTAACACCACCAACTCTGGCTTCTGCTGTTTTCATACCTCTTCCTTAAGCTTCAGTTCAGCTTCACTGCTCATAGGTGTGATGCTGGGCAGCTTACTTCATCTCTCTGTGCTTTAATTTTCTCATCTATAAAATGGATAGTCGTAAGATTGAAATGAACTAAGGCACGTCAAAGTACACAGTGCCTAGCACATAGTAAGCATATATAACTGTTATAGCAATAGTAATCATATGTACTTTTGCCGTTCCCTTTGATTTCTATCTTTTTGATTACCCAACGTCAGAAGCCAAAAATTTTGGAGTCACAAAACGTTTTTTGGTCCCTAACGTAATTAAGTTAAATTTACTCATGCTTAGCATCTCAGGATATATTGAAAGTATGGGTGGCCAGTTCATACATTTAGGAATAAGAATTATAAGAATTTAGAGACAGAGCCTTGCTTTGTACCCCAGGCTGGAGTGCAGTGGCACGACCTCAGCTCACTGCAACCTCTGCCTCCTGGGTTCAAGCAATTCTCCGGCCTCAGCCTCCCGAGTAGCTGGGATTACAGGTGTGTGCTACCATGCCCGACTAATTTTTATATTTTTAGTAGAGACGGGGTTTCACCATGTTGGACAGGCTGGTCTCGAACTCTTGACATCAAGTGATCTGCCTGCCTTGGCCTCTCCCAAAGTGCTGGGGTTACAGGCATGAGCCACTGCACCTGGCCAGAATTTACCTTTTTAAAAAGCTTTATTTATTATCTTTTTGAGTCCTACTGATGAGTAATTTGGAGTTTCATGTGGTCTTTTTATATAGGTATTAGAGTATGACAATGACATCTATAATGGGATAGAATTTAAATTTTAAAGCAAACCAAACAGCTATCCTATTTATGAGCGCTAACTTAAAGATGGTTTGATAACATGAAGGTAACGGTACTATGAATGTGAATGTAATGACCCTATATATACACAATAAATATACACAATATATATACAGTTGTCTGTTTATACTTTTCAGCTTCAGTTTTCTTGTTCTGAATTTAAGCAAGAAGGTAGCATTTAATTCATAGTTTATTGTGCTACTCCTGTTTTCATACCTCTTCCTTAAGCTTCTGGTAAAATTAAAACATTTCAAATAGAGTTTAGGATTGTAGAAAACAAGTCATGTTGTTAAAACCTGTAATTGTGAGCATGTCTTAAAATGACAAGATTATTTTATATATATATATATTTATTTATTTATTTATTTTACTTATTTATTTATTTATTTTGAGATGGAGTCTTGCTCCATCTCAGCCCAGGCTGGAGTGCAGCGGTGCTGTCTCAGCTCACTGCAACCTCTGCCTCCCGGGTTCAAGCAATTCTAGTGCCTCAGCCTCCCAAGTAGCTGGGATTACAGGCACCTGCCACCATGCCTGGCTAATTTTTGTATTTTTAGTAGAGATAGGGTTTCACCATGTTGGCCAGGCTGCTCTTGAACTCCTGACCTCAGGTGATCCACCCATCTTGGCCTCCCAAAGTGCTGGGATTGCAGGTGTGAGCCACCACACCCGGCCCTATCTTATAATTATTGATAGCAAGAAAAGCATATTCACCATTTATTTCAGTTCTGATTGTTTTCGCTGCCCGTTCTGTGTTTATTCATTTGGCTGTTCTCTTTCTTGTGTTCATCTTTCTGTTCTGACTCAGGTCATTGAGGATATGGTTGGACTCTGAATGGTAGAAAAACAACTCCCTCTTCCCCTCCACTCCACAGACTTAACGTGATTTTTTAGGGTGTAGGGGAGGGGGTGCTATGAGAATATGGGAACCCAAGCAGGTGTTCTAATGGCCGTGGAGTAACCTGTCTTCTCCTTCCAGTTAGTTTCTGTGTTTTGTTTGTTTGTTTGTTTTAAAGAGACAGGGTCTCTCCCTCTGTCACCCAGGCTGGAGTGCAGCAGGGTGATCATAGCTCACTACAGCCTTGAACTCTTGGGCTCGAGCAGTCCTCTAGCCTCACCCTCTGAAGTAGCTGGGACTACAGGTGCTCACCACCATACCTGGCTAACTTTTAAAAACTTTCAGAGATAGGGTCTCAGTGTGTTGCTCAGGCTGGCCTTGAACTTCTGGCCTCAGCTGATCCTTCCACCTCAGCCTCCTGAGTAGCCTTGCTGTTTAAATAACAGCTTTACTACAATAAAATTAACAAAACACACAGTTCACTTGTTTAAAATATGCAAAATTCAGTGGTTTTCGGTACATTCAGAGTTGTACAACTATCACTACAAATCAAATTTAAAACATTTTATCATCCCATGAAGAAATGCTGTACCTGTTAACAGTGGCTCCGTGTTATTTCAAATGCCCACAGCCTCTGGCAATCACTAATCTTCTTTCTGTCTGGATGGTTCATGTAAATAAAATCATACAATAGACTGGATTTTTGTGCATGTGACTGGCTGCTTTCACTTAGCATAGTGTTTCAAGTTTCTTACTGAGCATGTGTTAGTATTTTATTCCTTTTCATGGCAGTATAAAGTTCTGTCATATAGACATACTGCATTTTTTTATTCAAACATCAGTTGATGGGCATTTGGGTTGTTTCTACCTTTTAGCTGTTGAGTAATGCTGCTATGAAAATTTATATACAAATTATTATGTGGACATATGTTTTTATTTCTTTGGGCTGTATACCTAGGAGTGGATTTTCTGGGTTATATGATTTTTTTTTTTTTTTTTTTTTTTTTTGAGACGGAGTCTCGCTCTGTCGCCCAGGCTGGAGTGCAGTGGCGTGATCTCGGCTCACTGCGAGCTCCACCTCCCGGGTTCACGCCATTCTCCTGCCTTAGCCTCCCGAGTAGCTGGGACTACAGGTGCCCGCCACCACACCCGGCTAATTTTTTTTTGTATTTTTAGTACAGACGGGGTTTCACCATGTTAGCCAGGATGGTCTCCATCTCCTGACCTCGTGATCCACCCGCCTCGGCTTCCCAAAGTGCTGGGATTACAGGTGTGAGCCACCACGCCCGGCCTCTGGGTTATATGATAATCTTTTGAGGAATGGCACCATTTTATATTCCCAACATTTTAGCCAAATAATCTGACTAAAAACAGGCAAAAGAGCTGAGTAGACATTTCTCCAGGGAAGATATTCAGATGGCCAATAAACTTATCCGATATGCTGAACCTCTTTATTCAGGGAAATGCAAATCAAAACCACAGTGAGAGACTACTTCACACCTGCTGGCTAGAATCAAAAAGTCAGATAATAACAAGTGTTGGTGAGGATGTGGAGAAATTGGAACCCTCATACCCTGCTGGTGGGAATGTAAATGTAAGTTGCTGTTCTGCTCCCAAACAGTTGATAAGTAAAATATGGCATTATAGAGTGAGAAATAACTCAGAGTTTCAGAGTAGAACTGAAAATATACTAGAAGAGTATTTTCCTTAGTGTTGGACTAGATGATTTTAAATTTAAACACAGACGTTGTATCAGGTAACATCAAATCATACAGTGAAGGATTTCTCACAATGTACACAAAATAGTATTTGCTTAACACTGGGATTTGCAAAGAACAGTGAAATATTACAGTGTTACAAAGCAAGATCTTCCTCTCTTTAAATGCCTGTTAACGTGATTTTAAGAATATCTTTATTGTACACATCTTATTCTTCAAATGTGCTCCATAACTAATAGTACCGATTTTATGTTTTCAACATTTAAGTTATGATATTATACATTTCCTTTAACTTGCTTTTTCTATTCAAACTGGTTGATAGCTGTAGATCTGATTTTGTTTTCTATATTTAATTCCCTTGAAGTCACATACCACGGTTTATCCAATCCCGTTTTTTTTTTTTTTTTTTTTTTTGGGGGGGGGAGACGGAGTCTTGCTCTGTGGCCCAGGCTGGAGTGCACTGGCACGATCTCGGCTCACTGTAAGCTCCACCTCCCGGGTTCACGTCATTCACCTGCCTCAGCCTTCCGAGTAGCTGGGACTACAGGCGCCCACTACCACACCCAGCTAATTTTTTGTATTTTTAGTAGAGACGGGGTTTCACCGTGTTAGCCAAGATGGTCTCGATCTCCTGACCTTGTGATCCACCCGCCTTGGCCTCCCAAAGTTCTGGGATTACAGGCGTGAGCCATGGCTCAAGTGAGACAGAGTTTCACTCTTTTTGCCCAGGCCAGAGTGCAATGGCACGATCTCGGCTCACCGCAACCTCCGCCTCCTGGGTTCAAGTGATTCTCCTGCCTCAGCCTCCCAAGTAGCTGGGGTTACAGGCATGTGCCACCATGCCTGGCTAATTTTGTGTTTTTAATAGAGACAGGGTTTCTACATGTTGCTCAGGCTGGTCTCGAACTCCCGACCTCAGGTGATCTGCCTGCCGCCACCTCCCCAAGTGCTGGGATTACAGGGGTGAGCCACTGTGCCCAGCCCCTGTTGATGTATTTTAAAGATTTTCCTCTATTTTTGTCCTATAGGCAATTCTGTAGTAACTATCTATGTTATTGTGTAGATAGGGTTCTTCAGATAAACAGAACTACTAGAATATGTATGGGTGTATCTATGCGTACATATATTCAGAGATTTATTTTAAGGAATTGGTTTATGTAGTTGTAGGGGCCTGACAAGTCTGAAATCTGTGCAGGCCTATAGGAAGGAGTTAGGGCCTTAGTCTCAACTTCTGGAAAAATCTCAATTTCTGCTCTTATGACCTTTAGGTGAACTGGATAAGGCCCACCCACATTATGGAGAGTAATCAAGAGATTATAGATGTTAACCATATCTACTAAATACTTTTCACAGCAACACCTAGATTAATGTTTGATTAAATAACTGACTACTGGAGTCTAGCCAAGTCGACACAGAAAACTGAGCCACACACTGTCCTTCCATGTGCACCAGAGACTTTCAGACTAAAAAATCTCCACCAGTAGTTTATACACATACTTAATGAAACCATATGCTGATGTTTTCTGTTCTTATTCTTTTTTTAAAATGCTGATTAGGAACCCAGAATTCAATGTGAGTAGATCTGACCAGCAGTTTGAAAAACATTGCATATATATGTAGTCTAGAAATGGAATTGCTGGCTTGCAGGGTATCCACACGTCCACTTTACTATACATTGCCAGTTTTTTTCTCTGAAGTAGTTGGACCACTGTACCGCCCTACTAGCCGTGCGAATAAACCTTCTTTCTTACCCCCTGATGGCAACTGGCAATTGCAGTTTCCTTGTAGACCTAATTATTCCAGATAGGTCTGGGCTTATTTTTTAAGGTCTTTAAAACTTGATAAAAATCAACTTTAGGCCGGGCGCAGTGGCTCATGCCTGTAATCCCAGCACTTTGGGAGGCCGAGGTGGGCGGATCATGAGGTCAGGAGATTGAGACCATCCTGGCTAACACGGTGAAACCCTGTCTCTACTAAAAATACAAAAAATTAGCAGGGCGTGGTGGCAGGCGCCTGTAGTCCCAGCTACAGGCTGGGGCAGGAGAATGGCATGAACCCGGGAGGCGGAGCTTGCAGTGAGCCAAGATCTGCACTCCAGCCTGGGAGACAGAGCGAGACTCCACCTCAAAAAAAGAAAAAAAAAAAAAAAAAAGTCAACTTTAAACAGAGACCTGCCTGTGTTAGCACCTTCAGCAAATATTAGTATCTACCCAGAAGTTAATGACATTTCTTTATTTTCATTGTATTTATATTTTTTGATTTACATATAGCAAAACTGAATAATTTTTGGTGCACATTTTTGTGAGTGTTAAGACATGTACACAATACTCCTCCCTTATCCACGAAAGGTAATTTTCAAGACCTCTGGTGGATGCCTGAAACTTGTGGGTAGTACTGAACCCTATATATATACTATGATTTTTCCTATGCATACATACCTATGATGAAGATTAATTTATAAGTTAGACACACTGAGAGATCAACAACAAAAACGAATAATAAAATGAACAATTATAACAATACGCCAACATCGCCAGTACTTTGGGGCTGTTAGTAAGTAAAATACAGGGGACTTGAACACAAATGCTGCGATGCTGTGACAATCCAGCTGATAACTAAGATGACCCAAGTGACTAATGGGCACATAGTACCTGCAGAGGGGATGTGGTGCACAAATGGATGATTCAGGAACTATTTCTGGAATTTTCATTTGAATGTTTTCAGACCACAGTTGATCATGGGTAACTGAAATCACAGAAAGCAAATGCTGATGCGGGGCACCACTGGAGTTTCATATAGCACCACCACAATTAGGATACCAAAGAGTTCCAGCTCCTCCAAAAGCTACCTCAGAATTTCTTAAGCTTCCTCACACTTCTAGCCCCTGGAAACCCTGGATCTAGTCATTATCCCTGTACTTTTGCCTTTTTCAGAGTGTTGTATGAATGAACTTGTACTGGCTTCTTTCAGTCACTGTAATGCTTTGGAAGTAGGTCTAGGTTGTTGCATATATTAGTAGTTCACTATTTTTATTGCTGTGTACTGTTCCAGTATATGAATGTACTACAGTTGGTTTATCCATTTATGCATTGAAAAAATCTGAATATTTCACAGTTTTTGATGATTGTGAATAACGCTGCCTATGTGTGCAGGTTTTTTTTTTTTTTTGAGGTGGAGTCTTGCTGTGTCACCCAGGCTGGAGTGCAGTGGCGTGATCTTGGCTCACTGCAAGCTCCGCCTCCTGGGTTCAAGCCATTCTCCTGCCTCAGCCTCCCGAGTAGCTGGGTCTCCAGGCACCCGCCACCACACCTGGCTAATTTTTGTATTTTTGTGGAGATGGGTTTTCACAATATTGGTCAGGCTGGTCTCGAACTCCTGACCTCAGGTGATCCACCCGCCTGAGCCTCCCAAAGTGCTGGGATTACAGGCGTGAGTCACTGCTCCCAGCCCGTGTGCAGGTTTTATTGTGAACGTATGCTAATTCTGTAGGGTATATGGCTGAACAGTGGGGTTGCTAGGTCAGTCATTTGGTAAATATAATTACGTCTTTGTAAAAAACTGCAAAACGTTCCCAGAATGGCTTTATAATTTTGCATTTACACCAGCAGTGTATGAGAATTTCAGTTGTTCCCATTCTTGTCAGCACTTTGTATTGTTGATGCCTTTTACTTTAGACAGCCTAACAGGTAAATAATGGTTTCTCATCATGGCTTTAATTTACATTTTCCTGATGGCTAATGATGTAGAGCATCTTTTCATCTAATATGCCACCTTAATATCTACTTTGGCGAAGTGACTGTTCAAATCTTTTGGCCATTTTTTAAAAATTGTGTTATTTTCCTTCTTGTTGACTTTCAAATTTCTTTATGTATTCTGGATAGAAGTCCTTTGTTGCATATGCGATATGCAAATATTTTCTTACAGTCTGCAGTGTATCTCAACAGTGCCTTTTGCAGAGCAAAAGTTTTAAAATTTTATTTTTAGCATACCATTAAAAAATGTTTGGTGGATTGTGATTTTGGTATTGTATCTAAGATCTCCTTTCCCAATCCAAGGTCAAAAAGATTTCCATGTGTTTTTCTTTAGAAATTCTGTAATTTTTCAGTTTTACATTTAGTTCTGTCATCTGTTTTGAGATAATTTTGAGGTATGGATCCAAATTAATTTTTTTAAAAAAATGTTTGTTTTGTTTTTGCATGTGAATATTCATTTGTTCCTGCATCATTTGTTGAAAAGATTATTATTTTTGGTTTGATTTTGCCTTCGTGCCTTTATGGAAAATCATTTGATCCTGTATGTGTGGTTCTGTTTTTGGACTCTGTTCCATTTGTTTCTCTTTTTCTTTTCTTTTGTTTTCTTTTTTTTTTCTTCTTGAGACAGAATCTCGCTCTGTCGCCCAGGCTGGAGTGCAGTGGCGCAATCTCAGCTCACTGCAAGCTCTGCCTCCCGCGTTAACGCCATTCTCCTGCCTCAGCCTCTCCGAGTAGCTGGGACTACAGGCGCCCGGTTAATTTTTTGTATTTTTAGTATAGACGGGGTTTCATCATGTTAGCCAGGATGGTCTTGATCCCCTGACCTCATGATCCGCCTGCCTCGGCCTCCCAAAGTGCTGGGATTACAGGCATGAGCCACTGCACGCGGCCTTTTCTCTGTCTTTATGCCAATACCATACATTCTTGATTACTGATTTTTTATAATTAGTCTTGATTTAGATAGTGTAAGTCTTCCAACTTTGCTCTTTTTCAAAATTGCGTTGGCTGTCTCATTTACTTTGCCTTTCTTTATGAATTGTAGAATATTTATTAATTACGGCAAAAGAATGTGCTACAATTTTGATTAGGGTTGCATTGAATCTTTAGAGCAGTTTGGGAAGAATGCCTTCTTAATAATAAGTCTATATCTATGATCTATTTCTTCATTTTCTTAGATCATCTTTAGTTTCTCTCAGCAGTGTTTTGTAGTTTTCAGTGTACACATCTTTATCCCTAAGTTATTTCATATTTGATGCTTAATGATCTTTAATTTTGATTTTTGATTTTTTTTATTGCTGGTATATAGAAACAGAATTCACTATTTACTATTAATATTATTTCCTACAACCTTACTAAACTTATTTATTCTGGTACCATTTTGTAGATTCTACAAAATGTAGATTTTCTACACAGACAATCGTGCAGTTTTGATTGTACCTTTCCACGGTGGATGCCTTTATTTTTGTTTTACTTTAGACTTTTATTGGAAATACAGCAGGACTTATTTGTCTTTGTATTCCCTTTGGGGTCCCTCCCCACACATACCTTTGATGACTTTCGTTTTAGATTCTTCGTAGCGTTAGCATTGTTCTAAAGTCAGAACTATGTATATATCTATAAAAAAGGTATACTTCGGCTGGGCGAGGTGGCTCACACCTGTAATCCCAGCACTTTGGGAGGCCAAGGAGGGCAGATCATGAGGTCAGGAGTTCGAGACCAGCCTGGCCAATATGATGAAACCCCGTCTCTACTAAAAATAAATTAGCTGGGTGTGGTGGTGCACACCTGTAGTCCCAGCTACTCGAGAGGCTGAGGCAGGAGAATCGCTTGAACCCAGGAGGCAGAGGTTGCAGGGAGCCGAGATCACAGCACTGCACTCCAGCCTGGGTGACTGAGTGAGACTCTGTCTCAAAAAAAAAAGGTAAACTCAAAGGCAGTCACTCCATCTTTTTTGTTCTATTTCTTTCTCTTCTAAATCCTCTTCCCATCTGCAACAGAAATTCAACTTTTAATTTTACCGAATTCATACTGTTTATACTTTGGGTCCTTTTCACTATTCTGTTATGGTTCTTTAAAGTAACTGCCTCTCAGATTTTACTAAAAATGTAAAATTTCCTCTTTATGAAACCTAGAACACATTGGTAGACAAAATTAAAGATGGAAGGTCTGATGGTATCATAAAAGAAGAAATTCGTTAACTAGACTGTGGGTTTCCTAGATTTTTGTTTATAGTAGGTTGTATGTTATATTTAGTTGCATTTTTCCGCCTAGAGTTTAGGTTCCATAACTTTCATCATATTTTCAGAGTAATTTATTTAAAGGAAAAAAAGTGGCCAACATTAACCTTTAGAATGAATAAGTTTGGGCCTAACCAGTGTGAAGGTATGGTCACTGAACCTCCTGTTTCTCGAGTCTTTGCCTTCTGAAGATAATGTTTTAGATATGTGTATTGTAATAGATGACAGCCGCTTGCGGTTAATTCAGTAATACATGTCAGCTCCACCCCTGGCACTTTTAAACCTTTTGGCCTACTATTTTGCATCACAGATTTTTAAGAATTAGTATTCATTTTAGAAGTTTCCTTCCAGGTTAAACTTTTTAAATAGTTATTCTTTAATAATGCTGTTAAAAGAATTTTGGGATTTCTATTGCCAAGTCACTAAAAAGTTACTCAGGCAGAGAAGGGTAAGGGTGCTGCAAGCACACACGAAGAATTAACATTTTAAAAGAACCTTTGAGCACCTTGGCACGTGTGGATTTCTTCTTGGATGTCTCATGCCTAAAAGCAGAGCAGCATACTGTAAAATCAGTAAAAGTAGGAAAGGACTTGCAAGTAGAAATGTTTCAGCAGACTCTCGCCTCCCCCATCTCCATCCTCACTCTGATGTTAAGTGTGGGGTCCCATTGGGCCAGATACAGGTAAAAGGTGGGTGATGTCATTAAAAGGTATTGTTACTTAGAGCTTATTATATGTGTTAAATTTTAATAAGAATTTTCTTCTTTCTTTCTCCCAAGCCAAACTGGCAAGACGCAGTCAAGAACGGGACAATCTTGGCATGTTGGTCTGGTCACCCAATCAAAATCTGTCAGAAGCAAAGTGTAAGTCTTGGAGCATTTTATTTTCCACCTTTCTTGTTTAATGTAAGGTTTTAAAGGTACCTTTGAAGGTAAAAGCTTCTCTATATGTATGAAATTTCTCTTCTATTTTAAGATAAATAATTTAAAGAGTTTTAAAGTGTATATTTCTTTTTTTTAAATTTATTATTATTTTTTGAGATGGAGTCTGGCTCTGTTGCCCAGGCTGGAGTGCAGCAGCACGATCTGGGCTCGCTGCAGTCTCTGCTTCCTGGGTTCATGTATTCTCCAGCCCCAGCCTCCTGAATAGCTGGGATTACAGGCGCCCATTACCACACCCAGCTAATTTTTGTATTTTTAGTAGAGATGGGGTTTTGCCATGTTGGCCAGGCTGGTCTCAAACTCCTGACTTCAGGTGATCCGCCTGCCATGGCCTCCCAAAGTGTTGGGATTACAGGCGTGAGCCACTGCGCCCTGCAATCTATTCCATTTTTGAACATGTTCTTTCTTACAGAGCACTAAAAATCTGCCTCCCTGTAATTTGTAAAAGCTTTGTTTTCCTGAACTTTGCTAAATAAGTTTGCTTCCATATGTGTCCTTTAAATGTTCAGTCATCGTATCTCCTTTACTGTCTGAGTCCAAGCTAGTTGCTTCAGATGCCTTTTCAGATGGTTTTTTTTGGGGTCTCTGTTCGTCTCCTGTTGTCCTTCTAAGTATGTTCCAGTTGGTCACAATGTCCATCTTAAATTGTACTCAGAACTGAATATGAAGAATACTGAGCATTTTTTGAACCTTTATGCCAGCACAGTACTAAAATGCTTTTCATACTCTTATATCATTCAGTGTTCACAGTAACCCAGGAGGAAGATTTTGTCTCTGTTTTACAGATGGCATCCCATAGTTCAAAGAATCAGAGGGTTGTAAAAGTAGCACAGATAGTGAGTGGTGGAACCCCAAGTAGTTCACTCCTGGGTCATAATCTCACTTATTTCTCAGGCTGTGTTCATTCAGCCTGTTAGCCACTATCTTTCTGTTATTACAGTTTAAAGTTGTATTAGTCACTTTTCCTATTGTATTACTTATTGGAGTCTTTGGAGTCAGAATTTAATTTTAATATTATCTTATTTTTCATAGACCTAGAAGAAAAGGGCAGAATATGGAAAGTTAATTGATTTTTAAGCAATGGTATTGCCTATAAGATAAATTTACAGTTTTATTGTAAGCCCTGATTACAATTGTTTTAAGTTTAAAGTTGGTTAAAACTTTAAACTTTAAAAAAACTAACCTGTCCACTGAGGCTCCCAGTGGACAGCGAGCTCAGCTTATGGCTGAGACACACTTGAGCCAGGCCAGAGGCATAGGAGGACCAAATTTGACAGATATCAATACACGATTCTTACTGAGGCCTTTGAAAGGGACCCTTATCCTGGAATTACTGTCAGAAAAGAACTGGCCAGAAAAACAGACTCCCCAGCCACAAATCCAGGTTTGGTTTCAGAATTGGAGAGGTGGAGTACCGAAAAGAAGCCAGAGCAGCCCCAGCATGGAGGCAGCCTGGGCGCAGGCTCCCCCCCGCCCCCCATCCCAGACCCTGGTCAGCCTGGGGTGCTGGCCCGTACTGCTCCTGCCAGCAGGGCTTCCCCGGGGGTCCCAAGCAATGTGGGCAACTTCTCTTGGGAATTGGAGGATGCCTTGGGCCAAGCTTTCCTCTGGTGGCACGCTGATGTTCCGTGCGCGAACGTGGCCCCCGCTGACCTGGAGATGGCAGCCAGTGCGCCGGGCCACCCTTAGGGAGACGTACCTTGATCTCCGCCCTCAGGCCCAGTGCTGCTTCCGGGTCCCTCTTGCCACCAGCCCTTCCCACAGCTGGAAGCTGGCAGTGCTGGGCCTCAAGTTCATCCCGGGGCACCCGGCCTGCTCCCCGTACACGGGTCCCTAGCACTGCGGGGGCTGGGGCTGCGCCCTCCTGCTGTGGAGCAGCAGCCGAGGTGGGGCTGGCAGCTGGGGGAGGCGCCTGGGTGCGCCGCGACCTGGGAGCAGCCCTCTCCGCCCCAGCCCCCCGCAGCTCTGACCGTATCCCGCCTCTCTGCCCCTTTCCTGGCGGTAGCCACAGCCACAGCCGTCGCAGGGCCCGGCTGAGCGCTAGGAACAGGTTCCTTGTCTTCCTCCAGAATCCAACTCGCACGGGAGGCCCCAGCACCCCTGCCCCCAACCCGCTGCGGAGTCTGAACCTCAAGCGGCTGCACAGCAAACCCGTGGAAATGACCTGTCAGTGTCAGGCAATGGAAGACAGATGAACTAAGCCAGGGCTCATCGGTAGTGTTCGCGTTATGAAAATTGAAGAGGAATATCAAGATTTATTTACTTTGTCATGGAAAGGCTTCCAGGCATACCTTTCAGGGAAATCAAGTTGTTAGGGTGGAAGGGCCTTGGGGTGCATGGGACCTAGGGGTTTTCCTTAGATGGGATAAAAAAGGATTGACTTTATAGAATTCATCTGTCTTTCCATTTATTAACCGAGTAAACACGGAGCACTTAGAGTGAACAAAGTCCACTAGAGAGAAGGCAGGATGAGGACGGCTTTGTAGAAATGCATTATTTTGTATCAGTAAAGAGCAATGATTTCTACTCTGGGAAAAAAACAAAACAAAACACTTACCTAAAAGTAATATTTACATATTGTTGAAAGTTCATAGATAAAAGTATAAAGAATAAAAAAAAAATCACCTATTATTCTATCACCCAGGGGGTGATAATCGTTAAACATTTTGGGGTATTTCTTCCAATTTTTTTTGTATGCATTTATATAAGTGAGATGATAGGTTATCTATGTGTGTGTATTTGTGTATTGTCTTCCTGAACATTGGACCTAAGCAGTTTCCACGTTGTTAAAACTGCTTATAAAGGTTTTAAATAACTAGGTGTAATACTTCATCGTATGGATATATCGGTATGTTTAACAATTACTCTATTGAAAATGTAGGTGTCTCAGTTTTGGAAGAATATGGAAGTCTTGGTTGTCCAACATTTATTCTGACATTAAATAGAAATAAGTGATTTAGGACATATTTCTAGCAGATACTAAAAAATTGTGTATAAGGATGTCTGGAGATCCCTGGCTTTTCGTGTGTGTGTGTGTGTGTGTTTTTTTTTTCTCTTCTTTTCAAAGTGGCTGTTCAGAGTTCTGCCTCTTAGGGTTACTGAAAGCTTATAAAGTTATGTTGCAATTATAAAAATAAATGCTATTTTAGAAAATTCAAATAGTACATAATGCATAATATATAATTGTTTTCCACAAAATGTGAACTGTTACCAGTCTGCTCATAAGTACATCTGGGACTTTGTTTCATCTCAGTATATCTACAGTTATCTAATTTTTTTTTTACTGTAACTAGTATGGATCTATCATAATTTAGCCTTTTTTTAAACAAAATTACTTGTATTACCTATTGATGAATATTTATAATCTTAGTTCTTTTTTTAAACTCTGTTTTTTAAAAAAACCTGATCCGTAGAATGACTCTAGTTTAACATTAATGAATTGTACATTTCTTTTCTTTTTTTTCTTTTTTTTTTTTTGAGACAGAGGTTTATTCTTATTGCCCAGGCTGGAGTGCAGTTGTGCAATCTTGGCTCACTGCAACCTCCACCTCCTGGGCTCAAGAGAGTCTCCTGCCTCAGCCTCCCAAGTAGCTGGGACTACACATGCAGGCCACTGCACCTGGCCTTGAATTGTGCATTTCAGAATAGCTAGAAGAGGGCTGAGTGCGGTGTCTCACCCCTATAATCCCAACACTTTGAGAGGCCGAGGCGAGCGGATCACTTGAGCTCAAGAGTTTGAGACCAGCCTGAGCAACATGGTGAAACCCCATGTCTCTTGAAAAGTCCAAAAGTTAGCTGGGTGCGTGGGATGTGCCTGTAGTCCCAGCACTTGGAGGCAGAGATGAGGATGCTTGAGCTCAGGAGTTCAAGACCAGCCTGGGCAACATAGACCTCCTCTCTATTAAAAAAAAGGGGGGGAGCTAGAAGAGAATAATTTTGAATGTTCCTAATACAGAGAAAATGTAAATATTTAGGATTATGGATATCCCAGTTATCCTGATTTGATTATATGAATGTATCAAATTATCACATGTACCCTGGAAATACGTACATCTAATATGTATCAGTAAAATAAAATACATACATTTTAAGAGAGGATCTTGGCTCTGTTGTCCATGCTGGAGTGCAGTGGCACAGTCATAGCTCACTGCAGCCTTGAACTCCTGGGCTCAAGCTATCATTTTAAAAAAAGCAATAGTGAAGATTTTTGCCCCTTAATACATTTCTTATTTTCTTGTTTAAAATAGATTTTATATTTTAGAGACATTTTAGCTTCACAGCTAAATTGAGCAGAAAGTACAGAGTGCCCATTTATCTTCTGCCCCCACACACCCACAGCCTCCCCCAGTGTGAACATCCTGCGCTGGAGTCCGCCAAAGGGATACGTTTGTTACAGTCAACCAGCCTACAGTGACACATTTTTATCACCCGAAATTCATAGTTTACATTAAGCTTCACTCTTGTATTGTATATTCCGTGGATTCCGACAAATGTATAATGACCTGTCCACCAATGTAGTTACAATCGTTTCACTGGTTTAAGAAACCTCTGTGCTCCACCTGTTCATCTCCCTCTCTGCCTCCCAATCCCTGGCAACTGTTGATCGTTTTACTGTTTCTGTAAAATGCCTTCCAGCTGGAATCATATAGTATGTAGCCTTTTCAAATTGTCTTCTTTCACTTAGCAATATGCATTTAAGGTTCCTCTGTCTCTTTTCATGGCTGGATAGTTCATTTCTTTTTAGTGCTGAATAATATACCATTGTCTAGCTATGCCACAGTTTATCTGGTGTATTGTCATGCTAGGAACCCCTCTCCCACCCCCCACATTACAAACAGACTGATGTCTTCTGTCTTCCCCTCCTTTTTTTTTTGTTTTTTTAAATTATTATTATTATACTTTAAGTTTTAGGTTACATGTGCACAATGTGCAGGATAGTTACATATGTATACATGTGCCATGCTGGTGTGCTGCACCCATTAACTCGTCATTTAGCATTAGGTATATCTCCTAATGCTATCCCTCCCCCCTCCCCCCACCCCACAACAGTCCCCAGAGTGTGATGTTCCCCTTCCTGTGTCCGTGTGTTCTCATTGTTCAATTCCCATCTATGAGTGAGAACATGCGATGTTTGGTTTTTTGTCCTTGTGATAGTTTACTGAGAATGATGATTTCCAATTTCATCCATGTCCCTACAAAGGACATGAACTTATCATTTTTTATGGCTGCATAGTATTCCATGGTGTATATGTGCCACATTTTCTTAATCCAGTCTGTCATTGTTGGACATTTGGGTTGGTTCCAAGTCTTTGCTATTGTGAATAGTGCCACAATAAACATACGTGTGCATGTGTCTTTATAGCAGCATGGTTTATAGTCCTTTGGGTATATACCCAGTAATGGGATGGCTGGGTCAAATGGTATTTCTAGTTCTAGATCCCTGAGGAATCGCCACACTGACTTCCACAATGGTTGAACTAGTTTACAGTCCCACCAACAGTGTAAAAGTGTTCCTATTTCTCCACATCCTCTCCTTCCCCTCCTTTTTTTACATCGTTGTTTCAACTGAAATTATTGGATTATATTTTTTCCTTTACTTACATTAAACTCTATGTATTTGTGCCTGGACTTCATTCTTTTCAGTGTTCTGGCTCTATATTTGTTCTTTTAGGTGAATCTTAGACTTGTGGTAACAAGTTCTGTCCAAAAGTATCTCAATTCAGATTATACTGAATTCGTGTTTATCTACTGAGTTTTCATTTACATTTTATATTGAACAGCTTTGTGTCTGGGAATGTACCAGGAGTGAAAGGTTCAAGAATCTCATACTCTAATGGAGAGACAGAAAAAATGAACATGTGAGCAAATAATTTATGTGTAGTTTTCCTAGGGCAACTCTTCCTTTTTAGAGGTAAAAACACTGGGGTCTACAGAAGTAAAGTCAAATGTTTAAGGTCCCATAGCCAGTTATTATAGTAGCCAAGTTTTAGCTAGATCTCTTGTCTCCAGGCTGTATTTACCACACCTGTCTGCCTTTGTAGGCTGCTTCATTTAATAAACTGTAATTCAATGCTTAAAACATTAATACTATACTAGTTTTTTTGGGCTGTGTCTAAGTAAAACCCATTTAATGAGAGATATAACTTATGGGATATGCCTAGAAAATGTGGCCTGTAGAGAGACATTTCATGTTGAGGAAGTGTAAATAATTCCCAATAACATAGATTAGAACAATGAGTTTAAATATTAAATGATCATGGAAAATTACTTGATGAAACCATGACTTGAGATTTCAGCAACAAAGGAGTGAATGAAGTACAATCTGCCATTATGTGTAATCTGGAGGGTGGCAGACTGAGAAACTGAAAAATGTTCACTTATTGGAGAAGAGTACAGTTGACTCACATGATTTTTACATCAAGCATCTCCCATGTACCACTGAGTCAGTATTCTGATGTTCCTGTTGGGACTCAGCAGAAGGTGCTAGCTTTCCTAGGTAGAAACAAAGAGTTGAAGATGGTTGACATTTGATTGAAATGTAGAAGAATGAGTAGGAGTTTGCTGGCTGGACCAGGGGCATAAATGCACACTAGATCAGAAGAAATGATAGCATTTCCCTTTTTTTTTTTTTTTTGAGATGGGGGTCTCGCTCTGTTGCCCATGCTGGAGTACAGTGGCATGATCTTGGCTCACTGCAACCTCTGCCTCCTGGGTTCAAGCAGTTCTCCTGCCTCAGCCCTGTGAGTAGCTGGGATTACATGCGCGTGCCACCACACCCGGCTAATTGTGTATTTTTAGTAGAGACAGGGTTTTACCATGTTGGCCAGGCTGGTCTTGAACTCCTGACCTCAGGTGATCCTCCCGCCTTGGCCTCCCAAAGTGTTGGAATTAGAGGCGTGAGCCACTGCGCCCGGCCAGCATTTTCATTTTTAAAGGTGTGAAGATGTGGAGAGGAAATCCAGCACTTAATTTTGGAGATTTGCCTGACTGTTTCAAGTGTTGTCCCTGGGGCAGAGAGAAATGAAACTGGAAAAGCAGGCCAGCTTCTTAAAGGTTTGGAGGATCCCTTGAAGGAGTTTTAGCTAGAACTGATACGATTTACACTGAAAAGCTCGTGACAGTCCTATGGTTTAGAGAAGAGTAGAGAAGAGGCTTATTGGTGGTAGTAAGGTGTTGATGCAATTCCAAGTCAGAGAAGTTGATTGCCTAACCGGGTCAGTGCTGTTAAAAGTCGGCATGATGGAAATTCAGGAAGTCAAGTCAGGAGTATCTCAACTTGCCCGAAAGAGATGGAGACCATAGGATTGTGGGCTTAGTGACTGGTTCAGGCAGCCTTTAACATGCATGTAAAGACTATTAAATGCCGTTAAGTATAGGTGCACTGTTCCGTCATTTACTTCTCACGTTTCTATTGAACCTCTATGAGGCACTCCGTTGCTGTGATACGATATCATCTCTCCTCAGTCCCCATTGTGATATTGTGCAGCCACCCTTTGCATGGATTCCACACCCTACCTCTGCACATCCTCTTTACACCATTCCAGGCTGCCCGCCTTTGGGGACTCCATCCTCATTCCAGTTGATCTGCACCCTAAATGCCCACCTTGCTCAGCCCTACCCACCAGCTTTAGGATACCACCTCTTGCCTTTATGCAGACACCACTGCACTGCGCAGTGTACTTTTGACAGTCCCCTCTTGTCGCTGTGCTTACGTGTAGACCTACCTCAAGTTTGGACTTCGTTTGTTTAGAGAAGCAGCTGAACGTTAACAAAGTGGGCATATTAGAGTTTAAAATATATGTAGAGTTTAGGCCAGATTGTAGGCCCAGTCTGGTTCCTTTTACTGACTTGTGAAAAACAAAGTTTACCCAGGCACGTGTAGTCAAATATAATGCAAAACTGTGGCCCAAGGGTCTTAATAAAAAGGATAGATTAATCTGAGGATTTTTTTGTTGTTGTTTTATTATTATTATTTTTTTAAGGTAGGGCTTGAAAAGAAGGGGAGTGGAACTAGAGGGGAAGCTCAGGTATAGCCTTGTCTGTTGTTTATAGTCTGCTTTTTAAAAATACATAATCAACTAAATTGCTCATGCTGAATGATGTTGATAGTTCCCAGAAGGAGCAAATTTCTCAGATGGGCTGCTGTTGCCTTGGGTGTAGAATTTAGCAAGGTGACTTTTGGCTATTGGATATCCATAGAAACAGATGGTCTTGCTCATTTATGCATTATGCATTTTATAAGTTATATATAGTAAGTGTGCAGTTATTTAAGTGTTTGCATTTTGGGTTTTTTATTTTATAAAAATGAGGAAAAACTGGTCCAGTGGTAAGAATCATGGATCTCTGTGTTAAAATAGACAAAAATGGAAATCGTTAGCTGTGCCAAAAACAAGCTGGCTGATTTTTTGAGACAGTCTCGCACTGATGCCTGGGCTAGAGTGCAGTGGCACAATCTCAGCTCACTGCAACCTCTGCCTCCCAGGTTCAAGCGATTCTCCTGCCTCAGCCTCCCTAGTAGCTGGGATTACAGGCACCCGCCACCATGCCCAGCTAATTTTTTGTATTTTTAGTAGACACGGGGTTTCACCATGTTGGCCAGGCTGGTCTCAAACTCCTGACCTTGTGATTCACCTGCCTCAGCCTCCCAAAGTGCTGGGATTACAGGCGTGAGCCGCCGTGCCCGGCCTGATTTTTTTTTTTTTTAAAGCTAGCTATTAACTACAAAGAAAAAATTGCATGTAACATGGTGGAGGTAGATAATTTAAAGTTGTGTCAAAAGACAAGTTTAAATTAGGGATTTAAAAATAAGTTTTAGCTTTCTTGGAATAAGAACCGTACCTATGACATACGCAAAATTCATTTCTACTTTAGGATGTTTGACTTACTATATTGTATATGAAAGTTTAGAGTAATATGAATAATGTGTAATATATCATATATAATTCTAAACTTTCATGTAGATACATAGTAAATGTCAGGTGTCTCTATTCAGAGCATCCCAATAGCTTTTCAATTCATTGTAAGTTAAAGTCAAAAGAACCTGACACAGCCTGGGCAGCATGGCAAAACTCCATCTCTACAAAAAAATTAACCAGGCATGATGGTGTACACCTGTAGTCCCAGACTCGTGGGAGGCTGAGATGGGAGGATCACTTGAGCCCAGGAGGTCCAGGCTGCAGTGAGCTGTGACTGCGCCACTGCACTCCAGCCTGGGCAACAGCAGGACCCTGTCTTAAAAAAAAGAAAAAAGAAAATAATAATAACACAAAAAAAGAACTTGAAAGTAACAAGGCCCTACGCAGTCTGACCCCACTTTTGCCCTCTTGAACTCACCCAGAATATCCTTCTTAGGGTCTTCTCTGTTCCCTTCTTCTAGAGTACTCTTCTCCTAGATGTCCACATGGCTCACCCCCCGAGTTCATTCTGGTTATTGCTTAAGTGTTACTGTATCAGAGAAGCCTTCTTTGACCACACAAACCACTCACTGTCTTAACTTGCTTTCTTTCATTCTACTTATCATCACCTGACATCGTATTATCTACTTTATGTCTCTCGTCTCTCTCCACTGTAGTGTAAAACTGAGTGGAAGAACTTGGTATGTGTGTTCAGTTCTCTGTCAGTCCCCTCTTGGCATGTGGTGGGTGTATAATAAATAAGTTGTTGAATGAATGAGAAGGTGGTGGGAGTGCAGGATTCCTCTGGATAGAGATTTGCAAATACAGGCTTTTCTGCCGTTTGCTCTGTAACTTGGGTTGTCTGGAATCTTCTAACATTTCCTTCTTTGTCCCTTACCTTGTGGCTATCATTTGTTTACTCAGTAACTTGCACAACTGCTTGTGTATCAAGCGCTGGCAGGCACTGGCGAAATACATGAACAGTCTGACAAGTCCCTGCCCAAGTGTAGCTTACAGTCTACGGGAAACTGCACTGGTAAATAAGTTCATTGAGCGCCGTGAAGGAGAAGTGTGCTTAAACAAACACCACATATTCTCACTTATAAGTGGGAGCTAAACATTGGGTGCACATGGCCATAAAGATGGGACCAATAAACAAGACACTAGGGACTACCTAGGTGGGGACAAGGGCTTAAAAAGAACCTGTGCTGAGTGAGTCATGGATTCGTTTGTACCCCAAACCTCAGCATCATGCAGTGTATCTTTGTAACAAACCTGCACACGTGCCCCGTGATTCTAAAATAAAAAGTTGAGGGAAAAAAATAAAACAACTTATTCTTTGACTTGGGTGTGAGCAGCAGTAGCGATAGGGTAAACCTATATTGGCCTGGTTTTCAGCTTTTTAAAAATATATGGCTAGAAGAGGTTGAAGCTTGTGATTAAAATGAGTCTTTTGAGTGTGTGAAAAGTATTTTCATCATTTTAATTTTTTTAAGTGCTCTAGAACTAGCTAAAATGGGCAAAACTTACTAGAATAAACATACCTGAATGAGTTGAATTTACAAACTAGTGGAAGCCTTCTATTAAACAGTAGTTTACCTTGTAATCATAGTAATGTCTAATCTGTATCTTGATACAGAAAAACATTTCATTTTGTTCAGTTTTAGTTTATCCTTTCTGTTGACAGTGGACATCCATTATCAGTTCTTGACTATTACAAATATTACTGCTGGAAGCATTCTTGGACCTATTTCCTGATGCCCATCTGGAATATATATGCTGAGTTCTGAGAGATCAGTGCCAAATTATTTTCAAAGTGGTCAAACTGGTTTACACTGCTACCAGCAAAATGCAGAATTTATTTGCTCCACATCCTCTCCAATAATTGCTGTTGTTGGACTTACACGTGTTAGACCAATCTAGTGTGAGTATAACGCTGTTTCATGTACCAAGGAATTTTGCTGTTTTAGTTAGGTCTGTTAATGGCATTGGTGCTACGAAACAAATATTCCCACATTTTAAAAAGAGGTGTATATTGATATATGTAGGGATGAAATGAAATAATTGGGATTTTCTTTAAAATTCTTCAGCGCATGTAAAGCACATTTTGGGATCAGTTCACCAAAGTGTTCTGTGGATGCAGATTAAAGTATTGTTTCCGTGTTTAATTTACCGTCCTGTGGTTATGTAGGACAGTATACCTACCCTTAGAAAACACTTGCTGAATGTTTAAGAGTACTGGGTCATAATATATGAAAGCTACTCTCAAGTAGTTCAGGAAAAAGTTAATCACACACACACACACACACACGCTTATTTTTATTATTAAAAATAGCCTCTAGCTTACCCCACCATGTGAACATAACCACTATTAAAGTTTGCTTCCGGATCTTTTCTGTATGCTTATATGCACTCTGATTTTAAGCACAAATGGCTACATCTTCTATGTAGTGGTTTTCAACTTTAATTTTCCTGCAATTAAAAATTAAACCGAGTTTTGATCCTGAATAATATCACGTCTTGTAGCATACTTTATTCAACCACATCTCTCCTTCCTTCCCTCCCTCCCTCCCTCCCTCCTTCCTTCCTCCCTCCCTCCCTCCCTCCCTCCCTCCCTCCCTCCCTCCCTCCCTCCCTCCTTCCTTCCTTCCTTCCTTCCTCCTTTTTCTTTTTTCTTTTTTCTTTTTTTTTTTGAGACAGTCTTGCTCTGTCGCACAGGCTGGAGTGCAGTGGCATGGTGTCAGCCCATTGCAACCTCCGCCTCCCAGGTTCAAGCAATTCTTGTGCCTCAGTCTCCCGAATAGCTGGAATTACAGGCATGTACCACCACACCTGGCTAATTTTCATACTTTTAGTAGAGTTGGGGTTTCACCATGTTGGCCAGGCTGGTCTTGAATTCCTGACCTCAAGTGACCAACCTGCCTCAGCCTCTCAAACTGTTGAGATTACAGGCATGAGCTTCTGCTCCCAGCCCACATACCATTCTTGAACATTTAGATTTTCTTCTTTTTTCCTCCTATAAATAACACAAGTACACAGGAATTTATAATGTCCTCTCCCCAGTTGAAAAGAAAGCCCTCCTTAATTCTTCAGATCAGGTTTCTCAATTATGTGCATTCATAATTCTTTTTCTCGGTCACTTATGACAATTGGAATTCATTATTTGTATGACTATTTCTCTCTCTCCAGTCAGACATGCGAGTTCCATAAAGGCAGAGATTGTCTATTTTAATCACAGCTATCAAAGCAGCACCAGGCACACAGTAGGCCTGAAAGATTTGTTAAATCAGTGGAGAATAATTTCAACATAAACAATATATTTTATAAAAGATCACTTTGTTGCAAGCTACTTTGAAAGCCCTTAAATAACTTGTTTATATAGCAGTGCTTATTGAAGGCTACTCTATTGGATGAAGAATAGAAAACCCTCCACACTGCAAACAGTGGGACTTAACAGTGGGAGAGCCTGCGCCTCCCAACTCCCTCTCACAGGCAGGAGAGCCCGTCCTCTCATACTCTGTCTCACAATGGGGTTTAGCTTCCTTTTCAGAGCTAAAGAACCCACCCAGCCTTCCTATAACACAGACTCTCTTTCATCTTTAATGGACAGAATCAAGAGTATTGCTGCCAGAGATAGAAAGTTGGGGAAAAGTCCTCGAGGGTCCCCTTCTTTGTTTGGAGCAATTTGATGCAGGTAGCTTGTATTTCTGTTTATCTGCTTCCTGTTTCGTCTTTTATCTTTTATCCATCACCTTAAGCATTTATGCTTTTTTTTTTTTTTTTGATCTTAAGAAATGGGGGCTCACTATGTTGCCCAAGCTGGTCTCAAACTCCTGGGCTCAAGTAGTCCTCCCGTCTTGGCTTATCAGAGTGCTGGGATTACAGGCTATAGGCGTGAGCCACTGCATCTGGCCAATCTTTTGTTTTTTTATAAGGGTAGCTGGAGCACATTTAATTTTCTAAGATTAAAAACTTACTTTTGCTTCACTTAAGGAAATCATGTGAGAGGTCTTGAAAAATGCACTTTTCATTTTCATCGCTGCCCTACCAGCAACTACTGGTGTACTCTGCCAAGACAAGCTTCAGACAAGTCACTTCTCTGGGGATTGGGGTTGGGGACTGACTTATTCTGTAAAGTGGGATTTTAACAAACTCCCACTAATAAATAGCTTTTTAAAATTTATTTATTTATTTATTTATTTTTAGACGGAGTCTCGCTCTGTTGCCCAGGCTGGAGTGCAGTGGCACAATCTCAGCTCACTGCAACCTCCGCCTCCTGGGTTCACGCCATTCTCCTGCCTCAGCCTCCCAAGTAGCTGGGACTATAGGCGCCCGCCACCACGCCCGGCTAATTTTTGTTTGTTTGTTTGTTTTTTGTATTTTTAGTAGAGATGGGGTTTCACCATGTTAGCCAGGATGGTCTCAATCTCCTGACCTGGTGATCTGCCCGCCTCGGCCTCCCAAAGTGCTAGGATTACAGGCGTGAGCCACCACGCCCAGCCAAGAAATAGCATTTTTATAAAGAAAGTACATTTTGTTACCTACTTGGAAGGACTGATTGATGAAATCCTCAGGCAGAGTCTCTGGCTTGGCTTCCTGTGCTGTTTTCCACCCCAGAGAGGGAGCATTCAGATGTTTACTGTGGTAATGTCTGTGCCCACCAGGTGGCACAATTGCTTTACTTAAATGATTTAAGCTCATTCTGATTCTCAGTGAGGTGTGATAACTCATTTCTTATTTTAATAATAAAAGATGCCACGATATTTGTTACTGTATTTTTAAAGAGAATTTTTGCATGTTCAGTTGAGTGATGAGAGAGAAATTGGTGTCATGTTTCCTCTGTGGTACCTAATCCTACAGCAAGAGTTTCAAAAATAATTTTTTTAAAAAGCTCTAAGAAGGCTATAAGCCTTGTCATCAGCCCACCGTATGGTGCCAGCCTATTGCTCTGCATAGACTATGCAAGATCACACGGTGTTCTGAATATCTGCAGTATCTAGGGGGAGGGAAGGGTGAGTTAAGGTTACTGTGGCAATTTTCATCTGCATTTCTCCCTTCTTTTGTACTTGAGACTTACTGAGGGTACTAGGGCATTTCGTTCATTGAATTAAAATGAATATAGAAACAAATGAAGTTTAGCGTCCATCTGTTTCTTACCCCTGCTTTCCGTCACTTCATCAACCACAGTTCTATTAACTGCATTCAAGCTAGATACACAGTATGTTGATTAGCCTTGGTTCCCTGTACCAAGGAGGCTGTTCTAATCTGAAGAGCCCTTCTGCCTCTGTCTTCCCTCCTTAAGAGATAGAACTGTGTTGGCTGGTCCGAAGGTAGTGAGTTATCTCAACTGATTGTTCACAATTGCAGATGGAACTCCTTGTTCTTTTCTCTTCCCACTTCTCACTACTGCACCCAGCTGGTCTTTTTTAAAAGAAGGAAGGGAGGGAAGGAGGAAGGAATTGTGCGTATGTGTAGAGATTGTTTGTTTTTGTTTGTTTTTTTAGATGGAGTCTTGCTCTGTTGCCCAGGCTAGAGTGCAGTGGTGCGATCTCGGCTCACTGCAACCTCTGCCCATTCAAGCAATTCTCCTGCCTCAGCCTCCCGATAGCTGAGATTACAGGCATGAGCCACCATGCTCGGCTAATTTTTTTTTTTTTTTTTTTAGTAGAGATGGGGTTTCACCATGTTGGCCAGGCTGGTCTGAAACTCCTGACCTTGTGATCCACCCACCTCAGCCTCCCAAAGTGCTGGGATTATAGGTGTGAGCCACTGCGCCCAGTGCATAGAGGTCTTAAACCTTATACCTTATGTGATATTTACCAGCTGTGTGACCCTAGCCAGATTACTTCTGTGAGCCTCAGTTGCTTTGTGAATGAGAGTGATAATGGAACTATCAGAGAAGATTAAAAAAAAAAAACATTGTAAAGAGCTTAAAACAATGGCTCATAAATAATAAATTCTCAAATGATAGCTGTTGTTTCTGCTTGTCAGTATAGATGCCGAACCTTTAGGAAGCATTCCTTCATTGATCATTGTTATCATCTGATGACTTGGCATTCCCGTACTGTCCTGCATCTGTGTTGCTATTTCGTGTGTTTGTTCTCTTCTGTTACCTGTGTGTTGTCTCAAGCTACTTTGGGAAATCGGTTCATTTTTGCTTTTTATTTTGGCTTGCAATTTAATACAGTGCTTTGTGCATAGTAAGCTTAATTCAGTAAATGCTTGATTAGGCTTTTGGAATTTTATAAATTTTCTTGAAGAATGAGGATTTCACATTCTGTCTTTAAGTGATATTATGAGGAAGCACATCACTTATTCACCTGTGCTCTCCATAATGGTAAACGCAGTGGATGGATTCTTCTGCTTCTGACCGACAGATTGGAATGTCAACCAGATTGCACAGGCAGGCCCGCTTTGCGCACCCTGTACATTGGGGAAGGGTGATGGGTACAGATGCCTGGGCCCATAGAAACATGCTGGCATTTTCTTGAGCAGCGTGGACTTTGCTCATTGTCCTGATCAGCGTTTACTTCATGAGTCCCTGCCCTCAGTGGCTCCTCACTTCCAGATTGGTGAATTTTTAATCGATAAGGGGCAGAATTAAGATTGTTGGAAAAGTCCCCACGGATCCCTGTTTTCTTTAAGAGCAGTTTTTTGTAGGTAGCTTGTATTTCTCCTGCTCCTCTTCCTTCCTGTTTCATCTTTTATCCACTGACTTTTAAGCGTCTGCTTATCTTATGTTTTTTTTTTTATAAGGGTAGCTGGGAACACATTTTATTTTCTTGGGGTGAAAGCTTTTTTTTGCTTCACTTAAGGAAACCACGTGGGAGGTTTTGAAAAGTGCACTTTTCATTTTCATTGCTGTCCTACCAGCAGCTACTGGTATAACTCTGTAAAGGAACAGGGTAGGTGGTGGGAAGGGAATAGCATCAGGGATTCTGAAAAGTATGGTAGATATCCATGTCCCTTGATTAAAGAAAACAAAAGCTGAGGATTATGTAGAGCAGGAATACAGTAAGAGACAAGGTCTGTCAACAGCATTGCTTGTGCAGATGGTTATATTCTGAGTAAACTCTAGTCCAGAACATTCTGTGAGGAGAGGAGGAGGAATACCTACTGTGGTGTTGTTTTCCCAGTTAGGTGATAACCTGGCTTTATTGGTGAGCCTAATTCTTGGGAAGGTCAGGGCATTGCTAAAGATAACATAGTCATACAGTGCTGACTGTGTACCATGCACTGCTAGACAAACTCATTTTATTTTGAGACAGAGCCAGGATTTGACCCGGGTCTTTCTTACCCTGTACATAACCTGTGCTGCCTTTTATCTTGCGGGACAGGAAACCTCAAATGTTGACATTGTACATAATACAGCACCCCAGGCATTCATTCAGCAAATGTCTGTCTGATTTTTGTTGGACATTGGGAACAATGAAAAGAATGAAAAAGTGTATATTTGCTGGTAGGTATTAGATGGTAATTCCTTTTGCAGGTTAGAGGGCTCCTGGTACATTAACTTACTTCATCACAACCTTCCGAGCCACCTAGTAAACACACCATGTGTCTTCATTTAAGTAGTTACTACAGTAGAGTGCTTTCTTCCTTTACATTTGAGTCATCAGGGTGATCTCCCAAGAAAATTTTTTTTTTTTTTGGACAGGGTCTCGCTCTGTTGCCCAGGCTGGAATGCAGTGGCATGATCTCGGCTCACTGCAACCTCTGCCTCCAGGATTCAAACGATTGTCCTGTCTCAGCCTTAAAAGTAGCTGGGATTACAGACACGCACCACCATGCCCAGCTGATTTTTGTATTTTTAGTAGAGATGGGGTTTCACCATGTTGGCCAGGCTGGTCTCGAACTCCTGACCTCAAGTGATCCTCTTGCCTCTGCCTCCCAAAGTGCTGGGATTACTGGCATGAGCCACCGCACCTGGCCATCCAAGAAAATCCAAAAGTTACATGACTTTAAAGGTCACCTTAGTAAGAATACCTTATTGTTTACAATATGGCAGATGTCCTATATAACCTCAGCTGCAGCATTCGGGATCTACTGTTACTGTCATATTGTTCCTATCACCAGCTGATTGTTAAGTTAAAAAGCAAAAGAGGAGATGAAAATGGAGTAGCATTCAACAAATGGTGTGTCTTAAAATTTGTAGCTAAATCTGGTTGCAGACAGTGGGCAGTGGGCACAGGCATTACAGGCCTCGTTACTGATGTAGCGGGAGGGACTCTGAGCAGATAACATCTGCCCAAGAACCACGGGCAGGACTAGCCCCTGTGCTGGGCCACTCCAGGGACTCCTGCATCACTTTTTCAGCCTGTGCATGTGTTTGCTCAAAGATCATGCTACTGGTGTTCATACATACATTCCTTACTCAGTTAAGGTAGATAATAGTGTGCTCTGAGACTTGAGATTTACAGCAGAAGCTTAAGGTTCATTTGTTGATCATTCACCAAGTATTTATTAAAGGAAGGAGCCCCTCAAGCCAGTTGTAAACAAGCAGACCTTCTCCAGAGTTGACCCTCAATTTACTGCAGATTGTTTTCGCCTTCTGTCCTTACATATTCCTGAGTGCATCTCATGACCTGGTTTTTAATCAGCTGGCCTGCCGTCTGTTTCTAGGTCTGGTATGCTGCCATTTGCATCTCATCTCCTCCAGTATGAACCCCCACATTACCTTTGTCTCTCTGCAGAGTTCTAGCCAGGTATACAGAACCACCTATTTGAGCAGCCTCATCTGACATTTTTTAGAATCTGAGAGCACTTTTATTTGGCATAATCTAATGTATTGTGAAGTAAAAAGCAAGGGACACACTTTGGAGTAATTCCCTGCCCTTCCCTTTTTTTTTTTTTTTTTTTTTGAGATGAAGTCTTGCTCTGTCACAAAGGCTGGAGTGCAGTGGCACAATCTTGGCTCACTGCAGCCTCAGCCTCCCAAGTAGCTAGAACCACAGGCATGCGCCACCATGCCCAGCTAATTTTTGTATTTTTAGTAGAGATGGGGTTTCACCATGTGGGCCAGGATGATCTTGATCTCTTGACTTCGTGATCCATCCGCTTTAGCCTCCCGAAATGCTGGGATTACAGGTGTGAGCCACCGCGCCTGGCCTCTGCCCTGCTTTTTAAAATCACCAGTTATACTTTTGTGAGGAGCTATGGTCATTTCATTTGTCATTTGCTGACTTTCAAGTAAATTGAAATGTTACTATAATCTGAGTGAAGTAACCAGTTTGTAACTATTTTAAATATTAAAACAAATCGAAAATTAGTGGCTTAGTATTAGAATTAATATTGAGTCACAGTATATAATTAGTTACTGTTTGAATTAGGTTGACTTTTTCTTTTGTCAATGGAATATTTTCCCCCAATTTTTAGAATACATGCTTCTATAAGACTTGGAATTCTTTTTCAAAATTGATTTCTATTTCCTAAATTGGTTGACAGTTCTCCCAGAGCTGGGAGCATGCTTTTGGTATAATCACACGGCAAATTAAGGTGTAGAAGCTCAGACTTTTATTAGGACTCCTCTGTTTACTCTTTGTGTCATAGTGGGAAAGTGGATCACTCTGAGCCTGTTTTCTCTAAGTTTGGCCATTGTACCTAGAGAGTAAGATTCAGGAGCCAAGAGGGAATAGGGGCTAGTCATGATTTTACTGCCTACTTCATACAGTTCTATGCTCCTTGATTTTTTTTCTTTAGCTTGCGTTGTTATTATTTTTTTAATTCATAAAGGAAAATCACGCATGAACATATGGCAGTGCTATTGACTAGTGCATTATTTTTTGTTGTACACTTGGGAAGAAAGACTAGAATATCCTCAGGGAGGAAACTGATTCATCTTTGGGGGTGGCAGCTTCTCCTAGAGGTTGAGTCAATTCGTTTTCCTTGGTATTTTCCATGGTTCTTGAAAGCTAGCCACCTTATATTGGAGTAGTACATATTTGAAAGCAAATACCAAGCACTGGGTCACGTAATCTATCTCTTAAGAATTTTTTAAAACATAAAGAATAGTTTGTTCATTATTCAACCTGAGCTAAAACTAAAAATGACCCCCAATTTCATATTTCTTTTTACCGCAAAGCATATTGTTTAAAGTAGTACTTGCTTGTTGTAGAAAGTTTTAAGTAGAACTAAAGATTTTGTCTTCCTTTTCCTTTTTTCTTTTTTTGAGACAGAGTCTTGCTCTGTCGCCAGGCTGGAGTGCAGTGGTGCAATCTTGGTTCACTGCAACCTCTGCCTCCTGGGTTCAAGCGATTCTCCTGCCTCAGCCTCCCGAGTAGCTGGGATTACAGGCATGTGCCACCACACCCAGCTAATTTTTGTATTTTTAGTAGAGATGGGGTTTCGCCACATGGGTCAGGTTGCTCTCGAACTCCTGACCTCAAAGTGATTCGCCTGCCCTAGCCTCCCAAAGTGCTGGGATTATAGGCATGAGCTGCAGCATCCAGCCCTGACTGATTATTTTAAAAAATTATTTGTAGAGATAGGATTTCACTGTGTTATCCAGGCTAATCTAGAACTCCTGGCCTCAAGGGATCCTCCTGCCTCAGCTTTCCGAAGTGTTAGGATTACAGGCATGAGCCTTTGTTTTTCGCTTTTAAAGAAGACTCATAATCTTGTCACCAGGCAATAACTGCTGTTAATATTTGAGAATATTCATTCAGACATTTCTCTGCAGGATCAATAACTATTATAATGGTTCTATTTTGTTACTGTATGTTCTTTATTTTTAGTCTTGTACATGACAAGTGTATTAGTCCGTTTTTATGCTGTTGGTAAAGACATACCCGAGACTGGGAAGAAAAAGAGTTTTAATGGACTTAGAGTTTCACATGTCTGGGAAGGCCTTACAATCATGGTGGAAGGCGAGGAGGAGCGAGGAGCAAGTCATATTTTACATGGATGGCGGCAGGCAAAGAGAGCTTGTGCAGGGAAACTCCCCTTTTTAAAACCATCAGATCTTGTGAGACTTACTATCAGGAGAATAGCACAGGAAAGACCATCCTCCATGATTCAATTACTTCCTATTGGGTCCCTCCCACAACACTTGGGAATTGTGGGAGATACAAATCAAAATGAGATTTGGGTGGGGACACAGCCAAACCATATCAGCAGGCCTGAAATATACTCGTATATCAATTCTAGCAGACCATAGGGTGTACTCTGTCCCTCAGTTTGTTTACTGGCATCTCCTCTTGTTTTTCAGTGGATGAATACATTGCCATTGCCAAAGAAAAGCATGGGTACAACATGGAACAGGTAATATCATGGTTTTCTTTCTTTTGCTGTTAAAAATGAGTATTTATAACTAAATAATTACATTTTTTTCTTCTCTGTGTTGAGTAGCAGTGTTTCTTTATTAGCAACTTTTTGATAATTACTAGTAGTGTTACACAAACTCTGGTCTTCTTTTTCTTGTTCAAGATGAATATTAGAGGACCCTTTGATTTGAAAGGCATATCTGTGCATCTGCACATCTACAGCCTTTAGGACACTGATTACTTAGTGATTACTAAGGAGCTGGATCCTTGAGCATAATGCTTTCTCATTTGATTATGTGATTTGATTGTCATTCTTCTGGTTGTATCATGATGTTTTTTGACTCATGTTTTCACATTCTTACCTAAAGTGTTTTAATAGTCACCATTTTGAATCATTTTCAGTTTGAGATGGAGTCTTGCTCTGGCGACCAGGCTGGAGTGCAGTGGCGCATCTCAGCTCATTGCAACCTCCGCCTCCGGGGTTCAAGTAATTCTCGCAATTCTTGTGCCTTGGCCTCTCAAGTAGCTGAGATTACAGGTGCACACCACCACGCCTGGCTAATTTTTGTATTTTTAGTAGAGAAGGGGCCTCCCAAAGTGTTGGGATTACAGGCGTGAGCCACTGCACCCAGCCAAGATTTTCTTTTAAATATTGTTTGGAATGTACTAATAAGAAATCCACAAGATTTATTTTTCTGCAAAAGTGTGATGATACCTTATTTCAGCTTTAATGATTTATTTTAAACACATCAAGTTGGATTAATGCTTTCCATGGCATTAATCTAGATCTTACTACCTGTAAGTTACTGACATTTCTTATTTTTCTGAATGATGGAAGTTACCAAGAGTTTAGATTATATGAAATTGGACCCTTTCTTTTGGACTTGGCCTTACATTTAATTACTCTATCCTGGTCATTGAAGCTACTTTTAATTATTAAATGATTGCAAAATATACCTGTATGAATTCTTAAGGATGGTAGTCTTGATCATTTCTCCTTTAAAAATGATCATTAGCATGAAAATTTCCTATATTATAATTCCAGTGTAAAAATTACCATTAGCAAAGTATTGCTGGATATCTCATCTTACCTCTTTTGTTGCTTATTCTATTTCTACGTTTTTTCTTTCTAAGCTGAGAAGACCTTTATATATCATATATATAACATATATAAATATATGTAATTTTTAAAATAAAGAAATAACAATTGTTCTTTCATAAATTACTTTTTTCATTTATATATTGAGGCAGTAAAGTGTGATACTTGAAGAGCACAGATCCTAGAACCATGCTGGTTCTGTGACCAGAGGCAGGGAAAGGCAGTGCCTCAGAGAAGACCTTCAGTTTATGCTCAGGCTGATCCTCAGCATGGAAGCAAGCCTACAACCAAAAGAAAGCAAAACTGTAGTAAAAACATAGCAAACCCTGAGGGAGAGTGTGATTATGAGTTTACTACATTATTAGAATCAGATGTCTAGGTTTTAACAGAAAAATCACAGAGCATACAAAGAAATGGTAAAGTATGCCCATTCAGTAGAAAAAAATTAATCAACAGAAACTGTCCCTGGGAAAAGACCTTAGTGGCAGATCTACTAGGCAAAGATTTTAAAACAACTATCTTAAGGATGTTTTTAAAGAACTAATGGAAGATACAGAAAAAGTCAAGAAAAATGATATATGAACAAATGGAAATAACTAAGGAAATGGAAAACCTAAAAGGAAACCAAAATGGAATTCTAGAGCCTAAACACTTGAAATGAAAAATTCACTAGATGTGCTCAAAGGCAGATTTGAAGAGTCTCAACAAAGAACATGAAGAAGGGACAGTGGAAATGATTCGAGTCTGAGCAGCAGGATGAGAAAAGATTGAAGAGTGAACAGAGCCTAAGATACCCTAGGGACACAATCGGGTGGACTAACATATGCATGTGGAAGTTGCATAAGGAGGAAGAGAAAGAGATAGGGACAGAGAGATTATTTGAAGAAATAATGGCCAACAATTTCACAAATTTGATGAAAGATGTGAATATAAACATCCAAGAAACTCAGTGAACTCCAAGTAGAATAAACTCAAAGAGACTCACCAGAGCACATAATGGAACTTTGAAAAGACAGGGAATCTTGATAGCAGCAAGAGAGAACTAACCTATTACATATAAGGGATCCTGAATAAGCTTATTAGGGTATTTCTTGTCAAAACCTTTGGAAGCCAGAGGCAATGGGCTGATATATTCAAAGCAGCAAGAGAAGAAAACTGTCAACTAAGAATTCTATATCTGAGAAAATTCTTTCAAAAGTAAAGGGGAGAAATGAAGATATTGTCAGTTAAAAGCTGCAGGAGAGTCTCTCTGAAGAGACCACAGTGGAGCTGAACTTGCCAACTGGTAATCCCATTGTCTATAAATTGGACAAGAACTTGAAGCCCATCAAGCCCATGAATAAAAAAAGTTCCTGGGGATGAAGAGACCGTACATAAAGCCATGGAAGCTGTGGCTGCCCAGGGCAAGGCCAAGAAGTGAAGGCCAGCAGGCTGACTGCTCTCTCAAGGAGGCACTCTCCCTGCCCAACCCATTCCTCTTCACCTCCCTGCTGCACATGCCACACTGACCACATCTGCAGGCATCTTACGTTGGAGGTGCAGATGGGAACTCATGGCTCCCATTTTCATTGTAATCATTTTTGTCTCCTGCACCCACTCCCTTCATATAATCTAGTCAGATAGTACCTCTGGTGCAGGGAGAAAGCTCCTCTTATCCAAGAGAGTTGAGAGGTAGTGACTTGGGCTTTTGCCAGGGCTTGTTTACTAAGGACCTTTGTGGGTGGAACCATGCTGTCATGACCAAAGAGGAGAAGCAAAGAGAGGCTGCTTGAACCCAGGAGCCAATCCTGTACTCTTCTCTAGTCAGGCCACTGTCAGGAGAGCTCTGCTCTTTCCAGTGGAAGATGACTGTAACCTGCCCGGTGATGTGAAAAAACAACTATTTCCTCCCTGACCCCAGGGGAGGTGGCTCTAGAGGGTTGAGAGCAATCCTATATTAAGTTCATGTGTTGGATTTACTTTTACAAAAAATTGTATGTATAAATAATACGAAACAAAAACCCTTCTGGGATTTTTTATTTTTTATTTTTTATTTTGAGACGGAGTCTCACTCTGTCACCCAGGCTGGAGAGCAATGGTGCGATCTCAGCTCACTGCAACCTCTGCCTCTCGGGTTCAAACGATTCTCCTGCCTCAGCCTCCTGAGTAGCTGGGATTACAGGTGCCCGCCACCACGCCCGGCTAATTTTTGTATATTTAGTAGAGACTGGGTTTCGCCATGTTGGTCAGGCTGGTCTCGAACTCCTGACCTCATGATCCACTCGCGTCGGCCTCCCAAAGTGCTGGGATTACAGGCGTGAGCCACCACGCCCAGCCCCCTTCTAGGATTTTTAGTGGCAGTTCAAATAGTCCCACATGTGGTCATCAGAAAATAAGCCATTCCATCCTGGACAACATGGCAAAATCCTGTCTCTATAAAAAATTAAAATCAGTCAGGCATGGTGGTGTGTGCCTGTGGTCCCAGCTACTTGGGAGGATGAGATGGGAAGATTTGTTGAGCCCAGGAGGTTGAAACCAGCCTGGGCAATATAGTGACACCTCATCTCTCCAAAAAAAGTTAATTAGCCAAACATGGTAGTGTGTTCCTGTAGTCTCAGCTACTCTGGAGGCTGAGGTGGGAGGGTCGCTTGAGCCTAGAAGGCAGAGGTTGCAGTGAGCCAAGATCACGTCATTGCACTCTAGATCACAACTCTGTATCAACAACAACAACAACAACAAAAAAAAAAAAAGGGAAA
Source organism: Pongo pygmaeus (assembly GCF_028885625.2). Taxonomy (NCBI): domain Eukaryota; kingdom Metazoa; phylum Chordata; class Mammalia; order Primates; family Hominidae; genus Pongo; species Pongo pygmaeus. The sequence goes on from NC_072388.2 coordinate 101,792,843, forward strand.
AGAAGCCATTCCTCACACCAATATGGGATAAGCTCCTTGACCTCTAAGGGGTAGGATTGCATCCTGCTATGGGTTTTCAAATCCCTCCCCTACCTTGTTTTGTGGCAGTGAAATGCCTCTTGATCATGTCCAAGTATGTCTTTCACTGACTGATTTCCGAATCATGTTCTAATTGCTTGGCCCTGCCATGTGGACCCAGTATTCATTTTGAGCATAACTATACCAAATCTTTCTTTCTAGATCAGTATAATAAAGGTGTAATGTACAACTTAAAATAAATAAAAGCTTGTGTCTTTTTGTTTTGTTTTGAGACAAGGTCTTGCTCTGTCACCCATGCTGTAGTACAGTGGTGTGATCATAGCTCACTGCAGCCTCAAACCCCTGGGCTTAGTCAAGCAGTCCTCCTGCCTCAGCCCCCCAGGTAGCTGCAATTACAGGCGTGCACCACCATGCCTGGCTAACTTGTTGTTGTTTGTTTGTTTTTCGTAGATTCATGGTTTTGCTAAGTTCCCCAAGCTGGTCTCCAAGTTCTGAGCTCAAGTGATCCTCTCACCTCGGCCTCCCGGAGTGCTGGGGTTACACGTGTGAGCCACAACGCCCAGCCTCAGAAAATAGCTATAGAATATATACACAAGGAAATAGAAAGGAATTTAAATCTTTCACTATAAATAATCAACAAAACATAAAATGGAGGCTGGACGTGGTGGCTCACACCTATAATCCCAGCACTTCGGGCAGATCACTTGAGCTCAGGAGTTGGAGACCAACCTGGGCAACATGGCGAAACCCTGTCTCTACAAAAAAAAAATTAGCTGCGCATGGTGGCACGCACCTGTAGTCCCAACTGCTCAGGAGGCTGAAGCAGGAGAATTGATTGAGCCTGGAAGGGAGAAGGTTGCAGTGAGCCAAGATCATGACATTGCTCCTCCAGCCTGGGCAAGGAGAGTGAAACCCTGTCTCAAAAAAAAAAAAACAACCTAAAAAGACAGTAATTCAGGAAATGAAGGACGTAAAAGCTTTAAAGAATATACAAAACAAATAGCCGAATGACAGAAGTCCCTCCTTATCAGTGATTACTTTAAATATAAATGGGTTAAACTTTCCAAAGGACAGAGGTTGGCAGAATGGGTAAAAAATACAGGATCCCACTATATACAAGAGATTTACATTAGTTCCAAAAACACAGTTTTAAAGTGAAAGGGTGGAAAATGTTATCCCATGCAAGTAGTAACCAAAAGAAAGCAGGAGTGATTATAATAATATCAGTCAAAATAGACTTCAAATTTAAACAGGTTATAAGAGACAAGGTCATTCACTGTTGGTGGGAATGTAAAATGGTACACCTGGTGGGGAAAACAGGATGGCAGCTCCTTAAAAAATTAAAAATAGAATTACTGTATTATCCACTAATTCTACTTCTGGTCAAAGTGGGTAGATCACTTGAGCCCAGGAGTTTAAGACCAGCCTGGGCAACATGGCAAAACCCTGTCTCTACAGAAAGTACAAGAAATTAGCCGGGTGTGGTGGCATGTGCCTGTATCCCAGCTACTTGGGAGGCTGAGGTGATCAAGGAGGATTGCTTGAGCCTGGGAGGTGGAGGTTGCAGTGAGTGCCACTGCACTCCAGCCTGGGTGACAGATCCAGACCCTGTCTCAAATAATAATAATAATAAATTTTTTAAAATTTATTTTAGAATAATTATTTATAGTTTCTCTGTGACCACTTCCCTAATGATACCTATGTTGCCATACTTAACAAATACCACCTTCCCTTGTTGCTGTACCTAACAAGTTATCACCATCCTGAATTGTATACTTACCATTTCCAAGAAAAATATTTTTATCATATGTGTAATTTCCAATTAAAACATATTGCATATTGTTTGAAAATTAAATAATTTATTTAAATTGCTTCACTCTTTCTTGATACTTATACCTATATTAAAAGACATTATACCTATAATAAAAATTACATCACCTGAAAAAAAAGTATGTGTATATTACCACAGTTATAAAGAATAGAAAAAGGGGCCTCTGACAGTGTCTGCCACTTAGCACTGTAGATGAGTTAGTTTGTCTAAATATGAAATAGTTTTTACTCTTCTTTTGCTGGTCTCATTTCCATTTTCATTGTTTTTTGTTTGATCTAAAATTTTACTGATACCATTTTTGTAGGCTCTTGGGATGCTCTTCTGGCATAAACATAATATCGAAAAGTCGTTGGCTGATTTGCCCAACTTTACCCCTTTCCCAGATGAGTGGACTGTGGAAGATAAAGTCTTATTTGAGCAAGCCTTTAGTTTTCATGGGAAAACTTTTCATAGAATCCAGCAAATGGTAAGTAGATGAGACCACTGAGTTCTAACTATTTTTTTTCTCCTATGTAACTCTCTTCTGCAGCATACTTGAGATAGGGATATCATACTCAAACATAAATATTCCCATTTTTTATAAAGTTCCCCTTTAGATTCAGCTTAGTACATGCTGCTCTGTGGATGGGAGTTTTCTAGTTACAGGAGTAAAGCACTTCTAGCACTTCCCGTCCTGTCATCTGTGACTGGACTCTCCCCACCCACCCCAGTCCCTCTTGTTGGAACTCCCAAAAGATTAGACCCATACAAAGGACTTTTTTTTTTTAAACGGAGTCTCGCTCTGTTACCAGGCTGGAGTGCAGTGGCGCGATCTTGGCTCACTGTAAGCTCCGCCTCCCGGGTTCACTCCATTCTCCTGCCTCAGCCTCCCGGGTAGCTGGGACTGTAGGCGCCCGCTGCCACGCCCAGCTAGTTTTTTGTATTTTTAGTAGAGACAGGGTTTCACCATGTTGGCCAGGATGGTCTCGATCTCTTGACCTCGTGATCCACCCGCCTCGGCCTCCCAAAATGCTGGGATTACAGGCGAGAGCCACCGCACCCGGCCTAATTTTTTGTATCTTTAGTAGAGACAGGGTTTCACCATATTAGCCAGGATGGTCTCCATCTCCTGACCTCGTGATCCGCCCGCCTTAGCCGCCCAAAGTGCTGGGATTACAGGCGTGAGCCACCACGCCCGGCACGAAGGATCTTTGATGTTTGTCTCAGGTGGTACATCAAGGGGCTCTGTCTGCCTGGGGACAGCTGGCTTATCATTTAGATTCTGGAAAGCTCTTTGGTAGACCCCTACTTAAAAGCTTACTGAGATTTCCATTAAGTGTTAAAATGAATTTTAAAAAAATAAACTAAGTTTTATTTAAGAACATTGGATGTGTGAAAACTCTTGATTCATCTAGAACTGATTTTACCATCTTTTATTGACTAAGTTTCACTTACAAACTTCAGTAATTTAAAATATCTATTGATCAGAATTCATTTATCAATTTTTTATCAGAAAAAAGGGCTATGGCTTCAGACATAGAAGAGTGATCCTTATTAAAGGTATCTAAACATTTGATTTTTTAAATTTTTTTATTTTTTTAATATATTTTTTGAGACGGAGTCTCACTCTGTCGCCCAGGCTGGAGTGCAGTGGCGCGATCTTGGCTCACTGCAAGCTCTGCCTCCCGGGTTCACGCCATTCTCCTGCCTCAGTCTCCCTAGTAGCTGGGACTACAGGCGCCTGCCAACACGCCCGGCTAATGTTTTGTATTTTTAGTAGAGACGGGGTTTCACGGTGTTAGCCAGGATGGTCTCGATCTCCTGACCTCGTGATCCGCCTGTCTCGGCCTCCCAAAGTGCTGGGATTACAGGCGTGAGCCGCTGCCCCCAGCCTTAAACATTTGATTTTTAAAGATTACTTTTATATTTAAATAAACCAACTCATTTTTTATATTTAGCTTCCTGATAAATCTATAGCAAGTCTGGTGAAATTTTACTATTCTTGGAAGAAGACGAGGACTAAAACTAGTGTGATGGATCGCCATGCCCGGAAACAAAAACGGGAGCGGGAGGAGAGGTGAGCACATGGCTGGGGTGTTGTCTAACCACTTAGGGGACTATCTAAGAGCCCCAGATACACAAAGGCAAGGCAGAATGACTGGTTTTCCCTCCACACCTTCCTGGTGGCACCACATGTTCATGAGATGTATTAGAGCGTGTCACATTATTCAGGTATTTTTTCTCACCACTCTTTCCCTGCAGTCAGTGAACTTCCATTTTGAGTCAGTTAACTTTGACCCATTTTTATTCCTTCCCCTTTAGAAGGGGTGGCTCCTTTTAATAAAAAATAATCTTTTATTTTGTAGTTTGAGGTTTAATATGGTATATTTTTACAAGATTCATTTGGTGTGTTTTTATGTTTGCCATGTGGAAACAAAAATACAATACAATTTAGAGTTGCTGCTTTTTTTGACCATCTGTTTTTTGTGTGTGAATGAGAAAGAGAAACATTTTATAATCTCTTAGTAAGGATGTTAGTTTTAAGGATAGCTTAGTATGGAGAATACTTCTTAACCATCACTTCCTCAGTCTTGTATGTAGCAGAGAAGTGGAAATGGCCAGGTACTCACACTCAGAAATGGGCTCTAGTCTCAGCTCTGAAGATTCCACTTACATGCCACAGGCTACACTGGGATGTTTCAGGTCTTTAATTTATTTTTCAAAATGTGTAAAATTGTACATACTCAACAGGCAGGTGACTTCAACATGTGTCTTCCCCAAGCTTCTGTTTTCCTTAACTCTAAAATGAAGATGTTTGAAGTCCAGAAGGCAGCATGCAGACCTAATGGTTTCCTTGTTAGGGTGGTGAGATATATAGGTGGGTTTTAAAAAATCCTATTTTCCACATTTCCTGTAATATTTTTATCAGTTAATAATAAAAAAATAAAATGAAGGAGGATGAAATATATGGTCCCCAGTGTCCCATCTCAGGATGGAATTTTATCATTTCAAATGAAAGAGTAACATGTGAGAACACATTGAAAGTTGAGTATCACTTTTGGAGAATTCAAACCTCTTGGCCCAAGTATAAATTGAGAGTGATGTTAAGAACATCTCCAAAGCTCTTTTCAATTGTAAGAGCCTATAAAATTATTGACCATGATACATCTGCATATTTTTGCCTCTGACTTATATACTAGTAGGTTTATTTATGGATGAGTACTCTTATTAACTTTTAATGAAGCTTTTTCATTTCCCTAGTTTACCGTCTATATAGTAAGTCTGTTACTATAAGCAGGTGCAGTTTACTAAGCAGCAATCAAAATTAAATAATACAGAGTGGGATTGGATATCCTTGAGTATGAAATAAGAATACCTGCCAACACTTCCATTCTTACTCCCTAGAGGCTTTTTTTTTTGCATTAGTCCCGATGGGGTCAGGAAGTGCTTTGCCTCCACCTCCCATGTGCACCTTAACCACTTTTGGGATGCGGGGATGGAGATGCTGCAGCAGCACCTGATGAATTGTTGGCTTTCTAACAGGACTTGCCTGTGAAAGTCATGGCAGGGACTGGGACAAAATTCCCTTAGCCGAAGGCTCTTGTTGTGGACACTCTTTCCTCAGCTAGAGCTTCCTGCTACCTTGGTGGAGGATGGGGAGGAGGTGGCGCATAGTGGGCATGGTCCCCTGGGATGGATTCCAGAGGCAGTGCGAGGTGGGCAAACTGGGGCAGGCTGCTTGACTTCTGTAGACTTAGTTTTCTCATTTTTTACGGTTGCATTCCTACCTACACCAGGGCTTTTCTTGTTTGTTTGTTTTAAATTATGAAATACTACATTCAGGATATTACAAAAAGCATTTAAAGTGCTTTACCAATGTAAGTTTTCTTTTTAAAATTAAACATAATTTTAAAACATCAGTTGTCCAGGACACCAGAAAAGCCTCAGACTTTGTGTGGCCTTGGGCAGAAAGATGGTACTTGGAAAAGGATTTTTTTACTGTTGGCAGGTTTATTCCCAGTGCAGTGGAAATTTATTCTCCCATAATTTCTCAGTTTTGTTTAGTAATCATGTCCTAGTCCTCAATAGATAATTATGGGAAAATAACATGTAAATAATGCATTTTCATTTTGATATTTTCAGTTTACAAATATAGAGCAATAGTGTTTTAGATCTGGATTGGGAAGTTAGGAATCTATTTTAGTAGTTTTTCATCACTTAGACTGAAAGAACTATGGAGTTGGTATTCTGTTTGAATTACAAAGATGTTTTTATCTCAGCAGCCTGAAAACATACTAATTTTATATTAAATCAATTTATTATTTATATTTGGTAAAATTAGTACAAAATTTTCAGTTAAATCAATTTATTGTTTTTATTTGGAAAATTAGTACAAAATAATCATTCAATAACTTGTTCTTGTCTTCCAGTGAGGATGAAGTGGAAGAGACAAATGGAAACAATCCCATTGACATTGAGGTTGATCAAAACAAGGAAAGCAAAAAGGAGGTATTTTTTCCCCCCTAGTATTGTTTAGGCGAATAAATTTTATTACTAGTTTCATAAATAAAACATTCATCTTGCTTGTTCTACTTAATATATTAAGTGCTATGTGGAAAGCAGCATGATATGACTTTTTTTTCAACAATACTGTATTTGCTTTATAGATTGTATAATTTTGTTTGCCAATAGATATGTATAAAGGAAGCCTTAAAGGATAGAAAATAGCACTAATGAGTAATGATGTTCCCTAGAACAGCAGTCCTCACTGACTGTCTTCGTAAGCCATTAGCTCAGTAGGTTAGCAAGTGGTCTAGTGAATTCCAGGCAGCCTTAGTGTCTCCATTCATGCTGTAGCTGCCCAGCGTCTTCCCATCCTAGGCACCCATGCCACGCGTGGGGTGACTGCAGGGAGCTGGCAGGGACTCAGCACAGCCTTCCTGTTACTCAGAAGCAGCAATTTGGTCACACCAGGGGGAGCCAGGACCATCCTCTCTCACATGGTGACTTTCATCTCATCATTTTAAAATCATTATACAAGAGATTGTAGTTTCTGGATTCAGGGGGCTCGTGAACCTCTACAATTGCATGTATCTTTTACATAGGTTCATAGAGGTATTTTTCCAAAGACACAGTCTATAGTTTCAAAAAAATTTCTCAGAGAGTTCTCTTGCTCTGCTCCAAATTATAAGGACAGTTATTATTTTAAGCCCATAAAAACAGAAGGGTCTAAATTTATCTAAACTTTAAAATGACATCAGTAATATATGTTTCTTATAGACAAGGTAGGAAATACAGCTAACTGAAAGAAGAAAATTAAAGTGATTTATAATATTATCCATAATCACTGTCAACCTTTTGGTGACTTTTTCCTGAGAACTCTCTCAGTAAAATGTATATGCCTGTATATTCATAATTCTGAATCTAGTCACTTTTTAAAAATAATATAATGGGAGCTTTGTAATTTTTAGAACCTTTTAAATTTACTCTACCTTGATTTTTTTTTTTCTCTTTTTCTTTTTTGAGACAGGGTCTCCTGTGTCACCCAGGTTGGAATGCAGTGGCACCATGACTCACTGCAGCCGCCAACTCCTGGGCTCAAGCAGTCATTCCACTGTGGCCTCGCAAAGTGCTGGGGTAACAGGCATGAGCCACCTCCAGCCCTGATTTTTTTTTTTTTTCTTTTTTTGAGACAGAGTCTCACTCTGTTGCCCAGGCTGGAGTGCAGTAGTATGATCTTGGCTCACTACAACCTCCGCCTCCCGGATTCAAGTGATTCTCCTGCCTCAGCCTACCGAGTAGCTGGGATTACAGGCACATGCCACCACGCCCTGCTAATTTTTTTTGTATTTTTAGTAGAGATGGAGTTTCATCATGTTGGCCAGGCTGGACCTTAAATTTTTTTTATGTCAAATATATTTGTATACATAGCTATATATTATTCTGTCACATGAATGTTTCATAATTGAGTTACCTTATCCTATGTGGATTTCCCAGTTGTTTATTCCTCCTGTTTTTTGCTTTTATAAACAGCGCTGGGTTGATTCTCACATAACTCAGTATTTGTGCTCATAGGTTTTTTCCATCAGAACCGATTCCTGGAAGTTGAATTGTTGAGTCAACGTGTTCTAGATACATTGTTAAGGCTTTTTTTTTTTTTTTTTTGGTTATATATCACCAAATTGGAAATTGGTCATTTTTTTCTGCATAATTTATACGAATGCCCAAATAAGATCCTGAGGGTTAGCTAAATTAGATTGTTTGGGAAATCAAATTGTAGTTGGAGTTTTTATTAAGCTTTGTGTTGATGTATTGGTATTTACTAGGTTTTTCAGTGGCACATTTTAAATGAGAGAAAACGTTTGATTTCATACACTTTTTATAATTCTTATTTATATAGTGTTATTTCTGAATCAGAAAGAAAATGGCTAAATCATTGTTTCTTTTTTTTTGGAGATGGAGTCTTGCTCTGTTGCCCAGGCTGGAGTGCAGTGGTCCGATCTCAGCTCACTGCAGCCTCCGCCTCCCGGGTTCAAGTAATTCTCTGCTTCAGCCTCCTAAGTACCTGGGATTACAGGGACCCACAACCATGCCTGGCTAATTTTTGTATTTTTACTAGAGACAGGGTTTCACCATCTTGGCCAGGCTGGTTTTGAACTCCTGACCTCAAGTGATCCACCCACCTCGGCCTCCTAAAGTGCTGAGATTACAGCCGTGAGCCACCACACCTGGCCCATAGTTTCTTTTTTTTTTTTTGAGACGGAGCCTCACTCTGTCGCCCAGGCTGCAGTGCAGTGGTGCAATCTCGGCTCACTGCAAGCTCCACCTCCCAGGTTCGCGCCATTCTCCTGCCTCAGCCTCCGGAGTAGCTGGGGCTACAGGCGCCCGCCACCGCACCTGGCTAATTTTTTGTAGTTTTAGAGACGGGGTTTCACCGCGTTAGCCAGGGTGGTCTCGATCTCCTGACTTCGTGATCCGCCCGCCTCAGCCTCCCAAAGTGCTGGGATTACAGGCGTGAGCCATCACGCCCAGCCACCTGGCCCATAGTTTTTTTAAGTATTAAAATGATACTAGAACAGATGTAGTCAGTTGGAGATCTTTATTAAACATCATAGTCCCATACACAGCAGTTTGTTGCCTACTAATATTTTTGTATTACCCACTTGTTGAAGAAATTATCACTACCATTATAGTTTTGCAGTGTCTTTAGCTCAGTCTTTTAAAATATGAAGCAGAAAGTCATATTTTCAACTTTATCAGTGAATGCTAATGCACTAACAAGATGGAATTATGAGCAATTATAAAAACTTGTTCTTAAAATGGTTACTAGTAAGTTATATTCTTTAACTTGACAAGATTTTACTGTGTTTCATTTCTGAAGGTTTTGGTTTTACAGAAATTAATAGCCATCATGCATTTTTAAATGATAAGGTATATTATTTTAGAGTAAGTTATATAAGTTGCCCTAAAAATTGTGTTATCCAAAAACGTGTATAAAAAGCTGTAATTTCATGTAGATAAATACAGATGTGTGTGTGGCCACAAAACTCACTAGCAGAGAATACAGATTTTTTTCTTTCTATATTACTAGAGGAAGCTGAGAATTCTTTTTTCATTGGCTTGAAATGATAGAGTAAGGAAGTATTTGTACAAGAAGGAATGGAACACAGTTTCATTGTGTTTAGTCCAAACTCAGTAGCCCAAATTCTGTCTGTGACCTGCCTGTTAGAATTTGTAGATCTCATTTGGTTCTGATAGGGCATGGTATTTTAGATTGTTTTGGTGCCGTTTTAAGGAAATAAATAATGTTTATTACTGATCATTTGACTTTTTTTTAAGTTTCGTTCATCACCTGTGTGTATCATGCAGGTTCCCCCTACTGAGACAGTTCCTCAGGTCAAAAAAGAAAAACATAGCACACAAGCTAAAAATAGAGCAAAAAGGAAACCTCCAAAAGGAATGTTTCTTTCTCAAGAAGATGTGGAGGCTGTTTCTGCCAATGCCACTGCTGCTACCACGGTGCTGAGACAACTAGACATGGAATTGGTTTCAGTCAAACGACAGGTACTCATAAGCCCAGTCTTGGATGTAAAAGAATTAATTAGCACTTTAGAAGTGTTTCTGTTACTCATATATGTGAATGTTCTCTTTCCGCAAATCTCAAAGGAGCATTTTGTTTCGAAGGAATTGGACAGATCTTGAGTACTAGCCCATTGATTTTTTTTTTCTTTTTAATGAACATATAAATTAAAGTGTATGGATATAGTGTGATCTGAAAGTATTTCTGAAGTATATAGGAAAGCATATGAATATCATATTTATATTATATATGTGTCTGTGTCTCCATGATTTCTCCAGTAACCTGCATCTGGGTCAAAAAACGGAATGTTGCCCCCAGGCCCGTGCATTTTCCCTCCTGGTCACTATTCCATGGGATGCTGCATTCCCTCAGCAACTCCACCCCTCTTTTATTACCTGACTCCTCCTCGTGGGTGGCCACTATTCTGATTTTTTTTTTTTTGAGACGGAGTCTCGCTCTGTCGCCCAGGCTGGAGTGCAGTAGCGCGATCTCGGCTCACTGCAAGCTCTGCCTCCCGGTTTCATGCCATTCTCCTGTCTCAGCCTCCCGAGTAGCTGGGACTACAGGCGCCCGCCACCACACCCGGCTAATTGTTTTTTGTATGTTTAGTATGTTTTGTATGTTTGTATGTTTTTTGTATGTTTAGGGGTTTTACCATGTTATCCAGGATGGTCTCGATCTCCTGATCTCATGATCTGCCCGCCTCGGCCTCCCAAAGTGCTGGGATTACAGGCCTGAGCCACCGCGCCCGGCCCTGATTTTTTTAAATTTTATTTTGTTTTTGAGACAGTGTCTTGTCCTGTTGCCCAGGCTGGAGTGCAGCGGTGCAATCTTGGCTCACTGTAACCTTTGCTTCTGGGGCTCAAGTGATCCTCCCATCTCAGCCTCCCAAGTAGTTGGGAGTACAGACGCTCGCCATCACACCTGGCTAATTTTTTGTATTTTTGGTAGAGACGGGGTTTTGCCATGTTCCCCAGGCTGGTCTTGAACTCCTGAGCTCAAGTGATCCGCCCGCCTCAGCCTTCCAAAGTGTACTGAGATTACAGGTGTGAGCTACCACACTTGGCCCTGTTCTGATTTTTAAAACCATAGGTTGTTTTTGTCCATTTTTGAATTTTATATAAATGAAAGTCATATGGTACTGTTTATTTTATGTCTGGCTTTCTTTCAACCTGAGAGCTAAACAGTTTTTCAAAGTGGTCCTGTGATTTTATGTGCGTTTTGGTTGCACATCAGCGTTTCCCAGCTGTAGCACTGTCGCCATGATGGGCCATTCTGTGCACTGCAAGATGTTTAGCAGCATCCCTGGGCTTGACCCACTAAATGCTAGTAGCACTCTCCCCTACCAGTTGTGACAACAGAAATATCCCTAGGCATTATCAGATTACTTCACAGGGGCAAAATTCTCCCCATTTGAGAACCACTGCTCTACATCATTGTCACATTTTGGTAGTCTCAAATTTTAGCCCTTCTGATGGGTTATAATGATGCCTCATTGTACTTTTTTATTTGGCAGTTCCCTGATGACTAATGAGGTTGCTCACCTTTTCATCCATTTGTTGGTCATTTGGATATCCTCTTTTGTGACGTGTCTACTCAAGTCTCATCTGTTTTTTTCTGTCAGGTTGCGTATTTTCTTATTGGTTTATAGGTGTTCTTTAGGCTCTAAGTTGTTTTCTACAACTTGTATTTTAAATGCTGTAAATATGTTTTCCATTCTGTGACTCTTAATGGTATCTTTTGATGAACAGTAATTCTTAATTTTAAGGTAGTTTAGTTTCTTAGTCTTCTAAGGTTAGTGTTTTTGAGTTCCGTTCACCTTTCTCAAGGTCATGATGATATTCTCTCATGTTAATCTTAGAAGTGTTGTTTTACCTTTTACATTTTGATCTAGAAATGTTTTTCTGTATTTGTAGTTACATGTCAGATTAATAGTCACTGTTTTGTTTTCCTATGAGTATCAATTTGATCAAGTATTTATTGAAGAAACTGTCCTTTCTCCTTTGCAACGCAGCAGGACCTTTGTTTTACATCCAGTGTCGTATGTATATGAGTCTGGTTTGAGGTTCTCTGTTCCTTTAATCTCTTTGTTCGTCCTTCACCAATACATACTGTCCTAACTTTATGTACTTTATTAATTTAGTTATCTGATGTAATATAAGTTCTCCAAGATTGTCTTGGTTATCCCTGGCCTTTTAATTTCCATATAAAATTTAGAATTTATCAATTTTCAGAAAAATAATTCTATTAGAATTTTGATTGGGATTGTATTGCATCTGTAGATAAAAATGGAGAATTAACGTCTTTATTGAGTTTTCTGATCAGTGAACCTGATATACCCCTCTACTTCTATAGGTCTGTAATTTCTCTCAATGTTGTATTGTTTTCTGTGTAAGAACTTATGCATCTTTTGTTAGTCATTCCATGATATTTGGTACTTTTTTGGTGCTCTTGTAAAGGAGCTATGTAGCTTATTATTTTAATCTGATTGCGTAGTACATTTAAACTGAAAATTCAACCTAGTAGTTGGGTCCTGTCCTTTCATTCTCTCTCTGGAATTCAGTTTCCAGAAACCCATCAGCAAGTTGCTGACTGACAGTTTATTTTTGGTTTTTGCTGCTTTTGATTTATCTTGATGGTTCCCTTGGAAGGTTAAACAGGAGACCAACTGTCATCTCATAGACGCGAAGAGCAGGGTGTGCTGCCGTCTTTCTTGTGGTTTAGGGAGGCAGCCCAGACCAGGACCCAAGCACACTCTGTGTGCTCAGAGGAGTGGCTTCTTGTCGTGGCTGCTGGCACAGCTGCACTCTAATCTTAGGAGAATCACTTAATCTTTCTAGGCCTCTTTTCAAATGAGATTAATCCTGGCCTGCCCGATCTCACAGAATATGTCCGGGCTACTGTGTGAGAGAGCATTTGAAGCTCTGTTTGCACTGGAAGAACTGTCTCTGGGGCTGTGAGCTCTTGTTGACAGTGTCATCTTCCTTTACAAGGATGCTCCTTTCTCCCTCTGCTCAGTGAGCTCCTGGTGGTTGCTGTTTAATATATTGAGAAAAGAAAAAGAGGCCTTCCTCTTGCACCGAGATGTTATTGACTCCATAGTGTGAGAGAGAAAAGATTCTTTGGTTTTCAGAGCAGGGTCAAGAGCAAGAATTTTTAAAATTTGAAGGTCGCTCACAGTTATGAAGAGGGAGGACTCAGCCTCACTCAGAGAGGAAGTGGGTGATTTCCTTTCCACAGCCTTTTAGCGCCACAGTGCAGCAGTGTGTTCATTGCCAAATGTGCTTCTAGACTCAAAATGGGCAGTCAGTCCACTTGGGCCACTTGTTCTGGAAGCCGCCATGTTTGGTATATCAAGGATATATTCTGAAAATAGCAGAAAACTCAACTAACAACAGCTTAAACAATTTAGGGTTTTTCTCAAATAGCAAGAAGTGCCAACATCAGTGGCTACTGGTGTTAGTTCATGTGTTCAGTGATGCTCTCAGGGACCCAGGTACTTTTCAGGTCTTCTACTCTGCCATTCTCAGCTGTTGGCTTTTCATCTTGCTTGTTGCCTCATGTTGGAAGCTACTGCAGCCATTTTGCAACCCTCACATCTGCATTCAGGGCAGTATGAAGGGGAGGTGGGGGTGGAGGTAACCTGTCTGTCCCTTTTAGCAGGACAAGCAAAAGCCTTACTGGAAGCTCCTTAGCTGAATTCTGTGTGCCCGTGCATTGTGTACTGCTCTTCCTCCTTCCCAAGACATCATCAACCTCTACCAGCGAGAAGGGGGCTGGGCATGTCTCTTAAATTAGCCAGTGAACAGTGCTGGTTGCATCAGGTCTTTCCCTGAGTGGAGAATAAAGTGATCTGATGTGAAAAGAGGAATCACTGTGCCCACAGTAAAGTAGAAAACAGAAAGTTCTGTATGACTGAGGGTTGGATGGGAGGGTGGTGTCTAGGTAGGGCGTCAGAACAAGTGGATGGCTTTTCCATTTTTCATCTTATTTTTTCTTTAAGTGTGATTACCTTTGCATCCTATTTCTTACGTATTTCATTGCCACTCACTTTCCAGTTAGCATGATGGTGGCAGTAATCTCTGTTTTTTTCCTGCTTAATAAATACTAGATGTTTGGCGGGCGGGAGGGGGTGTATTTTGTTTTTTGGAGACAGGATCTTGCTCTGTTGGCCATCCTGGGACTGTAGTGATACAGTCATGGATCACAGTAGCCTCAAAGGCCTGGGCTCAAGCAATTGCCCACCTCAGCCCCCTAAGTAGGTAGGACTACAGGTGAGCACCACCACGCCTGGCTAATTTTAAAATTTTCTTGGTAGAGACAGGGTCTCGCTGTGTCACCCAGGCTGGTCTTGAACTCCTGGGCTCAAATGATCCTTCCTGCCTTGGCCTCCCAAAGGGCTGTGATTACAGGTGTGAGCCACTTTACTAGCCTAATTTTTTTTTGGCAGGGTCTGGCACTGTCACCCAGGCTGAAGTGCAGTGGTGCGATCTCGGCTCACTGCAACCCCTGCCTCCCAGGCTCAAGCCATCCTCCCACCTCAGCCTCGCAAGTAACTGGGACTACACAGCCTAAGATATTTCTTCTTCTTCTTCTTTTTCTTTTTTTAATTATACTTTAAGTTCTAGGGTACGTGTGCACAACGTGCAGGTTTGTTACATATGTATACATGTGCCATGTTGGTGTGCTGCACCCATTAACTCGTCATTTACATTAGGTATAGCTCCTAATGCTGTCCCTCCCCCCTCCCCCCACCCCATGACGGCCCCGGTGTGTGATGTTTCCGCTTCCTGTGTCCAAGTGTTCTCATTGTCCAATTCCCACCTATGAGTGAGAACATGCGGTGTTTGGTTTTCTGTCCTTGCGATAGTTTGCTCAGAATGATGGTTTCCAGCTTCATCCATGTCCCTGCAAAGGACATGAACTCATCCTTTTTTATGGCTGCATAGTTTTCCATGGTATATATGCAGCCTAGATATTTCTGATACGGAAAATGCATCAGGAAGAGGGGTATAGGCTACTGAGCATTTAGAGCTAGCTTTTAGTTCAGAATTTGTAGATGTTTTGCATTTACTCTCTCTGCTTCTTTTATGACGTTACTTAATCACAGTGCAATATATACCCAGTTTTGTACTATCTATGAACAACCAGCTAGAGTGACAAGAGTGGTCTGTTTCACTGGAATGCGAAGAGGACGTGTAATATTCTAAACCTTGACTTTTTCCTGCCAGAAGTTGCTATGTTGCATTTTTAGCCAAAAAGGAATCCAGTGAACATAATCTGAGTACTTTGCAATTTTCCTGGGTTTTTGGTAACTGAAAGACCACTGAGCAAGATCCTAAGAGATTGTACTGTCTAGCATAGCAGCCAGCAGCCCCATGTGTGGTTGTTTAAATTTAGATTAATTACAAGTGAAAAAAATTTAAAAATTTTTGGGTAGCATCTTCTACTCATGAATGTCTTTTACATTTTACTTGAGAAAATCAAGCTCCTCTTCCCTTGGCTTTCTTAGTTGCTTGTGTGATTATTCAAAGATGAAAAATGCTGGAGTTCAGAGTTCCCTGGTGCTTGACACGGATATGCCCTCTACTTGGAGTAGAGAGAAAATAGCATACTTCCGTGACCTGTCTCATTCAAGGGTCCATGGGAAAATTAGGAGCAGCCATAGCCTGGGAGGTTGGTATTGTTTGTGGTCTTTCTTTGGATTGGGTAAGGACAGTGAAAGATTACCTTGAGCTAAGGCAATAATGTGGAAAAAGATAATTTGTAGGAAAGTGAAGATGTGACAGTTAATCAAAGTTAGACTTCTGGAAATCTCACTGACATTGTGTTCTCCCCGCTCCCCCATCATTAAAGGAATCTATGCTTGTGCACTTCCGCCCTGTGTAGAAGCAGTGGACAGCACAGTGATCTTGGGGCACTGTGAGGCTGCACCCACAGTTCTGTTGTAAAGACTGGGCCTTTTCGGTCTGTACTGTGGCTGCTCTGTTACTTCATTTCAATCCTATGTGGTAGTAAGCCCAGGGATTTCTTCTGTCTTTTATATAAGACTCCAGGGAGGTGTTTTGCTGCTCAGGTATTACCTGTTAGGAAGCTGTGGATCCAGGACTGTGTATGTGAGAGCCCTCCATCCCCTCCTTCTTGGGTTGTACCTTATCTGTTGCTCTGAACAAGCAAATGATAAACCTAGTTAGACGCTTCAAAGGATACCATAGGGACCTCAGAATTCAGCTACAACAGATGTTAGTAACGTCTTTACTCTTGGGTTTTTGTTTCTTTAGGTTTTTAAGTTCTGTTTTCATACCTTTATATAGTTTTTATTTTTAAAATGAAAATTATTTTTTCCTTCCTAGATCCAGAATATTAAACAGACGAACAGTGCTCTCAAAGAAAAACTTGATGGTGGAATAGAACCATATCGACTTCCAGAGGTAGGATTATGTTAACATCATCTCAGAAGTCATATTCAAAAGTTTTACATTTTTAAGAATTTAATATTGGAGTGATACATCCCCAATATACATCTCTTGGAAGAGTATATGGACATAACTTTATGAACCTAGTTGATGTTAAAATTCCAATAAGAGAAAATGAAAGATTCGTTAAGCTCATAAGGACATACTCATCTCTAAATGTAATGTGCTAAAATGGCTCATTTGGATATCCAGGTCATTCAGAAATGTAACGCACGTTGGACTACAGAAGAGCAGCTTCTCGCCGTACAAGGTAGGGGGAAGTTCTTCTAAAGAGTTTAGGAGGCCGGCTGTGGTGGCTCACACCTGTAGTCCCAACACTTTGGAAGGTTGACGCATTTGCTTGAGCCCAGGAGCTCAAGGCTGCATTGATCCATGATCACACCACCGCATTCCAGTCTGGACAACAGAGGGAGACCCTGACTTAAAATTTTTTTTTTTTTTTTTTTTTAAATGGGAAAAAAAGAGCTTAGGAGCATTGGTAGATTTTAGGGAAAAGTTACGTCCCGCCCTACTCCCAGCACCTATTTATGTAGAAATAGATTCTTGGACAATTATGTCCTAGTGGATATCATTTTAGCCAAATTACTGTATTCCTTTGGGCTTTTTTCTTTTCCTTTCCCACTTCTTACAAGTCGTAAAAACTTAACCGGGAACCCTCAGTCTTCTAAAGGTGTATTTCATTTTACTACTTACTCATCGAGCTCTGACTAGTCAGGAAGTACAAAACCCCAAAAGAAGCAGACAGAGTGTTCGGATTTAAAGGTTGGGGGCGCTCTGGACCTGCGATACCAAAAGATGAATGCAGAATGTCTCCAACCCTAGGGCAATTGCTGGGTGACTTCAACTGTTATGTGACATGTAATGGGAAGACAGATATCAAATGACAGGGTCGGTCATTTCCAGAATGTGTCTAGAATTGACTGGTACTTTTTCCTACTCTAATAATACACGAAATTATTGCCTGCTGTTAAAAGCCTGTATGTTTTCTTATCTGGATAAAGAGGTGTCACTTGTGGCTTTAAAAAAATGTTTTTCTCTTGTATTTTAAAAAATGCTTTCTTACATCCTTAGCCATCAGGAAATACGGCCGAGATTTTCAGGCAATCTCAGATGTGATCGGGAACAAATCAGTGGTACAGGTGAAAAACTTTTTTGTAAATTATCGACGTCGCTTCAACATAGATGAAGTTTTACAAGAATGGGAGGCAGAACATGGTAAAGAAGAGACCAATGGGCCCAGTAACCAGAAGCCTGTGAAGTCCCCAGATAATTCCATTAAGATGCCTGAAGAGGAAGACGAGGTAAATCTGAAACAAAACAGTCACTTCTCTGTCAGGTTCACGCTTGATATTCCAGTTTCTAAAGTGATGAATTTTTTCAGCTATAGAGATTTTTAGGTTTCAGCTGTATTAGTAACTTCAGTATTACCTGTAAATATCTGTAATGTGTATGCATTGACTCCAGTTCTTTGTGCCTGTATATTATTCACATTTTAATTTCTGGGCAAATCCTTAATTCCTTCCTGATTTCCTCCAGCTACAAAAAATACTCTGCATTATCAGTTTTTTCTTAAATACAGTAAAATCTTGAGTGACAAAGACAGGGGAGTGGGGGCATAAACAAAAAGTAAAAATGCAGTGAAAGCTGTCCTGTGAAACACTAAGGTGGAAGTTCTGTGAGGAATGTGCGGTCACATCATCATGACGTAGCACAGCGAGCCAACCAGGAGCTCCTGAGGCCTCTCCCTGCTGTCCAGATCTTTCAGCCTTTGATACTCTTTGGGGCTGATTGGCTTAAATATTGATGGGGACAATTCTGTGGCTGGCTGGAACTTCTGTGATGGTGGCTAATTTCTGGAATGATAGCCCTGGTCTCATCTGTCACCCCCCTGCTTCCTGTGTCAGGGGCACCTGCCATTTCCCCATCTAGCCTGGCCTGCCTTGCTGTTACATTTGTCCCTCTATTCCCAGAGCAGATGAGCCTGTGGCTGGGCATAAGAAAGAGTTACCTGCCAATCACTTTGCATCTGAATTTGTTCAGAGGCATGGTAATTTAAGAATTAATTTAGCTTTATAAGGAAGGTCACTTTCACATCAAAGCCTTTTTCAAACCGTACTGGAATGTTTTGAGATTACCTATTTTGTATTGTGTGTGCTACCATTTTGCTCCAAGGGCCTGGCTCTAGAAACAGCCCAGAAGGCCCCTCCTGACCTGAGCATGGAAGTACCTCGTGAGGTATTGGCATCCCCTGGGAGTGTGGTGCCGCCACTCCATGCAGGGCCTCTTTGCTGCCTGGAGAAAGGACCTCAAGGCACAGCCATCTGTAAGAACACCATTGAAACATATTAAATTTGTTAGAATTAGATTCTTGAGAGGCTTTTGCCGAAAATCTTCGTAATAAGTGTACCAAATCTATAATATTGCCAAGGTCAGTACCCCTGAATCACCCCCCATGCATAGCTCTGCCTGAAAAGAGCATGTGAGTTAAATGATGGTGTTTTTATCTTTCAGTAGTGATTTTTTTCTTTATTCTTCTTTCTTTCTATTTTCAGTGATTTTTGTACCAGCACTAATTGCCCCTGTTAGCACTCAGTTTAGGAAGCATTGAAAAGCTGGAGACTGCTGGGGAAGAACCATTAGAATTTGCAGGAATGAAAGCTTGCTTCGTGTGTGTGTTATTTTCCGGCTTCAGTCCCAGGATGACTGGAAGCAGAAACAGTTGGGAACTCTGGCTCTATTCCCTCTTCGCATTTGATCATAGCCAGTGTTGGCTGGGCTGGCATAACAAATCTCATAGTAAATTTAGGACCAAGAGTTCCTACCAACAGGATGTCAGTTGTTGTGCATATGTTTTTTTCTTCATTCTCTTATTCTTGGATCATTGGTTGACTGACTTAAGTGAGTCAAGTATTTTTTTTTTAACCTTGTTATTAGCCCGGAAGGTTCTTCCGTAATGATCCACTTACCATGTGGATTGCACATCAAAGTACCGTCTTTCTTTTCACAGTCTAGTTATGGCTCCTCCAAGCAGCAGATCATAGTTTTTCCTTGGTGATTGATCTTCCATGTCTCTATTTACCCGGCTTGTCTGCAAAACAAAATGAAGAATGGTATTATCTAACTCGTGTTTAGTTTCGTAGTCCTTATATCCCTTTACAAACTTTTTCACTCCGCTAGTCATTTAAAATGTACCCCCTCGTACCTTTCTTTTCTTCTTTCTTTCTTTCTTTTTTTTTTTTTTGAGACAGAGTCTCCCTCTGTCACCCAGGCTGGAGTGCATTGGCTCAATCTCGGCTCACTGCAACCTCCGTCTCCCAGGTTCAAGTGCTTCTCCTGCCTCAGCCCTCAGCCTCCCTAGTAGCTGGGATTATGGGTGTGCACCACCATGCTTGGCTAATTTTTGTGTTTTTAGTAGAGATGGGGTTTCGCCATGTTGACCAGGCTGGTTTCAAACTCCTGATCTCAAGTGATCCACTCACCTCTGCTTCCCAAAGTGCTGGGATTACAGGCGTGAGCCACCACGCCCGGCCTATTTCTTGAGTTTCTTTCTTTTTCTGCTTCTTGTAGTGACACCCCTGCTCTGCCACCTAGTTTTATGTTCTCCATATGTTAGTTTGCAGAAGGAAATTAATCTAGTGACCAGCTGCTTCTCTGTGTCCAAGGGCCTAAGGGAACTTGTTAGAATGCTGGCTTACTTGTCTGTCTGGTGAGTCCACAGAACTTGGGGTATGTGTAATTTCACCTTTTTATTTGTCCTGTAGAGTCCAACAGCTGAAAAAGATGTCTGCTGGTGTCCTGCCTGTCCCTTCTGCCCTCAGGTTTTATGTATTATGCAGAAGCCACAGGGAGAACATGAGAATTCCTAGAAGTTCTAGTAACAGAATGGTATGTCAGTTATAGATTATTTCCTTCAGGGCTTAGAGGCAGGTAGGTAGCCCAAAGCATTTTGAGCTTCTGAAATTCATAGTTATTTGACGTGGACAAGGGTGGGTTGGGAACGGTGTCATATCCAACCTTACACTGAAGAAAGGGTGCCATAGGTTAGACAGAAAGATGTCACTTAAAATTACAAAATGATTAAGTGTATTACCAGTGAGGAGAAATCTCCTCATTTATCTAAGAACATTTCTTGTAAATTTTATGATTTTTAACTGAAGGAACAATCACTTTGAGATTTTGGATGCATGGCCCAGTTGTTTCTCTAGCAATAAGATACCATGAGCGTGGCAGAGAGCAGTAAGATGCTATGCAACCTTTAGGTTTGGGTCTGGGAGTCCGTTTTAAAAAATGGGAGAGGGGAGTTAGGAAATGCCTCATAGCTTTTAAAGAAGATCCTGGGATCGTATGGGCTCCTGTATCCCAGCTGGAACCAGTGTCTGGGTGCTGAACGGGCTGGGTGCCACAGCATGCCCTCAAGCCAGTGAGAGGAGTTAGGGCTGCCACTGTGCTCATATGCCCTTTTCAGGTTTTTTTGCTCATTTGTGTTTTTGAGACGGAGTCTTGCTCTGTTGCCCAGAGCAAGTGGAGTGCAGTGGTACGATCTTAGCTCACTGCAGCCTCCATCTCCCGAGCTCTTGATTCTCGTGCCTCAGCCTCCCAAGTAGCTGGGACTACAGGTGTGCGCCACCACGCCCAGCCAATATTTCTTTTCAGTAGAAAGGTTTTGCCTTTTTGGCCAGGCTGGTCTCGAATTCCTGACCTCAAGTGTTCCACCTGCCTCAGCCTCCCAAAGTGCTGAGATTACAGGCGTGAGCTACTGTGCCGGGCCGTTTTCAGGCACTTGAATTTAATCCTGGTGAAGTAGGTATTATCACTATGTGTCTTCTGCACGTGAAGAAACTGAAGCTCAAAAAGACTGATAACTTGTTTGCACACATCTAGAAAGTGGGAGGGCCGGGGTTTGAGGCCAAGACGTCTGGCTGGAGAGGCCACACGCTTGCCCTGCCCTTAAGAACACGGTGGGCTGGGCATGGTGGCTCACGCATGTAATCCCAGCACTTTGGGAGGCTGAGGCAGGCAGATCACAAGGTTGGGAGTTTGAGACCAGCCCGGCCAACATGGTGAAACCCCGTCTCTACTAAAAGTACAAAAATTAGCTGGGCGTGGAGTCAGGTGCCTGTAGTTATAGCTACTTGAGAGGCTGAGGCAGAAGAATCGCTTGACCCAGGAGGCGGAGGTTGCAGTGAGCCGAGATAGTGCCACTGCACTCCAGCCTGGGCGACAGAGTGAGACCTGTCTCCCCCCCGCGAAAAAAAGAAAAAAAAAAAAGAACTCGGTGTTTGCTCTGCAGGTTTGCTGGCTACCTTCTCTTTTCAGTACACTGGAAATAGCAGCTTGTGTTGTTTACCTACTCTTTGATCTTTTTTTTTTTTTTTTTTCTTTCTCTTGGCCTCAGGCTCCTTCTGTTCTGGATGTCAGATATGCATCTGCCTCCTGAGAAACTGGTGGCTTTGAACACTTGGTGTGGACTACTGTGTTATCCGGGATATCAGGTATTACAAGACATCACCTAGCCATCTGCATCACATCTCTCTGGACAAGCAGCTATTACCAAAAAAGGCATATACTTCCAGTCCTGTGCTCCATCTGCCTTAATTCTTTGCTCGTTCCTCCATGTTGGCGCCACTTCCCAGAGAGCTCCACTGCATCTCACACTCTGCCCACGTGCTGGGGAAATCTCATGGCCTGCACATCTCTTGTGACTCTGGGAACCGCCTCCCCCGCCGGAGTCCCCGAGCCCCACCAATGGCAGCTCTTCCCAGTCAGCAGCTTCAGAGCAGGCAGTCTCCTCGGAAGGCCCGACTCTGTTCCTGCATGGCCTGCAATTTCTACTTTGTGCATAGAGTAATTTTCAGAGTAACCGCGACCCTGTTGGCCTTCTAGAAAGTTTCTCTTGTTCTTTTCTGAGACAACCACCTAAGTGATAATACGCTTTTTTGGAAACTAATATATATTGCCAGACTGCATCATAACCTTTATCATGCCAAGCATCCTGATGCAACTCACATTTCCCTAAACATGGGGTATAGTTATGATTTATAAATTGAGTTGGCTTAAATCTCCCTCTTCTCCCTTCCCAAGTGTTACAAAGCTCATTTACTGCAACTGTCGTTGGACACTGTAGCTTAAAGGGAACGTGGACCTCAATGCTTTCTGCCTTCAACTTTTCAGCATTGTGACCCCAGGGTGGTTGCCACCCCATCTTTTCCTGACCCCCCACCCCCCACCTCCAAGAGGTTCGGCCCACATCACTGTACCTGGTGCTTGTAAATTTGGAATTGGTGCCTTCTCCTTTTGGCAACCATGGTATCAATCCTTTTTCTGTTTTAGTGTCTTATTTCTTCTTTCAAGTTATTTGCTAGCCAAAGATGACATCACTGAGATTAGGAGACAGGGGAGAGCTTGCTGCAGATTCTGACAGTGCAGATTTTAAATGTCAGGATATTAGAATAGCTGGCGCTGGTTTATGAAAGCTGCGTGTTGTTCCGCATTCTCTCGGTGTGCCTGGCCTTTTATGTGGCACTCTGTATGTCAGTTTGTGTCCTTCATGTGCTGATGTGATTACACAAACACCATCCACTCTCTTTTCATATCAGAGTACAGGACAGAGAAGTGATCAATGTATTGGTCTAGTGAGACTGAGATGAAAAGAAATAACCTACCAAGTGGTCTGTAATGCCTTTTGGTTGGACTCTGGTAACAAGTAAAAATTTCTAATAAACATTTTGAGACTTCCAGAATCACTTTTGTTATCTTACCAGACCATGGGCCTGCTGAGGGTTGAGGAGCTGCATTCTAACATACCCTGTTCCCACCCCACAGCCATTCAGACTGCACTAAATACGCTGAAGTCGCTTTTGTTGTTGTTGTTGTTGTTTGCATCATTTGGATTTTTTTTCTGCTTTCAATACCAAAAAAAATGCAGATGCTTTAAGGCATAAACAGAATTCTTAAGAATTTAAAATATGCAATTAAAATTTGATACGTTTTGACTCCCAAGCACCTTGTTTTTTGTTGTTGTTGTTGTTGTTGTTGAAGTCAGCTGATTTTCTCTTTAGAAAGAGGGTCAGCTAGAAACCTAGGTTTTTTGGAATTGTAAATTTTTTTTTAGTATAGTCTGGAGAAAGGTCATTCAAAAGGGAAGTACAATGGGACTTGCCTGCCCTTCATCATCTCATTCCCGTGCCAGGTGTGTGTTGGTCACGTAAAAGCCTGGGAAGCATCAGAGGAGTCCCAGATTGCCGCTGCTACCTGGAGACAGGGTTAGCAAAATAACACTAGTGGTGAGGGAGGGGCTTCTTTTCACCATAAGCCTGCTGTGTACACCTAGGGCGGCAGGAGAAGCATGGGAAGGAGTCAGCCTAAGTTTGCACATTGCATAAAGGGGACACTAAGGTATGAGTTGAAGCTTTAGGTTCTCCGTGCTTCCCTCAAGACCTCCTTCTTGCTAACAGAAGCAGTAGGCAATTGCTGCAGTGCGTTTCTCACCCTGCCAATAGGTCTGTCTGTATCTCTCTTAAGGAAAATAGCCTGGTCGCTCCTGGCAGTGCTTGGAAGCTTGATGCTAATTCTTATATAGTGTGGCAAGCCGACCAGCAGTGCCAGGCCTTGATCTGTATTCTGCACTATCCCTTTACTTGGTTCCTGGCACTGAATGGTCTCCAGCCCTGAAGAATCACTTGTGATCATAGCAGCTGACCTGGGCTTTCTCCTCGAGAGGAAGGGGCATGTCATTTTTATTTGACAGAGGGAAAATGGGAGCTGTCCTTGACTGCCTTTGTTGTGCTTTCCCGCATAAGATAGCACTGTGTTTTAAACTGTTTTCATTACACTGTCTTTGCAATGATGTAAATGTAAGAAATCACTTAGCTTTAAAAGCGCAGTGGTTTGATCTTATTTATATGAAGACTTTTTAACATATCAAGAATTAGGTGCATTGGCAGGTAGGGTTTGGGATGTGATAACTGCTTCAGATGGAATGTTCACTTAAGCTTTGTCTTCTTAAAAATTATCAATGTGAATGTCATAATTATATATTTTTTTGTGGAAAATTTTCTCCTAAGTATAAGTTATTGTGCAAAATATAGTATCATTGATGCAAATAATAGTTTAACTTTTAGTTTAGAAATCCTAAAAGATATAAATTGTATTGCATATGCATTAAAAGTTTGTTTTATTTAATTTTATGTAGATGTGTAAAGTGTTAGGTAAAATTTTTTTCACTTATCCATTTAAACACCTTGTTACTTGAATATTGTGTTGACTGGTCTGCAACAGTGATCCATTCTGTAATATAGCTCCTTTAACTGGGAAGGAACCACACCCCAGTTGTGCTGATTACATTAGTGTTGGCACACAGTCGGGTGCTAGTGTAACACAAATGCCGCGTTGTCTGGGTGTACAGTGTTTGTGGAGACGCCACTTCCTCAAAATGGTTTTTGATCGTTTTTAACCTATAAGACCTTTTGATGCTTACAAACCTCTATTCAACACACAACACGAACATGAAAAGGTAGTTGGATTGTAAAAGCTTGCTGTGGTGGACTCATGCAGCAGTGGTTTTCTGTTCATCTAAAGTTTCCTCAGATACCACAGACCACTGTTAAGTGTGCTCATTGTCACTTTAAATTTCAACTATACCCTATTTTTGTCATTCTAAATATCAGACGTACTATTGGTATAATTGCACACCAAAAATAAGCCAAACAGTGCATTACACTAACTGGATCCCTGCTTTTATGTGAGCTAAGGAAAGATGGAGCCAACTCCAACAAGGGCCTCTTTTTCTCTCTTGTCTAGCCTGTTTCTAAACCGAATGATCCAGGATTCAAGCTTCTATTGTCAAGTGAAACTTTCCTCAGATGGACTCCAGGTAGCTAGGTCACCTAAACCTAGTGGTCCTGTGCGATGCTCTTTCTGCCAGTCCCTGAATATCTGCAGCTTCTCTTAACCTGTCTTACCTGTAGTAAAGCACAATTGCAGTGGCGTCGCATTCAGAAGAAGGAAGGTCAGCAGAGGCTATGCATGTTGTGTGATGATGAGTGTTTACAGCCACCTTCTCCTAAAACAAAATTTATACCGGGGTGGATAGTATTCCATTATGTAGACTTATCGACTTTGCTAAGTGCTTTTTAGACAGCTTAAAAAATTTTCAAGATTTTAAAAGATGTATAAGGTTAAGTTTGCAAATATAATGGAAATGCTGTATATCTTTTGAAGTGATGAAATCCACGTTGGAATTTTAAAGAAAATATGTTGTAATAATGCTGTTGTAAGTAATATTTTAATGTCTCTTTGCCTGTTTTCTATTTCAGCACATTCATTGTGGTGAATGTTCATAGCATTATAACTGCTTAGCCATTGAATTATAACATTTGTTAGTGGAAATTGGAAAACTTATTTGTGAAATTCTGCAGAATTCATTTTTCTATTTCCAATATTTGCTGAGGTTAAATAAAAATTTTCAAGCCATTGATGTAATAAAATATGACATGAAAGCATTTTCTGCACCCCCATGCTCCATCAAAGCAGTACCCTTCCCTGTAACAAAGTGGGGTTCTTTCTTTCCTTTTGAGTGAGGCTTGGGGTTTCCAAATGTCAAATTTCCTCCAAATCAGACCCTGTGGAAACACCGCCAGGGATGCCTTTTGTTTTTAGCCTTTTGCTCTACCAGAACTGACATTCTGTTTTATATATGATAATTTCATAGTTGGAATCAAGTTGAAGCGCATGAATTCATAAAGTTTGTGATAGTTGTGGGTTTAAATGCAAGGGTTCAGTAAGAGGCATTTTTCCCCCCGTGGGTGGATTTTCTTTTTTCAGCCTGACCAGGCTTTTGGCCTGATCCCTGGAGGCGGGATGGTGGCAGTGCAGAGGCAAGATCACGGCCTCTGTGGTCCCTGCTCAGCCAAGAGTGCACACACACCAGTGCCGGTAGTTTCCTGAGTAGCACGAAGAAGCTGGCGGGGACTGTGGTCTCGTGGTCTTCCCTTTACTAGCTGGGATGTAGGATTTGATTAGATAACTACTGTAGATTTAGGCTAGAAGTCCAGTGCACTATCCATTGTGCCACTGAGCCTGCTCACTAGATAACTTCTATAGAAACCCAATTTCTAGGTCCAGGCAGATGGGGCCCCTGTGTGTGACTGCACAGCGTAGGAGGGTTGTAGAAGGGCGACCGGGTCCAGCCTTCCCAGCGTTGACAGTCTAGTGGAGGACACTGCACATATCCTCCAGGTGACAGCAGTCAGCACCACAGCGAGTGGAGCCATAGCTACAGGCAGGTCTGGGAGGGAGGTCGCAGCTGCCTTGCATGTAATTTAGAGAGTGCCTGTCCTGGAGCTGAGCCTGTGGAAAGGGGAGAGAGTCTGCTTGGGAGAGGGTGGCACCTAGGGGCCGAGGCCAAGAGTGTTGAGACCTCCGCTGTGATTTGTGAAGGTGGCTTGTGGTCTAGAACAAGAGGAAATGAGTGCCAAGGACAGAGAGGAGGAAGGTTGAGGCCAAGGTGGCCCCCTGCCAAGATGCTGCTGGACATCTGCTAGGATGGGCACTGAAGGTGGAGCCATTTGGACTTGGCCTTTATTGACTTAACCCCAGGCGATGGCTGAGGCTGGGAAGAGGGAGCTGTGGAGGGTTGAGGGAGAGCCCCTCTCAAAGACTGGCCTAACCTGAGCGCGTGCAAGGGCAGAGGATAGGAAGGGATAGCAGGCAGGCTGTGAGTCCCGAGTCGGACGCATGGAGGCCCTGGCTCCAGCTCCCTTTTCTCGGACTGAGGGGGAAAAATACACCTGTATACACGTGTAGATGAGGCGCCTCTGTGCCTCACTTCCCATCATCTTGGCCCTCCCCACAACCCCAGCCTCAGACAGGTGTGACTGCAGCAACCTGAGGTAGGCGACCTAGGGGAGGCTCAGAAAGAGCAGCCTGGAAGTAGCAGGGAGTTCCATCCTCAGGGGCAGCTCTGGGTAATCTGGGTAAGGCAGCCATAGACAGCAGCTCCCCCACAGCAGCTCCCCCTCAGCAGCCCCCTGCAGAGACCAGCTCAGAAATGGTCTAGGACTGATTTTCCTTCCCTGCCTCACTTTTTCTGGCCCGCTACTTCTGTTGCCTGGGATTGGTTTCTAAAGCAAACCACCCACAAAGCCTCATCTCAGGCTCTGCTTTTGGGTGGAATCTAGGCCAAGACACCACCAAAGTGAGAATTACAAGGCTCGGAGAGGCCTGGTGAGGTCCCTGCCAGGCCTGTCCCAGCCTTTCAGCTTATGGGAGGGAGAGATCTTGAGAGCACTTGGTGCTGACATTGCTGGGAAGGCCATGGCGGTGCTCGTGCCCAGCGGGGAGCAGCTGCACTGCTTGGAGGCAGGGTGCCGGCTCTCAGAAGCTCCCTTCCCTGCTGCCCCCAAGCACCATGCTTGCCACGCTCCAAGCACATGCTAGGCGCTGACTCTTGGAGCTGACGGGTATATGAGGCTCTATGCAAATTGCTTGCCTTCTCAACAGATCAGAGGCCGTGCCTGGGGCATCATTTGGGCGCAGACTAGCTCATGGATGACCCTGACTTATTCTTTGTTGGGTCTTTTTTTTTTTTTTTTTTTTTTTTGAGATTGAATCTTGCTCTGTTGCCCAGGCTGGAGGACAGTGGCATGATCTCCTCTCTGTAGCAGCCACCTCCCGGGTTCAAGCAATTCTCCTGCCCCAGCCTCCTGAGTAGCTGGGATTACAGGTGCGCACCATCATGCCCAGCTAATTTTTGTATTTTTAGTAGAGATGGGGTTTCACTGGGTTGGCCAGGCTGGTCTCGAACTCCTGACCTCATGTGATCCACCCACCTTGGCTTCCCAAAGTGTTGGGATTACAGGTGTGAGCCACCACGCCAGGCCGATCCTTTGGTTCTGGGCTGAATGGAACCCACCCCCCAAGAGAGCTCCCCAAGTACACTTTCCTGTTGTCCCAGAAGCAGGAGCACAGTCACAGGCCTTAAAGCATCCGCTTGCCTGCCCGCTCTGCCAGCTCACCCTCCCTTCAGCATTTCCCCACTGCCTGGGTGCTCCGTCAGCATCTGAGGACTCCACAGCGCTCACACCTAAAGCCCTGTTGCCAGAGCTCAGCTGCCCCTGGACCACTCCACCCCCATGTCCATCCGTGCCTCCAAATTACACAAAGTCTGAAACTAAGACCCTTTTCCCCTACACCTATTTCTGCGTCTTCTGTGGTGTGTGACACTGCTGTGTATCTGGTCACCAAGCTAGAAGCACTTTGATCCATCACTACTGCCAGGGACAGCACAAGTCCTTCTTCCCACCTGAGGGGGTGCTGCGGCCTCCTAACTAACCTGCCCCTAATCCCCACCATTCCTCTTGCCTTTTCTCTCCCACCCTCCACCTAATCAGGGACCTCTCCTGTGGAAAGCGGAAAGCATTGCATCTGTCTCCCAGAAAATGCACAGCTCTTCATTCCGCCCTAAGGCTCCGTAACCTGACTTCAGGGGTGCGGCCAGGCGCCTTCCCTTCAGCTTGGCCTGCCCCGGGCCCAGTCATGCGTCCCATCTGTCTCTGGTCCTGATGAACCCCTTCCTCCACCTTCTGCAGGGGGACTGATTCTTGGGGCCTCTATAACTTAAGCCTCATTCTATGCTGACCTCTTTTGTGCTAACTGTAATGAAGTGATTTTAAATTCTTATTTTAGAAATAGGTAACTAGCGTTCCTGGTATAAAAGGCCTACGTGAAATGTGTTTCTCATCCCTGTCCTCTAATCACCCAGTTCTCTCCATAGGCGGCCATTGCTGCCAGTTCCTTGCGTATCCCTCAAGGGATGATCACACGTTTGCAGGCATGCATGTGTGCACACACAAATGACATACTCTACACACTAGCTTTGCCCACCTGACACACTGATGGTCTTAGCCTTCCTGCATCAGCACATATGTCTAAAGTCACTGTGGGCCGGGCGCGGTGGCTCACGCCTGTAATCCCAACACTTTGGGAGGCCAAAGCGGGTGGATTACCTGAGGTCAGGAATTTGAGACCAGCCCGGCCAACATGGTAAGACCCCATCTCTACTAAAAATACAAAAAAAATCGCTGGGCATGGTGGTGCACGCCTGTAATCCCAGCCACTCGAGAGGCTGAGGCAGGAGAATCACTTGAACCCAGGATGTGGAGGTTGCAGTGAGCCGAGATCGCACCACTGCACTCCAGCCTGAGTGACAGAGTGAAACTATGTCTCAAAAAATAAAATAAAAAATAAAGCTGCTTCATTCCTTTGTATTGGCTTCATGGTATTCCATTTATGGCGGAAATGATTTATGGAAACCATCGTCAATTGACAGGCACCGAAGTATCCTTTGTAACATCCGCAGAATGGAAATCACATGTCACTTCACCTATGTGCCAGTGTCGTTGCAGGATAAATAGAATCTCTGGATGAAAAGATCTGGTTCATTTTTCCATTTGATATGTACTGCTCACTGGCCTTCCAGAGCAGTTGCATCAGTTTCTCCTTCTGTCTGTGTGAACAAGGCCGCTTGTTGCCCCACGCCCTTCCTAACGCTGTGATAATTGCACATTTTGATCTGAGGTGTTTGATAGGCTGTCAGGCTCACTAGATTGAGCTCCTTGAGGTCAGCACTGTTGTGCTCTAGTTCCCCACAGCTGGGAATAATAGGCACATAGATGTGTAGTAACGGAATAGAGAAATCGGGTGCATTTCGGAGGAAAAATAAATGCCTGCTGGCCCCGTGCTTAGGGATCAAAGGCCCCGCTATGGCTTATGAGTGACTCCCAGGGAGTGGGATTCCCAGCTGCCAATTCCTGGGTGTCCAGAGAGGAATTAGCTGAGGCTTGGGGTTTTCTGGGCCCTTTTCTTGTTTATTGAGCTATCTGCTACTTAGGTATTTATTGCCAAAGGACTAGGGGAAGAAACATTCAAATCTGAAGGCCTGGTGATTGTAGTTTTTTTTTTTTTTTTTTTGGAGACAGGGTCTTGCTCTGTCGCTCAGGCTGGAGTACAGTGGTGGGATCTTGGCACATTACAACCTGCACCTCCCAAGTTCAAGTGATTCTCATGCCTCAGCCTCCCAAGTAGCTGGAACTACAGGCATGCATGTACCACCACGCCCACTTAATTTTTTTTGTTTTTGTTTTTGTTTTGAGACAGAGTCTCACTTTGTTGCCCAGGCTGGAGTGCAGTGGCATCATCTTGGGTCACTGCAACCTCCACCTCCCAGGTTCAAGTGATTCTCCTGCCTCAGTCTCCTGAGTAGCTGGGACTATAGGCGCGTGCCGCCACACCTGGCTAATTTTGTATTTTTAGTAGAGACGGGGTTTCTCCATGCTGCCCAGGCTGGTCTTGAACTCCTGACCTCAAGTGATCTGCCCACCTCAGCCTCCCAAAGTGTTGGGATTATAGGCGTAAGCCACTGCACCTGGCTGTAGATTTTAAATAAGGTTGAATTCCGGATTCTAGGTCCTCCACCTCCCTCCATTCCTTGGTGCCCTTCTTACCATCCACCGTCCTTAATGGGGAGTTGGCTGGCTGACACATGTGAAGAAATTGGCCGAGTTCTGGCCTGGACAAGCTGAAGACACCTTCCTGCCAAGATGGGGCAGGTAGGTGCTTCTCACAACTACACTGGAAGCAGGAAGGGATGGTCCCACCTGCGCAGTCATGGGGAAGGCGTCCGGGAGGAAGGGACAGTTGAATAAGGACAGCAGCTTGCCCGGGCAAGGGTGAGTGGCAGCACAGGAGGAACTGGCTCCTTGCAGTCAAGTCGGCTGTTTCCTTGTTGTCAATGGAGGGTATTAGAATTTTGTGTGGTTCAGGCCAGGTCGGGTGGCTCACGCCTGTAATCCCAGCACTTTGGGAGGCTGAGGCAGGTGGGGCGGGTGGATCATGAGGTCAGGAGATCGAGACCATCCTGGCTAACACGGTGAAACCCCGTCTGTAGTGGCGGGCACCTGTAGTCCCAGCTACTCGGGAGGCTGAGGCAGGAGAATGGCATGCCAAGTAGCTACTACCCCGAAGTAGCTGGGATTACAGGCGCGCCGCTGCACTCCAGCCTGGGTGACAGAGTAGGACCCTGTCTCAAAAAACTAAATAAATATATAAATAATTTTAAGTGTGTCTTTTGCTATATACCAAATTATTTGTGTTTTTTAGTAATAATTGCTTGATTTATTGGTGACTGCTTTGTCCCTAAGGACCAAGCATGCGTTTCATAATTTAATCTTTATGGTAACCTCACAAGTAGGGACTGTCATTATCTCTGTTCTATAGAAGAGGAAGCCAAGACTTAGAGAAACGTGTCTTGCCCGCATCATGCAAGTAGCAAGTGCCAGAGCTGGGCCAGAAGCACCCAAAACTGTAGCCCACCTTACAGCCTCTGTCACTCTCTCGGATGCTGACTGAAGCCCTCACTCCACTGTGAAATCTTTTTTGATCTCGTTCACGCCCTTAACTTCTCTAGGCCTGTCTCCTCACATGCAGAGAAAGGATAATGGGCATTTCTTTTTTCTTTTTCATTATTTCTGCCTCCAGAGATAGCAATTTTTTTTTTTTTTTTTGAGACAGAGTCTCTCTCTGTTGCCAGGCTGGCGTGCAATGGCGTGATCTTGGCTCACTGCAACCTCTGCCTCCCGAGTTCAAGCGATTCTCTTGCGTCAGCCTCCCGAGTAACTGGGACCACTGGCACGTGCCACCACGCCCAGCTAATTTTTGTATTTTTAGTAGAGACAGGGTTTCACCATGTTGGCAAGGATGGTCTCGATCTCTTGACCTCGTGATCCGCCCGCCTCGGCCTCCCAGAATGCTGGGATTACAGGTGTGAGCCACGACACCCTGCCTGTGTGTATTCATTTATAAACTTACATACAGGCACTGTTCATAACCAGTTTGTTCAACATCGGTCACACTAACACGCCGTTTTTCTCCTGCACCCACGATTCTAGGCCCAGGCCATTGCTGTCCTGAGGCTGGGATGACTATGTGCTGTCAGGCTCCCACTTCGCAGAGGAGGGAACTGAGGCCAGAGAGTCAAAGTGACTTGCCCAGGGTCACTCAGCTCCTACACGGAGGCGTGGGCTGGGGACCCAGGTGGGCTGGCTTTGAAACAGAACTCCAGTGAGCTTGGCTTCCAGGGCCACTGGTAAGTGGAGGGGAGGTGGACCCCTTCAGCTGGGCTACAGCCCGTAGCTGAGCCTGTCCTGAACCTCCCCACGGCCAGCTACAGCGAGTGCAGCCCCTTGGGTCTTGGATCACAGACCCTGAGGACCACTGCAGGGATGTCCTCTTGATGGGACTGGCTGTGGGGTGTCCCACCGGGGAACATCCCTTACAAGCCTGGATTTCCTCTCATCACAGGGGTACAGTAGGTGTGCTTCAGCTTTCCTGCTTCTAGCAGAGCACCTTTCCCAAATCCTGGGTGGTTCCCAGGGCTGACCCAAACTGGAAGCCAGCCTTCTGCAGCTATGCCCTGGTCATTACCCCTCCATCTCCTGCACCTTTCCACCCACAGCCCCAGGCTGTCGAAAGTGGACCCGTTGGCACTTGAGCTTTTTCAGGCCCTTGTTGACACACTGAGTAACCATTGAGATCGACCCCACCGGCCTCTTCCTTCCTGGAGTGTGAGTCCGGGCTCCTCTGCAGCCCTGGGCCACTGAATCAAAAGACCTCATGGGTGCCCACGGAGTACTGGCCATCAGCACCGCAAGGCCAGGGTCTGCTGCACCAAGTCGAAGACCTCGTGGGTGCCCACTGAGTACTGGCCATCAGTGCCATGAGGCCAGGGCCTGCAGCACCGAGTCGAAGACCTCGTGGGGTGCCCACAGAGTGGTGGCCATCAGCACCGCGAGGCCAAGGCCTGCAGCAGTTCGGTGTACCACTGCACAGCCTCCACACAAGGATTCTGCCCTTGCCCAGCCCTGATTGCAGGGGCGGCTCTAATGACCGCTTCACCCTGATCACCTTTCTCAGAAAGACTGTTACAGTCCTGGTCCCCAGGAATCATGCCTCCAAGTGTCCTTGCCTAGTGTCGTCCCTTTACCCACCAACTCTGGGCTGGGTCATGGACTTGTTTTGATCAATAGAACCTTCACAGGCTTGACATGAGCTTTAGGGCCTGCCTGCTCTTGTTTCTGAAAACTCTGTTACCCTGTAAAAAAGCTTGGGACAACCTCCTGGAGACAGGTGGTCAGGCTGACAGCCACCACAAACCACCAAACCTGTGTGTGAAGCCATCTGAAGCCAGAAGGCCCTGATGGAGCACCCAGGAGACCACACGAGTGACCCAGGCAAGACTAGCACAAGAACTGCCCAGCCAAGCCCCATTTCAACTGCTCACCCACAAGATGTGAGCAAGTAACATGGCCTGTGTTTTCATCCACCAAGTTCTGGAGCAATTTGCCACGGCAATAGGTAACTGAGATGGTTGGAGAGGAGTGGGACTCGGCGAATTTGTGGCAAATTTCAGGCTGCAGAAAGGGCTGGGCTCCCAGGCTTCAGAGTCCCTGGGTGTGTGCAGGCACAGCCCGCAGCAGCCACAGATGCCTTCGTGGAGGATGCTAGAGCCTGCCTGGTGAGCACACGGGTGAGTGTGAGCTCTTACCTTGGAGGCTGGGATGCCGCCTCCTCTGGCTCTCTGGGGCTGAAGGCACAGGGCTCCCAGTGCAACACCTTCCTGCAGAGAACCTGGCAGCTCCTTAGAGCCTCACCTATGAGATCCCGAGCCAAGCCTCAGGACCCCTGCACGGAGTGGACTGAACACATTTAGTGGGGGGTGTACGTGGCTGCCAGGCCTTTCTTGGTAGCTGTCCTCTCCACAGCCCTCCAGGTTGCTAAGCCTCGGTCCTCTTGGTTGAATGCCTTGTTCATGAAGGAGATTCAGAATTGAAATGCGTTCCCCGCTCCCCACCCCTCATTCCTCTGGCCACATCCTCCTGGCCTTCCTGCCCCAGCCTACATTGGGCTGCAGCACCTTCCAGCTCTGTGAAGCTGAATCTTGCCTGGCTAGGAATCAGGGGCTTGGATTCTGTCCCTGAATCACTGTGCCGTAAGACAAGCCCCTCCCGCCCCTGGTGTTCTGTTTCTCCATTTGAGTGGGGCCGGCAAGAGCCAGGTACGTGCCCTGTCCCTTTGGATGCCCTGGTGAGGAGGTGGCCACTCAGCTGCCTCCCCAACTAAATGGCAGGTAGATCCACAGCTGCCTCCCACATCAGTTGAATTGGGATGGGGTGCGGGGCAGACAGGGCTGGGGGAGGTTCCCAGCCTTTCTGGGAGTAGCCAGTAGGGCCCATGTCCCTGCAGGCCTGTCCCAGCAAAGTGCCCAGAGCTGCATGCTCTGCACAGCCCTTAGGCCTTCCTGGAACCCAGCAGGGTGGGGTGGGGTGGGGATGCCTTGGGGGCAGCCAGCCTGAGGCAGGTTCCAAACCCTGCTCTGCAGTGTGAGTCCTTCCAGTTGTTGAGCCCCTTCTTGGTAAAAGGAAACCGTGCCTTTGAGGCATTTGTCAGCAAAAGCATTTCTTGAGCCCCTGCAATGTAGCTTTGGGCAGGTGATGAGCAGGACAGACAGGATTCCAGCCCTGAAGGACCCTGAATTCCAGTCGGGAGACAGAGAAATGGAAACATCCATGCAGGGAAGGTAGCAGGTTTCCTATGATTGAATTAGTTGGCTGAACTGTGGCACCATTCAAGCCTGGGGTGCTGGGATGGGCCAGGAGGTAACCCCAGGCCTCACCCCACCCTATCCCAGAGACTCCCTCCCTGTGTAGAGTCCAGGAAGGCTTTGTCGGTGATTGATCTGACTTCCTGAGATGCCGAGCCCACCCTGCTAGGGGTCGTGATTCATCCGTGAGCCAAGTTCTGCCACTCAATGGTGGTCCAAGGCTTTCAACAGTGGGAAGGTAGGCCCTGGATGTGCCACTTGAAGGCAGAGGCTGGCAGGGCACTGTGACCTGCATCTTTCCACCTCCCCACCCCAAAGCCGGATCATGGTCTCTGAATGCCATTTCCCATGGAAAGGAACCAGGTTCTTTGGAGAAGTGACTGGATTTCGCTATGGGAGGAAGGAAGTATACAAGGGGAGCCTGGGAATCTGGTGCCAGAGACCAAAGAAGCACCCAAAATAATGGGGTCATGTCCGAAGGACTTGGGAGCCAAACTAAAGGACCTCCTACTGGCCTAACGTGCCATTAAAAAAAAGGACATTGATCAAAACAGCAAAGATAAGAATACAAAAATTAATAATGATTTAAAAAAAAATTTTTTTTTTCTTTTGAGGTGGCGTCACTCTGTCGCCAGGCTGGAGTGCAGTGGCGTGATCTCAGCTCACTGCAATCTCTGCCTCCCGGGTTCATGCCATTCTCCTGCCTCAGCCTCCTGAGTAGCTGGGACTACAGGCGCCCGACACCACGCCTGGCTAATTTTTGTATTTTTAGTAGAGATGGGGTTTCACCATGTTGGCCAGAATGCTCTTGGTCTCTTGACCTCGTGATCCGCCTGCCTCGGTCTCCCAAAGTGCTGGGATTATAGGCGTGAACAACCCGCACCCAGACTAAAGTTTCATTTGAGACAGGGTCTCACTGTGTTGCCCAGGCTGGAGTGCAGTGGTGCGATCATGGTTCACTACAGCCTCGACCTCCCTGCTCAAGTGATCCTCCCACTTCAGTTCCCCTGCTAACCCCCCTATGAGTAGCTGGAAGTAAAGGCACATGCCACCATGACTGGCTAATTTTTAAATTTTTTGTGTGTGAGACAGGGTCTTGCTCCGTTGCCCAGGTTGGAGTGCAGTGGTGTAATCACGGTTCACTGCAGCCTCAACCTCCTGGGCTCAAGCAGTCCTCCCACCTCTGCCTCCCAAGTAGCTGAGACTTACAGGCACAAATCACACCTGGTTAATTTTTTTTCTTTTAATTTTTTTTTTGCAGAGACAGGATTTTGCCATGTTGTCCGGGCTGGTCTTGAACTCCTGAGCTCAAGAGTGCAGTGGCACAACCTCTGCTCACTGCAACCTCCATCTCCTGGGTTCAAGTGATTCTCCCACCTCAGCCTCCCGAGTAGCTGGGATTACAGGCATGAGCCACTGTGCCTGGCCAGCCCAGCTAAATTTTCAACTTTTTTTTTATAGAGACAGGGTCTTGCTACGTTGCCAGGGCTAGTCTGAAACTCCTGGCCTCAAGTCGTCCTCCCACCTTGGCCTCCCAAAGTGCTGGCAGTACAGGTATGAGCCACTGTGCCTGGCCCAAGAACTTCTTAAGTACTTTTTTCAGTGCATGTCTGCCGTTGGTAAATTCTTTCCTTAAAAAAAAAAAAAATCTGGCTGGGTGCAGTGGCTCACATCTGTAATCCCAGCACTCTGGGAGGCTGAGGCAGGTGGATCACCTGAGGTCAGGAGTTCAGAGCAGCCTGGCCAACATGGTGAAACCCTGTCTCTACTAAAAATACAAAAATTAGCCAGGCATGGTGGCAGGTGCCTGTAATCCCAGCTACTCAGGAGGCTGAGGCAGAGGAATCGCTTGAACCCGGGAGGCGGAGGTTGCAGTAAGCAGAGATCGCGCCATTGCACTCCAGTGTAGGCAACAGAGCAAGACTCCATCTCAAAAAAAGCAAAAAATATATATAAAAAAAAACTAAAGTCATCATTATTTTGCATTTATATTTGATGGATGATTTTTCTCTTTGTAAAATATTAGGATTTTTGTCTTCTAGCACATTAAGGATGTAATTCCATTGTCTTCTAGCTTCCATAGTTTTAAGCAAAAGTCAACACACTTACAACCATTTTACTTCTCTGAAAATAACATTACTTTTTTTTTTTTTTTTTTTCTGAGACAGAGTCTCGCTCTGTCACCCAGGCTGGAGTGCCGTGCTGCAATCTTGGCTCACTGCAAACTCCACCTCCTGAGTTCAAGCAATTCTTCTGCCTCAGCCTTCTGAGTAGCTGGGATTACAGGCATGCACCACCATACCCAGCTAATTTTCATATTTTTAGTAGAGGCGGGGTTTCACCATGTTGATCAGGCTGGTCTCAAACTCCTGACCTCGTGATCCACCTGCCTTGGCCTCCCAAAGTGCTGGGATTACAGGCGTGAGCCACCACGCTTTTTTCTCTGGCTGTTTTCTCTGGCTGTTTTAAATTTTTTTTCTTTGTCTAGGGCTTTCATCTAGTTGATGATGATTGCCTGGATGTGGCTTTGCATTTGTTCTGCTTCATTATGCTCCTGGGGGGTTCACTGAGCTGCTCAACTCTGTGAGTTGGTGCCTTTCATTTATTATTATTATTTTTTAGAGAGATAGGGTCTTGCTTCATCACCCAGACTGGAGGGTAGTGGCACAATCAGGGCTCACTGCAGCCTCGATCTCCTGGGCTCAAGGGATCCTCCCATCTCAGCCTCCCAAGTAGCTGGGACTAGAGGCATGTGCCACCATGCTCAGCTAATTTTTAAATTTTTTGTAGAGACAGTGTTTCACCATGTTGCTCAGGCTGGTGTTGAACTCCTGGGCTCAAGAGATCCACCTGCCTTGACCTCCCAAAGTTCTGGGATTACAGGCATGAGTCACTGCATCCAGCTGAGTTGATATATTTATTTATTTATTTTGAGATGGAATCTCACTCTCTTGCCCAGGCTGGAGTGCGATGGCGTGATCTTGGCTCACTGCAACCTCCGCCCGCCAGGTTCAAGCAATTCTCCTGCCTCAGACTCCTGTGTACCTGGGATTACAGGCACCCGCCAGCATGCCTGGCTAATTTTTTTTTTTTTTTGTAGAGACAGGTTTTCACCATGTTGGCCAGGCTGGTCTTGAACTCCTGACCTCAGGGAATCCACCCGCTTTGGCCTCCCAAAGTGCTGGAATTACAGGTGTGAGCCACTGTGCCCGGCAAGTTGATATATTTAATCAGGCTTCAAAAATACTTAGTCGTTGTTGCTTTAACTACTGCTATGTCCCTTTCTGTCTTTTGTCACCTTCAGGGGCTGCAGGTGTACATTTCACACATGTCTCTGTTGCTCAGTTTTTGTTTTCCCCAGTATTTTTCTCCCTGTGCTTCAGATTGGATATCTTGTACTGACCTGTATTTGAGTTCCCTAATCTTACCATGTCTATGTCCTGACTGCTATCAAACCCATGCAGTTAGTTCTCAGTTTCAGATGTGTTATATTGCAGTACTAGAATGGCCTTTTATTTATTTATTTTTATTTTTTTCAAGACAGAGTTTCACTCTTGTTGCCCAGGCTAGAGTGCAGTGACTTGATCTCAGCTCACTGTGCACCCTCCATTTCCCAGTTTCAAGCGATTCTCCTGCCTCAGCCTCCTGAGTAGTTGGGATTACAGGTGCCTGTCACCATGTCTGGCTAATTTTTGTATTTTTAGTAGAGATGGGGCTTCACTACATTGGGCAGGCTGGTCTCGAACTCCTGGCCTTGTGATCTGCCCACCTTGGCCTCCCAAAGTGCTGGGATTACAGGCATGAGCCACCACTCCTGTCCTAGAATGACCTTTTATAGACTCTAAGTCTCCACTGAAATATTTTTATCTTGTCATATATCTTGCCCATTGTTTTCTCTATTTTCTTTAATATACAGAGCTGGAAGAAAAACTGGCGGAAACTCTGACATGAGAGAATGGCAGAAGGGATGAGACCCAAAATCAGCATATAAACTTTGCTAAATCTCTGGCTGACCACAAAACTATACATGAGCTGGCAGTGAGCGGAGATCGTGCCACTGCACTCCAGCCTGGGCGACAGAGCGAGACTCCATCTCAAAAAGAAAAAAAAAAGAAAAAAAAAATGCCAAAGCAAATTTGGGGTAAGTGGAAATGACCCTAGATGGCATCTCAGTTCTACAGGTAGAAATGGATAGCAACAGAAGGGTGCATATGTGGGTAGACATATTAATAAAAAACCAGATGGGGGGCTGGTGGCAACCCAGCACTTTGTGAGGCCAAGGCAAGAGAATTTCTTGAGCCTGGGAGTTTGAAGCTGCAGTGAGCTATGATCGCACCACTGCCCTCCAGCCTGGGTGACAGAGCGAGACTCCGTCTCAAAAAAAAAAAAAGTTACTATTTATTTATTTATTTGTTATCATTTTCTTTCTTTTTTTTTTGAGACAGAGTCTCGCTCTGCTCTGTCGCCCAGGCTGGAGTGCAGTGGCGAGATCGCCGCTCACTGCAAGCTCCGCCTCCTGGGTTCACGCCATTCTCCTGCCTCAGCCTCCCGAGTAGCTGGGACTACAGGCGCCCGCCACCGCACCCAGCTAATTTTTTATATTTTTAGTAGAGACAGGGTTTCACTGTGTTAGCCAGGATGGTCTCGATCTCCTGACCTCGTGATCCACCCACCTCGGCCTCCCAAAGTGCTGGGATTACAGGCGTGAGCCACCGTGCCCGGCCTTGTTATCATTATTTTCTTTAAGAAATAATGTTTCAATCTGTTGCCCAGGCTGGAGTGCAGTGACGCAATCATAGCTGACTGCAACCTCAAATTCCTGGGCTTAAACGATCATCCTGCCTCAGCCTCCAATAGCTGGTGCTACAGGTGCATGCCATCATGCCCAGCTAATTCTTTATTTGTTTTTTTGTTGTTTTTTTTTGGTTTTTTTTTTTGAGATGGAGTCTCGCTCTGTCGCCCAAGCTGAAGTGCAGTGGTGCAGTCTTGGCTCACTGCAAGCTCTGCCTCCCAGGTTTACACCATTCTCCTGCCTCAGCCTCCCAAGTAGCTGGGACTACAGGTGCCCGCCACCACGCCCGGCTATTTTTTTTTTTTTTTAATTTTAGTAGAGACGGAGTTTCACCATGTTAGCCAGGATGGTCTTGATCTCCTGACCTCGTGATCTGCCCGCCTTGGCCTCCCAAAGTGCTGGGATTACAGGCGTGAGCCACTGCGCCCAGCCACACCCAGCTAATTCTTTTATTTTTTTATTTTTATTTTTATTTTTTTTGAGATGGAGTCTTGCTCTATCACCCAGGCTGGAGTGCAATGGTGCAATCTCAGTTCACTGCAGCCTCTACCTCCTGGGTTCAAGTGATTCTCCTGCCTTAGCCTCCTGAGTAGCTGGGACTACAGGCACCCACCACCATGTCTGGCTAATTTTTGTATTTTTAGTAGAGATGAGGCTGGGCGTGGTGGCTCACGCCTGTAATCCCATCACTTTGGGAGGCCAAGGCAGGTGGATTACTTGAGGTTAGGAGTTCGAGGCCAGCCTGGCCAACATGGTGAAACTACTAAAAATACAAAAAAATTAGCTGAGCATGGTGGTGGGCGCCTGTAATCCCAGCTACTTGGGAGGCTGAGGCAGGAGAATTGCTTGAACCCAGGAGGCGGAGGTTGCAGTGAGCTGAGATTATACCACTGCACTCCAGCCTGGGCAACAGAGTGAGACTGTCTCAAAATATAAATAGGCCGGGCGTGGTGGCTCAAGCCTGTAACCCCAGCACTGTGGGAGGCCGAGGTGGGTGGATCACTTGAGGTCAGGAGTTTGAGAACAGCCTGGCCAACATGGTGAAACCCCGTCTCTACTAATAATACAAAAATTAGCCAGGTGTGGTGGTGCACGCCTGTAATCCCAGCTACTTGGGAGGCTGAGGCAGGAGAATCGCTTGAACTTGGAGGTTGCAGTGAACTGAGATTGCACCACTGCACTCAGCCTGGTCGACAGAGAGAGACTCTGTCTTATAAATAAATAAATAAATAAATAAATAGTGGAAATGGGGTTTTACCATGTTGGCCAGGCTAGTCATAATAATTATTATTATTATTTTGAGATGGAGTCTCAATCTGTTGTCCAGGCTGGAGTGCAGTGGCGCAATCTCAGCTCACCGCAACCTCCACCTCCCGGGTTCCAGCGATTGATTCTCCTGCCT
Source organism: Pongo pygmaeus (assembly GCF_028885625.2). Classification (NCBI taxonomy): domain Eukaryota; kingdom Metazoa; phylum Chordata; class Mammalia; order Primates; family Hominidae; genus Pongo; species Pongo pygmaeus. The sequence goes on from NC_072388.2 coordinate 101,834,097, forward strand.
CAGTCTGCCAAGTAGCTGGGACTACAGGCGCCCACCACAACACCCGGATAATTTTTTGTATTTTTATAGAGATGGGGTTTCACCGTGTTAGCCAGGATGGTCTCGATCTCCTGACCTCGTGATCACCTGCCTTGGCCTCTCAAAGTGCTGGGATTACAGGCGTGAGCCACCGCGCCTGGCCAATTCTTTTATTTTTAGTAGAGACAGGGTCTCACCTGTTGCCCAGACTGGTCTTAAATTCCTGGGCTCAAGCAATCATCCCACCTCGGCCTCCCAAAGAGCTGGCATTACAGGTGTGAGTCGCTGTGCCCAACCCTGACTTTACTATTTAAAGCAAAAACAAGAATGCTTTATTTTGTATGTATAATAAGTAGATGTGGTAGATGACTGCAGCAGCCCTGGCGATGGCGCAGGTGGAAATACTCTACTGCTCTATTTTACTTGAAGTAATTCAATTCTAATTCTGAGAAGACTGGGATTAGTTAAAATGCACATTTTCATCTCCAGTGCCATCACTAAAAAACAATAATGCAAACACATATAGCCAGAAATTCAATAGGAAAATTGTGGAATACTAAAAAATATTGTATTAACACAAAAGAAGGCAGGAAAGGAGCAATAGACAAACCAAAAGAGATGAGACAAAATCAATAGTAACATGGCGGACCCCACTCTACCTTAATTCCAGCCGAAATCCCATGTGGGTGAAACAAACCCTCCGATTAAAAGGTCAAGATGGTCAGACCAGGCAGGGTGGAGGCGACGGTGTCTGGGAAGCAGGGGAAGCAGGCTGAGCCACGGCTTGGCGGGAAGGAGCAGGGGTGGTCCCAGTGCCCATCTCCGCATGGCCAGGGCCACCCGGGCCACTCTGAGTCCCTGCAGGAAGAGCCGGGCAGGGACTCATGGTCCAGGGAGCCTGCTTCTGGGCTGGGGGAGGAGGTCTGCTCTGGAGGGCCAGGCACGGGTGGGGCAGTTCCTGAGGTGGGGGTTCCGCCTCTGAGCCTGATGTCAGCAGGAGATACTTGTCCTCCCTGCCATTTCCTGGGCTGACTCTCGGGGTTGTCTCTACGGCCGGGTGATATGACGCCTACACAGCGAACACAGGCCCCAGGCAGCTGCCTGCTCGGGGTGTACGTGGAGATTCCTCGGGTGTACGAACTAGCAGGAGTGACTGTGGAGGCAGCCAGGACGTGTGTGCGTGTGTGTGTGTGTCTATGTGTATGTGTATATGTGTGTATATGTATATGTGTGTGTATGTGTGTATATATGTGTGTATGTGTACATGTGTGTATATGTATGTGTGTATGTGTGTATATATGTGTGTATGTGTACATATGTGTATATGTATGTGTGTATGTATGTGTGTATGTGTACATGTGTGTATATGTATGTGTATGTGTGTATATATGTGTGTATGTGTACATGTGTGTATATGTATATGTGTGTATGTGTATGTATGTGTGTATGTGTACATGTGTGTATATGTATATGTGTGTGTATGTGTGTATATATGTGTATGTGTATGTGTACATGTGTGTATATGTATATGTATGTGTGTATATATGTGTGTGTATGTGTACATGTGTGTATACGTATATGTATGTATGTGTGTATATATGTGTGTATGTGTACATGTGTGTATACGTATATGTGTGTATGTGTGTATATATGTGTGTATGTGTACATGTGTGTATACGTATATGTGTGTATGTGTGTATATATGTGTGTATGTGTACGTGTGTATATGTGCGTCCCTGGGCGCGTGGATGCACCCTCCCCTCCCCTCCCCTCCCATTCCCTCCCCTCCTCTCTTCTCCATCCTGTCTGCCTCCTCCATGCCTAGCCAGGGGCTGGTGCGCAGGGAGTCCCACGCCTGCTGGCTGAAGGGTGGGGCCTGTGCTTCCGCCCATGGGCAGCTTTGCCAGCACAAGGAGTTTCTCACCTGCAGCGGCTCCCGCACATAAATGCTGACGCGTGTGATGCCACGGTTTGTGCTCAATGGTTGCCTGATGCCCTGGAGAGAGAATGGCTTCTTGGGGACGGCAAATTAGCCTGTGCGTCAGCTTCTTGAGGGGGCATGTGGGGTTCTCCTGCTCCCAAATCTGCGCCTTCTGGTGATGTGCACGGCGCAGCCCTAGCCCCAGACCATCTGCCTGTGCCCATTCCCAGGTACCTGCTGTTGTGGGCCTCTTGACTGCAGACCTGGGGCCGCTGCTCACACTTTCGAAGACAATGGAAGGCCATTCCCCACCCCCACCCCTGTTCTTCTGGCCGTGCTAGGAATGGTCATAAGATGTGATATTTTGAAAACATGAGCTCTGTGTCCAAGAGTGTGGCCCGGCCCGCTACACTGGCTGTCTGGCGCCCTGGCTGCTGTATTTTGGTGACTGAGCCTTTTTAGCTTGCAGAGCATGTCACTTCCAAGATGTTTTGGACTGAAAAACCAGCATGCAGAGGCCTATTCTTATCAGCTGTCCAGGGACACCGGCTGCGCCTGGGGGGCCTGGATAGGGGTCCCAGACTGTCCCCTCTGTGACACACTCGTGACCAGCCTCACACATTCACATGGCCCAGCTCTCGTCCACCTTTCTTTTTTTTTTTTTTTTTTTCTGTTTTTGAGACAAGGTCTCAATCGGTTGCCCAGGCTGGAGTGCAGTGGTGAAATCACTGTAGCCTCAACCTCCTGGGCTCAAGTGGTCCTCCCACCTCAGCCTCCTGAGTAGCTGGGGACCACAGGCATGTACCACCAGGACTAATTTTTTTTGTTTTTTTTGAGATGGAGTCTCGCTCTGTCGCCCAGGCTGGAGTGCAGTGGTGCGATCTTGGCTCACTGCAAGCTCCACCTCCTGGGTTCATGAGATTCTCCTGCCTCATCCTCCTGAGTAGCTGGGACTACAGGTGCGCGCCACCATACCAAGCTAATTTTTGTATTTTTAGTAGAGACGGGGTTTCACCATGTTGGCCAGGCTGGTCTTGAACTCCTGACCTTGTGATCCGCCCGCGTCGGCCTCCCAAAGTGCTGGGATTACAGGCATGAGCCACCGCTCCCGGCACAAGGACTAATTTTTTTTTTCTTCTCTCTTTTTTTTTTTGAGACGGAGTCTTGCTCTGTCGCCCAGGCTGGAGTGCAGTGGCACAGTCTCGGCTCACCACAAGCTCCGCCTCCTGGGTTCACGCCATTCTCCTGCCTCAGCCTCCTGAGTAGCTGGGACTACAGGCACCCACCACCATGCCCGGCTAATTTTTTTAGTAGAGACAGGGTTTCACCGTGTTAGCCAGGATGGTCTCGATCTCCTGACCTCGTGATCCGCCCACCTCAGCCTCCCAAAGTGCTGGGATTACAGGCATGAGCCACCGCGCCCAGCCCACAAGGACTAATTTTTTTATCTTTTGTAGAGAGAGGGTCTTGCTATGTTGCCCAGGCTGCTCAAGTGATCTGCCCGTCTCAGCCTCCCAAAGTGGTGGGATTACAGGTTCAAGCCACTGTGCCTGGCCTTTATCTACCTTTCAACTCCCTTCACACGGCTGTCCCTGCCCCGGAAACATTGGCCACGGGGGCTAGTCCTCCGTTGACCCCCTGAGCCAGGCTCCAGGTCCGGCCACCCGCTGTCCGCAGCACACACCTTCCCGTCACCCTGGCAGGGCTGCATGGCACCCACGGTGTGAGAGAGGAGGCTGCGCCTGAGAGGTGCGGGAGTGAACCTGACATGCAGCCTGTGTGTGGCCTGGGGACCACTTGTTCTGGCTCTGAAGTCCACTGGGGCTCTGGGACCTCGGTGGGCCCTTGAGTCCATGTGGCTTGACCCTTGGTTGTTTGGGGCCTGCTTCCCAGCTGCCAGCAGAACTGGGGCTCCCGTCCTCACTCCTCCTGCAGCTCGGCTCCAGAGCTCCAGGGGCCCGGGCCCTCTGCTCAGCTCATCCTCTGCTCCAAATAGGCAACCCCCCCCCCCCCACCCTTGAGAGGGGGTTGCCCTATGCCTGTCCCTGTGGGGTCTGGTTGCCTATTCCTGTCCCAGCACCTGCCGGGTGGTCAGGTGGAGTGGCTTCAGGGGCAAGGCCCCCGCTATTTTTAGCACTTTCGGCTCCTGTAAACACCTCTCCCAGCCTCTCTGGCCCTGGAAGCCTCTCCTCCCCAGCACAGTCGGGACTGCGGCTGTCACACACCCCTGCAAGCCCTGGAGGAGGGTCCCTGAAACTTCGTGCAGCACCTGCCCTCTCTTGCAGCAGAGATCGGCGCTGCGTTCCCAGCACCTTCAGCCGCTTCTCCCCAGAGCGGGGTGCTTGGGTCCAGTCGTGCGGCGTGGACCAGGCCATGCTTGGGGGCGACAATCGAGGCAAGTCCTACCTGCAGGAATCGGTGTGCTGAGAAGCAGGGCTCTGCACACAAGCTATATGTATTCCCACACAGCCACCACTGCCATCCTAGGGGAGCAGTGGGCCACTGCCAGGCATCCCACACCTCCCTGTGTGACAGCAGACTGGCCAGCTTTGAGCAGCCCCAAACCTGTGCAGGGACAGCTCTTGGTGTTCCTGTTTTGCGTTACCTTTTCACTGTTTATTGAGACAGCCCAGGCAGCATCTTGGGGGCTAATCCCGGGGGCTGAGTCCCTGGAGAGGGGGCAAGGGCAGTGGCCTGTGGCTGCCATCAGTGCCTGTCCCTGTGGCCTCGGTCCCTGCGGCCTCGGTCCCTGTAGCCTCGGTGGCGCCTGCGTGGAGGGGGCCCCCTAATCATGGTGCCTCGGCTTTGGAATGTTCTGGGAGCTAGTCAGAACAGACATGGCTGCCGCAGCTGACCCTCCCGCCTGGCGAACTCTTTCTGGCTAATTGTTCTGTTTGTTTGCCCAGAGCAGGTGGGGGCAGGGCCTCTGCCATCCATTATCGGCTCACATGGTGCCAGGGAGGCACCGTGTGCACACAGGCTCAACATTCTGGTTTTGCCTGAATTAGCAAGAAGCAGCAGGGAGCGGGGTTTGAGATATCTGAATATTTGTGGCTGTGCAAACCCAGAATCAACAAATAATAATCAGCAAATCAAGAAAAATTACATCAACAATCAACAAATAATAATACACCAGGAATCCACTGGTTATGAGCGCAGCTCAGCACGGTGACATTTCTCAGCTCATTGATGTCCCTTCCTCGGTGCGTGCTGAGTCCTTCCTGTGTGCCGAGCCCGGTGCGAGGTGCTGGGGCCCAGTCCCCTGGGTTCACAGCCCAGGTTCTGACAGAGGTGGGTTCTAAAGACTCCCGAAGTGGTGTGCAGTCTCTTCTTACACTCTTGTCCAGATGGCCGCGGGGCCCATCCTGCGCCCTAAAGAGCAGAGTCAGGGCTAGGAGCTGGGCACAGGCGATTTTTCTGGGAGATGTTCCCCGGGGGTCTCCTGGCGGGAGGCTGGTTGGGGCCACTGCAGGTTGGGGGATGGAGCTGGTCACCTCTGTGGGAACCCAGGGCTCAGTCCCCCCGGGTACCATATGAAATCATGTGTCATGCGCCTGAGGACAGCCAGCAGATGGTGGGGGGCTGGGTGTTTATCCAGGGACTCTTGACCCAGGGTTGAGGGTTGCCTTGGGGGTGACAGCACTCCAGCACTTTCCACTGCAAAGGGTCCTTGCTGGCTGCAGAGAAACCAGGGAGCTTGGGGGTCAGTTCCACCCCTGGGCTGGTGTGGGCCTGACACAGGACCTGGCCCTGTCTGGCACTGTCTGTCATGGCTGCGCAGAAATTGGGGTGCAGGACAGGGAGGCGGAGAGCAGTCAGACCTGGGCTCAGGGCCAGCCCCGCGAGTTCTTCAAACCCCATGGCATCTGGAAAAGGAGGCAACAGGGATCGAGCCTCAGTGGCCGATGTGACAGGAGGTCTGCGGGCACAAGAGGCCCAGGGAGTAAAGACAACACAACCCTTCCAGCACCCAGAACGGCATGGCGGGGCCTGCAGACACAACCTTTCCAGCACCCGGAGCAGTGTGGCGGGGCCTGCAGAGAGCCTCCTGCGTGGCCGGTGCAGAGTGCAGCACCCGCCGGCAAAGCCTGCACGATGGGGACAGAGCCCCCTCTGGACGGGGGAAGAGAAATCTGGGCTGGGGATGGTCAGGGGGTGGGGCCTGAGGTGGAGCAAGTTATAGGGTTGTAACAGGAAGCCAAGAAAGCTTGCACTGTGCGGTGTGAGTGCTTGCTAGGGCGAGCTCATGTCCTGGAACTGTGCCCTGGTGCTGCAGGAGGCGGGAGGCGGAGGGTGCAGTTTTGTTTGTTTGTCTGTTTGTTTTTTGAGATGGAGTCTCGCTCTGTTGCCCAGTCTGGAGTGCAGTAGCACGATCTCGGCTCACTGCAACCTCTGCCTCCCGGGCTCAAGTGATTCTCCTGCCTCAACCTCCCGAGTAGCTGGGATTACAGGCGCCGGCCACCATGCATGGCTAATTTATGTAATTTTTAGTAGAGACAGCATTTCGCCATGTTGTCCAGGCTGGTCTTGAACTCCTGACCCCAGGTGATCCGGAGGGCACAGTTTTGCCTGTGGTTGCTGGAGGCCCCCGAGGGTGGCTCAGATGCCAGCACTGGCCCAGAGTTGTGTGGCCCTGGGCAAGTTACTTCACACTGGGCCTCAGGGTTCCCATCTCTAAAACAGAGATGATGGGCCCTGCCCTGTGGGGCCGCGGTGAGGATTCAGCAAAATCACATGGGGTGTGTGCCCCGCAGGCAGGAGTGAGCATGGGGTGGGGGAAGCCTGTCCAGGGAAGCCAGTAACAACCATCATCATAAGGCACCGCACCGCTGCGCTTCCTTAGGACCCTCGCGCAGGGCTCCCGTGTCCTTCCACACCCCCTTCCCTCTCCCCTGCGAGAGTCTGAATCCTGGGAAGGGCCGCCTGGGCAGGCCTAGGCCCTCCTTGTACAGAGGTGGGAACTGGAGTGGGAGGGAGCTGGGGTGCCCCTAAGGGGCCAGCGGGTGGCAGGCGGGGATGAGCACACACCCAGGGCAGGGGGAGCAATCCCTCTTAATCCAGGGCCAACACGGTGAACATGCATGGTTTTTTCCCCCAATTTAAAATGAAAATAATTTTATTGAGACCCACGGACAAAACTTCTGTCCTGGTAATACTGATTTCCTAAGCTTATTTCTCAGGACTGGCTGCTGGGTCACAGTTTTCCTGGGGTGGGACTGAGCATCTGTTGGGCCCTGAGCTGTTCTGGGCCAGGGCTGCAACGTGGCTGTGGGCTGCTTGGCCTGTGCGGGCTGGACGCCAAGGCAGCCTGGGAGGCCCGCTGGAGTGGGAGGCCCTGATTCCTTCCCCAAAAACCTCGGGGTCTTGGCAGAGTCGTTTCCTCCCTGATTCGACCAGGGTTGAGTGCCATGGCCTCAGCACCAGAGGGATTCTTGCACTGGGCTCGGTCCACAGGGACCCTCCCTGCCCCCGTCCCGCCCTGGGTACTCCCTGGGCCCCCGTCTGCTCCACTGCAGGGCACCCCTTCCCTTCCCCCTAGTCTTTCTCAGATGCCTGATGACTGCCTCACCCCCTCACTTCCTAGGAACAGTCCACCTGCTGCGTGAGGACTCTGGCCCCGCACGCCAGGGGAATGACTTTGTCTGAGGTCACCTGGAACCTCCCATTCAACAAATGCAGCTCGGGCCCTACTGGCCCCCATGGCCCTGAGGAGCGAATTAAAATGGGGCACTCCCGTCCTCAAGATGCTTTGCTCCGTGTGACAGAAGGCAGTGACATACTGATTAGTTAGAACACAGGTCTTTACTGTACACAGGCTAAGATGTCTGCCCTGTGCAGTGTCCCACCTGTGTAATCTTACAAGGCTGCCCCTTGTGCAGTGCACCACCTGTGTAACCTTACAAGGCTGCCCTTTGCAGTCTGCCTCCTGCTCTTCCTCGTAAGTGTTGAATGCAGTTGCTCATTAACGGTGCAATTTGGATAGTATCAGTCCATGTTTGTCACTGAGATGTGCAAAGATCTCTACGCTGTGCCCACCCAGTGCCGTGCCTGGCACCAAGTAGGACACCAGTAACTGTAGAATGAGCGGCATTCAGATGTAAATGAGACTCTTTTTTTTTTTTTTCTTTTTTGAGACAAGGTCTTGCTATGTCACCCAGGCTGGAGTGCAGTGGCGTGATCACTGCAACCTTGACGTCCTGTTCTCAAGAGATCCTCCTGCCTCAGCCTCCCGAGTAGCTGAAACTAGGCACATGCCACCACACCTGGCTAATTTTCATATTATTTGTAGAGACAGGGTTTTGCCATGTTACCCAGGCTGGTCCTGAACTCCTGGACTCAAGTGATTCACTCGCTTCAGCCTCCGAAAGTGCTGGGATTACGAGTGTGAGCCACTGTACCCAGCACTCAAATAAGACTCTTGTTAAGAGATGTTTGGAACCAACCCCACCAGGGTAAATGGGAGACATAATATCTATCTATGCCTCAGAATGTGCAGGAAAGAGAACACTGAATTGATTCCGCCAGCCCAGACTTTCTTCCCTTCTCTCTGTTGTCCATCACAACAACCTTACCCCACGGGACTTTTCCACTCTCATCACAAGACAGCAATGGCCACAAAAGGACCCACTTGGAGGACCTTGGCAAGACACTCCCCAGACATGCTGGCTGAGTCCTGCTCCAAACTCCGGCTTTTGGAGGTGATGAGCTCACTGTCATCCAGCGGGGCCAAGTTCCCCATCCTAAGTATAGATGAAGTTGCATTCTTGGAATATATATAAATCCTTATTTTGGGATGGGCCTATTGGTGTCAGCGTCTGATGTCTGTGTGATTTTTTTTTTGACCCGTGTATCAGCAGGATGGTGATATACTGGGAAGGTCGTAAACTGGCCCGTGTCACCGTGAACAACACTGGCCTAAGAGAGGAAGAAAATGCATTTGGAAAGCCCAGCACTTGGAAATCCATCTGGTGGCGGGGAGCATGGAAAGGAGCTGGTGGCCCCGAAGAGTCACTCAAGGACACAACGGAGCCAAACACCCTTTTTCATTTATTTGGATAGGTGGAATTTAGTTTTAATTATTTAAGAGAATACTTCATGAGATATTTTCAAAGAGAAATGGGATCTTAATAATCTGGGGCTCATTACAGTCCTCGGCCATGAAATCTTTATACATCTCTGCTGGAGGTGCAGAGCAGCAGCCGGGCCTGGAGGACTGTGAACTTGGAGCGTGAGTGAGCAGAAGGTGGTGGCTGTGCTATGTTAGAGGCTTCATTTCCTTGTCTGGGGCCCTGAGTTCAAGGGTGAGGCCACTTCCCAGGCGAAGTCACGGGAAGGAGCAATTCCAACAATGGCCATTGACAATGAGGAGAACGGAGGCAGGCTGGACACAGTCACCAGACTCCGAGAGCCAGCCTGAGGAGACTCGGAAACTGTCCTCCGCCAACCTGGCTGAATTTCACTCTTACTAAAGTTAACCCCACTCGAAGACTGGGGAATTCCAGCACCTCAGGGGAGAGGCTGAGTTATTTTTGCAATCCCAAATTAAATGATGCGTGGTCACGGGCTGTGCGTGCCACGGGGCTTGATTTCCATTCCCGATTCACTCTTCCCTCCTCCAAGGTGCTCGGGCTCATGGAAACTGAGGGAAGCTCAGGGCCCTGAGGACCCACCAGGCCCTGGCCAGGACGCTGCACGCTGCTGGAAAGGAATGTCCGTGAGGGGCTCATGGTGGATTTTTAATCCCCGTTCAGGTTCCCCACCCTCACCCGAAAGGCCCCCGCCCTCGAGCTCCCTCGGCAGCCCTGCATCTCTGTGGGGTCTTCCCAGGATGTGCTACAGAAGCCCCAAGCTGCACACGACCCAGCTCCTCACAGGCCTTTCTCCCAGACCCACTCTCCTTAGGCCCCCTGCCCTGGGTGTCTGGGCCAGCCAGACCCCTTGCAGCCTCAGCAACCCCCAACAGCCAGCTGATCATCAAATCCTGTCAATGACAGATCCTAAGCCCACCTCAGACCAACCCCAATGACCCACTTGCCAGTTGGAGTCCCGGCCTCTACTCAGACCCTGGACATCACTGTCCTCTGGTCTGACTGGTGGCCACAGTGGCCACCCACTCTGCCTGCGGCTGCCTCGGTCCACACTACCAGGAGTTCCCTTCCTGAAGAGGATCCAAGGATCCCATCACACATCTCAGCAGCCTTTGCCTGGACCCCTCCGGATAGGATTCAGACCGGCCCCTGACCTCCCTACTGGCCGTCTGTGTCCTGAGCACATGGCATCCTGTGTCTCTGCCACAGCCCATCTTGGGTCTGCTGCCTGAAGACCCCTCCTCTCCTCCCGAGCATGGAGGGCCCTGGGTGATCTTAAGAGGCGGTAGAAGCATTGCCTCCTTTCAGAGCCTTAGCAACTTGATGGACGTTATGGAATAAATGAATGAATTCTTCTCCAAAAGAGGGAGCAGGGGTTCTGTGTTCCTTCTGTCCACCATCATCAAGGAATCAGAGCACATCTGAGATGAGGGGACATAGCAATCCTTTGCTCCTCTTCACTGATTACAGGGAAACTGAGGCAGAGGTGGAGCCAGCCCCTAGCCTCCTGACTCCCAGGACAGGCCAGAGTCTACAAGACCACAGTCTCCTGAAGGGGATTCCCAAACTGCAAGATCGGACCCTGGGCTCCCCATGGCTGGAGCAAATGCCTCTGTACGTCCTCCCTCTGGAAATTCCTCCCCGAGGGACCCTCCAGAGAGAAGGATGTGACACTAACTCAGGACTCTCGAGGGTTCTTGGGGGCACCTTTGAGAAGAGTCCAAGGCACTAAAATAGACTGAGTTCCCAGGAGTAAACAACCAAACGGCTTAGTTAGACTCCTACTCGGAAAGTATGCCTACCTGTATCCCTATGCTGCTTAGACACCCCACCTCAGCAGAACCCCGCTAGGCACTGGGGCCCGGGTTCCCTGCATCTCGCCCACTGTGTCGGCTAAGACCATTTCAGCTACAAGTATGAAACCTGACACAAATGGCTTGCGTGATAAGGAAAGTAGTGGCCTTTTCCAAGGAAGGACTCTTGGCTCTAGGCTCACCAGTTTGGCCCCTTGGTGGCATCTGCTTGCTTGCTTGCCTGCCTGCCTGCCTGCCTGCCTGCCTGACTCCCTCCCTCCCTCCCTCCCTCCTTCCTTCCTTCCCTCCTTCCTTATTTCTTCTTTCTTCTTCCTTCCTTTCTTTCAGCAGAGTCTCTCTCTGTTGCCCAGGCTGGAATGCAGTGGTGCAATCTGAGCTCACTGCAACCTCCACCTCCCGGGTTCAAGCAATTCTCCTGTCTCAGCCTCCTGAGTAGGTGGGATTACAAGCATGAGACACCATGCCCGGCTAATTTTTGTATTTTTAGTAGAGACGGAGTTTTGTCATGTTGGCCAGGCTGGTCTCAAACTCCTGACCTCAAGTGATCCACCCGCCCCAGCCTCCCAAAGTGCTGGGATTACAGGCGTGAGCCACCGCGCCCGACCGTGTGTACATGTTTTTGTGTGGACAGGTGTTTGCATTCTTCTAGGGCAGGTACCTGGGAGTGGGATCTGTGGGTGGAAGTCATTTTGACAAAATGAAAGCGCACCTTTATTTAAGAGGTTAGTGGGTGGCATCAGAGTGTCCTGAGCACTGGAGAGGGAGGTGGGAGCTGGAACTCTGGTCTGGGCTGTACTGTGTGGTGACTATAGGACCTTGGTCAAAGGACTTCTCTGAGTTGGTCACGATGACAAGGGGGCAGGAGTGGACAGGCCCAGCCCTTAGTGGGTACTCGCATCCCCCAGCCCCTGGGGAAGGAGCTAAGGTTTTCCTGACACCTGTGCTGGGAGAGATGATGATACCCATCTAGAGGGCAGAGAAGGAACAGGACGTGGGCCTGAGCCCTGGCTCCCTGACAGAGCCTTTCGCTGCTCAGAGCCAGAAGACAGCATTTCCCTGCTGTAATAGCCACCGATTTCCATTTGCACTTTAATGCCTACCCCATTTTGCTCTTTTGTATCTCCTTAGACTTGAGCGTAAACCTTAGCTCATTCTAGTGAAAGCCATGCAAAGCTCAGCCAGAAATTTAATTGTATTTACTGAGAAGCTAATAAATATTTACTACAAAATTCATTGCTCCGTAAAATTGCAGACAGCACTTTCTGCATGCTTTTTCAGCTGTGAGGCCAGGCTGGGGAAGAGGGGGAGACACTCTGGGAAGGAGAGAGGAAGGATCCGACTTGTTTCCTTGTTAGAGCTAAACTGTGGTCCTCCCTCCAACGTTTTCTGCAATGGGAACCCATCACTTGCCATGACTTTGATCTGAGCCTGATCGTTTCATTCAGAAGGAAAGCTTTCCTACAAGCAATTCATTTCCGTTGCATTTCCAAACCAGATCTATTTGATTATGCATGGGAAGCTTACAACATTTTCCACTGAGACGGTTTTTGAATTAACTGAAAACTTAGCTGTTTCATAATTTCTGAATTGTAGATTTTTGGCTCCCCTTCTTGGTCTCATAACTCCATCGATGGGTCTTTTTACATCTGAAATTTGCCATAGGCTGAGTCCTCAAAGAAAGATGTATACCCTTGACATTTGAAAGAAATTAATGGAAAATCACTAAATCCCTTCAAATGCTACATCGAAATGTAGTTACAACTCTTTCCTCAGGTCCAGTGAGGATTGAATCATAGCAAAATCTTAATGTTTAATATTGAAATCTTTATCCAGGAGACCCCCCCCAAAAAAAAATGCGTTGCAAGGGGCAGCTCAGCATTTCCCAGACCTGCTGGGAGCGCTCTCTGGCTCTAATTTGGAGCTGTGGCAACTGGAAGATGAACCTGTGACCCTGGCTTTTACCCAAACAGAAAGTCTAAGGCTCCAGAGAAGTCAGAGCCCCGAGGGCTAAAGCATGAGCCATGGTTGGGGGTTCTCTGGGAACTCACCAACAGCTGCTTCCCATTTGCCTCCAGAATCCTCAGGAGCTCAGAGCCTCTCAGTGCGTATGTCACACCTGCTCACATGCAGCTGGCCGACGCAAGTTACATGGCTGGGCCCAAACGGAAGGAGTAGGGAGCAGATCCTCTCCATAGAAGGAACAAAGTCAGATGCCAAGGGGCATGGGCTCAGAGATAGGAGGACGGTGCAGCCACCCTGCAGTCCACACTGAGCCCTGCCAGCACCACATTCATGGGCTGCTGCACCCATTCCCTAGCCGTGGTGAGTGCGGGCTGCTGACAGCACGCCCACCTCCTTTTCAGAGCATGGCCTTGGCTGACAGGAGCCACACATCCTGGCTGTGCTCTTCCTCACTGTCTGGGACTCACAGCCGATGGCTGGCCGGGGCCGCCTTTCTTCAAGGCAGGGCAATGCAGTGGTGTGGGCTGTGGCCCAGAGAGCACCTGACTTGAGCCTACACCCTTGCTCGGCTCTTTCCCCTTCCCCGTGCCGCTGTCTTCCCTCCCTCCCAGGCGTTTATTGAAGAGCCTTTCCTCAATAAGCCATGCGCCCTGAATCCCTGCTCTGGCTCCACTTCCCGGGACCTCCAGGGCCAAGACGGTGCTTTCCAAGGGTGGTCCATGGTGTTTCCTGCCCAGCACGCTTTTCGACACTGTGGTCTGACACTCCTTCTGAGACAGGGGAGGTCGGTGTCCCCTCCCCTTGAGTCTGGGCAGGTGGGTGACTTGCTTGTAGCCAGTAGGGTATGGCAGAAGTGACACTATGTGACGTCCGATGGTGGTCGTCAGTGTGGCACAGGAACACCTGCTCTCAAAGCTGCCAGACTGCCTGCCTGCTGCGAGGAGGCCTGGGGCACCCCTGTGGGCACACGCCTGGCCAGCCCCACACTAGTCAACTCCAGCCGTTGTCTGATGGCAACTGCAGGACAGACTCCAGCTAAACCTTGCCTGAGTTCCTGACCCCCAGGAATCTGGAGAGAATAAAAAAAGATCGTTGTTGTTTAAGCCACTAGGTTTTGTTTGTTTGCTGTTTTTTTTTTTTTTTTTTTTTGAGACGGGGTTTCGCTCTTGTTGCCCAGGCTGGAGTGCAATGGCACGATCTTGGCTCACTGCAACCTCCACCTCCCCGGTTCAAGTGATTCTCCTGCCTCAGCCTCCCGAGTAGCCGGGATTAGAGGCATGCGCCACCATGCCCGACTAATTTTGTATTTTTAGTAGAGATGGGGTTTCTGCATGTTGGTCAGGCTGGTCTCGAACTCCCGACCTCAGGTGATCCACCCGCCTCGGCCTCCCAAAGTGCTGGGATTACAGGCATGAGCCACCACTCCCAGCTGAATGGTCTTTTTTCTCTGTTGGAAACCCTGGAAGCCTGCCCATTTCCAGAGGGACTGAGGTGTCTCTGGGTCTCCTCTCAGACTTCTGCATCTCCAATCTGCTGGAGCAGGCCCACATCCTGGGGTGTGTGTCTCTGAAAGAGGAGCTGGAGTTTCAAGGACTAGGAGAGTGGGGAGGGGCCAGGAAACACTTGGCCCTGCAGTCAGAGCTCTCAGGAGTTGGGATTCTGTGTGGAGATGTTGGTGTTTATTCCCAGCCCTCAGGGGCTGCCCACTCTTCAGTCTTTGGGGGGAGGGCAGGTTGGGGGAGGAGGGGGAAGCATGAGCAGTGTCGGGGACTGGTGGGGAAGGAATAGAGTGGTAGGGAATGGCAGGCATGGGGGGAATTGCAAGGGGGTTGTGGGGAGAAGAAGGGAGGGTGGTGGGGGAACTGGTTGGGGGATGGGGTAGAATAGGAGGATGGGGAGGGATGGGGGAAATGCTGGGGGGGAATGGTGGCAGGTATAAGGGATGGGAGAGGCTGGTAGAGTGGGTATCAGGGAATGGCTTGGAGGAAATTTTGAAATTTTCCCAACTTCAATGCATCTAAATGATGCTACTGGATTTTGCCTCGTTATGAAAAGCATTAGAAGTTGTATGTTTAGGGCCAGGCGCAGTGGCTCACGCCTGTAATCCCAGCACTTTGGGAGGCCGAGGCGGGTGTATTACAAGGTCAGGAGATCGAGACCATCCTGGCTAACACGGTGAAACCCCGTCTCTACTAAAAATAAAAAAATTAGCTGGGTGTGGTGGTGGGCGCCTGTAGTCCCAACTACTCGGGAGGCTGAGGCAGGAGAATGGCGTGAACCCGGAAGGCGGAGCTTGCAGTGAGCCGAGATTGTGCCACTGCACTCCAGCCTGGGCGACACAGCGAGACTCCGTCTCAAAAAAAAAAAAAAGTTGTATGTTTAGGCTGATTTATTATTATTATTATTATTATTAATATTTCTGACTAAATGTCAGTGATTCTATTGCATTTTTAGGGTTTCAGGTCCTTTGACTACTCACTGGCAGCTGGACACTCATTCAAGGGCAAAAAAACCCACAACCCACAGTTCTGAAAACAATGTCAGCGAATTCATGGCTGCCCCTCTTCAGAGTCCACGCAGAGGGTTATGAAGCCTGGGTGGAGCAAAGTTAAAGAGGTGGGGAGGAAAGGGGGCCACCGGCTCACATTTGTGGGGCTCACAGGAGGGCAGTGGCAATGAAAGACCCCCAGCCCGCCTGGGCAGCTTTGCAGGGTTTACAGTTTAACAGGCTCAGTAAAGACCCCGTTCTTCAACTGTACAGTGGACGGAGGGAACGAACGAATTTTTTTTTTTGAGACGGAGTCTGGCTCTGTCGCCCAGGCTGGAGTGCAATGGTGCTTCTCGGCTCACTGCAAGCTCCGCCTCCCGGGTTCACGCCATTCTCCTGCCTCAGCCTCCGGAGTAGCTGGGACTACAGGCACCCGCCACCATGCCCGGCTAATTTTGTATTTTTAGTGGAGACGGGGTTTCGCCGTGTTAGCCAGGATGGTCTCAATTTCCTGCCCTCGTGATCCGCCGGGCGTGGCCTCCCAAAGTGCTGGGATTACGGGCGTGAGCCACCGCGCCCGCCCACGAACGAATATTTCAAAGACACACGGCAGACGTTACTCTTGATGGGTCCCAGAGCAAGCTCGATTCTTATTCATCCTTAAGAATGGTGAAAAAAAAAAAATGGAATGCAGACTGTGGACAAACTGGAGAATTTTTCTTTAATCCCTGGGGAATTTTTCTTTAATCCTGTCCTTTCTTTTTTTTTTTTAATTTTTTTGGGGACGGAGGCTCACTGTTGCCCAGGCTGGAGTGCAGTGGCATGATCTCAGCTCACTGCAAGCTCCACCTCCCAGGTTCAAGCGATTCTCCTGCCTCAGCCTCCCAAGTAGCTAAGACTAAGGGTGCCTGCCACCATGCCTGGCTAATTTTTGTAGAGACAGGGTTTCATCATGTTGGTCAGGCTGGTCTCAAACTCCTGACTTCAAGTGATCTGTCCTCCTCAGCCTTCCAAAGTGCTGGGATTACAGGCATGAGCCACCTCACCCGGCCTCTTTAACCCTATCCTAACTTTTGTTTTCTTTTGGGAATCAGGAGATGTCACATTTACCCAAATGAGTGCTAGGAAGAGGCATCCAAGTTCCACTTCCTAATTACCCTGGGAACTTGAGACAGCACACGCCTATTCAAATCATTTCCCCAGGGAGGACCGAGGCAGGGGGAGGCCCGGGGACAAATGTCATCCTTTCTGGGGGTGACCTGGAAGTGGCTGCTCAGAGAACTTCTGTTCTGGGGTGTTGGCTGCACAGTTCCGGCATTTGTAGTTGCAGAATGAGGTGCCCTAGTAGAAGAGCAAAATCCCCAAACCAAAGTTAGAGCATCCGATTTTGGTTCCTTAACCATCTGCAGGGAAATTTTTTAGTTTGCCACATACTCAAAAAGAAACAGCAAGGGAGGAAAGGCGATTTCCCGTGACCAAGCCGTCGGGGACAGCCATTCCAGGCTTCATCCTGAGTGCTCAAGGGCCCAACCTCGCAGGGCCTTACCCTCCTCCAGCAGCTTCCTGGGGTGGCCTCACGCGAGCCTGGTGACTGACTCTTAAACAGACTGGTGCCTACATTATACCCCAAAAGAGGGGATGTGTGTCACCCCAGAGGTATAGGAATGAGCCCAAGACACCTGGGCCGGGGGCCACAGGGTCGGCAGAGAGCCCAGGTGGATGCTCACTCCAGTTCTTGGTCCCTTTAATCATGGCCTAAGGCTCCCTACGCTTTTGGAAGGAGACCTTAGCTTTCGGAAGGATAGATGGTGTTCAGCAAACTCTTGTTAAACTGATGAAGCAGGGTTATTTCCATAGCTTGCTAATTCCAAAGAGAGTAATTATTTACTTAAAGAAGCTCTTAGGCCGGGCGCGGTGGCTCACGCCTGTAATCCCAGCACTTTGGGAGGCCGAGGCGGGCGGATCACGAGGTCAGGAGATCGAGACCATCTTGGCTAACACGGTGAAACCCCGTCTCTACTAAAAATACAAAAAATTAGCTGGGCGTGGTGGCGGGCGCCTGTAGTCCCAGCTACTCAGGAGGCTGAGGCAGAAGAACTTTGTGAACCCGGGAGGCAGAGCTTGCAGTGAGCCGAGATAGCGCCACTGCACTCCAGCCTGGGCGACAGAGCGAGACTCCATCTCAAAAAAAAAAAAAAAAAGCAGTTCTTAGACTGTCATTTCAATGGTGAATGCCCCCTTGACATGAATTGATTTGGGTACCTTTAGAAAATAGTGGAGGAAGCTGGGTGCAGTGGCTCCCGCCTGTAATCCTAGCACTCTGGGAGGCCGAGGTGGGCAGATTGGTTAAGCCCAGAAGTTCGAGACCAGCCTGGGCAACACGGTAAAACCCCATCTCTACAAAGAAAATACAAAAATTGGCCAGGTGTGGTGGCACATGGCCACCTGTAGTCTCAGCTACTCAATAGGCTGAGATGGGAGGATCGGCTGAGCTTAAGAGGTCGAAGCTGCAGTGGGCCATGATTGTGCCACTATACTCCAGTCTGAGTGACAATGACGCCCCATCAAAAAAAAAAAAAAAGAAGGAGGCCGGGCGCGATGGCTCATGCCTGTAATCCCAGCACTTTGGGAAGCCGAGGCAGGTGATCACGAGGTCAGGAGTTCAAGACCAGCCTGGCCAAGATGGTGAATCCCTGTCTTTACTAAAAATACAAAAAATTAGCTGGGCGTGGTGGTGGGCACCTGTAATCCCAGCTACTCAGGAGGCTGAGGCAAAGAATTGCTTGAACCTGGGAGGCGGAGGTTGCAGTGAGCCAAGATTGCGCCGCTGCACTCCAGCCTTGGCAACAGAGTGACACTCTGTCAAGGAAAGAAAGAAAGAAGAAAGGGAGGAAGGAAGGAAGGAAGGAAAAGAGAAAGAAAGGAAGGGAAGGGAAAAGAAAGAAAAGAAAAGAAAAAAAAAGAAAAGAGGGAAATTGAAAGTTGGTAGTTATGGAAAATCACCTACATTGCAATCATGCATGGATGGGATTTAACGTGTTAAAACAACTGATTAACCACAGAGGTGCAACGAGACCCCGAATTTGTGAATCCACTGATTGTTTAAATTCTTGCTACCCAAGACAGAGAACACAGGGGATCTGGCAGTTATGGGGCTCATCAGACCCCTTATTTAGTCTTCAGATGGGAAGCCCCACCCCACCCTGCCCTGGAAGAGCCGCCTTCTTGGGGAGTTGCTTTCACGGACCCAGCTCCAGGGAAGATGGGTGGCCTGGATTCCTTCACTGCTACTCACCCAACTCAGCCCTCCAGGACCTCTCGAGGCCTTACAGCACCCCCGAGTTTGGAAATTCTACTTGTAATTGGGTTTATTAATTACAGTTCATGCTTCAGGTGAATAAGACACAAATACAATTGGGCTGCCCCGCACATAACCTGGGTAAGAAGAACAAAGTCAGAGTTGGTCACTGAAACAACTCCCAGAGACAAACAACAGCAGGGGTTGAGAGTGGATTCTTTTTTGGGGTAGGGGCAGGGGACAGGGTCTCGCTCTGTCACCCAGGCTGGAATTCAGTGGTGCAATCATGCTCACTGCAGCTTCAATCTCCCAGGCTCAAGCGATCCTCCCACCTCGGCCTCCTGAGTAGCTGAGATCACAGGCACACGTCACCATGCCTGGCTAATTTTTAAATTTTTTATAGAGATGGGGTCTCACTATGTTGTCCAAGCTGGTCTCAAACTGTTGGGCTCAAGTGATCCTCCTGCTTTGGCCTCCCAAATTGCTGGAGTTACAGGCAAGAGCCGCCGCTCCTACACACACACACATATACACATACACACACACACACATATTTTATATATATATATAACGTATATATATAGAGAGAGCCAGGTTTTTGATTGGCCTGGACTGGGTGGAGGTCTGGCCTTGAGTTTCTTTCATGTTCACACTTGGTGAGGCCAGGGGGTGGCCAAAGACCCTCAGTCTTTTTCTTTTTCTTTTCTTTTTTTTTTTTTTTGAGACAGGGTCTCAGTCTGTCACCCAGGCTGCAGTGCAGTGGTGCAGCCTTGGCTCACTGTAGCCTTGACCATCTGGGCTCAAGTGATCCTGCCACCTCGGCTTCCCAAGTAGCTGGGACTACAGGCAGACACCACCATGTCCAGCTATTTATTTATTTTTGATATTTTGTAAAGACAGAGTCTCATATTGCCCAGGCTAATCTCGAACTCTTGGACTCAAGTGCTCCTCCTGCCTCGGCCTCCCAAAGTGCTGGGATTATAGGCATGAGCCATGGCCCTCTGCCGGGCTCCAATCTTCAGCCCCGCAAATGCACTTCAAATTCACATATTAAATAAAGGAATCTTGCTTATTATGGCAATGAGAATTCAAGACAGGTTCCTCCGACTCTTCCAGACAGATGGCCCTACCATAAGCTTCTCCAGTGTGGACATGCCAGAGCCAGCCTCAGCTCTGAGCCCAGCCCTGGGCCACAGTCCTGTGTGGGCAGTTACTTATTACGAAGCATGACACAGTGAAACTGGAGGTGTATGGACGGGACAGATGAGACTTGGGGTGGATGGCCCACTTACTCATTCACTCATTCATTCATTCACTTAGTTGAATGTTCTGAGAGCTGCCCAGGGCTTCCTACCATGGAGAGTGAGCATGGTCTCCACCCTCTCCAGGCCATGGGCAGCCCTGGGGAGAAGGAACCAGCCAGGAGGACCAAAGCCTCTGGCAGAGAACTGGGTGGCGAGAGGAGGCCTGGCATTCTCTGCTCACGACAGTTCAGGAGCGCAAGTGAGTTGACCCATGATCATTTTTATTGATTGATTGATTGATTTAGAGACAGAGTCTCGCTCTGTCACCCAGGCTGGAGTGTAGTGGTGCGATCTAGGCTCACTGCAACCTCTGCCTCCTGGGTCCAAGCAATTTTCCTGCCTCAGCCTCCCAAATAGCTGGGACTACAGGTGTGCATCAACATGCCTGGCTAATGTTTGTATTTTTAGCAGAGACCGGGTTTCACCACGTTGGCCAGGCTGGTCTCAAACTCCTGACCTCAAGTGATCTGCCCGCCTCGCCCTCCCAAAGTGCTGGGATTACAGGCGTGAGCCACCGTGCCTGGTCCCCAGTGTTATTTTAATTATATGGGGGTAGATATCATTTTTACCCATGGCAATTGATCGTGGAGCCCAGAGTTAAACCACCTTTCACATACTGAGGAAAGACGTGCTGATCCTTCCACAGTATTACAGTGACAGCTTCCAAAAGACCGCCCTGCGCCTTTCTTCTGGATTATCGTAGCACCCCCCAGGACACGCTGGCCTCGTGGTCCTCACCAGCACTGGCTGCCTTCTCGAAGCTCCCTTGGGGTAGGGCAGGCCAACTTATTTCCGCTCTACAAAAGGGGAAACCCAGGGCCAGGAGGTACAGAAGTGCCTTCCTAAGAGCATATGGTTAGTCATGAGTTGAGTTCTGCTTTTTCGATTTCTGGTGGAGAATTCTCTTGCTCTAGTGATTCCTCATGGGTTCATTTTTCCTAGGGAGCTCATCACCATTATTTTTGGGGGGGCCTCTTAGCAAGAAGAGCTGGGGGTTTATCCTGTGGTGTCCTTCATGCTCCAGGCACGAAGCCACTGTGGCAGGCCAGGGGCCCATTTGGAGGTGGATATCATGGGTTTATCATGAATTTGCCTGAAGTTCAACAGATATTTATTGGCTGGAAGAAAGTGGAGATTAAATAGAAGGTTACTTTTGATAGAATACAAGCTGTCAATCAAACTTTACAGTGGCCGCCCCATCTCAGAGTAAAACCAAAGTCCTGTCAGGACCCAAAAAGCCATGGATGTCCGGCTCCCCACGCCCCTACCCCACCCTTGTGTCTATCCTCTGCGCCTCTCTCCCCGCGCACAGGCTGCAGGCACACTGGCCTCGCGGAGTGCTCACCAATTTCAGGGCCTCTGGCCAGGCTGTTCCCTCCGCCTGGGCGCTCTCCCCGCTGGTCCTGCAGGTCTGCCCCCTTCTCTCAGGTCTACATTCACAGGGTACCTCCTCCACTGCCCTCCTTGGCCTCTTGGAAATGCACTCTTTGTCCAGAATCACCCCACTTGGCTCTGACTGGAAGGAAGCGGGGAGAAGGCACACAGATACCTGGGGAGGAGTGTTCTGGGCAGAGGGAACAGCAGGTGCCAGGGCTGTGAGGAGCGAGTTAGCATGGGTCCACTAAGACTTCCTGGAGGCCAGCGTGCTGGAGCAGGTGATTGAGGGGAAGCACAGGGCCTGAGGTGACCATCACGGTCCCCATGGCTCTTCCGGAGACTCCACCACTGCGAGCAGCTCAGCAAAAGCTGCCCTTTGGGAACAGCAGTGACATGGCCAGAGCCACCTTGGCACACAGACCATGCTCCGTGGGTGCCACGTGCCGTTTTCTCTCCACTGGTTCTGAAGTGGAGTTTTTAAAAAAGGACTAGACATGTTTTCATGGCATTTGGAGTTGACACTGAACAAACCTAATATGTATCCATTTAAAAACTAGATCAGCATTTTGAGAGGCCGACGCAGGCGGATTACTGGGGTCAGGAGCTCGAGACCAGCCTGGCCAGCATGGTGAAACCCCGTCTCTACTAAAAATACAAAAATCAGCCAGGCGCGGTGGCAGGCATCTGTAATCCCAGCTACTTGGGAGGCTGAGGCAGGAGAATCACTTGAACCCAGGAGGTGGAGGTTGCAGTGAGCCAAGATCACACCACTGCACTCCAGCCTGGGTGACAGAGGAAGACTCCGTCAAAACAACAACAACATCAAGCCAGGCACAGTGGCTCACACCTGTAATTCTAGCACTTTGGGAGGCAGAGGCAGGCAGATCACTTGAAGCCAGGAGTTCGAGATCACCCTGACCCCCATGGCAAAACCCCCTATCTCTACTAAAAAAAAAAAAATAGTCAGGTGTGGTGGCGCACATGGGAGGCGGAGGTTGCAGTGAGCAGAGGTCGTGCCACTGCACTCCAGCCTGGGCAACAGAGTGAGACCCTGTCTCAAATAAACAAACCAGATCAATAGGGCCTGCCTATTGGGCACCCACCATCACTTCCGTGGCAGCCACTAGATGAAGGGTGATGCCCCATCGCCCCCTTGCTCTGCCTCAGGGGTGGAGGCACCTAATGATTTCCAGTGTTTGGTGTTATTCCTCTGGAAGAGTCCCAGATGTGGGGTCACTGGGTTGAGAGGGATTCGCCTCTGTTTTGCGCACTCAGGACGCTTGTGTTATCAGTTGCTGTCCACAGCTGCGTGCCGATTTTCACTCCCCCCAGCTCCCACTTGCTGGAACCGAGAGTCAACTGTGGTCTGTTCATGACACAAGATAATGTCCCATGGTGGTTCAAATTTGCCTGATGTTCAACATGTTTATTGGCTGGAAGAAAGTGAAGATCAAATATGAGGTAATTTTGATAGAATACAAGCTGTCAATCAAACTTTACAGTGGGTGCCCCATCTCAGACTAAAGTCCTGTCAGGACCCAACAGGCCATGGATGTCCGGCTCCCCATGCCCCTACCCCACCCTCGTGTCTATCCTTCACGCCTCTCTCCCTGCGCACGGGCTGCAGGCACATTGGCCTCGCGGAGTGCTCACCGACTACGGGGCCTCTGGCCGGGCTGTTCCCTCTGCCTGGGCGCTCTCCCCGCTGGTCCCGTGGGTCCGCCTCCTTCTCTCAGGTCTACATTCACAGGGCACCTCCTCTGCCGCCTTCCCTGGCCTTTCCCTCCAAGCCTCCGCTCTCCCTCCCCTGCCACTACTTTCTCTGTAGCTCTCATAGATTCACTTGTGGTGATCTGCTCTGTCTCCACCCACGAGAAAGTAAGCTCCGAAAGGCCAGGCATGCGGTTGGTTTTGTGCTGGTGGACAGCTGGGGGGTGGGGTGTGCCCATCAAGCAGCTATAGACTGAATAAGCACGGGGAAGGTGGGAGGGGTCGCTTCCGTCCTGCAGCCTGTGACCCTGCAGACTTGTCCTCAGCCTCGGGAGATGAGGGAGGGTACCGCATGTGCCTCTGTTCATGGTGGGATGCATAGTGCAATGTTGACAAATTATATAATTTCCGTACTTTTCAAACATTTCGTTTCATTAATCCAAGACTTAATTTGGACCCAATAATTTCCCCCCTCCTAATTTCCAATGTGCAGGGAGGACCAGGGCTCACTTCCTTGGCTGTTGCCACATGTGATGAGTTGGGCCCTCCAAGGGCCCACCAACCACTGGCATTCCTGGCTGAGTGGAGCGGGCTGCTGAGGGCTGGGGCTGAGTTGCTTGGGATTAGGTTGGGGTTGGGGGCCACAGAGGGGCTATTCTGAGCCTGCAGGTCGGGGACAGTGATGAGACAGAGCGGTGCAGCCTCTTAATGGGATTTTAAGGAAGGCATGAGGTGTTCACAGTGGGCTTCGTGAGTTTTGCTTCATCCCAATCCTCTTCCCGGTCTCCCATGATGCCTTCAGCAGAAGATGCTTTTTCTTAGGAGTATGATGGAGTTGGATCTATTTTGAGAAGGCATTAAAGGTCGAGGTGGGCCAGGTGCGGTGGCTCACGCCTGTAATCCCAACACTTTGGCAGGCCGAGGTGAGTGGATCACCTGAGGTGAGGAGTTTGAGACCAGCCTGACCAACATGGTGAATCCCCGTCTCTACTAAAAAAATACAAAAATTAGCCAGGCGTGGTGGTGGGCACCTGTAATCCCAGCTACTCAAGAGGCTGAGGCAGGAGAATTGCCTGAACTTGGGAGGCTGAGGTTGCAGTGAGCCGAGATCATGCCATCGCACTCCAGTCTGGGCAACAGAGCGAGACTCCGTCTCAAAAATAAAGGAAAGAAAGAAAGGAGGGAAGGAAAGAAGGAAGGAAGGAAGGAAGGAAGGAAGGAAGGAAGGTCGAGATGGGTGTGGGGCTCCAGGCAAAGCTGCCTGTAGGATGCCAGCCACGTCCAAGATTCATGTTCTCCCAAAAGATTTCGGGAAAATGCCAGAGGGGGTGGGGGTGTGTGTGTGTGTGTGTGTGTGTGTGTGTGTGTGTGTGTGTGTGTGTGTGTGTTCGCGCGCGTGCGTGCGCGTGCGCATGTGTGCACATGTGTGCATACAAATCCCAGAATGGGTTCCCTAAAATGAGGATGGCTGGGGGCAGTGGCTCACGCCTGTAATCCCAGCACTTTGGGAGGCTGAGAAACGAGGATCATTTGAGCCCAGGAATTCCAGACCAGCCTGGGCAACGTAGAAGGACCCTGTCTCTATGAAAAAAAAAGTAGTTGGGCATATGGTGACACACATGGTGACACACACTTGTGTTTTCAGCTATTCAGGGGGGTGAAGAGGGAGGACTGCCTGAGCCTGGGAGGTCAAGTCTACAGTGAGCTATGATTGCACCACTGCACTCCAACCTGGGTGACAGAGTGAGACCCTGTCCCAGAAAAAAAAAAAAAAAAGGGTATCTTCATCTCCCTGAGTGGTCCACAGAGAAAATCAGAACTGGTTTTCTTCTAATTGATTGTTATTATTATTATTTTTGCGACAGAGTCTGGCTCTGTCACCCAGGCTGGAGTGCAGTGGCACAATCTTGGCCCACTGCAACCTCCGCCTCCCATGTTCAAGTGATTCTCCTGCTACAGCCTCCCAAGTAGCTGGGATTACAGGCGCGGGCCACCACGCCCAGCTAATTTTTTGTATTTTTAGTAGAGACGAGGTTTCACCATGTTGGTCAGGCTGGTTTTGAACTCCTGACCTCAAGTGATCTGCCTGCCTCCGCCTCCCAAAGTGCTAGGATTACAGGCATGAGCTACGGTGCCCGGCCTCTAATTAATTATTTTTATTTTAATTTTTTTGTAGAGACGAGGTCTCACCTTGTTGCCCAGGCTGGTCTCAAAATCCTGGCCTCAAGCGATCCTCCTGCCTCAGCCTCCCAAAGTGCTGGGATTACAGGTGTGAGCCAGCTCGCCTGCTAGAACTGTTTTTCTGTGGCCGGGAACCCCAGCCTCTTACCTTCCCTGTCATCACTGCCCTCTCCTCCCCTCTCGAATATCCCGAGTGAGGGGTTTGCACACCCACGCCCACCTCGACCTTCCTTCCTTCTTTCCTTCCTTCCCTCCTTTCTTTCTTTCCTTTATTTTTGAGACGGAGTTTCACTCTGTTGTCCAGGCTGGAGTGCAGTGGCGTGATCTCAGCTCACTGCAACCTCAGCCTCCCAGGTTCAGGCAATTCTCCTGCCTCAGCCTCTTGAGTAGCTGGGATTACAGGTGCCCGCCACCACGCCTGGCTTGCTCTGCCTCCCCACCCCCATTTCCTCTGCATTTGTTTACAAGCATCCCTGGCCAGAGAAGGGCACCAGTAGCTTGCTTCTTTGCTGGCGACCTCTGCTGTCAGCCGGGGTCTACTTCAAGGACAAGATGGGCTTCCCAGCCCAGCTGCCCCAGTGTGCACTCACGACAGAGCGGGGTGCTTTGGCACCACGACCACCCCAGCTCCCTGAACCCCCTTCGACATCTTCATCAGCTCTTTTAGTCTAAAATGGTGTTTTCAAACTTCAGGTCATGAATCAACAGTAAGCTTAGAGGGTCATGGCCAGCATTAAAAAATAAACAGAATGGAAGGTATCGGAGTGCGCCGCAGGTTTGAGATGTTCTGTTGTTACGTGTGTGTACACACACAGGTTATGAACAACTGGGTTACCATGTAAAATGTATTCAAAGGTTCAGAAGCCACTTGTTGGAACAATTAGTAAAAGTGATTCTGCCGTGCATCAGGGTCTGCCCCCCAAGGCTGGGCTCACACCTGTAATCCCAGCACTTTGGGAGGTTGAGGTGGGTGGATCACCTGAGGTCAGGCATTCAAGACCAGCCTGCCTAACATGGTGAAACCCCGTTTCTACTAAAAATATAAAAAATTAGCCAGGCGTGGTGGTGCCTGCCTGTAATCCCAGCTACTCAGGAGGCTGAAGCAGGAGAATGGCTTGAACCTGGGAGGTGGAGGTTGCAGTGAGCCCAGATCGCGCCATTGCATGCCAGCTTGGACAACAAGAGTGAAACTCTGTCTCAAAATAAAATAAAACAAAACAAATCAAAACCAAGGTCCCCACCCCCCACCCCCAGGCCACGTGTAGCATGTTTGAGTGAGAGAAGTTGCCAGCACCCTTCAGCCCAAGTTGACCCACAGGGGCCAGTGGTTTTTGTGTGGGAAGGCGCCACCTGAGGCACAGACCATCACATTCAGGGAGAGTTATAAGAAAACCCCTTTCCTAGCCCTGAAGCCCCCGGCACTCTGCCATGAATACCTTTTCCTTCTCACTGAAAGACAAACAGGATGGCCTTCTGAGCTGTTGCATGTCTGTGAGTCACTTGAGTATCTGCATGCACTTCTCCCAAAAATGCAGCAAGCAGAACATGTAATGCTACATCAACTCCTGTGAGAAATGCGTCCAAAGATGGTGTCAGTTTGTTGTTGGACGTTGCCATAGGGAACAGAGATCTGCCTTTGAGGTACAGCGAGGAGAGAGCTCTCTTTCCCACCCATCACTACTGCCCTGGGGCTCTAACTGTAGGGGCGAGAACACCCGCCCCCAACCCCCAAAGAAGTTGCCCTGCTTGGGGCAAATTTCTTTGTCCTGTCCCCCTTCAATTCCCCACAGCAGAGGATCTTCAGAACTGCTCAACTGGAGAAGAAAAAGGAGGACGAGGGGAGGGAGAAAAAGGGAGGGAATAGGTCTCACCAGCAGAGGGCTCAGCCTGGTTGTGCCTGACTTCATTCTGAATGTTGCTTTCTAATACTAGGCTGGAGCATGAAAGGAGCCGCAGAAAACCCTCTCATGGGTCTTTGGACCTTCTGCCTTGCTTCTTCTTTCCTTTTCTTTCTTTCTTTTTTTTTAAAAATTATTTGTTTATTTATTTTTATTTTTTTGAGACAGGGTCTCGCTCTGTTGCCCAGACTAGAGTCCAGTGGTGCCATCATGGCTTACAGCAGCTTCAACCTCATGGGCTAAAGCGATCCTCCCGCCTCAGCTTCCCAAAGTGCTGGGACCACAGGCATGAGCCACCATCCTACTTTTTTTTTTCCTTTTCCAGACAGAGTCTTGCTCTGTCGCCCAGATAGGAGTGCAATGGCACAATCTCAGCTCACTGCAACCTCCGCCTCCTGGGTTCAAGTGATTCTCTTGCCTCAACCTCCCAGGTAGCTGGGATTACAAGCACACTCCACCACGCCCGGCTGATTTTTGTATTTTTAGTAGAGACGTGGTTTCACCATGTTGGCCAGGATGGTCTCGAACTCCTGACCTCAGGTGACTTGCCTGCCTGGGGCCTCCCAAGGTGCTGCGATTACAGGTGTGAGCCACCATGCCCGGTCCATGTCCCGCTTCTTTTAAAACAACCAAAAATAGTCCAGCCTAGGGAAGGGGAGTCTTTCCTGATTTTGGCAAAGTTAAACCAGACCCTAGGTAACACACAGCATAAGGCAGGCGTTGGGAGCGGGCCCCAGTCGACAGGGTGCCAGGACTGTGGGCTAAGCAGGGCTGGGGACATGGGAGGCCTCGGTGCCTGTGCTATGGGAAGTGGTTGGGACCCTGAGCCTGAGGTCAGTAACATCCCAACTCCTGACAGGCAAGAAAGGGCACCTGAGGCTCCCAAGGGGAGTCCACCATGGGGGCGAAGGAGACCGCTGGAGTCCAGAGGTCCCTGTGAGGGATGGCCAAGGCGGGCCTGTCACCTCTAAAAGAGCTGTGCCTGTGGCGCAGATGGGGGTGCCACTGTGGCCTGGTGAGTGTGGCTGTAGAAAAAGCACCTGTTGGGCTAATGGAGCCAGAGACATGGTCCAATGTCTCTGATGTCCAGATAGACCTCCAGCAGCCAGGTCGGACTATCTGGGGTTCTGGAACGTTCCATGGGTGAAGCTGTAGGAGGAGATGCTGGACTTCCTGCCTCCACTCACATGAGTCACTGGAGCAATACAAGAAGGCAGACTGGCCTTGGCTACTCACACTGGTCTCAGCTCTGGGGTAGGGCTCTTTATAAGCCTTCTCGAGAAGTGTAAAATGCAAAGTCCTTTCTGTCTCCTCACCGCTGACTTGCAAACTCCAGCGAAGGCCTCACCCCTCAGCTGGCCCAGAGCCTCCCAGAAGTCCTCCCTTCGCTTCACACCTCGCCAGGCCCAGTCAGGCTGGGTGCCGCCTTGGTGGGCCCAGGTGAATCACTGATGTCACCACTGATGCCTTTGGGGCAGAAGGCAGAGGCCTCGGCAGAAATGCGCAGGCCCCAGCGGCCTGGTGGAGGGTGCAGGGGGCGCAGGGGCAGCCAGGACCGCCGAGGACGCTGTGGGCACGTGGCAAACTGGCCACCCTGTCCACCCGTGAGCAAGACACCACTCCGGGGCGTGGGAGGGTCCCCGGGAGGGAGAAAGGAAAGTGCCACCAAACTAATGTGGAGCCCTGCCCTCTGCACAAGAAAGGGGCCCCACGGCCTGAGTCACCCTCAGCCCCACCTGCGTGTGCGCGAGGGTGCGTGGCCTGGTACGCGTGCGCACGGTGTTGGTAAGCGTGTGTGCGCGTGTCCGCGTGAGGGGAATGTGACCGTCGTGTATGCGTCGGCGACAGTGCGGGGGGCCGCATGTCGGACCAGTGCGTGTGCGTAGAGGTCGCGTGTGGCCATGGGCACACGGGCGGGCACGCACGGGGGCTGCGTATGCCGGCGTGGGGGGCGCGGGCGAGGTAGCCGCGGGGAGGAGCGGCGCCAGCACTTCTCGGCCCCCACGCGGCCTGCGTGGCTTTTTGACCCGGAAAGGCGGGGACGCGGGGACGCGCGGCGGCGGGGGCGGCGGGGGCGGCGCAGAGCGAGGAGGCCCGCGGGGCGCGCGGCGGGGACGGGAGGGAGGCGGGGGGCGCCCGGGGCCGTCCCCGCCCCGCGCCGCGGCGCCGCCGTTGCTAAGGCCGGGCGGGCGGCCGCCGGGCGCTAGGGCCCTTAGCAACGGGTCGCGGGCGCGCGCGGTGGCCGGCGGGCGCGTGGGGCCGGCGTCGCTCGCGGGCTCCTGCCGCTCCCACGCGCGCGGGCGGCGGGGGCGGGGCGGCGAGCGCGCCGGGGATTTCCAGCGCGCGAGAGGAAGTGCCTGCGCGGGGCTGCGTGAGGGAGCGAGGGAGCGAGGGAGCGCGGCGCGGCCGCCGCGTGCGCGAGCCGGAGTTGCAGCCCAGCCGGGACTTTCCAGCCGGCGGCAGCCGCGGCGGCCGCCGGCTCTTCCCCGCCCCCCGCCATGGGGCAGCCCGGGGAGCAGAACGCTGCGGACCGCGGCGGAGGACGCGCCCGGCGCCCCTGAGCCGGCCGAGCGGCGACGGACCGCGAGGTAAGGGGCCGCGGCGAGCGGGCGGGCCTCCGGCGCGCGGCCGGGCGCCTCCATCCTCGTCGCCTCCATCCCGCGCCCTGGGCGGCGGGGCCCGGGGGCCTCGGGGCTGCCCGGCGCGGGCCCGGCGCTGCGCAGGCCTGGCCCGTCCCGGCGGCGACGGCGGGGCGCGGCTTCAGCCTGGCCCCGCGCCCCAGCCGGGCTGCCTCCCGCCCCCGGACGCCTCAACTTCGGCAAACTTTGTCCCGGAGGCCGGGCTCCGGGCCCGAGGGGGCTGGGGCGCCCGCAGCTTTTCAGGAAACGGGGCGCGCAGGCCTCGCCACGGCCGTGACCCCCGCGGGCGTTGAGGACCCGGCACCCCGTGGCGCCGCGGGTTTCACGCGGGGGGACGGGCGGCTCAGGGGCTGCGTGGCCGAGCGCGCTGCCCGGGCCGGCCGGGGGGGCCCGGGCGTTATTGGAAAGTTAGTCCTGAGTCATTCCGCCTCAGAGGCGCCTCCGACCGCTTGGCGGGCGGCGCGGGGGTCCGGGCATGGGCAGAGGGCGCGAATGCCCCTCGCGCGGCCGCCGAGGGCCGGCGACTCCCGGGGCACCGGGCGGCTCCGGGCCGCTGGCTCTGCGTCTTCCCCGCGGGCGCCAGGCGGCTCTCGGCGGGCTGGCCGTTTCCACGCCGCCAGCCAGCTCCGTGTGGGGACTTCGGTCTAGTATTTGGACCCGAGGAGAGAATTCTGTGTGGAAAATTCTCTCTCTTCGATTGGAAACAGTAACGAACTGGAAACGGATGAGGTGTTATGGACGTGCTTGGAAATCCAAGAAACCTTCAGATTACGAGCCGTTGACGGGACCAGTTGTATTTCACATTTTTCGAATTAAACTCAGAATCAGTCTTCAGAATGACATGTGATGCGTGATGCGTGGTGTGTGTGTGCCTGTGTGTGTGTATGGATATAATTCATTCATTTTTGTGGCGTCAGAAAGGTTATGTCGAGCGTTGTAGCGGCTTCTTAATTTACATTCACAGCATACAACTGAAGAGGAGCCATTATTTATTTTTTTTCCTAGCATTTGCTGCGACTACACACTGCCGGAGCGTTTGGAAATGTTTGCTGTTACCCTGTATGTGTCTATAAAATTCTTACTGTAGGGAATGGCCAAGTGGACCATCAGTTCGTCCTGAGATCTTCTCATGTCTCTTACGTCTTTGAAAATGGCCTGTGAAAAGACTGCATCACATGTAGGATGTCTGGCAAAATAGTGTACAGCGTTCTTTTCTCAAATGAGAGGAAATGTGTACCTTTTCGCCGCGTTGTGACAATGTAAATGTTAAGAATTAGTCTAAAGATGAAAATTCTTTGGCCAAAACAAGATAAGCCTTATCGATATGAAAACTGGAAAATATCACATGGGACTGGAAATCCTGTGAGTGGGTGCTCATGACGGAAACCCTGACAGACCTTGGATTCCAGCATCGCTGGTGAAAATCAGACCTTATCATGGATAAGGGTTAAGATGTAAGGTGTCTCACCCAGACGCCATCTGTTCCAGCTGTCAATGCAGAAGCCAGGAAAGGAGAGAGAGCTGGCCAGGGAGAATTCCAGCTTTTTTTTTTTTTTTTTTTTTTTTCTTTGAGACATTCATGTGAATTTCTCTGCTAGGGGAAAGAAGACTAATTATTTTCCTTGGATGCTGTCCCTTCTTTTGGAATTAATAAGATGGCTTCACTCAGTGAGAGGCTGTAAAGACATTTCACTGGAAACAGGCAGTAACAGTGGCCAGTTGTTTCTGTTAATACCATCAAAATGTCCCTACTCTTGTTTGTGCCTTGAAGAAAGTCCTTCATTTAACTGAGATATCTGAGCTTGCGTTGCGGATTCTGATTCTCTAAATACTCCTGCAAGAATCCCTTTAATTTTTCACTGTGCAACTCAAGAAGGACCTTTCTAGGGTATTGTCAGGATACGTATGCTAATGATATTGTCAGGTTAGATGAGAATGATTGATCACTCCCTTAAAATCCTTTTTTATGATGTTAAAGCTGTACTTTAAGAAAGATAAAACTGCCACTGTGGCGTTGCAAGTCTGAGCTAGCTCAAGCAAACAAAGGAAATTGCGTTAAATTTGCCCAGCTCTATTTTCTCATCTTCATATAGCAAGACTCTCCAAACAGCAAGTGATCTAACCTATCAAGTATTATGCAATAGCTGAATTTCCTCGCAGTGGTCAGTTTAAAGAACTGTTAACTTAGCAGAGGCGACGTCTCGTGGCCAAGGCCCTCAGGGTCCACTCCATGGAATCAGGACCCCTTGCTGCTGCTTTGCGAGTGTTCTTGGAGGAAGAAAAGTCACTTGGTGTTCTTTTTTTGCATGGAGGAGTCATAATAACTGACTTCAGATACAGAGAAAGTGGGAAGAGTGAGAAAGGAGGTGGTGAGGCCAGAGGATTTGGAAGGCTACCAGAGAGAGGCAGCCGAGGTCTGATTGTGGAGATGATGCTTAGACTTGCTTTGAGCAGGAGTGATGAAGCCAGAATGAGGGAGGCCCAGACGCCCGAGAGAGGTACAGGGGATAGGTGCCATGTGGTTTGCACCACCTCAGCAGGCTTTAGGTCCCAAAGACGCGAATGGAAATAGAAGAAAATGCAGTTTTAAACAGAAAAGAAAAAAAAAAAAACTGAGAAAATGTTATGTGTGCTTGTGTAAAATTTATTATTCATAATTAAAATACAAAATGGCTTTCTCATTTGAGAAAGCCTTTATTGACTAAGTTCTGCACAACACTATTCCAGGAAAGGGGGTGGGGAGACAGACCACCCTAGGGAGAAGGCAGAGTTTTTTACTATTAAGGATAATACCTTTTTTTTTTTTTTTTCTTTCGGTGAAGCTTATTGTCGGCCAGTACAGATGATTTGGAGTAGGCTGGCAGGTAGTGGGATGTCATAAATGCTGATGCCTGTTGGTTTCTATCAACTTTAGGAATCAGGTTGGAATCGATGCTGCATTCTGTATTCCTCGAGATAAGTGGATCGTTAATTGGGACTTGGGAGTCTTTTTCTCATTTAATTAATGTTCAGTTAATGTGCCCTGAGTTCTCATAATGTTCTGGTTACCGTGCTGGGAAGAGTGAGACACAACACCCGTCTGCTAGGGTGTGATCTACAGGGATATAGGCCATCTTAGCCCCTGTGCACAGTGAGGGGACATGCCAGAAACCAACAGATACTTGACTGAGACAGACCAGGACAGGAGCTTGTGGCAGGAAGGATAAGGAAAAATGCAGATCTACCATCCTGCCCTCAGGGTGCTAACCACTCGGCGGAGAATACTTTCTCCCACCAGGAAGAAACCAGAAAGTCAAAATGTAGGATGAAATGAATTAGTGGATTGTGTAGAATTCTGGAAGTGTGGTGGGAATCCACCATAAGGGAAAGAAAGCTCTTGGTTGGCTGAGGTAGTTGGGTAAGTCTTCTGGGAAGCCGCGTTGAGTTGAGGCCCGGTGTCAGGAAAGCTCTGGTATAGTGGGGCCATCTGGCCCCTCTTACAGGGCCCCCTCCAACTTTGTTTTGGTAAGATGGGATCTGACAGCTTGCCATCCTGTCACTCCTTGCCAGTAGATGCAGTGCTGGCCGTGCTGCTGGTCATTGGGTTTCCAGTTGGGAAGTTGCATGTGCTGGCCTTTGGCTCTTGCCAGGGCCTTTTGTGACTGGGAGCTCATGTGGGTCACGCATACTGTACTGTGAGGGGCATGGTCTGTGGAGGGGAACAGAGCAGCGGACCCTAACCTGGGTGGCACCACTTTGCTGTCCCTACCATTTTTCATTGCAGGTTGAGTCTCAAAAGTGGCAGGGGAAGGGGTGTAAATGTTAAAAAGCCCCTTCCTAGCCTGGCATGCGCACCTGTGGTCCCAGTTACTCCAGAGGATGAAGTGGGAGGATCATTCTAGTCTGGGTAACACAGTGAGATCCCTGGCTCTAAAATAAATTTATTTATTTATTTTGTTTTATTTGAAACAATATAAATATAAATACCCAGGCTGGAGTACAGTGGCCCAATCTCGGCTCGCTGCAACCTCCGCCTCCTGGGTTCAAATGAGTCTCCTACCTCAGCCTCCCGAGTAACTGGGATTACAGGCGCCTGCCACCACGCTTGGCTTTTTTGTTTTTTTTGAGACAGAGTCTCACTCTGTCACCCAGACTGAAGTGCAGTGGCGCGATCTCGGCTCACTGCAACCTCCACCTCCTGGATTCAGGCGATTCTCCTGCCTCAGCCTCCTGAGTAGCTGGGGACCACAGGTGTGTGCCACCATACCTGGCTAATTTTTGTATTTTTAGTAGAGATGGGGTTTCACCATCTTGGCCAGGCTGGTCTCAAACTCCAGACGTCAAGTGATCCACCTGCCTCGGCCTCCCAAAGTGCTGGGATTACAGGCGTGAGCCACTGTGCCCAGCCTTCCCAGATGATTTTTGTATTTTTTAGTAGAGACAGGGTTTCGCCATGTTGGCCAGGCTGGTTTTGAACTCCTGACCTCAGGTGATCCACCCACCTCAGCCTCCCAAAGTGCTGGGACTACAGGTGTGGGCCACCACACTCGGCCTATTTGTTTTTTTGAGATGGAGTCTTGCTCTGTTGCCCAGGCTGGAGTGCAGTGGTGCAGTCTTGGCTCACTGCAGCCTCTGCCTCCTGGGCTCAAGCGATTCTCCTGCCTCAGCCTCCTAAGTAGCTGGGACTACAGGTGCCTGCCCCCATGCCCGGCTAATTTTGTATTTTTAGTAGAGAGTGGGTTTCACCCTGTTGGCCAAGCTGGTCTCAAACTCCTGACCTCAAGTGATCCACCCATCTCAGCCTCCCAAAGTGCTGGGATTACAGGCGTGAGCCACCGCACCCTGTCTTGGCTCTAAAATTAAAAAAAAGTCTTTTCCCCAACCTACTCCTCTGTCATCCATGTTTAAATGACCTAAGTCTCCTTAATTCTCAAGAACTGAAAAATTCGGGCCCTACATTTCATTTCACAATTTACTTTTTTACTAGGATTTGTTCCATGCTGATTTCGAGCATTAAAAAAAAAAAAATTAAATGGAGGCTATTTGGTGGTAACTTCTCATGAGGCCATTCTATCAAGAAAGATATGAGGATCTGCTGCTTTGACATTCTGATTTCTTTTCCAGTTGAAACACTGATTCTGTGGCAGAACCCAAAAGCGTATTTATTGGAAACTTGATTTCTTTAAGTGGAAAGAAAAGCTAAATTGATTAACCAAGTAGGGTAATATAATCTGTAAGGCAACAGTAGCATCAAAGTGGTGAAATGTGAATCTCTAGGAGTCATGAAAATTGTAATGAAGGTTTTCTGAGATTAATTTTGTGTTCTGGAAGGTTAATGCCCGTTAGGAGGCCTGCGTACACAAGGTAATGAGTTGCTTGTTCGGCCTTCCCTCCTTCCGCCAGGGCCAGGAACATGGTAAGCTCTGGGTCAGTGTTTGTGTCCAGATTCTGCAAGCTGGGGTGACAGGAGGGATGTGACAGATGCCCACAGTGGTTCCATGTGTTTAGAATGTGTGTCGGCACTTGGGTGTGCCTTGTAGCTGCCTCCTTTAACTGTGTGTTCCTGGAGGTCAGGCTTCCATCCACCCATTCTGGTAATGCTTAGCTCCAGGATTTGTTGCATTGGGGGGGTTCTTTGGTGGAAAGTTTCATTTGACAATGTAATTTTCTTGGATGCTTTTAATGACTTAAAAGCTGGAAGAACAGGAAAACTAGTTCTCTTGAGCTCTTTCATGTCCAGTAATTCCCAGAAATTATAACTTTATGCTGGAAATTAAACCTGCTATTTGAAACCTTATTATAGGGTGAATTAAGAGTTTAGGTTTCAGAGGCTTTTCTGTGTGACTTTCCCCTTAGTGGGAGGGGGTTTGGTATACCCATTAAGTTTTATCTTAAAATTTAATGCGAATTTTACATTGTACTCAGTAATGTGGCGGATTGTTTTAATATAAACTTACCTCGTTCCCTAAATCTTTTAAAACTGTTGATTCTCCAAAGATGTATTGTGTTTCTGGAATCCCACTGTGTATCCCTGGAGCTGTCCACCCCACAGCTGGAGAAGTGTGGCATGGTGGAGGATACCAACTTTGAGGATCTGAATTCCAGTCTGCCCTCTGTATTAAGTGGTAGAATGACCTTGGGCAGGCTGCTTGGCCCCGCTGAATTGATTTCCCTATCTATAAAATGGGGCTACTAGCACCAGGGACATCACTTGATTATTATGAGTGAGATGGATGGGAAAGCATTGTGCAAATGTTAATTTTCATAGTATTAGGGGATTGAGATGTAATAGAGTAAGAATGTTAAGATCTTAGAATGTAAATATCAGATCTTGTTAGTTAGGGACCACAGAAGTTTTCTAGTTAAGGTCTCTTATTTTATGTGGGAGGCAGCTGAGGCTCTCAGTGTTTAGGTAAGTAACTCTCCCAAGGCAAATAATGACAAAGCAAGGGCTCTTCACCCACGGTAGGTTTTTCCCTGCATTTTTCATGTTCCCAACGTTTGCTTGGGAACATGAAAAATGCTTGGCTTTTTTTTTTTTTTTTTTTTTTTCCCCTGAGGTGGAGTTTTGCTCTTGCCCAGGCTGGAGTGCAGTGGCACGATCTCGACTCATTGCAACCTCTGCACCCCGGGTTCAAGCTATTCTCCTGCCCCAGCCTCCTGAGTAGCTGGGATTACAGGCACCCGCCACCTCGCCTGGCTAATTTTTGTATTTATAGTAGAAACAGGGTTTCACCACGTTGGCCAGGCTGGTCTTGAACTCCTGACTTCAGGTGATCTGCCTGCCTCGGCCTCCCAAAGTGCTGGGATTACAGACGTGAGGTACTGGGCCCCTCTGATGCTTGGCTTCTGATTCCAGCTAGGGTTAATTGAGAATTATTGAATCACCCACACTTTTTTTGAGAACTTTCTAAATGCTAGGGGCTATACTCATTGCCAAAGCTAAAAAGTCAGACAGGATGCCGTCTGATCTCTGTCTTCAAGGAGCTTCCATGTGATCAATGAGCCAGAAGAATAATTTCATTATGGCACCATGTGGTAGGTGCCACAACAGTGGAACAGAGGCTCTGGTGCATTGTGGAGGTGCTGTGCAGTTTCGACCTGGGTTAGGAGGAGGCGTTTCCCAAGGAGGTAACTCCTAGGGAAGCTAGCAGCAGGAGTGGGGAAGCCTGGGCTGGCAGGGAGTCACCTGGCAGAGGGCCCATGAGTCGGAAGGGGTTCTCCTGTGGCTGACCTTCAGGGAGAGGGTACAGGAAAAGGGACCCGGCCACTTCTGGGTGCTGCCTTTGTGACAGCCTAACTTCTGAGGTAGGAATTCTCCCCATTTTGCAGATGAGGAAAAGGAAGAGCAACAGGCCTGTTGGACCCTAGAGTTCATGGTTTCACCACAGCTGAATCACAGTGCAGTTTTAGATTTTCTTCAGATTCTAAACTTCTTAGTTTTGCTTTCAGAGTAGACTTAGTTTTGCTGCTGTAGAATGCTTTTTAAAAAAATTGTGTATTTTTCATACAGCCTTTCCCTTACATCCAACATCTGTTTTGCCTATATGGCTGGTTATTCTAGGCTGCACTGCATTCCATCTCTGGCGTAAGTTCCTTTCTTACAGCAGCCTCCTCGTATTCACTCTCCTTTGACAATTTGGTTGGGAGGTTCTTTACGCAGTGGCTCAGATGCTTCTTACAGCTTGCTGAGTAGCAGTCCCTAACCTGATTTGCTAATGTGTTTTCTTTCCCATTTCTCTCTTAATTTACATTTAAACTGGTAGTCTAGTAATAATGATAGTATTTAGTCATTGTGTCTTACAGGGTTTTACAAACATTAGCTTGTTAGTGATGAACAAGTCCCCAAGGCCTGGTCACTCTGCAGAGAGCATAATGGTTACAGCCTAGTACCTATTCATCTTGAATTTAATTATAACTACAGATTACCTCTGGAAATATGAGTTAAAGGCATGGAAGCCCTCACCACTGTTAGCAGGGAAATGATGTTTGGCTATTTTGGAGAATACTTTAGCTCTTCTGTGAGAACCACTGTCAAGGTTTTGAACATGCAACCAGGAGGGGTCAGTGGTGGCTGAGCAGAGATGTAGGGGCTTGTTTCATGGCCATCTCTACCTGCTCCAGGAAGGGCTGTGAATAACGGAATGCAGCCAGACACTGAGGCCACTAGGTCAGGTCCTTGGGATGACAGAGGGTACATTTCTTTGTTCTTAGACCTAAGTTGGCCCTTGTAGGGTGGAGGTGGTGGCGTGAGAGCCTTCCCTGCCTTCTCCAGGTTGAAGGATATTTCTGTGCATCTGGGATAGGTCTCTAGGGTTGAGACAACAAGCATCTCAAGGGTTGGCTCACTTCATTCTTTGTATTTCTGCAGTCTGGTCTATGATGTACACAGTAAAAAGGAGACCAGTTTATGTATGGAAGGAATCAGACCTGCTTTGAATTCTGGTCTGTCCTTCAGCTAACTATGCTGTTAAATTACTCTTCCTTTCTAAGCCTCAGTTTTCTCATCTATGCAAAGGTAACTGTAGAGTTCACAGTCACATAGAAAAGCCTCTGAACCCTAAATTCTCCCTCTGGAGATGGATGGTGGTGATGGCCGCACAACATTATGAATGTATTTAATACCACTGGACTATACACTTAAAATGATTACGATGATAAACTTTATGTGTATTTTACCATAATAAAAAAGTAATTGTGAGACTTAAAAGTGAGCCTGGGCTGGGCGTGAAGGTTCATGCTTGTAATCCCAGTACATTGGGAGGCCGAGGTGGGTGGATCACCTGAGGTCATGAGTTCGAGACCAGCCTGAACAACATAGTGAAACCCCATCTCACCTAAAAATACAAAATTAGCTGGGCGTGGCGGCACATGCCTGTAATTCCAGCTACTTGGGATGTTGAAACAGGATAATTGCTTGAACCCAGGAGGCAGAGGTTGCAGTGAGCCAGGATCGTGCCATTGCACTCCAGCCTGGGCAACAAGAGTAAAACTGTCTAAAAAAAACGAGCCTGTGCCAGGTGCAGTGGCTCATACCTATAGTCCCAGCACTTTGAGAGGATGAGGCAGGGGAATCGCTTGAATCCAGGAGTTCTCAACCAACCTGGGCAACATAGTGTTATAAGACCTTGTCTCTACAAAAAATTTAAAAATTAGCTGGGCATGGTGGCGTGCTCCTGTAGTCCCATCTAACTACTCAGGAGGCTGATGCAGGAGGATTGCTTGAGCCCAGGAGGTCGAGGCTGCAGTGAGGTGTTACTGTGTCACCATACTTCCGCACTTTAGCCTGGGTGACTCAATGAGATCCTTGTCTCAAAACAAGAACAAGAAAAATCGGAGCATGTGAGAGAATATAAGAACCTAATATTTCAGAAGTAATCATTTCTCTTCCCCTTTCCTTTCCTGAGTGGTTTCATAAAGGGAATGACTTATTAGCAATGTGGATGACAGGCTGTCTTGGAAGTATGGCCTGTCCCTGGAAGAAACACCGGTGGGAGGAGAAGGACATTATTAGACTGCAAATAAATTATTTATAAAAAGGGTAAAATGTCTGGAAACTGGAATCACAGTATATTTGAACAAAAGGAACATCTATAGATATCTCCCCTTTTTAAAAGCAGTTTTAACATATGAATTTTTATATATTTAAATTCATATTTTAGCACTTTTTTTTCTGTTATTTAGCAATAATAATATTCTTCAATTTGAGCTGGGCGTGGTGGCTCACGCCTGTAATCCCAAGACTTTGTGTGGCTGAGGTGGGTGGATCACTTGAGGTCAGGAGTTTGAGACCAGCCTGGGCAACATGGTAAAACCCCATCTCTACTAAACCAAAAAAAAAAAAAAAAAAACATTAGCTGGGTGTGGTGCCATGGGCCTGTAGTCCCAGCAACTTGGGAGGCTAAGGCAGGAGAATCACTTGAATTTGGGAGGTGGAGGTTGAAGTGAGCCAAGATGGTGCTACTGCACTGCAGCCTGGGTGACAGTGAGACTGTCTCAAACAACAACAACAACAAAACTTCGATTTATTCAGGTCTCTGTTCACATTTTACCTCTTCAAAGGGGTCTTCTGAACACCCTAATTAAATAGCCCATGCTGTTGCTCTGGTCACTTGCCTTGCTTTTTTTTTTTTTCCATAGCAGAAAATGGTTTTGGCTCACTGCAACCTCTGCATCTCAGGTTCAAGCCATTCTCATGCCTTAGCGTCCCGAGTACCTGGAATTACAGGTATGCGCCACTCCACCTGGCTAATTTTTGTATTTTTTTAGTAGAGGCCAGGTTTCACCATTGTTGGCCAGGCTGGTCTCGAACTCCTGCGCCCAAGGGATCTGCCCGCCTCAGCCTCCCAAAGTGCTGGAATTACAGGTGTGAGCCCCCATGCCTGGCCTGCAGAGAATGTATTTCTATTACCTTAACCTGTGTACTAGGAGTGTGCCTGGTATATGGTAGGTTCTCAAGTATTTGCATAAATGAACCTATAAATTATAGCCCAATATTTTATTGAGGCAAAATTCACATAACATACAATTAAGCATTTTAAGTGTGCAGCTCAGCCGTATTTAGTGTATTCACAATGTTCTGCAACCACCAGCTCTCTCTAGTTTAAAAATCAGGCCAGGCATGGTAGCCCGCACCTGTAATTTCAGCATTTTGGGAGGCTGGGGTGGGAGGATCACTTGAGTCCAGTAGTTTGAGACCAGCCTGGGCAACAGAGGAAGACTCCATCTCAACAAAAATAAAGAATTAGCTTGGCTGGGTGTGGTGGCTCACACCTGTAATCCCAGCACTTTGGGAGGCTGAGGCGGGCAGATCACGAGGTCAAGAGATCAAG
Source organism: Pongo pygmaeus (assembly GCF_028885625.2). Lineage (NCBI taxonomy): Eukaryota > Metazoa > Chordata > Mammalia > Primates > Hominidae > Pongo > Pongo pygmaeus. Next base: position 101,874,606 of record NC_072388.2, read on the forward strand.
ACCATCCTGGCCAACATGGTGAAACCCCATCTCTACTAAAAATAGAAAAATTAGCTGGGCATGGTGGCGCGTGCCTCTAGTCCCAGCTACTCGGGAGGCTGAGGCAGGAGAATCACTTGAACCCAGGAGGCAAAAGTTGCAGTGAGCTGAGATCATGCCACTGCATTCCAGCCTGGGAGACAGAGCAAGACTCCATCTCAAAGAAAAAAAAAAAAAAAACAACTGGGCATAGTGGCTTGAGCCTGTATGTAGTCCCACCCACTCCAGAGGCTGAGGCAGGAGGATCGCTTGAGCCCAGGAATTCGAGGCTGCAGTGAGCTGTGATCACACCACTGCACTCCAGCCTGGAGGACAGATGGAGAACCTGTCTCTTAAAAAAGAAAAACAACTTTTCATCCCCCTTTACCCATTAAGTAATCACTCCCATTCCCCAATCCTCCCATCCTTTGATAACCTCTAATCTGCTTTTGGTCTCTGTGGATTTGCCTATTTTAAATATAGCATCTAGGAATCATATAACTTGTCTTTTGTGTCTGGCTGCTTTCACTTAGCGTGAAAGGTGCAGTGATGTTTTTGAGGTACATCCAAATTGTAGCATGTGCCAGTATTTGTTCCTTTTTATTGCTGAATCATAATCCATTGTATGTACATATATGCCACAATCTGTCTATTCATTTGTTCATGGGCATTTGGATTATTTTCACTGACTATTAAGAGCAATGCTGCTATAAACATTTGTGTACAAGTTTCTGTGTAGGTATGTTTTTATTTCACTTGGGTATATACCTAGGAGTTGAATTGCTGGTCATATGGTAATATTGTGGTTAACTTATTCCCACCAGCAGTGTTCCAATTTCAGGACATCTTTGCTAAATTTATTTTGTTTTGTTTTGTTTTCTTGTCATATGGGTAATGTGCCAACGTCATAATGAGGTTTCAGAGTGGCACCTCTCACACCTTCATTTGAATACCCAATCACACTTATGAACTACAAAAGGATATATATATATATGTGTGTGTGTGTGTGTGTGTTGTATATGTGTATGTATGTATATATTTTTGATTAAAGCTAGTTAGTGTAAAGTGGTATCTCATTGTGGTTTGGGTTTGTATTTTCTTGATGAGCAAAGATATTGAATGTCTTTTCATGTGACTCTTGGCCATTTGTATATTTTTGGAGGGAAGACAATGTTTGTTGAGTTCTTTATATATTCTGAATGTTAAACTTTTTTTTTTTTTTTCTTTTTTTGAGACCGAGTCTCCTTCTGTTGCCCAGGCTGGAGTGCAGTGGTGCAGTGGCATGATCTTGGTTCACTGCAATCTCCACCTCCTGGGTTCCAGCAGTTCTCATGCCTCAGCCTCCTGAGTAACTGGGACTACAGGCACACACCACCATGCCTGGCTAATTTTTGTATTTTTAGTAGAGATGGGGTTTTGCCATGTTGCCCAGGCTGGTCTAGACCTCCTGGCCTCAAGTGATTCACCCACCTCACCCTCCCAAAGTGTTGGGATTATAGGTGTGAGCCACTGCACTCAGTCTCTTCTGAGTTTTATTGTTTTAGTTTTTACCTTTAGGTTTTTGATCCATTTCAGTTAATTTTTGTATATGGAATGAGATAGGAGTCCCAATTCATTCTTTTGTGTGTTCTTATTTAGTTTTCTCAGCACCATTTATTGAAAACACTATTCTTTCCCTATTGAATCGTCTTGGCACCCTTGTTAAAAATAAATTGGCCATAGATGTTTGCATTTATTTCTGGACTCTCAGTTCTATTCTGTTGCTCTGTAAGTCTGTTACATCAGTACCGCACTATATTAGTCTGTTCTCATGCTGCTAATAAAGACATACCCAAGACAGGGTAATTTATAAAGAAAAAGAGGTTTAATGGACTCATTGTTTCACATGGCTGGGGAGGCCTCACAATCATGGTGAAAGGCAAAGAAGGAGCAAAGGTATGTCTTACATGGCAGCAGGCAAGAGAGTCTGTGCAGAGGAACTGTGCTTTATAAAACCATCAGATCTTGTGAGACTTACTGTCACGAGAACAGCACCCCCATGATTCAATTACCTCCCCCCGGTTCCTTACCATAACACGTGGGGATTATATGAGCTACAATTCAGTATGAGATTTGGATGGGGACACAGCCAAACCATATCACACACTGTTTTGATTACTGAAGCTTTTTAGTAAGTTTTGAAGTAGTAAGTTTGGGAAGTATGAGTCTCCCAACTTTTTCATTTTCTATATTGTTTTGACTATTTGGAGCCAGTTGCAACTTTATATGAATTTGAATGTCACCTTTTTCATTTCTGCAAAAAAGGTCATTGGAATTTTAATAGGGAGGGGATTGATTCTGTAGATTGCTTTGGGGGGTTGCAATCTTAACAGTATTGTCTTCCAATCCATGAACGTGGGATGTCTTTTCTTTTCTTTTTTTTTTGAGAGGAAGTCTCGCTCTGTTCCCCAGGCTGGAGTGCAGTGGCACAGTCTCGGCTCACTGCAAGCTCCGCCTCCCAGGTTCACACCATTCTCCTGCCTCAGCCTCCCAAGTAGCTGGGACTACAGGCACCTGCCACCACGCCTGGCTAATTTTTTGTATTTTTCGTAGAGATGGGGTTTCACTGTGTTAGCCACGATGGTCTCAATCTCCTGATCTCGTGATCCGCTCACCTCAGCCTCCCAAAGTGCTGGGATTACAGGTGTGAGCCACCGCACCCAGCTGAACTTGGGATGTCTTTTCATTCAATTATGTCTCCTTTAATTTCTTTAAGCAATATTTTGTAGTGTTAGTGTACAAATCATTCATCTCTTTGGATAAATTTATTTCTGGGTGCTTTATTCTTGTGGGTTCTATTGTAAATGAAATTATTTTCTTACCTTTCTTTTTGTATTGCTCATTGCTGGTATATAGAAACAACTGATTTTTGTATGTTGGTCTTATGCCCTACAACCTTGTTGAATTTATTACCTCTAGTAGTTATTTTGTGGGTTCTGTGGGATTTCTTTATACAGAATCATGTCACCTACATATATAATTTACCTTTTCTTTCTAATTTGAATGCCTTTTATTTATTTTTCTTGCCTAATTGCTCTGGCTAAGACATTTAGTACAATTTTGAAGAGGAGTGATGAAAGTGAGCATCCTCATATTGTTCCTGATCTTAGAGGAAGCTTTTCACCATTGATTTTGAAGTTATCTGTGTTTTCTTTCTTTCTTTCTGGTTTTTTTTTTTTGTTTTTTGTTTTTTTTTTTGACACAGGGTCTTGCTCTGTCACCCAAGCTGGAGTGCAGTAGTGCAATCATGGCTGACTGCAACCTCTGCCTCCCAGGCTCAAGTGATCCTCTCACCTCAGCCTCCTGAGTAGGTGGGACCAAAGGCACATGCCACAATGCCCTGCTATTTTTTTTTTTTGTATTTTTGGTAGAGATGGATTTCGCCATGTTGCCCAGGCTAGTCCCAAACTCCTGAGCAGTCAGCCCACCTTGGCCTCCCAAAGTGCTGGGATTCCAGGTACGAGCCACTGTGCCCGGCCTTTTTTTTTTTTTTTTTTTTTTTTTTTAACCAGACCGGGTCTCACTCTTTTGCCCAGGCTGGAGTACAGTGATGTGATCATAGCTCACTGCAGTGTTGAACTCCCAGGCTCAAGCAATGCTCCTTCTTTAGCCTCCCCAGTGGCTGGGACTACTATAGGTGCAAGCTGCCACACCCTGCTAATTTTTAAATTTTTGTGGAGACAGGGTCTTGCTGTTTTGCCCAGGTTGGTCTCAAATTCCTCACCTTGAGCAGTTCTCCTGCCTTAGCCTCCCAGGTAGCTGGGATTACAGGTGTGCACCAATATGCCCAGTTTTAATTGATTTTTTTTTTTTTTTTTTTTTAGTGATGGGGTCTTGCTGTGTTGCCTAGGCTGATCTCAAACTCCTGGCCTCAAGCAGACCTCCTGCCTCAGACTCCCAAAATGCTGGGATTACAGGTGTGAACCACTGTGCCTGGCCACTGACTTTTTTTTTTTTTTTAATGGAAGGTTGTTGAGTTTTGTCAAATGCTTTTTGTGCATCTTCTGAGATGATCGTATTTTTTTCGTTGTTCTATTAATGTAGTGTATTATATTGATTTTGTTTTGTATGTTGAATCACCCTTGCATTCCTGGGATAAATCTCACTTTGTCATGGTATATAATCGTTTTAATGTGTTGTTAGATTGAGTTTTCTACTATTTTGTTGAAGATTTTTGCGTCTATGTTCATTAGGAATATTAGTCTGTAGTTTTCTTTTCATTTTTGAGACAAAGTCTTCCTTTGTCACCCAGGCTGGAGTGCAGTGGTACGATCTCGGGTCACTGCAACCTCAGCCTCCCCAGTAGCTGGGATTACAGGCATGCACCATCATGCCCGGCTAATTTTTGTATTTTTAGTAGCGACAGGGTTTTGCCATGTTGGCCAGGCTGGTCTCAAACACGTGGTCTCATGTGATCCACCTGCCTTGGCCTCCCAAAATGCTGGGATTTACAGGCATGAGCCACTGCACCCTGCCTGTAGTTTTCTTTCCTTGTGGTATTTTTGACTTTGGTATCTGGGAACCAATCTTTTTTTGAGACAGGGTCTTACTCTGTTGCCCAGGTTGGAGTGTAGTGGTATGATCTTGGCTCACTGCAGCCTTGGCCTTCTGTGCTCAAGTGGTCCTCCCACCCAGCTGCCTGAGTAGCTGGTACTACAGGCACATGCCACCACACCCAGCAAGTTTTGTTCATTTTTTTTGTTCAGACGAGGTCTCACTATGTTGCCCAGGCTGGTCTTCGACTCCAGGCCTCAAGTGATCCTCTTGCCTCAGCCTCCCAAAGTGCTGGGATTACAGGTGTGAGCTACTGCTCCCAGCCCCCAGTTGTATTTTTGACTGTGCGTCATGTTTCTTCAGAATTTTGAAACTTGCCCTCTCCTAATTGAGAAAATTCTAGGAGGGTTTCCAGGCAGACAACCCTAACATCTCTGGCTGGGGTGATGATGATCGTACCATGTACTTCCCCTCTTCTCAACACAGACACATTCATGTTGTAGTGCCAGCTCTAAGCATAGGAGGTGCACTTAATGGCTTACAGCTGGGGAAAATCATGGCCGACAGCACACCACCAGTGCAGCATCAGGGAAGGGAACTCTATTCCTGATACCAGGGCAGGAAAGAGATGTGCTGCTTTCATTTCCTGAAAAAGCCACAGATTGTTCCGGATAATGGTTGCTGAATAAGAAACCACCCTAAACATCAGTGATGTAAAACAGTAATCTACTATTACATCTCATGGTTCTGTGGGCTGATCAAGCAGGGCTCAGCTGGGTGATTCTTCTGCTCCATGTGGCCTTGATGGAGGTAATTTATTGGTATTCATCTGTTGGCTGGTCCAGTCATGAGGGTCCAAGATGGCCGTACACACATGCTTGGATGGTTGGAAGGCCAGGCTCAGGGGATCCTCCCCCTCCTTGTGCTCTCAGGTCCTCTGCAGATGGCCTTTCTCCTAAGGTGGTTGTGCTTCTTACATGACAACTCAGAACTCTTAGAGTAAGTGTTCTAGGAGAGGAAGTGGAAGCTGCCAGTCTCTCTCTCTCTCTTTCTTCTTTTTTTCTTTTGAGATAGAGTCTCACTCTGTTGCCCAGGCTGAGTACAGTGGTACCATCATAGCTCACTGCAGCCTCAAACGCCTGGGCAGAAGTGATCCTCCCAGCCCAGCCTCCCAGGCAGCTGGGACTACAGGTACATGCCACCATGCATGGCTAATTTCTTAGTTTTTAATTTTTTGTGGAGACAAGGTCTTACTATGTTGCCCAGGCTGGTCTTGAACTCCTGGGTTCAAATGATCCTCCCACCTTGGCCTTCCAAAGTGTTGGGATTACAGGCGTGAGCTACTGTGCCCAGTCTGGAGCTGCCAGTATCTTAAGCCTGGGCTTGGATATCAGTGTAGCATTATTCCTACCGTGTTCTAAAAAGACACAGAGCCCTCCTATATTTGAGGAGAGGGGACATGGACCCTAACTCTTGATGAAAGGAGAGTCGAAGAATTTGTGTCTGTCTCTGATCCAGTATATGCATGGTGGCTAGATTCCATAGTGCTGTCAGTAATATATGTTAGATACCCATTTGAAAACTTTTGTGGATTAAAATGGAAATGCCAACTGTTGTGTGTTACTCATTTTCAGTGAGAAAGTACATTCTGTGTTCTGAATCAATAATTTCTAAAAAACTTTTGGAGTATACCTATTCATAAAATAATTACCTCTATAAAATGTATGTCTTATCAGCAGCCATCCTTGATCATGCATTTGTCAAATTTTTGAAGTACAACTTTGGGTCCATACATTTTTTCTTCCTATTACTAGTTCATTTTAAAAATTTGTTGAAACCTTCCCTTTTATTTTAAATAATATTGTGGGGTTTTTAATATTTCTCTCTGTTCTTAAAAAAAGCTTCATTGAGAAAATATTAGTAAGCCTATATATCCTAAATTTCCTTTCCTTTACTCTAGATCATTCTAGTAAATCCTCTGGAGACAGTTCTGGCTGTTTATATATAAAAGTGTGGTATAATTTGACAGTGTGTGCAGAGGTGTGTATGGATGTGCTCTCACATAGAAACCCTGCCTTCCCAGCGTGTCTCAGCTGATTGTTGCAACACTGAGCCGAGCAAACATGATAAGGTCACAGAGAAGTGAGGGAGTAGATTTAAATAATGAAACAAGAAATCTGTGTCTTTGGCTCCAGTGGAGCCCCAGTGTATTGGGATTAATGAGGGAAGAGCTATGCCTGCCTGTGTTCCATGAGTGCCCCTTGCTTGTACCTCTGTGGAGAACCCCAACAACCCTGTTTGGAAAGCCACCTAATCCTGTGTTTCCCAAGCATAACCTCCCTTTGTTCCCAAGTAAGTCTTTCCTAGACACCTGATCTTCTGTGCAACATAGGCATGAATGAGGAGAGTGAGCTACTGTGGTGTTATATATATACACACACATATGTGTGTATACACATATATGTGTGTATATATATATACATATATACATGATATGTATATATATATGTGTGTGTGTGTGTGTGTGTGTGTGTATATATATATATATATATGCATAGTTTTCATCCATTGTTTCTGACTCATAAGTCCCATAGCCCTTGTTACAGTCTTTTGTTGTAATGTTGGGTGTCTTACTTCCTTTCAGCTGCCCAAGGCAGGACTCTAATCTGATTGTGAGTCAGAAGACCCTTATTCCAGAGAGGGCCCTGCCCCATTCCCTAGAGGAAGGAATGCTGCACAGAGAGGCCGAGATAAATCCGAACAGACAGGACTTGCTGGGTTTAGATCATGGTTTGGAGTGCAGTGGTGCAATCACAGCTCACTGTAGCCTCGATCTCTCAGTCTCAAGTGATCCTCACTTTCTAAGTTTACAACATTTTTTGGGCCAGGTACGGTAGCTCACACCTGCAATCTCAGCACTTTGGGAGGCAAAGGTGAGCAGATTGCTTGAGTTCAGGAGTTTGAGACCAGCCTGGGCTTTGTGGATTCTAAGTTTACAACATTTTTTGGGCCAGGTACGGTAGCTCACACCTGCAATCCCAGCACTTTGGGAGGCAAAGGTGAGCAGATTGCTTGAGTTCAGGAGTTTGAGACCAGCCTGGGCTTTGTGGAGACCTCGTCTCTATAAAACAAATATAAAAACTAGCCAGGTGTGGTGGCGTGTGCCTTTAGTTCCAGCTCTTCAGGAGGCTGAGGTAGGAGGACAGCTTGAACCTGGGAGGCAGAGGGTGTGGTGAGCTGAGGTCGCACCACTGCACTCCAGTCTGGGTGACAGAGCAAGACCCTGTCTCAAAAACAAAATTTCTTTTGTAGAGATGGGGCCTCTCTATGTTGCCCAGGCTGGTCTCAAATTCCTAGGTTCAGGTGATCCTCCTGATTCGGCCTCCCAAATGGCTGGGATTCTAGGCATGACCACCGTACCTGGCCTCAGCAGACCTTTGTAAAGCACTTCGTGGATGCCAGTCCTGCTGTTACAGTGCTAGGGAAATGCATAAAAATGCTCCGTGAGGCATTCTGTGTTCTCAGGAAATTCAGACTGCTAATTTCAGTCTGGAACGTGACACTTTATGAAGGAAGCAATAGAACAAAAAAAGGACAAATTACAGGATTAGTAATTATCAAAAGCTAATACTGAGGTCAGAATAGGACTCTTGTTCAGTTTACATGAGGAATTTAACCAAATGAGCTTCTGCAGAGAACCAGCATTAGGGTGGTGACCAGGCTGGGGTACATACATGTCATATCAGAAGTGGCCTGAGACTGGGTGTGAGAAGCAGTGGCTGATTTGGACTACTGAAAGCAGAATTAAGAGTCTGGTGGCATTGGGGGGAGATTAGTGCTGTGGAAGGCCTGCTCAGAGTCTTTCTCATGAATGGTACGTTTGGGAGGAGCTTAGCAGACATCAGAGGACCTGCAGAGAGTTGGCACGGAGGGAGGAACCAGCTGCACTACCACTCACGTTCTTTTCCATCTTCGCATCTCGTGAGCATAATTCAGAATCCACAGTTTGACTAAGTATGTGCAGATTCCACTCAGTTCATGAATTCATTCCCACAGTGTAGCCTAGCCCAAATGTTAGCACTTCTTTACTTTTTTTTTTTTGTTGTTGTTGTTGTTGTTTGTGTTTTTGAGACGGAGTTTCACTGTGTCGCCCAGGCTGGAGTGCAATGGTGCGATCTCTGCTCACTGCAACCTCTGTCTCCCAGATTCAAGCAGTTCTCCTGCCCCAGCCTCCCGTGTAGCTGGGACTACAGGCACATGCCACCATGCCTGGCTAATTTTTGTATTTTTAGTAGAGATGGGGTTTCACCATGTTGGTCAGGCTGGTCTCGAACTCTTGCCCTCAGGGGACCCGCGTGCCTTGGCATCTCAAGTGCTGGAATTACAGGCTGAGCCACTGCTCCTGGCCAAGCACTTCTTTTCTCATAGTCTTCTGCTAAGTATTTGCTTCTGTCAGCTGCCAGGCAGCAATAGTTTTCACATTTGTTTGTGGTTGTCCTCTAGAACTTGGCCTTTAGTGTGGTAGGTGTAGGATTTTGTTGATTCCAAGGGAGGGTGAAAAATGCTGGGATCCCCAGAACCTAGGATGGCTGGGGTGTTTTGTCTCTGAGGAATTTAATAACATTTTGTGGTCATTGCTGGAATCTTCCTAGACTCCTTTGATGGAAAGTAGGGACTCCAAGGGGAACTCCTGACTAGGCTTGCAGGCTGCCTTCTCAGAGCCCTACTTTGTTAGTGATTTATTTCTCTTAATGGGCTACTAGAAATGACCACAAAAACTGAGGCCCCCACCCATACAATTTCTATCAGTTAAAACCCTGGAAATTCAGATTTAGAGGGAATTTTTAAAGAACTCCTGGGAGTGCTGATGCCCTGCTGGACTGGAAGCCTCTGGTCCAGTGGAAGCAGCACATTCCCTCCAGGAGCCCCAGTGCTTTAGGAATGCAGGTTCTCAGACCCTGCCTCAGACCTGCCGACTCACAGTCAGCTCTCAGAGAGGCTGTTAGGTGATTGTTGCGTTCACTTAAGTGTGAGAAGCACTGTGCAGGCTTTGGGTGAGAGAGTCGGAATTCATACCTTGCCTCTCTTCTTTCCCAGCTGCATGAACTTGACCAAGTTATTTGGCCTTTCTGAACCAGGACAGTAGCACGTAAAGTGAGTGCGATGGTGCAGGCCCCAATTCCTCAGCCACAGTGCTGAAACCCCAGAACCTCTGAAAATGGAATGTTTTTTCATAGATTTGGTGCCATTTGGCCTGAACTTGTGTGAGGCTATTTATAATCTCTATTCCACTTAATATGAATATTTCATTATTTTACCACAGATGGTTAATTAACATGTTTCCTTTTCTTTTCCTTTTTTTTTTTTTTTTTTGAGAAGACTCTTGCTCTGTTGCCCAGGCTAGAATCAGTGGTGTGATCAAAGCTCTCTGCAGCCTTGAACTTCTGATCTCAAGAGATCTTCCCACCTCAGCCTCTCAAGTAGCGAGGACTACAGGCTTGTGTCGCCACACCCAGCTGATTTTTTAGTTTAAGTTTTGTAAAGAAAGGGTTCTTCTCACTTTGTTACCTAGGCTAGTGTCAGACTCCTAGACTCAAGTGATCCTCCCACCTCGGCATCCCAAAGTGCTGGGGTTACAGTCATGAGCCACCACCCGGTGAATTAATGTGTTTTCTTATGGGTACTGCCTCAGACTTCCCTGGGAGTGTTATATAATATATAATATATAAAATATGCATACAATATTTCCTTTCTAAAATTCAAAAAATTCTGAACTCTGAAACACATCTGGCCTCAGTTTTGGATAAGGATTGTGGTACTGTGGATACCCAGCTTATAGGTGGGTCAGTATATGCCATGTTAGTGTGTTGGTATGTGTAGAAAACTCTTGGCAGTTAGCAGGCACCCAACAAATGCAGCTATTTTTGTTTGTTTTGAGACAGTGTCTCACTCTGTCACCCAGGCTGAGGTGCAGTAGTACAATCACAGCTCACTGCAGCCTCGATTTCCTGGGTTCAAGTGATCCGCCCATGTCAGCTTCCCAAGTAGCTGGGACCACAAGTATGTGCCACCACACCTGCTTAATTTAAAAAAAATTTTTAATTAAAAAAAATTTTTTTGGCCTGGTGCGGTGACTCACGCCTGTAATCCCAGCGCTTTGGGAGGCCAAGCTGGGCAGATCACAAGGTCAGGAGATCGAGACCATCCTGGCTAACACGGTGAAACCCCGTCTACTAAAAATACAAAAAATTAGCCGAGCGTGGTGGCGGACACCTGTAGTCCCAGCTACTCAGGAGGCTGAGGCAGGAGAATGGCGTGAACCTGGGAGGCAGAGCTTGCAGTGAGCCGAGATGGTGCCACTGCACTCCAGCCTGGGCGACAGAGTGAGACTCCGTCTCAAAAAAAAAAATTTTTTTTTTTTTTTTGAGACGGAGTCTCACTATGTTGCCCATTCTGGTCTTGAACTCCTAGTGGTCCTCCCACCTTGGCCTCCCAAAGTGCTGGGATTGCAGGCATGAGCCATTGCACCTGGACTCATTTTTTATTTTTATTTTTTGAGATGGAGTCTCTGTCGCCCAGGCTGGAGTGCAGTGGTGCAATCTTGGCTCACTGCAACCTCTGCCTCCCGGGTTCACGCCATTCTCCTCCCACAGCCTCCCGAGTAGTTGGGACTACAGGTGCCCGCCACCACGCCCGGCTAATTTTTTGCATTTTTTAGTGGAGATGGGGTTTCACCATGTTAGCCAGGATGATCTCAATCTCCTGACCTCGTGATCTGCCCGCCTCGGCCTCCCAAAGTGCTGGGATTACAGGCGTGAGCCACCGCACCTGGCCAACTGTTTAGAGACATTTCAAGCCGAGAGCAGAAGTTGTGTTAGAAGGTGGCTATATTAGTCCATTCACACACTGCTATGAAAAAATACCTGAGGCTGGGCGCGGTGGCTCACGCCTGTAATCCCAGCACTTTGGGAGGTTGAGGTGGGTGGATCATGAGGTCAGGAGTTCGAGACCAGCCTGGCCAAGATGGTGAAACTCCATCTCTACTAAAAATACAAAAAAAATTAGCCAGGTGCGTGGCGGGCACCTGTAATCCCAGCTACTCAGGAGGCTGAGGCAGGAGAATTGCTTGAACTTGGGAGGCGGAAGTTTCAGTGAGCCGAGATCGTGCCACTGCGCTCTAGCCTGGGCAACAGAGCAAGACTCTGTCTCAAAAAAAAGAAATACCCGAGACTGGGTAATTTATTAATATAAAGAAAAGAGGTTTAATTGACTCACAGTTCAGCATGACTGGGGAGGCCTCAGGAAACTTACAATCATGGCGGAAGGGGAAGCAAACACATCCTTCACGTGGTGGCAGCAAGGAGAAGTGCAGAGCAAAGGGGGAAAAGCCCCTTGTAAAACCATCAGATCTCGTGAGAACTCACTATCACAAGAACAGGATGGTGGAAACTGCCCCCATGATTCAATTATCTCCCCCCAGGTCCCTCCCGTGACACATGGGGATTATGGGAACTACAATTCAAGATGAGATTTGGGTAGAGACACAGCCCTGTCAGTGGCTTACGCTCCTGGCTTGGCCTCCTGGCGGGCTTTTTATAGAGGGAGTGGGATCCTTGCTGGGCATGAACGACCTGTGTTCCTTAGAGTTACAATCTTGGAATGTCAGCCCTCAGCTTCTTGTTTTTCTTTTCACCCAGATGGTGCACATAAGGAGGCAACGTGAGGTGGGGTGGTGGCTAAGGGTGTGAGTGCTGGTGGCAGGCTGCCTGGTCTGAGTGACCCTGGGTCTTGGGCAGTTACCTTCCGTGTGTCTCAGTTCTTTTACCTAGAAATAAGGATAATGGTACCTACCCCCTGGAAGTGTGAGATGGAAAGCATTTAGCATAGGTAAGCTCAATAAAATTTAGCAGTTTTAGTTATCTAGGACCATAATGGAGGTTAAGTCAGCCAGAAGTAGAATTTTTTTTTTTTTTAAGAGACAGGGTCTCGCTCTGTTGCTTTGGCTGGACTCAAGCTCCTGGGCTCAACTGATCTCCTGCTTCAGCCTCCTGAGTAGCTGGGTGTGCACCCTGCACCTAGCCGGAAGTGGAATATCTTGCTGGGGCTGGGCTCAGAGCTGGAGCTGGTGGCCAGCTCTGTTCGCTTACAGAATTCTGTACGGTTTCTGATTTCTCTCATCCTCTGTCCTTCACTTGCAAGCATCTGATGACTGCTGCATGTACCATAAAAACATGCAAATATATAATTCTTGGCTTTGAGGAGGTGACCCTATGAAATTGACTTAAAAAAAGTTGGGCTGGATATAGTGGCTGGCACCTGTTATCCCAGCACTGTGAGAGGCTCAGGCCGGAGGATCACTTGAGCCCAGGAGTTTGAGACCCTGTCTGAGAGAGAATTAGCTGGGCATGTTGGTGTGCGCCTGTGGTCCCACCTACTCAGGAGGCGGGGCGAGAGGGATCCTTCCAGGCTGAGACATGAGGGTTCTTTGAGCCCAGGAGGTCTATACTGCAGTGAGCCATGATTGGGCCACTGCATTCTAGCTTCAGTGACAGAGTGAGACTGTTTAAAAAAAAAAAAAAAAAAAAAACTTCAGAGAAGTCATATGGTTGACTTGTGTGTGTCTACGCAGACTCCCTTTTCTCTGTAGAGACTTAGAATCTTCAGTTCTCTGGAGTGTTCTTCAGATTCCCTTGCTCCATGACTGACCTTGGCTAGGAAAATAATTGGGCCGTTTTTGGTGCACAGCAGATGAAAATTATCAGTATGTCCCTAGCTTTCCACTGTGAGGCCGCCGTAGCAACAGAGGACAGCGGATGTGTGACTTGTACCCTTTCAGAGAGCCAAGAATGCAATATCCTAAAGCAGCCTTTTCTTTTGAGTCAGGGTCTCACTCTGTTGCCCAGGCTGGAGTGTAATGGCATGATCTCAGCTCACAGGAGCATCAACCTCCTGGGCTCAAGTGATCCTCCCACCTCAGCCTCCCAAGTAGCTGGAACTACAGGTGCAAGCCACCACACTGGATAATTTTTGTATTTTTTGTAGAGACAGGGTTTTGCTGTATTGCCCAGGCTGGTCTTGAACTCCTGGCCTCAAGTAATCATCCTGCCCCAGCATCCCAAAGTGCTGGGACTACAGGCATGAGACATCACACCCAACCCTGTTCTTGATACCTGGTTTTTGTGGTCCTTTTAATCTAAAATTCATATGAATTTTGAGTTCTGCTCTATGATGTGTAATATATATGTTCTAATATTACAGACTTCTAAAAATCTTTCTATGCACCAAAATTGATCCTCTAGGACAGAAAAAATGCCAGTGGTTCTTGTCTATACCAACATATTTTGAGGAACACAAGCAAAGATTTTGACCTTCCCTGGGCGTAGAAGAATTTGTATTGTGATTGACACATCTTTAATGTTAATTGCTTGTCTTTAGTTTTCTTTCCTTTGGCCCTTAAGGGAGTATTTGTTCCACATGCATGTTTGGTGCCCTTTGGTTTAGATAATTTAGATAATTGGCAACTAGTTTTGGTCTCATTATCAGACGCTTTACTCTGGACACCCCATTGCCAGTCCCATCATGGGGGAGTTTGGAGGCCAGGAGATTCACTGGATGCTTCTTTTCTAGTGTATGCTCTTCTTAGATGGGAAGGAAAAAGGTAAAACCTCAAAAACTCTGTGGTAAACTGATGTGGGAATCTGATACTAAAAATGTCTCAAGTGATTTAAAGTGTGTAAGAATTACTCACTTTTCTGTGGAGAGCGATGTGCATAAAGACAGTGACAAGTGGAAGAAAATATCCAGATGAGACCCTCACTGCCCTCGGTGCGTGGATTGCAGGATGCTGGGAGCCCCCTTGTGTAGAGACTCACCGCTGGACTCCAAGCCCTCCATGGCTTCTGCTGTGGCTGAGTCATTGCTGCCCAAGACTACTGTTGGGTTCTCCTCCCTGCCAGTGAGCAGTGAGGCACCAGGGAGCCCCTGCCTGCAGCCACCTCGGTGATTCCACGCGGTTTTACATGGGGAAAGAATGCTCTACCTGGCTACATTTTCTTGTGTCCTGTTGAAATGAAGAGGTTAGTCATGCATTCCCTCAGCTAGAGCGTGAGGCAGTCCTTCCAAAGATTGTCCAATTTAGACCCACACTCTTCAAAGGAAATGTCAGCATGTTTTGATGTCATGGTTCAAAACCTCACTGGGATGGTTTGTGTGAGTACATACCTGTTTTACTTTTAGTTTCACTAGAGTATGTCATTTGGACTAGTTGTTTTTAAGTGAACATTTCAAACTTAACTAAATTTGATTCCTGTTTCCTTGGTTGTAGTTACATGGAAAGACCACTGGGTCTGGGACAGTGGTTCTCATCCAGAGATGGAGTTAGTGGGGTGGGGGTGGGGTGCAGTTTTGTACCCTAGGGGGCATTTTGCAATGTCTGGAAACCTTCAGAAGTGGGGTCGGGGATGCCACTGGCATTGGTAAGTAGAGCCAGGGATGCTGTGAACACCCTGCAGTGCTCAGCATGTCCCTACAGCAAGGAGTTTTCGGGTTCAAAATGTTAATCGTGCCAAGGTTGAGAAACCGTGGCTTGGAAGTTGTTCATTCACGATACTCTTCTTGATTTCTAGTGAATGTATGACTGTTAAGATTTTATGTTTTCATAAGGTGAGGTACTTTCTACAGAAATTCAGTCTCTTTAAACAGCAGAGGGCACTTGGAGGCTAGAGTGCCCAGAAGTCCATCAAGCCAGTCTGGATAAACCCTTCCCAAGATGCCATAATTTACATCAAAACTTTGGTTAGCAGAATGGAAATTTTTGAGTAGATACCATTAGAAAAATAAAATAATTTTCCAGCTGTGGTTCCCAAGTTCCCCAAACTTATGTCTTTAGTCCAGGCTGCCCCTTGAGCTTCAGCTTTGGACCTGCATATTTATTTAACAGCTATTGAGTCCTTGGTATGTGCTGGGCACCCTCCTGTGTGCTAGATCGTGGCAGGAAATGATATGGGCAGCTCCCTGTAGTCATGAGGCCTATGTTCTAAGGCAGGCCTTGAAGACAGGGAAGTCCATGTGCTGATTCCAGAAGAATAGAGGAGGCCTGGCAGGGCTAGGGGGAGGCCAAGAGTGGAGTGCTTCACATAGCTGGTCTCAGAGGGGCTTGTTGTCTCGGACCTGCAGGACAAGGAAGCATTATGTCCACACACCTTGAGAGTGAGTGAATGGGGCATGACTGGGGCCACTGGGTGTTATTGTTTGAATGACACCTAACCTGTCTCTAGTGAAGCTCTTGACTCCTCCCTACCCCCATCCAGATGCTAGAAGACTGGGGAGCATTTCTTGGTCCCTCTTCTCTCACAATCTGTCATTGGTGCTCACTTCTGCACCCTGTTTTCCCACGTCCCTGGTCCCCAGCCCAGGCAAGCCCTCTGCTAATGCCGGTGGCCCCAACTTGTCTGTCTGCTTCACCCCAGTTCTCGCCAGGCCTTTCTCCATGCCGCTGTCAGAGAGATCTAAACATAAGTGGCCTCCTGCCCTTCCCTGAAAACCCTTTATGGCCTCTGACTGCATTCAGTGCACCCTGCATTCCTCCTGACAAGGTCTTGCGTCTCCCTGCTGCCCCAGCTTCAGCCCCAGGAGCCTGCCTGCCCAGGAGGCCATGATCGTTCCCCCTGGACACTGCCTGTCCTGCCTGCTGCCTTATCCTCCTTTCTCCAGGGGCCTGGTGCCTCAGTCTCCCCATGCCTGCACCTGGAGTCCTGTTGCCTGTGTCCTACAGTTTCCTCCTCAGCCATCCCCACAGGCTGTGTCCCTTTCTACTAGCCACGTTTATTTTCTTATTTTCTTGTGGAGACGGGGTCTTGCTGTGCTGCCCAGGCTGGTCTTGGTCTCCTGTCCTCAAGCAGTCCTCCTGCTTTGGCCATCTTTAGATGATAAATCACTCACCTGTGCTGCCTTTCACGTGGAGGATGGGTGGATGATTCACAGGGACCCGCCCTCCTTCCCGCAGAGTTGGGGTTTTTGTGTAGGGGATTTTTCTGTCAGTTATTTTTTCCTCACCTTTCAGAGTATTAAAAGAACTAAGCCATTAGTGGTGAGGCATGAGGGCAGCGACCACAGCTCCAGGGGAGCTCTCTTATCCCTACAGCTGGCAAATGTTCCACCCTGTTTTCATGGCGCACAGAAAGGTAGGCACACAGTGATGTTGTTAGTAAGCTTTTGAAGTAGAGCATGGTGAGTTAGTTGGCCTTTTTACGAAAAAGGAAATGGAAAACTAGCACCATGGTCTTGGCATAGTTACTCCAACATGCAAATCAGCACTGGAAGGAAGTTGAGGCAGCATACCTCTATGCTCCACTAGTCCTTAAGACACGTCTGAAAGAAATGAGATTTTGTTTTGTTAGAGGTGAAGGATGCATGGTCCGGGTGTTTATAACTGTGCATTTATTTGGCGGTTGTTTTGGATGGACAGGAAGTGGGAGGGGAGGACACAGAGGGTCACTTTGGCCATGTCCCTGGTTTGCTGCAGGCTGATACTGGAGCATTCCTAAGTTTCACAATGGAAGATGGATGTGAAAGAAGAACACACTAGGCCAGGTGTGGTGGCTCACACCTGTAATCCCAGCACTTTGGGAGGCTGAGATAGGCGAATCACCTGAGGTCAGGAGTTCGAGACCAGCCTGGCCAACATGGTGAAACCCCACCTTTACTACAAATACAAAAATTAGCCTGGCGTGGTGGCACATGCCTGTAATCTTAGCTACTCAGGAGGCTGAGGCAGGAGAATTGCTTGAACCCAGGAGGCAGAGGTTGAAGTGAGCCGAGATTGTGCCACTGCACTCCAGCCTGGGCAACAGAGCAAGACTCCATCTCAAAAAAAAAAAAAAGAAGAACCATACTAGTCAGGTGCTAGAGGGCTTCCAAGGCAGCCTCCAAGGGAAGGAAATGTCTGAGAAGTTATTTAAGAGGATTTGTTGGAACAGAAAAACTTCCAAATTGGTCTAGAAGGTGGACCCTAGCTATAGACGCATTTTATAGGACATAATGTAAATACTAAAGGCACATTTTCAGTATTTGGGGAAAATATGTCCTCTGAGTCGAATGACCAATGGCTGTTTCTAGAAAAATTTTAGTTGTAGTTTTAATTTGATTGTCTTGAGCGTGGTGATAGATTGACTTTTTTTTTTTTTAAGACAGTCTTATGCTGTTGCCCAGGCTGCAGTGCAGTGGCACGATCTCAGCTCACTGCAGCCTCCACCTCTTGGGTTCAAGCAATTCTCCTGCCTCTGCCTCCCGAGCAGCTGGGATTACAGGCACGTGCCATCACACCCAGCTAATATTTATTTATTTTGAGACAGCGTCTCGCTCTGTCACCCAGGCTGGAGTTCAGTGGCATGATCCTGGCTTACTACAGCCTCCGCCTCCCAGGTTCAAGAAATTCTCCTGCCTCAGCCTCCCAAGTAGCTGGGACTACAGGTGCGTGCCATTACACGCGACTAATTTTTTGTATTTTTAGTAAAGACTGGGTTTCACTGTGTTAGCCAGGATAGTCTCAATCTCCTGACCTCGTGATCTGCCTGCCTTGGCCTCTCAAAGTGCTGGGATTACAGGCATGAGCCACCGTGCCTGGCCACACCCGGCTAATTTTTGTATTTTTAGTAGAGACGGGGTTTCACCAGTTGGCCAGGCTGGTCTCAAACTCCTCACCTCAGGTGATCTGCCCGCCTCAGCCTCCCAAAGTGCTGAGATTACAGGCGTGAGCCACTGCGCCTGGCCTAGATTGACTTTTTTAAAGCTCTGTGTCTCCTGGAAATGGAATGTATCCCAAATGAGAATTATTTTTAAGCTTTATAATAAAATTTTTCACCGCATAGACTTTTTTTTTTTTTTTTTTTTTTTTTTTTGAGATGGAGTCTTGCCCTGTTGCCCAGGCTGGAGTGCAGTGGTGCAATCTCGGCTCACTGCAAGCTCCGCCTCCTGGGTTCACGCCATTCTCCTGCCTCAGCCTCCCGAGTAGGTGGGACTACAGGTGCCTGCCACCACACCTGGCTAATTTTTTGTATTTTTAGTGGAGACAGGGTTTCACCATGTTAGCCAGGATGGTCTCGATCTCCTGACCTCGTGATCTGCCCGCCTTGGCCTCCCAAAGTGCTGGGATTACAGGCATGAGCCACCGTGCTTGGCCCACAGCATAGACTTTTAAAGACCATGTAGGCAAGAACAGATCTTTAAAGGGAAACCTCACTGGGGCTTTTGAAAGTTCATCTGATTGAAATTAAACTGATGAAACGTACTCCATCCATGCATTACCAAAAACAAGTTCTTCAGCTACTTAAGAAACACTTCTTATGGAAAATGCTTAAGTAAGCAATTTAAAATTCAACGTATGCTACTTAAAAGATATCAATTTAAAAGATTCACAGATGAAGCATTTTTTATATTATTTACAGGTGATATGGAAGACAGAAATACATTTCTCACCTTTAAAGAACATGTAGTCTCCAGAGTGGGGAGGGCAGACATGCAGACATGCAGTCTTGTCTACATCTTGTAGACAAGACATAGTAGAGTAATTATTAATTATTAATCATGATAGTAACCGAGGCAGAAACATAGAATGGGAGGATGGGACGTTGGAGCACGGCATTGGGAGTAGTGGTGTCTAAAACAGATCGGCAAACTATAGGTCTAAGAATAGTTTTTATGTGTTTAAAGGATTGTAAAAATAAGCAAAGAAGAATATGTGATCCATGAAACATAAAGTATTTACTGTCTGGCTCTTTATGGGAAAAAAGTTTGCCAACTTTTGGCTTAAAGGGTCAAGAATGGTTTACCAAAAAACAAACAACCCCCCTACCCCCGCCAACTATAATGTTTGAGCAGGAGTTTTACAAGATAAAGAATTTTGATCTTGAGGGGATTTGGGTGAGGATGGGGTGGTGCAGTGGGAGAGAGAGTATAGATACTGTTCATCACACCCAGTGCAATCGGCTCTGGCGGGAACGTAGAGTGATCTCAGTGTGTGGTGAGGACAGTGATCATGGCCCCTCTTACAAGTTGAGGCTCAGTTCTGGAGTGGTGGACCATCAGAAGCTTTTAAGTAGGAGAATGTCAATGTCATAAATTAGAGTTAATTGTGAGAAATTGAAATAAGTATTCCATTTTTTTCTGAGATGTGCTCTCCTGAACTTATAAAGTAGTTCTTCAGAAGTGTTTGCAATGTTCACTAGACACTGGCTCTGTGGTATTTGACATGCAGATGGGCCCAGAATTCCTGACTTAAGGCTAAAGATTTATCTTGAGCTTATCATGATGTGGGCTTATCATGATTGTTTTGATCAGCAGCTGACATCTGTGAAGTCTCAGTGATCCTATAAATTGAGGAACCTGAGAGAATCAAGAGAAGGACAACAATTCTTGCTGATGTCAGTAACTTTATTTCACCTGTTAAACTTCTGCATGGAGGAGGTCAGTGTTGTCTGCTGTGTCAGCATCAGCCTACCTGGGTGTGGACATATTCTTTGGGAGATGAAATGTAGAAAAGGTACCCCGAGTCCATTAAACATTCTGGATTCCCAGAAATAAGACATGTCTGAGGGCAGAACCTTTACAGTCACTTACATCAAGAAGGAATTCTTCAGGAGAAAGCTCGGTAAAGGTATCTTAACTTTGTATGTATACCCAGAGAAAACACATAAAGATAAAAATAAAATATTTTTCCTCATTATCCCCACACCGTTAGCATCTTGGTGTATAGTCTTTGCATCTTTTTTCAGTATGTATGCACTTAGATCATCTTGTAGGACACCAGTCCCATGTATTATACACTTTGTATCTCACAGTGGAGTGGAGGACAGCCTGATCCTTAAGGGGATGCCGAATTGCTGCATCCCCATGATTTTTGCTGCTTTGATTCTTCTAATGAGCCCCGTTGCTGCTGTCTGTATTAGCGTCCTTCTGAGCAAACAATGGGTACCTTTTTTTTTTTTTTTTTTCCTTAAGAGAGGCAGAATCTTGCTATGTTGCCTCAGGCTGGAGTGCAGTGGCTATTCATAGGTGCTGTGGTACTGCCCTGGATGATAGTACACTGCAGCCCTGAACTCCTGGGCTCAAGCAGTCTCTGCCTCAGCCTCCTGAGTAGCTGGGACAATAGGCCGCGCCACCATGCCTGGCTCTTGACCATTCCCACAAGCCACACCTACAAGGAGTTCAAGGAGCTGTTTGCACTGTGGGCTGTTTTTTTGTTTGTTTGTTTGTTTTTGTGCAGAGGTCAGATCTCTTGTCTCATAGGGCAAAGGTGATGAAGGCCTTTATTACAGTCTCTCAATTTGACTTTCAGTTTGATCTGAAGTCGCTAAGATGGGCTGACATTGTGAGGAGGATACTGCTACAGCAGTAGTGTGTGTGTGTGTGTGTGTTTGTACAGACAGTGTCTCACTCTGCCACCCAGGCTGGAGTGCAGTGGTGCTATCATAACTCACTGTAACCTTGAACTCCTGGGCTCAAGTGATCCTCCTACCTCAGCCTCCCGAGTAGCTAGGACTGTAGGCTTGTGCCACCATGCCTGGCTTTTTTTTTTTTTTTTTTTTTTTTTTTTGTACAGACAGGGTCTTGCTGTGTTGCTAAGGCTGGTCTCAAACTCCTGGCCTCAAGTGGTCTTCCTGCTTCAGCCTCCCAAAACACTGGTATTACAGGAGTGAGCCACAGCACCTGGCCTGAAACTATGTATTATTGTTAACTGTAGTCATCCTACAGTGCTATAGAACACTAGAGTGTGTTCCTATCTAGCTCTGTCCCCATTTTTCCCATCCTCCTATACTTCCTAACCTCTAGTATCTTGTGTCTACTTTTTACTTCTGTGAGATCAACTTTTTTTAGCTTCCACATGTATTAGTGAGAACATGTGGTGTTTAACTTTCTGTTCTTGGCTTATCTCACTTAATATAGTGTCCTCCAGTTCTATTCATGTTGCTGTGAACGACAGGATTTCATTCATTTTTATGGCTAAATAGTAGTCCATTTTGTATAGATACCACATTTTCTTCATCTGTTGTTGGACACCTAGATTGATTCCCTGTTTGGCTATTGTGAATAGTGCTACAGTAAATATGGGGTATAGATGTCTCTTTGATGTCATGATTTCCTTTCCTTTGGATAAATTCCCAGTAGTGGGATTGCTGGATCATATGGTAGTTCTATTTGTAGCTTTTGAGGAACTTCCATACTGCTCTCCATAGTGGCTGTACTGGTTTACATTCCTACCAACAGTGTGTAAGAGTTGCCTTTTCTCAGGCCAGGCATGGTGGCTCATGCCTGTAATCCCAGCACTTTGGGAGGCCGAGGCGGGCGGATCACGAGGTCAGGAGATCGAGACCATCTTGGCTAACACGGTGAAACCCCATCTCTACTAAAAATACAAAAAATTATCTGGGCGTGGTGGCGGAAGCCTGTAGTCCCAGCTACTCAGGAGGCTGAGGCAGGAGAATGGCGTGAACCCAGGAGGCGGAGCTTGCAGTGAGCCGAGATAGCGCCACTGTAGTCAGGCCTGGGCAAAAGAGCGAGACTCCATCTCAAAAAAAAAAAAAAAGTTGCCTTTTCTCTGCATCCTGGACAGTATTTGTTATTATTTATTTATTTATTTATTTTTGAGGCGGAGTCTCGCTCTGTCGCCAGGTTGGAGTGCAATGGCGCGATCTCGGCTCACCACGACCTCCGCCTCCCAGGTTCAAGTGATTTTCCTGCCTCAGCCTCCCTAGTAGCTGGGATTATAGGCATGTGCCACCACGCCTGGCTAATTTTGTATTTTTAGTAGAGATGGGGTTTCTCCATGTTGATCAGGCTGGTCTCGAACTCCTGACCTCAGGTAATCCGCCCGCCTCGGCCTCCCAAAGTGCTGGGATTACAGGTTTGAGCCACTGTGCCCGGCCTGTATTTTTGATAATAGCCATTCTAACTGGGGTGAGATGATACCTCATTGTGGTTTTGTTTTGCATTTCCTTGATTATTAGTGATACTGAGCATTTTTTATGTATTTGGCCATTTGTATGTCTTTTGAGAAATGTCTGTTCAGATAATCCCCCTGCCCCGGCTTTTTTCCTTTTTTTTTTTTTTTTTTTTTGAGACGGAGTCTCACTCTGTCACCCAGGCTGGAGTGCAGTGGTGTGAACTTGGCTCACTGCAACCTCCGCCTCTAAGGTTCAAGTGATTCTCCTGCCTCAGCCTCTTGAGTAGCTGGGACTGCAGGCGCACACCACCATGCCCTGCTAATTTTTGTTTTTTTAATAGAGATGGGAGTTTGCCATGTTGGCCAGGCTGGTCTTGAACTCCTGACCTCAGTTGATCCACCCACCTCGGCCTCCCAAAGTGCCAGGATTACAGGTGTGAGCCACCCACCTGGCCAATTTGCCCGTTTTTTTAATTGGATTTTTTTTTTTTTTTTTTGCTATTGAGATGTGTGAGTTCCTTGTATATCAATCCCCTGTTGGATGAATAGTTCGCAAATACTTTCTCCCATTTTGTAGGTTGTCTTTTCATTCTATTGTTTCCTTTGTTTTGCTGAAGCTTTTTAGCTTGATATAATCCCATTCATTTATGTTTGCTTTTGTTGTCTGTGCTTTTCAGTTCTTACTCATAAAATCTTTTCCCAGACCAATGTCATGAAGCATTTCCCCTATGTTTTCTAGTAGTTTTATCATTTGGGTCTTATATTTAGGTCTTTGATTCATTTTTAGTTCATTTTTATATAGGATGAGAGGTGGGGGTCTAGTTTCTATTTTCATTCTTCTGCATATGGATATTTAATTTTCACAGCACCATTTGTTGAAGAGACTGTCCTTTCCCCAATGAATGTTCTTGGCATCTTTGTCAAAAATCAGTTGGCTGTAGATATGCAGGTTAATTCCTGGGTTTTCTATTCTTTTCCATTGGTCTGTGTATCTATTTTTATAGACACATACCAGTTGTTTTATAGACCAGTACCATGTCGTTTTGCTTACTACAGCTTTGTAATATATTTTGAGGTTTGGTAGTGTGATACCTCCAGCTCTGTTCTTTTTGCTCAGCATTGCTTTGGCTATTTGGGGTCTTTTGCAGTTTCATACAAATTTTAGGGTATTTTTTCTATTTCTGTGAAGAATGTCATTGGTATTTTCATAGAGATTGCTCTTTTAATTATCTTGATTTCTTTTTTTTTTTTTTTTCCCCCAAGACAGGGTCTCACTTCGTTACCTAGGCTGGAGTGCAGTGGCATGATCACAGCTCAGTGCAGCCTTGACTTCCTGGACTTAGGTGATCCTCCCACCTCAGCCTCCCGAATAGCTGGGACTACAGGCACATGCCACCACATCTGGCTAATTTTTTGTACTTTTTTTTGTAGAGACAGGGTTTTGCCATGTTGCCCAGGCTGGTCTCGAGCTCCTGAGCTCAAGCGGTCCTCCCGCCTTAGCCTCCCAAAGTGCTAGGATTATAGGCATACACCACTGCGCCTGGCCTCTTTTCAATTTCTTGATGGTGTTCTTTGATGTACAAAAGTTTTTAACTTTAAATGAAGTCCAGTTTATTTACTTTTTCTTTGGCTTATTGTGCTTTTGGTGTCCTTTTCTGTTCTTTTCTTTCTTTTTTTGAGACAGAGTCTTGCACTGTTGGACAGGCTGTAGTGCAGTGGCACAAATGTGGCTCACTGTAGCCTCGACCTCTAGAGCTCAAGCGATTCTACTGCCTTAGCCTCCTGGGTAGCTAGGGCTACAGGTGGTACCATTATGCCTGGTTAATTTTTTAAATTATTTTTTGTAGAGACAGAGTTTTACTATGTTGCCCGGGCTGGTCTCAAACTCCTGGGCTCAAGCAGTTCTCTCGCTTCAGCCTCCTAAAGTGTTGGGATTACAGATGTGAGCCACAGTTCCTGGCTTGGAGTCATTTCTAAGAAACCATTGCCTAATCTAAGGTCGTGAAGATTTACATCTTTCTTCTAAGAATTATATAGTTTTAATTCTTTTCTGCTGTGATCATGTGTGTATGTGTTGGTTTTTTGTTTTTATTTTTTTGAGACTGGGTCTTGCTACATTGCCAGGCTGGAGTGCAGTGGTTATCTATAGCCATGATCATAGTGTACTGCAGCCTTGAACGCTTGGGCTCAAGTGATCTTTCTACCTTAGCTTCCCAGGTAGTTAGGACTACAGTGCATACCACTGTGCCTGGCTTATTGTGTGATCTGTTTTGAGTTAATTTTTGTGGTGTGAGATAGGGGTCCAGTTTCATTCTTTTACATGTGTATATTTACATTTTGTAGTTCATTTGTTGAAGGGACTATTTGTATTAGTCTATTCTCATACTGCTATAAAGAAATTTCCCAGACTGGGTGGTTTTTAAAGGAAAGAGGTTTAATTGATTCACAGTTCTACATGTCTGGGGAGGCCTCAGGAAACTTACAATCAAGGCAGACAGGGAAGCAGGCACATCTTACATGACAGCAGGCAAGAAGGAGCCTGTGTGAGTGCAGGAAAAACTACCATTTATAAAACCATCAGATCTGGTGATAATTCACTCACTGTCATGAGAACAGCATGGGGAAACCACCACCATAATCCAGTCACTTCCTTCCCTTGACACATGGGGATTACAATTCGAGATGAGACTTGGGTGGACACAGAGCCAAACCATATTACTATTCTTTCTCCATCATAGTCTTGGTGCCCTTATCAAAAATGTATTTTCCATAAAAAAACACCAGTTGACCATAAATATAAGAGCTTATTTCTGGACTCTAAATTCTATTCTTTTTTTTTTTCTTAAGAGACAGGGTCTCACTCTGTTGCCCAGGCAGGAGTGTAGTGATGCCATCTCAGTTCACTTCAACCTCCGCCTCCTGGGCTCAGGCGATCCTCTCACCTCAGCCCCCCAAGTAGCTGGGACTATGAGCACATGCCACCACCCTTGGCTAATTTTTGTATTTTTTGTAGAGATGGGGTTTTACCATGTTGGCCAGGATGGTCTCGAACTCCTGAGCTCAAGCAGTCCACCCTCCTCAACCTCCCAAAGTGCTATGATTACAAGCATTAGCTACCATACACCGATTGTACAGGCCACAGGCTAGCCCCACACACCAGATTTTGAAGATTAAGTGTGGTTTAAAACAATGCAAAATATCCTGTTAATAATTTTTGATAATATTACATATTGAAATGATAAAGTTTAATATTGCATTAAATAATACACAGTAAATTTTACTGACTTCTTTTTACTCTTTAATTGTAGCTGCTAGGAGATTTAAAATTATTTTTGTGATTCTCATATTTCTGTTGGACCAGAGGTATTTTTTTAATAGCATGACATTCTGTTATATGGTTGATTATATAATGATCATGTGATTGTGGCAGTTTCTTGATTCGATTCTCTGTTGTTGGACACTTAGATTGTTTCCAGTCTCCTCTGTTTTCCACGGTGCTGTGATGACTGACACTGTGGATGGGTGGTCATGCACTCCTGTGCCCGCTGCCAGGACAGAGCTCATAAGGAGGACCTGGGAAGCATTTGCTGCACTTCTGAATCTAGCGCATGCAGACTCTTGTGTTAGTTGTTGAATGAGTTAATGAATACTTTATGTATTTATTTATTTTTTGAGACAGGGTCTTGCTCTGTTGTCCAGGTTGGGATGCAGTAATGCGATCACGGCTCACTACAGCCTCGACCTCCTGGGCTCAAGCAATTCTTCCACTGCAGCCTTCTGAGTAGCTGGGCCCACAGGCACACACCACCATGCCTGGCTAATATTTTAATTTTTTGTAGAGACAGGGTCTCCTTGTGTTGTCCAAGCTGGTCTCAAACTCCTGGGCTCAAGCCATCCTCCCACCTCAGCCTCCCAAAGTGCTGAGATTACAGGTGTGAGCCACTGTGCCTGGCTGAATACTTTCATTTTAACCAAAAATAAGGTTTTAAAATAAGGCTGTAAACAACTGTTGATTGAGTCCCTCACAATGAGTCAGGTAGTTTCAAGGTCTGCGAACACAGTGGTGAATGAGGCCAAATTTGGGCCCTCTTAAAGGTCCAGGAGAGATAACTTGGGGGAGAGGGATAGTTAACAAACCAATACATATGTCAGTTAATGCTAAATAGTTGTGTTAGGAAGGAAAACCAGACAGACTGTGGCTAGAGTCATATGATGAGAGAACTATCCTAGAAGAGTCTCAGGGAAGGCCTTTCTGAGCAGGTAGCATTTAAGTAGGGACTGAAATAATCAAGAGGGAGGGAGCTGTGTGAAGATCTGGGAGAAGGGCGTTTTAGGCGGGAGGATCAGGGTGTACAAAGGCCTTGAAGTGGGAATATGCTTGGCATATCTGAGGAACAGCAGGGAGGACCCTGTGGGTAGAGCTTTGGTGAGAAGTGGTTGGATTTGGAATGTTATCTTGAAGACGAAGCTGACCGTCTTTGCTGATGGATTGGATGTGTGGCATGTGAGGATGGGGTCCTTTATGATCTAAGGAATTGGATGGTGCCATTTACTGAGCCAGGCATTGCCAGAGACAGATCAGAGAGGAACGGGTACCAAGGGCTCAGTGTTGGACCTGTTAGGTTTGAGATGCCTTTTTGATGCTCAAGTGGAGATGTTGAGTTGGTTATTGGATATACAGGTCTGGGGGAATTACAGGGGAAGGGGTGCTGGAGATATATTTGAGAGTTATGAAAAGCTGTTTGAGCATCAAGCAGGATGGGTGAGACTTGACCACTGGATTTTGCAACTTGAAGGTCTTTGGGGACTTGGACAAGACTGGTGTCAGGAGGCAAGACAAGTGGAAGTTTTCAGGGGAGAATGGGATGTGTGTGTTAACAGCTTCTTCAAAGAGTTTTCTCTAAAGTAGAATGATGGGGGAGTGGGGGTGCTGGGGACACATTAGCACTTACCGTGCTCTGGAAGGGGGTGTTCAGGAGGGAGGTTGACAGAGGAGGGACTGGGATCCAGTGCCAGAGTAGAGGGTGGACCTTGCTCATGGGATCTGGAGGGAGGGCAGAGTAGACAGGCAGGCCTTCCTTTCAGCAGTGGCAGGAGGAGAAAATACCAGCTTGGCCCTTTCCAAAAGCTGAGAGTAAGGGTGACAAGGGGGAAAGGGGTATTATAGGTATGTTATGGAGTTAAATGTAAAGTTTGCATGAATTTTGAATACAAAATGTAATACTTCGTATCCATTGAGTTGCTTCAAAGTGCTTATCCTCAGGGTTCTCTGTCCTGTGCCTTTGGGGGTACTTTGGTGAAAAAGTTTGAGAAGCCACTTCATTATTGTAGTCTACTGTTATGTTGTTAAATCTCACCCAAGTGAGTATTTAACCTTAAAGAGTTTGAGATTCACTTACCTATTTTGTTATCCATAATAGAGCTTTTGCAGCTGCTCCAAATATGCCTCCATTTGTGCATCTTAATAGTTGTTTGGCAATCACCTCATTCTGCACTGGGAAGGCTGGAGAGAGGTGGGGAGCTTCGGGGTGTCTGGAGGTAGTATGGAGAGCTCGGGATTCCCACCCTTTCAGAAATGAGGTGGTGGAGGCAGGCAGGGCCTACTAGGCTTCTGAAGCAACACTCGCCAGGGACATTTTAGTGACCTTTTCCCTGTGTTCTCAAAACACTTTACAAATACACCATTTGTCTTTAATTCTGGCAGGGTGGTTTGGGCGAGCTGGGAGTGATGCTGTTAGCCAACCTTTTACAATATTTAACGATCAGTAGAGATTAAAAGCTGTTTGGCCTCTTTCCCATTGATCACATAGCCTGCTTTTTCTTTTTGTACAATTTTAGTATGATTAACCCTCCCACCCCCATTAAAGTTCTTCAGCCTTCTTAGTAGAAAGCTCTGTGAAGTTTGATTCACCCACGGAAGTTACTTCATGGAGTGGAAGCATTTGAGAAATCAGATCTTGGCTTTCTTCTTGTGGACAGATCAGGTGGCTGAGGCCTGGAGGGAGCTTGATTTGAGATGAGTAGTTTGTATGCCTGACTAGGTCAAGTAGCCACTTGCTTCCCTTCACACTTAATCAAATCCTAACTCTCTAACCGAAACTTTGTACCCTTTGACCAGTACCTCTCCTTTCCCGTTCCCCCGCCGCCAGCCTCCATAACCACTGTTCTACTCTACGCTTCTTCACCTTCTACTTTCTTAGATTCCACATATAAATAAGACCATGTGGTATCCGTCCCATATTTCACTTAGCATAATGCCCTCCAGGCTCTTCTGTGGCCATGGATGATAATCATGTATTGTATATTTCAGCATTGCTAAAGAGTAGATCTTAAATGTTTTCATCACAAGAAAAGTAACTTGGTGAGGTGATGGATGGATTAAATAGTTTGATTTAATCATTTCACAATGTATACGTAGATCAAAACATCCCATTGTATCTTATAAATATATACAATTATTTTTGTCAATTAAAATATTAAAAAATTACAAGAGGCTGAGGTGAGGTTACAGTGAGCTGTGATCATGCCACTGCACTCCAGCCTGGGTGACGGAGCAAGACTGTGTCTCTTAAAAAAAAAAAAAAGTAAAGTTAAACATTAATTAATTTTAAAAAATCCCAACTCTTCCATCACCCCAACCCTGCATCCTTCTCCCTTCCCCCAAGACCCCCTCCCCTGCCACTGTGCTCTGATTCCTAGAGCGGTGTGTCTCTGTCCTGCCACTCTTGCTGTGCCTGTGGCTGTCCCTGTTCCTTGGGTAGCTTCCCCGTTACTCCTCAGGGGCTTCCCTGGCCACCCTCTGCTCGGGCCCTTCCTGAGTGTTACATCAGCACCTTTCTTGCCTGCACCCGCCAGCCACAGCTTGTGTTTGCCGTGTGAGCCGGAGCACTTGTTTGTCACCTCACGGTCTTCCCCTCCATGAAGGCAGGGACTGCAGTCTTGCTTTCATTCTTGCTTTCATGCAGTCTACCCAGCTGTGGGCGAGGTGTGTGCACATCGCTCAGCATGTTTGTAGAATGAACACATGTATAAACTAGACTTGAATGCAGATTATTGTTCTCTCCTGGCCATTAAAGGTGCTTCTTCCTGCTGCCCATTTACATCTCAGGTGTTACCATCTCTGGTCAGTGCCTGCCCTGTTGTTGTCATATAACAGTCATGGGACCACACCTTTGTGACTCTCAGGGCCAGAGGTGTTTGGGAATGTGGAATTTTTGAGATTTTTAGAACAGAAATAGTGAAAGTACCATATAGTATAGGACATCCTGGGCAGCACCATATAATCAAACACATTAAGATTTTTGCAGCTAAAAGTATATGAATATTCGCACTAAGTGGGACAGTGAGACTATGAATAGCTTCACATCAGATCAGGGCATACCGCCAAGTGAGTTATGAACATGCTTTCAGTTTTAAGAGAGCTTTTTGGATTTTCGAATTGCAGAGAAGGGATTATGGACCTGTCTTAGTGAGCATCTGCTTGTCACGCATTATGCAGCGTGCTGAAATACAAAGGAAGAAAACATCACGCCTGCCCTCCCTGTGTAGTGGGTGGGTGGTCACCACATGCGGGTGATGAGCCCATGCTGGGAGGGCACTCCCGGCAGGTCCTGGTGTTCTCCCTGTCATCTCCCCCTTTCCTTTGAGAGCGTCCTCTACAGGTGCGGTTTCAGGTGAGCCACATGGGGGGCTGGCAGAAGGGGCACGGCATTGTGACGCAGGGTCAAGTGTGTCCCTCTCAGTGTAGGAGGTAACGGTTCTGGATCGCCTGGATCCTGCCCCTGGGTCTGGCTGCCCGGATCCAAGGAGGAAAGGGCCGACTCCAGGTGATGCTGCAGACCAAGAGCGCTGCCTTCACTTCCTAACCTTCTGCACTTGGGCGCCGGGGCCCCCTCTCTGCAGTCACACACTCTGCCCTCTTAGCTGGGCCTAGAGCTTTGAACATTAACTAGATTCAACATACGTTTTTCTGACTTTTTAAATATAATGAGTATAGTTTTACTTTAATGTTTTTCAGATGCATTTTAATGTAGGTAGGTACCTATACATTTTAAAAATTTATTTGCTTTCTGAAATGGGACCAGCATATATATATATAAATATAAAAATATATATAAATATAAAAAATATATATAAATATAATATATAAATATAAAATATATATAAATATATAAATATAATATATAAATATAATATATATATATTATATATAATATATATAAATATAAAATATATATATAAATATTATATATATAATATATTTATATATATATATTTTTTGACAGGGTCTTGCTCTGTCTCCCAGGCCAGAGCACAGTGGTACAGTCACAGCGCACTGCAGCCTCAATCTCCTGGGCTCAAGCGATCCCCCACCTCAGCCTCTTGAGTAGCTGGGGTTATAGGCACCCACCACCACACTTGGCTAAGTTAAAAATTTTTTTTTGTAGAGACGGGGTCTCACTATGTTGACTAGGCTGGTCTTGAACTCCTGGGTTCAAGCAGATCCTCCTGGCTCAGCCTCCCAAAGTGCTGAGATTACAGGCATGAACCACCACACCCTCCTGTTATCTGCGTTTTGAAAATGTTTCATTGCCAAACCTGCAGGGAAGTCTGCCCTTTTTTATTAGAAAATGAAGAGCTAATTCTGAAATATGCCTACTAAATATGCATATCTCAAGCACTTTAAAAGGATGTAGGGTGAAATAGTCTGTTCCTGAAGCAAATATCACTGTGTGTTCATTCCATTATTTCCATAGTTTTTCTGTGGCTTTTGATAAGTTGTGTAGAATGTATTAAGTCTCATCTGAAAATGTATATTAAAGATTGTTCTTTTAATTTAAAATGATTTGTCCAAGGTACTTGACTTAATGATTCAAGATTTAATGAGCCATGACACTATTAGTAACAACCGTCTCAATCTTTCAGATTTTGTAAAAGATGTTAAAGTTTTCAGAAAGTTGAGAATGGTCTTTTGTAATGTATTTTAAGATAGTTAAGAATAGAGTTTATATAATTAAGATTAGGATTTGTATTGCAAAAACTCCCTTCAAGGCGCATTTTGGACCTTTATGAGCGAGTAATCATGACAGCACAGAGTGGCTTCACCCACAGTTTTGTGGTTAATATTTGCAAGTCGTTTATTTAACAAGCTTGAAAAGAGGCTTCCTGGTGTCTTTTATAATTATCCTTTTCTGGGGACCAACTTACAAAGTAAAAAATGCCTGGTGGCATTATCTTTGCTTCAGATGTATTATGTTTATGGAATTGGAAATGTTTGATTTCTTAGTGTGTGTGTATCAATGGATTATGTAGTTTAAAAATGTTTGCATCTGTATTGCATGTATAAACATGTCTGTTTCCAAGTGTGGCCTTTAAATACTCAGGGTTTTGTGGCTGGGTGCGGTGGCTCATGCCTGTAATCCCAGCACTTTGGGAGCCCGAGGCAGGCAGATCATGAGGTCGGGAGTTCGAGACCAGCCTGGCCAATATGGTGAAACCCAGTCTCTACTGAAAATATAAAAATTAGCCAGGTGTGGTGGCGTGTGCCTGTAATCCTAGCTATTCGAGAGGCTGAGACAGAAGAATTGCTTGAACCCTGGAGGCAGAGGTTGCAGTGAGCCAAGATGGCGCCACTGCACTCCAGCCTGGGTGACAGAGTGAGACTCCATCTCAAATAAAATAAAATAAAATAAAATAAAAGACTGAGGGTTTTTTAAAAAGTCATAATAGAAAAAATTTATGTGTTTTAATTGTTTAAATGTTTTCTTCGGGATTAAAAAAAACCTGAATGTAATCTGGGAAAATGTTAAATGGATGCAACACTGTAAGATTTTCCACAGAAATATGTTATTCACAGTGAAGCACAATGGGAAGGCTCCATTAGCACTTGAGATGGTATCATAACTTTGGAAAAACCATTTCACCATGCGAGTATTTACAAAAACTGAAGCTGTCCCTGTCAGGTTTTGACAGAGCTTAGCTATATAGGTAGTAAGTGACGCAGTGCCAAAACCAGTCTTAAATTACCTATGTTGTCAATATGCAGATTTTCTCTATTTAGTATTTAAGCTATGAATTTACCAATCTGAGTAACTTGAAATGCAGTATCATAAAAAGAATCAGATCTACCAAACTGAAAATGTGTACGTATCTAAAGTAGTTTCTTTTCTTGATTTTGGTTAAATTAACAGGAGTGTCTTCACATCTGTAATTTCTGGTAACTTAATGAGAACACACTGAACTTTTGGGTCACAATAAATTTTCCCATTATGTAAAATATTTTACACACCAGTTGACTCATTGTGAATTGTGAGTCGACATGATTCTCTTCCTGCGGAAAATAGAAACACATGCTGGCCGGGCGCGGTGGCTTATGCCTGTAATCCCAGCACTTTGGGAGGCGAAGGTGGGTGGATCACCTGAGGTCAGGAGTTCGAGACCAGCCTGACCAACATGGAGAAACCCTGTCTCTACTAAAAATACAAAATTAGCCGGGCGTGGTGGCACATGCCTGTAATCCCAGCTATTGGGGAGGCTGAGGCAGGAGAATTGCTTGAACCCGGGAGGCAGAGGTTGCGGTGAGCCGAAATCACGCCATTGCACTCCAGCCTAGGCAATAAGAGTGAAACTCCATCTCAAAAAAAAAAAGAAACACATGTTATTGTAATGATGATTTGAGCCAATTACAGGATTGTGCTTATGTTACCACATTGACTAGGTGCTTTCTGTGAGTTGGGCTGTTGAAGAGTTTGAGGTAGACAGATGGCAGTGGGTGGGAATGAGTTGGGAGCTTTTGTTAGGTTTAGGGAATGTAGTCTTTCCACCATCATTTAGTTGTTTATTTTATGCATAGGCTTATTTTTGTTCTTGTGAGCATTATGTTGAGTTAATGTGTTTTCTTTGACCTCAAACCTTCTGAAATGTTTCTAGGTCTTAAAGATTCAGGTATTATTTATTTCATAGTAGACAGAATCAAGTAAATGAATACTTTCTTGGGGGAGAGTGTTGATAAGTTCCATAGCGACACCTCTCCCTCATGATTAAAAGTGCTACATTTGCACAAATATGTGATTTATATTTTACATTAAAATTAAGATCAACTTTTTTCTTGAGAAATTGTTGAACTTTTAGATTTGGGAGAGGGGGAGTTGCCACAGGAATTATGAATTTTTTTGACTAGTGAGAAGCTTATTTAACATTTTTGGAAGGAGTACCCCAAAAGTAATGCATCTTTTGGCATAGTGGAAACTTGCAATAACGTTTTCTTGTTGTTTTTTAACTGAGTGGGTGAGCTGCATCTCATTAAGTGGTGGCTATTGGATGTTTGGCCTTTGGCTTGATTGTGTCAGCTTTTAAAAAATAACTTTATTGAAATCGTCACATTCCATACAATTACCTATTTAAAGTGTCCATGTCTGTGATTTTTAGTATAGTCACAGAATTGTGCAGCCATTGCCTACTTTGGACATTCTATGGAAATGCGGTTGACAGGATGTGTTTTCTGTGTGCAGCCTCTGTCACTAAGCACCATGTTTTCATTCATGTTGTGCATGTATGCATCGGTTGTTCTTTGTTAATGTTGAATATTATTCCATTGTGTGGATGTTCCACATTTTATGTGTTCGTTAGTCCATTGATAGACATTTGGGTTGTTTCTACTTTTTGGCTGTTGTGTGATAGCGCTGCTGTGAACATTCATGTACAGGTTTTTGTGTGGACGTGTCATTTCTCTTGGGAATATACCTAGGCATTTGTATCCGCTTCTGCTGCTTCTTTTACCTACAGTTCAGATTCCCATTTATGTTTGTACACTTTGCTACTTGTAACTGGGGCTTGTTTGACCTTTTTTGCTGACCTAGCGACTTCTTGTGTCATGTTTAAAGCCCCTGAGACCCTCTGTTGCCTAGAGAAACAGGCAGAATTGCAGTCTCTTTCCTTCCTAAGACCAGATCACATCTGGTGGTCATGAAATGGTCTTATCAAATAAGTACCTGTTAGATTTTTGGTATATAAGTATGTATCTAAGCCAAATAAATTTTGTGTATTTTATATTATTTTTCTTCTCTCTGCTTCCTCTTGGGGACCTCCTTTGTTCTGTGGCCCCGTGGCACCTAGAGTGAATATGAATGATTTGTCTATGTTTTCCCTTCAGGCGGAATGCTGCTTACTTGGATTTTTTCTTGTTAATTTTGGTGACTGAGTTGCCTGTTTTTGAAGTGAAAAATACCTTCAGATAGTAGGGTTGCCATTTAGCATTTTAAGTGTCCAAATGAGACCTGTTGGGATGTTTCCATAATTTGCATCAAATTAATGTAAATGCGCATTAATGATATTAGCTAGTCTGCCTGAGCTAAATTACTAATTTCATTACTACTATTTAATAAAGGGGCAGGATTTGCCATGGTCATTCTAGTTAATGGTAAGAGCTCTGTAGGTCTCTCATCATATATCTAAGCTGAATTAAGCTTGGAAATACTACTGAGTGCCTTGTGGCTCTATTTGGTAACAGTCATGCCTTACATTTTGAGACAGCTTATACTTTTACACACCAGGTGACTCATTGCGAATTGTGAGTAGACACGATTCTCTTCCTGCAGAAAGAGAATGCATTCAGTCAGTTGAAAATCAACACGTGTGGTTTGTAGGATAGGTCTTACTCCTTTCTTAGACAAGGAATCTGGGATCCAGAAGGAGTGAGCGGTTGGTTAGGAGGAGTCAGTGCCAGAAGGAGGCAGCGTGCCTTTTCTGCTCTGCCCACGCTGTGAGGACACCGGGCCGTGCCTTCGCCAGGAGGAGGTCATGCCAAGTCCAAAGCGTCAGGCCGCTCAGAGCCAAGCAGCTTTGCTGGAGCACCCACTGGTGCACTTGGAAAGTGATTTCTCCTGTTAAAGCCTCGCTGTCACCTCAGCTGTGAACTGGAGACAGTAGGAAGCCACCTTCACAGGCCTGCGGGGACCTGGCACCCGTGCACCAAACCTTGGTGCCCTTAGTCAGATGGTCGAATTGGGAGGCAGCTGGAAGGGTCCTGTGGTGTGCTCCTTCGGGGGCCTTCTGCCACCCCCTGGAGGCAGGTTGCGCCTCTGCCCATCTCTCCCCACCAGTGCACACTCCCTTCAGCCCTGGGCCAGCTGTGGGGCCCTCCTCTGTAGGCGCTGGCTGTTCCAGGAGGCACAAGAGTGTTGGTGTGGGACCTGCCAACTGCTCGAGATCCCCCAGGGAGAGCCCACTCAGGCTACGCATGGGTTCTGGCCGCGTAGGTCAGCGTCACAGGACGGACAGATCAGTGGGGGAAGAGTCGTCCTGCAGCGCTGCCACCACTGGAGGCTGGTGAGAGTGGTGCTGCCACAGAGAACAAGCCTTGATCCCTGACTTGAAAGGCAGAGTTCTTCTGGAACTTCTGCGGGGAGTGCCCAGAGTGGCACCTAAATACGTCTAGAAGCGCTTGATGAAAGTTCCTCTGAGGCTTTTAAACTGCTCGAGTGAGTCTCTCTGAAGCACAGTGGTGGCAAAAGGAAACCACCTCGCGCTACCTCTTTGTGCCTTCTCTTCTCTCCTCATCTCCCGTGGGCCGTAGGTGTTCCCTGTCAGGAATTTACGCGGAGGCATGTCTACTGTGGCCGAATGTGTTCATTCATTCATATCTCACAGTAAGAGGGAGGGATGGGGGAGGAAGACTGCTGTATTTCCTTAAAAGTTTTTCTGTAACTCAAATCTCTCCCACCCCCGTGAGGTAACACCGTCTTTTCCAGTTGGTGTCAGTGAACTCTGTTTTGGGTACCTACAAAAGCAGAAGGGGAGGTTAGGATGTGGCTGGAGGAGGCTGGTTCCTGGGTGTAAATCCTGGCTCTTCTACTTGAACTGACTGTGCCACAGCATCCTCGTCTGTCTGGTGGAGCTGCCTCACAGAGGAACAAGTGAGTTGTGCGTGTGGAGCAGGTGGCTGACATGTGGCGAGTCCTCTAGGAATGTGGCAGCAGAAGGAACACGTTGAGCACCACAGATACAACCCCGACCACCACTGCAGGGCTTCTGTGCAGGGGCAGCTGCAGAGCCGCCACTTCAGGACAGCATGGGAGCTGCTGGAGGTCGGGGGAGCTCAGGGAAAGGGCCTTGCTGCCAGGGGTGGGAAGGGAGTCAGTGAAGACATCCTGGAGGAGAAGATTCCAGAGCCTGAGATGTGAAGTAGAGTTAGGTAGCCAGAGACAAGGCAAAGAAGGGCCATTTTCATCAGAGAACAGCATAAAATTGGCAGAGATCTGACATGTCATTTCCTGTTACTAGAATTGGGGAGTGACCAGTAGTAGATTCTTTCATTTGTTTATTCATTCGTGCAGTCCTTCACCTCACACCTGTTCAGGGTCCGGCTAGGCTCTGGACATAGGGTGGAAGAAAACCATCTGGGCAGAGGCCGCGTGGACTGTCACCTCTGTCAGGGGTGCCAAGGCTGCCAGAGGACAGCTGTTACTTATGGGTGGCGGCGTGGTGAGGTCGCACAACACAGAGCTGCCCTGCTGTGTCCATGCCCTGGCGCTTCCCCGCGGTCACCATGTGCCTTGGGCAAATGTAGGCCTCAGGTCCCAGACACAGCCTTCTGTCAGTGGTGGTGGCGGTGGCTGTACCTGCTCCGGGCTGCTGTGAGGGAGGGATGGGCTCTGGCCACAGACATGCAAGGTCCCCTTGCAGAGGACCTCCCAAACCTGCTGAGGAATGTGTACAGCCATTTGGATGGTGTTCTCCCCTTGGCCCTCCCTGTAGTCCAGCTGAGTCCATGTCCTTCAGCCCCTTTTAAATGTTTCTTTCTCACAGAACCTTGTCTTGGAGGTGCAGTCGGGCCCGGGTTCTGCCTCCTGTGCGGTGCCAGCCCTCCTCCACCATGCATGATGGTGTGTTTTCCGTTACTCTTCCTCCCAGAGCACTGGTGCCCACCCTGACGGTGGTTCCCCACGGTCAGATTGAGTATCCCTTATCTGAAATGCTTGGGACTAGAAGTGTTTCAGATTCTGATCTTTTTGGATTTTGGCATATGTGAATATGCATAATTGGATATCTTGGGGATGAGACTTAAGTGTAAACACAAAATTCTTTTCATATACACCTTATACGCATAGCCTGAAGGTAATTTTATGCAATATCTTAAATATTTTGTGCATGAAACAGAGTTTTGACTGACCCGTCACGTGAGGTCAGTTGGGGAATTTTCCTCTTGTGGTGGTATGTTGGTACTCAGAAAGTTTCGGATTTTGGAGCAGTTTGGATTTTTGGATTAGGGATGCTCCATTTGAATATCCTTTTATATACAGCACATGGTCAGTGCTCACTAAACTTAGTATTGCATGAATGAATGAAAACCAAAGGTCATTTACTAAGCGTGCTACTATTTCAGAAGCCTCTTTTTCCGAATTTGGTTATATGGTCAGTGGTTTAATATTTCAAGTGCTCTGACCACATAATGGTTATTACCACACTGTGAAGGTAGCTGGGTGTTCAGTGATTGCTGCCCACAGAGGACCTGGAAGTGCTTGCTGTACTTGGTTTTCTGGAATGGAAATCATGGCTCATTCCCAGGAGCCCCTCAGCAGGGGCTTTGAGTCTGGTGCTAAGCAGCAGATGTGCAGATTCCCGCAGGGCTTACCTGAGCCCTGAGAGGGGGCGTCGTAGCGCACTCATTTCCGCATTCCTACCCCGCACAGCCAGTTGTCACAGCCATCCTCCAGTAAAAACCACAAACCAGTCAACCTCTAGGAAACAGGTAGGAAATCTAGAAAAAGCCTCAGGTGTTCACAGCATTTTTTAAAGATTCTTTAAAAATCTTTGTGATTGGAAAGACTGCTTCCTGTGCCAGAGAGTCTCTCTCCAGCGCTTTTGCTTCTGAGGTTGGTAGCTTTCAGAAAGACTGCAATGCAGCGGTTACCAAAGTCCTTGTTAATATGGAGACAACCCGTGGTGAAGCCTTTTGCTCCCCTTCACAACTGCTGACTGTTGCCTGCAGTCGGAAGGAGGAGATAATGAAGGTGATACTCCTCCGGACCTGGCAGTTTAGTGATTAGAACGTACGCGACTCTGTGAATGCTGTGGCTGGCACAGCGTGTCCTGCAGCAGCTCTGTCCAGTTACTGATGCAGTGGGCTTCCTGGGAACGTGAAGCCGAAGATGTCTTTGCAGTTTGTGCACGATAATTTTGTTTTCATCTCTCTGTTCAGATGGTGGATTATAAGAAGGTAAGGGACTTTACAAATCATGCATATATGTATTTTAAATGCTTATGAATATCCCTAGTCAAGGTAAAGAATTATGATTGAATAGACCTCTTTTGAACCTAAGAAATAAAACTTTATTTCTTGTTAATGACAGTTTTGACGTTTGAAGAGTTATCTTATTTAGTCCTGACAAATGCGCTATATAAGTGAATTATTGAAGATGTTCTTTGAAGAGATCTGCTTTTTCTTTGATTTGCTAAACGTAGTTGATTTCAGAGATGTAGATACGGATAGAATATATTTGTTTCTTTAACTTAAGCAATGACAGTTACATTAATCTGGATGGAACTTTTCGTCTTAAAAAATTTCAGCCACTGGCTGTAGATGATGAATTCTAATCTCCTTAGTTCTTATTTTGCCTTTAGAAGAGCATTTTCAGATGTGTGGAGCTCTGTGTTTATCCGTGGGGTGAGCTGGGTGCTACCTCCAGCTGCTGCTTCTCTTCGTTTATCTTAGAGGGAGGCCAGGAGTCAGAGCTGAGATTTATTTTGCAATGAATTAGTGGCCCCAAATGGTATTAAATGCATTATGGGTGGTAATTTATATGTCCAATGCCAAGAAGTATAATGTTGGGGTTACCATGGCAACTGCTTGCATTCTGAAAAGCTTGTGAATGGGTTCTGAACCTTCTGGCATTGGAAGTGAGCTTTTCCAGCTGAGGGCCTGCATTCGTGATTACTGTAAATAAATTCAGCTTTCCATATGAAGCACATCCTTTCTCTTTGTTTACCAGAGTAGTCCATTGAGCTCAGTTCTTTTTCTGGTGACGTCTGCCTTGGTCTCTTGGTTCCTGGCAACAGAATATGGTTGAGACATAGTTTTCAACTTCAGGCTGAGGAACTAGCTTGTGTGTGTGTGTGATGATGGCCTGCCACCTCAGTCCGTGCGCTGTGTAGAATGGGGTTGGCTCATCTGTACCTCCTGAGGGCTGGCAATGCATGATGTCTCCAAAGCACAGTTGCAGCCGCATGTGCTGGTGGGCTCCTGGCACAGCTTTCTATCCATCTGAAGGGCTTGTTTCCGGTAACACTTGCTAGGGCTCTTCCTGGGAGGCAGCCCTGCCTGTTTCCAGGGTATCGTGGGGATTGGTTTTGGGGAGGCAGGCCCAAGTTAGAAAGACCCATATTTAAAATATCAAGCTTGTGAAAATAATAAATGAGGGCCTATTGTCTTCATTGCCGAAGGTCTGTTTGCTGTTTGTTAGAAATATATGTAGCATAGGCCGGGGATGGTGGCTCACGCCTGTAATCCCAGCACTTTGGGAGACGAAGGCAGGAGGATCGCTTGAGCCCAGGAATCTAAGACCAGCCTGGGCAAAATAGCGAGACCTCATCCCTACAGAAAGATAAAATAAAATAAATAAATAAATAAAACTAGTTTCCCTTGTGCATTTAAAACAATGTTGACATCTTGATTGCCAGAGACTGAAATATCTGTGTGTGATTTCAGGGGCCTGAGGTCAGAAGGTTGGAGCCTGGTGGTTGCTGCCGAGGCGGCAGCTCCTAGAGGGCCTGGCCAGACACTGGGAGAATGTTTTTATGCTCTGTAGAATTCATTCTCTTTGTTAATAAACATTGAGATTATAGAATTTAAATGTTGAGCTTGAGGATAGACTGGCCTTCAGGCACACAGTGGGCATGTTGCTGTGGCTCACCTGTAGGCCTCAGTTAAGAATCTTTGTCTAATCCAATCCCCTTATTTTGCAGATGAGGAAAATGAGGCCCAAAGAAGTGATGCCACTTGGTTAAGGTCCCGGAGCAGGTCAGAATCAGATCTAGGATCAGAAACCTGGCTCCTGGCTCCTGGCTCCCTACTCTTCTAAGGATCGCTGTCCTGACAGAAGAGGTTTGCTCTCAGTTAATTGTTGACGTTGTTGTTGTTGTTGTTTTGCTTTCCTTTTGTCAGAAAGAGGCCTGTAATAACAACAGGCATCTAATTTAGACTCTGTAATTTAGAATTTTAAAAATTCTTGTCTTCCCTTCCTCTGGTTATTTATAGAATTTCTACTCAGTGTGCTGGAGTCACCCATAGGAGGGGCAAAGGGCATGACCTCTGCCCTTAACGCTGTGTGCTGTGATGAGAGATGGGTGCATAGCCGAGCCTGCAAACTGGAATGTTGGGATAAATTCTGGCTTGACATCTACATTTCTGCCAGTCTGTGGTATTCTGTGTTCTTACAGAGAAGCTGCAGTGCCCAGCAGTTACCCAGGGGTGAATCTGAATCACCACCTGTTAAATCAAGGTCATGATGCTGTATTTACTAAGGCAGGACAACATAGTAATTTAGGCTCAACTTACAAGTTGCAACTTACTACAAATAATAAGAGGTTCGGCTTACAAGGGTTGAAATACAAATTGATTTTTTTAGCCAGATTCCATTGAACCCTGGTTTTTAATTTTCCAATCTTGAAAGAAGACTGAGATTTTACTGTATAACTCACTTAGGGTGACATTGTGTTTTCCTAAGTATTCTCAGTGATTTCTGCCGTTCTCCCTATTCTTCTCACATGGGACTTAGAGAGCTGCGCCTGGGCTGGGTGTGTGGCCTCCCTCACCCAGCAGTATGGCACAATGGTGCTATGTAACTGCTGAGTTAGGTCCTTAAAAAGGTGCGGTTTTTGCCTGGATGTTCTTTTTGGGGTACTTGTTTGCCATCCCTATGGTGAGGAAACCCATCTCGCCCACACAGGAGGACCACACAATGAGCAGGGCATTGACATAACAAGGTGACTTCTGTTTTCTGAGTAACTTCCACCACAGTGGTGAAACTGTGTCCCCAAGCTCAGCAAGCAGAGGTAAAACATTTTTCAAAGAAAAGGATAAGATAGGCTCTTGGTTTACCACATGGTGAAGAGAGGCCTCTGGCTCTTCCAAACTGTTGCAGATAGAGCGTGGAGTGCTGGGACTTCGATCAGGCCAGGTCCTGCCGCCTCACTGTCCAGCTCTCCCGAGTGCTCCTGGCCTGCCTTGCTCTCTGCCCAGTGCTGCCTGCTGCCCGCTGCCCTTACATGGAGTGACCTTCTGTCTCCCAGCCCCAGCCATGGGTCCCGTTGCCCAGAATACAAGAGCCTTTCTTGGCTTAGAACTTTAACTCAAAACCCTCACTTCTTAGAGGGTTTGTTTTCCCCCGCTTTTTTTTTTGGCCTGGGATTTTGAGAATATCTAATAGTGCTGGGCAGTTTTATCATTCATCATCATGGGTAGTTTGGTTTATTACAGCTTGCAGCTTCATATCTTGTAAAACAAATTCATTTCTTGTTTTCAGATTTGCTTATCTATAAGTTTTGTTCATAATAGTAACTTAGCACAAGGCTTCTAATATATGAGTTGATGAAAAGCACCTCCTGTATCACCTTTAATTAGGATAATTTTGAAGTGTAATTTAATGCCTGGAAGCCAATTGATACTGAGGTTTAATTTTGTACTTGGAAAAGAAGTGTGAGAAGAAAAGTATCCTTTTTTCCTTAAATTTATTTTTCTTAGTTGACATATAAAATTGTATATATATTTATCATGATATTTTGAAGTATATATATTATGGAATGGTTAAGTCTAGCAAATTAGCAAGTGTAAAGATAAACTCACAGTTATCTTTTTTTGTGGTGAGAACACTTTACATTGATTTTCTTTTTTTTTAAACATAAAATCTTTCAGAAAAGACATCCACTTTCTCAGCATTTTTCAAGAAGAAAAGTATCTTTTTAACAAATACATTTTCTAAGCCCTGGTCTGCAACCCACTCCATTCAGTTAGTATTTATCAAGCACTGGCTGGGCGCGGTGGCTCACGCCTGTAATCCCAGCACTTCAGGAGGCCAAGGCAGGTGGATCACCTGAGGTCAGGAGTTCGAGACCAGCCTGGTCAACATGGTAAAACCCCGTCTCTACTAAAAATACAAATATGAGCCGGGCATGGTGGCAGGCGCCTGTAATCCCAGCTACTTGGGAGGCTGAGGCAGAATTCCTTGAACCCGGGAGGTGGAGGTTGCAGTGAGCCAAGATTATGCCAGTGCATTCCAGCCTGGGCAATAAGAGTGAAACTCTGTCCTCCCACCAAAAAAATATATATATTTATCAAGCACTACCTACACACACCCACTCTCTCTTACACACACAAACACACTAATAGACATAGCAGTAATATATATTAAGCACGAATACAGCAAGAAGTTTGGTACCCTAGAATTAGAACGGGGTTTTTTTCATATATAATCTACAAAATGAGATGTTGAATTGATGTTTAATACTAAGCTACTTCTTAAGCATTTGGTTTTTCTTACTGCATTTACCTATGTTTATAATTTTAAAATCTGAGAATTATAGAAAATACGTAATTTCTACTTATCTTTCAGATTATAGCTTAAATGTCCTCTCCTGGGGTGGGGGAGGTCCCCATATCCACATAAATGGGTGTGACCTCCATGTGCACTGTGCACTTCCCTTTGGTACTTTTCGTCTCACACACATGCACACACTGCACAGACACACACACTCTTATTGCTGGTGTTGTGTTTTCTTGCCTGTGGACGGTCAGCTGTGTGAAGGGGAGGCTTCCGTTTTTCTTGTCCCTCTCCCTTCTGCGGCACTCAGTACATGTTGGGTGAATGAAGGAATACTGGACACAGACGCTTTCCTTGAAGGTGGTTGGATGATCTGCCCTTTCCTTATAGGACTTTTTCAGATGTTTTCAAATTCAACCAAGAAATCTTTTTTTTCTATTACTGAGTTACTGCTTTTCCAAATTATTGAATACTTCTATTTTCTCCTGCCTTTAAGGAGTAGGAAACAACTAAGAACAGATGATGTCTCATGTTCTGAATGGATCCTTCCTTCCTTTGCTTTTCCCTCAAGTTCTTTCTCATGCAAGTGAACACCCATATTGTGAGGGGTAGCAAATTTAAATGAGTCCTTTGCATTCGAGTGTAGAGATGACTGAGGAGAATGAGGTAGTTTGGAAAAACTAGAAAAACCTGCCTCAGTGCTTTTGATATTTTAATTTATAGGCAATTCTTTTAAGTTGCATTTTTCTCAAGACAAATGCCAGACTGTGGAAAGGGTGCTGTCATTTAAAAATATCTGGGCGTGTGGCCGGGTGCGGTGGCTCACGCTTGTAATCCCAGCTCTTTGGGAGGCCGAGGCAGGTGGATCACGAGGTCAGGAACTCGAGACCAGCCTGGCCAACACTGTGAAACCCCGTCTCTACTAAAAATACAAAAATTAGCTGGGTGTGGTGGCACCTGTAATCCCAGCTACTCAGGAGGCTGAGGCAAGAGAATGGCTTGAACCCAGGAGGCAGAGGTTGCAGTGAGCCAAGATTGCGCCACTGCACTCCAGCCTGGGCAACAAAGCTAGACTTTGTCTCAGGGGGAAAAAAAAGAATATTTGGGCGTGCATACTGCCCAAAGCGATTTACAGACTCTGCTATTCCTAGCAGATTACCGAGGACCTTCTTCACAGAACTAGAAAAACACTGCTTTAAAATTCATATAGAACCAAAAAAGAGCCCAAATAGCCAAGGCAGTCCTAAGCAAAAGAACAAAGCTGGAGGTATTCTGTTACGCAACTTCAGACTATACTACACGGCTACAGCAACCTAACAGCATGGTACTGGTACAAAAGCAGACACCAATGCAACAAAAGAGAGAGCCCAGAAATAAGGCAGCACACTTACAACCATCTCATCTTTGACAAAGCTGACAAAAGCAGTGGGGAAAGGACTCCCTATTCAATCAGCGGTGCTGGGACGACTGGCTAGCCACATGCAGAAGATTGAAACTGGACCCCTTCCCTACACCATGTACAAAAATCAACAAAAGATGGATTAAAGACTGAAATGTAAAACCCAAAACTATAAAAACCCTGGAAGACAACCTAGGCAATACCATTCTGGACACAGGAACTGACAAAGATTTCATGAAGAAAACACCAAAAGCAATCGCAACAAAAGCAAAAATTGACAAATGGAATCTAATTAAACTTAAGAGCTTCTATACAGCAAAAGAAACTATCAACAGAGTAAACATACATCTTACAGCATGGGAGAAAATATTTGTAAATTATGCATCTGACAAAGGTCTAATATCCAGCATCTATAAGGAACTTAAGAAACTTAAGAACTACAAGAAAAAAAACCACCCCATTAAAAAGTGGGCAAAGGGCATGCACAGTTAGTTTTCAAAAGAAGACGCACATGCAGCCAACAGGCGTATGAAAAA
Source organism: Pongo pygmaeus (assembly GCF_028885625.2). NCBI lineage: Eukaryota > Metazoa > Chordata > Mammalia > Primates > Hominidae > Pongo > Pongo pygmaeus. The sequence goes on from NC_072388.2 coordinate 101,919,564, forward strand.
CAGCCCAAATCACTGACCATTAGAGAAATGCAAATCAAAACCACAGTGAGATAGCATCTCACACCAGTCAGAATAACTATTATTAAAAAGTCAAAAATAAGATGCTAGTGAGGGTGTGGAGAAAAGGGAATGCTAATACACTGTTGGTGGAGTGTAAACTAGTTCAACCATTGTGGAAAGCAATATGGTGATTCATCAGCTAAAAATAGAACTACCATTCGACCCAGCAATCCCATTACTGGTTATATATACTCAAAGGAATATAAATTGTTCTGCCATAAAGATATGTACGCATGTATGTTCACTGCAGCACTATTCACAATGGCAAAGACATGGAATCCACAGAAATGCCTGTCAGTGGCAGATTGGATAAAGAAAATTTGGTACATTTATATCATGGAGTACGATGTAACTGTAAGAAAGAATGAGATCCTCCTGTCGTTTGCAAGAACATGTTTGGGAGCTGGAGGCCATTATCCTCAGCAAACTAATGCAGGAACATAAAACCAAGTACCGAATGTTCTCACTTATAAGTGGGAGCTAAGTGATGAGAACACATGGACACAAAGAAGGGAACAACAGACAGTAGGGCCTACTTGAGGGTGGAAGGTGGGAGGAGGGAGAGGATCAGAAAAAATAACCATTGGGTTCTAGGCTTCGTACCTGGGTTACAAAATACTCTGTACATCAAACCCTGGTGACAGGAGTTTACCTGTATAACAAACCTGCACATGTACTTCTGAACCTAAAATAAAAGTTAAAAAAATAATTTGGTCACGATGACTCATGCCTGGAATACTAGCACGTTGGCGGGAGGATCGCTTGAGGCCAGGAGTTTGAGGTTACACTGAGCTGTGATCGTGCCACTGCACTCCATCGTGGGTGACAGAACAAGACCCTGTCTCTAAAATATTTATCTACATGATATGTACATTTGGTGGGTGCTTTGGTCCCAACTGTCTGTGACCATCTGGGGCAGAGCCAGTGCCGTGTGCAAGGTGTACTGCCTGCACACAGCACAGGAGGCTGGGGCTGGCCAGGGCCTGTGCACCTGCTCCTCTGTGCCTGGCTTGTGGATGCCCCTCACTCGCTGAGTCTTTTCTGAAGTCGTTTAGCAGCACTGCCACTGCTCTAACCTACATTTAAAGATTTATTTTCATAATTTTCTGGCAGAAAATTTTATTAATGTAGCCATTTTATTTGTATAATGATTGTTGAGAATAGAATATTTAATGTTCAAGATATTGATTAATTTTTGGAGAAACTAAGAAATTTGATGTTGCATAACAAATCTGTATTTAAATTCACGGTGTAAACTGCAGTGAATCATTAGTGTATTAGGCAAAAGCCAACATTGCAGAATATAGTTTATTTGAAAGGCCACTTAGATGAAAATTCTAGGGTGATCTGGAAATGTTTTACACTTTTGTATATGTGATCATTGGATGCTACTCAGGAGAGTTTGTACTAGTGCGTCTAGCAGTTGTAGCAAGGTGAGGTGGGTGGCCACATTTGATTATGAAGTAAATTTATTCTAGAGAGTTTATGTAGCATGAAGAATATTAAAATCAAAGAAGTGTTACACTACATATCTTTAACTTTTAACATGACTCTTATCTAGCTGTAAAAATATGTCTGACATTTTGTGTTTTAGGAATGAAGTAGGTATGCAGTGGTAATGAATGTTTGATCATGATTTCAGGTGAGTAAGACGTCAGGGAAACCTATCACAGTTCCATAAGCAAAAATGAAAAAAACTCACTGAGGTATATTGCTACAAAATGGCTTCTTTCCCCCAAGAATAGCTTTAACTGTGACTGAGTAGCGCAGCACAGTCATTCCATTCTCCCCTTGCTCTTTCCTCCTCCTCATCCAGATGCATTTGGATGATACTGTTCAAAAGTAAGCTAAATAATTGTACTCAATTTTCATATTAGAGTAGCTAGAAATTAAGCAAGTAATTTGTGTGTGTGTGTGTGTGTGTGTGTGTGTGTTTTTTCTGGTGGGGGTGAAGGTCTTGCTCTGTTGCCCAGGCTGGACTGCAGTGGTACAATGACAGCTCGCTGTAGCCTCGACCTCCTGGACTTAAGCCATCCTCCCACCTCAGCTTCCCGAGTAGCTGGGACCACAGGTGTATGCCACCACACCTGGCTAATGTTCACATTTTTTATAGACATAGGGGTCTCACTGTGTTGCCCAGGCTGGTCTTGAACTCCTGGCCTCAAGTGATCCTTCCATCTTGACCTTCCAAAGTGCTGGGATTACAGGTGTGAGCCACCGTGCCTGGCCTCCAAACAATAATTTAAATGATGTGATAAATTTTATTTTAGCCCAGCCGAGATCTTAAAATCTTTTTTGAAGTCAGGAACTAGCCTTATTTGGTTCAGCTAAAGGTGCTCCCTGGTGCATCAGGTTGTGAATGTCATATATTAGTCTGAAGGGAGTAAACAAACTCTGGCTATGTCAGTGCTGAAATTCAAAACAATAATAATAAAAAAAAAGATACTTGGTTTTAAAATGGGGTGGATGCATCTATTGGGCTTTATTGATATTTTGGAAATTTTGAGATCTGTATTTTGCCTCTTGCTAAGGAATTAGATAATCGTGCAAGGTTTGAATTGACAGTTGTCAAAGCCAGCAAAAATACTGTGGTCAAATTGCTGGGTCTTTGAGACCTGGGTTTTAGTCCTGTTAGCTCTGACTTTGGGCAAGTTGTTCGATGTAATTGTTTTAGTTACTCAACAATCCAGACCCTGGCCAGCAGAGTTGGAGCATTGAATGATCTTTCTAAAATAATTTGAGCGTACAAATGGCAAATCTGATTTAACAGCATAACTGTTGAGGCTTATGGCACAAGTCAGTGAGCCTGTCTTTGTTGAGGTAGTCGCGGTGTGATAACATAGTAGTTAAGAACACTGACTCAAGGTAGACCGCTGTGCCGCTTAGTAACTTAACATGTTGCGAAGCTGCTGAATCTTCCTACTCTAGTTTCCTCATCTCTATAACAGGCAAATTTGTAATTGTGACAAATAAATTAATAACTACAAGAAGTAAATTAATAACTAAGACCAAATGCATACTGTGTGGCCAGCACCATTGTAAGTGCTGAGGATACAAACCTGAACAAGACACATTGCTGTCTTCAGAAAGCTCACACTCAGATGGGAGAGAGAGAAGGAAGCAAGGCAAGTACAGGCTTGTAAGTGTTGTGATGGGTGTCCTTATAGGACCAGGATTTCAGGAGGTAAGGTCAGTTTCCCTGGGAAGGGAGAGTTAGAGAAAAGATGCTCGCAGTTTAATTCAACAAACAAGTGGTACCTGCTGGGTGTGCTTGCCGTCCTGCTAGGCATTGAGACTACAGGATAAATTTAGCATGATCCCTGCTCTAAAGGAGCTTAAAGTTTAGTGGAAAACCATGAGTCTAGTGATAAATAGTAGTTGTCAAGATACTTGAATGGAGTCTTGCAGATGAAGTGTTTGACAGACAGTGGAAGAACAAAAACACAGAAGGAGACAGTCGTTGCGGCTGGAGCGGGAGTTTGCAAGTCCACTCCTGGTGAGGGAGGGGATGCTGAGCCAGCAGGGCAGGGTCTGCTTACACCCAGAGGCTGGCTCGGAAGCAGCAGATGTAAAGGGAAGTGTGTATTAGAAGGGGGTATGTTGTGAATTTGATGACGTCTGATTGTTACATTGAATTCCATGAGTTCTAGACAATTTCTTCATGATAATTACCGCTTTAAATTTCATAATCTTGATTCCCCCACTGAATTTAATACCGTAACATTTTTAATTTAAAAAACACCTTTTTTGTCAGTACTTTTGAAAACATTTTCCTGCACCTGTGCCTTCTATGAAATGAACGCTGTAGAGAATCTGTGGAAATCGGCTCATGGTAGAAGTTTTCACTGTCATATGGATGAGTCCTTTTGCTTGCCCAGTGCCCTCCTGGCATATCGATGAGGTAGGATTGGGAGTTAGGAACACCTACAAAATGAGCAGGCTAATTTCTAAAGGATGCTAATCCTGCAAAACCAAGAGAGAAGCTTATTGGTTGATTTGCCTTTTTTTTTTTTTTTTAACAGTCTCACTCTGTCACCCAGGCTGTAGTGCAGTGGCGCGATCTTCACTCACTGCAACCTCTGCCTCCTGGGCTGAAGCGATTCTCCTGCCTCAGCCTCCTGAGTAGCTGGGACTATAGGCGCACGCTACCACTTCTGGCTGATTTTTTGTATTTTTAGTAGAGACGGGGTTTCATCATGTGGGCCTGACTGGTCTCAAACTCCTCACCTCGAGTGATCCACCCATCTTGGCCTCCCAAAGTGCTGGGATTACAGGCATGAGCCACCGTGCCCAGCCATTATTTGCTTTTAGTTGAATTTGTATGTTTAGAGACTGAGCACTTACTTTCACCAGTGAAGAAATTGACTTGGCAGCAGTTGCTGCAGGTGGCTGTTTTTGGTCTACCTCATACTGTCAGTGCGTCACCCAGATACTATATAATTACTCAGTTATTTTGCAGTCACAACATCTTTGTGTGTCTGTATTTATTTAGTAATTAGAAGAAAGTTTTTATGTTCTCATAGTATCTTCATGTCTACAGAGTGCTTTTGTTTACTAATTTATATCCATTTGATACACATCTAATGATTGCCTCTGATGGGTATATGTGGGAACATGTACATTCTCTACTGTTAGTTGCAAATAGTGAGAAGTAATTAGAGCATAATGTTTCACATTGAAGTAATCTCTTTTTCAAAGACATCTCTGAGAATGAAAACATTAAGTTTGGCAGTTCTGATAAACTCTTATAGTGATAAGATATTAGTCTAATTCTACTTAGTAAGAAAGTTATTTCTGGAGACTTTCGTTTCCACTGTGATGGAATTAGAGGTGACTTATGCCCCCCCAACCCAGGACTAGGGTAAGGCAAGTGAGGCACTTGCCTCAGTGCAGAATTTAAAGGGACACCCAAAATCTCAGTAATCGAGATTATTAATATTTTAATGCAGTGCTTTAAAAAAATCAAATTTGATGCAAAAAAAATCCATGATGAAAAACAAAATTATTTTTTACTTTTTAAGACAGGGTCTTGCTCTGTTGCCCAGGCTGGAGTGCAATGGAGCAATCATAGCTCACTACAGCTATGGTAATACAGCTGAGAGGGCTCAAGTGATCCTTCAACCTCAGCCTCCTAAGTAGCTGAGACTACAGGCACATGCCACCACGTCTGGATAATTTTTTATTTTTTTGTAGAGTGGTGTCTCACTGTGCTGCCTGTACTGATCTCAAACTCTGGGCTCAAGCAGTCTTCCCGTCTTAGCCTCCCAAAGTGCTGACATTATTGGAGTGAACCACCACACCTGGCCCACAACCCAAATTTGAAAGACAGGTTCAGTATTAATGATTTTCTTTTTTGTCTCAGGCTCCAGTATGGCTTGGCATGACACCATTATCAATATTATATATAAAATTTTGGTATTTTGTACCTCATGGATTTTTTCATTAATTTTGATTTTATCTCTATTACTGAGTTTTTTTGGCACTCAATTAAGATTTGTGCCTAAGGCAAATACCTCACTTGCCTCGCTGTAGTCCCAAATTGACTTCTATCTTAAACAACTTGAAAACCAGACAAAATATATGAAGTAATAGTTTTCATACATTTAACAGAAGGCTAGTTAGGACCGTGTTCCTTGAAATAAGGGGAACAAACAAAACAAGCCCTGCAGTATTCCAGCTTATATCCCACAGCATGAGACTGCACTTTTTTCTATAAAGGGCTGTATAGTAACCATTGTAGGTTTTGTGGGCTGGATGCTGTTAATGTCACAGCTACTCTGCTATGCTCTGTGCCTGCTTTCATCCTAAGTATGTAAGTGAATGGACGTGGATGTATTCCAATAAAACTTTACTGACACAAACAGCCTTAGTTTGTCTCGAGAGGCAGTTTCCATGTTTCAGGGCAGGAAGAGAGAAGTCAAACAGAACCCACTGGCTTCACTAAAGTGATGAAGCAGGAGAAATTGGGGAGGACAAGACAGCTAGAATTTGTGGAGGAAAACGTAGGAGAGGAGGGAGCAGGTTAGAGAGAGAGCTCCGGAGATCTGCAGAAGGACTCCCTTGAGGTGTTGGCTGTGTCCTGGTCTGCACGTGCCCAAGAGGAAGCACCTCAAGGCTGGGAGGAGAACCACCAAAAAGGAGAAGGCCAAGCACTTCTTGGACATCAGTTGCACAGGGCTGGGAATAGTTTGTGTTCCCACCACCCAGGGTGGTCTCAGGTAGATCCTTTGAAGTGTTGCCTTTTCATCTTTGTTAGCGTGGGTTCAGAGCAGCTTTTTCATCTGTGGTGTCAGGACGATTCCTCAGAAGGGCTGCCTTAGCAGTGGGGCTGAATTATCCAATGACCAATGGGCTGCTCCCGACTTGCCCTAACTGATTACAGATAACTTGATTACATTATCAGAACAAAGCCCCGACTATATTTAAAAAGGATGTAATAAAACTAGCACCCAAAAATGTAAAAAGAAATTGTGTCTAGCATCTAATAAATAATTACCAGGTTTGCAGAGAAGCAAGGAAATGTGATATTAACCAGGAAGAAAATCAAGAGAAACAGACCCCAGAATGACAAGGGATGATGCAATTAGCACACAAACATTAAAATAACTTATAAATATGTTGCACACTCAAGAATGTAGAGAAAAACATAAGCATACTGAGTGAAATGAAAGATTCAAAAAAGATTGAGATAAAACTTCCAGAGATGAAAATACAATATATAAAATATATAAAATGCCGGGCGCAGGGGCTCACGCCTATAATCCCAATTCTTTGGGAGGCTGAGGTGGGCAGATCATTTGAGGTCTGGAGTTGAAGAGTAGCCTGGCCAACATGGCGAAACCTCATCTCTACTGAAAATACAAAAATTAGCTGGGCGTGGTGCAGGCGCCTGTAATCCCAGCTACTCGGGAGACTGAGGCAGGAGGATCACTTGAACCCGGGAGGTGGAGGTTGCAGTGAGCCGAGATCACACCACTGCACTCCAGCCTAGCGACAGAGCGAGACTCTGTCTCAAAAATAAATAAATAAAAATAATATATATTTTATTTATATAATAAAAATATAATATAAATGTATATATAGTAAAATAATATATACACACATATATGTATATATAATGCAGTAGAGGGATCACAACAGGTTATTACTACAGAAGAAAAGAGTTCATGAGCCTGAAGACATAGCAGTAGAAGCTTTCCAAAGCACAGCACAGAGAATCCAGACTGCACGAGATCACAGAGCATCAGCGGCCTGTGGGACAAAGTCAGCTGACTTAAGATATGTATAACCTAGTTCCAGAAGGAGAAGAGGAGGGAATGGAAAAAATATTTGGAGAAATAATGGCTGGAAATTTTCCAAATTTGATGAAAACTGCAAACTATGAAGCTCAAAAACTCCAAACAGCAAATATAAAGAAATCCAAGGTACCTCATAATCAGATTGCCAAAAAACTGGTGATCAAGATCAAAAGCTTTCAAAGCAACCAGAAGAAAAGACACATTACAGAGGAACACAGTTGCTAATAACAGCGATTCCTGGTCACATCTTGCGTGAACCAGAAGACAACAGAGCAACATATTCAAAGTACTGAAAGAAAAAAACCTGTTAGAGTTCTGTATCCAGCAAAAGTGTCTTTCAAAAATGAAGGATAAATTTTTATTTATTTCAAAAGTAAAGAAATTTTTAGGCCAGGCATGGTGGCTCACACCTGTAATCCCAGCACTTTGGGAGGCCGAGGCGGGCGAATCACCTGAGGTCGGGGGTTTGAAACCAGCCTGGCCAACATGGTGAAACCTTGTCTCTACTAAAAAAAATTAGCTGGGTGTGGTGGCAGGTGCCTGTAATCTCAGCTACTCGGGAAGCTGAGACAGGAGAATTGCTTGAACCCGGGAGGCAGAGGTTGCAGCGAGCCGAGATTGTGCCACTGCACTCCAGCCTGGGTGACAGAGCGAGACTCCATCTCAAAAAAAAAACCCAAAAACAAAAATAAATTTTTAGGCCAATAGACATCAGAATTTATTGCCAGCAGAATGGCACTGAAGGAATATTAAAGGAAATTCAGATAGAAAATAACATTTGATGGGAAACATTTTTATTTATATATATTTTGGAGACAGGGTCTCACGCTAGTGCCCAGGCTAGAGTGCAGTGGGTGTGATCTCGGCTCACTGCACCCTCTGTCTCCCGGGATCAAGCAGTCCTCCTGCCTCAGCCTCCCTAGTAGCTGGGACTATAAGCGTGTGCCACCATGCCCAGCTAATTTTTGTATTTTTTGTAGAAACGGAGTCTCACTATGTTCCCAGACTGGTCTCGAACTCTTGATTTCAAGCAGTCCACCCACCTCAGCCTCCCAAAGTGCTGGGATTACAGGCGTGAGACACTGCACTCAGGCTTAAATAGTCAGTTTCCATCTGGGGCCAGGCATGGTGTCTCACACCTGTAATCCCAGCACTTTGGGCAGGAGGAGAGGGCAGATCACTTGAGCTTGGGAGTTTGAGGCTACAGCTGTGATCACACCGCTGTACTCCAGCCTGGGTGACAGAGTGAGACCCTGTGTTTCTAAAAGGAAAAAAAAAAAAGTAAAATTGACAAAGCTCCAGTGAAACTGATAAGGAAGAAAAAACAGGTATAAATAATGAAATGAAATGAAAAAGGTGAAAACACTATGGATTCAGTAGACTGTTAAGATATCACAAAAGGATATTAGAATTAGCATCACGCTATATACATTTGAAAATTTAAATAAAATAGACAAATTTCTTTCAAAATGTAACTTAACTAAAAGTAACTGAAGAAGAAATAGAAAACCTTAACCAGTCTTATGACTATTAAAAATGTTTAGATTTAAACAAATGTATGATTGAGAGAATGCTGGGAATGTGTGTAAACACATACATTATGTTGTCATGTGTTACCTTAATTGACCTATACAGTTCTTTAGTACAAGATTAAAACCTGTTTCTGAATATGTGATTGTATCAATGAGGGCTCTTTCTGATGTAAATTTTGAGAAATTCAACCTTAGTTGTTTTAAGTAAGTAAAAAGGTTTATTGATCATCTGATTGAAAAACCTAAGCCAGGGCTAGCTATAGATGGTTCACTTGGGCCAGTTTCTTCCCCAGCATCCTCCTTCATGTGTTCAGGTTCTTTGGGAAAGAGGGAGAATCTCTTTAAGTCCCATAGTGGGAAGAGGAGACTCATTAATCCTGACCTGGCTTGTGTGTTCAGAGATGAGCCACCTCTGGGCAGGAAAATAAGACGCTCTGAATGACCAGGTGCAAATCACAGGCTTTACCTGGGCCCAGGTGTTGGAGTCAGTGCCTCTGGAAGCTGTGGACTGAGCTGGGAATTTATACCTGACAAGGAATCAGGGTGCAGGAACCATGGGGAATGTGAACAAATATTTTGGCTACAAAATTAAATCTCCATTGCAGTAATCGCCAGATGTAAAATTTCATGAATTCTTTATTCAAAATTATTATAAAATTCTATAATAAAGAATTCTTAGTTGGCCAGGTATGGTGGCTCATGCCTGTAATCCCAGCACTTTGGGAGGCCGAGGTGGGAGGGTTGCTTGAGGCCAGGAGTTTGAGACCAGCCTGGGCAACATAGTGAGACTCCCACCTCTAAAAAAAAAAATGTTGTTTTTGTTTTGGTTTTTTTGAGACGGAGTCTCGCACTATTGCCCAGGCTGGAGTGCAGTGGCGCAATTTTGGCTTACTGCAAGCTCTGCCTCCTGGGTTCACGCCATTCTCCTGCCTCAGCCTCCCGAGTAGCTGGGACTACAGGTGGCTGCCAGCACGCCGGCTAATTTTTTGTATTTTTAGTAGAGACAGGGTTTCACCATATTAATTAGGATGGACTTAATCTCCTGACCTCGTGATCCACCCACCTCGGCCTCCCAAAGTGCTGGGATTACAGGCGTGAGCCACCGCGCCCGGCCCTAAAAATTTTTGGTTTTTTTTTTGAGATGGAGTCTCACTTTGTTGCCCAGGCTGGAGTACAGTGGTGCAATCTTGGCTCACTGCAACCTCTGCCTCCCGGGTTCAAGTGATTCTCCTGCCTCAGCCTCCCGAGTAGCTGGGATTACAGGCGCATGCCACCAGCTCTGGCTAATTTTTTTATTTTTAGTAGAGATGGGGTTTCACCATGTTGGTCAGGCTGGTCCCGAACTCCTGACCTCAGGTGATCTGCCCACCTCAGTCTTCCAAAGTGCTGAGATTACAGGCATGAGCACTGTGCCCAGCCTAAAAAAAAAAAATTTTTTTTTTTTTTCAAGACAGAGTCTCCCTCTGCCACCCAGGCTGGAGTGCAGTGGTGCCATCTCGGCTCACTGCAAGCTCCTCCTCCCGGGTTCACGCCATTCTGCTGCCTCAGGCTCCCGAGTAGCTGGGACTACAGGCGCCCGCCACTACGCCTGGCTAATTTTTTTGTATTTTTAGTAGAGACAGGGTTTCACCGTGTTAGCCAGGATGGTCTTGATCTCCTGACCTTGTGATCCGCCTGCCTCAGCCTCCCAAAGTGCTGGGATTACAGGCATGAGCCACTGCGCCCAGCTAAAAAAAAATTTTGAATTTGCTGGGTGTGGTGGCACATGCTTGTAATCCCAGCTACTGGGGAGGCTGAGGTGGGAGGATCTCTTGAGCCCAGGAGTTTCAAGGCTGTAGTGAGCCATGATCGTGCCACTGCACTCTAGCCTGGGTGACAGAGGTCGACCCTGTCTCAAAAAAACAACAACAACAACAAAAAACTTAGAATACTATTATACCGCTGTTCAGTTAGCAGGAATTAAAAAGTCTGGCAATTGTTGTTGAAAAAGTTAAGCAACAGAAACTCTCTCATACCCTTCTGATGGGAGTGCACGTTACAGCTGCTTTGGGAAATAGTTTGGCTTTAGAGTATAAGCTAGCAATCATACTTCTAGGTATGTACACCAGAGAAATACATGCCTGAAGTGATTTGTACCAGAAAAATCTTAGTCGTGTTTATATTTGCTCCAAAGCAGAGACCACCCTAGGGGATGAGAATGGATAACTAAATTATGGTATATTTACTTAGTAGAATATTACACAGCAATGAAAATAAACTACAGACACAGCAACAACAAAAAAGGCAAAGAAAAAAGCAAGACAAGAATATATGTAGTATGATTTTGTTATTTTCATCTGCTTCTGGGTTTTATATAAATTATGTTTGGTAGGGCTGCACACCTAGGTGATAAATCTCTAAAGAAAAGTTAGGAAATGATAAACCATAAAAGTTAAAGCACAGTAACTCATGCCTGTAATCCCAGCACTTTGGGAGGCTGAGATGGGAGGATCACTTGAGCCCAGGAGTTCCAGACCAGTCTAGGCAACATAGGGAGATCCAGCCCCTAACAAAAAAAAAAAAAAAAAAAAATTATCCGGGCATGGTGACATCCTCCTGTGGTCCCAGCTACTTGGGAGGCTAAGATGGGAGAATTGCCTGAGTCCGGGAGGTCGAGGCTGCCGTGAGTTGTGATTGTTCCACTGCACTCCAGCCTGGGTGACAGAGCAAGACCCTGCCTCAACAAATCAAACAAAATCATTTTGTTAAGCTAGTACTTACTTACGTATGTGGTGGAAGGGTTTTGGGGTCAAATAGAGGCACCCAGCCTTTCTAGAGTTCTGGCAATGCTCCATCCCTTGGTGGTAGTTGGACTGGTATTTATGTAATAACTTCATGAAACGGTATACATATGTTTCCTATGCTTTTCTATAAGTAATACCTCATCATAAAAGCAACTTTAAAATAATCAGATTTTATAGTGCACATTCCATTCAAAAAATGTGGAAAATCCCCAAACCACATGCATATACAGTAATTAATCATGTTTTATCTTAAATTTCTTCATATTATAGAAATTTACCTTTTGAAATTTCATTTTTATTTATTTGAGATGGAGTCTCGCTCTGTCGCCCAGGCTGGAGTGCAGTGGCGTGCATGATCTCGGCTCACTGCAACCTCCGCCTCCCGGGTTCAAACCCAAGTAGCTGGGATTACAGGTGTGTGCCACCACGCCCAGCTAATTTTTGTATTTTTGGTAGAGATGGGGTTTTACCATATTGGCCCGGCTGGTCTTGAACTCCTGACCTCAGGCAGTCCGCCCTCCTCGACCTCCCAAAGTGCCGGGATTACAACATGAGCCACTGTGCCTGGCCTTGAAATTTCATTTTTAAAAGCTCTAAAAATTTTCCAGGTGAGAATTGACCAACTGTTATTATTTTCTAGGTAAGGGACTCCACTACAGTAATTAAGGAAGGATAAGGTTGGCGTTGCTTTGCTCCTTTTTTTATTGAAGTCCTTCCTTCCTGATCAAGCTTCCATATATCTCCTTAAAGCATATGACACACAGGTATGCCACTAAAAAACTTAATTTGTGTAGATTTCTTTCTTCAGCTGTTACTTTTTCATCTTGCGTAAGAATCAAGTAATTAAATTGTAAAACATCCTGAACATATTCATTTTTGGCTTTCGCAATTTCATTCTTCAGCAGATGTATTTGACTTTCTATATACATGGCACTTTGTTTTGGTTTGTGTCTGACCTTACTTTTATTTTTCATTTTTTTTCAAACCAGTATTAAACTGAAAATAATAGACATCGTACCTCATGGCCCAGGAATGAGTGAATAAGTTGGAAAACCAAGAGTAGTGGCCTGCACCTCTTTGTCCAAGGCCTACTTTCCGAAATCTCTTGGCCCTACCCTTCCCTAGAAGGTTCCCCACTGCAAGGAAGGCACAGGCAGCCTGGGGGTGTGACCTGCCTCATGGAGTATTGCATTTTTTGATACAAGAACTGTTTGCTCCTTAACCGTCTTTCTCTAGGAGTTTGAAAGAAAAGAAAATACCGTGTTTCAGTCTCTAACTTGTGATTGAGTGGCTGAGGTGGGAGGATCTCTTGAGCCCAAGAGTTTGATACCAGCCTGGGCAACACAGGCTAAAAAAATAAAAATAATTAACTGGGTGTGGTGGTGTGTGCCTGTAGTCCCAGCTACTTGGGAGGCTGAAGCAGGTGGATCACTTGAGCCCAGGAGTTCCAGGCTGCAGTGAGCTAGGATCATGCCACTGCTGTCCAGGCTGGCCATAGACCAAGACCCTGTCCCTTTAAAAAATAATAATAATAAATCTTTCATATGTTAGAATGTTAAAAATAAGTATAAGAAGTTTGAAATGTTTGCATCCAAAGTGAGATTTAATACATAGCTATTTTTGATAAATAGAAAAGTGTCAAGAAAACTGCTGTTTAAATTTCATTTATAATCATGATCTCATCATAGTACCATTCAATTTTCTCCAATAGTCTCTGGTATTTTTAGTTTGTTTGAAGCAGGGTCCAAATAATTGCAATTAGCTGATATGTCTGTTAAGTCTCTTAATCAATAGAATACTTTTCCCCATCCCTTTTTTCCTTGCATTTTATTTGTTGGAAAATCCAGGCTGATTGTTCAGTAGTCAGAAGTTCCCTCATTCTGGCCTTTGCTGTTTCCACTGGACATGTTCTTCTGCCTCTGGGTGGATGTAGAGGCTCGATCGCTTTCTGGCTCAGCCTTTCAGCACAGGTACTTCAGAGGTGCATGATGCCCTCACCAGGAGGCACACATCTGCACTGATGTGAGATCCAGTGTTGTTGTTGTTGTTGTTGTTTTCTTTTTTTCCTTTTGTCTTTTTTATTTAAAAGACACGGGGTCTTGCTATGTTGCCCAGGCTGGTTTTGAACTCCTGGCCTCAAGCAATCCTCCCACCTCCGCCTCCCAAAGTATGCTGCAAGCTTAAGCCACGGCGCCTGGCAGATCTAGTGTTTTTTGAAATCTCATGTTTTATTCTAACAATTGATCGAAACATTATAATCTGCTTCTCAATATGGCCATGTTTTATGCTTTTCACGTCTTCAAATACAGTTAACACTCTAGGAAGATGAACCTTATTACACTTGCAACTTCTGCCCCTTATACAGCCCCGGGGCTCCAGCCCCATGTGGCAGGCGTGACCTAGGGGAAGCCTCCATCTGGAGAAGTGCTTTGCCTGCACTTGGTTGCATATCGAGTGGACTGAGCCCTTGGCTCCTCTCCCTGCTTCCTGTCCAGATGGCAGGACTCTGGTCCTGGGCCAAAAGAGGCACAGTATCTTTGCATATAATACGGGTTGAATGAATACTTTTTAAAAATCCTAACTCTTATGAACCAAGGGATACTGACAATGCTGGGCCCCAAATAACTATTGTTTTCTCAAAGGCTTTAAGACCATGTCTTATACTGTGATTTAATCAGGTTCTTTCCTAGCAGTCTGCCTGAGTCACTTGGTCTGTGTGTCTCTCCCTCCCTGTCCTAAGGGGGCTTTTCATATGTGACTGTGATCTACCTGTGTGTCTGGTAAGAATCCAGCCTCCTGTTACTTGCCCAGGGTGCTGACTGTGGGCGCTCTCCCGCAGTGGAACATTTGGCATCAGGTACCAGGAACAGAGTCAGTATGCTGAAATGTTTGCATGAATGTGGATTTTCAGAAAGCTTTCTTATCAGCAGGGCACACCTGTCTGTTCGTGATCTTTGCCCTTCTCCCTTTATTGGCATCACTTGGACGATACCTTTAATTGCCCTGCTGGGCTTGATGTTGAGCTGCTTTTCTCCATGTGTGTCGTGTTTTGTGCTTTCTTGCGGCAGGAGCCTCTTGCTTTGTTTATCTGATGCTTCCCTTTTTTGGTTTTCCCCGGGCTTTCCAGCTCTTGGAGCACCCTTTTGTCAGCAGATGTACTTTTGTTTCCAGTTTTTAAATTCTAATTACAGTGTAGCTCAACTAAAATCATGGAACTGGGGAACATAAAACAAATCATGAGGGTAATGGCGGCATAGAAGAAAGTGAAAGGAGTCCAGTCCACCTCTTTGCTGTACTAGGTGTAGATATGCCTCAGCTGTGAGTGAGGGCCTTCCTGAGTAGCTGACTAGAAACTAAACTTTTATGAAAGAATTTTCTTAAATAATTAGAGATGCCTTTCATTTAGTTAAAAACAAGACCTCAAAATACAGTAAATTCATGTCGAAAACTGTAGCAAACAGTAAGTAAAGTAATAGAGTAAAAATTCTGCTTAAAGAAGACTGCAGAATAAAAATTGCAGGCCGAGCATGCTGGCTCACACCTGTAATCCCAGCACTTTGGGAGGCCGAGATGGGTGAATCACTTGAGGTCAGGAGTTCGATACCAGCCTGGCCAACATGGTGAAACCCTGTCTCTACTAAAAATACAAATAGTTGGGCGTGGTGGCACGCGCCTGTAATCCCAGCTACTCAGGAGGCTGAGGCAGGAGAATCGCTTGAACCTGGGAGGCGTAGGTTGCATTGAACCAAAATTGCGCCACTGCACTCCAGTCTAGGTGACAGAGTGAGACTCCGTCTAAAAAAAAAAAAAAGTTACAGAGCTCAGAGTGCCAGATGCTGTGCTCCTGGTAGTTTCTGGTCTTGGCCCTTCCTTAGCTCCTCAAAGTGCACTGGCATAGGTGCCATTTTTTAGTCACACAATTCCTTCATTGTAATTTTCTTAGCACTGTCTTTGCTTAGTGGATCTGTTGTTGCCATTCAGCAGTACATTTCTCTCTGTGTGGAAGCAAACATCTTCTCAAACCTGATGCTCAGTGAGGATAGGCAGTAGGCTATTAAATAGGCAGTGGCCTCAGATTCCCAGCATGTATATGACTGCCATGCTAAGCAGAGGCGCAAGTGTCCAGCATCTGAGCATTGGAACCTGCAAGCTGCTCCCCCAAATCAGGATGCCAAACATTAATTGGCAAGTTACTAAAAGTTGCCTCAAATACCATCTGTAATGCATTTAACTGAATTTGCATAATTTTTCTTTATCAGCACAATAATTATTATAAATATTATAGAATTGCCATTAACTTATAATTGTCATATCTAAATTTTAGGATAAAAATAGAACTTAACTATTTTTATACCCATATATAAGCAAGTGAAGTAAAGGTATTTATGTTTAAATCAAGAAATCTAATCAAAGGTTTTCGCAATCCTTCCAAATATGCAATGTCACTTATTTCTTGCCACTTCTGATGATAGGCCTGTGTGTGGAACACACAGGGGATTCCTGCCTGTCCACAGCTCAGTGTGAACGGACCAGATATGGTCACAGATTAGAATTTACCATCACAGGGCCGGGCGCGGTGGCTCAGGCCTGTAATCCCAGCACTTTGGGAGGCCGAGGTGGGCAGATCACGAGATCAGGAGATCGAGACCATCCTGGCCAAGATGGTGAAACCCTGTCTCTACTAAAAACACAGAAAATTAGCCAGGCATGGTGGCGGGCGCCTGTCGTCCCAGCTACTCAGGAGGCTGAGGCAGGAGAATGGTGTGAACCCGGGAGGTGGAGCTTGCAGTGAGCCGAGATGGCGCCACTGCACTCCAGCCTGGGCGACAGAGGAGGACTCTGTCTCAAAAAAAAAGAAACTATCATCACAGGTCTCCTGGGTGGTTCATGTAAGAGGCTGAGGCAGGAGGATTGCTTGAGCCCAGGAGTTTGAGACCAGCCTGGGCCACATTGGCGAGACCAGCCTGGGCCACATTGGTGAGACCTACCTGGGCAACATGGCGAGACCCTGTCTCTACAAAAAATAGAAAAGTTAGGGGGGTGTGGTGGTGCATGCCTGTAGTCCCAGCTAGTTGGGAGGCTGAGGCAGGAGGATCGCTTCAGCCTGGGAGTTCAAGGCTGCAGTGAGCCATGTTCGCACCACTGCACTCCAGCCTGGGTGACAGCAAGAAAAGAAAGAAAATAAAAGAAATAACCTCAAAAGAAAAAAAAGAAAAGAAATTACCTCAAAAGAAAATAAATTACCCTTACAGACATTTTATTTTTATTTTGTTTTTTT
This sequence comes from Pongo pygmaeus, assembly GCF_028885625.2. Taxonomy (NCBI): domain Eukaryota; kingdom Metazoa; phylum Chordata; class Mammalia; order Primates; family Hominidae; genus Pongo; species Pongo pygmaeus. Next base: position 101,936,515 of record NC_072388.2, read on the forward strand.
TTACAGACAAGGTCTCTCTATTGCTCAGGCTAGACTCAACCTCCTGGGCTCAAGTGATCCTCCTGCCTCAGCCTTCTGAGCAGGCACTACAGGCACACGCCGCCGTGCCCGACAACCACCACAGATAATTTAGAAAAAATTAGCCTTTTAGTTTTAGGAGCTTTCTTTTACAGTGGTATTTAGTTTGGGGCCTTTTAACTTGGTCTTTGCTTTTGGAGCTGTACTTGTAGGTGGTGTTGTTCCAGCATGGGAACGAGACATGACCGACTCCAGTGCGGCCTGCTTGCTGTCTTCACCATCAGTCAGTGTGGTCCGTGTGTGAGGTTGCAGTTGTCCTCTTGGCCACTTATTTCTCCTTAATTCTCTGCGTGTAATTTAAAACATTATCCCCTGAAACTTAGTTTTTCATTGACTTCTAATATCTTTACTCCTCCTTACTTTTAATTTCCCTATTGAGATACTTAGGATTACATGAAATTCTTTGGATCTACATATGGACAAACAGAATTGTGTCACATAAGGTTCAATGTGCTAGCTGTTTAAAAAAATTAAAAACAGTTTTTTTTGTTTTTTTTTTAGAGACAGAATCTTGCCCTGTCACCCAGGCTGGAGTGCAGTGGCGCGATCGTAGCTCCCTGTAACCTTGAGCTCCTGGGCTCAAGCAGTTCTCCCGCCTCAGCCTCTTGAGTAGCTAGGACTCACAGGCATGTGTCACCATGCCTGGCTAATTTTTATTTTATTTTTATTTTTTATTTTTATTATTATTTTTTTGAGACAGAGTCTCACTCTGTCGTCCAGGCTGGAGTGCAGCGGCACAATCTTGGCTTACTGCAACCTCCACCTCCCGGGTTCAAACGATTCTCATATTCTCCTGCCTCAGCCTCCTGAGTAGCTGGGACTGCAGGCACACACCACCACGTCCGGCTAATTTTTGTATTTTTAGTAGAGACAGGGTTTTGCCATGTTGGCCAGGCTGGTCTTGAACTCCTGACCTCAGACGATCCTCCTGCCTCGCCTCCTAAAGTGCTGGGATTACAGGTGTGAGCCATTGTACCTGGCGTTTATTTTTTTTAGAGGCTGACTGAGTTTTGCTATGTTGCCAAGGCTGATCTCAAACTCCTGGTGCTTCAAGCAGTCCTCTTGCTTTGACCTTCCAAAGTGCTGGGATTACAGGTGTGAACTACCGCGTCCTGCCTGCTAGCCATTTTTTTATGTTCGTGGTGGTGGTAAGGAGTGGCTACCATGCTGTGCGGGATTCAGGAATCTGGATGTTGCCCCCACCACCGTTTTTTACCCCACGAAAAAATTTTAAACACTTTCTAATTGAGATAAAATTTACAAAACAAAATTCACCATTTAAACCACTTAAAGTGTACAATTCAGTGGTTTCGTGTATATTCAGAATGTTATGGCCGGGCGTGGTGGCTCATGCCTGTAATCCCAGCACTTTAGGAGGCCAAGGCGGGCGGATCACCTGAGGTCAAGAGTTCGAGACCAGCCTTGTCAACATGGTGAAACCCCATCTCTACTAAAAATACAGAAAAATTAGCTGGGCATGGTGGCACACGCCTGTAACCCCAGGCACTTGGGAGGCTGAGGCAGCAGAATTGCTTGGGCCCGGGAGGCGGAGGTTGCAGTGAGCCGAGATTGTGCCACTGCACTCTAGCCTGGGCGACAGAGGCAAGACTCCGTCTAAAAAAAAAAAAAAAAAAAAAGAATGTTATGCAACCATCACTACTATCTAGTTTCAGAATATTTCATCACCCCAAAAAGAAACCCCATACCACTAAGCAGGCACTCTCCATTCTTCGCTTGCCCAAGCCTCTGGCAACCACTAATCTACTTTCTGTATCTATGAATTTGCCTATTCAGGACATGTCATGTAATAGGAATCATACAGTATGTGGCCTTTTGTTTCTGACTTCTATAACTTACATAATGTTTTCAGGGTCCATCCATGTTGTAGCATATATAGTACCTCATTTTTTTTTTATGCCTGAGTAAGAGTTCATCATATGGATAGACCACATTTTGTTTATCCATTTACCAGTTGACCATTTGGGCTGTTTCTGCTTTTTTTTTCGATATTATGAATAGTGGTGCTGTGAACGTTTGTGAACAAGTTTTTGTGTGAATGTACTGGTTCTCTTGGTATATACATGGAAATAGAATTGTTGGGTCATACGATAATTCTGTGTTTAACTTTTGGAGGAACTGCCAGATTGTTTCCACAAGGGCTGCACCATTTTACATTCCTGTCAACAATATGTGAAGATTCCCATTTCTCCATATCCTTGTCAACACTTGTGATTTTCTGTTTTTAAAATTTTAGCCATCCAGGTGACTAAGTGGTTATAGTAGGTTTTGGTTTTGAGACAGAGTCTTACTTTTGCGTCGCCTAGGCTGCAGTGCAGTAGTGCAAACATGGCTCACTGCAGCCTCAACCTCCTGGGCTCAAGTGATTCCCACCTCAGCCCCCCAAATAGCTGGGACTACAGGTGTGCGCCACCACGCCCAGCTATTTTTTGTAGAGATGGGGTTTTTTACTGTGTTGCCCAGGCATGTCTTGAACTACTGGCTTCAAGTGATCTGCCCACCTCAGCCTTCCAAAGTGCTGGGATTATAGGTGTGAGCCGCTGCACCTGGCTGTTTTTTTTTTTTTTTAACAGTGTTTTAAAATAAATTGTGGTGAGATACACATAACATTAGCCATTTAAAAGTGAATGATTCAGTGGCATTTTGTACATTCACAGTGTTCTGCACCATGATCTCTATCTGGTTCCAACACATTTTTTTTCATTACCAAAAGGAAACCCCATACCCATAAGCAGTGAGTCCCCATTATCCCTCCTTTCAACCACTGGTAACTACCAGTCTGCTTTCTGTCTTGTGGATTTCCGTATTCTGTATGTTTCATGTAAATGAAATCATGTAGTGTGTGCCCTTTGCGTCTGACTTACTCACTTAGCATGTTTTCAGGGTTCATCTATGTTGTAGCATGAATCAGAACTTGATTCCTTTTTAAGGCTGAATGGTATTCACTGTCTGGATAGATTACATTTTGTTTATTCATGTATTGATGGACATTTTGATGGTTTCTACCTTTTTGGTTATTGTGAAGAGTACTGCTGTGAACATGTATATACATGTGTTTCTTTGAGTATCTTTTTTCAGTTCTTTTGAGCATGTACCTAAGAGTGGAATTGCTGGGTCATATGGTAAAATGTTTGAACTTTTTGAGGAACTGCCAGCCTCTTTTCCTTAGTGGCTGAACCGTTTTGTGTTTCCACCAGCAGTGTATGAGGGTTTCAGTTTTTCCACATCCTCACTAACACTTGTTATTTTCCTTTTTTAAAAAAATTATAGGCCAGGCGCAGTGGCTCACACCTGTAATCCCAGCACTTTGGGAGGCCGAGGCAGGCAGATCACCTGAGCTCAGGAGTTTGAGACCACCCTGGGCAACATGGTGAAACCCTGTCTCTACTAAAATACAAAAAATTAGCCAGGCATGGTGGCACCAGCCTTAGTCCCAGCTACTAGGGAGGCTGAGGCACGAGAATCACTTGAGCCTGAGAGGCGGAGGTTGCAGTGAGCCGAGATCATGCCACCACCCTCCAGCTTGGGCTACAGAATGAGACTTTATCTAAAAAAAAAAAAAAAGGCCAGGTACGTTGGCTCATGCCTGTGATTCCAACATTTTGGGAGGCCAAGGTGGGAGGATCACTTGAGCCCAGGAGTTTGAGAACAACCTGGGCAATATAGTGACACCCCATCTCTACAGAAAATAAAATAACTAGCTGGGCGTGATTGTGCACACCTCTATTCCCAGGTATTCGGGAGGCTGAGTTGGGAGGATTGCCTGAGCCCAGGAGTTCAAGGCTGCAGCAAGTCACGTTCACACCACTGCACTCCATCCAGCCTGGGCGACAGACTAAAACTCTGTCTCAAAAAAAAGAAAAAAAAAATTACAGCCATCCTAGTGGGTGTGAAGTGGTAACTCACTGTGGTTTTGATTTGTATTTTCTTTTTTAAGTGAAAGCAAGTTTATTAAGAAAGCAAAGGAATAAAGAATGGCTATTCTGTAGGCAGAGCCCATTGCCACTCAGCTTCTTACACTTATTGTTACTTCTTGATTGTATGCTAAACAAGGGGTGGATTATTCATGAGTTTTATGGGAAAGGGGTGGGCAATATCTGGAACTGAGGGTTTCTCCCCTTTGTAGACCATACAGGGCAACTTCCTGACGTTGCCATGGTATCTGGAAACTGTCATGGTGCTGGTGGAAGTGTCTTTTAGCATGCTGATGCATTATAATTAGAGTAAAATGAACAGTAAGGACAACCAGAGGTCACTTTCATCACCATCTTGGTTTTGGTCAGCTTCTTTACTGCAGCCTGTTTTATCATCAAGGTCTTTATGACCTGTATCTTCTGCTGACCTTCTGTCTCATCCTGTGACTTAGAATGCCTAACCTCCTGGGACTGTAGCCCGGTAGGTCTCAGCCTTATTTTACTCACCCCCTATTCAAGATGGAGTTTCTCTGGTTCAGACACCCCTCACGTGTTTCTCCCCTCCCTTTTACAGGGGAACCCTTAATCCTAAGAGTCGTAGAGGGACAAAGATCCATCTTCTGTAACTTCTTCAGGCTGAATGAGGCGATGATATTCCTGCCTAACTATGAGGGTCTTTTGTATTCAGGGTAGAGAAGAGAAGAGCTCAGTCAGAAAGCATCAGTATGGTGAGGGCCATTCATAGCTCTGAGTTCCAACAGAAGGTGGTATCTGGAAGATTAATAAGCATTCAGTTTAAGAAAACATTCAGTAAACTTATCCTGCATACCTACACAAAGAGTACAACAGCAATATATTCCACAACAGTAAAGTAGAATAACTAAAATTATCCTGAGTAAACTAAACAAGAAGGCTTTCCATGAACTGGGCAGTTGTTGAAACCAAGCTGATACATGGGGTCGCTACCTGATTCCAGTATGTGCCCATAATTAGAATATTGAACCAGATTTTTACATTACCCATCTCTCTTGTTTCTTGTGAGCAGCAGCCAGAGATCACTCGTTGGTTCACAGGAGTAAGCAGGGTTAGCCTAAGTTGCAGAAAAAAACTTAAAAACAACTGATGAGACTAGAATCTGGTAACAGGTATACCAAGTTCCTGAAACAAAATTTATTTTATCTCTCCAGTCTCCCATTTTTACTGAAGACAAATTACGGTACAACTGATTTGCTGTATTATACTTGGCCTGATTATTTGTATAAAGTGCAGCAAAAACAGTTATTTTTCACATAGGGTTTTTAAAAATTGACTTTGATGGAACTTCATTCCATAAAAGGAAGCTTAGATAAGACTTTTTTTAAAGCCAAGCCCAGCCGTGGGTTTGTACCCTCAAATAACCTGTGAGTTGGGAAATTCCTCTCCTCTTGAGGTCCCAAGATGACGTGGGGCTCCTGGGCCTGTCAGAAAGTAACATTCTTTACTTACCATAGGTCAGGAACCCTGCACAGGAACTCTGTAGACAAGGTATGAGGCCAGTTTTCCCAAGGAGCTTTTATTGGCTCCATAAGTCAAGTTTGAGTCCTTAAAGGAAAGCACACCATTCCCATCAAAGTATTGGTAAAATAACCAGTTTCTCTAATTGTGTCCTGTTGCAAAAGAAAACAGATTCTTATTGCACTTGTGCAAATAACTATATTGCCGTAAGTTAATACTCACAAATAGTTTCCAAATTCGGAGAAAGCAGGTAGAGAAAAACAAATATGCTCCAAATTTTGTTCACAGGAGTGTACTTTACTCAGTTGTCAAAAGCTGTAAGTAGCTGAAAGATTTTCTTGGCTCTGAAAGACAAAAATGATCAGCAACGTTTTAAGCAAAAAGTCAGAAAAGACTACTTCAGTCTTTTGTTCAGTCCATGCAGTTAACTCCTGTTCTACTTGATATTCATGATCATTTCAGCTCTCTCCATGACAGTCCTGAAAGAACCTCTATTCTTTTTTTTTTTTTTTTTTTTTTTTGAGACAGTCTCACTCTGTTGCCCAGGCTGGCATGCAATGGCTTGATCTTGGCTCACTGTAACCTCTGCCTCCCAGGTTTAAGCGATTCTCCTGCCTCAGCCTCATGAGTAGCTGGGATTACAGGTACACACCACCATGCCTAGCTAATTTTTGTATTTTTTAGTAGAGACAGGGTTTCACCACATTGGTCATGCTGGTCTTGAACTCCCAACCTCAGGTGATCCACCCACCTCGGCCTCCCAAAGTGCTGGGATTACAGGCATTAGCCACTGCACCCGGCCTAAGAACCTCTATTCTAATGTCACAATCTCCAAAGTTATTAGAAACCTGCATCCAAGAGCACCTGTTGAAGTCCTATAGCTGACTATAAACCACCTTTTGAAGAGGGTCAACACAGCAGTTGTCTGTTGATGACAAAAAGTCTTAAGGCAGCCACTATTAAAGGCACAATTGACTAGGAATTTTGATTACTTTTGTGGCATACGATTTTACATAATAATTGTAATTATTAATAACATATGCTAAGTCATATCAGAATTCTAGGAGTTTCCCATTACTTTGGGAGACATACCAATAACATATTTATATAAATACAGGTCAAAGAAAGCCAAACACCATTTCATATTTGACAATGCTTCCTGTATGATTTTTATACCAAATAAGCCAAATTTCACCATTGCATTAGTGTACTATTAATGTTAAACCCAATTCTTAATAAAACATTATAGACAAATCTACCCAATTTTAATGTCAGACCAGAAGGTAAGATTCTTATAAACCTTTTATAACCCTTTACAAATTTTTGTTAAAGAGCAGATCAGTGCTCTAAGAAAACCCTGTTGTGCTTTTATTCCAGTGTTCAGTTTACAGAACTGTATCATACCCCTTTAACTTCAGCCAGTATGTTCACACACAGAATTTCTTTTACAAGATTAATTTTTCACAAAATTTCCACAACTTTTGCAAACCTTCAGCTTTATCCTAACTTAAAACAATCCCTTAACCCTTTAATTTAAGCCAAAAAAAAAAAAAATCCACATTCACATTCACATGTTTTCTTCTCTTTTACCAAAAACACATTTCACTTTCCCTACACACTTTGCATGTAAAACTGTTTTTCCAGTAGTCTCAAGTACATGTTACACTGTTACCTCTTAGCAGTGTTTATTTTTAGTGAAAAACTTGGTAAGCAATTTTAATTATGTACTAGGTATGGAGCCTAGGACACGAGGCAGAAGTGCAGATAAGTTCTGACTCTTTCTAGCATAGCTAGGAGGCATTGCTAACTCCACATGTTCCCAGGCCTTACCTAGAATCTAATGGCTGTAGGTAAGTTTAACAGTATTCAAAAGTCAAAGAGGCAGTTTATAAACTTAAAGCATTTAGCAAACCTAAAATTTGACCTGCCTGATTTAGACCGAATGTCTTTATTTTACCAATAATCTTTAAAATTTTCTTTACTTCCCACAGCTTAAGTCACATGAATTAAAAGGCATTACACTTTTTATTTTTCTGACAAAATATTTGATTTAAACACTTATTTTTAAGCCAATTAATCAAAGCCTTTTATATCATACACACAACACATATAAATACACAGAAGAAAATGTAGTAGTTGTAAGGTTTTTCATTTGCCAGTTTCTTAATTGGATTAGTGGCTTTATGGTGGAGCCATGGAGGAACAGGGCGAGGAAAGCATGCAGTTTCTATGGCCTAATAAGCAGGCACAATTGGAAGGCAAGACAGAGCCCCAAAACTTGAGGGTCCCATTTTTCTATTGGATCCTGGATCCCCCAAAGAGAAACGCTACAGAACACGACAGTGCAATGATTTTACCACGTATTTCATTGCCAAGCAACCCAGAGCCAATCAGCCCTTTCTGAGATCAGCCCATCCCCCATGGGAGTCTTATCTCTCAGTGGGGAAGGGTGAGGACATCCCCATACCTTCCAGGTGGCCAAGAGCATGCTTTTGATCCAGACACACAAAGATCCAGGTATCCCCCCCAATGCCATTTAGCCATCCCCAAAAGTATTAAATGTATTTCCTACCTAGTTATATTACACACCAAAGCTCTCTCATAATGTGAAGTAATTTCTGATACCCCCAAAGTAAAAAACAGATAATGCAGTGCAAAACAGAACGGAGCCATAGATTTTGAGAGGGATCTATCCACTTTCAATAATTCTTGGGGTTCCATGAGGAAAATAGAGGTTTTTCCCAAAACAGGGTATGTGGTGCCTCCTTTGTTTTTCCTAAGAAGTCCCAGGCTGTTAGAGCTTGAATATCCACTTTTAATTAAGCTGACTTTTAACCATAGCACTCTTTAAAAAGTCCTTTTAAATATCTTATTACCCAACTTCAGCCACGCCAAACCGCCAATATTCCTGGCTTTTTAACTTTTCCAAATGTAACCTCCCAGGTGCTCAGAGAAAGGAAAATTTAAGACAGTTCGTGAAAGGGAGGAGAATCAACAAATGGCAAAGGTCACCCAAATGCCAACCAGAAAGTGCTCATTTTCTAGGCTAAACATTGAACCTGAACTCAGGCCACCATTGTGAAAAGACAAAGCCTTAACTGCTAAGCTACAGCATTGGGCAGTTTCCATTGCTTTTCCCAGAAGGAGCCCAGAGCAGTAAATTTTGAGCTTGCAAAGGCTTTTAACTGCTCAAGATAATTTGTAGAGCTAACTACTACCCCAAAATCCCTGTTGCCTGGAAGGCAGAGACAAAGAGAAAGTACTGCCATGTGATTACAAGATCAAGCTCTCAGGGACATTTCTCAACATGTGGTCTCTGGGCAAGATGGTGGCCCTGAATAACAGAAAAGATAGGAAAGGGAAAGGAAAGAAAGGGAGAAAAGCATTGCCTGCAGCAGGCTGGGGAATGCGAGAAGCTCAGGGAGGCCAGAGAAATACCCGCCCATTGCAGCTGACACTGAATCAGAAGTTCAGGTGGCTGCTTTTTGGGAGCGTAGGGATCTTTCCCAGCATTCCTGTCAGCTCTTTTCCCCTTTTGGGGAGGAAAAAGCTCCCCATGTCCCATAACCTTGGACATGTCTAGTTCTGTCACCCACAGCTGTCAGCAAAGAGTGCAAGGCAGATTAATCCAAAGAGAATAGCAGTTAACATCCTATAGTGCCAAACCGGTTCTTAGTCAAGAGGGACTCCACTGAGAGGGGCCTCCAACCCCCTAAATTTTAGGAAGGACTCTAACTTTCCTAAGTTGGACATCAAACCCAAGTTCAGTCAAAAGCGTGCTTGCCTTTTATTAACAGGCGCCTTTATCCCTCTCTTAGGAGAGACTCTAACTCCCCTAAGTTGGGCCTCTAACCCAATCCCATCCTTTACCCAGGTAAATGCATCCCACTTACCCAAGGTCAGCCAATGAGTGCTGAAGTCTATTTCCTTTGGGTTGGGAGTCTCCTCGGTATCATCCCTTTGGGGCTTGCCAGGAAGATGTTACCAAAAAGGGGTCCCAATCCAGACCCCAAGAGAGGGTTATTGAATCTCGTGCAAGAAAGAATTCAGGGTGAGTCTATAAAGTGAAAGCAAGTTTATTATAGAAGTAAATAAAAAAGTGGCTATTCCATAGGCAGAGCAGCTGATTTGTATTTTCTTAATGATATTGATATTGAACATCTTTTTATGAGCTTGTTGGATATTTCTGTATCTTCCTTGGAGAAACGTTTATATAGATCCTTTTGCTTATTTTAAAATTGGGTTGTCTTTTTGTGGTTGAGTTATAAGTGCTTTATATATATTCTGGATGCTAGACCCTTATTAGATATGTGATTTGCAAGTATTTCCTCCTATTCTGTTGTCTTTTCACTTTATTGATAATCTCATTTGGTGCTCAAAAGTTTTTCATTTTGATGAAGTTCAGTTTATCTAGTTTTTTATTTTGTTGCTTATACTTTTGTTGTTGTATCTAAGAATCCATTGCCAAATTCAGGGTCATTAAAGATTTACCTCCTGTGTTTTCTTCTAAGAGCTTTCTAATATATTTTTTGGGGATCTCATTCATTTTTGAAAGTTTACTGGATATAGAATTCTTGGCTGAAAAATAGCCAGACATGATGGCACTGGCCTGTAGTCCCAGCTCCCAGAGATACTGAGGCAGGTGGATTGCTTGAGCCCAGGAGTTGGAGGCTGCAGTGAGCTATGATTGCACCACTGCACTCCAGCCTGGGTGACAGAGTAAGATCCCTTCTCCAAAAAAAAAAAAAAAAAAAAAAAAAAAAAAAAATTATTGGTTGACAGATTTTTTTCTTTCCACCCTTTAATTTGTCACCTTTTGGCCTCCATGGCTTTAGATGAGAAATCAGTTGTTAATCTTACTGAGAAATCCTTGTACTTCGTCACTTCTCTCTTGCTGCTTTCTACAGTTTGGCTACAGTGTGTCTGGGTGTGGCTCTTTGAATGTATCCCACTTGGAGTTTGTCGAGCTTCCTGGTTATGCAGATTAATGTTTCTCATTAAATACAGGATTTTTTTTACCATTATTTCTTCAAACTTTTTTTTGTCTTTTTTTCTCTCTGTCTTTCTAAGACTCTATAATATGTATGTTGGTACAATTGATGGTGTCCCACAAGTCTCTGAGGCTGTTTATTTTCTTCATTATTTTTTCTTCTGTTCCTTACACTGTGTAATCTCAATTATCCTATCTTTAAGTTCTCTGATTCTTACTGCTCTCTGTTTATTTCTGCTGTTGAGTCCCTGCAGTGAATTTTTCATTTCAGTTTTTGTGCTTTTCAACTCCAGAATTTGTTTGGTTCTTTTTTTAAAATTTTTTTTCTTTATCAATATTCTCTATTCAGTGAGACATTGTTCTTATGGATCTTGTAGATTTTTTAACATGGTTTTCTTTAGTTCTTTGAACATATTCAAAATAGCATATTTAAAGTCTTCATCCATAAGTCTAATGGCTAGGCTTCCTCTTGAACAATTTCTATTACTTGCCTTTTTTCTGCATGTGAACCATACTTTCTTGTTTCGTTGCATGCCTTGTGATATTTTGTTGAAAACTGGAAGTTTTGAATTTTTACCATGGCAACTCTGGAAATGAGATTCTTCCTTCTCCCCCGGGGTTTACTGACTGCTTGTTACAGTCATTGTTTGTATAGTTACTTTTCTGAGCTAATTTTATATAGTATATATTCTTTATCATGTGTGGCCACTGAGTTCTCTGTTCCATTAATATAGTGGTCAGCTTGTGATTAGACAGAGATTTAAGCGCCTAGAACAAAAAATGTCTCCCAGTCTTTTGAGATGAGGTCTGTGTGTATGTTGGAGCACAACTTCAACACTCAGCCAGGCATTTGACGGTGATCCCTTAGCATTCACTGCCTGCTTGCACAGATCCTGAAGGTCAGCCAGAGGTGAAAGCCTAGGGCCTTTTCAGGTCTTTCCTGAACATGTACACAGCCCTGGGCATTTGTGAAGCCTTCTGGATTTCCAAGAATGTGTCAGAGCTTTTCAAACCCTTATTTGCCAAAACATCTTACTCCTCAGCTTTTCTTCCCAAGCTTTTGGTTAAATCTATTGTTTGCCTCAACTGTTATCCAGTGCTTCAGGCAGCAGCAAATATGTTTGCCTGTAAATGTTTCCAATAACCTTTTCCCCTCTTTCCCTAGTAGATGCCTCAGCACTGGGAGGTAAAGTCAAGCCCTTTGAGCCAATCTTCCAGGGACTCAGTAGACAGGTCAAAATAAACTGCAGTTCTTTGCCGATGAGGCCCATTCTGCTCCCTCTGGGACCAGTGCATGCAGTGGAGTGGCAGCCTCTTGTCTTCTAGGCCACTGCTGCAGCCAGGATGGGACCAGAGAAGGTTAAAATGCCATGGAACTCACGGTTCTTGCTGAGATTCAGCTGGTTTTTCTTGATTAAGCATTCTTCTGATTGCTGCAAGTTTTTAATTAGTTTCCAAAGTTTTAAAATAGTAGATTCTGACAGTTTTTGCCTTTTTTTTTTTTTTTGAGATGGATTCTCATGCTCTTGCCCAGGCTGGACTGCAGTGGCGCCATCTCGGCTCACTGCAAGCTCTGCCTCCCAGGTTCACGCCGTTCTCCTGCCTCAGCCTCCCTAGTAGCTGGGACTGCAGGCACCCGCCACCACGCCCGGCTAATTTTTTGTATTTTTAGTAGAGATGGGGTTTCACCGTGTTAGCCAGGATGGTCTCGATCTCCTAACCTCGTGATTCGCCTGCCTTGGCCTCCCAAAGTGCTGGGATTACAGGTGTGAGCCACCGCGCCTGGCCTAGTTTTTGCCAGTTTTTAAAATGTGTGTATTGAAGGATGGACTTTGAGTTCCTTACTCAGCCATTTTTGTGGACATGACTTACTAGTCATAATTTAAATTGAATATTTTAGGACATAATTTAAATTTTTAAATTATGATCAGTTTCGAGTTTGCCAAATTTATGTACACCTTACTTGGTTACACAAGAGAGTTAAGATGGCTTACAAGGATAAACAGCATAAGAGATGCAATAAATTATCATTGTCGGTATCTGTTGGGTTGAGGGCATGTTAGTAAAAGCTGCCCTCCCTGCTGTTAAGAACTTGATCCTACAGACAGAAATGTTTCCTTGGCACCCTTGAGGTTCTTGCCCCTCTCTGTTACGTCAGTGGTGGGGAACCTGGGGCAGATTCGCCTCGGTGGCTTCTCCTGCGTGACTGCGTTGGGCTGAGGGAGATATGCCAGGTTAGTGCCCAGCAGTAGGGATGGTTGTTACTGTCTGCCTCCGAGTTGATTGTGAGAAATGTGTCTCCAGTGTTGGTTTTCCTAAATCTAAAACTCTCCTTTGCTCAGCACAGGACAGGTAGGTGTTTACATCCTATTTGAGGACTTAAGACATCATGTCTATTGTCCTAGTTGCTTCAGGAGGTGATCAGGGGATTCTTACACTTCAGATCAGAAGTGACTGCTCTTGGTGGCTGTTGATCACTGGGAGAGTCAAGAGTCATCAGGTAAACCTGAGACTTGTCCATCCACTGGTTCTGGTGCCTGTTGAGGTGTCTGTCTCCTGCTTTCCCAGGAGCCAGTTCAGTCCTGTGGCCACCTTATTGATATAGCAGGTCACGGGGCTGCCGGCTGGGCTCTGCTCAGGGTTCATGTCATTTCTTTCTTCAGCTTTTGTTTAGAAAGCATATTTTCCTTGAGCAATGTCTGTCAATTTGACATAGTGGCTCATTTACTAGTCTTACTTGAGAACACCTCCTTTTGACATTGCTTCTGTGATTGAATTAGAGCTGCTTTGTGTGTTTATATATTGGATTGTCCCTTTTTCATCAGCATCACTCACAGGTTAATCTGAATTTTTTTTTTTTTTTTGAGTTGGAGTCTCACTGTGTCACCCAGGCTGGAGTGCAGTGGCACGATCTTGGGTCACTGAAACCTCCACCTCCCAGGTTCAAGCGATTCTCCTGCCTCAGCCTCCTGAGTAGCTGGGACTACAGGCATGCGCCACCGTGCCCGACTAATTTTTGTATTTTAGTAGAGACAGGGTTTCACCATGTTGGCCAGGGCTGGTCTTGAACTCCTCACCTCACGTGATTTAGCCGCCTCAGCCTCCCAAAGTGCTGGGATTACAGGCGTGAGCCACTGCAACCGGCCTAATAAAATTAAGATTTCTCTTCATTAAAAGACACCATAAATAAAGTCAAGCCATAGTGCTCGCTTTGGCAGCACGTATACTAAAATTGGAGCAATACAAAGAAGATTAGCATGGCCCCTGCGCAAGGATGACACGCAAATTTGTGAAGCAGTTCCATATTTTTAAAACACATGCACACATATGTTCATTGCAGCACTATTTACAATAGCAAAGACTTGGAACCAACCCAAATGCTCATCAGTGATAGACTTGATAAAGAAAATGTGGCACATATACACCATGGAATACTATGCAGCCATAAAAAAAGAATGAGTTCATGACCTTTGCAGGGACATGGATGAAGCTGGAAACCATCATTCTCAGCAAACTAACAGAGGAATAGAAAACCAAACACCACATGTTCTCACTCATAAGTGGGAGTTGAACAGTGAGAACACATGGACACAGGGAGGGGAACATCACACACTGGGGCCTGTCGGAGGGTGGGGATAGCATTAGGAGAAATACCTAATGTAGATGATGGGTTGATGGGTGCAGCAAACCACAACAGCATGTGTATACCCATATAATAAGTCTGCATGTACTGCACATGTATCCTAGAACTTAAAGTATAATAATTAAAAAAAAAAATCAAGCTATAAATTGGGAAAAGACATCTGTAATACATAAAACTAACAAAGGATTAGTTGTTAACATATTAAATAGATGGGGAATCTCCCCAAATCAATATTACGAGAGACAATAGCCCAATTAAAAAAATGACACCACCAGGCGCAGTGGTTCATGCCTGTAATCCCAGCACTTTGGGAGGCTGAGGTAGAAGGATCACTTGAGGCCAGGAGTTTTGAGAGCAGGCTGGGCAACATAGCGAGACCCCCAGCTCCTGAAAAAATAAAAAAACAGCTGGGCATGGTGGCATGTGCCTATAATCCTAGCTACTCTGGAGGCTGAGGTGGGAGGATTGCTTGAGCCCAGGGGGTCGAGGGTGCAGTGAGCCGTGATGGCACCACTATACTCCAGTCTGGGCAACAGAACGAGACTCCATCTCTTGAAAAAATGCGCACACACACACACACACACACACACACACACACACACACACACACACACACACACACACACACACACGAAACAATGACAAGAAGACACGACTTGGCATTTCACAGAAGAGAAAACAAGTGGCCTCTTAGCATATGAAAAGATGCCAACCTTTCTAATCAGGATAAGGGGCAAAAAGACCATTGTCCTTGGTTGGTAGAAATTAAGATGACTGATAACTGTAAGTGTTGGTGAGAGTGTGGTTTCATAGAAATTGTCGTGCTGCTAGTGGAAGTATTTGTTGTTACCTCTGCTTTGGAGAGCAGTTTGGCTCTCATTTACAAAATTGGCCTTTCATACAACCTACACACCAGCAACTCCTCTCTGCTCTCTAGGTGTAGAGTCCAGAGCAAGGACTGGTAAACTCTTTCTGTTAGGGGCAAGAGAGTAAATATCCTAGGCTTTGTGGACCACATACACACTTAGTCTTTGTTTTTATAACACTTAAAAAAATCTAAAAACATTCTTAGTTCAAAGACCTTACAAAAATAGGCTGCTGGCTGGATTTGAATCGCAGGCTGTAGTTTGCCAATTCCTTGTTCTCTGATCTAGGGGATGCATCCTGGAGAAAGTTAGTTACATGCAGTCTTAGTGGCAGGAGGGCCAGGGGAAAAGCACAGAGTGGTGTGGGGGAGTTGAGAGAGAGAGTGGGAGGGTGGCCTCCTGGAGAAGGTCGGGGGCTGGCCTGCATATGTCTGGGTAGGCTCCGCCGTGGCCTGGCTGGGTGGGCCTAGGGAAACCTAGAGCATCTGAGGCACGATGGGCCAGTGTGGAGAGCAGAGTGGCAGGCAGGGCTGGGGGCTGCAGGTTGAGGCTGGTCAACCCTTTTACCTGGCGGGCAAGGCTAGTACCAGGTGCCCTTGCTACTTAGCTCGGAAAGATTAGTGAGCATCGTAATGGACTGGCAAGTTTGTAAGCAAATGACATCTATAATACATATACTTTAACATTAATGTTTTGAAAACTTTGTTTTCACAAATAAGTAATTTCTCACACTTTGCCACAGTAATGTTCTATGAAGCTAACCCAAGTGTGACTAGAACACCAGTTCATCCGTCTCTCAAGTTCTCTGCTGCCGACGTTCATTCCTATTTGCTCCTAGCTGTAAAGTCAGGCTAGGAGTCTGTCAGCTCATGTGCCTGTCAGCTTCATGCAGGTAGCAAGAACGGGGCTCGGAAGGAGGGCCTCCGCCCGCCCACCCAGCAGCTACCTCCCCAGGATGCCCAGGACCTCAGGAGTGGAAGGAATTTGGCTCTTATTTTTCTGAGTAGCAAAAATAGATGAATTGGGTACAGGAATGCAGTGCATTTTTGAGGGAGCTGGTGAGTTTTGAAAGAAACTTCCCCTGTTCACCTGAGGCATTACCATATCATGAGAAGGGATGGAGGAGGCATGGAGGTGGGAAACTCTACACAAGAAAAATCCTATAGTGCAGAGGTGACTGACGTGAGGTGGCTGGTCTAGGCAGCGGTGTTCCCTGAGGCTCCTGAGTCTGGTTCTCACTGGGTCCCTCACCTCCCTTCACAGCCACTCTCTTCCTTTACCAAGGTACATGGGAGTACAGGGCTGGCCAGGGGCTGTTGACAGTGGGGGAGTGGTGCAGGCTGACCGTGGAGACAGGAAGGGCATCCATGCTGGAGCTGCCCTGCAGAAGCCTCGTAAAGGTCGTAAGGCACTGGGCAAAACTTTTCCAAGAAAGTTCACGTTGCACACACTGACCTAAACACTGGCCAACATTCCCAAGGTTTTTTTCATTATGGAAGTGCATGGCCATTGCATGGTATCCAGAAAACAAAGACCAGAGAAGCCAGACTTTATACCACCATCTGGAAACATTTAATTTGTGCTTTAGGTAAGTGTTAGCAAATATTTAGGATGATTGATAAAATTTTTAGTGTGTTTATGAGTGCACGGTGTAATTTTTATTAAAGCTCACATTTCTTCAGGAACTTGATTCAACTCCTTTACATTCCTGGTTATTTTCATTTACTTGATCTTGAGGTCTCATCTGGCAGAGTTGTGCAAGCTGGGACCTTTGTGGCTCATTTTGAGGAGCTGTTTACTTTACCCGTTGATGGGAACTTGCAGGTGGGAGGCAGCCAGTCTTAAAGAGTACCTTGTTAGCAGGTGTGGAAGAGAGCCCGCGCAGACAGACCCACCCTATGTGGTGTCCCCTCTGCCAGCCCAGCCCTTGGGCACATTGGCACCTACCTGAACCCGAGCCCCCTCGTGCACACAGGGAGCCGCACCTCCCTCACACGCTCCTCACCAGTGTGACATGGTGTGACGTGCTCTGTGGGTCCACAACGGGCCCACTCCACAGCTCTGTGCACAGCGTGCTGGGTCAGGGTGGTGCTAGATTAATAAGATGAGGGTGGATGTCAAAACTGAGCACTTTGAGTACTGTGGGCACACTGTCACAGGGTTTACCCAGGAAGGAACAACTCCTGGGCTCCAGAAGCAGGTTGACCAGGCCAGTCTGAGTTGTAGCATCGAGACTCATCTAGCAGAAGTCAATGAGGAAGGAAAACTGGCTGAGAACAGCTGTTGTTTCAGCTAAAATCTCAGAATTATGCATTGAATTCAAAGTTACAACACAGCAAAATAGTATGTGTATTTTTTTAAACCTCAAAAATACTCTATTTATTATTAACTTCAAAAAATTTTTGGCCGGTGCGGTGGCTCACACCTGTAATCCCAGCACTTTGGGAGGCTGAGGTGGGCGGATCATGAGGTCAGGAGATCGAGATCATCCTGGCTAATGCGATGAAACCCCGTCTCTGCTAAAAATACAAAAAATTAGCCAGGTGTGGTGGCGGGCGCCTGTAGTCCCAGCTACTCGGGAGGCTGAGGCAGGAGAATGGCGTGAACCCGGGAAGCAGAGCTTGCAGTGAGCTGAGATGGCACCACTGCACTCCAGCCTGGGCAACAGAGCGAGACTCCGTCTAAAAAAAAAAAAAAAAATTTTTGGAGACAGGGCCTCGCTCTGTTGCTCAGGCTAGAGTGCAGTGGTGCCATCATAGCTCGGTGCAACCTTCAACTCCTGGGCTCAGCAATCTTCCCACCTCATCCCAATTTATTAAGTATACTTTTTAGGAAGTTTTTTGAATAATATCAATAGTTACTATGTGTTTGGGTAAAATAGAAAGGAAGGAAGCATATTTGTTCATGTTTTGTTCCCAACACATATTAAAGTTGGGAAGGATTCTTGTGTTGCCTAAAACTGAAAGACAGCAGGTCTCAGGCACTTTTGCTTTCCCAAAGCTATGTTTGTTTCCTTGCACGAGAGGATATGATGGCACTCTACTGTTTTTTTCCGACAGAACTCCTCTTTCCTAAAATGGAGTCGAGTAAAAAGATGGACTCTCCTGGCGCGCTGCAGACTAACCCACCGCTAAAGCTGCACACTGACCGTAGTGCTGGGACGCCAGTTTTTGTCCCTGAACAAGGAGGTTACAAGGAAAAGTTTGTGAAGACAGTGGAGGACAAGTACAAGTGTGAGAAGTGCCGCCTGGTGCTGTGCAGCCCAAAGCAGACCGAGTGTGGGCACCGCTTCTGCGAGAGCTGCATGGCCGCCCTGCTGAGGTAGGCACCGTCGCCCGGCCCCTTCTCAACCCTCGGCCTCACCCTCTCCTTCATTCGTTTCTCTAAAAATAAACCCCTAGAGGTTTAAAGCCCTAAAGAAGTCCATAAAAGCCTCTGGGCCCAGCTTGTGAATCCTTTAGGGAGGTGCAGTGGGATCCCACGTCTGGGTTTACTGAAGCCTCTGCGTGTCTCTGACCTGCCCCGCCCGTGTCTTCCCACTCTGTCTGTAGGGCCTTGGTGCCCCTCATATGTGTTGCTGTGTTTTATTGAGGAACCTCACAGTTCCGTGGAGGAGATACACCAGGAAATGACAAGCCAGTCATTTAAGGGCATGTGTGCTGGTGTGCAAGGATGCTGCAGAGAGGAGGGAGGGTGGGGTCAGCTTAAAGCACTGGGCAGGTCCCTACCCGAGCAGAAACCTAGGCCGCATGCTTACTCAGCAGACGCACGTGGAACATGCACCGAGCCCTTGGCCGCCCTTTGCTGCTGAGTGCCAGTGCTGGTGCCGCCAGCGGATCATGAAGGCAGCTGGTGCCGCCGGCGGATCATGAAGGCTGGAGCTTTACTGCAGAATAGCGTCGGCCAGGAGAGCACCCTGATTCACCCTGCAGGCCTCATGTTTTCTGGCATTGTGCTGGGTGCTGGGTGCTGGGGTCGCTGCGGGATGCCTGGTCTTGGCCACTGCCGTCAGGACACGTCGGCCTGGGAAGGTTGCCAGCTCCTCCTCCCACAGCACTCAAGCCTAGGCTGCACCTGAGCCCCAGCCTGGGCACAGCAGCCAGCCCCCTGCCTTGTCACCTGCCTTCACCCTCCCCCTTCTCCATGCTTCCCTCTGTGGTCTTATCCACTCATCCCAAATAGTCAACTCACCTTTGCCCACTTGGGGGCAAAACGACACTTGGGCTTAGTGACAGCACAGGAGACACACAACACAGTGTCTCCTAACACAAGAGCCTGGACTACGCCTCTGGGCCCAGGAGAAGCTTCCCGGTGGAGGAGGGGCTGGAGCTCCCATATATGATGGGCCACAGGGGAGGGAGGCTGGTCCGCCTGTGCAGGTGCCGTTGGCCTTCCAATAGACAGTGAAGCAAAATGGCCTGTGGAGAAGGGCTGGCTGCTTTTACAACGCAGGAACAAGGCTCTCCAAGTACTCACACTGAAGAGCTGCTCTGCAGACAGCTAGCTTTGGTTTCTGAAATAAAATTTCACTTTTACATTAAGTGGAAGGGGCTTTCCAAGTGGGACTGAACTAAACTGTTCTATTTGGTAACTTCCTTTTGAAAAATCAGCATTTTAAAAAATGTAGCCCTTTTCTCCCTTGGCTTCCTATGTAAAGTGCATCACCAGTGCGTCCTGAAGCTCTGCTCGTTGCTGTGAGCCACTGTGCAGACCTGACCATAAAACGAATGCTCCCAGAATCTCCTGAGTCCCCTCAAGAAAGGGACTTCCACTCTAATGCAGTCACTTGTGTTTCCCTGCAGCTCTTCAAGTCCAAAATGTACAGCGTGTCAAGAGAGCATCGTTAAAGATAAGGTATTCTGGGGTTGTTTTTTTTTTTTAATCATTTTGTCACGTTTTCAGCTGGGTAATACTTTTCACATAGTTTGCATTCGGCACTCTGGCACAACACATTCTCTCAGTTTTGGCAGCTGATGTGGCAGGCTCCCAGGCAGGACACTGTGCCATGTGATCACCTGGACAGACAGTGGATTCAGATCCACTTGGCCGCTTCCCTACTGTGTGAACTCTGTGAGCTACTTTACCCCCTCACCTGTAATAATAATCATATCGCCTGCTAAGACTGCAGGGAGCTGGTGTGAGGAGTAAGGGGGTCGATGCGAGCAAAGTGCTGAGATGCCTGTCTGTGGCAGGGCTGTCTGTGGTTGGGTCACTTCCGTCATTGCAGGTCTTTATCCCAGACAGCTTCTGCTCAACTCTTAACACTAGGTTTTACCTTCAGACTTGCTAGGCTGAGGGGTTCATTTGAGTTTGTGCTCCCTGCCCCCCAACCCCCTGTGATATCTTTAAGTCATTAGACATGAGTGAGATTAGCCCCTTCTCGCCCCCTGTGGCTGTCCTCAGCTAGAGCCCGTGGGTGTCTCTGCACATTCAGAGGATGGGGCTGCCCAGCCTGCCACCAGCTTCTCTCCTGGGGCCTGGTCCTTCTCATGGAGACTGACAGTCATCCGTGTGCTGCTATACCCTGCCAGGCATACTTGGAGTTTGAAACAATTCTTTTCTTTTCTTTTCTTTCTCTCTTCCTTTCTTTCTTTCTTCTTTCTTTTTTTTTTTTTTTTTTTCGACAGAGCTCACTCTTGTTGCACAGGCTGGAGCGCAATGGCACAATCTCGGCTTGCTGCAACCTCCACCTCCCGGGTTCAAGCAGTTGTCATGCTGCAGCCTCCTGAGTAACTGGGATTACAGGCACGAGCCACCATGCCCAGCTAATTTTTGTATTTTTAGTAGAGATGGGGTTTCACCATGTTGGTTAGGCCAGTCTCGAACTCCTGACCTCGGGTGATCCACCTGCCTCAGCCTCCCAAAGTGCTGCAATTATAGGCATGAGCCACCACACCCAGCAATTCATTCTTAAAGTGCTTAAAGTATCAATAAAAATGTGTTTCCCTACTTTGAGTAATGTACCTAACCATTTTTTAAATGCAGGTCACTAAGTTGTAAAATAAAATTCTTACTCTGGGGTTTTCCTGTCTAAAGCACCTTGCAGATTGGGTTTGTTGGTCAGAGCAGCCCAGGTGAGCGCAGTGATGTGAGGATTGCTGGCAGTCAGTGTCCCTGGGCTGCCAGGCACAATGGCATCCAATATAACCACTCTGGAAGGGGGGAAAGATGGAATTGGCCACCTGGCCCTGTACCTTTTCTTTCTCTGCATTTACCTGCTGCTGCTGAAGACTTGGTTAGTTCCTTGAGGGAAAACAGCCCCTCCCCTCCACTCTGTGCCTTGTCCTAGCATGATACCCGGCTGCCTTGTTAACATGTGCCTAACGTGTGAGTGAGAGAGAAGCTCGTGACGATGGCTGAGATGTTTTTTTAGTATCTCTGTTTTGTTATGCAGAATCATTATCCCTATTTTTTAATGACATTAGTAGCTGAAGAAAAGTGGCTAGTTTTGTCAAAGAATCATGAATGAGATGCACTCAAGTTGTGGACCCTCATGGAAAGAATGGAGCTGTCTGGGCCCCCGGTGACCCGGATCCTCACCCGTCAGCAGGTCATCCAGGGGTGGGCGGGCCTCTGGTCTTCATCTGTAAACAGAGACATTTGGAGTAAATAGTCTCAGATCCTTTCCATTCCAAAGTTCTGTTGACTTTAGAATCTCAAGTCATGACCTTCTTTTTTTTTAGTCATGTTTATGAAAGATAAGCTTTGGCTCCAAATTAGTTTATTTTTAACTCTTAACAGCTGTTGATTCTATTTCTCTCAGTAGTCCAAAAAGGCATATTAAGCTCCTGTTATTCCACTTTCATAAAGCAACAGGCAGGAGTTTCTTAGAAATAACCTTTGGACTAAGATGTTGTAGATTGTGTTGTTAGAAAGAGTGAGAGAGAGCTGGGCATGGTGCCTTATGCCTGTGATCCCAGGACTTTGGGAGGCTGAGGCAGGTGGATCACTTGGGCTCAGGAGTTCGAGACCAGACTGGGCAGCATATGGAGACCTCATCTCTACAAAAATGAAAATGAAAAAGTTACCTGGGCTTGGTGGCATGCGCCTATAGTTCAAGCCACTCAGGAGGCTGAGGTGAGAGGATCGCTTGAGCTCAGGAGTTTAAGGGTGTAGTGAGCCATGATTGCACCAGTGCACTCCAGCCTGGATGACAGAGTGAAACCCCCCCTGTCTCTTTTTGAGATGGAGTCTCACTCTCTTGCCCAGGCTGGAGTACAATGGCATGATCTCAGCTCACTGCAACCTCCTCCTCCCGGGTTCAAGCGATTCCCCTGCCTCAGCCTCCCGAGTAGCTGGGCCTACAGGCGTGTGCCACCATACCAGTTAATTTTTTTTGTATTTCTAGTAGAGATGGGGTTTCACCATGTTGGCTAGGCTGGTCTTGAACTCCTGACCTCAGGTGATCCACCCACCTCGGCCTCCCAAAGTGCTGGGATTACAGGGGTGAGTCACTGCTCCCAGTCAGCCCTGTCTCTGAAAAAAAGAGTGAGAATGAGAATACTTGTGTTTTCTAAGGGAAAAATAAAATTAAAAGTTGAAAGGTTTTTTCTTTTCTTCTTTTTTTTTTTTTAAAGAAATGGGGGTCTCACACTGTCACCCAGTCTGGAGTGCAGCAGTGCGATCACGGCTCCCTGCATGCTCGACCTCCCCCGCTAAAGCAGTCCTCCTACCTCAGCCTCCTGAGTAGCTGAGACTACAGGCACATATGCTGCCTTGCCAAGCTAATTTTTTTAAAAATTTTTTGTAGAGATAGGGTCTCATTATGTTGCCCAGGCTGGTCTCAAACTCCTGGACTAAAGCAATCCTCCTGCCTCGGTTTCCCAAAGTGCTGGGATTTTAGGCTTGAGCTACCACGCCCAGCCTCGTTTTCATTTTCAAAGGGAAATCTTTTCATTATTAGACTAACTTCAGACTGCACTATATGTTTAAAGAGAGTGTTTTTCAGCCACAGGCTAATGTTGCTTTTTTTGGTGAAAAATGAGTTTTAACAGCATGACGTTTAGAAGGAACCAACAGTTTTACAAATCATTCCCCAAATATGGTCTCTTATGTGGTCTGTCCATTTCTCCAGCAAGTGATCTGTACAATGTATTCAGTTGTGTCCAGTTCTGCTCTTGTCTTCTGGTGACAGCCGTACCATAATGGCCACCTGCTCAGTGCTGGCTCCCAGAAGGCCCCAGAGTCTGAATGTGAACCTGGTCCTCCTCTGCCCTCATCCTGAGATTATGTCAAAATTAATAGAAGATGTTTAGTTGCTCCAGAGTGATCTTTAATTATTAAGTCTAATTCATTTTCTTTTGGCTTAACTAATAAAAGATAACAGTTCATGTTATTTAAATTGTGTCTCTTAGTGGGGGCAGCTTCTTCATTCTACTTCTAGAAATCAAGATGGTCCTTAATGCTTTCTGAAGTTCACTTAAGAGTTCCTCTCTTGTTTTTTTTTTTTTTTTTTTAAGTGGTTTTGCCTTGTCCAAAGTAGCAGCATGTGGAGATTAAGAAATATTAATCCTCCAAAATAATGATCTTTCATTTTCAGGTGTTTAAGGATAATTGCTGCAAGAGAGAAATTCTGGCTCTTCAGATCTATTGTCGGAATGAAAGCAGAGGTTGTGCAGAGCAGTTAACGCTGGGACATCTGCTGGTGAGTAGCAAAGGGACACTGGAAGCTTTTACATGAAGGAATTCGAGTCCCTTACATCCAGGTGATGAAGTGGTCAGTAGGATGTGGCACTTTAAGACCATGTTGACATTAGTTTTTCAAAACACAGCCAAATAGGAAAGCAGTCAGAACCACTTGAGTACAAGTTGTTATTTTTATGACATCATTGGCAGAATTGTCAACTGGTTTTTAAACACTCCCCCCTACTTAGAATAGAGAAAATCTGAATTGGATTTTAATTTTGGAAGGCCCATTAAAACCTTTTTTCACCATGAAATTCTACATAAGTTCTTATTTTTTAAATTAGTACCATATTTTAGCTTAGAAAATTATTTGAACTGGAATAAAACAAAGTTCTTAGCAGATATTCGTTTATCCTGGAAGCAGAGTTGACTTAATTATTCAACAACAATATGGTTTGAGTAATCATGAAATAGAACATGCAATTCCGTGTCTCTTGGCATATTTGTTACTCTTTGCTGTGAAAAACTGGTCTAACAGCAGATTAGAAACATTGCTTTAGGGTTTCATTGCATAGAGATTAGAATCTGGTATTTCAGATTTAGAGTTTTTTCCCAATTAAGAACATTGAATGGTCTTTCTTACAGGTGCATTTAAAAAATGATTGCCATTTTGAAGAGCTTCCATGTGTGCGTCCTGACTGCAAAGAAAAGGTCTTGAGGAAAGACCTGCGAGACCACGTGGAGAAGGCGTGTAAATACCGGGAAGCCACGTGCAGCCACTGCAAGAGTCAGGTTCCGATGATCGCGCTGCAGGTGCGGGTCCTCCCGTTCCACAGGCTTTCCACTCAATTCCTATATGATACATTCCACAGGCCTTCCGCTCCATTCATAGATAATCCATTCCACAGGCCTTCCACTCAGTTCATAGATAATCTGTTCCACAGGCCTTCCGCTCAGCTCATAGATAATCCGTTCCACAGGCCTTCTGCTCAATTCATAGATAATCCATTCCACGGGCCTTCCGCTCAGTTCATAGATAATCCGTTCCACAGGCCTTCCGCTCAGCTCATAGATAATCCGTTCCACAGGCCTTCTGCTCAATTCATAGATAATCCATTCCACGGGCCTTCCGCTCAGCTCATAGATAATCCGTTCCACAGGCCTTCCGCTCAGCTCATAGATAATCCGTTCCACAGGCCTTCCCTCAACTCATAGATAATCTGTTCCACAGGCCTTCCGCTCAGCTCATAGATAATCCGTTCCACAGGCCTTCCCTCAACTCATAGATAATCCGTTCCACAGGCCTTCCGCTCAGTTCATAGATAATCCGTTCCACAGGCCTTCTGCTCAGCTCATAGATAATCCGTTCCACAGGCCTTCCCTCAACTCATAGATAATCCGTTCCACAGGCCTTCTACTCAGCTCATAGATAATCCGTTCCACAGGCCTTCCCTCAACTCATAGATAATCCGTTCCACAGGCCTTCCGCTCAGTTCATAGATAATCCGTTCCACAGGCCTTCCACTCAGCTCATAGATAATCCGTTCCACAGGCCTTCCCTCAACTCATAGATAATCCGTTCCACAGGCCTTCCACTCAGCTCATAGATAATCCGTTCCACAGGCCTTCCCTCAACTCATAGATAATCTGTTCCACAGGCCTTCTGCTCAGCTCATAGATAATCCGTTCCACAGGCCTTCCCTCAATTCATAGATAATCCGTTCC
Organism: Pongo pygmaeus; assembly: GCF_028885625.2. NCBI lineage: Eukaryota > Metazoa > Chordata > Mammalia > Primates > Hominidae > Pongo > Pongo pygmaeus. The sequence continues at coordinate 101,961,868 of NC_072388.2, forward strand.
ACAGGCCTTCCCTCAACTCATAGATAATCCATTCCACAGGCCTTCTGCTCAGCTCATAGATAATCCGTTCCACAGGCCTTCCCTCAACTCATAGATAATCCGTTCCACGGGCCTTCTGCTCAACTCATAGATAATCCGTTCCACAGGCCTTCCACTCAGCTCATAGATAATCCGTTCCACAGGCCTTCCACTCAGCTCATAGATAATCCGTTCCACAGGCCTTCCGCTCAGCTCATAGATAATCCGTTCCACAGGCCTTCCCTCAACTCATAGATAATCCATTCCACAGGCCTTCCGCTCAGTTCATAGATAATCCGTTCCACAGGCCTTCCCTCAACTCATAGATAATCCGTTCCACAGGCCTTCCCTCAACTCATAGATAATCCGTTCCACAGGCCTTCCGCTCAGCTCATAGATAATCCGTTCCACAGGCCTTCCGCTCAGCTCATAGATAATCCGTTCCACAGGCCTTCCGCTCAGCTCATAGATAATCCGTTCCACAGGCCTTCCGCTCAGCTCATAGATAATCCGTTCCACAGGCCTTCCGCTCAGCTCATAGATAATCCGTTCCACAGGCCTTCCGCTCAGCTCATAGATAATCCGTTCCACAGGCCTTCCGCTCAATTCATAGATAATCCGTTCCACAGGCCTTCCCTCAACTCATAGATAATCCGTTCCACAGGCCTTCCGCTCAGCTCATAGATAATCCGTTCCACAGGCCTTCCCTCAACTCATAGATAATCCGTTCCACAGGCCTTCCGCTCAGCTCATAGATAATCCGTTCCACAGGCCTTCCACTCAGCTCATAGATAATCCGTTCCACAGGCCTTCCCTCAACTCATAGATAATCTGTTCCACAGGCCTTCTGCTCAGCTCATAGATAATCCGTTCCACAGGCCTTCCCTCAATTCATAGATAATCCGTTCCACAGGCCTTCCGCTCAGCTCATAGATAATCCGTTCCACAGGCCTTCCCTCAACTCATAGATAATCCGTTCCACAGGCCTTCCACTCAGCTCATAGATAATCCGTTCCACAGGCCTTCCCTCAACTCATAGATAATCCGTTCCACGGGCCTTCCCTCAACTCATAGATAATCCGTTCCACGGGCCTTCCCTCAACTCAGATAATCCGTTCCACGGGCCTTCCCTCAACTCATAGATAATCCGTTCCACGGGCCTTCCCTCAACTCATAGATAATCCGTTCCACAGGTCTTCTGCTCAATTCATAGATAATCCGTTCCACAGGCCTTCCCTCAACTCATAGATAATCCGTTCCACAGGCCTTCCCTCAACTCATAGATAATCCGTTCCACGGGCCTTCCGCTCAAATCATAGATAATCCGTTCCACAGGCCTTCCACTCAGCTCATAGATAATCCGTTCCACAGGCCTTCCGCTCAGCTCATAGATAATCCGTTCCACAGGCCTTCCGCTCAGCTCATAGATAATCCATTCCACAGGTCTTCCGCTCAATTCATAGATAATCCGTTCCACAGGCCTTCCCTCAACTCATAGATAATCCGTTCCACAGGCCTTCCGCTCAGCTCATAGATAATCCGTTCCACAGGTCTTCCGCTCAATTCATAGATAATCTGTTCCACAGGACTTCTGCTCAGTTCATAGATAATCCGTTCCACAGGCCTTCCCTCAACTCATAGATAATCCATTCCACAGGCCTTCTGCTCAGTTCGTAGATAGTCCATTCCACAGGCCTTCTGCTCAATTAATATATACTTCTTCCACTGTACAGCTTCTTAATGACTGTTCTAATAGGAATAAAGAGAAAAGATAGGAATAAATAGCACTGTTTTATTAAAACAGAATTAAGCTTTGTTTTGCATATTTTGATTTATGTAGTTGACATTTTCCATTGCCTTGATTGACTATCATTTAGTGTGTCGAAAAATGAATAGTTATTCAAAAAAGGTAAAATTTTTAACTTGTCCTAGGGAATTGCCTCAAAATGTTTATAGATTGCCTGGTCTTATTACAGCTCTGTGACATAACCATCACTAACAACAGGCTAATTTGTCCTACAGCATTGAAATGCAGCTGTTTATCTTGGAGAGAGACAGCTTCTCATACTTCGGTTACTTTGGCACAGTTTTGCATTGTGTGTTTCTGTGGGGGTGAGTGTGTGAATGTGGGTGAGTGTGTGAGGGTGTGTGTGGGGGTGAATGTGAATGTGGGTGAGTGTGTGGGGGTGTGTGAATGTGGGTGTGTGTGTGGGGGGGGGTGAGTGGGTGAATTAAAGAGGAAAGCAGAGATGTTGGGGGTGGAGGACACACTTCGAAAACAATCCATTTGTTGAACAAACACCTATTGGGTACCTACTGTGCGCCAGGCAGTATTCCAGGAGCTGGGGACTCAGTGGTGAGGCTCCTCTAGTGGGAAAAAAATACTAACAAATGTGTAACATTGGGTAATGATTAGTTCCATGAATAAAAATCAGGTGGCATCAAGGGAAGAGAGGTGATCAGCATTGGCTTCTCTGAGGCAGTCAAGGGACAGTGAGGGAGCATGTGGACCCTAAGCTGGAACTGGCAGGGCTGTGAGGTTCAGGAGCTGTGTGGAACACAGATCAGATGTGAGGGCACTGGGGCAGCCAGAGGGTGAGGGAAAGGCACTGGGCAGCCCAGAACTGGGAGGGTGAGAGGGGCCCCGGGGCAAGGCCTGGTGTTGCTGGGGTCGGGGAAGGTTGTACTGGGGTGTGCCTGAGGGTGGGGTGGTAGGATTGGCCAGCAGGTGGGGTATGAGGTAAAGGTGACGCCCAGTGGTTGTGGAGAACTTGGGTGTCCTGCCGAGGGGGTGCCCAGTGAGTGGAGGGTGACGGGCTTGGTGGAGAACGGGGAGTAGAGCCATGCAGGCTGCAGATGTAGGTGAGTTTGGTGGTTCACAGGATCATGGGGCTGGAGCGAGTGGAGAGGAGGACAGAGCTCGTGGGGGCCTGGGCATGCCCTCAGAGGCTGCCTAGAGGCTGGGGTGGACTTGGCCATGAAGTGACTGAAGGGAGGCACCAGGGCAGCTCAGCCAGGGTGTGGGCCATCATCCAGTTCCTGGTAGATATTGTGGAATGGTTTGTTTTGTTTGAGAGAGAGTCTCACTGTCTCATCCAGGCCTGGAATGCGGTGACACAATCTCAGCTCACTGCAGCCTCTTTCTCCCAGGTTCAGGTGATCCTCCCACCTCAGGAACTATAGGTGCATGCTACCATGCCTGGCTAATTTTTGTATTTTTTGTAGAGACAGGGTCTTGCCATGTTGCCCAGGCTGGTCTCAAACTCCTGGGCTTAAGCCATCTGCCCACCTCAGCCTCCCAAAGTGGTGGGATTATAGGCGTGAGCCATCGCACCCAGCCGTGGAGCTCTAATGACCAAAATTTAGGGAGAGTTTCCTTTGCTTTTCTCTATGAAATGAATTGTAGTCCTCTTAGGTTGGTACAAAAGTAATTGCGGTTTTTGCCATTATGGCAAAAACCGCAATTACTTTTACACCAACTAAATACTTTATAATCTCTGAATTTGCCTTGCTTTCTGTAATTTTCCTGTGTCCATGTCTTTCTTCCATTGTGAAATATGTTTCTTGTGTGGTACTTCAGATGTTTCCAGTTATTAAGAACTCTTGAGGCTGGGTGTGGTAGCTCACACCTGTGTGCCCAGCACTTTGGGAGGCTGAAGCAGGAGGATCACTTGAGCTTTGGAATTGGAGACCAGCATGGGCAACATAGCAAGACTGCCTCTATGAAAAATAAAAATTTAGCCGAGTGTGCTAAAGCATACCTGTAGTTCTAGCTACTAGGGAGGCTGAGGTAGGAAGATTACTTGAGCCAGGGAGTTTGAGACTGGTAGTGAGCCATAATTGCACCACTGCACTCAGACTGGGTGACAGAGTGAGACCCTGTCTCAAAAAAAAGAACTTTTAAGAACTGTGCCCTCCCCTTTGGAAAATAGCAGTAGTGTTTTTTTGGAGTCAAGTAATTCCTCCAGGCTGTGCATGATGGCTCATGCCTATAATCCCAGCACTCTGGAAGGCCAAAGCAGGAGGATTGCTTGAGGCCAGGAGTTTAAGACCAGCCTGGGCAACAAAGTGAGACCCCATCTCTAGAACGAAAATAATAATTTCTCCAGTTGTTAAATTTCAGTGAATGCGACACATGCCTAATTAACAAGACTTCAGGCTTTACATATGTTAATATGTTGCCATCTCATGCCAGTCAGAATGGCAATTATTAAAAAGTCAAAAAACAACAGATGCTGGCAAGGTTGCAGAGAAAAAGGAACGCTTTTACACTGTTGGTGGGAGTGTAAATTAGTTCAACCATTGTGGAAGACAGTGTGACGATTCCTCAAAGATCTAGAGGCAAAAATAACATTTGACCAAGCAATCCCATTACTGGGTATATACCCAAAGGAATATAAATCATTCTATTATAAGGATACATGCACATGTATGTTCATTGAAGCAGTATTCACAATAGCAAAGACATAGAATCAACCTAAATACCCATCAGTGATAGACTGGATAAAGAAAATGTGGTACATCTATACCGTGGAATACTGTGTATCCATAAAAAGGAAGGCGATTGGCTGGGCACCGTGGCTCACACCTATAATCGCAGCACTTTGGGAGGCCGAGGTGGGCAGATCACCTGAGGTTGGAAGTTCGAGACCAGCCTGACAAAAATGGAGAAACCCCATCTCTATTAAAAAAACAAAACAAGCCGGGTGTGGTGGCCGGTGCCTGTAATCCCAGCTACTTGGGAGGCTGAGACAGGAGAATCACTTGAACCCAGGAAGTGGAGGTTGCAGTGAGCCAAGATTGTGCCACTGCACTTCAGCCTGGGCAACAGAGCAAGACTCCATCTCAACAACAACAAAAAAGACAAAAAGGAAGGAGATCATCTACTTTGCAGGGACGTGGATGGAGCTGGAATTCGTTATCCTTAGCAAACTAACACAGGAACAGAAAAACAAACACCACATGTTCTCACTTATAAGAGAGAGCTGAACAATGAGAACACATAGACACATTTGGGGGATCAACACACGCTGGGGTCTGTGGGGTTAGGAGAGGGAGAACATCAGGAAGAATAGCTAATGGATGCGGGGCTTAATAATACCTAGGTGATGGGTTGATCTGTGCAGCAAACCACCATGGCACACATTTACCTGTGTAACAAACCCACATATCTTGCACATGTACCCTGGAACTTAAATATATAGCTCTCAAAGTTATACTTCTTGCCAAAATCAGTTACCTTTATTTGCAGAATGGAATCCAACAACTGATTTTTGTTTAAGAAGGAATCGTAGCGTATGTCCGTTAAACACCATATAAGTAACTGAACACCAGATGAGGCTGTAACAGGTCAGGTTTAAGCACAAGCATATAGATTCACGAAATGGCGCCAGACCCTGCCCTGTCTCCTTCAGTCTGCAGTCTGATGAGAGAGACAGCCAGAGGCACAGTTTAATATATGTTAGCATGGGAAGTACTGGGACTGTAATATTAATAACATGCCAGCAAGGAAGGACCAGTTATAATAGCTTAGCCTGAGTGTCAAGGAAGTAGCTTTAGTGAGGAGGTTGCCTTTCATTTGATCTGGGCCTTGAATTTGTCAACTAAAGACAAGGGAGAAAGAGAATAGATGGAAAGCACAGAATGATAATGAGTTTGGGGCCTGAGTTGTGCAAATATTCCTTATAAATCGCACTACATGCTTGAGATGAAACAAGTTGAAAACCGTTTGAGCAGTGTTGACAGTAGAGTGCATTTTAAGTTGTGTGTCAGCTTCTCTCAGGGCCTGCAGACATTTCAGCAAGCACGGATGTTTGGGGTCTTGCCAGTGCGTCTGCCCCTGCCTCTCAGCCTGACCAGGGGAGAGCAGTTGCTGGTTGGCTGCCTTTGCTCAAGGCCTGGTTCTGTGACTTGCCCTAGGCCACCTCTCTTTTCAGTGATGTGATTTGATTCCCACATATTTTGTGTTTTTCTTTTTTCGATTTGAACACCCTTATTCTCATCCCCTCAGGCCTTCATTGAGTTTATTTCTAGGAAGAACAGGCCTGATGTAGGGAGACCTAAAGCCCAGGTCATTCTAATTCTCCTACACTCCCTATATTTTGTGGTGTGTCACAACATCAAGTGTTGATAAAATGTGCTGAGGATGCATTGAAACCCTGGACCATTGCAGTTCATATAAGGATTTCTTTTCTACATTTAAACTGTGGTATATACAGTATGCCAGCTATTTTCAAGTTTTATTATTACTTTTTAAATTTAGAGGTTAGCACAATTTAAAGTGTCAGGAAACAAACCTTTTAGATTTAATGTAGAAATTCTGGACCATCATTCTTTAAACAGTTCTGTTAACTTGTGAAGATCAGGATGATAAAGATCTCACCCTATGGGAAAGCATACGTGGTGCAAGTCTATAGGTTTGACCACTTTGGAAATCAATTGTCAGTATCCTACTAGGTTGGACATTCAGGCACTCAGTTAACCAGCAGTTCTTCTCCTGGATGTGTAGGAGAAACACACACACCAGGAAATGTGGCCAGGTGTGACCAGAGCAGCAGAAATCTGGAAACAGCCAGAGCACCCATCAGCAGGTGGAAATTATATTACAGTGTTATTATACGACAGGGAGATGTGTCATACAGTATTGAAAGTTAGGGGCCTGCAGTTATTTGCAATAGGCAGATTAGTCTAAGAAGTGTAATATTGAGCCAAGTCCAGAAGACTTCTATGGTAGAATTCTGTATTAACAAAATTCAAAAACAATCAGAATGAAACAGTGTTTCATTTGGCTCACATATGTATAGTGAAACCTTTTTAGAAGCAGAATTACAAAATTCAGCGTTGTGGTTTTAATGGGTACTCCTTGTGGGAGAATGAGGGTGAGATGGGAGAGGTAGATGCAGTAGATGGATGTTATCAGTCATGCTCTTGGACCTGGTGTTGGCTTCATGGGTGTTCACTATGTAGTTATGCTTTTTTTTTTTGAGACAGTGTCTCACTCTGCCACCCAGGCTGGAGTGCAATGGCACAATCTCGGCTCACTGTAACCTTTGCCTCCCAGGTTCAAGCGATTTTCCTGCCTCAGCCTCACGAGTAGCTGGGATTATGGGTGCCCGCCACCGCGCCTGGCTGATTTTTATATTTTCAGTAGCAACGGGGTTTCACCATGTTGGCCAGGCTGGTTTCAAACTCCTGCCCCCAGGTAATCTGCCTGCCTCGGCCTCCCAAAGTGCTGGGCTACCGCACCCGGCCTGTGCTTTTCAACTCACACATGTGTGCACATACATGCTTGTGTGTATCAGAATTACATTTAATTTCATAGATAGGACTGATTTCATTGATAGGCAAATGAAAAAAAATCAGCAGCAGATTCAGGGTTTTTTTTTAAATGAATGTGTTGTTTTCCTTTGGCTGCTGTAACAAAGTAACCCAAAGTTGGTGGCTTGCAAAAAACAAATTTATCCTGTCATAGTTCTGGGTCTGGAAATGCAAAACCAAGGCCCTGCTGTCTCTGACAACTGTAGGGAAGGCTTCCCTGCCCCTCTTAGTTTCTGGAGCCACCAGCAGTCCTTGGCCTTCCTTGGCTCATGGCTGCACCACTCCAACCTCTGCCCCCATGTTCACATAGCTGTCTTCCTAGTGCATGTCCTCACCTCTTCTAAGGGTGAGAGTCTTTAGATTTAGGGTCTGCCCAACGCCAGGGTGTCTTCGTCTTAACTGACGACATCTTCAGAAATCTTATTTCTGAATAAGGTCACATTTTGAGGTTCCAGATAGACATGAATTTTGGAGGACATTATTCAACTCACTGTGGTAGTCAAAAGCTGTGAAAATGCCTTTTCACAGGAAAAGAAATGGAAATGATTAATAGAGAAACAGATATGATTAATATCAAAAATATGCTTAAGACTGGGCGCAGTGGCTCACACCTGTAATCCCAGCACTTTGGGAGGCCGAGGTGGGTGGATCATTTGAGGTCAGGAGTTCGAGACCAGCCTGGCCAACATAGTGAAACCCTTCTTCTACTAAAAATACAAAAAATTAGCTGGGCATGGTGATGTGTGCCTGTAGTCCCAGCTCCTCTGGAGGCTGAGGCAGGAGAATTGCTTGAACCCAGGAGGCGGAGGTTGCTATGAGCCAAGATTGCACCACTGCACTTCAACTTGGGAGACAGAGTGAGACTCCATCTCAAAAAAAAAAAAAAGAAAAAGCACATATATATGTACTTAACCACACATTACTAAAGAATTGCAGGTCCCACTCGCCCCATTTTTTTTTTACCTATCAGATTGCCAAAGATTGTGCGATAGAATTGGCGAGGATGTGGAAACATGCATCCCCGTGATACTGGGAGTGGAGATTGGTGTGGGCTTGTCGAAAGTCAAACACAGAAAGTTATTGAGTGGCCTTCTCTTCCCCGGCCACAGTGCTGCCCTCCACTCCCTTCTTTCTCAGCCTCCCTGTCCCGAGCCCCATCCCTACTCTGCCGCAAAACCACCGTGGGTGCCTGCAGAGTTGGGCCTTAGAAACATGTCGAGGAAAGCAAGCTCCTGGGGGAGAGGAGCAACCGCATTCTGAGGACGAGCTTCCCTCGGGTGGGCCGCTGCCCTCCTCGGCCCTCAGACCCGCCAGTCAGACTCTGGCTCTCAGCAAATGCCTCCCCAATTCCTTCAGCGGAACAGCAACATAACTTGGAGGCCAAAAGAGGACCTGAAAAGATGGATGGGGGAGGATTGAGGTGTCCTGTGGCCACCGGGAAACCGCTGCCACAGTCTTCTGCTCAGCAGGGACTGCTCAGCATGGCTCCATCTCTGGCTCTTCCTCATCGGTCTCTCCCCACGGGCCCTGCAATTGATGTCCTTGTGGGGAGTCCTTGCCCTTGCTCTGCTCGTGGACAGGCGCCCAGCAGGTGCCCATGGGATAGGGCTTAATAGTCGCCATCATCCAGCCTTAGCAAAGGTGAAGTTTGTGCTATTAGAGAAGGCCTAACCCAAAACTTATCCCAATTTTCTATGGACGAAAGATAATGTAGATTAAGGTTCTAGGTTAGTAATGTAAATACTCAGTAGGTCATGCTGCTCTCACATACTTGGGAAGCATCGTTTCCAGACTCCAAACTAAGAGGCCAAGGGAAACCCTTCATCTCTCAACCAGCTGAGGCAGACACCAGCTGGGTCCCCAGCTCCGCTGTCCACCTGTGCTGTGAGCGCTGTGTGAGTGGCCATGCCTGCCTGACCGTTGCACGACAGGGGCTGTGTGAACCAGGAGCAGCTCTGGCACAGAGGAGACGTGCTAAGGGGAAGCCCTTGTGGCGAGGCCCCCAGCAGCAGACTGTTCGGAGGCAAGCCGCCCTCACTGGTGAAATCTGACCAGATCTTTGGAGATACCTGTGACATCCTGAGACACTCACGCTGTGTGACAGTAATGATTCAGCCATACGTAATGTGAGTGCCGTAACTTAGGGGACGGCGACGGTGAGCAGAGCCATTCCTGGGGGCCCCGTGGGGATCTCAGCGGGACTGAAGGAAGACAGGTTGTGTGTTTAAAGTTGACAGTACTTTCTCTCTCTGTAGAAACACGAAGACACCGACTGTCCCTGCGTGGTGGTATCCTGCCCTCACAAGTGCAGCGTCCAGACTCTCCTGAGGAGCGAGGTAGGGGCGGCCGGGCCCGGCCGGGAGTCTGTGGAGTCCTCAGGGCTGCGTGCCTGGGTCTCCTTCCCTGCATAGCCGAAGCCTCACGTTTTCCCAGTTCGTGAGAGTCATGTGTATGGGGCAGAAAAACAAAAACCACAGCAAAAAGCCTTATGCTGTTTTTTGGAAGTCAGAAGCAAGCATTAGGGTTAAAAGCTACAGTGTATGGCCGGGCACAGTGGCTCACACCTGTAATCCCAGCACTTTTAGAGGCCTAGGCGGGTAGATCACCTGAGGTCAGGAATTCAAAACCAGACTGGCCAACGTGCTGAAACCCCGTCTCTACTAAAAATACAGAAACTAGCCGGGCGTGGTGGCGCGCACCTGTAATCCTAGCTATTCAGGAGGCCGAGGCAGGAGAATCATTTGAACCCGGGAGGCGGAGGTTGCACTGAGCCGAGATCACGCGACTGCACTCCAGCCTGGGCAACAAGAGCTAAACTCCGTCTCAAAAACAAAAGAAAACAAAACTACAGTGTGGTAAATTCAGAGCAAAGATTGTGAAGCATTAAGAAAATGGGAATATTTTACATACAGTACAAGCAAAGGTGACGAGGGGTTTTTAAAGCAATTTTAACTCTATAGAATAGTAATTTCTGTAAGATTATCTCAAGAACATGAATTAACTTAGAGACACTTCAGAACTGTTTTGCTCACACATGCCAGGTGGAGGACAGCTCCCACATTTTAGGGCTGCCAGAAGGGACCCTGTGTGGCCTCCCCCAAAGGTTGCACGTCTCGCATTGCCCTTGGCACTCTTTCTTTGAGACAGGTAGATTTTGCATTGACTTCACTTGATCAGGATATGTCCAGTTGGGAAAATTTCAAGGATTCTTAATGTTTCTGCATCTGTCCTGACCTGGAGCTCCTTTAGTTAGTATTCTGGGAGTCATCTGGGGCTACCCTGGGCTCCCTAGATGTGTGGTACCCTGATCTAAGGAGCCGGCTCACCTGCTCACCTCAGCATTTTTCAACAGCCTGAAATTTTACCACTGGATGCTGGGTAGCAGGGAGAACCAGCCTCGCATGCCCCTGACTGAGCAAGAGGGCCCATGTGGGGCTAGGGCCAGGGACTCAGGGTAGAGGAGGGCCCAGAGAGCCACTCTCCCTCAAGGTGTGCCCTCCCAGGACCTTGAAGCTGATGGGTGAGGGCAAAGTCTTGCCTGATGACAGTGGCCTCTGGGCCCTGAGTGTGCCCCTGGGAGGAGCTAGGGAAAAATAAATATAAATTATTGCCGCAACTGGACAATCCTCTGTTAATGTATAGAGTCCGTGCCGTTGAAATAATTTCTTTTTTTTTGAGACGGAGTCTCACTCTATCACCCAGGCTGGAGTGCAGTGGCGCGATCTCGGCTTACTGCACGCTCTGCCTCCTGGGTTCACACCATTCTCCTGCCTCAGCCTTCCGAGTAGCTGGGACTACAGGCGCCCGCCACCACGCTTGGCTAATTTTTTGTATTTTTTAGTAAAGACGGGGTTTCACCTTGTTAGCTAGGATGGTCTCGATCTCCTGACCTCGTGATCCGCCCACGTTGGCCTCCTAAGGTGCTAGGATTACAGGCGTGAGCCACCGTGCCCGGCCAATAATTTCTTTTTTAAAGCATTGTTAAACCTGCATTTCTGTTGGGTTTCTGATGAAAGGTGCTATTGAGCTATAGATTATTCTTGCCCCTATTCCAGAGATCCTGTAGATTCCCTGAGACTCAGAATACTGATAATAAAGCCAATTTAGAAAAAGGCCCAACACCGAATTTACTCTAGTACACTGAAAATAACATCCATCAAACCCAGTGTGTCAGTGTGTCCCTGGCTTAACATGTAATAGCGTTGACACTCAGGTTTGTTATTGCAGTAATGACACTGGAAGAGTACATTCTAAGTTTTTAAAGTAACCTGGTTCTGCGCAGTCTTCACGCTGCGTTTCCCTGCCAGTCACCTGTCACGTGCCTCGTGGGCGCTTCCTGCAGGGGCAGCCGGCCTGGGTTCTGAGGAGCAGCAAGGGTGTCAGGCTGCCAGGTTCCTACTGCCTTGACTCTGAGACCTTCCTTGAAGGTTGACCCTAGCAGTGGCCGCGTGGGCCCCTCAGTCCCTTCCCACATTGTCCCTCCTCCTTAGTTTCGCAGCAGGGATCCGTTTTCCCCTCTGTTGTAAATATCCACCTAGAGGGAAGGCCCGCCTTTGTCCTGGTAGACTGAGAAGTTGTAGAACTTAGCTGCGCCCTCCAGGAGGACGTGCTCTGTGAGCCTTGGGAACACATGCGTGCTGGCACACAGAAAAACACATTCCTGGCTGCTGCACCCACATACCCATCCTCCCAAAAAGAGTCTGTTTTCTGTGAAGATCTATCCCTAGAGTTTCCTGATGGGAATTTCTTCAATAAAAGACAAAACTTCTGCTCAGTCTTGGGGCATGATAAAGAAAAAGACCAAAATATACCTCATTTGTATTAGCCTAACACATGACTCTAAGTCCTTAAAATGTAATCTTTTCCATTCCCTTTTCTCTTGTTAGGGCATCATAGGTAATTTTTGTTTGATAACTCACCAGCATTTGAGCTGAGCAAGGGACTTTTTTCTTACAAAATGAGTTACCTGCTCCCAGCCCCACCTAATTTTCCTGCCATCAATTAGAAGTGACAGTATTAAGCGTATATTGTTAGACTGATCTTAGAGGTCTTTGAAAAGCTACCTGAGTTTCTGGCCCTTACAGAGGGAAAAAGTCTTTTCAGATGAAGGAAAAACTCATCTGCACTTACCTCAAGTATTATGAGTAATGGTACATTGTGTAAGCTTGCTTTGAAAATATATTTATTTTTGTGTACCGTATATTAGGTGTGTGACCCAGTTGCATTCTGAATGCTTTCTATTTTTTTGTGTTTTCATGCAATTTTTGTTTATGGTCTTTAAATGTGCATTTCAGTTTATGTTTTTTCTTTCTTTTTTAAATTCTGGCACTACAGATGGCATGTCACATTGAACAATTTGTTCTAAAGAAACTGCAAGTTTAAGAAATGTTATAGTAAATGTATTCTTGTATATTGGCGTATATGTGTATACACGTGACTAGACCGTATATTTACTGCATAGAAGTCTAGGCAGCAGATGATATATACACACCTGTAGCGATAAACACCATTCTTAATAGTACAGCTCAGATGCTATCTGTGCCCTAATATGTTTGAACATTTTCATGCAAACGTTTGTGCCACAACTCACGTCTCTTTCCCGTTGCAGTTGAGTGCACACTTGTCAGAGTGTGTCAATGCCCCCAGCACCTGTAGTTTTAAGCGCTATGGCTGCGTTTTTCAGGTCAGTATCCGACATTTGTCCTTCCCAGTCACTGACATTCTGCCATGAGAGAAAGTTATTATATTAACATTTTAACATGCAAGCTCTGGACTCCTTATTCTTTGTCATGAAACTGAAACACCCTGTTGCATGGGTGACGAAAGCCACATGCAGCAGGTGGGATGCTCGCTTTCCAGTTGGTGGTGCTTTGAGACTTCAGGGAGACACTGTGCTGAGGTGGAAGTTAATACATTAAGTACTACATCCAAAACCAGCTAGTAATGCGACAGGTAGACTTGACATTTGGTGGGGTTTTCAGATAGATTGTTACAGAAATTTTAGCAGTTACCTGAATATAAGCAAATATCAAACTGAGCATAGCTTCAACAGCGTGTGTGTCAGTGCACAGCCGTAACGACCACACACGTGTGTATCCATAAATGCATTTGACGTACATGTCTGTGCTGACTCTGGCCCCAGCTGGGGACAGACGCAAAATGGAGCACAGCTCATAGAGAGCACACCTCCCAGAGAACAGTGTGCGGAGGGCATCTCTGTTGCTGCCACACATGTAGTGTGAGAAATCTGCATCTGGTGTTTTGTTGTTGTTTATTTTTTAACACATCTGAGATTGCTGGTGAATTGGAACTGAGTTTCCATTTAAATATATGTATCTTAAAACTATCAAGAGGCAGTATATGTTACAATTAAAGTATTTTATATTTTATGTAGCACCAATACATTATTATGAAGTCAGTACAGAGAGATTGGCATCTTAGTATTTTCTGAGGAAGAGAACAGCCAAAGAGTAAGAATGACTGTGCCTTCCTTTGCTTTAGTCTCTAACAAGACTGAGCCTCCCCTGTTCTGTCGTACGTAGTATCATTCATTCTCTCTGTGTATGTGTATATATATGTTTATATATTGCAACACTTATATCAACATATATATATGAATATTCTATGTACAGAGTATATGTTTTGGAGATCATTAAAATGCTTTCTGTGGCTTCTTAATTTTCTAATAGCAAAACAAATTATATTTCAGACAAATTATTTTCTTAAATATATGAAGTACAATTTCATGTGCTTATTCCTGACTCTAAAATGGTCTACATCTTATGTACTCTGTAGATTGTATTTGTTTTGTATGTAACTTTTCTAAGAATACTAGAATGGTGAAGAGCAATACATCTTTGGATACAGTGTATTTGAACTAATACATTAATACTTTAGTAAATTCTTTTGAATCCTACTTTCCTTACATGTTTACTAGACTGTTGTGGCAGTATCTCGCTACAACTACAGGTATCTAAACATTTTCCACTTATACTATATTTTAATGAGAAAAATAGTTTATAATAGGTCAAGAATTAGTTTAAAATTTAATTTCTTGTTATTACAAGTGTCAACCCTTGATAAGAAGCCACTTGAGATGAGCTGAAGGGATGCGGAGATAACGCTGAGATGCTCACTGTGGCACTGCAGGGTGCTGGCTCTGCTGCTCCTGGCCGCCTCCTCACCTGCACGCAGTAGCCAGGTGGCCCTGAGCACAGCCCTCCTTAGGCGCAGAGATTCCCTGTTCACTTGACGCAAATAGGTCTCCCCTCTTTGTGTTTAGTGCTGCTTTTAGGGTCGTATGTTAGCCTTTCTGCCCTTTGAAATGCAGCGAGGTTCGCTGAATGCCTCACATCTTTGCTCTCGCAGGGGACAAACCAGCAGATCAAGGCCCACGAGGCCAGCTCCGCCGTGCAGCACGTCAACCTGCTGAAGGAGTGGAGCAACTCGCTCGAAAAGAAGGTGGGCTGCACACTTTCCTGCTGCTATGGGATTTGTATCATCTCTTCAGATTATTTGAAGACAAAACCTTTTTATAGTTATTAATGGGTTTTGGATAAAAGAAACCGTATCAAGAGAATGTCAAAAAAAACTCTATGTGATCTTGAGCTTATAAATGAAGGTGTTTTATTTTTATTCTTTGTTTTTTAATTGCCAAGCAAGTGTGAAGTGCTTTTTTAAAGTCAATCACGTTGTGATTATTTTAGCATCCATCCAGCACAGAGATGATCAGATGCCCAGTCCCCACCCTCTGTTTTTTTTTTTTTTTGTAAACAAAGTTTTATTGGAAGACAGCCATCCTTACTCACTCTGTGTTGTCTGTGGCTTCTTTTGCTCGAAAGCAGCAGAGTTAAGAGACGTGGACTGTACAGCTTGAGATATTGACTACTTGGCTCTTTACAGAATAAGTTTGCCAGCCCTGACCTGGGTGGTTACCCCTCTAAATGCGTTAAACTTCTGTATTTTTTACAAGAGACAAACAGGAAAAAATATTTGATACGATTACAATTGATTTTGTCATTTGACAGCTTGCGAAACTTGGTGCGCTCTCCACATAGACGGGGCCACTTCCCAAAGAGACTCACTCTCCCATGCTGTTTTTTTTTTCGAGACGGAGTTTTGCTCTTGTAGCCCAGGCTGGAGTGCAGTGGTGCGATCTTGGCTCACTGCAACACCTCTGCCTCCCTGGTTCAAGCAATTCTCCTGCCTCAGCCTCCCGAGTAGCTGGTATTACAGGTGCGCATCACCACACCCGGCTATTTTTAGTAGAGATGGAGTTTCTCCATGTTGGTCAGGCTGGTCTCAAACTCCCGACCTCAGGTGATCTGCCTGCCTCGGCCTCCCAAAGTGCTGGGGTGACAGGCGTGAGCCACCACGCCCAGCCTCCATGCTGTTCTTAAGAGGCCTTCATTGCAGGCTTGTAGGCGCAGGAGCAAGCACCTTCCTGCAGTAATGCTGGTTCTCAGTGGAGTTTGTTCTGTGATGTTCAGCTCAGTGGGGCCTTCTTTTCATGAGAAGATGAAAACCTCTAAGAATGGATAGAGAAGACGTTATTATAGGATCTACCATTGTGGCTTAATTACAGAAATATAAACTTAATTCAATATTCAACAAACGTCTACTGAAAACTTGTAGTAGGAGGATACTATGGTGAATTAGAACAGCCAGTGGAGTTGACGTTTGAGTTTCGTAAAGATTTGAATGTCTTGTTTCCAGTGTTAAATCCCAGCAATTTAAAATGTAAATATACTGCAAGGAGTCTAAAATTTTAAATAGAAAGATTTCCCTTTAATCTGCCATAAGAGAGTTTCACATCTAAATGCTTGAGCTGAGGTTGAGAAGCAGTAGAAGGATTGGCATCCTGTGCACACACACGGAGCAGAACAGTGCTGATGAGCAGCAATGCAGGACTCATATTCGCAGAATCCTGGCCATCTTCCCGTGAGCATAGAGCATTTGCTCTGAGTTCAACGATGGTTTACCTAGGAATCTTTTTTTCCCTCTTTTTGAAGCTGGCATTTTATTTCTGTCTTTTTAAAATTATAGGCATAGATCACAAGGCTTCTTATCTTTCATAGATGCTGTGTTTCTCATTTAGAAGGTTTTTCCTTTCATTTTAAGGATAGGCTTTGTGGCCGGGCATGGTGGCTCATGCCTGTAATCCCAGCACTTTGGGAGGCCGAGGCTGAGGCTGAGGTCGGGAGTTCAAGACCAAGGTGGCCAACATGGTGAAACCCCATGTCTACCAAAAAAAATATATATATACAAAAATTACCCTGGCATAGTGGTGGGCGCCTATAGTCCCAGCTACTTGGGAGGCTGAGGCAGGAGAGTTGCTTGAACCCGAGAGGTGGAGTTTGCAGTGAGCCAAGATCACGCCACTGCACTCCAGCCTGGGCGACAGAATGAGACTGTCTCAAAAAAAAAAAAAAAAAAAAGGAATGGGCTTTGTTACCACTGTGTTAGATACACAGTAGTTGAGCAGGTCTGCAGCACATGGTTATCCAACAGGATGGTTGTGGACCGTGGTGTCATCTGGCAGCCTTTCGGGGCCTAGTCCCTGTGGGGATTCGGCTCCTTCCTTTCTGTTCTGTGCTCTTTTCCCCACTGAAAGTGAATGTTTTGCATCATTGGAAACCCCAGGACATACCAGAGCAGCCCGCCCACACACAGTGCAGCAGTTTCTCACTCTGTGAATGCCTCATGTGTTTAAACTGTCTCCAGCCAAGTCACGATGGAAGCCCCGAGAGTGCAGGATGCACAACTGTGCACTTCTTGGACGTTGCCAAAGGACTGATCTCTCCCGGACTCTGTCCATCAGAGCAGAGTCCTTGCCCTGTTGTCAGGCCAGCCAACTCAGCTCTGCACGTTCTCATTGTGCTCACGAGAAGGTGTATGGTGCCCTTCGCTAGGTCCAAAAGCAAAGGCTGGACAAACAGCAGAAATATTTATGTTTACTTAAAATGGGAATTTATTTCTTGTTATAGAATTATTTAGTTGGAATTTCTTAGGTTATTTTGTTCATCTGTCTTAGAAAATAGAATGTTTGAGCTGGTTCAAAAAGACCGATCCTCAGCTGGGCGCGGTGGCTCACACCTGTAATCCTAGCACTTTGGGAGGCCGAGGTGGGCGGATTGCCTGAGCTCGGGAGTTCGAGACCAGCCTGGGCAACACGGTGAAACCCCGTCTCTACTAAAATACAAAAAATTAGCTAGGTGTGGTGGTGTGCGCCTATGATCCCAGCTACTCGGGAGGCTGAGGCAAGAGAGTGGCGTGAACCCGGGAGGCAGAGGTTGCAGTGAGCCAAGATCGTGCCACTGCATTCCAGCCTGGGCGACAGAGTGAGACTCGTCTCCAAAAAAAAAAGATTGATCCTCACATTCATAGTCAAACTAAAGAAAAACTGCAAAATCTGGACTTAAAAACACCCATTTTATATTTTAAGAAAGCTTAAATGGAGGGGAAATGTAAAGCCCACCAAAGTGGGCTGGAGTAAAGGATGTTCTCATTGCAGAGAACCTCGGACCTCCTGGGTGGGTGTTTGGCTGGCTCCTTGGAACACACCTGCCAGGTGGACTTTCCTGTGCCTATGGCATCTCCCTGCTAGAAGAGTGGAAGCAGTGATCTGCAGGACCTGGGAGTTGGATTCTTCGATTAAATAAATAAATAAGTAGTTTAAATAAGGGAAGTCCTAAAGTGAAAGAAGTTGAGTTTAGTGTGGCATGATGTGTGTTCATTGCTGTAAGCTGCTTCTGCTCATACTCAACTGCTTGATTTGTTGGAGAGCAGTGGCGCAATTATGGCTCACTGCAGCCTCGATCTCCCGGGCTCAAGTGATCCCATCCAGCCTCCCCAGTAGCTGGGACTGTAGGCGTTTGCACCACGCCTGGCTAATTTTTGTATTTTTTTGTAGAGATGGGGTTTCACCATGTTGTTATCCAGGCTGGTCTTCAATTCCTTGGGCTCAAGTGGTCCATCTGCCTCAGCTTTCCAAAGTGCTGAGATTACACGTATGAGCCATCACAGCTGGCCTATTGACAATGTTTTGGAGACATTACTGAGATTTTTTCAAAAGAGTTGGCATACATGTCATCTTTTTGCAGGGATATGAGAATAAAGAGTCTGAGAATTCTGTCCCGTCTTTGACAGATGGAAATGAATGAATTGTTACTTTCAGAGGGACACAACCACCACGCGATGCTGCATATGGCCCGCTCCACATTCGTGCAGGTTGATCACTTGTAGGAGTTCGTGGACGTATGAGGCAAGGAAGGAAGGAAGCCTTTGCGGAGTAAAATCCTAGGAAAGTGAAGTTGTATTTTGCCCATGAGACATTGCAAGTTTTGTATTCCTTAGTAAATACATACTTGTTTTAAAATAAGACAGTGATTGCTTCAAAAGATGTCTCTTGACTTGGCCAACTGTGCCGAATATGAAAAGGGCACCCATCTTTAGTTTGGCTATCCTTTAGATGGACAGCATCAGGAGCAGGAGTCAACTCTTTATCACATCTGGTTTTGTGCCGAGATGCCCTCAGGCCATCACCTTTGTGACCATTGGTCCCCAGGCATTGGTGGTTTTAGAGTGTACATCGTTGGAGAGGCACACATCGGATCTGGCACAGAGCTTAGGGTCTTCTGGGGTGGAGACCACCACCCCGATGGATGGACAGAGACACTCGTTAATAGATGGGGGATCAAGATGCCCTTAGTAAAAATCTTGTGAGGAAGAAAGCCTCGTTGGAGTTACCCTTGAACTTTTCATCTTTGAGACCAGGTGTTAATTTGTCTTTGGGAGCTAATTATCTTTCAGAAAGATTTTGGAAAGGTCAAATGTGGGGTTGGAAATGCTCACTCAGCAAGCCCTCCCTTCGGCTGACGTGGGTTGCAGGGGCTCTTCTGCGCTTCCGTGGAAGGGTATCCTCAGGCATCAGCTCTGCCTCTCCGTGTTGAGGGTGAGCAGGCTGGCCCCAAGGGTGTAGCACCCATGTAATTTTTTGTATTCTCATCACGCTCTCATTATGTTGGCAGAGCTGTTCAAACTGCAGGGTGTGGCCCCTGGGTAGATGTGAAATAATTTAGTAGGTTGGTTAACCAGCATTGTTTATGTTTATGGGGTACAGTGTAGTGTTTTGGTATATACACACACACACATTGCGGAATAATTAAATCGAGCTAATTAACATATCCATCACATCACTTTGTTTAAAATCTGCTCCCCCAGCAGTCTTGAAACACACGTTAGTATGAATCACAGTCACCATGCTGTTGAGTGGGCTCAAAAACGTCCGCCCTTCTGTCTAACTGAGGCTCTGTGCCCTTTGCCCAGCAGCTCCACAAGCCTACCCCCACTACCCACCTCTACCAGCCCGGGTAACTACCATTCCTTGCTTCTGTGAGCTTGACTTTTTAGATCCCACGTCTAAATGAGAGTGCATCCTGTTTGCCTTTCTGTGCCTGGCTTATTTCACTTAGCATAACGTCCTCCAGGGACTAGTATTTTCTTAAATGAAATGAAATGGAATAAAAAAAAATCAGGGTGCATTGTAAATTATTAGGGCAAGTACAGCTTTATGACATCTGTTTCCAGGGATACACACACACGTTGGTATAAATGGGGTGATACATAAGCATCTGTTTCTTACTATGTTACCTGGTCAACAATTGAAAAATACTCTGGTAAAAGATTTGCTAGTTTTTAGCAAAAACTTGAAAAAACGTCTGATTTATTCTGAAATTCAATCAGCTGCTGCACTTTGCCTCACCCTAATTACTGGAAGAGAGTCTGAGAAACACTGTTTATAGGATTCCCCATTAAATTAGGACTGGCTGGGTATGGTGACTCACACCTCTAATCCCAACCCTTTGAGAAGCTGAGGTAGGAGGATCACTTTAGGCCAGGAGTTTGAGACCAGCCTGGGCAACATAGCAAGACCCTATCTCTAAAAAAAAAATTTTTTTTTAAAGCCTAACCAGACATGGTTGTGGCATGTACCTGTAGGCCTAGCTACTCAAGAGGCTGAAGTGGGAGGATCACTTGAGCCCAGGAGGTCAAGGCTGCAGTGAGCTATGATTGCACCACTGCACTCCAGCCTGGGGACAGAGCAAGACCCTGTCTCTAGAGGGGAAAAGAAAGAAATAAAAGTACCAGAACTGTCATCTTCTGTGTGAAGGGATTTTTTTCTTCTGAAACTCCGTCAATAAGCTAACAGAAGGCCTATATTGTGAAAATTTAATTGATATTGTTGTTAATATGAAAACCACTTTTGGTTACATTAATTAAAGAATTTCTTTTTTAGGTTTCCTTGTTGCAGAATGAAAGTGTAGAAAAAAACAAGAGCATACAAAGTTTGCACAATCAGATATGTAGCTTTGAAATTGAAATTGAGAGACAAAAGGAAATGCTTCGAAATAATGAATCAAAAATCCTTCATTTACAGGTAAGAATCTTAGGACTGCGGCCAGATCAAAGGGTAGAGGAGCTTACCTGTGTTCCCCTTTAGGGTTTCTTAGCAAACTGCTTGAGCTGAGTCCTTGACCTTTGCAAGCAGAAAGGCAACTGATTTCTCTGGCCTAAGTGAAGGCTTAGAAAAGGCAGCTGGGCGAGCACAGGCCCGGCCTGGGAAGCTGCAGGTCAGCGTTTTCAAACTGCCTTTTCTCTGGAGAGCAAGGCTCCACCCCTCTTCCATGCCTTTGATCTACTGTTGGAGAAATAAGATGCGAAGCTTGTATTTTTTAAATTAGCTGTTTTTATTATTTAAGATTTCATATTGTTCATGAGTAGTTCCTGTGTGCAAAGTCTCACTTCCTGCAGTGAGGTGCTGTGCAGCCCAGCTACTCTGTTGTGAGCTTTCCAGTGACACACGCTCACCCGCTGGGTTTCACTGTGGAAATTCACACGCACCTCCAGAAGAACAAACCGGTGAACCCTTGCTGCCCTGAATAGAGGCGATGATGTAAAGGGGACTGATGAAATGTCGCTCCTCCTGTCTTCTGTCGTCACAGGTGTCTGTGGGGTGCTTGTTAATAGATGATCATTGTAGATGCTCTCTGCACATTCACTTACTCGTGTGTGTTTGTGATAGCAATTCCCATGGGTGTGTCACACACCGTGGAAGAATCACTCATGTCACTGAAGGGCCTGAACTTACGGTGTGTCCCTAGATTATCTGGAAGAGAAAATATTTCTAATAGCGCAGAGTCGTGCCATCTTTGAGAATGCCTTTTCTCCAATTTTTGACATTGGAGATGAGTCATAGTGACTTGAATTGCATAGGGATTTATTAAATTAATTTCATTTTTATTATACTTTGTAGTTACCCAGAGAGAAAAGGAGAAAACACAATGAAACATTAGATTGTATTAGAAAAGCTAATACAAAATCTAAAAAAGCTAAATCAAGCCAAATAAAGTACAATGTTTCTTAAAACACCAAGCCTCCCGCTGGAAGCCCCCAGCATTTTGCGGAGGGCCCAGTGATGTGTCAGTCATCAGACTGGCCAAGGCGACTGGTCAGGCCACTGCTGCAGGGCCCTGGCCATCCTGTGGCCCGCCTGCACCTGCGTGCCCTGGCAAGCCGCTCTGGCTGTTCATGAGATTATTGCCGTGTTTTGACCTGGGGCTCAGAGAGGCACTGGAAAGGCCGGGGAAATCGCCCCTTAAAATAGCAACAGAAGGAAGAATGCACAAGTACTGGATTCATTTACAACAAAAAGTTAGAATATACACAGTGATGTATTGACACCTCATCCTAAACCTCAGATTTCCTCTGCATTCATCTTCAGTTTCTCCCCTTCCGGTCAGGCTCATTTACTTTACTTTTTAGTCGAGTTTAATCACTCTATGGTATGTGATTTCTACTTGAAAATTTTTGTGATTGGATGAACCAATGAAGCATAAGTCAGAAAGAAAGGGGGAAACCAAGTTGCCAAGGTCAGAGAAGTGAGGATGGAGTGGTGACGGCAGTGGTCAGTGTCCCTCGACCTGTGACGAGTAGAAGGTGATGGCACACCTGCCTCTTCCCCACAGGAGGCTGGGCGTGGTGGAGAGCAGGTTGTGTTTAGGGAAGGGACTCAGAGCAGGCTGCTGGCGCCTGATTCCCCTGAGTGCAGGGACACGGCTCTGCCTGAAACGTGTGAAAACTCCTCTCCATGTACTGTTGAGCAGGCGTGGTCTACACAGAAGGTCCTTCCAACCGTGTGGTTTCTTGAAAGGGGAAATTCAGTGTTACCTTTGGGACCACTGTGGGGTTGGTGGTCTTTGGCCAGGAGGATTCTGCACTGTCCATCCTCAGGAAATGCTGATTGATAAGCCTTCTAATGCCCGGAGGTGCTGGCTGTGTGGGAGCTGCACCGGGCCAGGCCATCCCTCTACTGCTGCAGGCCCCGCCCACCCTCTTGAGCAGCAGCCCAGCCCAGCCGTGTTCCCCACTGTTTCATCCCCAGAGCCCTTCCTGTTGCCCCAGGAAGGGTTTATCGTAAAATCTTACTGTGGCCCAGAAAACCTCTGTGACTGGCCACCGGTCACCTTCCCAGCTTCGC
The DNA here is from genome assembly GCF_028885625.2 of Pongo pygmaeus. NCBI lineage: Eukaryota > Metazoa > Chordata > Mammalia > Primates > Hominidae > Pongo > Pongo pygmaeus. The sequence goes on from NC_072388.2 coordinate 101,984,741, forward strand.
CCCACTCCCCACGCTAAAGTAGACCGGCTCATTGTTCCTTGAGAGGCGCCATGCTGCTGCATAGATGTCTTTTTCTCCTGCTTCCCCTTCCTGGTCAGCTCCAGGCACTCCTCCAGCCATGTTTGTGGACCACCTAGGTGATGAGGGCACACATCACTTGGGGTCTTCTTCTTTCTTCCTTGTCTGATTCTCCAGTAGACCCTAAAGTCCTGGTGATGGGAGTCGAAGCAGAGGGCCTGATGGCCTGGCTGTGGCAGTGGGGGTGCAGGCGGGGGGTCAAGGAGTGGAATTCAAGAGTGTCTTTGCTTTTGCATGCCCGGGGAACGATGAGTTCTTAATATTTTACTTCTTAAATATCCTGTTTTTCTTTATTAAGAAGACAGCCAGGCCGGGCGCGGTGGCTCACGCCTGTAATCCCAGCACGTTGGGAGGCCGAGGCGGGTGGATCACGAGGTCAGGAGACCGAGACCATCCTGGCTAACACGGTGAAACTCCGTCTCTACTAAAAATACAAAAAATTAGCCAGGCGCGGTGGCGGGTGCCTGTAGTCCTAGCTACTCGGGAGGCTGAGGCAGGAGAATGGTGTGAACCCAGGAGGTGGAGCTTGCAGTGAGCCAAGATAGCGCCGCTGCAGTCAAGCAAGGGAGAAAGAGCAAGACTGCGTCTCAAAAAAAAAAAGACAGCCTAGGCCGGGCGCGGTGGCTCACACCCATATTCCCAGCACTTTGGGAGGCTGAGGTGGGTGGATCACGAGGTCAGGAGTTCAAGACCAGCCTGGCCAAGATGGCGAAACCCCGTCTCTACTAAAAATAGAAAAATTAGCTGGGCTCAGTGGCAGGCATCTGTAATCCCAGCTACTCGAGAGGCTGAGGCAGGAGAATCGCTTGAACCCGGGAGGCAGAGGTTGCAGTGAGCAAAGATTGCGCCATTGCACTCCAGCCTGGGCGACAGAGCAAGACTCTGTCTCAAAGAAAAAAAAGATAGCATAGGTGCGAGCACGACCCAGGCTTCTGGTGTCAGTGGACTAGATGAACTGGTGGTTCTTACAGTCAGGGGGTCCACAGGGCACACGTGGAGGAGCACGCGCTGGGACAAAAGGCAGGGACGTCCATCCACGTGGCCTTCACTCAGGCAGCCAGCACCACTGGGCTTCTCACAGTGCCGGGCTTGTGTGCCAGGGTCCCAGTGGCCTGAGAGTGACGCATCCCAGCAGGTGACGCGGTTGCAGCCCTGGTGTGCAAGTGTGTAAGGCTCACGGGCTGACGCTCCCTGAAGGCAAACCTTCTGATTTGGATCGTTGATGTGGAGTACAGTCTGTCTCTTCAGCTCTGTGTCGGAGCCTTTTTTCTGTACGATTCCACACCTGCACTTGAGATTTATTTTTATAGAAACTGCAGTGACTGAATGTAGACCGTTCTTCAAGGATGAAATCACGTTTGCTGCGTTTTAGAGAACACTTGATGTGACTCTGCGTTCTGCTTTGAAACGGTGCCATTGATACAGATGAAGGGCCTGTTGTAAAAATAGCCTGAGTTCCCTTGCTGCTCATGGAGACGCCTTTTATTTAGTTGTGCTGGTCTGTGCATGCGGTGCACGTGTGTTGTGTGTTCCTGACTCGGGGGGCCCCTGCTGTGTGGGGGAGCCCTTGCTGGAGACTCCCTGTTCTGTGCTCGAGGTCAGGCGTGCCCTTGCGTAGCACCATCGCGGGGAGGGGTGGTTCGGTGCCATGCCCCTCTTAACCTCGGGGGCCTGAGGCTCAGCGTGAGGCGCAGCTTGTCTTGGGCCACCCTGCCTGGGACTCATGCTTCATTTCGGGGTTTGCTAAGTTACAAAGGGCGTCTCCCAGACCTCTGTTAATCAGGTTTTCATTAACTTTCCCCTGCCACTTGCGAGCACCCCCGCCAGCTCAGTGTGCGTATTAGAAGGTGGAGATGCAAGAGGCTTCCGGTGCTCACTAGAGGAGCCGTGTGATTTGGATGTTCAGTGTCGTCAGTGGTATTGTCCCCCAGCAAATAGACTTGGTGAGCTAAGTAAATATCCTTCTGAGCATGTATGATTGTGTAAAATAAAGGGACAGTGACAGTGTCAGTATAAAGGGACAGTGACAGTGGAAAGGGGTGTTCTTTAGAGAAATTATCCTTACTTTTTAGAGGTTAACTAATATCATGTTTCTTGAAAAGAACAGGAAGAATAACACTGCTTTTACGCCCAAAAAGCCACCCAGACCTGTCACGTTTGTGTCTTTGTGGTTAATAACAGCCAGCAAAGGTGCTGAAACCTAGATGTTTAAAAATAGACTTCCAAAAGGAGAAGTGAATTCAGGGGGCCCTGGGGCCCACCCCTTGAGCACCCGGTGTGGCCCACAGCTTGTGAGGTGGCTCAGTCATTCCATAGCTGCATTGAGCACTAAACTCTCCAGCCATCACAAGCTGCTTGAAAATGCACATCATTTTTTGAAGTGAAAACCCTTTAAGTCCCTGGCTTCATCTCACAGGTGGACGCTCCAGCCCCTTAACACAGACTGGACCACCAGGGCGGAGTACGGCTCCCACCCCTCCAGGTAGTGACAAATATGAGCGGCCTGTGTGTTTTGGGAAAGGGCTTTCTCAATTAGTTAAATGAAATAGCATAAAGTCAGGCCTGGTTGCTGGCAGCCTCGTGTGTTCGTGGCAGGGTTTCTGTGTTCCTGCCTTCCTTGCTGGGGCCTGGCAGCCTGAGTGTGGAGCTGGTGGGGGAATACCCCTGTGTCTGCGACATCGGCCCACTGGGTTTCACCCGGGGCCTGAGGACGTGCCTTGGGGCCCTTTCTGCCACCATCCAGGTGGGAGGGGTCTGAGGAGTGGGAGTCTTCTCCTGGGACCCTGGGGTCGTTCTGGGGAACCCCCTGCAGCCACAGAGACAGGGCTGTGCTTCTGCCCCAGACGCAGCAGCAGGGTAGGAGGCCTTTAGACGTTCCAAGGGAAGATGAGGCCACGTGGGCATGATTCTGGCATCCTAAACCTGAGACCCTGTGGCAGCCATGGAGGGCCACCTGCCCCGTGGGACCTGCACTTACAGGGGTGAGGCCTCTCTGGGAAGCAGGGACCCTCTGTATTATGGCCCCCGAGGTATACGAGGGCTGCAGGGGAGACGTCCATGGGAGCCTTGTGGCCCCGCACAGGTGCTGTGGCCTGGGAGAAGAGCTGGGAGGGACACGTGGGAGTGTAAGGGTGAGGCTGGATCCGGGTATCTGAACAGGAGAGCTGGTGGGGTTGGCTGACGCCAGAGTGTGGGCGTGTGAGAAACAGGCGGGCAGGCGGCACCAGTGCCGCTGTGAAACAGGGAAGCCTGGGCAGGGGCTGTGGGCAGCAGAAGCATGAGCTGCTGCCTGCCCCAGAGACAGCGGATACCTCTCCCCCAGTCTTCTGAACACTTGCCACCTGTCACTTCGCTTTTCTGATGGCTCTCTGTTGACAAAGCAAGCTGACATAGTGGAGCCTCCTGTTGTTTTCTTCCATGTGGCTTCATGTCACCTCGAGTGCTCCCTGCTGGCACAAGCACTTGATCCCAGGGAGCTCCCAGGAGGCCTGATGCAGAGCCCTGCTCGTGGAGTCAGAGCCGCGGGTGGCAGGCCTCATACGGGGGCCTCTGTGACTGTTCTGCTCCTAGCCTGTCTGTATCTGATGGGAGGTGGTGCAGCATTTTCTGAGTCCTAACTATGTTTTGCTTTTTAACACCTTTGGTTTGGAAGCGAGTGATAGACAGCCAAGCAGAGAAACTGAAGGAGCTCGACAAGGAGATCCGGCCCTTCCGGCAGAACTGGGAGGAAGCAGACAGCATGAAGAGCAGCGTGGAGTCCCTCCAGAACCGCGTGACCGAGCTGGAGAGCGTGGACAAGAGCGCGGGGCAAGTGGCTCGGAACACAGGTTAGGCAGGGGCCGGGGCCGGGCCAGCAGTGTGCTTCTGGGCCCCGGGCAAGTGCTGGGGTGGGGTCTGTGGGATGAGGGCTATGTTAGGTACATGTGCCTTAGGACAGTTCTTTCTAATTATGGGTAACACGCAGAGGTGTGATGACTTTCCTGCTGAAAGTCCCCCAGCAAAGACAAACGTTTCCCGTGCAGGCTTGTCCCCTCTGTGTGAGGCCCTACGTGGTGTAGAGAGTAGGGGCAGCTGCAGCCACGGGAAGCTGCAAAGCCGTCCCGGGAGAGACTGGCCGCAGGGTGACCCGCAGGACAGGCCCAAGCGCAGGTGGCAGAGGCCAGGACCTGCTAGTTGGGGCGCCCCAGACCCCACTCCTAAGGGCTGGGGGCAGCAGTCCCACTGCGCTCTGCCAGCATGTTTCTGATCCACAAGCAGATGTGGGCCTATGGCTTTGGGGACTGAAAGAGTATTGGGAATATTTACATGAAGAGGATTAATGGCAGAAAGGAACACAGATTACCGGTGTGTGGGGGGGGCCAGATGAAGCAGGCAGAGAATGAGGTTGGAGGAGAGGGGAGCACCGAGAGAGCAGAGGCCACCTGCGGGTGCTGAGGCCGGAGGGAGGAGTGGGGAGAGCACAGCTGTCTCCTGCTCCCAGGAGCTCCCACCAGCAGGCTTCCCAGGAAGCCACAGTGGAGTGCTCTGTCTTGGACCCTGCAGTGAGGTGTCCTTTGACACACAGGCAGGTCAACCGCCTAGGACATCCCCTCTCAGCAGGCTGTGCCTGGTAATGTGTCCAGACAGGGCTGTGGACATGAGAGCTGTGGTAGAACTGGGGCAGGGACCTGGGCTCTTCCCTGGGAGGCAGTGGCCTCAGGACATCTGTCTACACAGCTTTGCTGGTGTTACCCCCAGAAACCACAGTGATTTTTATATTGTTGCTTCAGATGCTGGTGTGACTGGGCATGGTGGTGTGGCCTATATAGTCCCAGTGCTTTGGGAGGCTGAGGCAGGAGGATTACTTAAGCTCAGGAGTTTGATGCCAGCCTGAGCAACAGAGCAAGACCTTGCCTCTTTAAAAATTAAGAAATGAGGCCGGGTGCAGTGGCTCACTCCTGTAATCCCAGCACTTTGGGAGGCCGAGGCGGGCAGATCACGAGGTCAGGAGATCGAGATCATCCTAGCTAACACTGTGAAACCCCGTCTCTACTAAAAATACAAAAAGTTAGCCAGGCACGGTGGCGGGCGCCTGTAGTCCCAGCTACTCGGGAGGCTGAGGCAGGAGAATGGTGTGAACCTGGGAGGCAGAGCTTGCAGTGAGCCGAGATTGTGCCACTGCACTCCAGCCTGGGCGACAGAGCGAGACTCCATCTCAAAAAAAAAAAAAAAAAAAAAAAAAAAGGCCAGGCACGGTGGCTCATGCCTGTAATCCCAGCACTTTGGGAGATCAAGGCAGGTGGATCACCTGAGGTCAGGAGTTCGAGACCAGCCTGGCCAACATGGTGAAACCCTGTGCCTACTAAAAATACAAAAATTAGCCAGGCGTGATGGCGGGCGCCTGTAATCCCAGCTGCTCAGGAGGCTGAGACAGGAGAATCGCTTGAACCTGGGAGGCAGAGGTTGCAGTCAGCTGAGATGGCGCCACTGCACTCCAGCCTGGGCAACAGAGCGAGACTCCGTCTCAAAAAAATGAAATAAAATAACAAGTGCCGGTGCAGCTTTGCTTTCCTAACCTTTCTGACGTTCATCTGTCTCATTCACCAAATCCTCCTCACCTGTGGCAGGCCTGCTGGAGTCCCAGCTGAGCCGGCATGACCAGATGCTGAGTGTGCACGACATCCGCCTGGCCGACATGGACCTGCGCTTCCAGGTCCTGGAGACCGCCAGCTACAATGGAGTGCTCATCTGGAAGATTCGCGACTACAAGCGGCGGAAGCAGGAGGCCGTCATGGGGAAGACCCTGTCCCTTTACAGCCAGCCTTTCTACACCGGCTACTTTGGCTATAAGATGTGTGCCAGGGTCTACCTGAACGGGGACGGGATGGGGAAGGGGACGCACTTGTCGCTGTTTTTTGTCATCATGCGTGGGGAATACGATGCCCTGCTTCCTTGGCCGTTTAAGCAGAAAGTGACACTCATGCTGATGGATCAGGGGTCCTCTCGACGCCATTTGGGAGATGCGTTCAAGCCCGACCCCAACAGCAGCAGCTTCAAGAAGCCCACTGGAGAGATGAATATCGCCTCTGGCTGCCCAGTCTTTGTGGCCCAAACTGTTCTAGAAAATGGGACATATATTAAAGATGATACAATTTTTATTAAAGTCATAGTGGATACTTCGGATCTGCCCGATCCCTGATGAGTAGCTGGGGAGGTGGATTTAGCAGAAGGCAACTCCTCTGGGGGATTTGAACCGGTCTGTCTTCACTGAGGTCCTCACGCTCAGAAAAGGACCTTGTGAGACGGAGGAAGCGGCAGAAGGCGGACGTGTGCCGGCGGGAGGAGCCACGCGTGAGCACACCTGACACGTTTTATAATAGACTAGCCACACTTCACTCTGAAGAATTATTTATCCTTCAACAAGATAAATATTGCTGTCAGAGAAGGTTTTCATTTTCATTTTTAAAGATCTAGTTAATTAAGGTGGAAAACATATATGCTAAACAAAAGAAACATGATTTTTCTTCCTTAAACTTGAACACCAAAAACCCCCACACACACACACACACGTGGGGATAGCTGGACATGTCAGCATGTTAAGTAAAAGGAGAATTTATGAAATAGTAATGCAATTCTGATATCTTCTTTCTAAAATTCAAGAGTGCAATTTTGTTTCAAATACAGTATATTGTCTATTTTTAAGGCCTCATCTGGTCTCTGTTTTAATAATTTGTTTGTCAGAAGACCCTGAAGTATATACCTAGGTCTTTTTTTTGAAAGTCTCTAAATTCAGAATCATTTTTTAATTTAAAGTTCTACAAATAATTGTTACTGCAAACATTTTATTTTAAAACGTTGATAGACTGATATTTCTTGGAAGAAAATATAAAATATCAAACACTGGTTATCACTTGTGATAGGAAAGAGAATATTCAACCTGTTGTTATTTCTCGTTAGAAATGTAAACCTTCAATATCTGTCGTAGTTAATGACACGACTTCACAATTCTGAACGGAGCCTCGCTCATGGATGCTGTGCATCATTTTCAGATTTATAATTGTTTTCACCCTAAAATAGGGCATCCGTTGAACTTTGGAGTTCTAAACAAAATCCTGTAGGTGTTTGGATTCTGCCCCATGTGTTTGGACGAGCTCTCTGTTGCTGACAGCACCGGCCTTCGGTCTCCATGTCAGGGGTGGGCGGGTGACTGCTGAGGGAGGCCCGCAGGTGTGTTTCTCCATCCCGTCATCTTGCTGCATGCCGTCAACGGTCTCCGAAAGCAACATTGTGCATAGAGCTGGTGGCATACGGTACACGTGCCTTAGATGTGACATGCTGCTTCTCCACCCTGGGTTTGCGTTGAGCATAATTCTAGAAAGTGCTAGTTTAACCAGACTTTTCTCTCCACCACTAGATCTTTGTCTCTACAAGGGCCCTCAGACACCTCTGCACCTGCTGAGGGGAAGCCAGGCTCCACCGTCGGCTTCTGGAGCCTCCGCTGCTTAATTACCACAGATTCCAAATCTCTAGGCCCCACGAGTGAGCCGCCTGGTCCAAGTACGGCCTGGTCCCACCCTGAGGGAGGCAGGTGTGGAACAGAAGCCGAGCCTCTCCGTGTCCCCACCGGGGCCGTGGGCACCCCCACAGCCCGAAGCAGAACCCTCTGAGCATTCCAGAGACCGCTGCTCGGGGGCCTGCCCAGGCTGACCAACGGGCGCTCCTGACCACAGGGCCCGTCGTCCCAGCCTGTGCCTGCCCGGACGGCATTTTCTCAACTCACTGTTTACTGTCTCTCAGTGTCCAGCTGTGATTGGAGGCCTGGAGCCCGCCCCCTGCACCCCTTTTGCTATGCACCACGCTTCATGGTGCTCTTACCACTGATGGGTGCTACACGCGACGGGTGCTTCTTAGGCAAAACCAATGTGTGCGAACCGTCACACCTGTGCCACTCGCCCACAAGCCGCGCCCACGATTGGCCAGCTGGGCCGTGCACGTCAGACTGCCTGCCTCGGCTCTCCCCGTGGCCGTGCGGGGACAGCTTGGTGGGTGCCCGGTGGCCCACCTGTCTCTGGTGCTGCCATCTGTCCTGGGTGTGCCTTCGCCCCAGTGCCTGCTGGAAGTGCCCTCCGTCGCACCCCTGTGCCCCGAGCTCCCGTGAGGGGCCCGCCGCGCCCTTTCGCGGTCGAAGCGTTCCGTTGTTCTTATCTGCCTTTCCTTTCCCCGCTCTCCTGGGATTACTTTGGGGGAATGAGTGTCCTTGGTTCTGCCCTGTGAGGGAGTCATGTGTCCCTGCTCATAAAGGAAGGACTTCCTGCAGAAGCTGCGGAAAACTACTGTTCCCTCGAAGGTGTCCCCCACCTCAGGCCTGTCCCCTACCTGCCCTCAGGTAGTTTTCCTGAGGCCAGGGGTTAACAACAGGGACATCCCTGCAACTTCCCCTTCACAAAATGTACAATATTAGATGAAGGATATGCAACATCTTGGTCTGGTAAGAACCGTTTCCTCCCCTCTGGGTTGAAGTCCGGGTGTGGCCCCTGGAAGCAGCAGTGCGTGTCACTGGGACGTCTCCAGTAGCCCTTCCCAGGCAGACGCTCCTGGCAGGACGCCATGGGGCCCACCCAAGGGTCCCACAGACGTAACCTGAGTGACAGGAGTCCTTGAGGATGGGATGGCCCGTCTCACACACTTTGTCCTTGAACCTGAGTGATGGGGGTCCTTGAGGATGGGATGGCCCGTGTGACACGCTTTGTCCTTGTGTTTGGTTGTATCGGGGTCTCTGTTCTGAGTGTGTCTTCCTCTCATGTACTCAGCACAGTGGGCAGCAGCCTGGGATGGCGTCCCCTCTCCCGGCGGCGGGCAAGCCTTGCGCTGCTCCACCCTCGGCCCGGGCACCCTCACTTGGCACTCGCCACCTGGGCCAGCCTGGGGCCATGGTCTCCCTGCAGCTGAGGCCCAGTGGCCCCTTGGGCAGTGATCGGCCCTCCCCCTGTCACAGGGCCTTGGCAACAAGCGGGAAAGGGGGGCGCACACTGTGTGCTTGGGGGTGCTGCTTGTTTACCACACGTGACCAAACTCCCAGCAGGACAGAGCTGCTCAGTACTTTACAGAAACCAACTGAGTCCTTTGTGCATGAATTAAGCCTGTCTGCTTCCCCGTCACCTTCGTAACAAAACAACGTCCTCTCTCCCCTCGCCTCGAGCAGTTTCTCCGGGACACCGTGGCTTGGGCTGCTCCCTGCTGCCAGGCACGCTGGGTGGCTGGCCTGGGCCCAGCTCACGTGAAGGGCACTGGCTCTTGTGACCACACTGAGCCACGTGCAAGCCTCAGCCGGGCCTGGAAGCCTGATCCTCTGGTTCTAGGGCTTGTCCAGCAGAGCCTGCAGAGCTAGAAGTTGGGGTGTGTCTGTGATGATATGGGGGCCAGGCTGGGAGTAGGGCCTTTCCAGCAGGGTTGGGTGGCTCAGTGAGGGTGTGGAAGTCGGGGACCCATGGGGCCTGGCTTTGGGACTAGACATGCCAGCCCCAGCTGGGCTGGAGGAAGCCTGAGTAAGCCCCAACATATGCTGCGCTTTTCAGCTCGCCGTGCTCTGGTGACACACAGGCGGCCAGGTTGGGATTTGTGTCGATTCTAGGAGCCGTCAAGCATGAAAGTGGTGCTGTCCCCTGAGCGCAAGCCTCGCCGGACCCCTGGGCGAAGGCCTGGACTTGCAGATGTGTGTTCCCTGTGCGGGTGGGCAGAGGGGGCCCTTGTGACCCAGATTGCAGCCCCATTCCGCCACCAGAGCAGCCTCTGCCGAGGGACAGCACCTGTGTCCCTTCAATGCCACAACAGCCGGTTGAACAGGGGAGCCCTTTGCTCAGGCAGCTTCTCCTGCCTCTCCCTCCTTTCTCCTTCCCTGCCCCATCCCCGTGCCCTTCTTGGCCTGTGGCGCTGGGGAGCCATGGTGTGGCATACTGGGGCTCCTGCTCCTTTGGCCACTTCCTCAGCCCGGGCCCCACAGGCCCACCGCCTGTCAGGGCTCCCACTGCACTGGCTGTGGCAGGAGGCTTCCCCATGACCCCGTGTGGCCCAGCTCGGTGAGGATGCAGTTCCAGGCACAGCCCCTGGGACAGCCAGCTGCCTCCCAGACCACCTCAGTCATCGTGGGCCAGGGGCCACATGTCCCATGGATGTCGACCATGCCAACGTCACATTCCAGCACCACTTTTGCTTGATGGCGTCTGGTGGTAGTCACCATGGGGGACCCACATCCTGCAGCCAGAGGTGATGTCGGACAAAGGAAGGGGGGTCTGGATGGGTCCTTAAACAACCATTCTGTCCCCAGCGGGGTCATTCCTTGTCAGCCCAAAGGAGGGCCGGGGAGTACACTGATCCCAACAGCTGGGCTGACACCTCCTTTCTCCCCTGCACAGGGAGGATTGGCGCGAGGACCGTCACCCTGTGCACCGCCCCAGTAGGATGGCAGTGCCACTGTCTCCTTGGGCCGTTGCAGGATTGGGTGGGCACAGACTCCCCTTGCAGGCCCCTTGCTCACTCCCCGGCCCTCCCAGACTCCTCCCTCTACTGGGGGTAATTTGTGTGTCAGAAGGGCTCTGGCAGAGCTGTAAAATACTGTTTTTTAAAAATTTTAGTCCAGATCTTTACTTATTAGGCTGCAGAAGGAGAGCTAGGGAGAGTGCTGGGAGCCCCTTTGCTTTTGTGTCTGTGAGATGAATGAGGGTCTGTCACCCAAATCTACTTCTCAGCCCATGACCATAGTTCTGTTTTCCGTTTGCAAATCTCAGTAGCTCTGTTTTCTCCAAAGTAGAATGTGCCCACCGGGGTCCTAGCCAGGCGAGATCAGTGTCGGCAGGCTACCTGGTCATTATTGCTGCCTCGTCCAGGCTGTTGCTGATGGTCACAGGCACAGTGGCATCAGGGAGCCGGGCCAGCAGCTCACTGCAAGGGCATTTTCCACCTGACCCTGGTGTGCCCCCACATGTGGTTGCAGGGCAGACGTGTGAAGCCTCGGCCGTCTCGGGGCTGGCAGGTGTGCGGGTGAGGAGGCCCTGGTGGCCAAGCAGAGCCTGCGTTTCATTTCTCCTGCTGCACTGTGTCTAGTCTGTCTTGTGAACTCTCACCGTGAAATGAGGCTGGAAGTCCAGGATAGCTGTACCACTCCTGTAATTAGGGATGACTGGATCTGACAACTTAGTCCCCTCAGACAAGATACCCTCCAACAGCAAATTCAATGACTTAATTGGAAAACACAAGCCGGCATGATGTCCGGTGATTTCTGTAAGAAACGCCTGTAGGAGAAGGTCTGTGAAGTGTGGAGGGCAGTGTTGACGCTGCACAGCATCTGCAGATTCGCAGCCTCTTCTCTGCCGGTGCCTCTGTGTTCGGTTCTGTTACCCAAAAAACAAAGACCAAAGAAGGCCAATCTCTCATTTGACCCTGTCTTTTTAATCTGCCTGTTTTAAAAGTTGCGTCTGTAGTAGTCGCTTGCTGTGAGGACACATCTTGACAGTCCAAGTGATTTTGTGACCAGTGATTCGGGTCCTGTTTTCCGCTCTTCTAAGAAAAAAACAAAAAGACCATCAGTTATTGCCCAGCAATAATCATGTTGTTACTGTGAGTTAGCAACATGCCTGACTTTCTGATAGCATTACTGTTTTATATTTTTGTTTATTGTATATTATGTGTGGTTTTATTTGGTATTTATTTGTGTTTTGAGGTCTTGCAATGTTTTTGTGTTTCTGATGCTAATAACTAAAGTTTGTAAGACTGTAGAATGCAAAACTCGGAGATGCTAAACTGTCTTATTAGAGGAAAATAAATCTGATTATGGAGTCTCAGTTTCTGATCACACCGTCTCTTGCAGGCTGAGCCCCAGGTGAGTGGCCTCCCTCCTGCCGGACTCCCCGGGCTGTCCTCTCAGTGGCTGGGTGCAGTATGGCCGCCTGGCCAAGACCTGTGTGGCCAGAGGCCCGTGCTTGGTTTGCTGCCCTCTGTCACCATCTTGAAATACTTTGTAATTCTCAGTGAGGGGCCTGCCGTCGCCTTTTCCACTTTGCTTACGGTTTTGCCTGCGGCCTTTAACCTGAAGGGAATCCCAGGGGCCGGGCTCGAAAATCTGTGTCTTGGTCCAGAGCAGATAAGGTGGAGCTCTGACCTCCTGCCTGGACACGTGCCCGCCATCTGGCATGGTGAAAAGGGCATGCTGGACCCACAGGCCTGGGGTCAGTCTCAGCTCCACCACTTCGTGGGACTTTGGAATCTTCGAGCCTCAGTTTCCTCTTCTGTACGTTGGAAGGACAGCACCTCCTTCCACTCCGAAACAAGGTGGTTAATGAGTGACACCAGTGCTGACGTGCAGGCAGCTCTAGGGTCTGGGCAGTGTCCTTCCAACAGCTGTTCGTGGCAGTTAAGGGCTCCTGGGCTGCCACTGCCACCGTGGCCTGCCTTCCATTTCTCCAGGAAGTTGTTTGGGTCAGGTCTGGTAGCAGGAAGCCCTGCATCTCCCCCAAAATTATCAGATGGGGAGAACCGCTCAGCCCTCCCCCACTGTCCTGCCACTCCCAGGGTCCCCTGCAGCCACCACAGCGCCCTGCTCAGTCCCTCCCCATCCTTCAAGGCACTGCTTGGGGCCACATCCAGAACAGATGCCATCGGCCCCGACGTGTGGCCCACTGAGCAGGAAGGAGTGGACCTAGGAGCAGCTCCCCAGGGTCCTCCCTCAGGGTCTCAGGGCCTCTCCTGAGGGTCCCTTGCCAGTGCAGCACCAGCCCCGCCCTCTCTGCGGGCCCACACCACCCCTGCCGTGCCCTGGCTGGTGGCAGTAGTGGGGCTCTGGAATCCTCCTGGGACTGGCAGCCTCCACCCCATACACGATGGGGAGCCGCCCCAGGACACAGCCTTGCCGGTCCTTCCATCTGGGGGATCCCAAATCTTCACACCCCTGTGGTGGGGGCCTGCGCTCCATCCATCTCCCTGGGCGCCCAAGCCCAGGGTCCTGCCGCAGCCTTGAGGACACCGGGACACCTATGGAGACCAGGCAGTGTGCAGGTGTCACCGCTGACCGCAAGTGTGAGCTGGGCCGAGGGTGGGATGGCGAGGACAGCCAGCGCCATGTGCTGACGAATGGGGAATGTCAGCTGGAGGCTTGAGGGATTGCAGAAACTGGATTCCTTTTTTTTTTTTTTTTTTGAGATGGAGTTTCGCTCGTCGCCCAGGCTGGAGTACAGTGGCGCAATCTGGGCTCACCACAACCTCTGCCTCCCGGGTTCAAGCAACTCTCTTGCCCCAGCCTCCCGAGTAGCTGGGATTACAGGCATGCACCACCACGCCTGGCTAATTTTTTGTACTTTTAGTAGAGATGTGGTTTCTACCTGTTGGTCAAACTCCCGAACTCAGGTGATCTGCCTGGCTTGGCCTCCCTTTTTTTTTTTTTTTTTTTTGAGTTGGGGTCTCTCTCTCTCTGTCACCCAGGCTGGAGTGCAGTGGTGTGATCTCAGCTCACTGCAGCCTCAACCTCTCAGGCTCAAGTGATCCTCCCACCTCAGTCTCCTGAGTAGCTGGGACCACAGGCGCATGCCACCATGCCAGGCTAATTTTTGTATTTTCAGTAGAGACAGGGTTTCGCCATGTTGCCCAAGGTGGTCCTGAACTCCTGAGCTCAAGTGATCCCCCCGCCTCGGCCTCCCAAAGTGCTGGGATTACAGGCGTGAGCCACCACACCCAGCCTGGATTCTTGCACCCTCCTACAGGAGAGGAGATGGGTGGCAAACCCCAAGACCTGCTGGACTGGCCTGGGCTGAGGGTGCTGGCGGGGACATCTGCAGAGCCGGCCTCAGATCATGCAGCAAGAAACGGCGGCGGGGAGGAATGGGAGCTTCTGAGCTGCTCCCCCCAGGGCATTGGGCGGGGACTCCCTGCCCCCAGCCTGACGTCCAGACCTCAAGGGGGATGGAGGGACTGAGTCCAGCCCTCAGGTGCCCGCCAGGCCATCACCTGGCTCCGTCCTGCTGGGGGGAGCCCAGATCTTGCAGGGAATTGGGAACCAGGGGTGTCACAGTCTAGGCCTAGGAAAGGAGGAGGCTGTGGCCCTTGCCTGCCTCCCCTCAGCTCAGGGGGCTGCGCTGTTCTGGCCCAGATGAGTGATGCTGGGAGGGGAGCGGTGCAGAGCAGGGAGGCACACACTCGGAGCCCTCCGTGGCCGTGGCCCTGACTGCACTGCAGCAGCCCCCACACCCAAGAGTCAACCCAGCATCCGAACCAGGGAAGAGTCTAGACTGAAAGCGCAATGGTACTTGGTGAGAGGCTGGTAATCTCGAGTTCCGGTAAGGAAAGCAAGGCCTGGGGCGGAGGCCGGGGCTCGGCTGCTGGGCTGGATCAGGCGGCACACCCGGCCCACACTGCCCTGTAGTCCTTTGGGAGACAGCGGCACTCGGACCGGGTCACAAACCCTGCAGGACACCAGCGGGGCCACATGGGTGGAAGCCTAAAAATTAGATTCTGAATTGAAGTCCAGGGGGTTTTCTGTTTTCTGAAAATGAGTAGTTGCATAATCTAACCCTAAAATCAACAATTTCTTGTTAAAAGACCAGAAGAACCAAAGTGCTGTGCAGGGGAGGTGTCCGCGCCGCCTGTGCTTTTTGTTTTAATTTTTTAATTTTCAAGGTCATCCTTAAAGCCTCTGCTTGACCCTGCAGCCACAGGTCACTCGGAGGCTGGAGGCCAGGCCTGGGATCTGTGTCCTTCAAATAAACGCCTCAGTGCTGCTTGGGGGACTCGGTCCTGTGCTGGAGTTACTCGATTAGAAGTTAAAGGTGGAGGGGAAAGACACCTGTGGGGCCATCCCAACCCACTTCCTCCACTCAGACCACAGCTTTGAGTGGGCTCAGTCCCCAGGGACCCCCAGGCCCCAGGGTCAGCCTCACAAGGCAGAGCTCAGAACCCCCTGCCCAGACCCCAGGGAGCCAAGGGGGCCCAGATCTGGGCACAGGAAAGGAAGAGGGCTGGCACCTGCTGGGAGGGGTCTAGGAGCCGGGGCACAGCTCACACGAGCACATACGCGGCACCTCTGCTTCATGTCAAAGGGAGATGATGCCGGCGTCCACCCGAGAGGCCACATGGAAAGCACTCCACATGGACAGGACATCGCCCACAGGAAACACCCCTGCAAGGGACCTTGGACCTTGGGGAAGGCGGCTGTGCCCTCCCGGGCTGGGCCTTGCACCCTGGCCTGCAGCCATTCAGCTCGGAGGACTCCCGGCACCCACAGGCACTTGGCTCCCCGCCACTTCCCTGGCCCCTGTGGCACTTGGGGCTCCACAGTTCTCTGACTCCTTGCTGAGGTTCTGAGCCATTTGCAAGCATGTGTCCCATGTGTGCTTGAGGGCCAGGGGCACCTGTGCATATGGTCAAGGGCCTTCTGTACACACATGGCACCTGCAGTGTGGTCCCAGCCATTCCTCAGCACCCGTGGGCCCAGCTCCATCTCAGGCGGCCTGCTTGGCACAGCTCTCGCTGGTCACCTTGTGCCAGGTAACTGCTCTCCACCAGCCATGCTCGGGCTCCACATACATAGCCCGGGTCACATCCACTCATGTCCTGGTCCAGCCAGCCTTGCGGGGACTCTGCCCAAGGAGGGACAGTAAGGGTTTTTGAGTACCAAGTCAGTGACCCTGACTGCCAGCAGCGGCTCCTCTTGACCCAGAGGCCGGTGAACACCTGACAACATTCCCCTCCATACGGCGCAGGGGCAGAGGCAGATTAACCCTCCCTGCAGAAGGAGGAGTGGAGGTGGAGGCAGGACAGTGGCTGGCCCCTGGTCCAGGTCTTGCAGAGCCCTCCCCATCTGGGGTAGGGTTGAAGCAAGTCACTCAGGGGCAGCTTCCCAGCTGGTGCTCCCGAGACCCTCAGCTCCCCAACACCCTGATGTCCTCCTCCCTCCTCCCATTGTCCATGGATGGAGAAGGGACCAACGGTGCCTCTGGGGCTGAGCTCTCGTCTCCTGGTGCTGCTGTTCCCCTAGCCCTCCCCCACAGGCCAGGGCTGCAGCCTGAAGGGGCACTGGGCCCCTGTGCCCTGTGAGATGGGCGCTGCCACCCTTGCTCTGCAGATGACGAATGGAAGCGAAGTGAATTGTGCAGTGTCATACAGCATTTGAGTCCTGGACAGGGACCAGGACTGGTCCGACCACTGCTAGATGCCACCAGGGGGGCTCCGCCTGTCCCCCACCCCAGCAGATAGGCAGCAGGCCCAGCCCCATCCAAGCTAGGTGGAGACCCCTGGTCCATACCCTCCTGGGCTCCCCTCTGAGTTGTATCCAACCCACCCAGCAACAGCTGCTCTCAGCAAGCCCTCTGGCCTCACCTGCACTCTTCCCTCCTCTCCTGCCTCTTGCCTTCCTGTTTTTGTGAGACAGATCTCGCTCTGTCGCCCAGGCTGGAGTGCTGTGGCACAAGCTCGGCTCACTGCAACCTCTGCCTCCTGGGTTCCAACAAATCTCCTGCCTCGGCCTCCCAAGTAGCTGGGATTACAGGTGCCCATCACCACGCCCAGCTAATTTTTGTATTTTTAGTAGAGATGGGGTTTTGCCATGTTGGCCAGGCTGATCTCGAACTCCTGACCTCAGGTGATCTGCCTGCCTTGGCCTCCCAAAGTGCTGGGATTACAGGTGTGAGCCACTGCGCCCAGCTGCCTTCCTTTAAAAAAAAAAAAACAAAAAAAAACACATGAGGTCTTGCTCTGTGGCCCAGGCTGGGGTAATCGCAGTTCACTGCAGCTTCAACCTCCTGGGCTCAAGCAATTCTCCTTCCTCAGCCTCTGGGGCACCGGGACCACAGGCATGAGCCACTGCACCGGGTGTTCTTGGCTCCCTCGAAGCATCCCTCATGTTCCTGTCTCAAGGCCTTGGTGGGCTCTTTCCCTGTCTTGCTGATTTCCCGGCCCACCCCACCTTTTCCCTGGCCCTGCCACGTGCAGGAGGCAGGGCTGTCACTCTTGCTGCCTCCACACCTCAGGGGAGGCTGTGAGCCAGGGTGGCCAATCAGAGCACAGCAACCTCGGGCTACAGGAATTGGTGCAGAGTTGGAGACAAGAACCAATCAGAGACCTCACTGAGACCCTACTGCCATGGCCTGGTCAAGGAGGTGGTAAGTCTCACTCTCCCAAGACACCTTCCCTGCCACGTGGAGAAGGCTGTGCACACAGGGAAACCAACACAGGAGGGCCGCCAGCCATAACGGAGACAGACACAGGGACCAAGAGACTGAGACGGCCTCTAGATGCAGCCTTTGCTGAAGCAGTTGGGCCGTGAGAGGTTCTGCTTATTGGAGGAAGCTCTGGGGCTTTGCATTTCTCCAACTCCCTGCTGAGGTTCTGAGCCATTTGCAAGTTTGTGACCCCATGTGTGCCTGAGGGCCGGGGGCACCTGTGCATAGGCTCAAGGGCTTTCTGTGCACACATGGCACCTGCAGTGCGGTCCCAGCCATTCCTCAGCTCACATCTTTGCATGTGAGTGGTTCTGGTACCGCTTGTCTGCCCAGCGCCCTGGTGCCTATCTGCTGCCTCGTGTGAGCTCACTGGGCCACCCTCTTGACTGCTGGACCCACCTCCAGAGGCCACTCAGGGCAAGAGAGATGGATCCCGATACCCCACCCAGCCAGCCCCAGCCCCCTCTGGTCTGCCACCTTCAATTCAGCCTCCTGGCTGTGGCTGCAGCTGTGATCTCATCCTTCCTGTCTCATTTCAATGCCACCTTTTTCAGGAAGCCTCCCCTGACCAGGAAGCCAAGTGGCCTCACTACCTTCTCCACACAGCACCGTCTAGGAATGGCCTGCCCAGGTGGAGCAGCAGTGGGCAAAGAGGCTCCATTGCTGCCCCAAGTCCTGGCCATCCAGCACTCTGGACTCCCCTGAGGCCCCACCATCAGGAGAGGGAGCCCCAGCCTCTGGGCCCTTTCAGGCTTGGCTGTGGCCCTGAGCCCCAGGGGTGAAGTTTGCTGAGCCTCACCTGGCTCCCTGCATTTATGGTGGAGGCGGGGATGGGGGGCAGAGCCAGACACTCAGGGGTGAAGCCCAACGCAGCCCAATCAGTCAAACTGCCTCCTTCCCACTGAGAAGCAAGACAAGGGGCAAAACAGATGTGACCCCCAAATATCCTGTTTGTTCCCGGTTGAGGACATGTGAGTCCAGCAAGGGGCCAGCCAAACTCCAGGACCATGAGGACCCACCCTCCCTGTCCTAGGCTGGGCCAGCACCACAGAGCCACTGAGCGCAGGGACCTCTGCTCAAGGCGATCCCTCCAAGGTAAGGGGCAATGCTGGTGGTATTAGAGATGTCAAGGCAAGGCGCCCACCCAGGACACAAAAAGAGGCAGAGCTCCCCCAAGTGGCGGCTCCTTCCTCCCCGGATGCACCATATCACTCATGAAAGAAGCAAATACCAGGCCAAGCAAAGGGGTGCTCATGGCAGAGTGTGCAGGTGAGGGGTGGGGTGCAAGAATGCCTGGAGGGTGAAAGGCCCCAGAAGTCTCCAAGACTGAGTAGTTTCCCTTTCACCCTCAGTCCTCTGCCTACATACCCACCTCCACCATCCTTCCTGCACCCTTCCCTAGTCACTCATCCACCATCCTGCCATTGGAACCCAGTGTAACCATCCACCATTCTCCCCCTTCCATCAGCCACAACCAGTGTCTGCCCAGTCCACAAGGCACACCATCCATCTCTCCACCAGTAATCCCTAATGACCAATTCACCACCCTCCCAGAAACTCATCTCCCCATCATCAAATCATCCAGACATCATGCACAATCTATTTGCTGTTCATCTTTCTACCTCTCTGCCTCCCAACACCCACAAATCCATCCTCCATTCACTCACCACCCAGCCATTCCAACGTGCATGATGCAGATCCAAGCATTCACTGCAGACCCATTCCCCCAACCCCCTATCAATCATCTATCCATTACCTAGCCCACATTCATTCACAATTCATCCACCATGCTCTGTCCACCCACCCATTTATTTATATCCAGTAACTCTTGTACTCTTATCCGTCTGCCTACTATCTTTCTACCTACTACTATCCATTCACACGTCATCTAAAATTCATTCCCCATTATTCATCCACCATCAATCCATCCCTCCACCATTTGGTCTTGTCCACCATCCATCTACATCCAAAATCCACAACTTTTTCTCACCCACTGTGCATTGCAACAAACTAGCCATACGTACACATCCATTCAACAGCTACCATTTCTCTTTCACCCATCAACCATCCACTATGCAACCATGATTCATTTTGCTACCGTCCGCCCTTTCCCTCGTTCTCCTTTATTCAACTACCATCTACTATCCATCAACCATCCTTCCATAATCACTCTTCTATCCATCTGTCCACCAATAAAATTCACCATCTGTGAGCTACCATCCATACACTTACCCATTCACCATCCACAATCAACTATCTAGTTGTTGTTTTTGTTTTTTGTTTTTTGTTTTGACAGAGTCTCACTCTGTCGCCCAGGCTGGAGTGGAGTGGCACAATCTCGGCTCACTGCAACCTCTGCCTCCCAGGTTGAAGCAATTCGGCTCCAGCCTCCTGAGTAGTTGGGATTACAAGTGTGCACCATCACATTCGGATAATTTTTGTATTTTTAATAGAGACAAGGTTTCACCATGTTGTTCGTGCTGGTCTTGAACTCCTGACCTCAAGTGATACTCCATCCTCAGCCTCCCAAAGTACTGGGGTTACAGGCATGAGCCACCGCACGCAGCCAACTATCTACTTTCATCTACCATCCATCACCTGTCTATTGATCAACTGTCCTTCTACAAAATACTATCCTCTTTCAACCCACCACCCATCATCCACCATTCATAACGCACCACCCTTCTATCCCCATTCACCATCCACCATTCATAACGCACCACCCATCTATCCCCATTCATCATCCACCATTCATAACGCACTACCCATCTATCCCCATTCACCATCCACCATTCATAACACACCACCCATCTATCCCCATTCACCATCCACCATCACCTTCCATCCATCTACCATCCATCATCAACATCCATCTATCCACCAATCTACCCACTTATCCATCTACCATTCACCCATCCTCCATCCATCCATTCACCTATCCATCATCCACTCATCCACTATCCATCCATCTACCACTCATTCATTCACCATTCATTTATCCACCGTCCATTCATGCATACATCCACCATCCATCTATCCACCGTTCATCCATCCACCATCCACTCCCACTATCCATCCATCCACCATCTATCCATCCACACATTCACCATCCACCCATCCACCACCTACCATCCATTCATCCACCATCCATCCACACATCCACCATTCACTCATCCACCATCCATCTATCCATCCATCCCTCTACCCATTCACATATCCACCATCCACTCATCCATCATCCGCAATTCACTCATCCACCGTCCATTCATCCATCTACCCATTCACACATCCACCATCCACCATCCGCCATCCATTCATCCACCATCCGCCATCCATTCATCCACCATCCACCATCCATCCATCCACCCATCTATATGTCCATTCACCCATTCGCCATCCACTCATCCACCATCCACCATTCATCTATCATCCCTCATCCACCATCTACCATCCACCACCCATCTATCCACCATCCACCATTCATCTATCATCCCTCATCCACTATCTACCATCCACCACCCATCTATCCACCATCCACCATTCATCCATCCACCCATTCACCCATCCACCATCCATCCATCCACCATCCACTTATCCACAATCTGCCATCCACCATTCGCCATTCATCCATCCATTCATCCACCACCCATCCATCACCATCCACCATCCACCATCCGCCATTCACCATCCACCATCCACCATCCGCCATTCACCATCCACCATCCACCATCCACCTATTCACCATCCACTTATTCACCATCCACCTATTCACCATCCACCATTCACTCATTCACCACCCATCCTTCCATCCACCCACCATCCACCAACCACTATTCATCTTACCATCCACCATCTATCATCCACTATCTACCATCTGCCACCCATCCATCCACTCAATATTCACCATCTACTCATCACCATTCACTTGTCCACTATCCACCACCCACCAACCATCATCCACCTACCATCCATCATCCACCATTTATCCATTATCTACTTATCTACCATCCATTACCCATCCATTTATCATCCCATCCACCATCTACTGTCCACCCATTATCTACTATCCACCATCCATCTCCGTCCACAATTCACTATTTATGCAACCATCATCCACCAGCTATCCATCTACCATCTACCTATTCACCATCCACCATCCATCCATTCAGCATTCATCACTCACCAAACATCCACCATTTAACACCCACTTTTTTTTTTTTTCTTGGAGATGGGGTTTCACTCTTGTTGCCCAGGCTGGAGTGCAATGGTGCGATCTCCGCTCACCACAACCTCTGCCTTCCGAGTTCAAGCGATTCTCCTGCCTTAGCCTCCCGAGTAGCTGGGATTACAGGCATGTGCCACCATGCCTATCTAATTTTGTATTTTTAGTAGAGATGGGGTTTCTCCATGTTGGTCAGGCTGGTCTCGAACTCCCGACCTCAGGTGATCTGCCCGCCTTGGCCTCCCAAAGTGCTGGGGTTACAGGCATGAGCCACCGTGCCCGGCCAACACCCACTCTTTATGATCTGTCGGCCATGTATCCATTTATGCCATTCTCCATCCACCATTCCCTGATTACCATCCATTCATTTTTCTTTTTTTTTTTTGAGATGGAGTCTTGCTCTGTCGCCCAGGCTGGAGTGCAGCGGCGCGATCTCGTCTCACTGCAAGCTCCACCTCCCGGGTTCACTCCGTTCTCCTGCCTCAGCCCACCACGTAGCTGGAACTACAGGCGCCTGCTACCATGCCCGGCTAATTTTTTTGTATTTTTTTAGTATAGACGGGGTTTCACCGCATTAGCCAGTACGGTCTTGATCTCCTGACCTCGTGATCTGCCTGCCTCAGCCTCCCAAAGTGCTGGGATTACAGGCATGAGCCACCACGCCCGGCCATTCATTCATTTTTCACTCACCATCCTCATCCATCCATTCATCACCCATCCACCCTCTATCACTCACCATCCACCCCTTGTCAACCATTAACCATTCACCCGCCATGCGTCCATATGCTGTGCACCATCAATGTTGCTGTCCAACAGCTGTCCCCTACTCACCATCATTACTCTTCACCACCATCCACAATCCACCCTCCTATACCATCCACATACCGTGTTCCATCCAGTATCTTCCTCCTATCATCCAACCACTATCCACAACCCATGGGAGAGGGGCACTGCGTGGAGAAGTGGACACCCAGTTCCAATGGTGAGCAGACTAGCTCAGCCCTAGCAGCACACAGGACAGAGAAAGGGGTGAATTCAAAGGTCGTTTATTCCCCCTCCCGGCAAGACACCCATTTTACAGGGTAGGTCAGTCTCGCCAAGCCCTTCTTCTTTGCCCTTCTTCCCGAGAACCTAAGGTGTCCAGGCCCTGAAGGGGCGGGTAAGGAGAGGCTGAGAAGGTGCCTCTCAGGGGCCTGAAGAGTCGGCCCTGGGCGGGTCTGGAGGTAAATGTGTAACGGACCCCAGTGCCCCCACCCGACCTGCCTGGTCACGTGGGTCCAGTGGGGCAAAGTCTCCTGGTCGGCGCAAGGAGCAGAGGCGAGATGGGCGCCCTGGGCCGGGTCCTGCTGTGGCTGCAGCTCTGCGGTGAGCCGGGGCCACACCGGTGCGGGCCAGGACGGCAGCTGTCTGTCAGGATCCAGGGCCGGGGTCCCTCTAGATCTGGAGGGTGAAGATCTTCCGAGGAGTGGGCAGCGAGGGCTTTGGAGGGTTGGGGGCGTGAAACTCGGCCTTGCCTCCCTCGTCTGGCGAGTGCGCAGCCCGGGAGTGCGCGGCCAGTGCATCGGGCGGTGCGGGAGAGGAGAGGAGGGGGTCCGGGAACCTCGGCCAGCCCCGGCCTCCGGCGGCTCCTGCCCTCGCGGTTTTTCCGACTGCGAAATGGGCGCGGTCCCCAGAACCTGCCGAGAGCAGCGAGTGTGCGCCTGCGGGGCTTGCAAACTGCCTCAGTTTCCCGGTCCCCAAGGGAGCACTGAGCCCTCCTCCGCCTTCACACCAGGCCGGCGCGAGTCCCTGGCGCCCCCTTCCCTAAACCCCTCGCGGCTCCCTCAGGACAACCCCACCCACCACATTCAGGGCCGGCCTGACCTGGTCCTGCCGCCCCCAGCCCCTTATTACTTCTCATACTGGGTTGCGCTCTGTCGCAGCTCTTCCCGGCCCAGGTAGGACTCCTCCGGGAAGCCTTCCTGATTCCAAGGCCGAGGAAGAGGTCTGCGCTGCCCCATCCTCCTCCATGCCCCGGTTGTCACTGTCCTTAACAACGCTGTCCTCTGCTCCAGCGCCAGGCAAACTGGGGGCAGTGCCGGGAGGCGATCTAGGCGGGCGTCCTGTAGGGCAGGTTTGAGCGGGCTCTGCAGGTAACAGTACAAGTCCGTTGGAGAGCACCCGGGCAGGGCGCCCACAATCTGGCCGGGAGGGACCAGGGCCTGGGTCTGGGCCCCCGGGGATGCGGTTCCTATGCGTTCCGGGTGATCCGCGCGGACCTTCCGCACCTCTCTGGGTGGGTGGCCTTCCCTGAGAGGGAGCATCCCGGCGAGAACGGCGGGCACTCAGTCGCCTCCTCTCCAGCACTGACCCAGGCGGCCTCCAAACTCTGGGTCCCCAACACGGACTTCGACGTCGCAGCCAACTGGAGCCAGAACCGCACCCCGTGCGCCGGCGGCGCCGTTGAGTTCCCGGCGGACAAGGTGCCTGGGAGCACTGGCGGGGTCGGTGATGGGCCTGGACCCCTGAGACCGCGTGGCCCGGGTGGGGGCTGCTCCCCGCTCAGCTGAGGCAGCTTCTTCCTGCAGATGGTGTCAGTCCTGGTGCGAGAAGGTCACGCCGTCTCAGACATGGTAAGGCGGGGCTGCTGCTGCCATCGGGCTGGGGGTTCACAGAGTCTCTGAAGCTCCTTCAGGGACTGCTGTGCCTTGAGGGCGGACCCCACCGGCATGGAGGCGCTGCAGGACTGGGACTTGGCCTCTGGAGAATATTCTAGGAGGCAGGGAGTGGGGGGGAACCTAGGGGAGCTTGGTCCCATGGTCCCAGCCAGGCTGTGCCCTTGGAGGGGTGGGAGGCGC
The DNA here is from genome assembly GCF_028885625.2 of Pongo pygmaeus. Lineage (NCBI taxonomy): Eukaryota > Metazoa > Chordata > Mammalia > Primates > Hominidae > Pongo > Pongo pygmaeus. The sequence goes on from NC_072388.2 coordinate 102,009,058, forward strand.
CCCTGTCCCCACAGCCCTTCTGATGCCCAGCAGTGGGTGGTCTTCCCAGGAAGCACCTGCTCCACGCCCTTCCCCCAAAGCCTTGCCTTGTCCTGGTGCCTAAAGCTCCACCTTTAGAACACTACGGAAAGGGTGCCCAACACCCCCCTCTACCCACCATCTGGGTCCCTGGCCTGTTAGGAAGCGGCCGCCCAGGAAGAGGTGAGCCCACTCCTGCCTGCGCTCTGCCTCCCTTCAGATCAGATCAGATTATCCTAGGGACCCCTATCGTCACTGCGCCAGCGAGGGACCTGGGTGGGTGTGCACTCCTTAAGTACCTGACATCTGAGATGGGACAGCTTAATCCTGAAACCTTCCCCACCCCCATCAGTCCATGGAAGAACTGTCTTCCACAAAACTGGTCCCTGGTGCCAAAAAGGTTGAGGACTGCTGCCTTAGGGGACCTTTTTCTCAAACTGCTTCACACAACACTCCAAGAAAATGATGGGAACTGGGAGGAAAGCGGGTTACATGAGCAGGTAAGTTTGGGAAATGCTGCAGCCTGCACTTGCCTGGAGCTTCATCACGTATTAAAGGCTCTGATAAGGCCCCAAAGAAGGGAATTTCCTTGTTTAAGGTGGAGTTCAGAGAACTACAGGCCAAATGCAGCCCCTACGGCTGGAGCAAGGAACGGTTTTTACACTTTGTAATCGCTGGGGAAAAAAACAACAATCTTTTGTGGCACTTGAAAAATCTATGACATTCACACCTCAGCGACAGTAAATACAGCTTCACTGGCACACAGCCCACCCACTCAGCTGAGTATCCTCCGTGGCCACTGTCGCATTGCAGCGGCAGCCCACCAGCTTCCAGGGTGACTGTGGGGCCTGCAGGCCAAGCCTCTGGGCAAAAGCTTCCTTCCAGCCCCTTCACAGCCACTCCTGGGCTGCGTCCTCATCCTGTCACCTGCACACCTGCCAGCTCAGTCACTCCTGAGTGAGGGTCACTGGTGAGCTGGGTCGGGGTGTCGGCTCCGGATGTGGGGTCCAGGCCTGGGGCCCCTGCGTGTGCGGGTGGTGAGGATGGCTCAATGGGCTTGGCCTGACCCACTCCTGCCCCATGCAGGGTCAGGGACCACGGGCCTCATTTCCACCCCAGGGCCGCTTGGTTCATTCCTTCAGGTTTTCTAAAGCTGCCTTAACCCAAAAGCTGCCAGGCACTGGGGAAGGCACCCACAGCAAGACAGCGACGCTCCTGCCCGGGAAACGGGAGGAGGGCAGGGAGAGGGAGGCGGTTGCCCCTTGTGGCCTGGCCCCCGGAACCCACGCATAACCTTGGCAACCAGGCAGCCCGAGTGAGGGGGGCACTGGGAGCTGATGGGGGACCTGTGGGCAGAGGAGTCAGGCTGGAGTGGGGGTTCCGGGGCATGGATTTCCCCCTACTCCCCTCCCCTGCCAGCCTCCTTACTTTCATGATCTCCTTTGGAAGCACTTGGGCTCTGAAAGGAGGCAACACTCCATTCATTCATTCATCTATTCAATAATTCATTCACTGATCACCCATTGGCCGGTGGGAACAGCACAGGGGCAGGGGACAGTGGCCCCGGGGTCCTAGCCTGCAGAGGCCGAATTCACCCAGAGCCGCCCAAGCACCCCCATCCTCTGCCCGCGTCGGCTATGTTGCCCTCCACACCCCTGGCTTCCAGCTTCGTCCATCTGCCTAGGTGGTGCCCGAGTAACAGGCCGTGCACATCAGTGCCTTACTTTGTAATTCTCTGGTTGGGAGCATCCCTCCCTGCGATTTTCCTTTTCTTTGCTCTTCCTCCCATTTCTACCTTTTGCCTGCTTTCTTGTTGGGGGAGTCTCCTGTCTTCCACCCATCCCCCTGCCTTGGCTGGAGGCTTTGCAAGTCTGCTCACTGTGGACTTGCATGCAGTGTCCTGTGCTGAACAGAAACCCTCATTTTAATCGACCTAATGCAAAACGCTTTACCTTAGAACCGTGTTTTTTGTGTTTCGTTTGAGAATCGCGTCTGCTCCTCAGTCACAATGGTAATCGACTGTGTACCTATGGGGCACGTGCACCAGCGAGGGCTCCTGCTCTGTTTCTCTCCTTAGAGTGAGTCCAGCTTCCAACGTCCCCCGCCTTGCCCTTTTGTTCCAGCATTGCTGGAATCCATTGTGTGCCTGGGCGTTGTGGGTCTCTCTGAGCCCTGTCTTCAAGTCCACAGGCTGCTTTGCCGACCCTACACTATCCGCGCTGTGGCTCTGCAGGATGGCTTAATATCCATCCCCTTCACTCCTGCTCCAAGGTTCTTTGTGGATCTCATTGTTACAGATAAATTGTAGAGTAGGTTTGCCAGGTACCAACTACCACCACCACCACCAAAAAAAACCCTGGATTTTTTTTTTTTTTTGAGATGGAGTCTTGCTCTGCCGCCCAGGCTGGAGTGCAGTGGTGTGAGCTCAGCTCACTGCAACCTCTGCCTCCAGGGTTCAAGTGATTCTCCTGCCTCAGCTTCCCAAGTAGCTGAGACTACAGGAATTTTGATTGGGACAAATAACAGCCTTATACTGTCAAGCCATCCATTCAAGAGCATGGATGGCCTCTCCAAATATTTCAGGTCATCCATGTCCTCTTTAGCATCTTAAAGTGTTCCCTGTAGAGGTCTTACATTGTATTGGTTAATTCATCAATACTTTGTTAAGTTTGGTTTTTTGAGACAGGGTCTCACTCTGTTGCCCAGGCTGGAGTGCAGTGGTGCAATCACGGCTCACTGCAGCCTTGACCTCCCTGAGCTCATACAATCCTCCCACCTCAGCCTCCCAAGTAGCTGGGACTACAGGCTTGTGCCACCACGCCTGGCTAATTTTTGTAGTTTTTGTAGAGATGGGGGGGGTCTCACTACGTTGGCCAGGTTGGTCTCGAACTCCTGGGCTCAAGTGATATGCCCACTTCGGCCTTCCAAAGTGTTGGGATTACAGGCATGAGCCACCGCTCCTGGCCTTAGGTTTGGTTTCTATTATAAATGTTGCCCTATATTTAAAAATTACATCCTCTTTTTGTTTTTAAATTTTTTGTAGAGATGGAGTCTCACTATATTTCTCACCAGGCTGATCTCAAACTCCTGGCCTTACCTACTGTGCTCGTCTGTTCAACTATTATGTTACGTTTATATTTTTCCCCTTCGTTCTTTAAAAAACGGTGTTCTTGGTATGCTTCCTCCTGGGAACCCCCCCCCCCCGGTTCCTGAGGCGCTTTGAGCTATGACACATTCCGTCCCTATGGCTCCACCTCTGCATCTGTGGGTGGACTTGCCCTGCTGGCAGTGCCACACCCTCAGGTGTGCACGGAACTGAAGTGTGACCTCACGTCGCTGGGGGTGTTGGCCTCTTGCTCAGGTGCAGTGCTCCTGGAAGGGCCGAAGAGTGGGTCCTGCCTTGGGTGGACACGCCCTGCTGTGCTGAGCCCCTCATAAACTGGCAGCAAGGGTTGCCCTGGCCCAGCGCTCACCCTCAGCCCCTGAGGGAGAAGTGCAGAGGCAAGAAGGCAGGAGGCCAAGGTCCTGGCACTTGGAGGAGAGGGGGAGCGAGGGGCGGCCGGTCAGACCCCCCATATTTCTGCTGACACCCGAGACCTGGGCTGTGGCCCCACTTCTGTGGTGAGGGAGCTGCACGGCCCAGCCCAGGCCCAGGAAACAGCAGGGGCAACAACTCCACCGCCCCGCTACACTCCCTGCCTCCTGCACCCCTGGCCCCCAGATGCAGCCTCTCCCTCCCTCCTTTCTTCCCTCCCTCCCTCACACACCAACAGCGCAGCCTGACTCCCCAGGGGCCGGGCAGCTTTTGAAACTTTAGTTCCTGGAACCTGGGAGCCCTGGGCCTGTGCACGTTCTCAAGGGGCTATGGGGGAGGCGACAGGCCCTGGCCAGAGTCACCTCTGCCCCAGACTCCCCACGGCTCCGTCTCGCTCCCCGGCTCGGGCTCTGCCCCTGGCCTGTGAGACCTCCAGCTCAGGGACAGGACACTGGGCTGTGCCCGCCTCGGGGCCTTGCACACGCGGCCCCATCTTTCCCAGGCCAGATCCGCTTCCTCTGCCAGCCTCAGCCAGGCCGAGGACCCCGGGCCTGAGCTTGCTCGGGCTCCTTCCGTGCACAGGGTCTCGCTTCTCGTCCCAGGGGACTAGGGGCGGGGTGGGCGCGGAGCAGGCCCGGACCCCCGCGTGGCCCGCCTCAGCCCATGCCTCTTGCAGCTCCTGCCGCTGGATGGGGAACTCGTCCTGGCTTCAGGAGCCGGATTCGGCGTCTCAGACGTGGGCTCGCACCTGGATTGTGGCAGGGGTGAGGTTGTCGGGCAGGGGCGGGGCTCTGGAAGGGCGTATTCAGGGGCGCAAATTGGAGGGAGGGCGTGTCAAGGGCGGGGACCTGAGGGAAGGCGAGCCCAGGGGCGGTGACTGGAGGGAAGGCGCGTCCGGGGGCGGGGATTGGAGGGAAGGCGCGTCCGGGGGCGGGGACTGGAGGGAAGGCGTGTCCGGGGCGGGGACTGGAGGGAAGGCGTGTCCGGGGGCGGGGACTGGAGGAAAGCCGTGTCCGGGGCGGGGACTGGAGGGAAGGTGCGTCCGGGGGCGGTGACTGGAGGGAAGGCGTGTCCGGGGCGGGGACTGGAGGGAAGGCGTGTCCGGGGCGGGGACTGGAGGGAAGGCGCGTCCGGGGGCGGGGACTGGAGGGAAGGCGTGTCCGGGGCGGGGACTGGAGGGAAGGCGTGTCCGGGGGCGGGGACTGGAGGAAAGCCGTGTCCGGGGCGGGGACTGGAGGGAAGGCGCGCCTAGGGGCGGGGACTGGAGGGAAGGCGTGTCCGGGGCGGGGACTGGAGGGAAGCCGTGTCCGGGGCGGGGACTGGAGGGAAGGCGTGTCCGAGGGCGGGGACTGGAGGGAAGGCGCGTCCGGGGGCTGGCCCGGACGGAAGGCGAGTCGAGGGGGCGAGGACTGGAGGGAGCGAGGACTGGAGGGAGCGAGGACTGGAGGGAGCAAGGACTGGAGGAAGGGCGCCTCCGGGGACGGGGTTTAGGGAGTGGTGGAAGTGTCCCGAAGCGGGGCTTGGGAGGTCGTTCTCAGAGGCGTGGCGTGGTGTGGTGCGGGGCTTGTTCCGTGGAGCTCAGGGATGTGCCCCTGCTCAGGCGAACCTGCGGTCTTCCGCGACTCTGACCGCTTCTCCTGGCATGACCCGCACCTGTGGCGCTCTGGGGACGAGGCACCTGGCCTCTTCTTCGTGGACGCCGAGCGCGTGCCCTGCCGCCACGACGACGTCTTCTTTCCGCCTAGTGCCTCCTTCCGCGTGGGGCTCGGCCCTGGCGCTAGCCCCGTGCGTGTCCGCAGCATCTCGGCTCTGGGCCGGGTGAGCACTGAGGGGCGGGAGGCTCGGGTCCCCTCTCCCCACCTCGGCCCGCCCCCGCCCCTCCTGGTCTGCACACGTTGGGTCTGAGCACTCATATGATGTCTCTTCCTCGGGCTGGCTCCGGTGGGGACCTGGCTGCCCGCAGACGTTCACGCGCGACGAGGACCTGGCTGCTTTCCTGGCGTCCCGCGCGGGCCGCCTACGCTTCCACGGGCCGGGCGCGCTAAGCGTGGGCCCCGAGGACTGCGCGGACCCGTCGGGCTGCGTCTGCGGCAACGCGGAGGTGAGCGAGGCCGCAGTGGAGTCTCGGGGGACGCGTGAGGGTCGGGACTGTGCCCGGAACAGGGCCGCCGCGCTCCCACCGTCTCTCGCCGGCTTGCCTCTCGGACGCACCGCCCTTCTCGCTGCGGTCCGCTCTGGCCCTCCGCGCTGACCACCGCCCCTCGCACCAGGCGCAGCCGTGGATCTGCGCGGCCCTGCTCCAGCCCCTGGGCGGCCGCTGCCCCCAGGCCGCCTGCCACAGCGCCCTCCGGCCCCAGGGGCAGTGCTGTGACCTCTGTGGTGAGCGCCCCGGCCGGGCCCTGCTTGCTGGGAAGGCCTGGAGTACCTGGTTCGCCCCCCGCCTCAGTTTCCTGCCGGGCCCAGATCCACGGCGCTGACCCCTGCCCTCCCGCCGCAGGAGCCGTTGTGTTGCTGACCCACGGCCCCGCATTTGACCTGGAGAGGTACCGGGCGCGGATACTGGACACCTTCCTGGGCCTGGTAATGGGGCCGCGCGGGCAGCTGAGTCGTCCCGACCCCAGCCCTACCGCCTCCGCCTAGGACGCCCCTTCTGCAGGGCCCCTGCGGCTGCCTACCTGCCCACTATCTGCCTCTGCCCTTAGCGTCCCCATAGGCTCGGGGAGGACGGGGGGCTGAGTCAAACCAATCCCGTCCCCCTCCCCAGCCTCAGTACCAGGGGCTGCAGGTGGCCGTGTCCAAGGTGCCACGCTCGTCCCGGCTCCGCGAGGCCGATACGGAGATCCAGGTGGTGCTGGTGGAGACCGGGCCCGAGACAGGCGGCGCGGGGCGGCTGGCCCGGGCCCTCCTGGCGGACGTCGCCGAGAACGGTAACCGCGCCCGCCCCGTCCCGCCCCGCCCCGCCGCGCCTCGCCCCGCCGCGGAGAAGACTGAGCCGGCCCCTCCGTCGCAGGCGAGGCCCTCGGCGTCCTGGAAGCGACCATGCGGGAGTCGGGCGCACACGTCTGGGGCAGCTCCGCGGCTGGGCTGGCGGGCGGCGTGGCGGCTGCGCTGCTGCTGGCGCTGCTGGTCCTGCTGGTGGCGCCGCCGCTGCTGCGCCGCGCGGGGAGGCTCAGGTACGCGGGGCGGGGGGCGGAGGTGGGGCTGGGGGTTGCTCCGAGGGGCTCACGCTGCGTCCCCGCTACGCCCTCAGGTGGAGGCGGCACGAGGAGGCGGCCCCGGCTGGAGCGCCCCTTGGCTTCCACAACCCGGTGTTCGACGTGAAGGCCTCCGAGGAGCTGGTGAGAGGACTGGAGGGGGGACCAGGGCCTCCTCGGGGCCGGGACTCGGCGCCGAACGCCGCCTGACCCTGTCACCCCACAGCCCCTGCCGCGGCCGCTCAGCCTGGTTCCGAAGGCGGCCGTAGACAGCACCAGCCACAGTTACTTCGTCAACCCTCTGTTCGCCGGGGCCGAGGCCGAGGCCTGAGCGGCTTCCTGACCGTCGATCTTGGGCTCTCCACCCCCTCTGGCCCCAGAACCTCCCTGACCCCAGTCGACCTGGGGGCTAGCCACCTCCTCGTCCAGCCCCCAAACCTCCCCTTCCTTCCCTCCTCCTCCGGGGGCCAAGGACAGGGTGGCCTTACTCAATAAAGGTGTTTCCTGCACCTGCTGTCAGCCTGGATATGCCGCCTCCGGCCCCGCCCATGAGGACTGGGAGCCCAGCCTTGTGCCCCAGTCGCACTGGGGGACATGGGAGGGGTCTAGCTGGCTACTGCTGGAGGCAGCGCTGGTCGTCACCTGGGCGGCCAGAGGCTGAGATCTGTGAAGTTGAACCCAGAACTAGGAGTGGGGCTTCTCCCGCCTTCCGGTGGGGACGGTGAGGAGCTGCAGGGAGGGGTGGGAGAGAGGCAAGGGGTGGAGGGAGCCAAAGGCCGTGCCTGGTGGGGCAGACGGAAAAGGGGTGGGCATCCCTCCTGGCACCAAGCTGCTGGGTGCGAAGGCAGATCATATGGGGTCACCCACGTGCAAGCGTGCGCCACTGCACTGACAGAGACAAGGGCCCGGCCGTGTGTGTGCAGCTGCAACTGTGGCAGTGACCACTTCTGTGAAACCAGTATCTGGGGCTGGAGATGTCACCGGCATCCCCAGTCATGGCCTGGCCCCCACTTGTAATCTTCTGCCCAGGGGCCCAGCTTAGTTGCCAGGACGCATGCTGTAACCCAGATCAGGGCCCCGTGCTTCGAGGCGCGTCTGTGTTGTGGTTGGAATGAGTCACTCTCGGTGTTGTGCAGTGTCCCGTTGAGTGACCGCCACAGTTCACGTGTGTGCTCCAACAGCTACCATCTAGCATTTTTAAAAGTGGCCGACACTCCCACAGGCACTTTTTTGCCACGGTATTTAGTGTCAGGTGCAAACTGGAGAGCAAGCCTGAGCTGACTGGACACCACCTGCCAGCCACTGCTCACCCGTCACAGATGCGACTGTGCTGGCAGGGACCTGCCCCTGGTGTGGGGTGTGGAAGGAGAGATGTTCTGGGCTTCCAGGGGAGCCGCTTGCTGCAACAGCAGCCCAGGCCATGCTGCCTGGCACAGAGCGCAAGGTCCCAAGTGTCCCCGCTGGGTGCTGGGCTGCCTGCCCTGGCTTGCAGTCTTCTCCCAGGTCCGCACTCTTCTGCAGGGGCCGTCACTGCCCTTGTCTTACCAAGGACAACTAGGTCTCAGTGAGTGGCAAATAGAAGCCAACTCCCTGCATAACTCAGGAAACTGACTCCGAGCATTCCCTCAACCAGGCACCACTCACCCTGGCCCAGGCCTCCCCGAGAGCTCCTGCCTCTTCCTGGGGCCTCTGGCCTGCCCCATCCTGTCCCTTGGGGCTGCTGGCGGGGTTAGCGTGTATGGGTGTGGACAGGCAGACCCTCCAGGGCAGCTCCCTCCTGGGGCCCTGGCACTGCCTGGCTGGGTCTCACAGGCACGCTGCCCTCCTCCACCCTTCACTCCTGCCCCAAGGATGCCCTCTGCTTGGGCTGAACACCCCAACAGCAGCCTTTTGTGTGACCTCCGAGAGTTACCCAGAATAGCTTCCGCTGGCGAATAGCTTCCGCTGGCGAATAGCTTCCGCTGGCAAGGTGGCTCCTTCACTGCCTTTTGGAGCTCAGACACTTCTGGGGCCCAGACACGGGTGACATGCTACCACATCCAGACGGACCACTGGGAACTTTAAAACTGCCGTCTTCTGCTTTATTGACAGGTAAATTGTTCAAAAATGTTCTCACGATTCAATAATTACAAAGACTCAGACTTACATTAAAAAAGTAAAAACCAGAACCCCCCAGGTGCCCATCCAGCAGAAGGCCCAGGAGGGCAGTGGGGTGGCAGGGCTAGGCGCTGCTGGGCCACTCAGTGCTGACTTGGGGAAGTGCACGTCCTGAACAGCCTTGCCAAGCAGCCGACTGGTGGGAGGACAGGGGAAGCCTGGCCCAAGCTGTGGACAAGCTGTGTCTGCCGCCACAGTTAATCACAAGCCTCTGACGACACAGGGCCACAGAGCTGGTCACTCAACATCTGGTACAAAGAAGGGTGAGGTGAAATCCACGCGCACGGGATCGCTGCGCCGTGGGCCGGGGCCAGTGTGCAGGAGTGTGTTGGGTGGGTCTACGTGATCATACGGGCTACTAATCACGGGGGCTCCATGCGGGGGCAAGACTGGTGGGGTGGGGTGGGGTATCCCAGTGGCTGCTTCATGGCGCCCTGGGGCTCTGACTTCTCTCAGCCCAGCAGGCCACAGGGCCTGCCTGCACCACGACACTCGCTGGTTTTATGGCAGGAGGCGGAAGCCGTGGAAGCGAGTAGAAAGCAGAGAGCACAGCTGACTTCACAGTAGTAGATACTGGTGACACTTCATGGCTGCGACCCAGAATGAACTTAACGCACACAGGGACGCAGGGTGTCACTGGTCCCGGGTCTCTGTCCATGACTAGGTGGTCAGCAGGACCTCTGCAGCTGACTATGCAATGGCTAAATGAAAAAAAGGCCACAAACTAACCTCCACTTTCCTGTCTTCAAAATTCTAGTGACACTGGGAATGCTATACGACCTCCTACTATTCTCCTAAGGTCCTAGGAAAGTTTCAGGAACTAGGGAAAAGACTGGGTACTGAGGCTGTGTCCCCAGATGTCTGCTTCCGAAGCAGCCACGTCATGACGGGTTTCTGCTGAGGAAGTGGCGTTGGCAGGGCCCCATATGCCTTCTCGGGTTGTCAGGGGTGGGAGACAGGCTGTATGGGGGTCCTTCATTGCAGACGGAACAGTGTCGCCTCACAGCTGTGCAGACGAACAGATGTGGTCTACTGCCACGAACAATGCGGCATAAAACTGATCAATATTATAATAAAGATTTGTCTTCTTCATCTCCATATCTACAAAGTGATTCTACATTTCCTTGGACAACACTGGAGGGCCCGCTCAGTCTTGGCACTGACGCTGGAGGCCATCCCCAGCTCCCTGGCCCCTGTGACGAGCTGGCGGCTTCAGGTGTCACAGGCCGGCTGCTCCAGGCCTTCGAGGGGGAGCTGGCTCCTGTGGGGGGAGTTGGGGCTCGGTGGGCCGCTGGGGTTGGAGCTATTCGATGGAGTTGAGTGTTTGGTGGAGTCCGAATCAGGCTGTGAACAGGAAGAGCGCAGGGTGAGCACCCGCTGCCCTAGCCTGGGGAGGCACGCGTGCCCAGCTGGATGCAAATGTTTGCTCAGGGACAACTGTCGCAAATGCTCTTCTCCTTTCGTGTTATGAAAACACACGCTCTACACCAGCGATTCGTGGGGGCCTTAGGCTTGCTGGTGAGAGTCACAAATTGATGTCTAACCCCACTCAAAAATAACATGGTAATTATCATTACAAAAGACAGCAACTCTGTAGTGAAGAAATCAGATGGGGCCGGACCCCGTGGCTCCCGCCTGTAATCCCAGCACTTTGGGAGGCCAAGGTGGGTGGATCGCACTTGAGGTCAGGAGTTTGAGACCAGCCTGGCCAACATGGTAAAACCTCATCTCTACTGAAAATACAAAAATCAGGCCGGGTGTGGTGGCTTATGCCTGTAATCCCAGCACTTTGGGAGGCCAAGGCAGGCAGATCACGAGGTCAGGAGATCGAGACCATCCTAACACGGTGAAACCCTGTCTGTACTAAAAATACAAAAAAAATTAGCCGGGCGTGGTGTGGTGGCAGGCACCTGTAGTCCCAGCCACAGGCGTGAACCCAGGAGGCGGAGCTTGCAGTGAGCCGAGATTGCATCACTGCATTCCAGCCTGGGCTACATGTAGAGTGAGACTCCGTCTCAAAAAAAAAAAAAAAAAAAAAAAAAGATCAGCAACAAGACAAGGATGCCTGCTTTCATCACTGCTATTCAGTGGTTCTAGCCAGAGCAATCAGGGAAGAAAAATAAAAAGGATTCCAAGTTAGAAAGGAAGTAAAGCTATCTCTGTTTGCAGATGACATGATTATACACATAGAAAATCCCAAAGAAAAGAATCCACAAAAAACTAATAAATTCAGCAAAGTTACGGGGTATAAAATCAACACACACAAATCAGTTGTATTTCTATACACCAGAAATGAACACACTGAAAAGGAAACTGAAAAAAAAAAAAATTCAATTTACAACAGCATCCAAAAGAACAGCTAGGAATAGTTTAACCAGAGAAGGGAAAAATTTGTACACTATAAATTACAAAACATTGCTGAAAAAATAGCTTAAATAAATGGAACACATCTCATGTTCGTGGAGTAAAAATATTGTTAAGATGGCTGTACTAGGCCGGGTACAGTGGCTCACACCTGTAATCCCAGCACTTTGGGAGGCCAAGGTGGGCAGATCATTTGAGGTCAGGAGTTTGAGACCAGGCTGGCCAACATGGTGAAACCCTGCCTCTACTAAAAATACAAAAATCAGCCAGATATGGTGGCAGGCACCTGTAGTCCCAGCTACTTGGGAGGCTGAGGCATGAGAATCACTTGAACCTAGGAAACAAAGGTTGCAGTGAGCCAAGATCGTGCCACTGCACTCCAGCCTAGGCAACAGAGCGAGACTCTGTCTCAAAAAAAAAAAAAAAAAAAAGACATTAAAATATAAATGATGACAACCCATAGAACAAGAGAAGACATCTGCACATCGCATCTCTCACAAGAGCCTGGTATTCAGAACATGCCAGGAGCTCCTACAACCCAGCCACAAAAGGACAAACCACCCATTTCAAAAATGGGCAAAGGCCTTGAGTAGACATTTTTCTAAAGAAGGTACCGAAATGGCCAACAAGCATATGAAAAGATGCTCAACATAAGTCTTTAGGGAATGCAAATCAAAACCACAATCAGGTACTACTTCATAGCCACCAGGACGACTATTAAAAAGAAGAAAAACAAGAACAAGTATTGGTGAGGATGTGGAGATATGAGAACCCTCACATTGCTGGTGGAATGTAAAATGGTACAACTGCTGCAGAAAACAATTTGGTGGTTCCTCAAAAAGTTAAACATAGAATTACCACATAAATCCAGCAATCCCACTCACAGGCATAAACCCGAATGTGAAAACAGGCACTCAAACACATATATGCACACACGTGTTCACAGCAGCACCACTCACAACAGCTGACGGACAGAAACAGCCCAAATGTGCCTCAGCGGAAGAATGGGAAAACAAACTGTGGTCTATCCATACAAGAGAGTATTATTTAGCAATAGAAACACCAACACTGATACATGCTACAACGGGGGTGAGCCCCAAAACAGTATGCCAGGTGAAAGCTAGGCACAAAAGGCCAAAACACATTTCCATATGAGAGGCCGGGCATTCCACTTCCACGGAATGTCCGGACGGCGAAATCACAGAAAACTACTGGCTGCCCAGGTGCTGAGGGGAGGGAGGGACGGGGAGAGAGTGCTTAAAGGGCAGGGGATTTATTTTGAAATGATGAAAATGTCTTTTTTATTATGTTTTAGAGACAAGATTTCACTACACTGCCCAGGCTGGCCTTGAACTCCTCAGGCGATCCTTCCACCTCAGCTTCACTAGTAGCTGGTACTACGGGCGTGAACCGTGGCGCCCAGCTAGGGTGGAAATGTTTCTGAATGAGAAAGAGGTGGTGACTGTGCATCTCTGTGGATGTACTAAATGTCACTGAGTAGTTTAAACTTTAAAGTAACTTTAAAGTAGTTATTTTGGGCCCGGTGTGCTGGCTCACGCCTGTGATCTGAGCACTTTAGGAGGCCGAGGTAGGAGGATAGCTTGAGCCCAGGAGTTGGGAGATCAGCCTGGGCAACAAAGTGAGACCCTGCCTCTGTATTATTACGAAAATAAAGAAAACAAAAAAATAGTTGTTTTGTGAATTTCACTTAAATTTAAAAGAACAAACAAGGTCATGCAGAAGACAGGTACTGGCTGCCTCAGGACACAGTACCCTAAGAGGGACACCATGTCCTCTGTATAATGTGACAGCCTAAGACACTTCAAATCTCATGACCAGGAAACAGCGGACAAACTCAAACTCAGGAGCATTCTGTAAAGTAACAGCAGTGCTTGCTACAAAAATGTGACTGTCCCACCAGACAAAGACAGGCTGGGGGCCTCCTGCAGAATAAAGGGTGGAAGAGTAGGATGGACAAAGGACGGAAAAGACAAAGGACTTTCAGAGGAAGAGACGCTGACCTTGGCAGAACCAGCAACATGTGCAAGGCATCTGCCTGTCCGTTTGGCAGCTGACGTTAAAACATCTCAGTGCTGGGGCTGAGATGTGTGGTGGAGAGATGAGCATGGCCCCTCTGCCTGCATCCCTCCCTCCCTCCAAGGATGGCGCCAGGGGCTAAGCCCTCAGCTCACTCCTCAGCCCTCAGCACTGCAGCTCCCCACCTCCCTCGACTGCATTCTCATCCCCATTCCGCACAGGGGAAACTGAGGCCAGAGCAGTGTGGCTGAGCTGCGCACAAGAACGCTGCCAGCCAGAGTGGGGCTTGTCCTGGAGGTGGTCCCCACACTCTTGACACCAAGCGCCATCCCAGGGGAAGGGCAGAAGACAGACCAATGTGGAAGGTGAGCCCAGACCAAAGAGACTGCTGATGTATCGCACTGAAATACATAAAACAACACAGGGAGTCCAGAGGAAGGAGGCAGGTTGGCGGGAAAGCTTCCATTCCTCGTGGGGCAGTGTGACTGCCCTGTCCCTAGTCAGCGTTCCCCAAGGAGCTTGGGGTCTGACCAAGAGACTGCTGCATGGGCCTCCTGGAGGAGGGGACGGCCACCCATGCTCCCCGCACCCGTCACCCTCACACTGCAAGTGGGGCACTCCAGAAGGGCTGTGACACCACCCAGGGCCCCAGATCTTCGGGCTGCTTTTCCTCAGCACTGGGCCTGGACAAGTCTCACCTCTTTGTCAAAGTCCTGGTCTGGATCGGACATACTTCTCAGAGGCACGGTCACGCCAGGCTCCGATCCACCTACAGAACAAGGAAAACTTTTCTCTTAGGGAGAAACTCAAGAACGGAATCAAATGCCTGGGGTCTCCCCATTCCAGCACCCCCTACCCCCCACCTCCCCCAGGGCTGCAGGGGCCACGCTGCTTCTGTACCTGATGAGGGCCACGAGATGTAGGGCTTGTTCCTGGATGGAGGCTGGCGAGCCAGGTTGCTGGGAGCGGGGCCCGGCCTTTCCTCCTGGGAGGGGGGCGCAGCACTCTGGGCAGAGATAGCAACACATGAGCATGCTTGGTTGACACCCGGCAGGGTCGGCTGTAAAGTTTGTGCAACCTACGGCGGCTGTGGCCTCGTGACCTTGATGAGCAAAATGGGGGCCAGGAGGGCTCTCTGGACTGGACAAGGGCTCTGGACGGTCTGGAACTAAGAACTGGCAATAGCAACTTTAGGCCAGGTCAAATCCTGTAAAAAGCATACTTTTTTTGTTTGTTTGAGACTGAGTCTTGCTCCGTCCCCCAGGCTGGAGTGCAATGACACGATCTCAGCTCACTGCAACCTCTGCCTCCTGGGTTCAAGCAATTCTCCTGCCTCAGCCTCCTGAGTAGGTGGGATTACAGGTGCCTGCCACCACGCCCAGCTTATTTTTGTAATTTAGTAGAGACAGGGTTTCTTCATGTTGGCCAGGCTCGTCTCAAACTCCTGACCTCAGGTGATCCACTCGCTGTGGCCTCCCAAAGTGCTGGAATTAAGAGGCATGAGCCACCACACCCAGCCTAAAAAAACATAATTTTTTTTGAGACGGAGTCTTGCTCTGTCACCCAGGCTGGAGTGCAGTGGTGCAATCTCGGCTCACTGCAAGTTCCGCCTCCCAGGTTCACACCATTCTCCTGCCTCAGCCTCCTGAGTAGCTGGGACTACAGGCACCCGCTGCCACACCCAGCTAATTTCTTTTTGTATTTTTAGTAGAGACGGGGTTTCACCATGTTAGCCAGGATGGTCTCGATCTCCTGACCTCGTGATCCGCCCGCCTCGGCCTCCCAAAGTGCTGGGATTACAGGCGTGAGCCACCACGCCCGGCCAAAAACATACTTCTTAAGTAAAAAAGAGAAAGTATGCTATCTGTTCGTACGAAGATGTTACTGAGAAATCACCACCTGATGGCAAACGTCCTTAGGAAGCCCTCACAGGCCGAAACGTGGTGGACTCTCACAAGTACCTGTAGCATCACTGCCCAGGGCGGCCCCAGGCCTGCGCACAAGGCCCCGTGACAGGGAAAGTGCTGGTGAACAGAGCTTCAGCGGAGATGGGCTTTTGTGACAGAGGCACCAGGCAGAGCACAGTGCCAGGCTCGCGGGCACTGCCTTTGGGACGGTCTCAGCCAGCACGGCTGCCAGAGCGGGGAGGAGGGGATGGGGTGCCCTGCCCGCCCCGCCCCGGCCGTGCACGCACCAGAGGCAGGTCCATGAGCACCTGCATGCCGTCGCCTGGGCCCATGTGAGCCACGTGGTTGAAGTTGGTTGGGTTGGATATCATTTTGGATCTCAATTCTGGGTCTCTAAGCATCTCTCTGGGGAAAGGACACACTTTTGAGATTCATGGATATGCAAGAATCCTCTTGGCCCCTCCCTAGAGCGAGGCCCGGCAGGCCCCGTGAGCCCCGCTCCTACCGCCTCTGCTGCAGCCTCTCTTCCTCTGGGACCTTGAAGACGAACCGCCTCTTGCTCCTGGTGCGCAGCATCTGCTTCTTGCTGTTGTCGGAGGTGTCCGGCACGTTGAGAACCGCTCCTGCAGAAGCAGAGCGCGCGGTGACGGTGCTGCGGCGGCAGGGTCACACGCCCCTCCGACTTCCCTTCCCTCCTCTCCCAGTGCAGGGGAAGGCTCACCCGAGAACTTGCTCTTGAAGTAGATCAAGCGTGGAGGCTCGCAGTTGAGGAGGTTGAGGGTGCCTTCAGAGTTCAGGGGCCTTATCTGGATTGGAAACCAGGGAAGGACAGTAAGCGCGGCCACGCACAGACTGCACGGGGAGAAGCCCACCCGCACAGGAGGGCGCCGAGACAGCCTTACCCTCCGCAGGCCGATGGTCTGCACCCACTCCATGGTGCGCACATCAAAGACGTCCACGCCATACTCGCTGTACACCGTGACGTGGGTGGGGCTGCAACCTAGCGCAGACGGAGCAGGGCGGGGTGAGCCACAGCGGTTCAGGAACTCACCTGCCCTCGGGCCGGGGGCCATGCCTTGGCACTCGAACAAGTGCAGAGGCGGCAGCACTGCCCTCAGCTGGTTCACGTCACCAAAGACTTCACGTTCTCACTCTGGAATTCATCTTCATTTCAAAGTTTAAACAAACACAATCGAACGTTTAAATGCTCCACCATCACTTCCATAACTAATATTTTGAATACTGTAGTACAGATATTGAAGGTGACTTTTAAAAGTTTGGTTTTTCATTTAGCTCTCATGAGATGTGATTATCCTGAAAGCTACTAATTCAGGCTCAACACTTTGGAAATTCAGGTAGGGGCCGACTGTCCAGTATGGTGAGGCTAATTCTTCCATAGGAGATGGCAAGTCCGGTTTCCAGGTAGGTATTAAAAACCACACAGAAACCACTGCTGACCTCTGGGCAACAACCCTGCCTGTCTGTCCTCCATACTAACGACCCTAGACCCCTAGGAACCCGTGCTATGGGGGCGTGGGAAGCCCCTGTGCAGCCTGGTCTGAGGGCATATGCAAGCGAGGGTAAGGGCGTCCTGCAGGGAGCTCTGGGGTCCGCGCTGTGCTCCTCACCTGCTCATCTGTTGGCTTACAGAAGCAACTCCACCCAAAGCGCCAAGGGTGTGAGACCAAGGACTGTGGAGCCTTTGGCCATTTGGAGTTTAAGGGGCTTTCTCCACGTTTAGAAGAGTAATGACACAGCTGTGCCACACGACGGAGGAGCGGTGCACGTCCACTGCTCGGTCCCTCTGCGTGGGTGGCACGCTCACTGTCCCCACAGCCCCTCCATGTGGCTTGGCTCCTGGCCATCAGCTTGCAGAAACGCAGAGCTGGGAGGCGGCAAGCCCCAAAAGCAAGAGAGCTCCAGCTCAGTGCTCGTTCCTGGCTCTTCTGCCTCCAGAGTTCAAGGTTAATCCTGCATCATGACACACCTCACTGCCTGAAGATGCATTTTAAAAACCTTCTGCTCTGTTTCTATCATAGATTCCAAACAGGCTACAAGATCAGGACTTTTCTTCTGAATACAAAAAGGGAAATCAAACAGGGTTTGCAAAAAAGACAAAAGATACTGGCCTGGTCATCAAACCGTCTCAGAAGGAGCATTTCAGATGCACCTGTGAGGCCTCTGAGAACCACGTTAAAAGCAGCCCCAGAAACTGCCCTTCAGGGAACCTCTCTCCACACGGGCTTCTGGTAAGGCCCTTGCCTGCCGAGTATGTGGGGATTCGCTTGCAAGGAACCAGGAAGTAGTATGCTGACTCAGTGATAAACAGATGCCCAGTGAAAAAATTCTAGTCAAACAGATTCTAGTGAAAAGAACGTGGGCTCTGGAGCCTGACAGAGGTGACATGTCACGTGGCCCCTGTGGCCTTCAGCTGCCTCCTCTCCAACAGGGCCGATGACACCTGCCCTAAGGGACAGGGAGGGGCAAGGGAGGCCACCCACGCAGGGCGCTAGCACAGGGTGCAGAATGAGCAGTTTTGCATCCTACAGGTGATGGAATTACTTCTGCCCAGCTCTGAAACTCATCTGCATCTGCACTGTGCCTGCACGAGAGGAGACCCACCAAGGCAGAGAACCCAGGAACTTCAGGTGTCTATGCCAGACACATGTGGCCAGGATTATAAATACACTGCACTAAGTGACCTGGGTCCTCCTCAATGTTACGCTTTGCAAAAATGTAAATCCCGTGTAGTTTTAAACCCTGTGCTGGCTGCCTATGAAGAGGACGGGGTGTTGGAGGGGAAGAGTCCAGGACAAGGGGTGCTGAGGCAGTGGGACTGGCCCCTTCCTGCACCTCACCGCAGGCCCATGGCCCGGCCCCACTGCCCACACACGTCTGCTGTGGTGTGGCCATCGGGATGGAGCCGGGACACACTGCAGTAAGCCCGTGGGTGGAGCTGACTGTACACCTCACAGGCCCGGTGTCTAGCCACGACACCCTGGGTATGGTGCCGTCTCAGCAAGGCTGACAATGAGGCAGACAAAGGGGTTTAGCTTCAGGTAACTGAGGGAGAACGTAATTCCCCACCTCTTTCCCCGTTACCCCCATATGCCTGGCTCGTCTTCCTCCCGGCCTCCTCTTGATCTGTGGATTTGATGGCACAGGCTACTCTGATAGATCAAACAGAGGGACTCTGAGGTTTAAGGCTGCCTTTCCGTTTTAAGAGACAGGGTCTCACTCTGTCTCCCAGGCTACAGTGTAGTGGCGCGATCTCGGCTCACTACAACCTCCGCATCCTGGGTTCAAGCAATTCTCCTGCCTCAGCCTCCTGAGTAGCTGGGACTACTGGCATGTGACACCGTGCCTGCCTAGTTTGTTTGTTTGTTTAAGATGGAGTCTCGCTCTGTTGTCCAGGCTAGAGTGCAGTGGCGCGATCTCGGCTCATTGCAACCTCCACGTCCTGGGCCTCAGCCTCCTGAGTAGCTGGGACTACAGGCGCCCGCCACCACGCCCGGCTAATCTTTTTTTGTATTTTTAGTAGAGATGGGGTTTCACCCTATTAGCCAGGATGGTCTCGATCTCCTAACCTCGTGATCCGCCCGCCTTGGCCTCCCAAAGTGCTGGGATTACAGGTGTGAGCCATGTTTTGTTATTTAGTAGAGATGAGGCTGGTATTAAACTTCTGAGCTCAAGTGAGCCTCCTGCCTCAGCCTCGCACAGTGCTGGGATTACAGGTGTGAGCCACCGCTCTCCACCCGGTTTAAGGTTTTAAAAGCAATTGGACAGCGGGCCAGTCGGGAAGTGTCCACTGGTCCTACTTTTCCCCATTGCCACCATTCACAGAGAAAGTCACATCAACTAAGCGAATTAAGTGACCCAACTGTTTGAAAAACAGCTCCTACCACTTTCAGAAAATACTTGTCTCTAGAGGGACTGTAACTTAGACACCAGAGGTGAATTATTTTCTGGCCACCAAAACACCTCAAGCTTGTCTTTACTACTGTGTAAGTTTCCGTATTATCAGGAGGAAGGCCTTTTAAATGAGAGATGAATGCCACGCCCCGTTCTCGGTTCGCCGAGCCCTTCTGCCCAGGGGCCTATGCCTGCCGATGGGGTCTTCTGCTGAGGCCTGTGGAAGAACCGGCCCCATGTGCTCAGGGAGACAGATTGCTGAGCCCGCCTACTGCTGGTCTGAGACGTGAGATCTGAACCGTGTTCTCTGCTGTGGGCTGTCATGGGGCCCACCTCTCCCAATGCTCTGTGACTACTCAACTAAGGGACTGGAAGACAAACCAAAGCAAAATCGAACACATGCTGACTGTCGGTGGGAAAAGCAGCAACAGGGATATGCAACAGAAAACATATACATACTACAGGCGACAGGAGCCGCAGGCCACATGAGCTCCTGCGCGCGTGCCCTCCGGCCTTGCGGGTCCACGTACAGTCCCATGTGGCTGAAGCAAAGCAGGTACTCCTCGCTTTCGAGCTCCACAGCACAAAGGGCATCAAAAGACTGTTGTGAGAGGAACGCAAGCGAGGGGTCATTGGGATTTACCAGGTTTAGAGGCTGCCCGTCCCCCTGGATGCTCAGCAGGCAGAACCCAGAAGGGTAGCCCACACAGAGCCTGTCCCTGAGCACCGCCAGGCACTGCACGCTGCCGGGAGCCACAATCTCATTGAACTTTCTGTGGAATGGCTTCGTTCTCTGGATCTCATAGCAAAGGATCAGCCGTTTCACGGCCACAAACAGGCAGGTGCCAGAGTTCCTCTTGAGTATGGCCGTGGCCATGAGCTGGCAGCCTTTGGTTTCCGGAAGTTTGATGTCAAAACTGCCTTCCGCTCCATCAAGGGACGACCATGGATAGAGGTGCACATGGTGGTTCCGGCCACACAGGAGGATTACGATCTTCTCCCTGGGCGCAAGCTCGATCTGGTGCACCTTCTTAGAGTCAGCGGCACGGACGATCACTGTGGCAAGGAGGACAAGAGCGTGAGGCCGACGGGACAGCCAGCAGCTCACAGGGGCTGACGGCCTTGGCTAAAGACTTGCCTGGAACACTCTGTGGCCCTCCCCTGGGCTCCCTTCCTATGTGCGCAGCCTGAGCCCAGCCCTGAGCCCCTTCCCTGCCCACAGAGCCAGCGGCTTGAGTGCCCCCCCGAGAAGCTGCCCCACACATCCACAGCGCGCTCTTGGGGCAGCCTCGGGGGCTTGTCCGAAGGCTCCTCTGCCTCTGCTGCTGTGCACACCCCTCAGTGCACCAGGGCTCCAGCTGGGCAGCGCCTCCACCTGGGTCCTCGTGCAGCAAGGCCCTGGGGTGATCTGGGCCTCCTTCCAGCTCATCTCCGAACCAGAGGACCCTCGCACTGCACGAGGGCCAGAGAGCTGTCCCCAACCCGCTGGGACCCTGAGACAAATCCTCTGAAGACGCCGCCCTCACACGGCCCCCAGTGAAGACGCCGCCCTCACATGGCCCCCAGGCTGACCCAAGCCCCTCGCTTGCTCAGATCGCCCCACAGAGCTGCCAGGCTACGGCCTTGCCCAGCGGCTGCCCCGCCCTTCTCTCTCCACGGCCATCACGTGCAGAGACGCTGGGTCTGTCGGGAAAGGACTACGGCTCACATGAAATTTCGCTGGATTCCTTGAGGGATGCTCCCCGGGGCCCCTGCCCCCTGCCCAGGGCCAGTTCCAGTCTCCTGACGTTTCTGCTCCTAGACCCAGGGCTGTGGAGCAGGTGCATGCCAGGATACCTTTGCCCTTCCTCGCTGGGAAGACTGAAGTGTCAAAATTGGAAGCAAAGAAACTAAAGCTTCTCAAGTGAAGCCTCAGCACATGTGGGAAATCTGCAGCTGTTCCTCCTCCCAGGGGGCTTTTCCTTGACCCCCCCCCCCACCCACTCCCGCTCAGTGCTCCCCTTGAAGAACTCGATGGATGTGATACGCAACTTAGCACCACGTTGCCATGCACTCGATGCTGGTCTTCACAGCACGCTGGCCCCTCCGGCACCTTCATCAAGCGCATTTGTCTTAACCCTTAGGAGCTACTGACCCTGTGCCGTCTGCAGAGGCCAGGCTGGGCCTGTGACATCCCAGGCTGGAAACGCCCTGCTCACTCACCATCTCGGGTGACCTCTATGACATACAGCCCTTCTTCTAGGCCGACTGCAATCCTGTCTGCATCTGTGGAGGAGTAAGTAACATACACAAAGTCAGTACAGCTGACCGTGAACAATATGGGTTTGAATGCGTGGGTGGGCCCATTCACAGATATTCACAGATACTTTTCAACCATATGTGGATGAGAATACAGAATTCCAGGGATGTGACACTTCAGCATCGGGGGTGACTTTCGGTCTACATGAACTCTACAGGGCCGGCTGACTGTGGGATTGAGTCCGCAAGGATATGGGTGTGTGTGGGGCTCCTGGAGCTGACCCCCAGGCTTAGCCAGGGCCGACTGTACTGTCCGCACAGGTCATTGGCTTTTTTTTTTTTTTTTTTGAGACGGAGTCTCGGTCTGTTGCCCAGGCTGGAGTGCAGTGGTGTGATCTCGGCTCACTGCAAGCTCCACCTCCCGGGTTCATGCTGTTCTCCCGCCTCAGCCTCCCAAGTAGCTGGGACTACAGGCGCCCGCCAACACGCCCGGCTAATTTTTTGTAATTTTTTTTTTTTATAGCAGAGACAGGGTTTCACTGTGTTAGCCAGGATGGTCTCGATCTCCTGACCTTGTGATCCGCCTGCCTCGGCCTCCCAAAGTGCTGGGATTACAGGTGTGAGCCACCGCACCCGGCCTCATCCGCTTCTTAACATGCATGGAGAAACTGCCTACAAACCCAAACGGACAACGCGCCTGTGACCTTCATCTGATTTTCAGATGGGCACTGCAGCGCCGCCAGAAGTGCTGTTGCTTCAGACACCTGAAGGACACAGCCTTTGGGACGTACCCACGATGGCAGCTGTCAGGACGGCCTTGATGAGAGGCAGCGAGCTGTCGTAGGCTTCCAAGGGAACATGCACGACCTGATTCCTCAGCCGGTTTTTATGAAGGATGGACTGGAGTCCTTCTAGAATCCCAACCCACTTCCTCTTTTCATTCTCATTTTCTGTCAGAATGAGCAGCGAGCTGGTCTTAGAAGGTGCACCTAAGAGAGAGGCTGTCACCTTCATGACAGGAAACAGAAGAGAAGAGAGAAGTCATCAAACGCCAAAGCCGCACACAGCTGCCACGGCCCTGCTGGAGCCACGCACCCTGGGAGCAACGGGGGCTGATGGGCTTCCCAGGCAGGGACCCCTGACTCCACCTCGCTGGGCACCCTGCAGGGGCTCCCGTAGCAGGACACGGAAGGGGCGGGGTTCTAAACAGCCCCATGAGATCGCTTCCTGGTCCCATTTTTGTTAATTCTGCTTTTGTCAAAACTATGAGTAGCTGCCTACTTTAAATCTGCTTTCTTGAATAATCATTATAAAAGTAGATTCTGAAAATGTGTGCAGGAAAAGCAGATCTCAAAAACACTGGCCCAAATCACGCCTCCCTGTGAGCAGCCTCTGAGCACGCATGCTACCAAATGACCATCGTTCCAGTAACAATGATGGCAATTTCCTGTACTGTGTATGAGAGGTTGTTTCTGAATAGAACTGTGATTTAGTAAAAGCTAATTTATAGACTTAGTTTTGTCAATCAAAATTTTGCTGTGTTTATAAGAAAATTCCCAGTGGAGGGGGCTGGAGGGTTTCTTTCCCCAATTCAGTCTTCTAGGAATGTCCTAATGCTACAATGTCTAACACTAACTCAGTGAAGGACTCACTCACTCAGCCAACAAAAACGCTGGCTCCAATTGGCTGGGGGGCACTGGAGCAGCACCTTCATGCCTAACTCGCCACAGTGCCCGCCTGGCAGTGCACACGCTGTGAGGACAGTGGCCGGGACGTGGACTGAGTGGAAGAGGAGTTTCAGGTGTAGGAGAAGGGAGGGTCAGTGAGGTGGAGTGTCTGGGAAGAAGCCAGCCAGGAGGCTCCCCGAGACGGGCACAGGCTGCTACTTGGCCAGGACGGGACACGCAAGGACCTGGAGCCAGGCTGGAGGCTGAGACCCGAGGGCCACACTGCAGGTGCTGATGGCTGCTGCGGCACAATGACATGCCTGGAATAATCAGTTTTAACCATGTGCTTTGTTAAAAAGATTAATGAAAAATTCATACCCTGAATATACATGGAATATCTCGGCGTGTAGCATGAATGACATCTGAGGCCAGGACTGAGCTCACGGAAAACTCGTCATCTCTGGTAAGAAAGAAACATTGACCCCGCTGGGAGACACACACAAAGGGCCCAAGGCCCTCCCACGCCCTGCCCTGCCCTGCCATGTCCTTCCACCACCGTGTTCTGCAGTGGAGGGCGGGTCCTTCGCCTCCCCAGATGTAAGAAACATGGGCAGGGCCAACAAACTCAAGACTCTGGCAGCTGTTTTAGGGCTCAGGGATGCCACAAGGGAAGCCCCAGAGCCTCATCCCCACTGTGCTGGTGCCTCCAGACTATGCCAGTTATAGACAACTTGGTTTACACTTGGCACAGCCAAGCAGTCCCTCCACAGCCAAGTGCAGAGGACAGGTGGGGTGAGGCATGTGGAGGTGAGTGGGGAGTGGGAGGGAGTGGGGGGTGGTGGGGGCTGGGCGTGGAGGTGAGGGGGGAGTTGGGGGTGGGTGTGGAGGTGAGGGGGGAGTCGGGGGTGAGGTTGGGGTGGAGGTGAGGGAGAAGTACGGGGGTGGGTGTGGAGGTGAGATGGGGAGTGGGGGGGTGGAGGGTGTAGGTGATGGGGGAATAGGGGGTGGGGTGGGTTTGGAGGTGAGAGGGGGAATGGTGGGTGGGTGTGGAGGTGAGGGGAGTGGAAGGTAGGTGTGGAGGTGAGAGGGGGAGTGTGGGGTGGGTGTAGAGGTGAGGGAAGGGTGGGGGGTGGGTTTGGAGGTGAGGGGGAATGGGGGTGGGGTGGGTTTGGAGGTGATGGGGGAGTGGAGGGGTTGGGTGTGGAGGTGAGAGGGGGAGTGGGGGGTGGGTGTGGAGGTGAGGGGGGGTAGGGGAGTGGGGGGTGGGCTTGGAGGTGAGAGGGGGAGTGGTGGGTGGGGTGGGTGTGGAGGTGAGAGGGAGTGGGGGGTGGGTGTAGAGGTGAGGGGGGGTAGGGGAGTGGGGGTTGGGCTTGGAGGTGAGGGGGGAGTGGGGGGTGGGGTGGGTGTGGAGGTGAGGGGGGTGGGGGAGCAGGGGGTAGGGTGGGTGTGGAGCTGAGCGGGGAGTGGAAGGTAGGTGTGGAGGTGAGAGTGGGAGTGTGGGGTGGGTGTAGAGGTGAGGGGGAAGGTGGGGTGGGTGTGGAGGTGAGGGGTGGGTTTGGAGGGAGGTAATGGGGAGTGGGGGGTGGGTGTGGAAGTGAGAGTGGGAGTGGTGGGTGGGGTGGGTGTGGAGGTGAGGGGGAGTGGGGGCTGGGTGTGGAGGTGAGGGGGTGGGGTGGGTGTGGAGGTGAGGTGGGTGTTGAGGTGAGAGGGGGACTGGGGGTGGGGTGGGTGTGGAGCTGAGGGGGGAGTGGAAGGTAGGTGTGGAGGTGAGAGTGGGAGTGTGGGGTGGGTGTAGAGGTGAGGGGGAGGGTGGGGGGTGGGTGTGGAGGTGAGGGGAGGGTGGGGTGGGTTTGGAGGGAGGTGAGGGGGAGTGGGGGGTGGGTGTGGAAGTGAGGGAGAGTGGGGGGTGGGCTTGGAGGTGAGAGGGGGAGTGGTGGGGGGTGTGGAGGTGAGAGGGGGAGTGGTGGGGGGGGTGGTGTGGAGGTGAGAGGGGGAGTGGTGGGGGGGTGGTGTGGAGGTGAGAGGGAGTGGGGTGGGTGCAGAGGTGAGGGGGAGTGGGAGCTGGGTGTGGAGGTGAGGGAGTCGGGTGGGTGTGGAGGTGAGGGGGTGGGGTGGGTGTGGAGGTGAGGGGGTGGGGTGGGTGTGGAGGTGAGGGGGGACTGGGGGTGGGGTGGGTGCGGAGGTGGGGGGTGGGTGTGGAGGTGAGGAAGGAGTAGGGGGTGGGTGTGGAGGTGAGAGGGGGAGTGGGAGGTGGGTTTGGAGGTGAGAGGGGGAGTAGGGGGTGGGTTTGGAGGTGAGAGGGGGAACGGTGGGTGGGTGTGGAGGTGAGAGGGGGAATGGTGGGTGGGTGTGGAGGTGAGGGGGGAATGGTGGGTGGGGTGGGTGTAGAGGTGAGGGAAGGGTGGGGGGTGGGTTTGGAGGTGAGGGGGAGTGGGGGTGGGGTGGGAGTGGAGGTGAGAGGGGGAGTAGGGGGTGGGTTTGGAGGTGAGAGGGGGAATGGTGGGTGGGTATGGAGGTGAGAGGGGGAATGGTGGGTGGGTGTAGAGGTGAGGGAAGGGTGGGGGGTGGGTTTGGAGGTGAGGGGGAGTGGGGGTGGGGTGGGTGTGGGGGTGGGGTGGGTGTGGAGGTGAGAGGGGGAGTGGGGTGTGGGGTCAGTGTGGAAGTGCTGTTCTGAAGAGGTTCCCTAAAGAGTGCTGAGCCCTCCGATGGGGCCCCCGACTTGGGCTCATGCCAACTTTTCATCTACCAGTGGCTCTTCGTCACCAGGCCAGGGGCATACCTGTGCACAGCCAGGGACTGGCGGGTGCCCCGGGGGGAAGGGGCATGGAAAGTGGAGTATGCTGCCAGGTGATCCCGACTCACCCTCGCTGTCCTCAGGGTACCCACTCAGCAGCCCTGCCCCAAGAACCAATGCTACAGATGGAGTATCCAGCCCCGGCCTGAGCCCAGAGCAGTCCCGTGTGCACCACACAAGAGACGGTGCACGGGCACAGCACAGAGATGACACAAAGGCAGTAGCACGGCTCTGTGTGCAGGCCCCGGGCTGAGCTAGGCCTCTTAGTGATGCGTTTACCTTCACAACAACACTCCACATGCCAGTAACATGACCACTGTCCTCATCTCACAAACAGATGAGCCACAGATGTCTCATCTGTGAGACAGCCTGCTCCTGCAGCTGACACTGGGTGGCACTGAGACAGGGTCACACAGCAAACGCTACAGCCACGCACACCCACACGGCCCACGGCTCCAGACTTCTTCCACACGCCAAGAGCACCTGCTGCGGTCTCTAAAACGCACAGACGGCTGTGGGCTGCATGGCTTTTCTCTGGAATATCTTCTGCTTGTTCTTGGGCATGTGGTTTTCTTATGTTACATTAATTTCCCTGTGGCAAACTTTTCAATGCAAACACATGCGAGGCAGGAAGCGTCTACAGCGCTCACGTTCCTGTGCACGCAGGCCCACATGCACGTCTGTTCATATGCATGTGAGTGTTTGAAGTCATGACTAAGCTGTACCCATTTTTGCAGCCGTACAATAATGAAGCAGGTGAAGTATAAATGAGGTGAAAGATTACTAAGGAACACACTGTCCTTTTGGCTAAAGACAGATGAGGAAGATTCACAGAGCAAGGACAGTGCTGCCCAAACGCAGACCTGAGATCCAAGACTTGGCTCGCAATGACACCAGGCTGGGTGGATTTTCCTTCAGGCAGATCATACAGGAAGAGCTTGCAGTCACAAACGACCGCATATGCGCGCTGCCATCCCTTCTTCACCCCCGTGGGCTTTGGGACCTATGAATAAAAACAAACAGTGGCCATGTTCCACCAGGCCAGGCAGGCCGCCAGGCCCCATTACACTCGTTCACAATCTCCTTCCAGCTGCCAGGCTGGCGGCAGAGCTGTTCGGACAGAGGGGTGTTTGCCCAAGAAGGCTCAAGGCGTTGCTGGGGAGGGGTCCATGTGTGACAGCAGATGGTGCCAGGGAAAGCTGGCAGCTCAGCCAACGCTGTGTCCACCCCATGCAGGGTGCTGTGGTACACGCAGCCCTACAGTCTCGTAGAGGTGGGCCTGGCACAGTGGCTTTCAGACTGAGCTTCTGCCCACTGGCTGGACACTCAGCCCAAGATGGACTCTGAGTGAGCGTCTGCGTGGAGGCCTCAGGATGTCCAGGCCATTCAGAACAGCGGCTGCGCCGACCTGATGGCCTCAGTGCCCAGGAGGGGAAGCCTCCTAGGACTGGCACCAGGGCCACCTGCCACAGCAAGGGGCTGCTTTCGAGAGTGGCTGGGCATGGCTATTGGTCACTGCACCTCACAGGCACCGAGGGCTGAGGGGCGGAGATGAAGCCGCCTACCTTGACATGGCCTTTGTAGGCTGTTCCGATGCCTCGCTGCACATCCACGCCCAGAGGCCTCTTGGACTGCTCGGGAGGTATTGGGCACACCTGGGGGGCACTGTCTTTGCAGGACACATGGCAAGCAAAGGAACACACTGGAAGAGAGCAAGAACACTGCCTTCAAAGCTTACTGCCTACAGAGAAGTCACTGCAGAACCTATGCCCTGAGGAGGCAATTTAATAATTACCAGGTCTCGTCTGGAATCCCAGCACTTTCGGAGGCCGAGGTGGGGAGACCACTTGAGGTCAGGAGTTTGAGACCAGCCTGGCCAACATGGTGAAATCCCGCCTTTATTAAAAATACAAAAATTAGCCAGGCGTGGTGAAGCGCACCTGTAATCCCAGCTACTCGAGAGGCTGAGGGAGGAGAATCGCTTGAGCCCGGGAGGCAGAGGTTGCAGTGAGCTGAGATCACACCATTACATTCCAGCCTGGGCCACAGAGCGAGACTCCATCTCAAAAAAACAAAACAAACAAACAAAAAATAATGACCAAGTCTCACATCAAGTCCAGACATCCAAGAAGGTAAAAACAGTTGCAGGGCAGAATCCACACAAAAGCTCAGGGTTTCTGGCACTGAATGCGTCTTCAGCATGAGCACAGGGAAAGGGCCCATGGCAAAAGCCTGCTTCCATGCTATCCCTGCCAGCCCGGGCCGCCTCCCACACGGGTGAGTTTCTACATGGCAATTCAGGCCAATGGTCATGGGGACGCGGGGCCTTGGCAGCCAATCAAAACATGCATGAGTTGAAATAACAAAAAACAATGCTTCTGCTGTAATGTAGAATGAAGGGCAACTCTGCCCACAGACCCATGGTCAGGAAGGCGTGAGTGCTCAGAGCCAGTGCAGGTCTGGGCTGCTGGACCCTCCCACAGCACTGGGTGGCTTGGGGTGGTTGCTCATCTGTGAAAAGGGGCAATCACTGAGGGGGTAAGAGCATGTCAAATCCCAGCACAGGGCAAGAGCACAAGATACAGCCTTAAAAATACGATGGGCTGGGTGCAGTGGCTCACACCTGTAATCCCAGCACTTTGGGAGGCCGAGGCAGGTGGATCACTTGAGGTCAGGAGTTTGAGCCAGCCTGGCCAACATGGCGAAACCCCATCTCTACTAAGAACACAAAAATCAGCCGGGCATGGTGGCGTGGGCCTGTCCCTAGCTACTTGGGCGGATGAGGCAGGAAGTCACTTGAATCTGAGAGGCAGCGGTTGCAGTAAGCTGAAATTGAGCCACTGCACTCCAGCCTGGGCAACAGAGTCAAACTCTGTCTCCAAAAAGAAAAAGAAAAAAAATACGAATGATGACCAGAAGCAGAGACAAATAATTTTGGTTATCTCTAGATAATTTGATAGTGGAAGGTTTTACACAATTATTTTTCCTCTCTGATTTTCTAGAACAGCTGCAGATGATACACTTTGTAATAATTTCAATAGATGATCTGGGTCACCACAGAGGTGCACAGCACACTGGAGCCCCCAGCACAGCAGGGATCCACGGTTCCACAGACCTTTACTGAGGATTTGTAAAAATAAACCTGCCAGGCTGGGTGTGGTGGCTCACGCCTGTAATCCCAGCACTTTGGGAGGCTAAGGCGAGAGATCACTTGAGTCCCAGAGTTCGAGACCAGTCTGGGAAACAAAGTGAGACCCCCCACTCTCTATAAAAACATTTAAAAATAGCCAGGCATGGTGGTGGTGTGTCTATGGTCCCAACTACTTGAGAGGCTGAGACAAGGGAATCGCTTGAGCTGACCTGTGATTGCACCACTGCACTGAAGTCTGAGTGACAGAGTGAGACCCTATCCCCCCACCGCCCCCCAAAAAAACCCTGTCCTCAAATCATGCCAATGACACTTCACTTTAGTTTGGCTTGCTTGCATAAGGGCTGCCCTGGAGCCGGCTGGTGCCCTGAGCTGCAGGGGTGTGGGGCTGTGCACGCTGACCCTGGGAGCTGCAACGACACTCACCCTCGCAGGCGTAGCCCTGCCGGATCAGCCCAACCATCAGGGAGGTGCAGTGGCTGCACTGAGTAGGGCTGGAGAAGGACTTGATGCTGAACTGGTGAGCTTTTGGCTGGAAGGAGAAAATCAAGAACACTGAGGTGAACCATGGACTCTTGAGAAGAGTCAGATCCATCTGCCTGTGATCCAGTTTCTACACAGCTTGGGCATTATCCTGAAAAGGTGGAAATGTGCAAGTTCTGGTCTTGGTCTATGTGTTCCCTAACAAGGCTCATCAAATAGTGGTGAAAACCACACCTACGAGCTTGAGCCAGAGATAGGCCGACAAATACTTCCTTCAGTGGGAGAGCACTGCTACCAAAAAGCGAGGTCAGCTGGGCCAGAGTGCCGAGGTGGCATGGCCAATGCTCTTTCTGGCTCACGCTCCTGGCCTCCTGGAGACCAGCACCAACTGGCTCTTGGGGGCCGACCTGGGGCCACATTTGGGTTGGGCTGCACACAGGCCTTGCATGTGTCCAAGAGACACTCAAGAATCACCTACAGGAGGACAGTTCATAATAGCAAACGCCTGGAAAGGCTCATGGTCCCTCATCAGGAGTGGACACATTGTGAACCCAGCAGCAACTGCAGCAGCCCCAAGGCTGAACGGAGGGTTGTGGTGCAGGCCATGCGGGACTGCCAGTTTACAAAGCTCAGGCGCAGCAGAGACCAATATGATCCTCAGCATGAGACAGATGTGGGTGAGACCACTTGCAAGAAGTAGGGGAGTGGCCGACACACACTCCAGAGAGCTGCGGGGGAAGAGGCTGGCTGAGGTGGGCAGGGAGGCCGTGGGGCGGTGGCTGGGCCATCAGGACTAGGAGTGACACACCAGCACTCTGCAGAGTTGCTGCTATCAAATATGGTAACCAAATAAATGACCTCGCAACTTGGTCCCTGACGCTGCAAGTCTTAGGCCAAAAGCCAAACCCTTAATTAGTCTCATACACGTTTGGCTTCTTACGTCCAGCTGGCATAGCTGCCTGTGGCGGGAAGCACAGGCAGAGGCCGTGTCTATATTAACAACAAAAACCACCTTAGGCTACAGGGCTATGTACTCGCAATGCTTGGAACTCGGGGGCCTGTCACCCTGGAGACTTTCTGATCTGCGTTGATGTTTATACGAAAGAAAAGGGGATGTTACAGAAGAAGCCGAGGCCAGGACAGGGTAGCAGGGGCCCAGTGGGGCCGCTGTGCCGGCTCTCCAGGATGCGCTTGTGAAAAGGATGAGGCTCAGAAGTGCACACGCACTGCAGTGCCGTTTATGCCGGGAGTCGTTCTCACCCACCAGCCACATGGTTCTGTAAGGTTCTCTAAGTGCAGGCAGACAAATGAAAATCAACGTGGAGAAGTAAGCTGCCTACCCGTGGAGAGAGGAACGTGGCTTGGGGAATGAGAGAAGGAGAGTGGGGAGACTGAATGCTGAACATTTCCAACTAAAATATATTTGTGTAGCACTCGTATCATTCAGAAAATACAGGATCCTGACAGCTTCCTGAATTACACGCCATTCTCAACAACTTTCCTACACAACATGAGGGTCGCTACTGTGTGTATGCAAAAATGACTAAGTCTGTTTTATTTATACAAAAGTTATTTTCTAAGTAACTGAGAATAACTAAATAACTAAGAAGGCGCCCCGGGTGAAAGCAAGGCCCCTACCTTCGGTCCAGCCAGAGCCAGGGCCTGCGTGGCGGGCAACGGCACAGCGGATGGCCTCTGCGGGGGCCGAGCCATGTCCTGGGAGACAAGCAGGACAGGTGAGTGTCGGCCCAGCTCAGCACGGCTGAGACACCTGGCCCCACGGGGTGCACTTCTCTCAAGAATGTGTTAACAGTGAACAGTTCTGCATTTTTAATTTGCTACAATGTTGCGACATCTGCTGAAGCCTCCCTCATCTAGGGGAGGGACTGACAGTTAATTCTCAAAATGAAAGGTGGGCTTGAGCACCTGGGCAGAGGCCCTCGCTGCAAGCTGTTATGCAGGGGCCAGGTGAGTGGCGTCTGGTCACCTGGACATGAGGGCAGACCCCAGGTGGGAGCATCACCAGGGCAATGCTGTCTCACCTCCTGTTGCTCTGATGCAGCCACAGACATCGATGGGGATGCTTCTGGCTTCGGAGCTTGTGTTTCTTGCTCACTAGCTGAGTTGGTCTGTGAGAACCAAGAAAGAAAGAGTGGGGTGAAAGGACATATTCTACATGATCCAGACTCTACTTACAAGTTCTTTACTAATAAAAGCACATTCTGTCTGGCCCAGAGGTCCCAGCGGTTCTTACTCCTGGATCCTATCACCCCTTGGGTCGCCTCACAGACCCCTGCTCCACTCCCAGCTGGCCGGCCTGCCCTGAGGACCCCGGCACTTGGCTTCCTCAGCTGAGGGGTGACTGCTTGGCAGGTGGAGACTGACAAGTCACAGTCACCCCGCTGAGGTGAGAATTTGCCCGGAGACACCTCTAATGCACAGCCCTGAGCGTACCCGCCCCCTCCTGCAGCCTCCTCGCCCTGGCCACTGAAAGGGCAAGACCTGGAAATGCCGATCCTTCCTGACCTTTATTCATAAGTAATGTTATCTAAGCCTAGCAGCCTTAAGACCAATTAGCCAGGCTGGGCACGGTGGCTCACGCCTGTAATCCCGGCACTTTGGGAGGCTGAGGCGGGCGGACCACCTGAAGTCAGGATTTTGAGACCAGCCTGGCCGACACGGGGTTTAGTAGACACCCCGTCTCTACTAAAAATACAAAAATTAGCCGGGTGTGCTAGCACACACCCATAATCCCAGCTACTCTGGAGGCTGAGGCACGAGAATCGCTTGAACCCAGGAGAAAGTTGCAGTGAGCCGAGATCAAGTCGTTGCACTCCAGCCTGGGCAACAAATCAAGACTGTCTCAAAAGAAAAAGAGAAAGAAAAAAAAGATCAATTAGCCAAATGCTTCTTAACCTCATTTCAAGGATCAAGAAGAAATTCAAACATCAACAGAGGTCGGTGGGCCCATGAGTAGATGTAAGAATTTCCTTGAAAATTTTACGACACAGGGAAGCAATGTTTTGTTTTGTTTCAACAAATTAAGAGTTCTAATTTCACAGTGATTTATTTGAAGCTAAAGCTATACTCTGAAACCACTTAAGAACAATTCTATTTCAACAAGTATTCCTGAAACTAATAGTTTATCATCAAAGGCCATTGCTGTTTACACAGATGCACATGTAGGTATGCTGAGTAGTAAGTGTTAGCACCAGCAAACAGTGTAATAGGACACAGACATGGCTGGGTAGGCGCCTAAAGCAGTTGACAGCTGTATTTTGTGTTCCACATCAGAATCCCAATGAACCAAATCAGATAAACACTTTCCAACAGTTGCAATTAATTAGGCCGCTGAGGAAGGAGCCAAATTCAGATGGGACGGCAGCACACATACATAAAACACACACACAACTGTGTACTGCAAATTCACAAGGGAAAGGCTAGCTCAACTGGCTAATTATCAAAGCTCAAGAATGTAAGCAAATCTGCCCCATAAACAAGGTATGTTAAGTGAGTTATGGTTCCATCTTTAGATAAATGAGGAGAAAAAGAATATTAATTTTAGGCATGTAAAAGCCCCACTCGTTTCATTTAGTTGGTTAATTAACCAAAGGGATGCAGATTCAGGGACAGGAGCACTGAGGAGAATGTGCACTAACAGGAGTGAAAGCCGCAGGAAGCCAGCGCTGGCAGCCACTTACTTCTTCCCAAAAGGCTAGCAGGGAAGATGCAGACGAGGAGGAGAGAGAGTCCTTGGAGGTAACAGACAGGAGGAACAAACATCATTTCCCACCCAGTCAACACTGGCATGAAGATATATTGACTTAATCTTGGTGACAAAATGTTTCCAGTAAAAACCAACATGTTTCATGCAGGCAGCGTGGGATAAGAAGTTTCTCAAAACAATTTTCAAAAGAGTCTGGAAGCTCTAACAGACTCAGCCCCTGATGGAGGGTTTTTTCTATTCAACAATAAATGCCTTCCCATTTAAATCACAGAGGGATTAGCGGCCGGGCATGGTGGCTCATGCCTATAATCCCAGCACTTTGGGAGGCCAAGGTGGGCAGATCACCTGAGGTTAGGAGTTTGAGACCGGTCTGGGCAATATAGCAAGAATCTATCTCTACAAAAATTTAAAAATTAGCTGGGCGCGGTGGCAAGCACCTGTAGTGTCAGCTACTCGGGAGGCTGAGGCAGGAGAATCGCTTGAGTCCAGGAGTTTGAGGTTGCAGTGAGCTATGATGGCGGCACTGCACTCCAGCCTGGGCAGCAGAAGGAAGCCCTGACTCTAAAAAATGGTTAAGATGGTAAGTTTTATGTTGTGTGTGCTTATATCACAATTTATAAATCAACTATGGGCAAGGCATGGTGGCTCACGCCTGTAATCCCAACACTTTGGGAGGCTGAGATGGGTGGATCACTTGAGGTCAGGAGTTCAAGACCATCCCAGGCGACATGGCGAAACTCCACCTCTACTAAAAATACCAAAAAAAAAAAAAAATTAGCCGGGCATAGTGGCGCGTGCCTGTAGTCCCAGCTACTTGGGAGGTTGAGGCATGAGAATTGCTTGAACCTGGGAGGTGGAGATCGTGGTGAGCCGAAACTGCACCACTGCACTCCAGCCTGGGCGACATAGTAAGACTGTCTCAAAAAAAAAAAAAAAAAAAAAGGGAGGGATGAGGGATTAGCAAAGGCAGGCATGCCGGCTGTAGAGAATGAGGCATGAAGATGTCGCCTCTGTCTCCATCTCTGCTGCCCACTCTCCACAGCTATGACTCACACACTCATGGACAGTACTGGCTGTAAACTCACTTGCTATTGGGCCCTCTACTCTGTTAATGTTACAGAAAGCTACCGCTTTCCTGGCTGCCATTCAGTGATCAAGCACCATCTCTGGTTCTCTGGAATCCACTCATTCCTCCCCACAGCGGTGCCCGGCCCCACAGCAACGGGAGAGGCAATGACTCGTGCAGAAACAGGCTTATCAAAGACCCGGTGGGCACTTACCAGTTAAATAGATTTGCTTCTTTAAAACTGAGGATTTCGGGGAAAAGACAAGCATTGCCAGTTTGATAAAACAAACAAACATTTTGACAGGTGAAGGCGAACAGGTGTGTGTCCAGAGTGGCTGTGAGCAATGCAAGCCTGCTGGGGTGTTGTAATGACAGACACAGGCCAGGATGCTAACAGCCCACCCCAGGGGAGGCTGCTATGGGCAGATGCCCACATGGGCACCTGCTGACTGCCTCCTACTCACACAGGCAACAACCCTAGCCAACCCCACCTCAACCCAATGATCAGACTTGGCATCACCCACTCTGGGCAGGCCGGCCTCTATGCGTGGAAAGGGCACAGCTCCTCCTGCGGAGAGTTTGTGCCAAAGGTTCAACCCACAACTGATAAAGATGAAACATCAGACAAACCCAAAGTGGACATTCTGCAGGATAACTGGCCTGGGTAACACCAAAATATCATTGTCATAAAAGAGGGGACAGATGGGGAACTGTTCCAGATTAAAGGAAACAAAAGACTAAATGCGATTCGTGACCTCCAGGTGGATCCAGAACTAGGAGGAAAAGCCAGCAGGAAAGGACATTCCTGGGACGACAAGGGACACACGGATATGGGCTGTCCCATGGCATCAGCGCAGAATGCCTGATGACAGTGACACTGGTTATGTGAGAGAATGCCCCGATCGTAGGAAATAACTGCTGAAGTATGTTGGGGTCGTTGATACCTTCAAGTAGCTTTCAAATACTTCAGAGGAAAAAAGTCTCTATGTTGAGAGAGAGAAAGCAGATGTAGCAAAACTCCAGGTGAGGGACATGTACACATGCACCTTATTCTTCCCACTCGCCTGCAGGGCTGGAGTCTTCTAAATCAAAAGCTGGAACCACCTCCCCACCCCTGCACCCCATCAGGAGTTCCATTAGTGAGCTCCGCTCGCCCTGCTCCAACGTGCTTCGTGTGCAGCTATCGAGGGTGCATCCCTACAGGTTTCGAAGAGGAGGAAAGGCTGTCCTGTCTCCGTGGAATGCCACCAAGAACCTGAGGCCCATGGAGGGAGGCAGTGGGGTCTGCTCCTCACTCGACAGCTAATTCCCAAGTAGATGACCAGCGGCTCTGGTTGCCTGAGGGGGTTGGCTTCCTCGTGAGGGTCTCGGTGAGGCACCTGGTGCCAGACTGTTCCCATCAACCACCTTTCCCATCGATCTCCAATGCCGAACTCTATAGCTACACAGATGGTTAACACAACTAAAGTATTTTAATTCGCTCTAGTGTCGGATTTTTTTTTTTTTTTTTAAGAGATAGGGTCTTGCTATATTGCCCAGGCTGGTCTTGAACTCCTGGGCTCAAGTGATCCTCCCACTTCAGCCTCCCAAAGTGTTGGGATTACAGGCGTGAGCCACTGCACCCATCCCAGTGTGAGAATTTGTATTAAAGTATTTACTTCAAATAATCACTACAGGCCAGGCGTGGTGGCTCACACCTATAATCCCAGCACTTTGGGAGGCCGAGGCGGGCAGATCACCTGAGGTCAGGAGTTCGAGACCAGCCTCGCCAATATGGTGAAACCCTGTCTCTACTAAAAATACAAAAATTGGCAGGGCGTGGTGGCGGGTGCCTGTAGTCCCAGCTACTTAGGAGGCTGAGGCAGGAGAATTACTTGAACCCGGGAGGCGGAAGTTGCAGTGAGCCAAGATCATGCCACTGCACTCCAGCCTGGGTGACAGTGCAAGACTCTGTCTCAAAAAAAAAAAACTCTCTACACAGCTGAGGCCAGTGTAGATTTCTCCCTGAAGAGGCTGAGCACTTTCTTCATCTCAATTCTACTTAATTTGAGTTGAGAAAGCTTCTCTGGGAGCACCGCAAATACCCTAAATGTCTGTCACCGGTTGCACTTAATGTGGGTTGATTACACGTGGGTCAATTACACAGTTAGCACAACTCTGAGATAAACACTGAATGGATATTTATTGCTGTGTTTGTGGCCCCATGAGTGGTAAAATCATATATGACACTATTTCTAACTTGTCATAAACTCATCTTTCACTTAAGAAAAAAAAAAACAATGACTTACTCTAAATGTCAGGTCATGTGCAAGAGGAGCAGTGTTGAAATACTCAAAAATGGAATCCTGAAAATCTGGAAGTTTGAGCCCTGTAAAAAGAAAAAAGAATAGTCAAGGTAAAAAAACTAAAGTCTACATATTATTTTCAGACAGAAAGACTCAATGTCTTCAAGATGTCAATTCTCCTTGAGTAACTGATACATCTGACATGATCGCAATAAAAAAAAAAAAAAACACCAGGCTTTCCCCCCAGAGAGTAACAAGAATCAAAAAGTTCACTTGAAAAAGTAACCAAGGGACCGGGTGCGGTGGCTCATGCCTGTAATCCCAACACTTTGGGAGGCCGAGGTGGGCAGATCATCTGAGGTCAGGAGTTAAAGACCAGCCTGGCCAACATGGTGAAATCCCATCTCTGCTAAAAATACAAAAATTAGCTGTGCATGGTGGCATGTGCCTGAAATCCCAGCTACTCGGGAGGCTGAGGCAGGAGAATCTCTTGAGTCCAGGAGGTAGAGGTTGTGGTAAGCCAAGATCACGCCACTGTACTCCAGCCTGGGAGACAGAGCGAGACTGTCTCAAAACAAAAACAAAAACAAAAACAAAAAAAACCCCCTCAAAACCACAGGGCGGCTGGGCTGGGGGTAGGTGGAGGAGGAGTAGATCTACCAGGTATTAAAACAGATTCACTAAGGCCTCTACAATAAGAATCATGGCCGGGCGCAGTGGTTCACACCTGTCATCCCAGCACTTTGGGAGGCCAAGTTCAGAGGACTGCTTGAGGCCATGAGTTTGAGACCAGCCTGGGCAACACAGAGAGACCCCATCTCCACAAAAAATAAATAAATAAAATTAGCTGTGCATGGTGGCATGTGCCTGTGGTCCCAGCTACTTGGGAGACTGAGATAGGAGGATCACTTGAGCTGGAGAGATTGAGGCTGCACGTGCCACTGCATTCCTGCCTGGGTGACAGAGTGAGATCCTGTCACACACAAAAAAACACATATCAAAAAACAAGAATCAAGTGGTTCTTGCCCATGAACAATGGCACAGGGGAGAAAATCCAGACCCAAGTGCCCATGGTGATCCTGTACATGACAACAGTCGTACATAAAATCATCAGGAAAAATAGCTTAATAACTGGTATTGGACAACTAGCTAGCCATTAGCAAAAGATAAAACTGGATATACTCCTCAAACCGTATGTCAGAGCAAATTTCAAATGGATCAGTATTCTAATTTAAAAAATGAGGCTGGGCACGGTGGCTCACGCCTGTAATCCTAGCACTTTGGGAGGCACGGCAGTCAGATTGCTTGAGTCCAGGAGTTCAAGACCAGCCTGGGAAATATGGCGAAACCCCATCTCTAAAAATAAATAAATAAATAAATAAATAAATAGATAGCCAGGTGTGGTGGCACATGCCTGTAGTCCCAGCTACTCAGGGGGCTGAGGTGGGAGGATCACTTGAGCCCAGAAAGTTGAGGCTGCAGTGAGCCCTGATCGTGCTACTGCACTCCAGCCTGGGCAACAGAGTGAGACCCTGAATCAATCAAGGAATCAATCAATCATGAAGCCACACAAGTATGAGAAGAATGGGGGAATCCCTCCAACAACTGGGAGTTAGGTGTATTTTCCCATTTATGACTCAAGGAAAAAGACTGAAAACTTGACACACAAAAAATTTTGAAAACCACCTTTTTTTTTTTTTCTTGACAGACGGAATCTGGCTCTGTCACCCAGGCTGGAGTGCAGTGGCGAGATCTCAGCTCACTGCAACCTCTGCCTCCCAGGTTCAAGCGATTCTCCTGCCTCAGCCTCCTGAGTAGCTGGGACTATAGGCATGCGCCACCATGCCCAGCTAATTTTTGTATTTTTAGTAGAGATGGCAAAACACCACCCCCCCTTTTTTTTTTAAGACAGCGTTTTGGTCTTGTTGCCCAGGCTGGAGTGCAATGGTGCAATCTCGGCTCACTGCAACCTCTGCCTCCCGGGTTCGGGTTCAAGTTCAAACAATTCTCCTGCCTCAGCCTCCTGAGTAGCTGGGATTACAGGCATGCGCCACCACGCCCGGCTAATTTTGTATTTTTACAAGAGATGGGGTTTCTCCATGTTGGTCAGGCTGGTCTCGAACTCCAGACCTCGGGTGATCCGCCCGCCTCAGCCTCCCAAAGTGTTGGGATTACAGGCGTGAGCCACCGCACCGGCTGCAAAACCACTTTTATTTGGCAAAAAAAAATAAATGAATAAGCAAAGACAAAGAGAAACTAGGAAAAATACTTGCAACTTACATCACAAACAAAAGACACTAATCCCCAAAATGCAAAAGGCTTTTAGAAATCCGCAAGACTAACAACCTGAATTTTTAAAAGCGGGCAAACAATAAAAACATACAATGCACAAAATACAAAAGTCCCTCAAACATATAAAAAGATGCTCAATCTTACTTATGAGACATACGCAAGTTAAACCTCTACGGAGATGCTATTTCTCACCTATTCAGAGCGGCAAAAATCCAAAAGTCTGAAATCCTACTTTGTGGGTAGGCTGTGGGGCAGAAAACCCTCATGCAGAGTGGGACGAACGTCACTGCACAGCCTCTGGAGGCCTGTCTGTCAGCACGCAGCAAGAGTGTACACGCCTGTTTGCCCTTTGCCCTGGCAATCCCACTTCTAGAACTCTATCCCGAAATACACCGACAAAAATAGGAAATGTTCTATCCATACAGCCACTCCTGGCAGCACTTTCTATGACAGCAAATGCCAGGGAATAACCCATCCCAGTGGCTGGCCAGCCCACGGCAGTGCACAGTGCAGCTGCAGAGGGGGCCGGGGTGGCCCCTCCAGCACAAAATGATGCCTTTTGTGTAATCAGGGGATACAAATGTGTGCCTAGATTTGTGTGGATTTGCCATATGTTTTCAAGATGGAAGGATAGGCTGGGCACGGTGGCTCACACCTGTAATTCCAGCATTTTGGGAGGCTGAGGTGGGTGGATTGCCTGAGGTCAGGAGTTGCAGACCAGCCTGGCCAACGTGGCAAAACCCCATCTCTACTAAAAATACAAAAATTAGCCAGGGATGGTGGTGGTGTGCACCTGCAATCCCAGCTACTTGGGAGGCTGAGGCGGGAGAATCCTTGAACCCAGGATGCAGAGGTTGCAGCGAGCCGAGATCGTACCATTGCACTCCAGCGTGGGTGACACAGCGAGACTCTGTCTCAAAAAAAAAGGAAGGATAAACCAAAAACAATGGCTACCTTTGGGGAAAATATATTTGAAGATGTTTGAAAATGCTGATTTTGGAAAATACTGAATTTGGAATTCTGTAGGTGCTTCTAAAGTAACTATTAAGTTGAAAAGAAAATAAAACCATTCATTTGAAAAATACTTATATTCAAATAATGCAGAATCACATGACGTTAATTTACCAGTATCTGCTCTGAATTTTTCTTCCATCTTTTTCTTCAAAATTTCCATTTCTTCTAATAATTCTCTGTTTTTGGCTTCGGAATCCTTTAGTTTGCTAAAATAAAAAATAAATGGCTTTAAGTGCACTGAGAAGAGGTTGTCTGTGAGCTGGTATGGGGCAGGTCAGGATGAGAGAGCCGGGGTTTCTCCCCAGCACCCAGGACTGTCCAGAACATGGTAGCTCATGCTGGGCCTTTCTACTGCAAACACTATGAACTGTACGAATATTTCAAATATAAACATTCAAACAGGAATTTAAAAAGTCATGGCTTAGGAAGGCGTGTCTCATGAAGGCCTAATGGAGCTCTGACCTTCCTAATCTCGTTCCCAGGTGAGTCCTCTGTTCTCCAGGGACACAAGGCCCAGGCCGCTCAGCCTTCAGCCCCGTCAATATCTTTCCCATAACTGGCAAGATGGTGGCTGCACCAAGAAGCACCAGCACCACCCACACGGGCAGCCTTGCAATTCCAGCAACTTCGTGGAGGGGACAGAGAAAGTCAGGCTGCCACGGGGAACACTTGGCCGGGAGGGATGCAGTTTGTGGGGGCCGTTCCACTTATCAGTGGGGTGACAGTGGGCAAATCACCTGCGGAGTGTGTGTAAGTGGGAGTAACAAGACTGACTACCCTGTTGGGCTGTGGGAGGGTCATAGGATTTAACAACAGAACAGTCTTACAGCAGTTCCCAGTATAAAGAAAGTCAATTTAACTGAAACCTATTACCATTAATTTTTTAGCCCCAAACTGACAGGATTTGGGACTTGGTAATTCTCTTAAGAGACACTGTCCCTTCCAGGTCCTCCCCTGCCTCATGGCACAGCAGAGCTGGCCTGGTTTTTATGAAACTGACGTTCATTATCGTATCCTCGTAAAACCGGATCTGCAAAGAGGAGACTCTCAGCAAATACTGACTGAATTCACTGCTGTGTGAAAATGGCATTCTCGTTACTGCTTGGAGTTAGGGAAAAATTTCAAGTGAGAATGCCATCTTCAACCTCTGTTTTAAAATATTCACGTTAGCTTGAAAGGAACAATCTTGAGTTAGTGAATGGAGTGGCACGGAGGTGATTAAGCAGTGAGAGGGGCTCCCGTCAGACAGTGGTGTGAGTCTCGCTACCCAGTGTGGGGGCACAAGCACCCGCTGCTGTCAAAACATGGCTTGCACCGCACCACACACCCCCGCGGCAGACAAGGCCCTGCACCCTCGTGGCCACCTCCTCAGTG
This sequence comes from Pongo pygmaeus, assembly GCF_028885625.2. NCBI lineage: Eukaryota > Metazoa > Chordata > Mammalia > Primates > Hominidae > Pongo > Pongo pygmaeus. Next base: position 102,050,270 of record NC_072388.2, read on the forward strand.
CCAGAATGGCCTGCTATTCAGGGCTCCTGCAGGTGAACCCGACTTGCTGCCTCCTAAGGCTCCAGCAAACACCATGGCCCCGATTTTCCAGGCGAGGAGCATCAGAGCCCGTGAGGCTCAGGGCTGGCTCAAGGCCACACAGCCACTGCTCCTACTTGGAGTCAGACCCTAGCACCAAGTACCTTTCCAAGGTGAGGTTGGAGTCCTTGACCTTCCTCAGCTCCTCCTGGACAAGCTGCTTGGCCCGGATCTCTGCCTCCAGGGCCGACTGCAGCTCTAGCCGCGCGGACATGTCCAGCTTCTGGCTGCGGCGCACCTTCCACAGTGGATCCTTGACACATGGTTATGGCGTTAAAAATGCATTTTCAGTTATCTACTTGTTAAACTAATGTTAACAAATAAGTTATCTTTGTCTAACCTTAAGCCATTATGGTCTCATTTAGATATTAACTCTAAATTATGGAGGTGCCTCAGGAGTTTCAGTTTTGATATTTTATGACTTTTACTCTTCCTCAGAAATCTTCTAAAAAATAACTAAATAAAAATAATTTACTTTATCTTTTAGAAGAATAAAAGTGATTCTGTGGTGCAATTTCTTTTTTTTTTTTTTGAGATGTAGTTTCGCTCTTGTTGCCTAGGCTGGAGTGCAATGGCGTGATCTCGGCTTATCGCAACCTCTGCCTCCTGGGTTCAAGCGATTTTCCTGTCTCAGCCTCCCCAGTAGCTGGGATTACAGGTGCCACACCATCATGCCTGCCTAATTTTTGTATTTTTAGTAGAGACAGGATTTCACCATGTTGGCCAGGCTAGTCTAGACCTCCTCATCTCGTGATCCACCCACCTTGGCCTCCCAAAGTGCTGGGATTACAGGCATGAGCCGCTGCGCCTGGCCTCTGTAATGCAATTTCTATATGGGTCCACTGGACCCTGGACCCCTTTACAAACCTAAGGTACATTATAGGGTTCGGTTATCCTTTTCTCATAACTTGAAACATTTTGCTATTTCACCATCCTGGGAATTATGTCATTACTCATTCCTACCTGTGATTAAAAAAAAAAAAAAAAAGACTAAAATAATAAGGGAAGAATGACGGAGTGACCTAGGATGAAGCAACAGTGGAATAAACCAGTTCACTAACATCATCCTCCTGTTTTCTTACTGAGTTGCCCAATATATGACATCAACTTTTGAGAGGTATGAAAGAAGTCCAGAGATGCCATCTTGCTGTTTTTTTTTTTTAAACAAAACAAAAACCTTTCATTGAACACAATTGAGAATTCTTCATTTTCCATCTATAACAGTAAAGAGAAGAAAATGGACAGAGGAAGGTCAGGTGTGGTGGCTCATGCCTGTAATCCCAGCACTTTGGGAGGCTGAAGCCGGCAGATCACCTGAGGTCAGGAGTTTGAGACCAGCCTGGCCAACATGGTGAAACCCCATCTCCACCAAAATACAAAAATGAGCCAGGTGTAGCGGCACACGCCTGTAATCCCAGCTACTCGGGAGGCTGAGGCAGGAGAATCACTTGAACCCGGGAGGCGGAGGTTGCAGTAAGCCAAGATCACGCCACTGCACTCCAGCCTGGGCGACAGAGTGAGACTCTGTCGCAGGGGAAAAAAATAAAATACACAGATCACTAAATGAACCAATAAAATTAATAAAACAAAGCTCTCTGAGGGCAGAATCCAGTCTTAATTTGACACCACAGAGCTCAGTGCTCAATAATTATTTGCTAAATGAATGAATGCCATCGAGAGAAGCCATGATGATCTGATAGCTAGCAAATGTTGGCGTTCCTTAAATTGGGGAACTGGTTGTACAGAAATCTCTTGCATCACTGTAATTCCCTAAATAATACTTAAATGTCACATTTATACTTAAAACCATTAACGAATTACTCAGTAATAGAAATGCAGGCATTACACAAAACCTACCAGTGTTCTTGACCCCAGACTAGAACTCCTCAAAGCCTCAAGCTCTTCGGTCATCTTGGAAGCAAGAGCTTGAAGGTAACCCCGGGCATCTTTCTCGTCACTGACCCTGGAGGAGGGAACAGATGTTCTGTCTCACGAAGCATGGCGATCAGCGAGAAGTCAAACAAGAAGGGGATGTTCCCGCCTTCCTCGGGACACAGTGACACAGTGTCACGTCAGCCAGAGTGCCCGCAGTGTACCCGTTGTATACACGGGATCTCATTGATGGAAGCGTCGTTACATGGCACATGACTGCAGTTTAAAAAGACACCAAACTTCCAAGACTCAAGAATGAAAAAATTGTATTACTCCATAAATATATATACCTACTATGCACCCACAAAAATTAAAAATAAAAACTCTTTTTTTAATTACAACTTCACACCTTAGGAGCAGAGGGCCAGGTCCCAGCTCGCTCCGAGTCTCCCTGCTGCTTCTGCAGCCGCTTTGGGAGGGCTCTGCCTCCCGCCTCGGAGAACGCGAGGGGTGTAAACGGCTTGCCCCAAGTCCTTCAGTGGGTTGGTGGGGGCGTGTCTCCACCTCTATTCCAACAGAACCACTGCCCCAGACATGGGAAGTTCTGGGGAACAGCAGCGAGACCTGCACCCCAGCCTGAGAGGCACGGCCTGGCGCGGAGCACAGGATCAGGCAGCAGAGGCGGGGCAGGCCCTGTGGACTGAGCAGGGAGCGGCTTCACAGCTGCTAATGAGGCCACGCACGTACCACTGAATGATTTCCGCAATCTGAGCTTCCCAGTGGGCCACCGACTCCTTCTTGGCTGCCAGGTCCTGCAGCTCATCCTCCAGCTGTCTATTTTGAGCTGTGAGTTTATCCACAAAGGAACAGAGCTGAAATGAAACAATTTCACCACAGAACTTGTTAATCGGGCATCCTTTAAGTATGCTGGCATTAACACTGGAAGTTCTTTTGAAGACTCTGAAAGTTTTCTTTAATCGTCATGAGATTTTTCCAAACTAAGTTCATGATATGGATTTTTTCATTGTATCTAGCTTAAGTCACATTTCAATTCAAATCTCAACCTAAACCGATGCAGCTAGTGACTTCAGGCAAGTGGCAACTTTTCGCTGAATACAAACATCCTATTTAAAAGACCAAACACGTGACTCCATTCAAAAATTAAAACAGTCGCTCTCCCTCTCCCTCTCCCTCTCCCTCTCCCCTTTCTTCGGTCTCCCTCTCCTTCTTTTTTCGGTCTCCCTCTGTTGCCGAAGCTGGACTGTACTGCCGTGATCTCGGCTCGCTGCAATCTCCCTGCCTCGAGCTCCTGTGACTCTCCTGCCTCGGCCTGCTGAGTGCCTGGGATTGCAGGCACGCACTGCCACGCCTGAATGGTTTTTGTATTTTTGGTGGAGACGGGGTTTCGCCGTGTTCACCGGGCTGGTCTCCAGCTCCTGGCCTCGAGTGATCTGCGGGCCTCGGCCTCCCGAGGTGCTGGGATTGCAGACGGAGTCTGGCTCACTCAATGCTCAATGGTGCTCAGGCTGGAGTGCAGTGGCGTGATCTCGGCTCGCTACAACCTCCACCTACCAGCCTCCTGCCTTGGCCTCTTAAAGTGCTAAGATTACAGCCTCTGCCCCGCCGCCACCCCGTCTAGGAAGTGAGGAGCGTCTCTGCCTGGCCGCCCATCGTCTGGGATGTGAGGAGCCCCTCTGCCCGGCCGCCCCATCTGGGAAGTGAGGAGTGCCTCTGCCCCACCGCCATCCCGTATAGGAAGTGAGGAACGTCTCTGCCCGGCCGCCCATCCTCTGGGAGATGAGGAGCGCCTCTGCCCGGCTGCCCCGTCTGGGAGGTGAGGAGCGTCTCTGCCTGGCTGCCCCATCTGGGAGGTGAGGAGTGCCTCTGCCCAGCCGCCACCCCGTATGGGAAGAGAGGAGCGCCTCTGCCTGGCCACCCCGTCCGGGAGGTGAGGAGCGCCTCTGCCCGGCCGCCTCGTCTGGGAAGTGAGGAGGGCCTCTGCCCGGCCGCCCCATCTGGGAGGTGAGGAGCGCCTCTGCCTGGCCGCCCCGTCTGGGAAGTGAGGAGCGCCTCTGCCCGGCCGCCCCATCTGGGAGGTGAGGAGTGCCTCTGCCCGGCTGCCACCCTGTCTGGGAGGAAGTGAGGAGCACCTCTGCCCGGCTGCCCCGTCTGTGAGATGAGGAGCACCTCTGCCCGGCCGTCCCGTCTGGGAGGTGAGGAGCGCCTTTGCCTGGCCGCCACCCCGTCTGGGAGGAAGTGAGGAGCGCCGCTGCCCGGCTGTCCCATCTGGGAAGTGAGGAGCGCCTCTGCCTGGCCGCCCCGTCTGGGAAGTGAGGAGCGCCTCTGCCCGGCCGCCCCGTCTGGGAGGTGAGGAGTGCCTCTGCCCAGCTGCCACCCCGTCTGGGAGGAAGCGAGGAGCACCTCTGCCCGGCTGCCCCGTCTGTGAGATGAGGAGCATCTCTGCCCGGCTGCCCCGTCTGGGAGGTGAGGAGCGCCTCTGCCTGGCCGCCACCCCATCTGGGAGGAGGTGAGGAGCGCCTCTGCCTGGCCGCCACCCCATCTGGGAGGAAGTGAGGAGCGCCTCTGCCCGGCTGCCCCATCTGGGAAGTGAGGAGCACCTCTGCCCGGCCGCCACCCCATATGGGAAGTGAGGAGCGCCTCTGCCCGGCCGCTCCGTCTGGGAAGTGAGGAGCGCCTCTGCCCGGCTGCCCCGTCTGGGAAGTGAGGAGTGCCTCTGCCCGGCTGCCACCCCGTCTGGGAGGAAGTGAGGAGCACCTCTGCCCGGCTGCCCCATCTGGGAGATGAGGAGCACCTCTGCCCGGCTGCCACCCTGTATGGGAAGTGAGGAGCGCCTCTGCCCGGCCGCCCCGTCTGGGAGGTGAGGAGCGCCTCTGCCTGGCCGCCACCCCGTCTGGGAGGAAGTGAGGAGCACCTCTGCCCGGCCGCCCCGTCTGGGAAGTGAGGAGCGCCTCTGCCTGGCCACCCCGTCTGGGAGGTGAGGAGCGCCTCTGCCCGGCCGCCCCGTCTGGGAAGTGAGGAGCGCCTCTGCCTGGCCGCCCCGTCTGGGAGGTGAGGAGCGCCTCTGCCCGGCCGCCACCCTGTCTGGGAGGAAGTGAGGAGCACCTCTGCCCGGCCGCCCCGTCTGGGAAGTGAGGAGCGCCTCTGCCTGGCCACCCTGTCTGGGAGGTGAGGAGCGCCTCTGCCTGGCTGCCACCCCGTCTGGGAGGAAGTGAGGAGCGTCTCTGCCCGGCCGCCCCGTCTGGGAGGTGAGGAGCGCCTCTGCCTGGCCGCCACCCCGTCTGGGAGGAAGTGAGGAGCACCTCTGCCCGGCCGCCCCGTCTGGGAAGTGAGGAGCGCCTCTGCCTGGCCACCCCGTCTGGGAGGTGAGGAGCGCCTCTGCCTGGCCGCCACCCTGTCTGGGAGGAAGTGAGGAGCACCTCTGCCCGGCCGCCCCGTTTGGGAAGTGAGGAGCGCCTCTGCCTGGCCACCCCGTCTGGGAGGTGAGGAGCGCCTCTACCCGGCTGCCCCGTCTGGGAAGTGAGGAGCGCCTCTGCCTGGCCGCCCCGTCTGGGAGGTGAGGAGCGCCTCTGCCTGGCCGCCATCCCGTCTGGGAGGAAGTGAGGAGCGCCTCTGCCTGGCTGCCCCATCTGGGAAGTGAGGAGCGCCTCTGCCCAGCCGCCACACTGTCTGGGAAGTGAGGAGAGCCTCTACCCGGCCGCCCCGTCTGGGAGGTGAGGAGCACCTCTGCCCGGCCGCCACCCCGTATGGGAGGAAGTGAGCAGCGCCTCTGCCCGGCTGCCCAGTCTGGGAAGTGAGGAGAGCCTCTGCCCGGCCGCCCCGTCTGGGAGGTGAGGAGCACCTCTGCCTGGCTGCCACCCGGTCTGGGAGGAAGTGAGGAGCGCCTCTGCCTGGCTGCCCCGTCTGGGAAGTGAGGAGCACCTCTGCCCGGCCGCCACCCCGTATGGGAGGAAGTGAGCAGTGCCTCTGCCCGGCTGCCCAGTCTGGGAAGTGAGGAGCGCCTCTGCCCGGCCGCCCTGTCTGGGAGGTGAGGAGCGCCTCTGCCTGGCTGCCACCCCGTCTGGGAGGAAGTGAGGAGCGTCTCTGCCCGGCTGCCCCGTCTGGGAAGTGAGGAGCGCCTCTGCCCGGCCGTCCCCTCTGGGAAGTGAGGAGCACCTCTGCCCGGCCGCCCTGTCTGGGAGGTGAGGAGCGCCTCTGCCTGGCTGCCACCCCGTCTGGGAGGAAGTGAGGAGCGCCTCTGCCCGGCCGCCCCGTCTGGGAGGTGAGGAGCGTCTCTGCCCGGCCGCCCCATCTGGGAAGTGAGGAGCGCCTCTGCCCAGCGGCCCCGTCTGGGAAGTGAGGAGCGCCTCTGCCCGGCCGCCCTGTCTGGGAGGTGAGGAGCGCCTCTGCCCGGCCGCCCTATCTGGGAGGTGTACCCAACATCTCCGAAGAGACAGCGACCATCGGGAGCGGGCCATGAGGATGATGGCGGTTTTGTTGAAGAGAAGGGGGGAAGTGTGGGGAAAGGAAGGAGAAATCAGATTGTTGCTGTGTCTGTGTAGAAAGAGGTGGGCATAGGAGACTCCATTTTGTTCTGACTAGGAGAGATTCTTCTGCCTTGGGATGCTGTTGATCTATGGCCTTTCCCCCAGCCCCGTGCTCTCTGAAACATATGCTGTGTCAACTCAGGGTTAAATGGATTAAGGGCGGTGCAAGATGTGCTTTGTTAAACAGATGCTTGAAGGCAGCATGCTCTTTAAGAGTCATCACCACTCCCTAATCTCAAGTACCCAGGGGCACAAACACTGCAGAAGGCCGCAGGGACCTCTGCCTAGGAAAACCAGAGACCTTTGTTCATGTGTTTATCTGCTGACCTTCTCTCCACTATTATCCTATGACCCTGCCATATCCCCCTCTCCCAGAAACACCCAAGAATGATCAATAAATACTTCAGAAATAAAAAAAATAAAAAATAAAAAAATAAAACAGTCACGTGTAGTGAAACAGCAAGAACACGGTCTGAGAAACATGTCCTTACGCACGCAGCGTGAATGCACTCACACAAGCCTAGACGGTGCGGCTGCCGCACACCAGGCCCTGTGGTATACAGCCTGTCAATTCCAGGCCCCAAGCCTGCATACCATGTTGCTGTGCGGGACGCTGCCGGCAGCTGTAACACAATGCTAAGTATCTGTGTATCTCAACACAGAAGAGGTAAAGTACAGTATTATGATCGTACGGGACGCCTGTTGTACACACAGTCTATCATTGATGGAAGCATCGTTATATGGCACATTACTGCATTGTAAAAAGACACCAAACTTCAGCCGGGCGCAGTGGCTCACGCCTGTAATCCCAGCACTTTGGGAGGCCAAGGCGGGTGGATCATGAGGTCAGGAGATTGAGACCATCCTGGCTAACACGGTGAAAACCCGTCTCTACTAAAAACACAAAAAATTAGCTGGGCGTGGTGGCGGATGCCTGTAGTCCCAGCCACTTGGGAGGCTGAGGCAGGAGAATGGCATGAACCTGGGAGGCAGAGGTTGCAGTGAGCCGAGATCGCGTCACTGCACTCCAGCCTGGGCAACAGAGTGAGACTCCATCTCAAAAAAAAAAAAAAAAAAAAACACCAAACTTCCAAGACTCAAGAATGATGACATTCTATTCCCCCATAAATATATATACCTACTACGTACCCACACAAATTAAAAATAAATTTTTTTTTTAATTACAACTTCCACACAAAGTGCTAACTCAGGTACTTTGAATTAATTACCTTTTCATTTTCAGCGGTTAGCTTCTTGTTTTCATCAAACAGCATCGCTCTTTCTCGTTCGTATTTATCTTTTATTGTACCCACTGCCTCCTCCATCTCATTATGCCTGCCAAGGTGAGCGAGAAACAGTTTTAAAAGCTCATAACTTCGCTAATATTTGTATCTATGGCGTGTGTATCAGCTTTCATCTTCTGAACAGATGAGCTCATGAAAACCTACCGTTCTCGCTTTGACTTTTCTAACTTATCTTTTAACATCAAGATTTCTTTCTGCAGGGCCAGCTGGTGGCTTTCTGAATCATGCACCTCCTTCTTCACATTTTTCACTTCTAGCACATGGGAGGCCTCACGTCTGACCAACTCCTCTTCATAAAATAAGACTTTCTTCTCCAGCTCGGATTTGATTTTGGAAATCTCTTGCTGGTGCTCTAAGGTGGCACCCGCTCCCCGGCCTCCTTGCTTCACCTGAAGACAATGGTTAACATAAACTGACGAACCTCTGTGTCCTCAAGGGTCACACTGTCCTTTCAACCCCTTTCATCCCAAGCAAGTGCAGACACCTTCCCAAGGACTGTGTGTGCCTGGACTACACCAGATGACGTAGTTGACCTGGCTAACGTGATCCAGGTTCTAGGGGGTCACAGCAGGAGACAGCCTTGCAGGGGGATGTGCCAAGGTCGGCCTGGGACCCCCGAAGCTCTGCCCCACACCCTGTTCATTCATGCTTGCAGCATTCTTCTGAGGGCTGACTCTGTGCTGGGCCCCCTCCTTGTGACTGGGGTGACACTGAGGTCTCTGCTCTCTTGGGGCTGGCGGGAACTGACAGCAAATCAGTAAAGGGGTGGAGGGGCTGTGCACCCCAGCCGGGTTGTAGGGAGTGGAAGGCGTGCCAGGATGGCTGGGGCGGCTTCTGTAAGGTGCTGGCCTATTAAGGGAGGTGTCAGGCTAGGGGCAAAGAACAAGGGCACAGGCTGGAGTGAGATGGGATGTGCTGGCAGTGTTTGCAGCATGCAGAGAGGCCAGTGTGTCTGGAGTGGCGGGGCAAGGAGGGGCAGGAGAGGCACTGCCAGGCTGGAGCAGACAGGAGGGTGGCTGCTGGACAGCTGCGGAGCCACAGAGGCCCTGGCCGCACAGGAATGTGATCCGGCTTTGGTCTGCCAAGCTCACTCTGCCTGCTGTGCAGAGAGGAGACTCAAGGGCTGAGAAAGAGGCAGGAGCCTCGGGCACCACATGCTGAGGTCCGGCCAAGCCCGCTGCCAGGGAGGAACAGCATCTCAGGCCCACGTCCCAGAGGAAGAGCTGCCAGACCACCGAGGCGAAGGGAGAGGGCAGACCCATTGCACGCGGCTTCCACATGAGGAGACCCATGCCACGCTATACTGCCAAGGAGATCCGCCTCCGGCCCCTTGCCCACTCGGCCACTGCGGCCTTCCCGACTCCCGCCCTCCGCGGCCTCCCTGCCACCCTCCAGCCCCACCAGCGGGTCCCGACTGATGGCCAGCCTGTCTCTTCCCCAGTCAGCAGCAGGCTACGGGCTTTAAGGAGCTTTTCCAAAACTCAACTGCACTGAATTTAGAATACCACGATGCAAAGAAGGCTATGAATTGACGGGGCTGGAGCAGGAAATGAGCCGATTAGATATTAGTTTCCTAGGACTTACCGTGAACTGCCTGAAACTTTTATATAAGAAAGGAAAAACATGAACTTGGCCTTTGAAAATGAAAGCAGTCACGAAGGCAGCGGCTACCCCCACCTCTCCACATGCGGGTCTTGTCTCAACAGCCTCGGGTGACACTCGGCCCGGACCACACATTACGCAAGGTGACTTCCACGTGGTAGCGTCAGCAAAGATGAGCACCCCTCTCGGTTAAGGGCAGAGACCCCCGCCCGGCACTACCTTGAGGGCCTCCAGCTCGCTTTCCATCTGCTTGCAGAAGTTCTCGCTGTGCTCACGAAGCTTGCGCTCCTTGGAGGCCTCAGCAACAGCATCATCAAGCTGAGCTTCCAGCTACAAAAGGAAGATCCGGTTTCTATTAACACAAAGCAAGCCCTGCTTCACCAGTTACAGCAGCACCTACGGGACCTCCACAAGAACAAGACCTCGAAGGACCTCTGCGCGTGTTTGCCCTTCATCAAATCTTATCACAAATTAAATTTCAAGAAAGGATAAATTTCTTGAAATTTAAATTTCACTGATTTGTGAAAACAAGTACTTTTGATATCTGTAGAACTTGAATTCATTTATTAAATGGGCCATTTCGAACATGCACACGAAGAGCGAGCAGAATAGCGAACACGCGTGCTGGCACCCAGCTTCGACAGTGAGCTCCCGAGCCAAGCCCGCTTCATCTCTGCCTGTGCCCAAACCACTCGAGGGCAATCCCAGGCACTGTTATCACTTCCCCCGTATGTGGAGTGCTAATTCCTCATTAGGTGTATCACTAACTTCGGTTTTAACTGCCTATAACTACAAATATATTTGGGTTGCAAAACAGACTAAGAAGAAAACAAACAGGTCCTCTGTGGCTAAAGAACAAAGAGCCCTGAACTTGAAAGGAACAGGAGCATGTGCTTCCAGGCCTTCTCATTCATGGGATTTATCAAGGAAATTTTAATAGAGTTCTAAACTAAGCATTGCTTAAAATATGTCAACCATTAACAGCAGAACACTCAGAACACCTAGGGTGACACAGGGCTGAAAACCCTGGGGTCCTAAGACGTCACGGGTGTGCAGGGCCCTTCCTTTCCTAATTAGCTATCTGTGGGAGCCAGGATTTCTTCATGTACTTTATCCAGAACAGCGTAGCAAAACAGATTGAAGAAACAGCCATGAGAATTCAACTGTTTTCTATTCAGCCAGATATTAAAGAACAGCTAACAAAATGTAAAAAATGCCATTCTTCCTGCCAAATTTTTAAAGAAATAGTTACTTTTCATTAAACATGTTACTTATGTTAACATGAAATGGGTTTTCATTGTATTAACAAGATTTTGTTTTAATTTCTGCCATGGTGCATGTTGAGAGCTGTAGCCTACATAAGAAAGCTCTTTGGGGTTGTAATCATTCCAACAGTGTCAACGGGTGCTGAGCCAAGACACTTCAGAAGCACTCACCTAAGCAGGCGGCCTGAAGTGTGCTGAGGGGTTTTGCCATGTTGCTCAGGTTGGTCTCAAACTCCTAAACTCAACGATCCAGCTATCTTGGTACCTCCCACAGTGTTGGGATTTCAGGAGTGAGCCCCGTGCCCGGCCCGCGATTTGCCTTTCTACTGCCACCTGCCCTGTGTGGACTGCAGGTGTCTTATTCACATAAGCCAGGCTGCATCACAGCACAGCATAAACACCCTCTATTTACTTAAAAGGGAATTCAAGAAAATCAGCACCACAAGAACCTTATTGTAATTTCACCAATATCGAGGAATGAGAACAACAAAATAAATGCTCGGCTGATCAACTTACTTGGCTCCACAGAAAATTTCTGACCCCTTTTACAGTAATACAGCCCAAATTTCAAAGATGTTTTATAAAAGTCACACAAAAGTCCAGTCGATACCATCCCTGAACCATCTCCACAGCTACCTCTTTCCTGAGCTTCTCAGCTCTCCGCATTTCCTGCCGCATGGCGTCCACCTTCTGCGTGGCCACCTCCATCTCCTCCTCCTTGTCTCGCAGTTGCCGGGACACCTTCTGCTTCTGGGCGCGGAGCTCTGCCATGCGCTCGTTCAGCTCTGAGAACTCCTGTAGGGCCAGCTTTCGCTGCTGATGGGCATCTTTGAGTTCTTTGGCCTGGGATTTCAACCGCTCTGAGGCTTCAACCAGTTGCTGAAGAAAAACAATTATAGATGTTTTACGTTTGCCTAACAAAGGCTTGGAAGGCTGGAGGTTCGGTCTTCCATGATATTGAGGAGTTAAAAGCAACAGCCAATGCTGGTTACAGATTAGAGCCATAGATCTGAGCTGTTTGGAAAAAGACCTGTGCTCTGTCTCATGCCAGCCACACAGGCAATGGGAAGGCCACCTGGTCTCAGGTGCTGAGACCAACTGCACACCAAGAAAGGCCCCACAGGCCGGGCACAGTGGCTCACACCTGTAATCCCAGCACTTTTGGAGGCCAAGGTGGGTGGGTCACCTGAGGTCAGGAAATCGAGACCATTCTGGCTAACACAGTGAAACCCCGTCTCTACTAAAAATACAAAAAAATTAGCCAGGTGTGGCGGCGGGCGCCTGTAATCCCAGCTACTTGGGAGGCTGAGGCAGGAGAACAGTGTGAACCCGGGAGGCAGAGGTTGCAGTGAGCTGAGATTGCGCCACTGCCCTCCAGCCTGGGCGACAGAGCAAGACTCTGCCTCAAAAAAAAAAAAAAGCCCCACAACCACATGGGGGCAGCGTGCTTACAGGAGGATGCTCCATGTCAGCTTCTGCCCAATGTCACCGGCACAGCTGCAAAGCTGAATGAAGCATTTAGGCACTCAATCTAGTTACTTAAACATAAGCAAAATCAAAAAGAACACATAGACACAAAGTGCTGAAGGTGAAGTCACAGTGAAGAACTGTATAAAAACAATTGCTGGACAGCCTGCCCTTGAGACTCATGTGCGGATACTGGCTGTCACTCTGCACTCACCACACTGATGACGACCCTGACCTCCCTGCAGCCAATCTGGTCAACTATCTGGCAGTTCAGTCACTGTCACACCTGCTGGTCTGAGATGGAAGTGACAAGATCCTGAGCAAGCTGGCAGGGCATCTCCCACACGTGAAGGGGAGGCCTCCCCAGGCCTCTCTGGGCCCGCTGGGAGGTACTATGACCCTGTCAAGCAATGAGATGCCATGCGCCCCACACTGCACTTCTAGACAAGTCACTCAGGTGGATGACACCACAGATTATCTTAAGAAACAATTTGGGTTTGATACCTGGCACATTTTAGAGAACAGATCACAAACTACAGGTTCAAGGATAACATGTATCAATGAATCTATTTTAGAAAACACATATATAATTGTGTTAGTAACATGCTGGCACCTGAGCATAAAAGTTTCCCATATATTACTAAAAAGGAAATTTATAAAGGAATTATGGGGGGAAATCACCCAGATTTTAACACAGGGTCTCGGCTGCAGTTCCCTGTCATTACTAAGGGGCCCCTTCTAAGAGCAGAGGCCTGGTGGAGAGAAGGGGACGGCCTGGCTCGGGACACAGCATGTGTTGCCACGGCCACCATGCCCTATCAACATCTTTCCTCGCTTCAGAATGCAATGTGGTGCTGCTTTCTCTGTGGGTCTGAAGTGGAGACTGGAGAGGCTGATTGCGAGGTGGATACCCGCTGGGAGCGAGGGGGTGGAAGGCACCTGCCACTGGGAGCCAAGCTCTGCCAGCCGACGCGGGGGCTGTGCAGCAGGCAGGCATGGCAGGGGCCCCGGGGCCAGGCTTGACCCTGGCGTCCTGCATGCAGCAGGGACAGCCCATGGGCAGGAGTCCCAAGAGGTCTTCCATTGCCTGCATGAACGTGACCTTACAGACTGTGCAAAGTCCCGTAAGCCTTTCTCACCCCGAACCGAGCCACCTACCTTGTGCAGCTCCTCCTTCTCCTGCCGGACCACGCGGTGCTGCTTCTCCAACCCCCGCAGCCGCTGTGTGGAGTCCTCACGCTCTTGGCGAAGCGCCACTGTGTCCTCAAGCTGTCGCTCGAGCCTGTTTGAATCTGGAAAAAATAGGAAATAAACTGTGTTCTTTATGTGCAATGACTATATGTAAACTTTATGTTAGCTTACTTACTGATAGGAAATTATTTAATAATTCACAACACTCTTCTTCATTCAGAGGTTTTTTTACTTACACACACACGCACACACACACACACACACACACACACACAGTGTCACGGGCACAGCTACCTGCACACCTATGTTGAACAGGCTCCTTAAACTTTACTCTGATCTGACAGCGATCTCCCTCAAGGACTGGGAGCCCTTGGGTGGCGCACACACTCGTCTGCTCAGTCCCTCTAACCTGTGTCACCCAGCACAGTTCCTGGCCCTTGTCCTTTCTCAGTGTGCAAGAAAGGTTTTAGTTAGTAAGTGACTCAATCAAAGAAGTCTGTTTGTGGATCAGGACAGTGGGGTTCCTGATAGGAAATGCAGAGAAGGTGAGAGATTCAAAGTGTGCTTTGGAGGTGAAGGTCAACTGCAGAGCCAAACTGTGTGAGGTTAAGGCTTAAAGTGACTGGAGCCAGGCCAGGCGCAGTGGCTCACGCCTGTAATCCCAGCACTTCGGAAGGCTGAGGCAGGTGGATCACGAGGTCAGGAGATCGAGACCATCCTGGCTAACATGGTGAAACCCTGTCTCCATTTTGTAAAAATACAAAAAATTAGCCGGGTGTGGTGGCGGACTACTTGGGAGGCTGTAGTCCCAGCTACTTGGGAGGCTGAGGCAGGAGAATGGCGTGAACCCAGGAGGCGGAGCTTGCAGTGAGCTGAGATCGTGCCACTGCACTCCAGCCTGGGTGACAGAGCGAGACTCTGTCTCAAAAAAACAAAACTAAACAAAACAAAACAAAAAAACTGATTGGAGCCTTTAGGGAACTTTGATAACCTAGGAACCATCAAAAGAAAGTGGTGACGGCAGGTCTAGCACCTACAACACCGAGGAGCAGGCAGTCACTGATTAAGCTTTAGGAGGAAAGCAGCTCCAGGAACTGTCTGAAAGCCACAAAGAGGAAACCTATAACAGAGAAGCAGAAAATAGCCAGAGAATGTACAGATAAAATATCAGGAACTGATTCTAGCTGGTGACTACAAAATAATATCATTAGAACTAAGTCAGTTGGGGCTGGGCGAAGTGGCTCATGCTTGTAATTCCAGCACTTTGGGAGGCCAAGGCAGGCAGATCACCTGAGGTCAGTTCAAGACCAGCCTGGCCAACATGGTGAAACCCTGTCTCTACTAAAAATACAAAATTAGCCGGGTGTGGTGGCGCATGCCTGTAATCCCAGCTACTCGGGAGGCTGAGGCAAGAGAATCGCTTGAACCCAGGAGCGAGAGGTTGCAGTGAGCTGAGATCGCACCACTGCACTCCAGCCTGGGTGACAAAAGTGAAACTCCGTTTAAAAAAAAAGAACTGACCAAAATTTGAGAACTCTAAATAAGCTTGCTAAAGCCTAAGCTTTTTTTCTGCTTTCCCACCTTATGAAAAGGACTCTGAAATTCCCTTTTAAGACAGTAATGACCAAAAATAGAGACTAAGAAGTCATACTTTTAAACACATACCTGCTATTTTATTCTTCAAGCGTTCGATTTCTTCATTTAGCTTTTTGATTTCTTTATCTCGGTTTGAATTGCTGAGGGCCCGAGATGAGCCATGGAGGGACTGCACAGTCTGGGTGGACTCTGAGGGACGGAGAGACAGCATGAGGTGCAGCCTGGCTGCAGCGCCCCCGCCTGGCCCCGGAGCCGGCGTCACCCTCACCTTGCAGCTTCCTGCTCAGCTCCAGCTTCTCCTGTTCCAGCCTCCGAATCCTCCTCTCGTAAGCTTCCATCTGCAGGCTGTGCTCCAGGTCCCGCTGCACATCCTCATCTTTGGTTAATGTATTGGACTGCATTATGCTCTTCAGAGAGCCTCGATCAGAAAAACAGCTGGGAAACCAAGCAACAGGTTTTTCTGATCTACTGAAAATTTAACGATTTCATTAGCATTTTCAATCTTCCTGGGGTGAAAGACAGTCTTTTTAAATTGGCAAACAAAAACACCTGAGAAAAGACTTTATTGTTTATGGAACCAAAGTTAGACAAGTGACCGGCTGGTCAAGGAGACACTGACAAGGGCACTCCCCACTGCTGGTCAAAGAAAGCGCCTCTGCAAAGGAGGGGAAATGGCATTTCTAAATCATCCCTCACACTTAACTATAAATGCAAAACCAGAAGGCATGAATTTTGCGTAAAGCGAGGCTTAGGGGGCAGCCCCAGCTTGTCTGCAGGTCAGCAGTACGCACAGACCATCGAGAGCTTCCTGGTTCGGCCACCAACTGGCCAAGCAATCCAGGACAGCTCTTTCAACCCTTCTTCCCCTGCAGGCTAAGCCACCAATTCTAGCACTGACCAGCACACTAAGCCCCCTACCAAGGACCAGACCACTCGAAGACGCACACAGCCGAGGCACAGGCTGAAGCCCAGGATGGCTCTCATTTAATAGCTTAATTCTTGGGCTGCTTTAGGAGTTACTTAGTTCTGCTTAGCTCTTTATGTGACAATGAAGTCAGGGAAATTTTGAGCTCCTATGCTGAGTCCCATAAAGGCACCCAGCCCCCTTTAGAGAAGACCTGGTCAGTGTTTCTCCACAGGTGGTCTGAGGGTGCTGGGTTGCTCCAGCCCTGCGGGATCTGTCAAGAGAAGAACTCTAGGCCTATCTGGCCAAACTACAGCCATGGGCTTGGGACCTGCAAGTGTGACAAGCACTTAGTGAGCTGGGATGTATTAGAAAGGTCAAGAACCTCTGCACTGGGGGTTGGTAAATCAATATGCCCACCCAGAAAGCCTCCTGTGGGCTGGAAGACAGCAGCTGTCACTTTGGCTTATGGGCTGTTTAACCCTGGCCTCTCACACCAAAAGAGATTTCCTGCAAGTTCGAGCAGAAGTATGGGGATATTGGCCGGATGCGGTGGCTCACGCCTGTAATCCTGACACTTTGGGAGGCCAAGGCGGGGAGATCACGAGGTCAGGAGATCGAGCCCATCTGGCCAATATGGTGAAACCCCATCTCTACTAAAATTAAAAAAATTAGTCGGGCATGGTGGCGGGCGCCTGTAGTCCCGGCTACTCAGGAGGCTGCGGCAGGGGAATCGCTTGAACCTGGGAGGCTGAAGTTGCAGTAAGCTGAGATCGTGCCTCTGCACTCCAGCCTGGGCGACAGAGCGAGACTCAGTCTCAAAAAAAAAAAGAAGCATGGAGATATCTCCCTCCCAAGACATTTTCAATTGTGGTTCCAGCTGCCAGAGGACGCTGGGAATCAGATTCTGTGGCACAGTGGGAGCTTCCACTGTCTCATTTCACCTCCCTTTCTTCCTAACCCCTCTCTTCTTGGCCCCAGTTTCCTTTTAAAATCGAGGTGGACCATCTCAGGCGACACAACTTTGCAAAGAGGCCCATTTGGGACAGGGGCCCACGGCACACAATCCTTACAAAAGCCAGCAGAGTGCTCTGATGGAAGCCAGCTCTCAGCTGAGTGCACGTGGCAACTGCTCTGCTTGCTGTGGCCACCGACTGGATCAGAGCTAACCCTGCCAATGCTGGCGGCCTATTGGTCAGGGGTTGGCAAACTACGGCCTCTGGGAGAAATCCTGCCCGTGGCCTGTTTTTGCATCATCATGAGCATGAATGGTTTTAATATTTTTAAAGGGTTGTAAAAAGAAGAACATACAACAAAGGCCATGAAACCTGAATTCTTTACGACCTGGATATCTGTAGAGAAAAAGCCTGTAACCTTGCTATGGTATCACCTGTAGTCATCAGGTGAGCATATTTTAAGGACAAAAACCCATCTCCATCTCCCTTAAGTAATGGCCTCCCAGCGCACACACCACCCACTAGCCCGCCCCTGGGGACAGAGTGTGGCGTCTGACTGTTCATCTACCACAAGGGAAGGGTCTCCCTGGGGAATGATAAATCCAGACATACCTTTCCGTTGTGAATGTAAAACCAATGAATGGCAAATGTAATCCAGAAAAGCCTGTGTGAGAACCAGGAGGTAATATTTCCTGCATAAGAACATATACAACACAAATGAAATCTACATTCAAACAAATGGGTAAAAAGAGGAAAGATGGTTACAGTCATGGTGACAGGAGGCACTGGGCAGAATATGTGGCCTTGGAGAATGCGGATTCCACGGTGTCCTCTGCAGGGGAGCTGAGTATGGCAGATCTGTCTTTCTCAAGCCTGGCCCCATATGCTGTACGTACAATAAAGCTCACAGGATACACGCACTGATTTTGATGATGACAATGGCACAGGCCGTTACAAAGTTAGTGATTTTCAAAGACTTCTTAAAACCACAGAATTCACTGCTTAACACACAACTGTGTGCAGAGTCCAACAGTGTGGACAGGTATGGCCCCTCTGAGGACACCGGACAGAGCCTGGGGACTCTCAGGTTCTTGACCTAAGACAGGAGGCCCCAAGGCAAAAAGGAACCCAAAGGTAGACTATTTTAGATAAGTTTATTATAACTCTGTTTTTCATTCTGAGGATCTTTATTAAAAACTATAACCAGGGGCCAGGCACAGTGGCTCATGCCTGTAGTCCCAGCAATTTGGGAGGCTGAGGTGGGTGGATTGCTTGAGACCAGGAGTTCAAGACCAGCCTAGGCCAACATGGTGAAACCCCGTCTCTACTAAAAATACAAAAATTAGCTGGATGTGGCGGCGTGTGCCTGTAATCCCAGCTACTCAAGAGGCTGAGGCACAAGACTTGATTGAACATGGGAGGCTGAGGTTGCAGCGAGCTGTTGTATCACTGTACTCCAGCCTGGGTGACAGAACGAGACCAGTCTCAAAAAATGAAAAATATAAGCAAAGTTCTTTATCTGGGAAATTTCAGTGTGGAAGGAGTTGGAGTCTAGGAAAACAATCCTTTGAACAATGACAATACTTTTCTCAGCCTTTTCTCCATGTGGTCTGAAGTTCAGTGCTTATTTTGAATGTGAAGCCATCAAAGCAAGTTATTAGGTGCAAATAGTTTAAACTTCTTTTTTTTTTTTTGAGAGGGAATCTCGCTCTGTCACCCAGGCCGGAGTGCAGTGGCATATTCTCGGGCACTGCAACCTCCACCTCTTGGGTTCAAGCGATTCTCCTGCCTCAGCCTCCCAAGTAGCTGGATTACAGGCACCCGCTATCATGTCCGGCTAATTTTTGTATTTTTAGTAGAGACGGGGTTTCACCATGTTGGCTAGGCTGGTCTGGAAATCCTGACCTCAGGTGATCCGCCCACCTCAGCCTCCCAAAGTGCTGGGACTACAGGGGTGAGTCACCACGCTTGGCCCAGATATAACTTTTCCATGACCCTACAATGGGTACTGCATAGTTTCTAAGAACCTCTGCTCCTCCCATTAAACTACTAGGAGTTTCCCCAGGTTCACGGTCATTCATTTCGAGAGGTCCTGGGGATGAAACATACAGAGCGAATGATGAGGCTTCAGTGTAAGAAACTCTCTAAATTAATAAGCAACAAAGAAGATTTTCCTTTTATTTGGTTAAACCTCAGTTTGTCTATCCCCAAACAAAGTCACACATGTATGGGTTTGATAAGAACAAAAGAATTTTACGAGATATGAGCAAAATTCTCCAGGACCAAAGGTACTGGCTAGTGCATCAAAGAGGCCCTGTCAGAGCCGACTGGTACACCAGACGAGTCCCACAGCCGGAACCCAACTTGGAAAATCCTGATCTAAAACATCAGTGCAGAGACTCAAAATCTGTTATTAACATCTTTGTTCTGAACTCTTGCTGTATAAAGAAACACCAATGCAGACACAAAGCGCTGTAATGTTGGAAAGATTTAACGTGCTCTCACATGTAGGGGAAAGACCAGTAACTGAGAGGCTGCCACACTGCCTATGGGACTGTAGGCTAAGCCCATGTCTTGGTGTCTTTCAACCTAAAAAACCTAAAATGTGGTGACAGGGTTGCAGTGAAGCTCTAATACAATGATGTATGTGACACTGCTTTGAAAAGTATCAAGTAGGCCGGGTGCGGTGGCTCACGCCTGTAATCCCAGCACTTTGGGAGGCAGAGGTGGGCGGATCATGTGGTCAGGAGATCGAGACTATCCTGGCCAACATGGTGAAACCCCGCCTCTACTACAAATACAAAAATTAGCCGGGCGTGGTGGCACATGCCTGTAATCCCAGCTACTCGGGAGGCTGAGGCAGAAGAATGGCTTGAACCAGGGAGTCAGAGGTTGCAGTGAGCTGAGATTGCACCACTGTACTCCAGCCTGGCGACAGAGCAAGACTCTGTCTCAAAAAAAAAAAAAGTATCAAGTACCATGAAAATAAAAGCAAAAGTATTTCTGTTGAGTTCCAAAACAAAAGAGCTGTTTAACTGAATTTTACTCAGATTGAGTCATCCATCATTTTTTAAAGGAATATTAAGGACCCAGCTGAAGGCTGGAATAAAAAGCACATTGTGTCTTAAGTGCCAAATTTCACAGCTTTATGGTGTACTGACTTGATAAGCAACACCCTCAACACAGCACTGCATGTCAGATCCACAGCCAGCAACCCTGAGAACGATGCTTTCACACTCACCGTGTTTCTCAGCACGTCGTCATCCACGTCGAAGTTGGATGTGTCAGAGGGACTGCTCACGTCGGGAATATAAGGTGCTTCTAGGTTTCGTATATTTTCCCAATTTAGACCTTCAAAAAACGCATGCTTTTTGAAATCCTCTATTCCATTCTGCCCCAGCCTGCGCTCTCTACTACAGATCAGTCTCTGGATGAGGTCCTTCGCTTCTTCAGATACATCCGTGACATGGGATGGGAACTGGAATCGCTCCTGCAAGGGATGGCAAAAACACTGGTGGACAGGTGGACGCATTCAGAGAGTTTAAGGTGTATGGACATTATAGGAAACAAAGTAGAAATGGTAGCTTCAAAGCAGGTCACTTTTTATTTCATGGGAACTAAATACAATCCAAAGCTAATAAGTTTCCATTCCCAAAAGGCAAACAAGAAAACCAGTGGTCCTTCTGGTTTTACTCATTATAGACTTGTGACCACATTGCATGTAAATGACACATTTTTACCTATGGAGGTGGCAAGGAATGTGGGAAACATGCCGTGCGCGGGAAGAGAGACAGGCGCAGCCCCGTCAGAATGCACAGTGCGAGCGTCACGGCAGCTCCGCTTCTGGAAACTCACACTAAAAAAGCAGTTGCTAAGAGGAAACACAACATGCTCAGGACTGCACTGTATTTTGACCAAGAAAACTGGAAATTACCTACATGCCCATCAAAAAAGAGACTCGTTAAAAAAGATACCGGCTGGGCACAGTGGCTCACGCCTGTAATCCCAGCACTTTGGGAGGCCGAGGTGGGCAGATCACCTGAGGTCAGGAGTTCCAGACCATCCTAACCAACAAGGTGAAACCCCGTCTCTACTAAAAACACAAAAATTACCGGGCATGGTGGCGGCCTGTAATCCCAGCTATTTGGGAGGCTGAGGCAGGAGAATCGCTTAAACTCGGGAGGTGCAAGTTGCAGTGAGCCAAGATCGCGCCACTGCACTCCAGCTTGGGTGACAAGAGCGAGATTCCAGCTCAAAACAAAAAAGATGGGGCACAAAGAAAAAGGAACATGTCTGTGTGCTGATATAGAAAGACACCAAAGATACAATGACAAAAAACTGTTTATATGTAACATGATGCCACGTATCTAAACACACACATGCGTGCACACACACACACGAGCTGAGGTCTGCTGAGGCCACACACCCTCACGGTAGAGTGGGCTGAGAGCTGAGCCACCACCCCTGTCATCTACAGAAAGGAAGAACAATGTCACCTGCTTCACGGAGTGCCTGACCCAAGAGCCCACAGGTGGTCAGCACTCAGTGACTGCTGGCAGGCTCTTAGTAATAACGAAGTCCCAATTGTTACTTTAACAGAATTTGTCACTAAGAAGTGGATGAGACGACTTTCATTATCTACAATATGCATTTTTGCATTGTCTGAAGTTTTTATAGGGGGTATATATTAATTTACAAATAAAAATATGCTTCTACTTTGGGAAAAACATTTTTTAAAACTGTAACTTTTGCTTTGATTTGGAGTTAAATGGAAAACCAGTTACCACTTTAGTGTTAATCTGCTCCCTGTGAGAGCAAACTGTGGGAGACATTGGCTGGAGGATAGGCCAGCACTCAATCAGGATCATTCTGGGATCTGCGCATGTGCATAGGAGACAGCGGGGAGGGAAATGCTATGAGCATGCTGGTAGAGAGGGTGAAATTGGCATTAGAAAGACACACGACTGACCCGGCGCGATGGCTCACGCCTGTAATCCCAGAACTTTGGGAGGCCGAGGTGGGTGGATTGCCTGAAATCAGGAGTTCGAGACCAGCTTTGCTAACATGGTGAAACCCTGTCTCTACTATACAAATACAAAAAAATTAGCCAGGTGTGGTGGTAGGCACCTATAATCCCAGCTACTCAGGAAACTGAGGCAGGAGAATCGCTTGAACCTGGGAGGCACAGCTGAGATAGCGCCATTGCACTCCAGCCTGGGCAACAAGAGTGAAACTCCGTCTCAAAAAAAAAAAAAGAAAAAAAGACAGGCAGGAGAATCGCTTGAACCTGGGAGGCAGAGGTTGCAGTGAGCCGAGATTGCGCCATTGCACTCCAGCCTGGGCGACAGAGTGAGACTCCATCTCAAAAAAGAAAGACACATGACTAAGGAAAATTTTTAAAAAGAAATAAAAATATTAGACAGAAGAGAAAATGATAAAAAGGAAAACAAAAGAGGTGGAGAGAGGTGACATGAAATGAGAAAGTGAACAGTTCGGAAAGGGAAGGAGGAAAAGAGGAAACAGGATGGGGAGGATGAAGGGCTCCACCATCTGGAGACACGTGATCATTTACAGGGACTGATTTCTGGGGAACAGACTTGAGAATCAAAGTTGGCACCTAACCAGTGAATCTACAGCCACAGGTGAAAGGGCCCACCTGGACCTCCCCACTGGCTACCCCCGGGCGCCTCACTCCACGCGCCTATGCAGACGACGCGTCTGTCTACAGAAACCGGCCTCCCCTCCAGGAAGCCAGCTTGGAGCAGGCCAGCATGCTTCCCCTGAGAGTGGGGGTGAGGGTCACCCTCAGAACCTCCTTCTTCTTCCTCTGGCACCCACATCTCCTGGTGCCGACCCTGTCTCTGGACGCCCTCTCCAATGTCTACTCCAGTCCGCCTGTCCTCAGTTTGGTCCAAACCCCGTCACCTCTTCCTGAACTACTCGCGTCGCTTCCTAACGGATCTTCCTGCACTAGTTGTGCTCTCTGTACTTTACGCCTAAGCCAGGTACCAAAAAAAAAAATGCAACATCTTACTTCATGGTTCATGATCTTCCCGTAGGTCTCCACGAGTGACTCTGCATAAAACGGAGTTTCTCCATAGAGCATCTCATACATGCAGACACCCAGAGACCACCAGTCACACTCAGGCCCGTATTTGCCCATGCCATCCTCCATCGCCTGCAGGATCTCCGGTGAGATGTAGTCAGGTGTGCCCACGGCCACGGAGGACTGCACCTTAGGGGAGAAGGAGGTGCTGAAGAAAACCCTAGGGCATCTCCATCACATATTTCCAACTACTTTCTCTAAAATTTATAGCGGAGGCAGAAAATGAAATAATCATAGAATAAAACTGATGAATGATCATGTTTTTTAAACCCAGTAATTCAAGCTGAGTATAGTGGCTCGAGCCTGTAGCCTCAGCTACTTGGGAGGCTGAGGCAGGAGAACCGCTTGAGCCCAGGAGCTCAAGGCCAACACAGGCAACATGGTCCCCAACCCTGTCTCTAATGAAACAAAACAGAATTTAAAAACCTCAATAATGCAAAATTCAATGCAAATAAATATTCTCTTAAAGCACTAAACATTATGCAGCTCCCAGAATGCATGAAACTCTTGTACACATGGTCTGTCAATATCCAAATACCAGCCACAGCCCCAAACAGTGCCTCTCCAATCCCCCAGGGTTGGCATTTCCCACTCTCTGTCGCTGCTCCCAGTGTGATGCGGGGGCCACACGTGCATGGGCCAGCCTTTCTGATTTTCATGTGCAGCACGCAGGGACTCTTGTGTAGGGTCTCTTGTTAGAATAGAGACTCCTGTGGGGCCCAAGAGGCTGCATTTCTAATAAGCTTCTGGGGGTGCTAAGGCTGCTCACCTGCAGCCCACCCTGTGGGCTTCCTCATGGGAACACGCAGAAGTTGGTCCAGGCATTAGCCGGGTGCTCAGGCATTCCCTGGACAGGGCACCAGGAGGCTAAGACCGCTCCTACCCCCACTAAAGGGAGAAAACAGCTCCCCTGCTATCTACATTAGCAGGCAGTTGCCAGAGTACAGTGACACCTCTGCAGAAAGCTGCGAGGGCACGGGCCACCTCAGAGCAAGCAGGAGGAGCCTGGTGAAGCTGAGAAATCAACCATCCAGAGAGTATGATGGAGAGTATAGGGCCATCCCGACGGGCTGAGTCTCTAAGACTGAGGCTCAGGCAGGAACTGGAGACAACAACCACAGGCCTGTCTGGGGAAGGTCAGGCTCTCCCGAGGGTCCCCTCTGGGAAGAGAGACACAGGGTCCAAGCAGCACCCCGGAGCCAGTGGTGTGAGAACTGCTCAGGCTGAATGGATCAGCAGAGAACTCCGCCTCCATCACCTCCCTGCACGAGTGCATGGTCAGCCCACAGGAGCTCCTACAGACAGCGGGACCACTGGGGTGCTGGGCGGTGACTCCATGATGAACTACTGTGACGGGGTGGAGTGGAGGTGAGGAGGGTAACCCATACTCTGGTTATACCATGACAGGGTGGTGTGGTCTGGTTATACCATGACGGGGTGGTGTGGAGGTGAGGAGGGTAACCCATGCTCTGGTTATACCATGACGGGGTGGTGTGGAGGTGAGGAGGATAACCCATGCTCTGGTTATACCGTGACAGGGTGGTGTGGAGGTGAGGAGGGTAACCCGTGCTCTGGTTATACCGTGACAGGGTGGTGTGGAGGTGAGGAGGGTAACCCATGTTCTGGTTATACCGTGACGGGGTGGTGTGGAGGTGAGGAGGGTAGCCCATGCTCTGGTTATACCATGACAGGGTGGAGTGGAGGTGAGGAGAGTAACCCATGCTCTGGTTATACTGTGATGGGGTGGTGTGGAGGTGAGGAGGGTAACCCATGCTCTGGTTATACCACGACAGGGTGGTGTGGTCTGGTTATACCATGACGGGGTGGTGTGGAGGTGAGGAGGGTAACCCATGTTCTGGTTATACCATGACGGGGTGGTGTGGAGGTGAGGAGGGTAACCCATGTTCTGGTTATACCGTGACGGGGTGGTGTGGAGGTGAGGAGGGTAGCCCATGCTCTGGTTATACCGTGACGGGGTAGTGTGGAGGTGAGAAGGGTAGCCCATGCTCTGGTTATACCGTGACAGGGTGGAGTGGAGGTGAGGAGGGTAACCCATGCTCTGGTTATACTGTGATGGGGTGGTGTGGAGGTGAGGAGGGTAACCCATGCTCTGGTTATACCACGACAGGGTGGTGTGGTCTGGTTATACCATGACGGGGTGGTGTGGAGGTGAGGAGGGTAACCCATGCTCTGGTTATACCACGACAGGGTGGTGTGGTCTGGTTATACCATGACGGGGTGGTGTGGAGGTGAGGAGGGTAACCCATACTCTGGTTATACCACGACAGGGTGGTGTGGTCTGGTTATACCATGACGGGGTGGTGTGGAGGTGAGGAGGGTAGCCCATGCTCTGGTTATACCGTGACGGGGTGGTGTGGAGGTGAGGAGGGTAGCCCATGCTCTGGTTATACCGTGACAGGGTGGAGTGGAGGTGAGGAAGGTAACCTATGCTCTGGTTATACTGTGATGGGGTGGTGTGGAGGTGAGGAGGGTAACCCATGCTCTGGTTCGGACCTGTTCTAGTCACTGGAAGAGTGGAGTGGAGGACAGCACCCACCTACCAATTAATATGTGGTCAAGACTTTTAAAAACAAGAGACTGGCTTTGTGGAATGAAAATGAGCAAACTGCTTTACTCCTTATAAAACGCTGTCAACTGAAGCCAGTTACATGGGTTCTTCCACTACTGCTTGAAAATCCGCCAGTAGGAAAGAAAGGGATTGCTCTCTCTTGGAAAAGTATTTTATGTTAGACCTTATGATAAGTGTAGGTTTCAAAAAAGAAAAGACTCCAAACACGTAAGAACAAAACTGCAAAAGTGGCCACAGATGCAGTGAGAGCATTTTGCTGGAAGCAGCTGCCAACAGGGTGTGAGCTGAGCTGGGACTGCCCC
This sequence comes from Pongo pygmaeus, assembly GCF_028885625.2. NCBI lineage: Eukaryota > Metazoa > Chordata > Mammalia > Primates > Hominidae > Pongo > Pongo pygmaeus. The sequence goes on from NC_072388.2 coordinate 102,076,047, forward strand.
CATCAGGCTACTCAGCCATGATGCTGGTCTGACTGTGGGGTGGAGACCACAGGGGCCTGTGGCCCGAGCCTGGGTCTCCTGGTGATAGCCGATCTGGGGGCAACCTCCTGTTCTCCCCTGCTGGCGGGAGTGTCAGCTGGCCCCGTAACACTGAGCACCTAGGACTGTATTTCTAGGTCTACAACACCCATACAGAGGAAATCCCTAGCAGGAAGTTACCTGCCCCAACACAAGTGAGAAAGTACAGTTACATGATTAATGCCTGCCCACCCGACCAGCCTGGACAGGGCACTTTAAGGAAGAAGCAGAGAGCGCCCTCAATCTGCTACACGGCTGGCATGCTTTTAGCCACCTTGGGATTGAGGAAACCTGACAACTCCCATTCTGGAAGGCACACATATTACTTTTGTAAACATAAAAAGCAATAAAGATGCTTTCCAACTTAATTTTTATTTGGGAAACAAAACTCCCCAAACAGAAAATTTCAACTATCTCCAAAATTGATTCATTTTCTGAATTAATATGCTTGGTTTCTTAATTGTACCTCAAATTGAAAACTTCCCTTCTAACTATATGCCAAACCCAAAACCAAATGGAAAATCTCCAACAAAAATACCTACAGTTCCATCATCATTCATCTTCAAACATGATCCAAAGTCAGCCAGGCGGATATGACCATTCACATCCAAAAGGACATTGTCAGGTTTAATGTCTCTGTTAGTAAAATAAATACACAAATTAACCATCTCCATGCAACACATTAGGTAGGTCGAAGCCCTTAACTAGTGGTGATCAGATGAAGAAATGCTAATATCCTCTTGTGAACAGCTGTCACCATCCAGTACAAATGCCTGTGTGTGACATTCAGCTGGCATGGTGGCAGCCGAAGTCATATCACTGCCCCTCGTTTAGTCCCCAGTTACCCTGGCGAGGCCCTATGATGATTCCTACTCTTCTGCCCACCCAGCTAACGAGCCCCTCCTGAGCATCTCCTTGGTGCCAGGCACTGCTCTCCAGCCCACCCACCTATGCACGTGACAACGCTGCCCCTGCCATCATGAAGCCTGCACATGAGCTGAGGTCTTGCAAACACAAATAGGCACTGCTGTCTCAGGCAGGCTCACACAGTGCAAGCTCTGTGCTGAGTACCACAGAAAGCAGGAACGGGACAAAGGGACAGATGGACACACATGGAGGGAGCTGGCTGGGGGCTGCCACACAGAGAGACGGTAGTGGCCAGATGAGGTCCAGGAGGCAGGTGGCAATCTGGGGGAAGACTGCTGCAAACCGCTCCATATCCCCAAAACTGCACTTTATAGATGAAGACAAGGAAGCTGAGCCAACTGCCCACAGTTACAGAGCAGCGCGTGCTAGAGCAGGAACATAAACACAGGTCTGTCCCACTAACGCCTGTTTCTAAACTACTTTCTGTGTGCTCTCAAACACATGTGCGGGTGCAGGGCACCTCAGAGCATGAATGCTTTCTTCTGGCACAATAAGCTTACGTGACTCAACAGTATGAATGCAAACAAACTTTAAAAACAAAGAAAGACGTTCAGCAAAAGACAAGTACAAGCATGTTCCCAGTGGCACCACTTGTAACAGCCAAAAGGCAGAAACAATCTAAATCTCTGCCTCCAAGAGAATGGGTAAGTAAGCTGGGCTATACTCGTGTGATAGACACCACACCCCAATGAAAACAGACGGGTACCAACTACCCCAGCCACATGAATCAATCTCACACAAACATGGGCAGATGGTAATTCTTACCTCAAAACCAGAAACAAAACACAAAACCAGAAACAAAAACACAAAGCAAAAGAAACTCTAGCATATAACACTCCAAACTGAAATAAAATATCCTCAAATAAACATTCAGGAATATGAAAAAGAAAACAAAACAAAATCCTACAATTACACACACACACACACACACAGCCAGGTGCAGTGGGCTCACAAACTATAATTCCAGCACTTTGGGAGGCTGAGGCAAGAGAATCGCTGGAACCTTGGGAGGCGGAGGCTGTAGTGAGCTGTGATTGCGCCACTGCACTCCAGCCTGGGCGACAGAGCAGGACCCTGTCTCAAAACACAAAAACAAACACACACGCACACACACACGCACGTACTAGACAAAAGCATGCAGAAAAGAAGAGCTGATTTAACTCAGGGAAGAAATAGAAGAAACAGATAAAATCTTATCAGAAATGAAATTATAAGAGGTCCAAACAAGAACAAATTGAAACAAAAATCTAATGAAAAATTGAAGAAAGGGAAGAAAAGATCTAGAAGAATAAAATGAGGTAAAGAAAGAAGGAAAAGCAGTCAGATAGGAAGCAGCCAGAGGCTAAAGTGGGAGACAGGCAAAGAAGGCCCAACAGATGCATAACTGGAGTCTCTGAAAGAAATCAAAACAAAACATGACTAACATTTGACTACAATCCAAGAGAACTTTCCAGAAATTTTTTAAAAAAAAAACAAAACACCTGAATCTAGAATGAGAGGGCCCACAAGATTAAAAAAAAGAAAATATCAATGTCCTCTTTTTTGAAACCAGCCAAGTTGATATTGATGTTCATATGAAAAGAAAAGCCAGAAAAACCCTGAAGAGTGAGCTGTGATGGGGGGAATCAGGCCCAGATGATTTCAAAACACACTACACAGCCTCCCTAATTAAAGTAGTGTGGTGCTAGTGTGTGCAGAGGCAGAGAGAAGATGGAATAGAGTAGAATGTCTAGAAACCAACCAACTACATAAAGAAATCAAGTACAGGACAAAGATAATACAAATCACTGGGGCAAAGATAGACTTAAATAAGTTGGTGTTGTGACAACTGGAGAGCCATTTAAAGATAAAATTAGAACTCTTCCTTGTGCCATATATAAGAATAAACCTGAAATGGACCCAAGATCCACATGGAACAGATGAAACTATATGAACGAAAAAGTAAAAATACTAAAACACAAAACAAAACAACCCCCCCTTCCAAAAAAAAAAAAAAAAAACCCAACACATGGGTTTTCTTTTTCTGGGGGTAATAAAAGGATTTCTCATTCGATTACATATAAACATGTTTAAAAATCTGTGTGGCAAAAAAACACAATGAACCACATCAAAAAACAAATGGCAAATTGGGGAAAAATATTTGTAATATATATTACAGATAAAAGGCAAATACTTCTTTAAGAATTGGGGGGAAAAAGCCAGAAATCCATAAGAAAAGGGTAAAACTCATGAAAAAACTCACATAGGCATGCACACAAAAATACAAACATGATGGTCAACATCACGAGAAAGGTGAAAAAGAAAACTACAATTGTGTACCATCTCTCACCCATCAGAAGGCAAAAATACAAAAGTCTGAAAATACACGGTTGGCAAAGCTGCAAGGAAACAGGCACTTTCATCCACTGCTGGTAGGAATACAAATTGGTAATCTCTATGGAGGGAAACTTACAACATCAAATAAACCTACGTATGTATTTTATTTCTCTCTTGATCCAGCAACCCCACTTCTAGAGATTCACCCTAAAGGCACACCACCAAAACAAAAACCACCTTGCACAAGGGTATTTATTTCTACATTTATAATTGCAAAACATTGGAAACTATCTAAATGTCCACTCTTAGGAAACTAGTTGAATAAACTATGGTAGTTACCTATAACTCAGTATTATGCAAACATAAAAAACAAGAGCAGGCCGGCCGTGGTGGTTCACGCCTGTAATCCCAGCACTTTGGGAGGCTGAGGCGGGAGGATCGCCTAAGGTTGGGAGTTCGAGACCAGCCTGACCAACATGGAGAAACCCCGTCTCTATTAAAAATACAAAATTAGCTAGGCGTGGTGGCAGGCGGCTACTCAGGAGGCTGAGGCAGGAGAATCACTTGAACCCAGGAGGCAGAGGTTGTGGTAAGCGGAGATCGCACCACTGAGCTCCAGCCTGGGCAACAAAAGTGAAACTCCGTTTCAAAAAAAAAAAAGAATGAAGAGCTCCATGAATTGATATGGAATGATTTACAGGATACGTCATTAAAGTTTTTAAAGACGCAAAGCAGACATTTAGTGTACCACCTTTTGCTTAACAAAGGAGAAACAAGAAAACGTCTGCATGGACAACAGCAGAAGACAGCAGACTGGCTACGGATCCTGGGTTGCCAGCGGAGGTGGGCAGGATAAGGAAGGGGCAACGCTTCTCTGAGTACAACTTCATGCAGTTTTGGTGTTTTGGAAGCACGCTAAGGCCCTACGTACTCAAAGAATAAAACTCAATCAACAAAGGCGGAAGGGAAGTCTAAAATGGAAAACTGATTCACCAATGAATCCAACTGTATTTCAAATAAATAACAACACTGAAGGGGGAAATGGGGTTAAAACAAAACAAATCCAAGTGACTTATGAACACAGAACTTGAATTACTGCAGGTGAGGGGTGCGGTCCCAATGAGATGGGGAGAACTGCAAACAAACCCAGAACTCTTTTTGGCAGGTTTGTTTCTGCAGTGTCACGGGCAGAGCAATTCTAAAGCTTTTTTAGACACATCACAGGACTGAGCAAGTGAGTCCATGTACTAACGTTGCTGGGAGTCACAGCTTGTAGGAGGAAGACAAAAATCTGGAAAGGGAGGAAACCAGGAAGTTAACTCGTGATTCCCGAGTATGCACAGGTAGACGCGTGTGTCCATGAATGTGCATGTATCTCTGTTACTACCTCTGTGCACTGAGGGGCCTAGAAGCAGGCAACCCCATAGTAATGCGAACGCCCAGCACCCAGAACTTGGTCTTCAAAGCCGCTCCCCACTAAAGGGCCTTGAGGTTTTCTGAGAAACAACGGAGTGGGGACAGAGAAGGTGTAAGATGAGCCAGAAACTAAGGGCATCCTCAAAAAGTGACTAGGCACAGCGCAAACACAGGAGTCAGCTAGAATGCCAAATATGGGCCAATTTCAGCACAAAAATAACTAAGATAGTGAATTAAAAACCACTGGGAGAAAAAAGGATCCATGTATCCACACTGATCATAAATAGACCAATACACAGGGAGAAAGGAGTTGCTTCCTTAGAGCAGAAAGTCGGATGACGACTGGTCAGTGTGGTGGCTCTGGAGTTTGTAAGTCAATTTGCAACCATGCAAAGAATGGTCCAGGCAAAAATCGTTAATGGATACTAAATCTCTGGAGGAAATTTTAAAGAGGAAGAGGAAATTTGCATGGTCTTAAAAGTATCTCCCCACAGGGAAAAAACTATATAGCAGAAAAATCTAACAAAATCTTAACTGGGTGATGGATTTATCACCACTGAGGGGCTGATGGATATTGTACACCTGTGGATATGACACTCTGAGAAGGATACAATATAGCTATACACACACGTTCCAAGAGGAAGGAACACATCATCTCAATCTATCAGGAGGAAATATCAGACCAAACCAAACTAAGAAGTCTTCTACTGAAAAAGCAAGGGACACTGTATTCTCCAAACACATCAATGTTCTTCCAACGTGCCAATGTCACAACAAAGGAAGGATGAGGAACTATTCTAGATTAAAAGAGATTAAAGAAGACATGACAATAAATGCAACGTGTGATCCTGGACTGGATTCTGTACTGGAGGGAAGAAAATACTGTAAGAGACGCTCCTGGGTCAACTGATAAGATCTGAGTAAAGAGGGTATGATTAGGTATGAGTAGTGTAAGTTAAGAATTTAGGGGTAAATGCTCTTGGTACATGCAGCTTATTCTTAAATGGGTGGGGAAAAATCTGTGCATGTGTGTACACATGTGGAGAGGGAGGGGGATGTATGTAATAGGAGCCAAAATATTAACAATACGTGAATCTGATTAAAGGTATATGGGTGCTTTTTGTACTGTTCTTGCAATCCTTGTATAAGACTGAAATTTTTTAAGTTTGAAATTATTTGAAACATTATTTAAAAAGAAAATTTTCAAAAGAATGCACATGTAATATGATTCCATACATATAGTATTTTAAAACAGGCAAAGCTGATTTATGCTTTCAGAGCCTCACTGTCTAACACGGTAGCCCCTAGCCACAGAGGGCTATTCAAACTCAAATTAATGTAAATTACATAAAATGAAGAATTCGGTTCTTTTGTTGCACCAGCCACGTTTCGAGTGCTCATGAGCCACATGTGGCTGGGGCTACTGTATTGAACAGTGCAGATCTAGAACATTCTGTCACTGTGGAAAGTTCTGCATAGCACTGTGGGGGGTGAGGGGTGGTGACCCCTGGGGAGGTGGTAACCCCTGGGGAGGGAGTGATGGGGGAGCCCCAAGGGGGCTTATCTGGGTGCTGCTGTGAGTATGCAGTTTGGAACAATCCACTGAGTTGCACCGCTTGGTTTGGGAGCTTTACTGAATACCTGTGACATACCTCAGTAAGATTTACATAAAGAAGTCAACTGAAATGGACTTTAAAGTTACAAAAAGCCCTCCTATCCCAACTACAGCTAACAGTGATTTATAGGATGTTTTTGCTGGGACCCAGAAATAAAACAGCCACCAGTTATAAATGGCAGACACAGTACCTGCCATGCATAAATTGTCACAACTGACCCTCAGGCCAGCCAGTGTGGTGGGATAGAGACGGTGCTCCTCTTGTTACTCAAGAGGCAGCTGAGGAGCAGTGACTGCTGCTGCCTCCCAGCCTGCGCTGACAGCACAGTGACATCACGAATGCCAGCACCTGTGCTCACGTCACACGCTGCAATAACCTAAGAATCCACTCACCGCCTCACCAACTGTTTCAGCACATCAGAATTCAAAAACAATTTTTGTCTCACATTACTTTAGCAGCTTTGACACAAAATCTTTAAGTCTGAAAGAAAAAAATCAAAAGGAAAACATCTGCTGAATATATATATATATATATATTTTTTTTTTTTGAGACAGAGTCTCACTCTGTCACCCAGGCTGGAGGGCAGTGACACAATCTCAGCTCACTGCAACCTCTGACTCCCTGGGTTCAAGCGATTCTCATACCTCAGCCTGCTAAGTAGCCGGGATTACAGGCATGCGCTACCATGCCCAGCTAGCTTTTTGCATTTTTAGTAGAGACAGGGTTTTGCTATGTTGGCCAGGCTGGTCTTGAACTTGTGAGCTCAAGCAATCCACTCACCTCGGCCTCCCAAAGTGTTGGGATTACAGGCGTGAGCCACCGCACCTGGCCCATCTGCTGAATATATTATTTTCACTAATAAAAATCCTCTTTTCTTGGAAGTGTCTACTATACATATTTAAATACACCTCAATTAAATTTGCTTCAGAGGAACAAATTCTTCTTCATACATTATATATATTACGTTCACTTTCCAACAGACTCCACCAGTGTTGGGAAGAAAGGCAGGTATCTGCAACTCCGAAGGCTGCATGCAGAGAGCATGCTGACACTGCACCTGACGCTGCAGGTGGGCTCTCAGTGAGCTGCTCCACATGGGATGCGAGGCTTCTGGCCAAGAGCACATCTATTAACAGCACTTTTGGGGACATCTAATAGACTCTCCCATGTCCACCAGTTTTTCTGCATTCCTTTCTCATGAAAAAAGAGTGAAAGAGAGGGAGAGTTGGAAGGATGAGAGGATGGAAGGATGGAGGGAAGGAAGGAGGGAGGAAGGGAGGGAGGGAGAGGAAATAAAGACCAACACTCCTGGAAGCAGAAGCAGACCCAGCCCCTCCCCTCCCCTCCCCATGACCAGGGCACTCAGAGGCGCTCACTCGACCTCAGAAACCTTTCACCATGGCTTCCGGCCTCCACTCCCTTCTGTGAGTCACCCATGTAAATAAAAGATGACCAGTTTTATGACAAGGAAGACTTGAAGCAATGCATACAGGACAAACGTATGAAGAGAAGCTCAAGGAGGTTCTGTAACAAGCTCTATACTTGGCTGCCGGGAAGAAATGGATTAAAGACAAGGATAATGAGACTACTTTATTTAGACTGGAACAAACTGGTTCTTCTCCCCAAAAATCTCATCATTTGGGGTTAACTTTTTTGGTTTGGGAATGGAAGGCAGGGCAATTCAGAGAAATGGAGAAATGATTATATAGGAAAATGTTTAAGGCAAATAACCATAATTTCACACACACACAAAAAATGTCCCAAGTGGCCTGAGACAGGCTGGGAAGACATAGAAGAGAGTAAGGAAGCCCCAAGACACACCAGCATGGCCTGAGACAGGCTAGAAAGACACAGAAGAGAGTAAGGAGGCCCCGAGACACGCCAGCATGGCCTGAGACAGGCTAGGAAGACACAGAAGAGAGTAAGGAGGCCCCGAGACATGCCAGCATAGCCTGAGACAGGCTAGGAAGACAGAAGAGAGTAAGGAGGTGCCGAGACACGCCACAACAGGTGTTCTATGGACCGAGTTAGCAGGAATGCAACGACCAGAGTCCAGGCTAAACAGGACCTGGCTGCCAGGAATTCTCTACAAAACGGATGTTTTTCCAGGGGCCACCCCAGGACCACCAACACCAGTACACTCTGAGAAGACAGGCCGAGGAGGGGGTCTCAGGAAGGCCATCTTCCTTGTATACCTTCCAAGGGCCTTCAACTGCTGGCCATTTGCATGCACTGGGGGTCATCTGGGCAGTATAATTCTGTATTTAAAATATGTGGTAGTGGTTGATTTTTTTTTTTTTTTAAAGTGAACTTGCTGTTTGTGTGAGGAAAGCTCTCCTGACAGAAGAGCACTGGAGGTTCAGGGCAAGGGCTGGCCTATGGCTCCCAACCGCCGAGGCCTTTAGATGGGCAGGTGGTCCCCAGGCCAACTGAGAGAGCTGATGGTCCCCATGGGCCACTGTGCTGGGACTGCCTATGTCCATTCTCCTCTAAAACCAGGGAGCAGCGGCATCTTCAGGGGAGAGTCAGGCACAGGGCTGAGAAGCAGCTCTAGGCTCCCCCAAGTGTCTTTTCTCCCAGCTGCTGAGATTCTGGCTAAAATCAGTGGCATCCAGCAGGTGGGGGTGAAAGAGCCACGGTGAATTGCAGGCTTTATTTCTCCCTTCCAGCTCTTCCTCTGACACACTGAAAAGGGAGGCTGCTTCTGTCCCTCACCGTACCATTTCTGAGTGATACCAACTCCTACTTCCAACCGCTCCCCTTGTGGAGCTTCCTGCTGCAAAACCAACAGAGGTCTGATTCCCACAGCAGGTGCGCCTTAGCCTCCAGAGCACAGTCCACCACCTGGGGTGTGGCTCCAGAGCCACTCTGACCACCAGATCTTCTCTCCGAGGTTTTCTTTTCTTTTTTTTTCTTTTTGTCAGATTTCCTCTACTTCATCTTCTGCCTCTTCTACTCAACTTTCTATTTTAGCTTTTATTTTCCAAGACTTTTTGTTTTCTACATATTGTTTTTCTTAAAGTTTGTACTCTGTTCTTATTTTGTTCATACACTATACTCTCTGCTCTCTCTTTAGGGATGTGATGTTCTCTCTCTCTCTTTTTTTTTGAGGCAGAGTTTCGCTCTCGTTCCCCAGGCTGGAGTGCAATGGCACGATCTCGACTCACTGCAACCTCCACTTTGTGGCTTTAAGCGATTCTCCTGCTCCAGCCTCCCGAGCAGCTGGGAGTACAGGTGCTCATCACTAAGCCTGGCTAATTTTTTGTATGTTTAGTAGAGACGGGGTTTTACCATGTTGGCCAGGCAGGTCTCAAACTCCTGACCTCAGGTGATCCACCTGCCTCAGCCTCCCAAAGTGCTGGGATTACAGGCGTGAGCCACTGTGGCCGATGTTCTCTCTCTGAAACCCTTTGTGTCATTCATGACCTCTGCCTTTTCGGATATCATCAGAGGCTGATCTCTCAGAAAGTAGCTGTGCCCACCTGTGAGGGGCACCCACTGGGTCCTGGTCTCCCACTGATTTCCTCACCCAGAAAGCTTTTGGGGTCCAGCTGCGGAAGCCAGGCAGCAGCTGTGAAACCTGCAGACCCCTGCCTGCGGGGTGGAATCCCCACAGCACCTGACCAACCCCAGGAAGGGGCCCAAGCGGCAGTACACTGGCACAGGCTCCAAACCACGCTGTAACGTCGGCGACGCGGTAATATCAGCCAGCGGCACCACTCTGGCGCCAGTGACATTTCTTTCTGACCCTACCAAATGTTCACAATGCCCCCACCTGAGACTGGGGTAAGACAGGCCTCCTAGAAAAACCTCTGTTCTATTTTTAGATTGCATCTGGGCACTCAGTCTGAATAATGATTTAATTTGGGGGGAAAAATAAAGTTTTAAAATTACATATTCTGATGTCTACTATGCCCGGATGTCAAACGACTGAGCAAAGCTTCTATACAGCCAATTAAGAGAATGAGGATGGCTCACGCCTGTAATCCCAGCACTTTGGGAGGCCGAGGCGGGCGGATCACGAGGTCAGGAGATCAAGACCATTCTGGCTAACATGGTGAAACCCTGTCTCTACTAAAAATACAAAAAAATTAGCTGGGCGTGGTGGTGGGCACCTGTAGTCCCAGCTACTCGGGAGGCTGAGGCAGGAGAATGGCGTGAACCCGGGAGGCGGAGCTTGCAGTGGGCCGAGATCATGCCACTGCACTCCAGCCTGGGCGACAGAGCTAGACTCCATCTCAAAAAAAAAAAAAAAAAGAATGAGGAGAATGCTTTCTATTTAGGGGGAGAAAAACAATTAAAAAGGTGGTCAAACTAATTTCCCTGGAGATCTGTGATAAATACAAAGACATTTATTTCTCTATTGTGAATTAAGTTCTACCAAGAAGACAGTATAAAATCTAAATGTTAAAATCTATACTAACTTATGGGCCGGGGGAGGTGGCTCATGCCTGTAATCCCAGTACTTTGGGAGGCCGAGGTGGGTGGATCACCTGAGGTCAGGAGTTCTAGACCAGCCTGACCAACATGGAGAAACCCCATCTCTACTAAAAACACAAAATTAGTTGGGCATGGTGGTGCATGCCTGTAATCCCAGCTACTCGGGAGGCTGAGGCAAGAGAATTGCTTGAACCTGGGAGGTGGAGATTGCAGTGAGCTGAGATCGTGCCATTGCACTCCAGCCTGGGCAACAAGAGTGAGACTCCATCTCAAAAAAAAAACAACCTATACTAACTTATAAAAGCAGGCATAACTATGTTAAGAAATGTATTTTTTAAAAAGAAAGAAAGAGAAAGCAATGTCCACAACCTCATCGCACTAAATGAGTGTCTGTTCTTTCGGGACAGCTCCCTGTGTGCCGGGAGGTGCGAGCCATCAGCAATGAGGCTAAGGCAAGGTGCCCACCTCTCTAGCCTCAACTTCCTCCTCTAGCAACGAAGCAGCACTCCAGCAAGACGGAAGAGCTATAACTCAGCGGCGCCCTTGCTCCCCACACAGGAGGGGCTGTGTCTGCTTGGGAAAGCCCCCTGATCACCACGGAGGGGGCCCGAGCACAGGCCTACAGCTCAGAACACAAAGCCACGGGGACCACAATGGCCTCACACCTCTCGAGAGCAGCCTCAAGGTGGAAGACACAGACACACGTGATGCCTGCAAAGTCCCAAGGGAAATCTCCACACTGGATAAAGCACCAGTCACAGACACACATGGAATAAAGGCACTGATGTCAAAAAACTATCCCATATACCCCCTTCCAGACACCACTGGAGGACACGCGCTACCAAGCCAAACTAAAAAGCCAAGAAAAAGAAAAATGAACGGCTCGGAAAAGCAGGGAGCCAGTCCCAGAAAAGGAGAGGGGATCTCTGCACTTGAAAAGCCATCTCAGAACAAGTGCCACACAGGACAAACAAAGAACCAACGTGGAAGGGAGGAGGGGAACGATGGAAGGGACAGCACCAAGGAAAACCAGACCGAGACTACCCGATGGGTGTCCGGTACGGAGCTTCATAACGTGGCTACAATATCTGGGCACAAATTAGTGACAGCTACAAAGAAAAGCTAATAAAAAGCAAGGCAATTATCAACTCCAGAGAAAGCAGAAGTTTATGCAAGTGTAGTTCTCAACTACAAGGCTGCTGTCATAGTTACGCAGTCATAGTATTATCAACACCAAATGCTGACTGAACCATAGCTGAAAGGATGGTTTTTAACCATTTTAATCAGGATGATGTGGGGCCAGGTGCAGTGGCTCACACCTGTAATCCCAGCACTTTGGGAGGCCGAGGCGGGCAGATCACTTGACGTCAAGAGTTCAAGACCAGCCTGGCCAACATGGCGAAATCCTGTCTCTACTAAAAATACAAAAAAAATTAGCTAGACATGGTGGCTACTCAGGAGCCTGAGGCAGGAAAATCTCTTGAACCCAGGAGGCAGAGGCTACAGTGAGCGAAATCGTGCCAGTGCACTCCAGCCTGGGTGGCAAAGTGAAACTCCATCTTAAAAACTATATCAAAATAAAAATAAAAAGGATGATGTGGGAGAAAGGAAGAGAGTTTGGAAGTATAAGTGAGAGAGATGGGTGAGAGAGAGAAAGAGGTAATTATGTAAAAGAGTTAAAATTTCAATTTAATAGATGTGATCTAAAGCCAAAAAAGAAAAGAAAGAAACCAGCAATATAAACCTGTGACTTAAGACACATGAAGGTAGATGCTGGAAAAATAATTTTACAAGTTTACAACAGTTACCTGACCAAGTGTAATCAGTGGGGCCAGGGCTGGGCTTGCTTTTGGTTGGAGGCTCTACAGAACTGTTTGACTTTAAACCTATTACCATAAAATTATCTTGTAATAAAAATACAAGTAAAACTAGTTTTTAAAACAACAAAAACCACAACAAACCACAGGACTGAATCTTTGAGTCTCACGACAAGAGGGATGCGAAGATGTGGACTCAGTGGCTGAGTCACTGGGGAGCTGCCCTCCCAGCCAAGAAGGCAGAGGGGGCCCTGAAGAGCAGGAGAGGGAGCTGCTTCAGGCCTCTGTCCCACATGCTCTCTCAGCTCAAGTCCTGCACGTCACAGTGACAGACGCCTCTTCCTCAAGCCCATATTTCCTTTGTGAGTGTGTCCTGGGGCCCTTCAGAGGTCAGCACGGCACAGAGAAGACCAGAGTTGAGAAAGAATGTGGAGACAGAGGGCCCCAGGCCCCACACGAGACATTTCAGGGTGGTAGGGACAGAGGACCCCGAGCCCCACGTGAGCCCCAGGGAGCACAGGTTTAGGGAGGGGGTCTCGGGCAGTGGAGGCAGAGGACCCCGGGGCCCACGTGAGCTCCAGGGAGCACAGGTTTAGGGAGGGGGTCTCGGGCAGTGGAGGCAGAGGACCCCGGGGCCCACGTGAGCTCCAGGGAGCACAGGTTTAGGGAGGGGGTCTCGGGCAGTGGAGGCAGAGGATCCTGGACCCCACGTGAGCCCCAGGGAGCACAGGCATTTCAGGGAGGTGGGTCGCAGACGGGGAGAAGTTGAGTCAATATCAAATAAATATCAAAAGACACAGTGGCTTCAGCTGACAGCAGACCATCCCAACTGCAACAGTGAGAGCTGAGATCCACTGGGTGCTGGGGCTGGAAGATGGTGATGTGGCCAAATCAGTCTGTGCTGTGGCAGCTCAAAGTGGGGACTCGCTACCTACACGGCTTCTCGGGACGGCCTGGACTTGGGAGCTCTGAAAGGGGTATTTTAACAATTAAACGTGGTTTCCATAAAATAGATCAGAAGCCGGTTACCTGTGCACGTAATGAAGCTGATGGATGGAGTCAATGGCCAGCACCATTTCACCAATGTAGAACCTCGCCATATCTTCTGGAAGCTTGTCTTCAAATTTGCTGAGCAGGGTCAGTAAATCACCACCCACATAGTAATCCATGACTAAGTACTACAAATTGGAAAGAGAAGGGGAGAGAATACCACATTTAGTCACCACTAAGCCTGACAATTACAGGCCAGCCTTCCACGGCGAGGTTCTCGGGCTCCAGGTCTGGCTCGTGCCATCTCAGCTGCTCTTCCGTCACCCAAGACCTTTCTTCTGGAACACGCGCCCCGATGCATCCACGACACCACCATCTTCAGGGGTGCATATGGCAGAGAGCGGACTTCAGTAAGTGATGTATTTAATCAATGGGAGGAATGATGAAAGGGCTTGATGTTGGAGAGGGCACTCTAAAAGCTAGTGACCCAAAGCAGAAGCAAAGTTAATAGCCCATCAATCCTATGGGTTTAAAAATAATTCTCCAGGCCCTCATGTTATGTGAGGACGACACCAGACCAGAGAAGGGGGGCGAAGTATCCAACATCACACATGGTATCAGCAGTTCTTATTGGAAAGATTATATCATAAAAGAGCCGAAAGATAATTACTTATAGGTTCACTTCAACAGAAACCTCAGAAAAGCTCCTGCTTAAGTAGAAATTGGAGTAATGGGAGAAAAAACATCTGCTAACAGGGCTGAGCCCGTCACTTCCCCACGAGTTCCCTCGCCACCGGGCCAGCCGTGTGCTGGGAGTGGGCGACCCCGAGGTGAGCCTGCGTGGAGCTCTGCCTGAGGACAGCCTGTCTCTTGCAGCACTCAGAAAGCTCAGACCACAAAGCCCACAGTCTGTGGAGGCCCCAGTGGGGAGATCTCACAGGTCAGAGAGGCCCAGAACGGGCAAGACCATCACAGCCAGAGTCAGGGTGGCAGCCCACAACCCCATCTCTGGGGCCGCTGTGCCTCAGGGACTGCTGGGGAAGCACGCGACCTGAGCCTCACAGGAGCTGCCTTCCTTGGTGCAAATTTCCTGTGAAGAGATGGATGCTGTGGTCTGGACAGCTAGCTTTTAACCAACCCACACAGGGAGGAAACGCCCTGTTTATCAGCCGGGGCAGTAACCCTGTAATATTTCTTGAGAACCTAATCATCAGCTGCTGTCACCATGAAGGCCTGCGCTTGGGCCCAGGCTGTGAGACACAGGCCAGTGCTGTCCTGTTCACGCTCCCACCTGCCCTCGCCTCTGGCACCAAGACCCCATCGACACGGGAGGCTTGGGGATGAGCCCAGGGTCGCCCAGCAAGCAAGGACAGAGCAAAGACCTGGGCCCAACAGTCAGACTCTACGCCCATCACATCCAACCAGACTGCGGTGTCTCCAAAGGAAGGGAAGCGCCACACCGGTGGGCTTGTCTGAGGAAGGGAGGGGCCCAGCTAATCAGAGGAAATGACAAAACCCTTCATTTTAGGTCCCTGCTTTCAACAGAATCTTTACCAGCAAACTCTCATCCCTTCCAAGCCTCTCCACAGCTGTCCCACCCTGTGGAGCCTTCCTCAAGCCTCCCTGCCACCGCCGAGGGCAGCCTCAGCCTCCCTGCCCTGGCTCAGGCACTGCCTGTCCTTCCCCGCCGAGTTTTTCAGTTTGTTCATTCGCTCGTGCACCCTCACCGTGGCCCTGTCGGCCCCTCTGGCAACAGGGGCGCTGGCGTGCACGAGACAGCAAGGTCCCTGGCTCAGCAGAGCTCACACTGGGGGCAGGAGAGACCGTGGCCAGCACGGAGAGCAGGCAGCAGTGAGTGCCAGCTGACCGCAGGCCGCCTGGTGAGGTGGCCAGGCCAGAGGCTGCCAAGCAGAGGCCTGAGGGGAGCTGGGGTTGTGCTCCAGATGAAGGGGTGCATGCAAAGCAGCTAGGAGGAAAGTGGCAGCGGCACCCTGGAGCCTGCCAAATGGGGAGGGCCGGCCACAGTGGGGGCTGCAGCCCCACGCTCAGAGCAGTGAGTGGGTGATGTTCCCCAACTACGTTCAGAAGCCCAGGCATGGAGGTGCCGCTGTGTGCGGAGGGCAATGGACAGGGGGCGGTGGACGCACACTGCAGACATTCCAGAGGGAGAGGCCCCGGCAGCTGACGGACACACACGGGGCCAGGGGAGATGCGGTGAACGAACGGCCAGGCCCTCAGGCCCCTAAAGAAGGCCGTGGGGTTGAGTCAAGCCCTTACTAGCTGGGCCTCAGCCGTGTCCACGTCTGCCGAGAACTCTAAGAGCAGGAGCTTCCTACAGCAGCACTGGGTCTGATCAACAGTCTCCTGGAACATGGTCTCTGAGGAAAGCTAATGCGGGAGCTCGTGAGGCAGACGGCGGAGGCCCACTCCAGAATGAGAACCAGACCTAGTCTGTCCTGTCACAGAACACGGGGTGCTGAGATAAGCCAGTAAGTTTTAGTTAGCAGTCAAACAGGTTTAATTTTGATAAAACTCTGTGAGATAGCTCCAATAGAAACTGTAGCAGAACCCGCTCTGTGGGTGGTCAGAGGAACCCACGTTTCCATATCACTATGAGAGGCACCTGACACCAGCCTGCACTCGGCGCAGCCTCACAACCATAGGAAGAGGAACTGGCCTAACCCTCAACGACCCCACTCAAGGTGGCAGGTGTGCACCGCAGAAGCCGGCCCCACAGTCAGGGGCTAGAAAGCTTCCCAGGCCTCGCCTTCGTTCTCTCATCCTTAATTTTCATGGTACTTCTACCTGGGCAACTCCAAAACCTCAAGAACATGGAATCTTCACAGGGGCTCCTAACTGATGTGTCTTAACTTAGAATAAACCTGGCAACACCTAACATTTCAGATGGCAGCACACTATGCTAATTTCAAAAAAAAAATTAGAAACAAAACAAGAAGCATCATCTTCCTTTGTACAGATCCCAGTTGCCTGTACTCCTTGGAAACTTCACTCAGTTCTTATCAAAAGTGGAAATGAACTGGAGACAGTCCACCGGGGTCCTGGGAGCAGGGACACTGAGCAGGAAGCAGGGGGGTTTATGTGGAGGTGGCCCCAAAGCAGGGGACCCGGAACCTGCTCGCCAGGCTGGGGCTGGGTCTTGGACACAGGTGCTGTCATCCATGTGGTCACTTTGGGCAAGTGGCGTCGCCTCTCTCTGCCCCAGACACCCCCTTATGAAACAGTGGAATCGTTGGGTCGCTGGGAAGACTGACGGGGACCCCTGTGGGTCTGAAATGTCCTAAGTGCTCAATAAACACCAGCTGCCCCCTCTGCTGGGCACACACATACATGTAAAGTCTACATAATCAGTATACCTTTTTCCCTAATCTTGGGTGTTCAAATCTCAGGGCTTTCTCTGATGCTTCAAGGGTTCCTTTAGGGTGAACGTAAGGATCCCCACACTACTCCATCTGCTGTGAACCAATGGAGCGCACAACCCAGGAGCTTCAGGTGGACAAGGGCGTTGGCTGCCATGGAAAAGGAAGCCTCGGGTCCCTGCTCTGAGGCTCGGTGACCACAGCGACCACGCCCCTCTCGCCACCGCTGCAGAAACGGTGCCATTGGGAATGAGTTGGGCTCAGATCTGCTTCTCTGAGGTCTGCACGCGTCACGTCCACCCAGAGCTCCAGCAGTGGACACTCTTAGTTTCAGGCAAACCTAGAGAGTCACTCTAGGAATAAAAAGTCCTGAACAAGGCGGTCTGCGGGTCACTCAGCGGCTGAGACCAAGGGCTGGTTTCCCCTTCACCGCTAAGTCAGCTGCCTTAGAGTGCTGTGGAGGCAAACACGCTTGACGATGCACACGCATGTGCGTCACGAGGCTGGTCCGTCCGTCCTGAAAGCAAGCCCTGTTTAAGTCAGAAAAATACACAGGCAGCGTGGAGATTAAGAGTCACCTAAAACCTGTCAAAAGGGCCTGGGGCACCTCCCCCACTGCAGGAGGACAGGAGGACTGCAGGCCCGCGATAGGCACTCCCGGACTCAGCCCTAGATGAGATGAAGGCAAAAATATCCACGTGGCTGAATCCCCACTGCGGTTCCTTATTCTCAATAATCCAAGATTGAAAGTGTTTCAAACTCCCAGCTGATTTAAATGTAATAAACCCAGCGAACAAATTAATCAGCTTCTCTAGTGATTAGAAAAAAACAAAGTCCTTACTTTCACATGTTCATTTTAAAGAAGTTCTACCTGACAATTACTGCATGAAAACAAGCCCCTCCGTTTTATCGAGTCCAATACACATTTTTTAAATGTCAGTTCGAGGTTGTCTTACTGAATTTTTAGTGACAGCATAAAGGAATAAAGCCGGAGCGAATGCCCTGACCGAGTCTCTGGCCGTGCGACCTACCAGGTGGTTCTCGTCCTGAAAGGCGTAGTGCAGCGCAGTGATCCATTGGCAGTCGCCGTTCACCAGCACATCGCGCTCCTCTCGGAAGCACGCGGTCTGCAAAGCAATGAGGGGTGTCAGTCTGTGTTCACTGGGAAGTAGGCCAGAGAGCGTACTGCCGGTCTCGGGGTCCCTGCTGGGACAGTGGCTCCAGCCACAGTGTCCCGGCCTTCCGGGCTCCTCCTCGTGCACCATCCCGAGGCTGCTGAGGCTGAGCCATCCCTCATCCCTTCCTCTCCCAAGCCCCATGCAAGTGCCAAGGGCTGCTGAGGAGGCACTTGTACCCTACTGTCCCACGAGCACCATTTCGTGGCCGACAATTAGATTCACCCCACCCTCATGTGGATTCCTGACTGGGCTCCTCCCACCCGGCACCTCCTGACTTCTCTACCAGATCAACCTCCGCCAAGTATCGATGGCATGGGCAGCCCCACGTCTGCCCTCTCCGTCCTATACCCACTGTTGAGCTGCCGTGCAGCTGGCAGGAGAGGGCACACATGTTTGCTGAAATCACAGTATAGTGATGACATGATTGTCGCAGACTCCACTAGGAAGGCCTACAGCCAGCAGCACAGGGCAAGAGGCTGCCCTCTACCCTGCTACAGCTTCCAAAAGTTTTAATGCCCAGGTGGCATCTCTGTTTAGAAGTCACCAGGCCTGGCCGAGTGCGGTGGCTCACACCTGTAAACCTAGCACTTTGGGAGGCTGAGGTGGGCGGGTCACCTGAGGTCAGGAGTTCAAGACCAGCCTGGCCAACATGATGAAACCCTGTCTCTACTAAAAACTAGAAAAACTAGCCAGGTGTGGAGGCAGGTGCCTGTAATCCCAGCTACTCAGGAGGCTGAGGCAGGAGAATCACTTGAACTCAGGAGGCAGAGGTTGCGGTGAGCCAAGATCGCATCACTGCACTCCAGCCTGGACGACAGAGCGAGACTCTGTTTCAAAAAAAAGGCCAGGCATGGTGGCTCACGCCTGTGGTCCCAGCACTTTGGGAGGCCGAGGCGGGCAGATCACGAGGTCAGGAGATTGAGACCATCCTGGCTAACATGGTGAAACCCCATCTCTACTAAAAATACAAAAAATTAGCTGGGCGTGGTGGCGGGTGCCTGTAGTCCCAGCTACTTGGGAGGCTGAGGTAGGAGAATGGCGTGAACCTGGGAGGCAGAGAGCTTGCAGTGAGCCGAGATCATGCCATTGCACTACAGCCTGGGTGACAGAGTGAGACTCTGTCTCAAAAAAAACGAGTCACCAGGCCTTTGGCATAATTTTAACATGATTTCTTCTTTATTGAGCATAGAACAAGATTTAAACTGTCTTACATTTGAACTTGTCAAGCTTAACAAAAATGTAAGTACATCATGGAGAACTTGCTATGTGAGGCACGAGGGCACGGTTCTGACTGGCTCTCAGCTGAGTCTCACAGTGACCTCTGAAACTTGTTTCTTCTACAAGGTTTTCTTTTCTAAACTTTAAAAAGTTTTCCTTTCAGGCTGGCCATGGTGGCTCACGCTGTAATCCCAGCACCTTGGGAGGCCAAGGCGGGAGGATCACTTGAGCCCAGGAGTTTGAGATCAGCCTGGGCAACATAGTGAGACTCCGTCTCTACAAAAGAATCTTAAAAATTAGCTGGGTGTGGTGGCACCCGTCTGCAGTCCCAGCTACTCAAGAGGCTGAGGTGGGAGGATCGATGAGCCCAGCCGAGATCATGCCACTGTACTCCAGCCTGTACAACAGAGTAACAGAGTGAGACCCTGTCTCTAAAACAAGAAAAAAGAAGTTTTTCTTTTAAAATGAAATGGTTAGCTGCGCACAGTGGCTCACGCATGTAATCCCAGCACTTTGGGAGGCGGAGGCGGGCAGATCACGAGGTCAGGAGTTTGAGACCAGCTTGGCCAACATGGTGAAACCCCGTCTCTACTAAAAATACAAAAATTAGCTAGGCGTGGTGGCAGATGCCTGTAATCCCAGCTACTCGGGAGGCTGAGGCAGAGAATCATTTGAACCCAGGAGACGGAAGTTGCAGTGAGCCAAGATCACGCCATTGCACTCCAGCCTGGGCGACAGGGAGAGACTCCCTGCAGCTGTGTCCCAGTTCTACTAATGACAACATGACAAGGGGTCAGCATTCAGCTTGCTAAAGTCCAGACATGCAGAGACCAGCAATTCTGGAATCATCACGACCCCTCTGCCAACAGCCACCTCAGCCACAAGGGCCTGGTGAAGGGACAACTACAAGAAAACCTGAGCCCAGTGTGCCTGACCTCCTGTCTTCCAGAACGCGCCCCCCAAAAAGAAATGGTGATGAAGTGCTGAGTCCCAGGTGAGGTGAGACCGTGGGTTCAGGAGGCCGGGGCTGCCCTGAGGATCTGCGGCACCTGCACCAACGCCTCCAGGAGACGCTCCCTGAAGCTCTGCCTGGCAGCTGCCCAGAGCATTTAGGAAAAACCCATTCTTAAACTGGGGACTGCCTGCAGGGTGACCTGCTGACAGGAAACTTATGTATTATCCAGCAGTTTTGTCTAAGGAGCAGAGAGAGAAACTTTCAGTATTTTTTAACCAAGTAAGATAAAATAAAGACCTTGCCTGGTGGAAAAATTATAAACTTACACTGCTTAGCAACTCTTCTACTGACCAACCTCTTGTTTAATTCATGCTTTTAAGAAAATTTTTTATAAATCAGTATTATAAAATTTAATGTTTAAAATAAGTCTATGATATAAAAATAAAAAGATAAATTATTTGCAACTAGCACCATATTTATTTCTATATCTCTTACACACACATACCCTAGGATAATCACCGTGACTGGCAAACATTCTTGAGCTTTTCTGAGCATGCCAATTAAACTGGATCTGTGTCACCAGATTCAAATTAAATCAGCAATATTTACTCTTTTAAAATGTACCCATCCACCATGACATTTGGGTAAATACCAAACACCTGATACCTCTCCACACGTTCATGTAACAGTAGCTACTTTTTCCCCCTAAAAATCTGCTCCAATAACATTCCTGTGTTTGCCACTGTTTGGGGTGGGGAAAGCGCTGCTGGGGCTGAGGGCAGGCCCAGCGGAAGCACACGGTGAGATGACTGAGTGAGGATGGAAGGAAAGAGAGCAAAGGCTTCTCCCAAAGAAGGAAGGGAGACTGTGTGCATCCCAGAAGCTGGGAGATGCAGGGGGCCGAAGCAATCACAGGCCACCAACATTTTGAGACCAAGGTGACTGCAAAATGGTGCTAACTCTGTCAACCAACATGCATTCAGTGAGCAACAAATGGGTGTGAGACCTTGTGCTGGGTGCCATAGCAGGGAAAGGGGAAATGGGTCCAGAGCGGAGGAGGGAAAAGCCAGAATGACTGAGTCATGAGGAATCGACAACACCCACCAAGTTAATAAAACCCAAGGCCCCGCAGAGATTTGGCCCGAATCAATGGTTGTGCTGTTGTCGGCCCAAGGTGGCAACCATCATGGGTAGCACAGGCACAAATTCCAGGACCAAAGAGGAAAGCGTCAACTCAAATTACTAGAAGGGTGAGAGGAGTAAGAGGAGAGGGTCTAGAAACCCAAGAAGGACTTCCCAAAATGAGGAGGTGGCCACGTCAAGAGGCATCCAACTCCAGAAGCAAGCGCTGACTGTAGGGATGAGCAGCCTAGAGCCGCCGCAGCACTGCCAGGCACAGGCCTCGCTCAGGGCAGGTCAGAGACACACGGGGCTACAGCAAACCACTGTGATGAATGGCAGCCTGCAAGGAGGGGACCGCCGAGTGCCTTCGGGCAGAGGCAGGAGTCACGGGAGAGGATGGAGCATGATGGAGCAGATCTGAAGCAGGAAGCAGCAGGTCAATTGGCCAGGAAGGGCCTGGGCTCTGAGTGCAGGGGAGGGGAAGACAAGAGGGCGGGTGAGGACAGAAACTCAAGATGGCCAGAGAGGAAAAGCGTGGGCTCCCCAGCAGGCCTGGCCTGCCTTGGGCGGGCAGGAGGGAGACCAGGGGCAGAGCACGCGGCTGTAGAGATGGGGTCAGGGGCATGGAATGGCCACCAAGAAGACTGACACTGAACTAAGAAAAAGGAGCTGATCAAAGCCTGCTGAGCAGTGGTCCACTTTCATTTATAATCGTGAGGCTCCTCTAGAGGTGGGAATCTAAAGACCCATTCTGTAGGTGAGCAGGGTCCAAACGTGTTAATTCCTTTTGCGTATGGAGCAGAACTGCAATCAATGCTAAAACTCTCCTGATGCTTTTTATTTGCCTTTACAGTAAACAGAACCCGCCAACATTCTCGACGGTGCACTCTCAGGAACAGTATCCAGCAAGTGAGTGGTCACTGAGGCGGGGAGCAGCAGGCGCCAGGGAGGAGACTGGGACCTCCTCAAAAGAGAGTGCTCGCTCCGTCCAGGGGGCAGGGAGGCCCAGGGCTGTGGGGTGACTGCAGCTTTTCCCCAGCTGGCTTCACAGTCACTTTCTGCTCACCCTAAACCCCATTTGTATGGCTTTTCAAGCTCCATACTTACCTCTGCTCTTTTCAGCATCTCCCACTTGTTGAGGATTTTCATTGCATAAATTCGTTCAGTATTCTTCATTTTGACAACAGCAACCTGCAATGCAAATGTGAGTTGAACAAAGATGCGGTTCTGGAACAAAAGGCTAGCATGCTGGAACTAAACTGTAGTGAAATCTTAACAGCCTAGGAGCCTGTGAAACCAGCGGTGACTGAAAGCCAAGTTTCCCACCTAGCATGTGCCAGTTCCTGCATCAAGAACCTTTTCTTCACAGAGGCAGGGACTGGCCACGTGGGCTCTGGAGTTTAACTCTTGCAAATTCACCTCTTTGTGGCTCAGGTTCCACCACTACAGGAGGTTAATGGCAGGACTGGACTCCTGAGACAGCTATAAGGACCCATGAGCCCTGACAGTTAATGTGCCCAGCACAGTGTGGGGCACAGTCAGCACTCAGCGGGTGGCCACCAGCCACATTCTTTAAAGAACAACTCAAGTGCCACCTCCTTCAGGAAGTCCTCTTGGACTTTTCAGTCTCTACCAAATCTTGAATAAGCTCTGCCATCACTACCAACACCCGTCAAGATGTCTGCACCATTGTCTGGCACATTCCACCCTACGTAAGTCACTCACGCACGTGCCCAAGTCTCCAACTCAGCACTTCCTGTAAGCTACTCACTGGCAGTGACAGCAGCTTCCATACCTTCTGGCTGCCAATGGCAAGCAGCCAGCATGTCCCTGTGCCTGCAGCAGCCATGGCCTGAAGAGGTCTTAAATGGCATCATCATCTACCTCACCTCCCTGTTTCTAACATCAAATACCACACAGTCACATTGTAGAGTCACCGTGAGAGCTGCCATTCACCAGGCACGTTCTGCGTGCCAGAGACGGTGCTGAGCTGCGCATCCGCACCCCCACTTTACCCTCACAGCGACCCCAGCTGCGGGGGATTTCTAAAATCCATCTTGCACAGATACGGACTCTGAGGCTCCAAGGGAACGAGACCAAGGAGAGAATCCAAGAAGCAAAGGCCGCGTGGGAAGGACAGGCCCCCTTCAATCAGGAGGAGCTCAAAAAGCGATCAATGTTATCTTCTTTGAAACTCACACAAAACTGAGTTTTGCAGTAAGTTCTTTGGCAAAAAAGAGTACTAAAAATAACTGTAAACCATTCTGTTAAAACAATTTTCTCTCTCATTCCTTCATTTCCTTTGGTCGTCTCTCTGCCCTGGTGTGCCTCTCCCTCCCTCCTAACTGCATTCTGTAAAGTCTAGCCATGGCTGAAGGGCTCTGTGTGGCCTGGGCCCTGCTCACCTCCAAAGCCCCCACGCCTGGCACAGCTCAATGCTTGGTAGCAGGCGGACAGGCAATCACTTAATGAAATCTGTTTTTACTTTTAAAAGGCTTTCTCAACCAGGTACAGTGGCTCATGCCTATAATCCCAGCACTCTCGAAGGTGGAAGCAGGAGAATCACTTGAGCCCAGGAGTTTGAGACTAGCCTGGGCAACACAGCAACACAGCAAGATTCCTGTCTCTACTAAAAAGAAAAAAGAACAAATAACTAGCCAGGTACCGTGGCGCATGCCTGTGGTCCCAGCTACTTGGGAGGCTGGGGTGGGAGGGTTGCTTGAGCCCAGGAGTTCAAGATCAGTCTGGGCAACATAGTGACACCCCATTTCTACAAATAATAAAAAAAATTAGCCGGGCGTGGTGGCACATGCCTGTAGCCACAGCTACTCAGGAGGCTAAGGAAGAAGGATCACCTGAGCCTGGGTGGCGGAGGCTGCAGTGAGCTGTGATCATGCCAGCACACTCCAGCCTGGGCGACAGAGCAACACAACTCCAAAAAAAAAAAAAAAAAAAAGAAGCAAAGCTCTTCCGGTGACTCAGGTGACTCACTGTCAAACCACACAAGGCAGTCCTGCGGCCGCTGAGGGAGCCTGACCTCTCCCTTGGTCTTGGCAGAACCGTCCTGCAAGGCCGAGGCAGGTCTGTGGAGACAGCCTGGAAGGCGAGGCCACAAGATGCCACAGGCCTCCTGGGGCAGGGCTCCCAGCCCCATACGAGGACCTGGTGAGCCTCTCCAGCTGCACCCACATGGTTGGCCCTCCTCCCCTAGGCAAAGCCAACCGGACCCAGAGCCACACCGAGTGTGTCAACGGCAAGCAAGTACAGAGCATGAAAACAGCTGCTATTCAACCCTCTCTGTTTTTTAGAAAATGCCAAGAAGTCAAAATTCAATTAACAAATGGAGTTTTAGAAACTACATCAGAAGGCCGGGCGTGGTGACTCACACCTGTGATCCCAGCACTTTGGGAGGCTGGGCGGGACATCTGGGCAGGTGGATCACTTGAGGCCAGGAGTTCGAGACCAGCCTGGCCAACATGGCAAAACCTCATCTCTACAAAAAATACAAAAATTAGCTAGGCATGGTGTCAGCACCCGTAGTCCCAGCTACTCGGGAGGCTGAGGCATGAGGATAGCTTGAACCCAGAAGGCAGAGGTTGCTGTGAGCCAAGATCGCGCCACTGCACTCCAGCCTGGGTGACAGTGCAAGACGTCCATCTCAAAAACAAAAACAAAAAAACTACATCTGAAGAAACTATTTTTGGTCCCAACAATCTCCCAGGTCAGTCAGAAGCTTTTGAGTTTCCTTTCTCTTCATTCTATCTTTCAGATTTTCTCCCCAGCTCCTCAGGAGGCCGAGGAGGGGAGATCACTTGAGCCCAGGAGTTCAAGGCCAGCCTGGACAACATGGTGGAGACCTCATCTCAGAAAGAGAGAGAGGAAAAAACAAACTCTCCAAATAATACTAATTACCTCATCCCCAAACCAATGTATAGGTGCACAAAAAGGTGAAATGGAAGCTGCTGATGTTTTGGCAACTTAGGCAAAGTTAACAAAATGAAGTTCATCTTACCTCACCAAAAGCACCTCTTCCAATTACTTTAATTATTTCAAAGTCTTCTCGATGAAGCTGCATTTCTTTCACCAGCTGTGTAAATGGTTTAGCTACAAGTAAAACAGCAAAACCAACAATTTAGTCTAATCAGTTGATACTATATAAAAATTTAATTGAGTGGGGTGTTGCACTAAGTTATACTTTTAAAAAAGTTTGTTTAAAAATATTTAATATCTGACAAGTTTTGGAAAGTGAGCATTTATACCAATGGACACAGATGTTGATCCTGAGCAACTGCAGTCATGCACTTGGTAACACTGTTTCAGCCGAAGAGGGACTCCATGCATAACATTGATCCCATAAGATTATACTACTATATTTTTACCGAATCTTTTCTATGTTTAGATACATAAATATGGCCAGGCGCGGTGGCTCACACCTGTAATCCCAGCACCTTAGGAGGCTGAGGCAGGAGGATCTCCTGAGGTCAAGAGTTCGAGACCAGCCAGACCAACATGGTGAAATCTCGTCTCTACTAAAAATACAAAAATTAGCCGGATGTGGTGGCAGGTGCCTGTAATCTCAGCTACTCAGGAGGCTGACACAAGAGAATAGTTTGAACCAAGGAGCCGGAGGTTACAATGAGCCAAGATCGTGCCACTGCACTCCAGTCTGGGCAACAAAGCGAGACTCCATCTCAGAAAAATAAATAAATAAAAATAGACACACAAAAACCACTGTGCTACAGCTGCCTACAGTGTTCGGAACTGTCGCACGCTGCACAGGTGTGTAACCCAGGAGCAGTAGGTTGTGCCACATGGCCTAGGTGTGGAGTAAGTTTTGCCATCTGAGTCTGTGACGTGCTGTTGTCATGTTCACACAATGACAAAAACCACCTAACCATGCATTTCTCAGAAAGTATCCCCATCGTTGTGCAACACGCCAACAGTATACTTCAGTATCTATCATAGCAAACATCATCACCACAAAAGTCTCCTGGTCAAAGCCAATAGGTGAACACCTGTCGAGAGAGCAACTGATGGGTGCCCGAAGCCCACGTGCGGGACACAAGTGCGTGAGGTGAGTGAGAGCTGAGCTCCACCTGCCTGCACGCAGGAGCCAAGGGTCAGCAGAGGGAACACAAGACATTCTCCAAGGCAACACAAGTGCTGGAGTTTCCCTGGACACCCACGGTGGTCATGGATAGGTCCTGTGGCACCTGTAATAGTAATGTCCACCAGTCAGGCACCTTACACTGTTCTTCCCGGCCTCCTCACGCGGACTCTCTGAGAGTAATTCTGTTATTATCCACACTTCACAGACGAGAAAACTCAGCCAGGTTTTTATGGGCACTGTACTGGGTTGGGTAGTGTCCCCAGCAAAACTTATGTCTGCTCAGAACCTGTGACTGTAACCTCATTTGGAAACAGGGTCCTTACAGACGTAACCAAGTGAAGATCAGGGCACCTGCTGGAATAGGGTAGGCCCTAAGTCCAACAAGACTGGTGTCCTTCTAAAAGGAGAGTAGTCAGACACAGAGACAGAGGAAAAAAGAGCCATGTGGGGTGGAGGCAGAGATGGGAGTGATGCAGCCGTCTCTGCACACTTGGTGCATCACAAGGAGCACCAAGCATTGCCAGTATCCTCAGAAGCTGAGAGCTCCCCGGAGCCTGCGAGGGACATGGCCTGGCTGACGCCCTGACTCTGGACTTCTGGCCTCCAGAACTGAGAGAAATATCTGTTGTTTAAGCCCCCCACTTTGTGGCAACTGGTTACATCCCCCACAAGAAGCTCCTAGAGGCTGGGCACAGTGGCTCACGCCTGTAATCCCAGCACTTTAGGAGGCCGAGGAGGGAGGATCACGAGGTCAGGAGACCAAGACCATCCTGGTTAACATGGTGAAACCCTGTCTCAACTAAAAATAAAAAAAAAATTAGCCAGGTGTGGTGGAGGGCACCTGTAGTCCCAGTTACTCAAGAGGCTGAGGCAGGAGAATGGCGTGAACCTGGGAGGTGGAGTGTGCAGTGAGCCGAGATCGTGCCACCGCACTCCAGCCTGGGTGACAGAGTGAGACTCTGTCTCAAAAAAAAAAAAAAAAAAAAAGCTCCTCGAGAGAGGTTAGGTCATCTCTTCCCAGGAACACAGAGCGCGAGGCAAGGCCAGGACTGGAGCCCACACTGTCCGACTCCAGACCAGCTCGTGCCCGCCATGCATCCTGCCAGTCTGGCATCCATGCAGTCAATTGTCTCTCTTGCATCTGTCTCTATTTTCACCTTCAAGCCCAAATCTGCATGTTTTATGCTAGGTTTTTTTTTGTTCTATCTGGCTCTTTTTCAAATTCTCTATCACTACAGTTTTACGAAAGGTGCCTCTGGGGGAACTCAGCAAAGTACACAGGGCCCTCTCTGTCCTATTTCTCACCACTGCAGGAGTGGCTACAATTAGCTCCAAAACACATGCGATCTGACACTTCCTGGGCTTCTGAGTTCCGTATTATTAATCTGACTAATTATGTGGGTTTTTTTCTCCTTTAATAGTTGCTCAACACTACTGAGGTTCACTCACCACAATTACAAGAGCCACAGAACGTTCCCAGGGCCTGTGAGACAGTGAGTTATGAATGTTGTGCCCATCACAGCAAATGCACATCAGCAGAGACCAGGGACAGAACAAATGAGTTCTGAGTTATTAAAAAAGAAAGAAAGGCCAGGCTGAAGAAAACCCTTGAGCTGCATTCCAGCCTGGGTGACAGAGTGACACTCTATCTGAAAAACAAAACAAAACAAAAAACAGCGAAGACAAAGGCAGATGAGACGCAGGAAGCAGCTTGCACCAAGGCTGTGCCCGGAACGTCCTCTCTTTTCTTTCCACATTAATTACTCTCAAGTCACCTGCGCTTCCTTGTCAAGTTTCCCCTACTCTTTTGATAAAACACATTTTGTTAATTATGTAGTTGAATAGTTGTGTACACATTTCCCTGAAGCGGGCAGACACAGATGAAGTGGGAGGAACTTCGAGGCAAGCCTGGGGTGAAGGCTTAGAAAGGCAAACCACAAGAGCAAAGCAGCAGGGGACCTGCGTGTGAGCAGGAGCAAAATTCCCAAATCAGAGGGCAAAGGAGAAAAGGGCCCAGAAGGAAAAGCCTAAGAAAAACATTATTTCTCAAAAACACCAAATATTTTCAAACTGCTCCGAGAACACTAACAATTTTGTACTGGTGTATAAAAATAATTAGGCTGGGCACGGTGACATGCGGCTGTAATCCCAGCTACTCAGGAGGCTGAGGCAGGAGAATCGCTTGAACCCAGGAGGGAGAGGCTGCAGTGAGCCAAGATCTCGCCACTAAACTCCAGCCTGGGCAACAAGAGCAAAACTTCGTTTCAAAAACAGAAACAATAAACATAATTAAGACCGCATTAGCTACGACTAGAAAGGAAAGCCAAATCGCAGGGGCGGAGCACCCTGCTAACCACACAGGTACTGAGAGCAGGGGACAGAACATTTAACATGAATAACCACCAACTAGGTTACTAAGATGGAAATACCACACGGAGATGGCAAATGCAGGAAGCACCTTCTGCCATTAGGATCAGGAAATGAAAGAAGAGGTTGGAATTTTTATTTGAGTTGGAGTCTAGCTTTGTTGCCAGGCTGGAGTGCAGTAACACAATCTCAGCTCACTGCAACCTCCACCTCCTGGGTTCAAGCGATTCTCCTGCCTCAGCCTCCCGAGTAGCTGGGATTACAGGCACGCGCCACCACACCCAGCTAATTTTTGTATTTTTTTTTTTTTTTTTTTAGTAGAGACAGGGTTTCACTATGTTACCCAGGATGGTCTCGATTTCCTGACCTTGTGATCCGCCCACCTCGGCCTCCCAAAGTGCTGGGATTACAGGTGTGAGCCACTGCACCCGGCCGAGGCTGGAATTTTTAAAACTCAGAAACCTGGACAAAGGGCCCTGTAAAGCTGAAACTCAGACCCCTGAGGATGGGGTGCTGCTGGCCAGCACTGGGTCTCTGAGCTCAAAGGCAGCCCCACAGGCTGGGTCCCCGGTGACTGGAAGGAGTACAACCAGCTGACGCTGGGTTCTCTGAGGTGGCCGTGGCAGGGCTGTTCTGCTGGTATGGGGAAAACTCCAAACTGGCACCAGTGGCCGACTGCCAGAAGGAACTTCGCTGCCAGGATGGTGCTGCTAGGGTGTCACTCTAGGAGGGAGCAGGCAGGAAGCCGCAAGTAGTCCTCCTGCCTCTCAGCCTTGTGGTCTCCCTCCAGCACCTGCTTCAGGCAGAGCTCAACAGGGAGTGGGGGGGCGGTCAGAGTTCCCCAGGCTTGGCTGGGGTGCGGGGTGGAGTGAGGAGGACATCAGTGCCAGTGAAGCAGGTAAGGGGAGGGAACCAGGTGAGGGGAGGGAACCAGGTGAGGGGAGGGTGGTTCTCCTGTTACCTACAGGAGGACTGATCAGATAAGCAACATTCAGGATGATGGGGCTGGGTTCCTCACTGTCAAAGAGAGGAGTTATAGATGAGGAAGAAAACGAGAATAAACTGTACAGCGCTGGGATAGAATTGGGTTATCAGTATGAACTCGCAGCTTCAATATAGACAGATAGATAGGAATAAATGCAGCCATATATGGGTGTGAACATACAGAGTCCTTGCTCTGTCTACCGAGAGTGTCCAGGAGCAGCAGCAGTTCGGCTACAAGCACACCCAGTGCGGACGTGGTCTCTAAAGACCATTCTCCAACATAGGACAGGGCTCCTCGGGCAACTCCAGAGCTGGGTCAGGAAACCGTAAGGTGAGCCTGCAGCAGCCAGTGCCCAGAAGTGAGGGTGTGCTCAAAATAAACACCAGCAGTCACAGATTATAATCTATTAAATAAAACAGGGCTGGGTGCAGTGGCTCATGCCTGGAATCCCAGCACTTTGGGAGGCTAAGGCAAGAGGACTGCTTGAGCCCAGGAGTTCAAGACCAACCTGGGCAACATGACAAGACTCTATCTCTACAAAAAATAAAATAATTAACCAGGGTGTAGTGGCACACACCTGTGGTTCTAGCTGCTCTCAAGGCTGAGGCGAGGGGATCGCTTGAGCCCAGGAGGGGGAGGCTGCAGTGAGCTGTGTTTGCACCACTGCACTCCAGGCTGGACAACAGTGAGACCTTGTCTCAAAACAAAAACAAAAAATACCAGGAAATCAGGAGTCCACACTGATATTAACATAGAAAATTTAAAAATCTGATGAAAAATGGGATTATTTATATAGTTTCAAAGTACCTCCAAACAAAATACCTATCAATTACGCAGGAAAAATGGTGACTTTACAGTGAAGTCAGGCAGACACCACCTGAAATCAAGCAATCAGAGTGGCCAGCATCTGTTACGTGACAAGACGAAACCGCACATCCCACAGGACACGAGGGGGAAAACATAGCCTCACTTCTGTGATTTTCCTGCAAAGATCCACAACCCAAATCCAACAACCACCGGGAAACACCAGGCAAACCTAAACTGAAGAACAGTCTCCAAACTACCAGCCTGAAACCTTCAGCAGTGTCAAGGTCATGAAAGTCAAGGAAAGACACAGAACTGATCCCACAGAAAGGAACAAGGTCACGGTGTGTGTGGCTCTGCAGCAGACCCTTTTGCTACAGAGCAGAGTATGAGAAAATCTGCAATGCTTCAGTGGAATCTGAAGGTTAGATAGAGCAATGCATCAACGCTACATTCCTGATTTTGTTGGTTACACCATGGTTATATAGAATATCCCTGTCAGTAGGAAATACATGCTAAAGAAGCGGTCCCAACCTTTTTGGCACCAGGGGCCACTTTCATGGAAGACAATTTTTCCACAGACCGGTAGGGGGGTGGAGGAGGTGAGGTGATGATTTTGGGACGAAACTGTCCCACCTCGGATCATCAGGCACTGGATTCTCATAAGCAGCATGCAACATAGATCCCTCAAATGCACAGCTCACAATAGGGTTCGTGCTCCTTTGAGAATCTAACGCCACGCTGATCTGACTGGAGGTAGAGCTCAGGTGGGAATGCTCACTCATCTCCTACCGTGGAGCCTGGTTCCTAACAGACCATGAAGCTGTCCGTGGCCTGGGGGTTGGGGATCCCTGTGGTAAAGTATTCAATGGCAAATAGTTGGGGGAGAAGAGTTCTTTCTTCTGTTGTTTGCAACTTTTCTGAAGTTTCAAAGTGCTTCAAAAATGTTTTAAAAATACTTTTAGAAGTTCATTTGTTGCTATGTGGAAAACTTAGAGGGTCAAGGAAGGAGGGCCCACTGGATACAGCTACCACCGCCCCATTAAGATAACAATGGTGGCTTAGAAACGAATGGGACAGTGGCCCTGGAACAGAGGAGGAAGTCGCATCGATAGTGTTGGAACTAGAGTGGACTGTGGCACGGGATGAGCAAAGAAGATTCCAGGATGTGCACTAGGTTTCTAGCCATGGCAGCTTGATGCATGGGGTGCTACACACCAAAGCAGGAGAGGCCAGGACAGCAAGTTGGGGTGAGGAGGGGAGTAAGGCCTGGGGCAACAGAATCCAATTACATCCTGTAGTTAGTGCTACAGTCTGAAATCGTGAAGAGACCATCTCAAAAAATTGGTTTTTCTTACAGGACTCTACTGCTGTTTTATATTTTCAAAAAGTGATCACTTCGAAACCACCAGCTTCCATGGGGGCAGGAAGAGGTGAGGGGTGAGAAGCGGGAGAACCAGCCTGTTGTGAGGCAACTAGAGACACAGCTTCCAGGGCGGATGCAGGCCATTCGGTTTTTTGGTTTGTTTGTTTTTGAGACAGGGTTTTTGCTCTGTCACCCAGGCTGGAGTGCAGTGGAGTGATACAGCTCACTGCAGCCTCCACTTCCCAGGCTCAGGGGATCTTCCTGCCTTGGCCTCCCCAGTAGCTGGGACCACAGGCATGCTCCCATGCCAGCTAATTCTTTTTTAGAGACGGGGTCTTGCTGTGTTGTCCAGGCTGGTCTAGAACTCCTGGGCTCAAGTGATCCTCCCGCCTTGGCCTCCCAAAGTGATGGAATTACAGGCGTGGGCTACCACCCCGAAATATGCTAAGGCCCTAGAGACACGGCCGCCCTGCAGCTCAGAAGCTGAGCCAGGCTGACCAGCCAGCACTCACGAGGCTCCAAGTTGCAGCAACTGGGAGACTACTGTCCACCAAGCCCTGCATCGCCCACACCATCACCCACAGCATCAGCCACCGCACCTGGGCATCGTCTCAGACTTCTCCTGAAGAGCCCATAGCCCCTCACCCAACATAAAGCCATCTCTTCCTGCCTGTCTTCCTCACCAGGCTCTAAGACAGGGTTGACCGCCACTCCCCCGGACCTGGCACGCTGACAGGACCCCTTCAGCACAGCTGCCTGTGTCTATGGCATGTGGCAACTGATGTTCACGAGGAGTCATCACGAAAGGATGGCCTTCTCTACACGGAGGGCTCACATGCCTCCTAAAATAAGGATATTCAACATCTTGGGAGATTTTCCATCCAAAAGGCTGAATAAAGCTTTAGCCTTTAGACAGCTTAACTTTTACTGGAGAAATTTTCTCCTAATCAATCTCTTCATTCCTCCTACCCCGGACTGTCCCCTAAAGAACTTCTCTTGATGCCCTAGAAGACAATGGATTAATCAATCAAGTGTAACCACCGACAAATATGAGATCTAAACTGTAAGGGAAAATGGAGCCCAGTGCTTCCTTTAAATAGGAAAAGCTTTGCTAAGAAGAACTGCAGGCGGAAGGAGGATCTTTGTCTAAAACTGACAGAAAACCATTGTGAAATCAAACAAGATGAGACCAGCTGGAAGGAGTGCCCAGGGTGGGAGGTTCTGAGGAAAGAGGACAGTGTCAAGAGCTGAAGCCTGAGGCAGGTGGGCAGAAGTCCTGCTTTCCCCTGTCCAGCAGAAGCTCTTCGCCTCCCCCTGGATGGTTCTGTTCATCCGTGCCACCCTGACTGTTTGGGCCTCAGCTGCTTTGTGGCCACATCAATACATTTGGAATTGGAAACAGTCTGACAGGTTATCCACTACGAATAATACCTTTTACCAATGAAGGAAGAGGGCCCCAAAGGCCAAGCGACATGCAGAGGACACAAGGGACAGACGTCTCGCCCCCAAGTGAGTCGTCAACTCCACCCACAGCATGGTTCTCTCCTGAGGTCCTCTCCTTGTAACCGCCAGCTACCACTCCGTCCCTTCAAGACACGACAGGACCCACACCTGCCTGGAGCAGCACCTCCACGGCTGCTGGAGCGTGGGGGCAGCTGCAGGGGAGGCACCTACCGACGGCCCAGCAAGACCCACGCGGAGGCCGAGGGCCAGAGGCCAGGCTAGAGAAGGTATGGATGTGTGCAAGGGCCCAGGCACACTGACGCGCTATGCATCTGGTCCTCTTGCAGAGAGAGAAGGGGCCAGAACAGCACCCCAGGGACCAAGGAGGGCAGCCAGAGTGGACAGGGCACATGCTGAACCCCCCGTGAGAGTGAGAGTACAGGGTATGTGCCAGGAGTCAGCGCCTTGGCCCGCACGTGGCAGGGAATGCAGGCGCTTTCACAGGACCACCCTGGAGAGAGTTCACAGCTCCAAAGGCTTGGAATTTATTCTTACAGTTCAGGCGGCTGATGCAGCTACGGAAGATTAGTACCTATCACAAAGTTTTAGAAAAATGTGTTCAAATTACACAAAATGTGTTTTGTTTCATAATAACTAAGCTCTTTTGTAAGATGTCAGAACACTGCCTTGACAAGGAGCCAGCCACAGACCCCTCTCATCAAGAATCACGAGTCTGAGAAAAGTGACTCTTCCCACAAGCCCTCTTAACCCCAAATACAGTTCTCTAAATAGGAGCTCTAGCTGATACAGAGCTGATATAGAGCTCTAGCTGATATAGAGCTCTAGCTGATATAGGAGCACAGGCTGATAATCAGGAAGTATAACGCCGTAAAAAGAACAAACATTAAATTTTAACTTAATGCAACTTGAGACTTTAGAGGATTAAAAAGGGAGCCCTTTAAGAACACTTGGACGTGGCCGTGCGCAGTGGCTCACACCTGTCATCCCAGCACTTTGGGAGGCCCAGGCGGGCGGATCACGAGGTTAAGAGATCGAGCCAGGCATGGTGGCTCATCCCTGTAATCCCAGCACTTTGGGAGGCCGAGGTGGGTGGATCACAAGGTCAGGAGATCGAGACCATCCTGGCTAACACAGTGAAACCCCGTCTCTACTAAAAATATTTTTTTAAAAAATCAGCCAGGTTTGGTGGCGGGCGCCTGTAGTCCCAGCTACTTGGGAGGCTGAGGCAGGAGAATGGTGTGAACCTGGGAGGCAGAGCTTGCAGTGAGCTGAGATTGCGCCACTGCACTCCAGCCTGGGTGACAGAGTGAGACTCTATCTCAAAAAAAAAAAGAAAAAAAAAAAAAAGAGATCGAGACCATCCTGGCCAACATGGTAAAACCCCATCTCTACTAAAAATACAAAAACTAGCTGGGCATGGTGGCGCATGCCTGTAGTCCCAGCTACTTGGGAGGCTGAGGCAGGAGAATCGCTTGAATCCAGGAGGCGGAGGTTGCAGTGACCTGAGAACGTGCCACTGCACTCCAGCCTGGGCAACAGAGCAAGACCTAGTCTTAAAAAAAAAAAGAACATTCCGACACAAAAGACAAGAAGACAAGTGAGACACAGATTGAGTCTGAGAACACCTGAGGAGCGGGGTGGGCCAGCGGGGGTCGTGTGGTACAGGCGACAGCAGTCTGATCAGAAGCAGTGGTGAGATCCTGGCTGTTCCTGAAAGTGAGACGAGTGGATGGGGCATGTAGGTTGACACTCGCACAGAGCACTGGCCGAGCACTAGGACGCTGGAGTTGCCTGCACGGGAAGGCTGACAGAGGCTGGTGGGCTGAGTGGCAGGGAAGCAGCTGGACAAGTGATGCGGTTCCAGAGAGAAAGCCAAGGTGCCCAGTGTACAGCTGGTATCGGATGAGATCACCAGGAAGTCAGCAGAGACAGGGGAGGGGCCGAGGACTGAACCCTGGGGGGCTTCGACATGAGGGAGCTGCGGGAAAGAGAAGCCAGCAGGGTGCAGAGAAAGCCAGGACTTCCATCCGGGAAGGTGGATAACAACCAGGAATTACCTACTGTACTGGCTTTTGCCACGTAGAGACCACAGGTGGCCTTGACAAAAGCAGCAGTTTTGAGGGAGGCAGGGGACAGAAGTCTGATTAGCCTTTTGAGAATGAGAGAGGTGGGGTGGAGACAGAAGAGAGAACCCTGAGGAGTTCTTGTTGCTGTTGTTTTTGAGACAGGGTTTCACTCCTCAGCAGCCTGGAGCACAGTGGTGCCATCACAGCTCACTGCAGCCTCCACTTCCTGGGCTCAACAGATCCTCCCACAGTCTCCCAAGCAGCTGGGACTACAGGCGCATGCCACCACGCCCGGGAGATGTTTGAAATCATTTTCACCAAAGTGTTTTGTTTAAAAAACAAAACAAACAAAAACACCACTCATCTTGACATAGCAGAAAGCTGGCCCGTTCTCCACGGGTGCTCACATCACACTCGTCAACTGATCCAGCTGTTAGGGGGCAGGGTATCACCCAGAGATCACAGAGGCTGGAGACAAGTTCATTCTCACTGGCTTAAGTGCTAACAATAAACCATAAATTAAATTCTAGGGTGACAAAATAAATGCCCCAAGCTTCCATAAGCAATTGCCAGAACACAGCCAATTCCTTGAAACGAACAATATTGATGCTGGCCGCCTCTGTGGCTCCACCCGGTCAGTAGGGGGGTGTTTCTTTGGAATGGGCTCACCCACCCCCCTCAGGCTCCCACTGCACCAGTCCACACTCATTCTCTTAAGAATTGTTCATTTCCACACCATGAAAAAAGCAGCAACCCACAGAT
Source organism: Pongo pygmaeus (assembly GCF_028885625.2). Classification (NCBI taxonomy): domain Eukaryota; kingdom Metazoa; phylum Chordata; class Mammalia; order Primates; family Hominidae; genus Pongo; species Pongo pygmaeus. The sequence goes on from NC_072388.2 coordinate 102,112,421, forward strand.
ATAGCTATTTTTTTTCTTTTCTTTTCTTTTTTTTTGAGGCAGGGTCCCCCAGGCTGAAGAGCAGTGGCGTGATCATGGCTCACTCACTGCAGCCTTGATCTCTTGGGCTCAAGTGATTCTCCCGTCAGTCTCCCGAGTAGCGGAGACTACAGGTGCACATTATCATGTGGCAAATTTTTTTTTTTTTTTTTTTTGAGATCAAGTCTCACTCCATCACCCAGGCTGGAGTGCAGTGGTGCGATCTTGGCTCACTGCAGTCTCTGCCTCCCAGGTTCAAGCATTTCTCCTGTCTCAGCCTCCCCAGTAGCTGAGATTACAGGTGCCTGCCACCATGCCTGGCTACTTTTTCTATTTTTAGTAGAGATGGGTTTCACCTTCTTGGTCAGGCTGGTCTCGAACTCCTCATCTCAGGTGATCCACACCTGCCTTGGCCTCCCAAAGTGCTGGGATTACAGGGATGAGCCACCGCGCCTGGCAGTGGCTAATTTTTTATTTTTTGTAGACACAGGTTCTTGCTATGTTGCCCAGACTGGTTTCAAACTCCTGGGCTACAGTAATCTTCCCGCCTTGGCCTTCCAAAGTGTTGGAATTACAGGCATGAACCACTACACCTGATCCTAATTGTTTTTTCTTTGGTAGAAATCAATAATTTTACTCACTGGTTTTTCTTAATTTTTTTCTTTTTTTTTAAACTGATTTTCGAGTAAAAACTTTAGTTTTGACAAAGCAAATATATTCATAAACATATACACTTTTATTAAGTCAACTACTGGTATTATATTACATATATATATTCTAATATGCAGAATATGTATAGTCTAATATGCAGATTTTGCAGCTTGCCAAACAGAGGTATTTAAGATCACGCACAGATCAATTTTCAAAGACAAAAGGCAGCACACAGTGCAGGGAAAACTAGTCCCAGAGGGAGCCCCCATGTCAGCTGGGCAGGACCCTTCACACCACCAGCACTGATGGGGGGTGCCCACCCCGGCCCCAGGAACAGGATCACAGGAAATGAGCTCAGCTGCTGCACTGGAGCAGGATGAGAAATCGAGAATGAATCCTCACTCCTTCCTAGTACAATGCCAGGGTAGTCCTAAATATACACAGGGACGCTCTCCCACACACTCCAAACTGGGCTGGGACCGCCAGGACAGGAAGGACGACGTGACAGCCAGGAAGAGAACTGTCTACACATCTTCCTCCCGGAAGGCCTCGGACTTGTCTCTGTTTAACTGAGGCGGAAGGACAGAAAGGAGCCCCAATGCTCTGGCCTCTAGAGCTCTGTAACAGAGTCCGTCCTAACTTACTCTTCCTGGCTCTCTAACCCTTGAGACGGAGACTTGCTAACACACTTCTAGAAGACAGTGGGCACAGCACTCATGACAAAGTGCAGTGATTAAACGGTATCTACAGTGATTAAATGCTTCCACGCCGCATTAAGAAGCAGGCAGGAAGAGTTTTGAATGCAACAGAGTAAAAGGTTTGCAAAGCATCAGTAAATAAGGTGCAAAGGAGAGCAACTTAATTTCAGTAATTAGTAATTTGGGGAATTTTTAGCAACTAAATGTAATATCCACCAAACTCTTAGGATTAATTCAAGCTTATAACATAGTCCTTCCTATTTGACAGACATGAGAAGGCAGGATCTTTTAATACTTTCAATTTGCTTTTTATTCTCTTATACCCTAAATATTTGATGAAACATTCAACCCGCCCATTGCTAATGGCAGCTTCCACTTTCTGAACATCTACATATGGGTCAGGGATGTTATATAATAATCTCTCTAAAACCTGCAGGAGGCCAGGTGCGGCGGCTCACACCTGTAATCCCAGCACTTTGGGAGGCCAAGGCAGGTGGATCAGGAGATCGAGACCATCCTGGCTAACACGGTGAAACCCTGTCTCTACTAAAAATACATAAAATTAGCCAGGCATGGTGGCGGGCGCCTGTAGTCCCAGCTACTCGGAAGGCTGAGGCAGGAGAATGGCATGAACCTGGGAGGCGGAGTTTGCAGTGAGCTGAGATCACGCCACTGCACTCCAGCCTAGGTGACACAGCAAGACTCTGTCTCAAATAAATAAATAAATAATAAAATAAAACCTGCAGGATACATATTATCCCCTTCTGATAAATAAGCAAACAATACAGAAGGCCCATGTTCATATACATGTTTGGTTTTTCTTATTTCATTTATTTTTATTTATTTTTTGAGACAGAGTCTCACTGTGTCACCCAGGATGGAGTGCAGGGGTACGATCTTGGCTCACTGCAACCTCCAACTCCTGGATTCAAGTGATTCTCCTGCCTCAGCCTCCCAAGTAGCTGGGACTACAGGCACCTGCCACCACACCTGGCTAATTTTTGTATTTTTAGTGGTGACAGAAGTTTTACTATGTTGGCTAGGCTGGTCTTGAACTCCTGACCTCGTGATCCACCTGCCTTGGCCTCCCAAAGTGCTGGGATTACAGGCATGAGCCACCACACCCGGCCATATTTTTTTATTTTTTTAGAGACAGGGTCTCCCTCTGCCACCCAGGCTGGAGTGCAATGGCGCAATCTCAGCTCACTGGAACCTCCACCTCCCAGGCTCAAACAATCCTCCTGCCTCAGCCTCCCAAGTAGCTAGGACTACAGGCATGTGTCACCATGCCTGGCTAATTTTTCCATTTTTTGTAGAGATGGGGTTTCACCATGTTTCCCAGGCTGGTCTCAAAACTCCTGGGCTCAGGTCATCTGCCCACCTTGGCCTCCCAAGGCGCTGGGATTACAGGCGTGAGCCACTGGGCCCAGTCTAAATGTTTGGTATTTTTAATCCCTTGTTATTTGTCTTCACTCCCCACGTAAGACTTTTTACGTGTCAGTTTTAAAATTCAGAGGCAAAAATTAACTCCACTCATTTTTCTTGTTGCTCTTAATCATCTAGTAGACAGTATATTTTGAAATTTCTTTGTGCCACTGCTGTGAATTCAGAAAAGTCTGGTTTTCTTTCTGCACAGTAAAATACCAGCTGCTTCTAATGTCATGATTAGTACCATCTTCTGAAGAACTGACAGTCCATGCAGCAAGTATCATTTTAGTTTAAGGTGAACTGTGTCTTTCAAATTACTTGAGAACTGGTAATTCAAGTAAGCAATTCTTTCACTCTCCTGTAAGCAAGCACACTGTCCGATGTGCCACCCCTCTCCCCCACCAATTGCACTTGTATCGCTTAGGCTAACATATGTGTACCCTACGGCCCAGAAATTCCCTCCCAGGTAAACACCCAAGAGAAATGAGCAGGTATGTCTACCAAAGACACACACAAGAATGTTCAGAGCAGCTTTACTCATAATTATCAAAAACTGCAAACTACCCAAATGTCCACTCACAGAAGAGTGGATAACCTGTAGTATTCATGTAATGAACTGGTACACATTAAAAAAAAAAGAAGAAGAAAAAAAAGGAGGGGCCAGGAGCGGTGGCTCATGCCTGTAATCCCAGCACTTTGGGAAGCCGAGGCGGGTGGATCACCTGAGGTCAGACGTTCAAGACTAGCCTAGCCAACATGGTGTAACCCTGTCTCTACTAAAAATACAAAAATTAGCCAGGCGTGGTGGCACGTGCCTATAGTCCCAGCTACTAGGGAGGCTGAGGCAGGAGAATCGCTTGAACCGAGGAGGCAGAGGTTGTAGCGAGCCACTGCACTCCAGCCTGGGTGACAGAGCAAGACTCTGTCTCAAAAAAAAAAAAAAAAAAAAAAAAAGGATGAACTCCTGTCACACACAACACTGATGAATCACATGGATGTATGTGAAGCTAAAAAAAACCAGACACAAAATACTGCAGGATTCCATTACAAACAGACACAACCCCAAGATCATGCAATGGGGGAAAACAGCATCTTCAAATAGTACTGGGGCAGCTGGACAACCACATGCTGAAGAATAAATGTGGGCCCCTACCTCACACCATATACAAAAAAATTAACTCAAAATGAATTGAAGGCCTACATGTAAGAACTCAAACTACAAAACATTTAAAACACGGCTGGGCATGGTGGCTCACACCTATAATCCCAGCACTTTGGGAGGCCGAGGTGAGTGGATCATGAGGTCAAAAGATCAAGACTATCCTGGCCAACATGGTGAAACCCCGTCTCTACTAAAAATACAAAAATTAGCTGGGCATGGTGGCACATGCCTGTAGTCCCAGCTACTCAGGAGGCTGAGGCAGGAGAATCGCGTGAACCTGGGAGGCAGAGGTTGCAGTGAGCCGAGATCACGCCACTGTATTCCAGCCTGGTGACAGAGTGAGGTTCCATCTCAAAAACAAAACAAAACAAAACAAAACACCACATGTAAATCTTTGTGGCCTTGGATTAGGCAATGGATTCTTACAGGTAAAACATGAAAAACAGGTAAGTTAAACGTCACTGAAATAAAAACCATTCTGTTTTTTAACTACAAACACCAAACCTGAACAAAAAAATGTTCAAAAGAAGCCATTAAGAAAGATGGCTGGGCACGGTGGCTCACGCCTGTAATTCCAGCACTTTGGGAGGCCAAGGTGGGCGGATCACAAGGTCAAGAGATCGAGACCATCCTGGCTTAACACAGTGAAACCCTGTCTCTACTAAAAATATTTTTTAAAAAAATTAGCTGGGCGTGGTGGCGGGTGCCTGTAGTCCCAGCTACTCAGGAGGCTGAGGCAGGAGAATGGCGTGAACCCGGCAGGCGGAGCTTGCAGTGAGCTGAGATCGCACCACTGCACTCCAGCCTGGGCGACACAGCAAGACACTGTCTCATTTAAAAAAAAAAAAAAGTGAGAAGACAAACAACAGAAGCATAGGAAATATCTGAAATCACATATCTGATAAGGGACTTACATCCAGAATACACAAAAAGCTCTCCCAACTCACTCATAAAGACAAACATCCCAATTTAAAAATGGGCAAAGGATCTGAATCATCATTTCTCCAAAGAAGATATATTAATATAAATGCCCAATATGCACAGGAAAAGACGCTCAATGTCATTCGCAATCAGGGAAATGCAAATCAAAACTGTAACCAGACCTCACTTCACACCCACTAGTGTAGCTACAATAAAAAAGACAAATCATAACAAGTGTTGGCCATGAGGTGGAGAGATGAACTCTTACACACTGCTAGTGAGATTGTAAAATGATGTAGCCTGGCAGTTCCTCAAAGTGCTAAACACAGTTACTACATGACCCGTCATTCCACCCCTAGGTATATAAACAGGAGAAATGAAAGCATGTCTGCACAAAAACTTGCATATTGCATGTTTACTAAGAACCAGGTTTTAAAAAATTTAATATAAAAAAACTTGTACATGAATATTCACAGCAGCATCATTCGTAATATTCAAAAAGTGAAAACCAAAATATCCATCAACTGATAGCTAAATAAACAAAATGTAGTCTACCTATACAATGGAATACTATTATTCAGCCAGAGAAAGTAATTAAATAACAATACGACATGGATGAACCTTGAAAACATTATGCTAAATGAAAGAAGCCAGCTACAAAAGACCCCGTATAGTATGATTCCATTTATATGAAATATCCACAATAGGCAAATCCATAGAGACAAAAAGTAGATTAGTGGTTGCCAGGGGCTGGGGAGAGGGAATGGTAAGTACTGCTAATGGGTACAAGGTTTCTCTCAGGAGCAGTGAAAATGCTCTAGAATTAGACAGCAGTGAGAGTTGCACAAACGTGTGAATAGAGTAAAAACCAATAAATCATACACTTAAATCAACAAGCTGGGCGTGGTGGATCACGCCTGTAATCCCAGCACTTTGGGAGGAGAAAGCAGGTGGATCACCTGAGGTCAGGAGTTCCAGGCCAGCCTGGCCAACATAGTGAAACCCCATCTCTACTAAAAATACAAAAATTAGCCAGGCGTGGTGGTGCTCACCTGTAGTCCCAGCTGCTTGGGAGGCTGAGGCAGGAGAATTGCTTGAACCTGGGAGGCAGAGGTTGTGATAAGCCGAGATTGTGCCACTGCACTCCAGCCTGGGTGACAGAGCAAGACTCCTTCTCAAAAATAAATAAATAAAATAATAATAAAAAACCAAGCACAACAAATCTGTGATATGGGTCACAACAGTGTGTACCACACGCGAGGGGGTCACAACAGAGACTACTTGGGTGCATGATTCATTAATTATTCAAAAAGTATTAAAGATATTTAAAAATATTCCTGAAATGAAGCAAGACGTTGTGGCTGAGAGTAAGCACCTGAGTCTTTCAGACTTCACTGCTTACTGTGTTGCAAAATACCGAGCATGAACTCCAGTTTCCTTGTGGGTAAATTAAGGATAATCCCAGAACTGTGGGTGAATGTGACAGTGGATGTTAACAATGAGCAGTGCCAGGCTCTGAGACAGCCCCAGCATGCAGAGCCAGCCTAATCGTTTTGTGATCACATACGCATCACAGAAGACGTGCTGGGCTTCCCCTTTCCCACAGAAACAGCACAGAAGCCCCTCCCAGGAACACGCCCGTCTGCAGTGCAGCTCACAGTGCCTGGTGCACAGCTGGCGCTCAGCAGGTGCATGTGAGTGAAAAGAAACCCACGGCTTCCAGAAGGCTCTTCCTCCGTCACCTGCCTCCTTCTATATTCTGTGCCCGTGAACTTCGACATCCAGAACGTACTCTTCTATCTAAATACAAGCACATGCAATTCTCCCTTAATAGGGCTGTTATTTATTTGTATTTTATCTTTTATTATTTTTAAACTCATTCAACTGGAAAACACTAGTGACAAGAAAAACAAGTTTATGCCAGGGACTTTTTTTTCATCCTAGCATAGATCCTGAGATCAGCAGAGTTGATCTGAGTTGCTGAAACCTCCTGCATATAAACCATTTTCAGCAGGGTTCTTATCAACTGTCCAGAGCCAAATACTGAATTATCTGAGTCCAACTGCCAATCTTTCTAAATTGAATAGTCAATATGTCAGGAATACTACGGTGTTAAAAAAGAAAAAAAGGATAAAAGTAAACATTTTTATGGGAAATTTTCTCTTATCCAAAATTCCTTCAAGCTTTTACCTTATTTAGACATTGACTCTGCATTTCTGCATGAGGAATAAGTATGTCTCTGGAAGGAAAAATACTGTTGCTAATTATATGAACCTTCTAGGACCTAATCCAGCACCAGACAAATGAGGCTAAAGAAATGCTAAATTGCACTTGTAATCCCAGCACTTTGGGAGGCTGAGGCGGGCGGATCACGAGGTCAGGAGATCGAGACCATCCTGGCTAACACGGTGAAACCCTGTCTCTACTAAAAAATACAAAAAAAATTAGCCGGGCGTGGTGGTGGGCGCCTGTAATCCCAGCTACTGAGGAGGCTGAGGCAGGAGAATGGCATGAACCCGGGAGACGGAGCTTGCAGTGAGCTGAGATTGCGCCACTGCACTTCAGCCTGGGCAACAGAGCAAGACTCCGTCTCAAAAAAAAAAAAAAAAAAAAAGAAATGCTAGATTGGCCAGGCGCGGTGGCTCACGCCTGTAATCCCAGCACTTTGGGAGGCTGAGGCGGGCAGATCACGAGGTGAAACCCCGTCTCTACTAAATATACAAAAAAAAATTAGCTGGGTGTGGTGGTGGGCACCTGTAGTCCCAGCTACTTCGGAGGGTGATGCAGGAGAATCGCTTGAACCCAGGAGGCGGAGGTTGCAGTGAGCTGAGATCGCACCACTGCACTCCAGCCTGGTGACAGAGGGAGACTCCATCTCCAAAAAAAAAAAAAAAAAAGAAAAAAAAAACAGAAATGCTAGACTGCAGCCCTCAGTGGCCAGACACGCATGTGAGCGGGAAGCAATATTCAAAACAGCAATAGCAATCCATCCAGCAACTCCAGCCCTCCCAGCACCTGGGGGGCTCTCCAGCCAGCAACTCCAACCCTCCCAGTGCCTAACTGGCTCTCAGGGTGGTTGCTCCTGAACCAGAGGAAGGGCCACCAAGCAAGCCGCCCTCAGAGTGAGGCACTCACTTTCCTTCCTGAACAGAGAAGTGTGGAGCGGCCAGCCTGGCCTCACCTTGCCCGACAGCAGTGACCAGTAGTCGCCCATCTCCATGGGGCGTGCCCAGCACGGTAGCAAAGCCCTCTCATGGCCATGAAGTTTAAGGTGGAAATGGTACCTCTTTTTAAAACATTTAAGAATGTTTAGAAGAATCTGGTTCTTTTAAAAAAGAGGCAAAGAAAGTTTGAGGAGCATAGTTTGGATAACAATGGCTTCAACGGCTTCACTCATTTTAAATGTAATTTATTTCAGCCTCAACAATTAAATGTGTTCAGGTGGCCAGGCACAGTGGCTTATGCCTGTAATCTCGGCACTTTGGGAAACCAAGATGTGTGGATCACCCGAGGTCAGGAGATCAAGACCAGCCTGGCCAACATGGTGAAACCCCATCTCTGCTAAAAATATAAAAATTAGCTGAGTGTGGTGGTGCACGCCTGTAGTTCTAGCTACTTGGGCGGCTGAGGCGGGAGGATCACTTCAACCTGGGAGGTGGAGCTTGCAGTGAGCCCAGATCCCATCGCTGCACTCCAGCCTGGGTGACAGAGGGAGACTCCATCTCAAAAAAAAAAAAGTGTTCAGGGCTGGCTCACACCTGTAATCTCAGCACTCTGGGAGCTGAGACAGGTAGATCACTTACGCCTAGATGTTCCAGACCAGCCTACGCAACATGGCGAAACCCCATCTCTACAAAAAAATTCACAAAAATTAGGCCAGTGTGGTGGCATGCACCTACAGTCCCAGCTACTCGAGAGGCTGAGACAGGAGGATGGCTTGAGCCCAGGAGGTGAGAATTGCAGTGAGGCAAGACTGAGCCATTGCACTCCAGCCTGGGTGACACAGTGGCACCCTGTCTCTACGCACACACAAAAGTGTTCAGATTGGCTGCCAGACTACCCACCTCCAATATGTCACATATCCAACTGAACCTAAGCATTTCTGAGTTACTTTTTTTTAATTAAAAATATCCTTTATGCTGATAGTTTTCAGTATTATAAAAATGCCGGCATGAAGGAAATGAAATCAGAAAAGAACATGACCCAGACACCAAGCAGAGAAAGACGGCCAGTGTGCTCCTGTATCGTCATCTTTGGCTCACCATCCCCACGTAAACGCAGCAATAAACAGGAAGGAAGGATGTTTTCACATAAGACTTGAAAATGTTTCTCTGATTTCATGAAAGTAATTGGTAAGCCAGGAAAACTACCCTTTTCGCCAGATGCCTAGAGATGAGACACTAAAATCAACAAATGAAAGAGCTTTCCAAATAATCAATAAAACTTTACGACAAGGTCAGCAAATGTTTAAAATTTTGCAGAAGGACATCTAGCTTTGTGCAGTCTGCATTTCCTTTCACAAGCTACAAGAGCTGTCAAAAATGCTTCTCCTTAAACAAACGCTGCAGTAAAAATACAAGATTTATACTACCAGGGTTTATTTGATTATGAAAACTGTACTTTTCCAGAATGTCTGGCGATTTCCAATTTCGCATGAACTTGGTATTTCTCGCAGGCACCCACACGCAGGCCTTTCCCTAATGCTCTCAGCAGGAAGTGCCTGGAGCTCCTAACAGCACCAAGGCCCAGCCTCTGTTCAGCCTGATTTGCAGGTAGAATGCCCAACCCGTCCGGCTTCTAAGAGCTGGATTCCGGAAACAAATTAAAAAGCTGACGTACCAGAGACCACAGCATCACTCACATGGATGCACAAGTATCAACTAATTTTTCTGAACTTCAGTTAAAAAATCAAAAAGCTTAAGATCACATTTTAAAAAGTTGAGTCCTCACTAATTGTCAACTCCAAAGTGTCTCCAGTGAACAACTACTGTTAAGACCTGCCTTCTACTATTATTATTATTATTATTATTATTTTTTTTTTTTTAAGAAAAATGCCACAAGCCCAGGGCATCCTCACCCAGCAAACAGCAGAGGGAGCCGAGAGCACCAGCCGGCAACCAGCCTTGTGTCCTCAGGGCAGCGGCAGGTGTTTCTGATATGAAGGCCTGGAGAAGCAACACATATTTCACTCACTTCTCCTTGTCCCCCTCTGCTGTCTCAGAGCGACAGATACAGACTCTCATGCTCACCCACGAGGACCAAGGAGAAGGGAGGTGATAATGCACTTCTCGACCTCTCTGCACCCCCACGTGGGTGCACACTTGGGCCTCAGGCCTCTCCAGCTCCTGACTGGAATATACGTTACCACTGCAACATCTGAAATGAAATCAGAAATGCCTATTTTTCTTACACCAATTTAACCCCCAAATAGTTTATTTCCCACAAAATACACTGGGCCAATAGTATAGGAATGATCTGTCAAATGCCAAATTTGTCCAGCTAGGAAAACACTAGAAACCAGTTAAAACTTTTGAACAGGACAGGACAAATGCCAATTCTTCCACAAATAAACTGCAAACAAAAAAAAAAAAAAAAAAGGAGAAAGAAAGAGCCTACAGATTAGAAGAGATTAAGGAGATGTACAATCCAAATGCCTGTAAAACAAACCAACTTTTTTTTTTTTTTTTTTGAGATGGAGTCTCGCTCTGTTGCTCAGTTTGGAGTGCAGTGGTGTGATCTTGGCTCACTGCGACCTCCGCCTCCCGGGTTCAAGCGATTCTCCTGCCCCAGCCTCCTGAGTAGCTGGGATTACAGGCATGCAGCACCACGCCTGGCTAATTTTTATATTTTAGTAGTTTCATCATGTTACCCAGGCTAGTCTCGAACTCCTGATGATCCACCTGCCGCAGCCTCCCAAAGTGCTAGGATTACAGGCATAATCCACCGTGCCCGGCCACAAATCCACTTTTTTTTTGTTTTTAAAAAAAGGAAATTTAAACAATGACTATTTTATGATATTGAGAAATTACTGTTATTTTTTAAATATCATATTATTATGGCTATGTTTTTAAAGAAAACTCTCATCTTCTTGAGACACATACTGAAATATTTACAAATGAGATGACAGATTTCTGGGATTTTCCTAAAATAATCCTTTTTGGGGAAAGGGAATAAAAATGAAATACAACTGACCGAGTTGATAACTGTTGAAACTGGGGGTTCATTATTCTATATGCTCTACTTCTTTTTTGTTTGTTTGTTTTGTTTTTGTTTTTTTGTTTTGTTTTGTTTTGAGACAGAGTCTCACTCTGTTGCCCAGGCTGGAGTGCAGTGGCGCCATCTTGGCTCACTGCAAACTCCGCCTCCCGGGTTCACGCCATTCTCCTGCCTCAGCCTCCCAAGTAGCTGGGACTACAGGCATCCGCCACCACGCCCAGCTAATTTTTTTGTATTTTTAGTAGAGACGGGGTTTCACTGTGTTAGCCAGGATGGTCTCTAACTCCTGACCTCGTGATCCGCCCGCCTCGGCCTCCCAAATTGCTGGGATTACAGATGTGAGCCACCATGCCCAGCTGCTCTACTTCTAAAGGTATTTGAAATTTCCAACTTTGAAATTTGAATAGGAAATATTACCAATTACTATCACTTTTATTAATACTCATTACACAAATAAGAATACCACCATATAAAAAACTCAAGAGACTCCAAAAAAGGAAGAATGACATTTTCATACATGGGCTCATCACTATTTTCAATAATATTTAAATAGAGGATGACTGAGTGACATGGGATACCAGCTAGAAGTTTTTGAAAAATTAGTTTCCTTTTACAAATACTCAAAACAGGAAGATTGAATCCAAATCACTACAAGCTCCTGCCCCAAACCACACAGCAGTTTCCTCACTGGAAGTGCATCGCGGCAGAAGAATCAGCCCCACGCCTGGTGTATTTGCCATGAGTACGTTTGTTTTATTGCTGGCATTCCTTCTGGGTCATAAAGCAGTTTTATGAGCTGGTAAAACTTCTGTACGGATTCTACAAAGCTACCATGGCGAAAGCTTCAGTATTCAGTACAACATATCTGTCTCCATCTCCCGCATCTGATTGATACAGGCCCTTTGGACTGACTGGACTTTCAAAAAGTCTAAGGTGGCGACTCTCTTACTGTTAAAATGTTTATCTAAGTCTTCCTTTCAAATGTGGTACTGGAGAACGCTTTAGGACAAACAAGAAACATTTAAAATTCTCCATACCAAACTTTATTTTTAAAAACATTTAAGGCCAGGCATGATGGCTCATGCCTATTCCCAGCATTTTGGGAGGCCAAGGTGAGAGGATCACTTGAGGCCAGGAGTTTGAGACAAACCTGGGCTCAACTAGTGAGACCTTATCTCATTTTAAAAATACACATTTAAAAAATAGTAAAAATGAAAACATTCAAAGTTCATTTTACTGAGAATATTTCTCTCAAATTATAAATGCAGTATTTTAAGCATCATTAAACTTGCAATACAGTCAACAACAGGAATTACCATAGCCGGGAAAAAAATAAACTGTTAAGAAAAGGGATGTAGAGGCTGGGCGTGGTGGCTCATGCCTGTAATCCCAACACTTTGGGAGGCCAAGGCAGGTGGATCACATCACCTGAGGTCGGGAGTTCGAGACCAACCTGGCCAATATGGGGAAACCCCATCTCTACTGAAATTAGCCAGGCGTGATGATACACACCTATAATCCCAGCTACTCAGGAGGCTGAGGCAAGAGAATCCCCTGAACCCGGGAAGCAGAGGTTGCAGTGAGCTGAGATTGTGCCACTGCACTCCAGCCTGGGCGACAGAGTGAGACTCCATCTCAAAAAAAAAAAAAAAAAAAGAAAAGGGATGTAGAGGGGACTATGAAATGGATACTAATTCAGAATAGCCTGGATTTTTAAAGTTTCTTTCCTTAATATTAAACGAAGTTTTATTTATATTACAAACCAATTATTATTAAAATGCTATTGGAGAAAAACTATAAAATCTGATCAACTGAGTAGATCGATCTAGCAGTATTCAAAAATACCACCATTCAACAGGGGCAACTAGCAATTAATTCTATACTTTTTTTTTTTTTGAGACGGAGTTTCGCTTTTGTTGCCCAGGCTGGAGTGCGATGGCACAACCTCAGCTCACCACAACTTCCACCACCCAGGTTCAAGCAATTCTCCTGCCTCAGCCTCCCGAGTAGCTGGGATTACAGGCATGCACCACCACGCCCGGCTAATTTTGTATTTTTAGTAGAGATGGGGTTTCTCCATGTTGATCAGGCTGGTCTCGAACTCCTAATCTCAGGTGATCCGCCTGCCTCGGCCTCCCAAAGTGCTGGGATTACAGGCATGAGCCACCGCGCCCAGCTCAAGTGGTTCTATAAATGCATACCTTAAAATTTCACTCTCTAAAATATTTTTCAGGGGTCAGGTGTGGTGGTTTACACCTATAATTCCAGCACTTTGGGAGGCCTGACAGGCAGCAGGATCACTTGAGCCCAGGAATTGGAGAGCAGCCTGGGCAACACAGTAAGACATCAACTCTACAAAATATTAAAAACAAGGCCAGGCAGCCAGGCGCAGTGGCTCACACCTGTAATCCCAGCACTTTGGGAGGCCAAGGCAGGCGGATCACGAGGTCAGGAGATCGAGACCATTCTGGCGAACATGGTGAAACCCCATCTCTTCTAAAAATACAAAAAATTAGCTGGATGTGGTGGCGGGTGCCTGTAGTCCCAGCTGCTCAGGAGGCTGAGGCAGGAGAATGGCATGAACCCGGGAGGTGGAGCTTGCAGTGAGCAGAGATCACGCCACTGCATTCCAGCCTGGGTGACAGAGCGAGACTCTGTCTCAAAAAATAAAAATAAAAATAAAAATAAATAAGGCCAGGCACAGTGGCTCACACTTGTAATACACCACCACTTTGGAAGGCCAAGGCAGGAGGATCGCTTGAGCTCAGGAGTTCGAAACCAACCTGGGCAACATGGCGAAACCTCATCTGTACAAAAATACAAAAATTAGCCAAGTGTGGTGGCACACACCTGTAGTCCCAGCTACTGGGGATGCTGAGGTGGGAGGATCACCTGAGCCCAGGAGGTCAAGGCTGCAGTGAGCCGTGATCATGCCACTGTACTTCTGTCTCAAAAATTAAAAATAAAATAAAATATATTTCTTTTTTTTTTTGAGAGGGAATCTCGCTCTGTCGCCCAGGCTGGACTGCAGTGGCGGGATCTCAGCTCACTGCAAGCTCCGCCTCCCGAGTTCACACCATTCTCCTGCCTCAGCCTCCCGAGTAGCTGGGACTACAGGCACCCGCCACCACGCCCGGCTAATTTTTTTTTTGTATTTTTAGTAGAGACAAGGTTTCACCATGTTAGCCAGGATGGTCTCAATCTCCCGACCTCGTGATCCACCTGTCTCAGCCTCCCAAAGTGCTGGGATTATAGGCGTGAGCCACCACACCCGGCCTAAAATATTCTTAAACACAAGACTGAAAGCTTCTTAATTTTTCCTAAAGCTACAGTAATTCTGACACCAAAATATTCCAAAGATAACATACAAAAGTTAAAACCACAGACTATCTACAGACTACTCCTCATTTGGAAATACAGATTTAAAAAAATAATTTAAAAAAATGAATACGATAGGCTCAACTGTGCAGTTAGAGAATAAAATGCCATAGCTAAGCATGTTTTATTCTGGGAATGCACATATGATTCTATAGTATGTATATCAATACAGACAATAAAAAATAGCCAAACAAAAATCACAGTTCTCTTGATACATGCAATAACCATATTTCAACATTAATTTCTCATTAAAAGTCTTGACTTTTTATTTTATTTATTTACTGAGATAATGTCTGGCTCTGTTGCCCAGGCTGCAGTACGGTGGCACAATCATGGTTTACTGCAGCCTCGACCTCCCAAGCTCAAGCAATTCTCCTGCCTCAGCCTCCTGAGAAGCTAGGACACAGGCCCACACCACCACGTCCAGCTAATTTTTGTGGTTTTTTTTTTTTTTTTTTTTTTTTGTAGAGACAGGGTTTCGCTATGCTGCCCAGGCTGGACTCAGGCAATCTGCCCACCTCTTATAGGCGTGAGCCACCACGTCTGGCCATCTCAGACTCTTAGACTAATCAAAATCGGCTTTCAATGTTTAAAACAATCTTTCAAATTAACATTCAATTTTAATGGAAAAAGACTAGGACATGCTTTAAAATAAAAAAACAAGGAAGACAATTCTAATAAACTCGAGGGAAGGGGACTTCACTTTTCACGGCATACCTACTTCTTGTACTGCGTGATTTTATAACAAGCACACTTTTCTTTTTCTTTTTTCTCTTAAACAGGGTCTCACTGTGTCACCCAGGCTGCAGTCCAGTGGCACAATCACAGCTGACTGCAGCTTCGACCTCCCCAGGCTCAAGCAATCCTCCCATCTCAGCCTCCCGAGCAGCCGGGGACTACAGGTGTACACCACCATGCCCAGCTAATTTTTGTATGATTTGTAGAATCGGGGTCTTGCTATGTTGCTCAGGCTTATTTTCATAATTAAAAAAAATTAAAATAAAAATAGTACTTGCCAAATGTACCTTTTGTGATTGGTATTCTGATACTTTCAATACATGGTATGAGGGGCAATCCCAAATCACAGAAAACCACGGCTCAGCTGACCTACAACTGCCCTCCAAGGACGTTTGTAAAGCCCAAAGCTAAGGGAGGTGGCTCAAGAGATATCTGGAGAAGAGTTTTTAAAGAATTTTAGGCCAGGCGTGGTGGCTCACGCCTGTAATCCCAGCACTTTGGGAGGCCGAGGCAGGTGGATCACGAAGTCAGGAGATAGAGACCATCCTGGCTAACACAGTGAAACGCGTCTCTACTAAAAATACAAAAAATTAGCTGGGCGTGGTGGTGGGTGCCTGTAGTCCCAGCTACTTGGGAGGCTAAGGCAGGAGAATGGTGTGAACCTGGGAGACGGAGCTTGCAGTGAGCCGAGATCACGCCACTGCACTCCAGCCTGGGCAACAGAGCAAGACTCCATCTCAAAAAAAAAAAAAAAAAGAATTTTAAAAACTGGCTGGGTGTGGTGGCTCATGGCTGTAATCCCAGCACTTTGGGAGGCCGAGGTGGGTGGATCACGAGGTCGAGAGATCAAGACCATCCTGGCCAACACGGCGAAACCCCGTCTCTACTAAAAATACAAAAATTAGCTGGGCATGGTGGCACGTGCCTGTAGTCCCAGCTACTCGGGAGGCTGAGGCAGGAGAACAGTGTGAACCTGGGAGGAGGCGGAGCTTGCAGTGAGCCGAGATCACACTACTGCACTCCAGCCTGGACAACAGAGTGAGACTCTGTCTCAAAAAAAAAAAAACCAAAACAACTTCTGGTCACAGCACTCCTTAATAGCCCAAAAGCGGGCAACCCAGATGTCCATCAGGAGTGGATAAAGAGAGGGTTGTGAATACAGTGGACACTACACAATAACCACAAGGAACTAAGCTGCAGCTATACCCAATCACGTGGATGGATCTCAGTTACTCTTACTTACAATTACTTTTTATTTTTTGAGACACAGTATCACCCTGTTCCCAGGCTGGAGTGCAGCAGCATGCGCTTGGCTTACTGCAAACTCCACCTCCTGGGTTCAAGCAATCCTCCCACCTCAGCCTCCGGAGTAGCTGAGACTACAGATGAGCACCACCATGCCCAGCTAATTTTTCTACTTTTTGTAGAGACGGGGGGTCTCACTATGTTGCCCAGGCTGGTCTCGAACTCCTGGACTCAAGCGATTCGCCCACCTCAGCCTCCCAAAGTACTGGGATTACAGGCTACAATTACCTTTTATTATGGTAAAATATACGTAACATAAAATGTACAATTTTAACCCTTTTTTGAGATTGACCAAGAAAAAAAACAGCAGCAACTCAAATTTCTAGGATGGAAATAAAAGAAGGGACACTACTGACATTAACAGAAATAAAGAAGATTATTAAGAAAAACTATAAACAACTGCATGCCAACAAATTAGATAATCTAGGTGAAATGGACGAATTTATAAAAAGACACAAACTACCAAAATTGACTCTTGAAGAAAGAGAAAATGTTAATAGATCTACAACAGGCACAAAGATTGAACTAGTAATCAAAAAAACACAAAGAAAGCTATCCAGGCCTGGACAGCTTCACAGGTGCTATCTACCAAACATTTAAATAAGAGTTATTACCAATTCTTCACAAACTCTTCCAGAAAAAGGAGAACACTTCCTAAATCATTCTATAAGGCCAGTATTACCTTGATACCAAACCAAAAAAAAAAAAAAAAAAAAAAAAGACATACAAGGAAAGACAACTAGAATCAATTTCCCTTATGAATACAGATGCCAAAATCTTTAACAAAATACAATACTAGCAAACTAAATTCACCAACACAGAGAAGAATTATATACCATGATCAAGTGGGATTCATCCCAGGAATGTAAGGTTGGTTCAACAAACAAAAACCAATTAATGCAATACACCATATCAACAGAAGAAAACGAGCCACACAACTATCTCAATGGATGCAGAAAAATCACAACAAATCCAACACCCTTTCACAGCAAAAACTTAACAAACTAGACATAGAAGGAAACTTCCTCAACCTGAAAAGGGGCATTTATGAAAACCTACAGCTAACGCCATACTTAATGGTGAAGGCTACATGCTTTCTCCCTAAGATCAGAAGAAAGACAAGAATGCCCCTAGTGCTATTTCTACTCTATACTGTACTGAAGGTTCTAGGCAAGGCAAGTAGACAACAAGAAGAAATAAAAAGTATCCAAGTTGAAAAGGAAGAAGCAAAACTATCTACTCAGAGATAATTTTATATATAAAATTTATATGATTTTTATGTAAAAATTCTAATGAATTCACTAAAAAAACTATTAAAACTAATTAAAAAGTTCAGCAATTTTGCAGGATATAAGATCAATATATAAAAATCAATTTACCTCAGGAATAAATTTAAGAAAGTAAGTGCAACTCTTACCCCTGCACTGTGAATGTAATTAATGCCACTGAACTGAACACTTAAAAATAGATAAAGTGGCCAGGAGCAGTGGCTCACGCCTGTAATCCCAACACTTTGGGAGGCCAAGGTGGGTGGATCACCTGAGGTCAAGCGTTCGAGACCAGCCTGGCCAACATGGTGAAACCCCGTCTGTACGAAAAATACAAACATTAACCAGGCGTGGTGGCAGGTGCCTGTAATCCCAGCTACTAGGGAGGCTGAGGCAGGAGAATCGCTTGAACCCGGGAGGCAGAGGTTGCAGTGAGCCAAGATTGTGCCACTGCACTCTAGCCTGGGCAACAGAGCAAGACTCCATCTCAAAAAAAAAAAAAAAGTTAAAGCAGCAAATTTTATATATTTTTACCCCAATTAAAAAGAAAACTAAACAACTCTCACTCTGAAAACTATGAAACTTTTTTAAAATTTAATTTAATTTATTTATTTATATGAGACGGAGTCTCACTCTGTCGCCCATGCTGGAGTGCAGTGGCATGATCTCGACTCACTGCAACCTCCGCCTCCCAGGTTCAAGCGATTCTCCCACCTCAACCTCCCGAGTAGGTGGGATTACAGGCGGCTGCCAACATACCTGGCTAATTTTTGTATTTTTGTAGAGACAGGGTTTCGCCATGTTGGCCACACTGGTCTTGAACTCCTGACCTCAGGTGATCTGCCCACCTCGGCCTCCCAAAGTGCTGGGATTACAGGCGTGAGCCACCACAGCCATCCTTTTTTTGAATTTTAAAAGTTCTAAATAAGTGGAAAGGCATCTTATGATCGTGGGACAGGAGACTTTAATACTGTTAAGATGGCAATACTCCCTAAATTGACCTACGGATTCAAAGAAATCCTCATAAGAATCCCAGCTGGCTTACTATTAGAAACTGACAAGCTGTTCCTAAAATGCATATGGAAACTCAAAGAACTTAGAAAGAACTGTCAAAACAATCTTGAAAAAGAACAAAGTTGGAGGACTCATACTTCCTGATTTGAAAACTTACTACAAAGCAACAGTAATCAAGACAGTGTGGTACTGGCATAAGAACAGACATATATATTAATGGAATACAACCGAGAGTCCAGAAAGAAACTCACACATTTATGGTCAACTGATTTTGACAAGGATTCCAAGACCATTCAACGGGGGAAAGAACAGTCTGTTCGACAAACATTGTTGGAACAACTGGATATCTGCATGCAAAAGAATGAATGTAACCCCTCTACCTCGTATCATAGCAAAAATTAATTCAAAATTGATCAAAGAACCAAACGTAAATGCTAAAACTAAAAAACACTTAGAAGAAAACACAGGTATAAAAGAAAACACAGGTATGAAACTTTGTGACCTTGTGCTGCCAATGGATTCTTAGATATGACACCAGAAACAACAACAACAACAAAAAGTTAAATTTGTTTTCCTGCACAGAAGGGCTCTAGGCAGCCACGGCGCCCAGCCAGAATGGCATGGAAGCCCCACTTCCACAAGGACCGGCAGCTGGCTCATGGCCACGTGGTTCAACCAGCCGGGCCGGAAGATCCGCAGATGCAAGGCCGGGCAAGCCAAAGTGCCCCACATTGCCCTGCACACCGTGTCGGACCCATCCGGCCCATCGTGTGGTACCGCACAGTGCGAAATCATACCAAGGGGCGCACCAGCCGTGGCTGCAGCCTGGAGGAGCTCAGGGTGGCCGGCATTCACAAGAAGGTGGCCCGGACCATTGGCATCTCTGTGGATCCAAGGAGGCGGTACGAGTCCACCGAGTCCCTGCAGACCAAGGTGCAGCGGCTGAAGGAGCACCACTCCAAACTCATCCTCTTCCCCAGGAAGCCCTCGGCCACCAGGAAGGGAGACAGTTCTGCTGAAGAACTGAAACTGGCCACCCAGCTGACAGGACCGGTCACGCCCATCCCAAACGTCTGTAAGAAAGAGAAAGCCCAACTCATCACTGAGGAGAAGAATTTCAAAGCCTTCGCTAGTCTGCACATGGTCCATGCCGACGCCCGGCTCTTTGGCATACCGGGAAAAAAGAGACAAGGAAGCTGAAGAACAGGATGTTGAAAACAAAAAATAAAGCCCTCTTGGGACTTGTAATAAATCAGCAGTTTAAAAAAAAAAGTTAAATTAGACTTCATCAAAATTAAGAACACCTGTGCTTCAAAGGCTACCATCAAGATAGTGAAATGACAACCCACAAAATGGGAGAAAATATTTGCAAATCATATGTCCAATATGGGGCTTGTATCTAGAATATACAAAGAACTCAAAATTCAACAAAAACACAACCCAATTTTTTTTTTTTTTTTTTTTTTTTTTTTGAGAGAGTCTCGCTCTGTTGCCCAGGCTAGAGTGCAGTGGCGTGATCTCGGCTCACTGTAAGCTCCGCCTCCTGGGTTCACGCCATTCTCCTGTCTCAGCCTCCCGGGTAGCTGGGACTACAGGCACCCGCCACCACAGCCGGCTAATTTTTTGTATTTTTAGTAGAGATGGGGTTTCACCGTGTTAGCCAGGATGGTCTCTATCTCCTGACCTCGTGATCCGCCCGCCTCGGCCTCCCAAAGTGCTGGGATTACAGGCATGAGCCACTATGCCCGGCCAAGACAACCCAATTTTTTTTTTTTTTTTTTTTAGTAGAGATGGGGTTTCACCATGTTGGCCAGGATGGTCTCGATCTCTTGACCTTGTGATCTGCCCACCTCGGGCGACAACCCAATTTTTTAAATGAGTAAAGAACTTGAATAGACATTTATCCAAAGATATACAAATGTCTAATTAACACATGAAAAGATGTTCAACAACATTCGCTATTAGGGAAAAGCAAATCAAAACCACAATGAGAAACGACTTCACACCCACTAGGACAGAAAATAACAAGTGTTGGCAAGGATGTGGAGAAACTGGAACCCTTGTGGGCTGCTGGTGGGAATGCAGACTGCTGTAGAAAACAATCTGGCAGTTCCTCAGGATGCTCAACACAGAGCCTTCGCACGACCCAGCAATTCCACTCTGAGGTATATACTCGAGGGACATGAAAACATATCCCACAAAAACTTGTACATCAATGTTCAGAGAATAGGTATTAAAAATAAACAAAAGGTACTTTGGGAGGCCCAGGTAGGTGGATCACCTGAGGTCAGAGGTTTGAGACCAGCCTGGTCAACCAGGCAGCCAAAAGCCGCCTCTACCAAAAATACAAGAATTAGTCAGGTGTAATCCCAGCTATTTGGGAGGCTGAGGCAGGAGAATCGCTTGAACCCAAGAGACAGAGGTTGCAGTGAGCCAAGATCGTGCCACTGCACTCCAGCTTGAGAGACAGAGCAAGACTCCATCTGAAAACAAACAAACAAAAACACCAAATAAACAAAAGGTAAACAGATGTCCATCAACTGATGAATGGATAAACAAAATGAGGGCTGTCCACACAACCAAGTATTATTTGGCCATAAAAAGGGATAATGCACTATATATGCTACAACATGGGATGAACCTTGACAACATGATGTCAGTCATGAAAGATCCATATTATATGATGCCACTTACAGAAAATACCCAGAACGGGCAGATATATAATGAAAGTAGATTTGTGGTTGCTCAGGGCTGGGGTGGGGGTAGAGTTGGGGATAATAGCTAAAGGGTACAGGGTTCCTTTGGCGGTGATGGCGGAGATGGTTGCACGACTCGATGAATATACTAAAATACACTGACACTGAACTGTATGCTTTAAACAGGTAAACCATGCATGACTTGAATCTCGATAAAGCTGTTACAAAAAAAAAAAAAAAAACAGGAAAAAAATTATCTGGTAATTGTAAATGGCAGAGAAGCCTTTCTTCTTCACTAAAATAAACTATTAGCAATATAATTCAACTTAAATTTCTCTATATTGCTGACAGCTGGTTTCTGTTTAAAAATCCTCCTAACATATTATGTCACAAGGATTATCAAAACTTCATAAACACAAATCTTGCTTTTTAAAAAAATAACTGAATATTTGTAGAAGGAAATATATCCAGGCTTATCATTTTGGTTACATAAAACCATGTCAATGTCTGATGTTTTGAGAAATATTTCTTGTTATGATACAGTATAATATAAATGCCATCCCTGACACCTTAATTAACTGGTAAAACTGGAAATAGAGCATTTCCAGTAACTTCTCAATTCGCTGCTAGTCAGACAGTATTTCCCACATATTTGAATCAGTTTCATTTTAAAGGTACATCGGAAAGCTGTTCTATTAATAAAGACTTTTCAACAATTTGGTTTCAAATAGTTCGGGTTAGAAAACAAACATCTATTTAAGACACAGTTGCAAAATTATCATTATTACTTTTTGGAGACAAGAGTCTCACTCTGTCTCACTCACACTGTCCAGCCCACGCTGGAGTGCAGTGGTGCAATCATAGCTCACTGCAGATTCAACCTCCTGGGTTCAACCAATCCTCCCAAGTAGCTGAACTACAGGCGCACACCAACACAGCCGGCTCCTTTTTTTTTTTTTTTTTTGAGACAGAGTCTCGCTCTGTCACCCAGGCTCGAGTGCAGTGGCGCAATCTCAGCTCACTGCAACCTCCACCTCCCGGGTTCAGGCAATTCTCCCGCCTCAGCCTCCTGAGTAGCTGGGACTACAGGCGCCCACCACCATGCCCGGCTAATTTTTTGTATTTTTAGTAGAGATGGGGTTTCACCATGTTGGCCAGGATGGTCTCAATCTTCTGACCTCATGATCCGCCCGCCTCAGCCTCCCAAAGTGCTGGGATTACAGGCGTGAGCCACCATGCCCGGCCCTAATTTTTTTTTTGAGACAGAGTCTGGCTTTGTCGCCGAGGCTGCAGTGCAGTGGCGCAATCTTAGTTCACTGCAAGCTCTGCCTCCTGGGTTCACCCCATTCTCCTGCCTCAGCCTCCTGAGTAGCTGGGACTATAGGCGCCCACCACCACACCCGGCTAATTTTTTGTGTTTTTAGTAGAGACGGGGTTTCACTGTGTTAGCCAGGATGGTCTCGATCTCCTGCCCTTGTGATCCACTCACAGGCCTCCCAAAGTGCTGGGATTATAGGCGTGAGCCACCGTGCCCAGCCAATTTTTTAAATTTAATTTTGTAGAGACGGGGGTCTCACTATGTTGCTGAAGCTGGTCTTGAACTCCTAGGCTCAAGCAATCTTCCCACCTCGGCCTCCCAAAGTGCTGGGATTATAGGCGTGAGCCACCGTGCCTGGCCTCCAAAATTAACCTTTAAGGATTGCTGCATAACCACTGATAAAATCAACATCTTTCTCAATAGTAAAGCATCAATAGAAATGGTATTTCAAATTAAAGTATAAGGTGGGTCAGGTGTGGTGGCTCACACCTGTAATGCCAGCACTTTGGGAGGCCGAGGCAAGAGGATCCCTTGAGCTCAGGAGTTCAAGACCAGCCTGGCCAACATAGGGAGACTGTCTCTAAAATAATAAACAAATAAATAAATGTTGAAAAATAAATTCGGCTCACCAATTTTTTAAACAAAGTGATAGACTGAATTATTTTAATTCAATGATTTCGCACTAACAAGGGTGAAGTACAACACAGCAAGGACCCTGAAGTGCTGTTTTGGGTGCTGTGGTAAGGGAGTTCTAGTCACCTTTGCATCTCACTATGTTATTTATATTTTTAGAGAATGATGAGGGGCAAGAATATTTCTTATTCTGCTCTGGTTTATTTTCAATGAGTGATTTCCTACATACCAAAAGCTCTGGAGGTTAAACACAGCTCTATGACATTTTCAGAAAGATGAAGTTTCTACAGGCAACTCCTATGTCACAAAAGCCCAGCTGTGAACAACCCCCCCCATCACATGGTCTCTCCAGGGACCCCTGCAACCTCCCAGCCCCGAGCAGCAGGAGCTGTCCAGCCACCCGAGGAGCAGGCGCTGTCCAGCCACCGTTTTTCCACTTTCAACACTTCCTTCAGGTACTCCCTGCTTCTTCACATTCTCATAACCCCCTTCTCCTCTCTCTCCTCCAATGCTTTATAATCACGAGAGAAAAAAGAAAAACCTGCTCTCCCTTCGTCCCATTTCCTCCTTCTACTCATGGGGGACTCTTTCAAGTAAGTAAATGTAAGAATAGGAACAGCAACATATCCAAATCAAAACAAAGAGGAACTACACTCTGACTTCGTGCAGAGATGAGAGCTGGGGCGTCTCGCACACCTGGAAACCACAGCGGCGCATAATCACACCGCCACGAACCTCAAGGACAACGTGAGCTCCAGGAGAACAGGAATTTTGTTTTCTTCACTGCTGCAATGCCTAGCACATCTTAAGTCCTTAAAAAATATTTGCTAAGTGAATGACAAGGGATGACAGCAGACTAGAAATGTCAACACAATTTTGCACTGTGGGAAAAAGCAAATGGACGAGTGGTGTCTAACTCAGCAAAGCCAGAAAACCAGAACTTAACTGTGCAGCAGGGGCAACGAGACTGGGGAATGAGAAGAGGCACTAGGATCTCTGAAGGCCTGAGGGTAATGGGCACAAAAGAGCACCCGCTTCAAGTCTGTGGGAGAAGCAGTCAGATCCTCCCCCACCAGCCCTCCTCCACCTCAGCCACCTTCCCAGAAACTGACAGCTATGCCCCCCAACCCCTAAACCCCAAGCAGGAGACTGGAAACTCCTCTCTGGGGAGACTTACAGCCCCAAAATAAAGAATTCTATCACTAACTTCTGGCAGTGGCCCTCAAATTGGCAGGGTCCATGCTCTATTTCCTCATGGTGAGACTCAACACTTAAAGTCGGCCCCATGCATACAGGTGGTTTCCAATCATCCCACTCATAATCATGGAAAGACAGCCAATAACCACCAGATTTTCGGAGAGGAGCCTCTAACAAAGAGAATGACCAAAGTAGAAAACAGGTGAAAAAGAACGCACAGGAAACAGACAAGGTAGGAGGCAAAGGGAAACGTCTACATAACAAACGTGTGCAGGAATCAATAAAACATTAAACAAAGAGAAATGTGTCTAAAATGCATCGCCTTCATGAAACAGAAAGAGGATGTTATAAAAAGGAATACTGAGAACAACACCACTTTTTTTTGGAGACAGTCTCTCTCTGTCACCCAGGCTGGAGTGCAGTGGCGTGATCTCGGCTCACTGCAACCTCTGCCGCCTGGGTTCAAGCGATTCTCCTGCCTCAGCCACCAGAGTAGCTGGGATTACAGGCACCTGCCACCATGCCCGGCTAGTTTTTGTATTTTTAGTAGAGACAGGTTTTGCCATGTTGGCCAGGCTGATCTCCAACTCCTGAGAGTTGATCCACCTGCCTCGGCCTCCCAAAGTACCGGGATTACAGGCGTGAGCCACCGCGCCCAGCCTTACATTGAATTTTTGTTTCTGACACTGTATCTTTCATTTTTAAGTGTTCTTGGCTGGGCGCGGCAGCTCACGCCTGTAATCCCAAGCACTTTGGGAGGCCAAGGCGGGTGGATCACGAGATAAGGAGTTCGAGACCAGCCTGGCCAACATGGTGAAATCCCATCTCTACTGAAAATACAAAAATTAGCCGGGCTTGGTGGCAGACACCTGTAATCCCAGCTACTTGGGAGGCTGAGGCACGAGAATCACTTGAACCTGGGAGGCGGAGGTTCCTGTGAGCTCAGATCACGCCACTGCACTCCAGCCAGGGCAACAGAGTAAGACTCTGTCTCAAAAAAAAAAAAAAAAAATTAGAACAAACATTAAAACTACAGTATTATCAACAAAAGTTTCCCAGAGCTGAAGGACCCAAGCCTCCCAATCGAAAAGACCCACCAAAGAACATTAGAGATTAAACAAGAGTTCCCTGAAAGCTTCCAGAGATTTTAAAAAAGAAAAGTCCCACACCGAGACTTGGAAACCATCGTGGTCTCAGACTTCTCATTACCAACACTCTCAGTGTAGGCAGCAATGCCTCCATGCTTTCAAACTTCTGAGGAACAATGACTTCCAACATAGAATTCTGTACCCAGGCAAAGCATCATTCAAATGTGAGAGAAGAAAGGGCATTTTCAGCCAGGCACAGTGACTCATGCCTGTAATCCTGACACTTGGGGAGGCCGAAGCGGGCAGATTCCCTGAGCTCAGGAGTTCGAGACCAGCCTGGGCAACACGGTGAAACCCTGTCTCTACTAAAATACAAAAAATTAGCCGGGTGTGGCGGTGTGCACCTGTAGTCCCAGCTACTCGGGAGGCTGAGGCAGGAGAACTGCTTGAACTGGGAGGCGGAGGTTGCAGTGAGCCAAGATCGCACCACTGCACTCCAGCCTGGGCAACAGAGCAAGACTGTGTCTCCAAAAAAAAAAAAAAAAAAAGAGCATTTTCAGACAGACCTGGTTCAAAAAATTTACCTCTGATGTTCTTTCTCAGGAAGCTACTAGAAGATTCACTCCACCAAAAGATAAAAGACACAGAATCCAGAAAGGGGAATTCAACAGAGGAAAAAGACACAAAGAATCCCTGCAAGGAATGAAAAGCACTCCGAGGAGGACTGCTCAGTAGCAGGCCTGGAGGACACACGGCCCAGGCTGAAACAGAAAAGTGGCAGGCCTGGAAGGGATGAGGGTGATAAGATTATTTGAGGTGTTTAATGGAGGAGTTCTAGTTAAAAGCCTGGCACTAAATTCATGACTGTACATTGAAAATGAAGCTAAAGAAAATTCGGCCGGGAGCGGTGGCTCATTCCTGCAATCCTAGCACTTTAGGAGGCCAATGTGGGTGGACTGCTTGAGGTCAGGAGTTCAAGACCAGCCTGGCCAACATGGTGAAACCCCATCTGTACTAAAAACACAAAAATTAGCCAGGCGTGGCTGGGTGCGGTGGCTCACGCCTGTAATCCCAGCACTTTGGGAGGATGAGGCAGGTGGATCACGAAGTCAGGAGATCGAGACCATCCTGGCTAACACGGTGAAACCCCGTCTCTACTAAAAATACAAAAAAAAAGGAAAAAGAAAAATTAGCTGGGCGTGGTGGCGGGTGCCTGTAGTCCCAGCTACTCGAGAGGCTCAGGCAGAATGGTGTGAACCCAGGAGGTGGAGCTTGCAGTGAGCCGAGATCGCGCCACTGCACTCCAGCCTGGGCGACAGAGCAAGACTCCGTCTCAAAAAAAAAAAAAAAAATTAGCCAGGTGTGATGGCGGGTGCCTGTAATCCCAGCTACTCGGGAGACTGAGGCAGCAGAATCACCTGAACCCGGGAGGCGGAGGCTGCAGTGAGCCAAGATCATGCCACTGCTCTCCAGCCTGGGCAAAGAATGAGCCTCCATCTCCAAAAAAAAAAAAAAAAATTTACTCCATGGGATTATTATAAGAAAAGAAAAGAAAGAAAATTCACTCCAATAACACAAAAATATTTCCCTTAGTAAATTGTATCTTACATGGCTTAGCTGTGAAGACAGTTACCTAACAATAAGAATGTAGACACTGAATTACCAGTTTAAACAAAATTATATAAACATATTTGGGACAAAGAAAAAGAGCAAGGGGTGAATGTGTTTCAGGCAGTGGAGGGACAATGTACAACAGTTCTAAAGCCTCTTCTACAGCAGAAGTCAGCAATGTCTAAAATGGAAAAATCAGAAATTAGCAGTACCAGCATGCTACACAGAAATATGAAATTTAAGGCAGGCATTGCTAAGCACCCACCAATATCCAAGGTTCCTCTATAGTAACATCCCACCCCCGGCCTTCTTGTCTGAAGGAGGGTGGGATGGCCACCGTCTCGGATGGTGGCCTGAGAGTGGGAAAAGGCCGCAGCCCCGGAGGCCTCTTGGAGCAAGGCTGTCCAACCAGCACTGACTGCTGACACGTCAACTTCACGTGACAGAAATCAACGTGATTTTATTTAAGTCACTGTCACTTTGTTCTCCATTACTGGCATCTAAATGTGATCCTAACTAAAACGATAAGTAGAAACAGAGGAGTTAAAAGTGGTAGTCTGTGGGAAGTTGGAGCGCGGAGCAAGCAACTGGTAGAGGGACTGCTGTCTTGCATTACAACCCAGTAGTACTGCTTAGTTTCCAAAACTAAGTAAATGCATTACATTGATAAAAGTTAAATGATGTTTAAAGAAAATCACCCCATGGGGCATGGTGGGAAGTGCTGTTAACCTTAACTTTTTTTATTTATTTGAGACAACATTTTGCTCGTTGCCCAGGCTGGAGAGCAATGGCGCGACCTTAGCTCACTGCAACCTCCGCCTCCCGGGTTTAAGCGATTCTCCTGCCTCAGCCTCCTGAGTAGCTGGGATTACAGGCGTGCGCCACCAGCCCGGCTAGTTTTTGTATTTTTAGTAGAGACGGGGTTTCACCATGTTGGCCAGGCTGGTCTTGCACTACTGACCTTGTGATCCACCCGTCTCGACCTCCCAAAGTGCTGGGATTACAGGCATGAGCCAATGCACCCGGCCATAACCTTAACTTCTAAAACCAAGATTAGATGTGTCTTTTGGGGTCAATTTCAAATTCTAATACTGAATTGTGGATATCAGACTTTTTATTTTAAAGGCAACAGAATATGAAGGCATTGTAGTTTTGGAAAGGCAGAGAGATGAAGAGAGTTTGAGACTGATCTGGCAGAGGTATTTAAAACTTCAAGTGGGAAAGGCATTCATTTAGGCCTGAGGACTTGAGAGCTTTACCTAGGTCACTGACAATGAGAATAGAAAGAAAAGGCTAAAATAAAATAAAGATATTTCAAAGCAGGCACCTGCAAGGAGGCCTGAGGCTGACCACAGTCCTGTGAAGGACAGAAATGCTGGTTAGAGGGCTGCTTGCCCAGAAATGGTTAGGGCAAATGCTCAGAACCTGGTTTACCTAACGTGAGTGGGGAGTGGGCTGGAGGGCAGGTTAACAGGACCTCCCCAAATTCCTAACATAGCGGAGCGCAGTGGCTCACACTTATAATCCCAACATTTGGGAGGCCAAGGTAGCAGGATTACTTGAGCCTAAGTTCAATTTCACCCTGGGCAACACGGCAAGACCTCATTTCCACAAAAAATAAAAAATTAGCCAGGTGTAGTGGTATATGCCTATAGTCTCAGCTATTCAGGAGGCTGAGGCTGGAGGACTGCCTGAGCCTGGGAAGTCAAGGCTGCAGTGAGACATGACAGAGCCACGACACTCCAGCCTGGGTAACAGAGCAAGACCCTGTCTTGAGGGGAAAAAAAAAATTCCTAACAGTTTTCCAACCTATGACTCTGCGATTTTGGAGGTCAGGGAAATCATCATCTAAATTAACACTGGGAATCACCTTACAATAGGTCCCAAATGTTCTCCAAAGACACACCAATCCAAGGACCGAATTTGAATGAAATTATATCATTCCATTCAAATCTATCTTTGAATTTCTAATTCCTAAGAAAAACAAAAATCCAAAGAAGTTCTCTATTACATATCGATTCTTTTTGCAGTTTTAATCAAAAAACAATTTTGTTGCCACAGTTACCTACCAATCAATAAAACTAACCAAAAACCTAACGTTCAACACAGATTGTTTAAAATCAAACTGAAACTTGACCTTTATCTCCTAGTTAGTGGCTAGTGTATGGGGCGGGGGGGGGGGGGAAGATTACTACACGCAGTTCACATTCCCAAAACACTTCTGATTTTAGATTTCAGGAGAGAGTGTTTCCTCTCATCCATTCCCATTAGCAAGAGATACTTTCTGTGAGTTTCTCACACAAGTTAAGGTAACCATAACATACTGCCATCCCATAACACTCAGAATCTAAGAATAAAACAAACGCAGTCAAGGACTAATAGGTAGTATGTTATGGGTTTTGGGATGAGATTACATGGTAACATTGTTTTTAGTCTCTTCCAGCTAAAAAAAAAAAAAAAAAAGCTTTCTGTCTCTTTTCAGAGAAAAGCATTTGACAGTTTCACTGTATTTAATATAGTTTGGAATTAACAGTCCTGTGTGCCTGCCTGTTTATCCAGCATCACTAATGTCAGCGCAAACAGGAGACATCTAAGGGCACCTGGCTTGGCAACAAGAGGCAGGGCGGAGGCAAGCAGAGGAGCTCTCTGTCAACCCTGCAGTGTTGTGAATTCTGTAATTTACATGCATTTGAGTATTTTGCCTGAAGGGCAATTCACTGCACATTTTAAACCTTTTCAGGTAGCTCACGCAGTGGTATCCTGAAGTGAGAACTATTTCTTCAAATCCTATTTTATTTATTTGAAGTCTAGATTTAAGAGACACTGCTGCTCACTGTAAAGCCCAACTATCATGGAAGGAACAGGTGTTTTTTTTTTTTTGGAGACAGGGTCTTGCTCTGTTGCCCAGGCTGGTGTGCAGTGGCGCAATCTCAGCTCACCGCAACCTCCACCTCCTGGGTTCATGAGATCCTCCTGCCTCAGCCTCCTAAGTAGCTGGGACTACGCACGCCACCACACCCGGCTAATTTTTGTATTTTTAGTACAGATAGGTTTTCACCTTGTTGACCAGGCTGGTCTCAAACTCCTGATACACTCACCTTGGCCTCCCAAAGTGCTGGGATTACAGGTGTGAGCCACCACACCCAGCCTGAACTTTAAAGACAGAAAAGGTAGGGCTGGGTTGTTAATGTTTAATGGTTTCAGCTGTCCTATCTCATGCTATTATAGTCAGTATCAAACAGCTACCATAGAATCTACATGATCTAAATTATGTTAAACTAATTTTTATCATGCAATCCTAACATTTCCCTATAATTCAGATCTTACTCAAAAGATCTATTTCTTAAGTCTGTTATTTTTAAGAAGTGTTCCCATGTCATGCAAACATTGTATCCAGAGAAATCATTAAGATAAAAATGTATTTGAGCCGGGCACAGTGGCTCACGCCTGTAATCCCAGCACTTTTTATTATGAGATGTTTAGCACCGTGTCAGTTAAGCTTTACTTATTAAATTCGGTGGCATCATCCCACTCACACCTTGGGCTGGCCATTCCCACACTAACAGCTACGGGCATTCACATCCATGGAGGAGGACTGTGAGAAGATACTGTCACACTCATGGTGAGAAAAGCCACAAATGAGGAACCACCCAGAAGACTAGGAGGATTAATTCTATTCATGAAAAGGAAGCACATCGCAAGAGAAGATGCCCGGACTGGGAACCGGAAACCCACGGTCCGCCTCTGTGACACCAGCATCAAGCCTGAGGCCTCCCTCCTGGTCTGTAGGCCACACAGCAGCCAGGGCAGAGGACCACTGTGGCCTGTCCAATGCCCATAGGCTAGGATTTCAAACATCAGCTCCATCCAAACGCAACATTTGCTGTTACAAATAAGCTGTGGGAAAAATATTTAACACATGAGACAGTATTTGTATATGACAAAGATGAAAGACAACAAATTCATCTCACTGAGTTGTCCGTATTTGTTGCTATTTACTTTTGGAAACTGTAAAGTGTTTCATATATTCTGCTTCAAATGGTATCAAGATATTTTCAAAATAGCTTAAAGAAATATACATGCAAGGCCGGGCACGGTGGCTCATGCCTGTAATCCCAGCACTTTGAGAGGCCAAGGAGGGTGGATCACGAGGTCAGGACTTCCAAGACCAGCCTGGCCAAGATGGTGAAACCCCGTCTTCACTAAAAATACAACAATTAGCCAGGCGTGGTGGTAGGCACCTATAATCCCAGCTACTCGAGAGACTGAGGCAGAGAACTGCTTGAACCCGGGAGGCGGAGGTTGCAGTGAGCCAAGATCGCACCACTGCACTTCAGCCTAGGCAACAGAGTGAGACTCTGTCTCAAAAAGAAAAGAAAAGAATATACATGCAAAGCAGGGCATTAAGGTCCCAGATTTCACACAGGAAACCAATCAAGCTATAGGAAAATTAAAGACAAAAACCTACAATGAAAGTTGAAATGACTCGGCCAGGCACGGTGGCTCACACCTGTAATCCAAGCACTTCGGGAGGCCGAGGGGAGCAGATCACGAGGTCAGGAGATCTAGACTATCCTGGCTAACACGGTGAAACCCTGTCTCTACTAAAAATACAAAAAAATTAGCTGGGCGTGGTGGTGGGCGCCTGTAGTCCCAGCTACTCAGGAGGCTGAGGCAGGAGAACGGCATGAACCCAGGAGGCAGAGCTTGCAGTGAGCCGAGATCTCGCCACCACACTCCAGCCTGGGTGACAGAGTGAGACTCCGTCTCAAAAAAAAAAAAAAAAAAAAAAAAAGTTGAAATGACTCTTGTCCCATGCAACCACTGTGGCAATAAGAAACTATGAGCCAAAAATAATCATATTTTATTTATTTTTGAGACAGGGTCTCACTCTATCGCCCAGGCTGGAGTGTAGTGGCATGATCACTGCTCATTGCAGCCTTGACCTCCCAGGCTAAAGTGATCCTCCCACCATAGCCTCCAGAGTAACTGGGACTACAGGTGTGTGCCACCATGCCCAGCTAATTTTTATTATTTTTGTAAAATTTATTTTTACATTTATTATAGATACTGGGTTTTGTCAGGTTGCTCAGGCTGGTCTTGTCTTCCTGGGCTCAACCAATCCTCCACCTTGGCCTCCCAAAGTGCTGGGATTACAGGCATGAGCCACTGCACCAGGCCATAATCTTCCTTTAAAACTTAAAAAGTTTACTACCTATACTTTCCAAATTTCCTCACATATTCCCCATTAAGCCTCTGGGCTGAATCAGCTACTTTTCTTCCTTAAGTTTCAAGAATTCTCCATAATTGTCATTAGATACCTGGCAAGACTTGGGAAGTGGGGAAAGGTTGGCTTTTCCATGTGACAGGAATCGACATATCAGAGGTTTCAAATGTCATGGAGTGGTGAATCTAAAAACTGAACAGTCCACTGATTGACAGCCTATATGTGTTTCCTGAGCAGAAGTAATTCCACTTGGAAGTTAGAGTACCTAATATTGCTCTATAAACAGTTTTATTCAAAAACATTATTCTGTGCTTTCCAATCGAAACAACTAGGCAATTCCAAGCAACATTAAATACTAACTTCACACATATGTTAACTAGAAATACACCACTTTAGAGTTACAATGATGTATATGTTAACATGAGTTTAAATACTTGTAAAATATATTGATATTTCATTAAAACACCACCTTCTAAGTCCATTCTTCTCTATAATTGAAAGTTTATACTTTTGTGCAAACTGAGTTCCTGAGAATAATGTAGTTTGTAATCACAATTTCCAAAGAGCCAGAATACAACTTTGAAAATATGTCTATGTTATAGCACGTTCCTGTTTAGATCTGGAAAGGTCAGATCTCATAAAAATGATCTCCACACATGCTGAGAAGAGCTTCCTCCAGGGAAGCCCACCAGTAATGCCTGGTGGAGAGAGGTGGCTGCACAATGGCCCACAGGGCCCCCGCCTTCAGACTAATCTCCTTCTAGGTCCC
The DNA here is from genome assembly GCF_028885625.2 of Pongo pygmaeus. Lineage (NCBI taxonomy): Eukaryota > Metazoa > Chordata > Mammalia > Primates > Hominidae > Pongo > Pongo pygmaeus. Next base: position 102,145,757 of record NC_072388.2, read on the forward strand.
CGGCCAGAGGCCAGTGGGACCACACCTTCCCAGCAAAACCAACTTTCCCTCTGCTTCCTCCTCCCAGTCACACTCACAGGTGGTGCACCAAGTTGAACCTGACAGTGGAACTGTGTGGGTTTCAAGATCGAGTGATCAGAAAGGAAGGGTAAACAAGCTGGGTGCAGTGGCTCACGCCTGTAATCCCAGCACTTTGGGAGGCCGAGGCAGGTGGATCACCCGAGGTCAGGAGTACAAGACCAGCCTGGCCAACACTGTGAAACCCCTTCTCCACTAAAAATACAAAAATGAGCCGGGCATGGTGGTGCGTGCCTGTAGTCCCAGCTACTCGGGAGGCTGAGGCAGGAGAATTACTTGAACCCAGGAGGTGGAGGATGCAGTGAGCCGAGATCATGCCACTGCACTCCAGCTTAGGCAACAGAGCAAGACTCTTGTCTCCAAAAAAAAGAAACGGTAAACAAAATATTCAGATTTTAACATGCACCAAAGACCTCACTTTCAAAGCAACGGTGAAGTCAATTAATTATTCAGTTGGAAATCGTGTCACTGACAAAGGACGCTAGAAAACAAATACTCCTAATTTACTGATACTATAAGTAACCAAGAATGGTGGTTCCCACGGAAATAAAGCATCACAGGCTGTCCTTGATCTCAGGACCTCTTTCTACTGCTGCTCTCACAAGATACCGTGTAACATTTCACTACAGAGTAATCCAACAGAAGCCCTCTAAAGAATATTGCAACTTAAGTTTTATTTATAAACAAAATTCCAAATTCCAGTCACCAATCTGGCAGAGTAGGAGGCCTCACTGTGGAACAACTTTAATTTGTTTCTTCGTATAAATATCAGCTTTATCAGCCCCAAAGATTAGAAATTACTGGTTCAAACTGAACAGCCCTAGCCCAGTGACGCAAATGACCCAAGGATAAGGTTTTCATAGGTTTGGCCTGAACATACGCATTTCCTCCTCTTACTCAGTGGTTTTAGGTGAGATAGTCTGAGGGTCTTGACAGCACACCCCTGTTAGGGAGAGATGAAGTAAAAGAGTTTCACCCTGCACTTCTACCTGTCTTTAGGATCCTAATTATCGTTAAATGGTTTAATCAAATTTTTGTCCTAAAAAAGCATAACAGGTTAGCTGACCAATGATTAAAACATTATAGATCCCGGAAGAACTAGAGAAGACATGCAAAATTCAGATGAGAAAGTTTTTAAGTGATAGCTCCAGCTACCCCTCCAAATATCACAAAGGTCTAGCAGAATTGGAATTAAAAAAAAAAAAAAGTCCTCTTGCATGGTTTATTTAAAATAAAGCCTTAACCTTAAAATTCCCTTGAAGGTGTTACGGCAAAGTGGGTGTTCAGGCTCTGGCCAACAAGGGGATGTAGACAGGCTGTCATCCAGGAGGGGCCGATAGAGCTGGGCTCCCTGGGGACGCAAGGGGGTCCCACGGGGCAGTGGGCGAGGCAGATGCAGAAAGCACACCCAGCTGCCCCCACAACGCAGAGGAGCGTGGGGTGGGGAAAGGGAACTAACTCCAGGCTGCCTCTGGACCCCAAAGGCGAGGTGCGGGGGCGGGGGCGGGGGCGGGGGCGGATATCCCAGTGAGTGCTGCAGGAAATGATATCCAGACTCGGAGGGTGGATCTAGGAAGCGGCCAGGGCGAGGGCCTGGCGGGGGGGAGGGGGTGGGAGTGGGAACGTAGGATGTGGCTCCAAGGGGCAGGATGAGGGGGCGGGACGATCGAACGCGGATGTCGAGGCTAGGGAGGGCAAGGAGGGATGAAGAGCTAGCGGAGGAACGAGGGCGCACGGAGCGGCTGGAGAGAGACGGGCAGCGGGCCTGGGGGCGCTGCCGGGGCGAGGAGGCCAAGCCCACGGGCTGGGTGGGCAGGAGGGCGGCAGGGTCTGTCCGGGCGGGGAGGGGCGGGCGTGGGGGTACGCGGGCTGGGGCGCGGGGGTCGCAGGGCCGCAGGGCCGGCCCTGCCGGCGCGCACTTACCCCACTCGAGGAACTCGGCCACGTACTTGTCGCGGCGCAGGGCCGAGTGGCTGCACTCGGTGTACAGGCAGACGAGCACGTCCAGCAGCGTTTCCACGCTCAGGGCGCTCTCGTTGCGCCAGGGCCCGTCCAGGAGCAGCTGCTCCAGCTTCTTGAGCCGCACCTTGGCCGACATGGTGCCGCGCGGCCCACTCCCGACGCGCCGGCCTCTCTCCGCCGGCTCGGCCAGTCCGTCAGGGCGCGCCCTCGGGGTCTCGGCGGCCGCGAGCCCCGGCAGCAGCGGCGCCTCCTCGCCGCCCCGTCCGCGTCGTCGCGCCCCGGCCTAGGCCGACATCTTGGGCTCCGTCCCGGCGGCGCAGAGTCTGGGGCGCCGGGCCCCGCGGGTCCATGGGCCGCTCTCCTCCCCTCGGCGCCGCCGCCCTCCCAGCTCGGGCGGCCCGCCTCCGCCTCGCCGCGACCCCGCCGCCCGCCGCCCTCAGCCCCGCCCGCGGGCGCGCCCTCCCCGCCGCCGCCGCCGCCGCCGCAGACTAGGAGCGGCGAAGAGCCTAGCGCTGCGCAAGCCCGGCCGGCGCCCGAGCCCCGACCCCAGCCCCGACCCGGCGGCCCAGCCCCGCGGCCCGCAGCCAACCAGGGCGCGGCCAGCACCGGCGCAGCCAACCACTGCGGGGCTGGCCGCCGCCGCGCTGACCTCAGCGCGCCGCCCCGCCCCGCGCCCGGCTCCCTGTTCCCGGCGGGCTCGGGCCTCGCCGCTTGCCGTAGGGAGCCGGGATGCTGGGAAGGCAGGGCCGGGCCCGGGGAGCGGCGCGGGGGGGGGGCGGGGCGAGTGGGCCGCCGAGATTGCGGGGCCCGCGCATGCGCAGAGCGCGCCTGGTGGGCGTGTGCGCCTTCGCCCTGCGGACCCAGTGCCTTCCGTGTTCGGGGTCCGACCGCGTGCGTCGCGGACCCCGGGGCCGAAGACGACCCCAAGTATCGGAGAGGCAGAGTCGTGATCTCAGGCCGTCGAGCCCCGTCCCGCAGTCTCCGCGGGCACATGTTGCCTGCGGGGCCTCGGACCGGACCGGCCCGGCCGAGGTGGGCGTCGAGGGCGGCCCGGCAGGCGCAGCTCTGATGGCCTCGGCGGGGTGTGGGCTATTTAAAACGGCTTGTCCCAGCTCGAAGCCGTCCTGGAAGACTCGGGCCATACCCCTGACTTTACCGATGAGAGACTGAGGCCCAGACGGTGTGGGGTCAGGGCCCAGGCTTCTGGGGGCTGCTGCCAAGGCGGGAGCCAGCGTCCCCAGTGCCCGGTGGATTCGTGATGGCTTGCAGAGGGTTTCAGTTTCCACTGTCCAGCCCTCCCTGCAAACCAATGCCTGGGTGTGACAGTTTGGTAGGAAAGGGGCCGGATATTTGTCTCCAGGCTGGGTTTGCCTAGCGAGTCGCTGCATTTACTAAGATTATTGGTTAATTTGGGTGGCTGAGGGAGGGAGGTTGATAGAGATATCCCCGAACCCCAACAAACCCTTGGCGTCAGGAGAGGAGGGGCTGTTCCTGGAGCTTGCGGAAGGTCACCGAAATCGTGGGGGTGTCTGAGAGCTCCTGGGGCGCGCGGGTGCAGGAGAAGGGATCGTGCTTCCGTGGAAGCGGAAGCCTCCAGGTGGAGCCGATGAAGGGGCAGATAGGGGTTTGAAGCAGGAGGTTAAGGGAGCCTGAAGCAAAACTAATCCCTGGAGCTAAAAATAGGAGTGGGCCTGGCGCTGCGGCTCACACCTATAATCCCAGCACTTTAGGAGGCCGAGGTGGGCGGATTGCCTGAGGTCAGGAGTTCGAGACCAGCCTGGGCAACGCGGTGAAACCCCGTCTTTACTAAAATACAAAAAATTAGCTGGGCGTGGTGGCGCGCGCGTGTAGTCCCAGCTACTCGAGAGGCTACGGCAGGAAAGTTGCTTGAACCCAGGAGGCGAAAGTTGCAGTGAGCCAAGATTGCTCCACTGCACTCCAGCATGGGCAACAGAGCGAGACTCCGTCTTAATAATAATAATAATAATAATAAGAGGAGTGGCTGCCTATGCCGGAGTTGTTGACTGGAACAAGGCGAGGAACCTTCTGGGCTGCTGGTAATGTTCTATGCCTGGATTTGGGTAGTAGTTACATGGGAGTACGCATAAGTAAACATTCTTCAAACTGTCTTCTTAAGATGAGTGCATGTCACTGTGTGTATGTGTATATAATACCTTCATTTCTCAAAGGCAGGTGAAAACAATCTGGCATTAGAGGTGAGAATACTGGTTGCCTTTGGGGTATGAACTGGAAGGAGGCACAAGGAGAGGGGACTGGGAACATTCTGTATCTTCATCAGAGCCATCTTGTAACGTTGGGTCTGTAAATGTGTATAAATTCATCAAACTGTATTCTAAATATTTGCATGTTACTGTATGTGTATGATACCTTAATTAAAAGTTTTTTTTAAAAAAGTCTGAGCAGATCCCCTGGTTCAAAATCAAAGTTAAATCTTCCCCCTTGGACCCCTTAGGGCCTGAGATGAGCAAGGGGAAAGGGGGCTGTGCCTGGTGCCATCTCCTTCCCCAAACCTCCCTCGACTCGTTCAGCCCATTTCCGCCCATCTAGAACCACCACCCGGAAGGGAGGAAGGGAGAAGTGGGGAAGGGCTCCAATCCCATCTGGATCGGCAGAGGGTAAAGCTGACCCTCTCTCTCCTGGGAACATTCATGGGCTCCTCGGTGGTTCCCTGCTGCTTTGTCTCCTGAAGTCCCTTTAACTCAAGCAGATGTGCCACTGGGTGGATGCTTACCTGGTGGCTGTGGAGGGGAGGGGCCCTCTGCCCTTCCGGACGGACTCTTGGACAGGACCTAAATGGATCCATGGGTCTTGTGCTTGCTCATCCACCCAGCTCACATCTGTCCTCAGGAAACACTGGCACACTCCTCGCCCCAACATTAGTGAACAGGTAGGTCCCAGCACAGCAGCCTCCGAAACAGCACGTGAGCCCTTCCTGCCACTGTGCCCTCCAAATGGAGCGCCAAATATTGAGCTCTCTGAGAAATCCCTTGGAAGCCACCCTCACAGGCTTAAAGTGAAGGAAGGAGTGCCCGTCCTCTGTGTCCCCTGGCAGGATCACCTGACCAAACTTTCTCTTCTACTCTCATCTTTTATTCCTGAGTGTGGGACAGATTCCCAAACATTTCTCTTGACAATCTACACATGGCGATCTGACATAGCATTTGAGAATTCCACATCTGCTCTCTCTTCTTGCCTCCTGGAAATTTCCATTTACTGTTCTTATACATTTACGAATGTACAACAAAGGTCATCATGCCTTTGGTGGACAGTCCTTGTATTGGTCTGCCCTCACTCTCTCTCTCTCCTGAGCCCCATACCCTGTGAGTCTGTGCTCCGGCTCCACTCTGATCATAGGATTGTAGAGGGGCTGGCACCAGGGTGGACATGTGACCCAAGACCCTAGCAGCACTTCATCCCCCTTCAGTCATGTGACTGAAGCCAGGCCAGAGAACTTATTTGTTTATGTATTTATTTATCTATTTATTTTTTAGAGACACGGTCTTGCTCTGTCATCCAGGCTGAAGTGCCTTGGCACAATCATAGCTCACTGCAGCCTTGAACTGCTAGGCTCAAGCAATCCTCCCATCTCAGCCTCCAGAGTAGTGGGGACAACAGGTGTATGCCACCACATCTGGCTAAGTTTTAAAATTTTTTTTAGAGAAGGAGTCTTGCTATGTCGCCCCAGTTGGTCTTGAACTCCTGGTCTCAAACAATCTTGCTCCCTCAGCAGATAACTTATTTAGAATGTTTTATACTGGCTGGGCATGGTGGCTCACACATGTAATCCCAGCATTTTGGGAGGCCAAGGCGGGCAGATCATTTGAGGTCAGGAGTTCAAGACCAGCCTGACCAAAATGGTGAAACCTCATCTCTACTAAAAATACCAAAAATAAAAATAAAAAATTAGCTGAGTGTGCTTGTGCACACCTGTAATCTCAGCTACTTTGGAGAATGAGGCAGTAAAACCACTTGAACCCAGGAGGCAGAGGTTGCAGTGAGTCAAGATGGTGCCACTGCACTCCAGCCTGGGTGACAGAGCGAGACTCCATCTCAAAAATAAAAAGAAAAATAAAAAGAAGGCCGGGCGCAGTGGCTCACACCTGCAATCCTAGCACTTTGGGAGACCGAGCCTGGTGGATCACTTGAGGTCAGGAATTTAAGACCAGCCGGGCCAACATGGTGAAACCCCGTCTCTACTAAAAATATAAAAATTAGCTGGGCATGGTGGTGCATGCCTGTAATCCCAGCTACTTGGGAGGCTGAGGCAGGAGAATCACTTGAACCCGGAAAGCGGAGGGTGCAGTGAGCAGAGATTGCACCAGTGCACTCCAGCCTGGGCAACAGAACAAGACTCCATCTCAAAGATAGTAATAATGATAAATAAAATAAAAAATAAAAAGAATGTTTCATACTAAAACTGGGAGAGAGAATTTCTTGTCCTTTCCTTTAGACCAGGGGCGGGTAAACTTTTTCTGTAAAAGGCCAGAGAATAAATGTTTCAGGTTTTATGAACCCTACAGTCTCTGCATCTACCATTATAGCAAGAAAGCAGCCATAGACAATGTAGAAACAAACGAGCATGACTGTGTGCCAGTAAAACTTTATTTACAAAACAAGCAGCAGGCTAAATTTGGCCTGCAGACCTGTAGCTTGCTGCTCCTTGCTTTACAACACAAGCTGTGATGGTGAGACTTCAGATCAACAGCCACAACACCTGTTAGAGAAAGAAAGAGAAAAATGAGAGATCTGGTTACATGAAACAATAAATTTTCCTTTTTTCTTGGCCAGGTGTAGTGGCTCATGCCTGTTAATCTCAGCATTTTGGGAGGCCAAGGCGGGCAGATTGCTTGAGCTCAGGAGTTCGAGACCAGCCCAGGCAACATGGCAAAACCCCATCTCTACAAAAAATGCAAAAATTGGCCAGGTGTGGTGGTGTGTGCCTATGGTCCCAGCTACTTGGGAGGCTGAGGTGGAAGCATCACTTGAGCCCAGGAGGCAGAGGTTGTAGTGAGCCAAGATCACACCACTGCATTCCAGCCTGGGTGACAGAGCAAGCAAGACTCTGCCTCAAAAAGAAAAAGCAAATTAATTTCTGCTTCTAGCCTAGATGGTGTGATCGGGACCAGATTTACTCTCTTACCTGAAACAATGAAAAAAAAGGGAAAGAAAATGGACAAAACACCTAAAACAAGGATTTTCATGACACTGGAAATCAGGCATCAAAGGACAGTAATTAGCCAGGTGTGGTGGTACGTACCTGTAGCTCCAGCTCCTCTGGAGGCTGAGATGGGAGGATGGCTTGCTTCAGTCCAGGAGTTCAAGGCTGCAGTGAGTCGTGCTTGCACTACTGCACTCCAGCCTGGGTGACAGAGCAAGACTCTGTCTGAAAAAATACATATTTTTGAAAAAGGACAGTGATCCCTATCCCCGAGACACAGTAAAGAAAAGAGGTGGCTCTATGACTGCCCTGCCAGGGAGGGGGAACTGAGGGGGAGCTCAATGGACTCCCTGAGGTGAGGAGACAGAGCAGAAACTGGAGAGACCAAGGCAGCTAGACCTCTCAGGACAGAGTACCATAAATGAGTGAGCTGCACAGAGAAAGCCCTGGAGATCGGTAGAGAGTCTCCTCAGGCATCCAGCAGCACACTGGCCAGTGCTCATGCGGATGGAAGCTACCACAGGCTGGATTAGGGGAAATAGTGCCAAAAAAGATTGGAGGGAATGGTGCTTGATGCTCACACAGACTGAGAGTAGTGTTGTTTTCCACTGGCCAGACTGGAAAAACTAATAATTCACTGGCATTGGATAGAATTCTCAAGAAAGTTGTACCTTGGTAATAGGATTCTACCACTAGGAAGTCATCCACTTGCCTTTCCCCCAGCATCCCAGAAAAAGCTCTAGACTGAGCACAGCTCCGGCTCTGCCTAACAAATTACAAATATAAGACACAAAAGTATTAAACAGTTTCCAAGTAATTTCATCCCAGAACAAAGCTCAAGAAAATGTGTAGGAATACAAAATATTCAGCACCCAAAAAGGTAAAATCACAATGTCTGGCATCCAGTCAGAGATTACCAGACATTCAAAACACAACCTATGATGAGGATGTCATCAATTAATCAAAACCAACCCAGAACTTACACAGATGTTAGAATTATCAGAAAAAGACATTAAATGTTATTATAACTGTATTTCATGTGTTTGAAAAAGCTAATAGAATCATGAAAATCATTTTTTAAAACTGTAATAGAATTTCTAAAGATGAGAAAACTATTTTTGGGATTTAAAAAATACTGTATGGGATTCATGGCAGATTAGACATTACTTAACAAAAGGTTAGTGAATTTGAAGAAATAGCAATAAAACTTATCCAGAATAAGTGAGAGAAAAAAAAACAAAAACATGAACAGAGCATCAGTGAACTGTGGGACTATTTCAAGTGGCCCGATACATGGATAATTGGGATCCTGAAGGAGAAGAGCAAGAAAGTGGAGGAACAGAAAAAATATTTGAAGAAATGACTGAAAAATTTCCAAACACAATGAAAATTACAATCTCACAAATTCAAGAAGTTCAGTTAATCCTGAGAACCGGAAATATGAAAAACAACAACAACAAAACACCAAGGCACATCATCATCAAATTGCTCAAAACCAGTGATAAAGAAATAAAATAGGCCAGGCATGGTGGCTCGTGCCTGTAATCCCAGCACTTTGGGAGGCCAAGGCAGGCGGATCACCTGAGGTCGGGAGTTCGAGACCAGCTTGACCATCATGGAGAAACCCCGTCTCTATTAAAAATACAAAATTAGCTGGGCATGGTGGCACATGCCTGTAATCCCAGCTACTCTGGAGGCTGACGCAGGAGAATCACTTGAGCCCGGGAGGTGGAGGTTGGGGTGAGCCGAGATTGCACCATTACACTCCAGCCTGGGCAACAAGAGCAAAACTCCGTCTCAAAAAAAAAAAGAAACAAAACAAAAAACCAAACACACCCAGAGAAATAAGACACATTACATACAGAGAAACAGAGATAAGAGTGACACCAAATTTCTTATTGGGAACCACTAAGTGAGAAGGCACTGAACCACATCTTTATTTATCTATTTATTTATTTATTTATTTATTTATTATTTTATTTATTTATTTTTTTGAGACGGAGTCTTGCTCTATCGCAAAACACACACACACACACACACACACACACACACACACACACCCAGCAGCATTCCATTGTAAGATGAGAGTAGGCCCACACATTTCTAGGAGAAACAAGTAAACTTCCTGAGTAGGTGCCTTAGACTCTAATAGTATTTGCTCCTACTGTTTTGCAACATTTCTTTCCTTTTTTTTGTTTTGAGACAGAGTCTCACTCTGTCATCCAGGCTGTAGTGCAAAGACACGATCTCAGCTCACTGAGACCTCCGCCTCCTGGGTTCAAGGATTCTCCTACATCAGCCTCCCAAGTACTGGGATTACAGGCGTGTGCCACCACACCTGGCTAATTTTTGTATTTTTAGTAGAGATGGGGTTTCACCATGTTGGCCAAGCTGGTCTCGAGTCAACCTCAGGTGATCCACACACCTCGGCCTTCCAAGCATAAACCACTGCGCCCAGATATTTTGCAACATTTCTTTTTCTTTTTCTTTTCTTTTTTTTCTTTTGAGATAGAGTCTTGCTCTGTCGCCCAGGCTGGAGTGCAGTGGCATGCTCTTGGCTCATTACAACCTCTGCCTCCCAAGTTCAAGCAATTCTCACTTCTCAGCCTCTCGAGCAGCTAGAATTACAGGCATGCACTGCCACGCCCAGCTAACTTTTGTATTTTTAGTAGAGACAGGGTTTCACCATGTTGGTCAGGTTGGTCTTGAACTCCTGGCATCAAGTGATCCGCCCACCTCAGCCTCCCAAAATGCTGGGATTACAGGTGTGAATCATTGCGCCCGGCCCTGCGACATTTCTTAACCTGCAACTACGCCCTAATGGAAAATATTTTGTGATCAGTCAACAGAAAATGAAAAAGTGGGTCTGGTCCACACATTTTTCTGCCTGGAGTGCTAGCTCCCGTCAGAGGTAGACGGCTAGTGCTTTACAGACAAAGAAGAGGCCCAGAAAGTCGGCATTGAAGAAAAATCCTTGCAGAAGGCAAAACTTGTACATTGATTCACAGGCTATAGCTAATGGGTTGGCTGGACAATTAGAGACTTGAATAAAATTTTCCAGGTGGCCTGGGGGACAGGCAAGGGGATGGATTTCTCAGAATGGGCACAGAGTACCCATGGGAATGAATGCTCATTCATTCATGGGCACTTACTGGGGAGAAGGCTCTCAGTACCCAGGTGGACGAGACAGCCTCTTCTGAGGACATCCATTGGCCTCCTCCCCGGCCTTCCCCAGTGCTGCTCAAACAGCCCGTGGGCAGATGACTGAGGCAGCAGAGATGGAGGCTATGGAGGGGCTCAGAAGCATGACCTTTCCTCACCGAGGCTGATTTGGTATCCATATGGCTGAGTGCCCAACCCTCACAGCAGGGACCCACGCTGAGCTCCTAATGTGGTGCCATTCCCACAAGGTGCAGTTGCCCGGTGGCCAGCTTGATGACATTGGACCCCTTCCATCATGGAAAGGGCAGTGATTTATCCTCACATGTTTTATGTAAGGACTTGTTTTTCCAGCCACATCACTTCTCTCAGCACTACCATTTGTGGACTCGGACAACGCTTTATTTATCCCTCATCATGGCAACTCAAACACCATCCCTTTGGACTGAGGGACTCATTTCATGTTGAAGGAAGTGTGGCGGAGAGCTCATGGCCATGAAATTCCCTGAATTTACCATGCTCCCCATTACCCAGAAGCAGCTGGTTTGAGGGAATGGAGGAATCGTCTGCAGAAGATTCAGTTAAGGTGCCGGATGAGAGCCAATAGCCTATGAGGTTAAGCTGCCATCCTACAGGGTGTGGTGCGTGCCTCAACCCAGCAAATGGTATGTGGTGCCATCTCCCGACACCTCAAATGCATGGATCCAGGAACTGAGCAGTGGAGGCAGGAGGGGCCCTTCCCATTATTACACCAAATAACATACTGGAGGAATTTTGCCTTCCTTCCTGTGTGTGACCTTGGGCCAGTGTCCAGGAAAATGTTTCCATCAGGAAACACAGTCATGGTTTCGATGGATTACGGTGGAACTGCCCCTCCCCCCACTGGCAATTTCCGATTCCTCGTGCCGCTGAACCAACAGGCGGAGAAGGGATCACTGTGCTGGCTGGGATGACAATCCCCATCCTCAGAGGGAGTTTGCATTGAATCGATTCTCACACTGAGGCAAGGCGCGACTTACCACAGTCATGTACCACATAATGATGTTTTGGTCAGTGACTACCGCATACATGACAGTACTCCCATAAGATTAAATATTATATATGTATTTTTTTCTTTTTGAGATGGAGTCTCGCTCTGTTGCCCAGGCTGGAGTGCAGAGGCGCGATCTCGGCTCACTGCAAGCTCTGCCTCCTGGGTTCACACCATTCTCCTGCCTCAGCCTCTCGATTAGCTGGAATTACAGGCATGCACCACCACGCCCAGCTAACTTTTGTATTTTTAGTAGACACAGGGTTTCACCATGTTGGCCAGGTTGGTCTCGAACTCCTGGCCTCAAGTGATCCGCCCACCTCAGCCTCCCAAAGTGCTGGGATTACAGGTATGAGCCACCGCGCCCAGCCAATATTATATTTTTACTGGACCTGTTCTATGTTTAGAGACATAAATTCTTGCCATTGGGATATAGTTGCCTACAGTGTTCAGTACAGAAACGTGCTGCACAGGTTTGTAGCCTAAGAGCAAGAGCCTATACCATGTAGCCTGGGTGTGTCTGTCTAAGTTTGTGTAAGTTCACTCTCTGATGTTCACACAACAACACTGCCTAATGACACATTTCTCAGAATGCATACCTGCCACTAAGTGACGCATGACTGTAATTTTTTTTTTTTTTTTTTTTTTTTTTTTGAGACAGGTCTTGCTCTGTCGCCCAGGCTGGAGTACAGTGGCACAATCTTGGCTCACTGCATCCCTGACCTTCCCGGCTCAAGTGATCCTCCCGCCTTAGCACCAACACCCCACCCCCTGCCCCTTCTCAAGTAGCTGGGACTACTGGTATGCACCACCATACTTGGCTTTTTTTTTTTTTTTTTTTTTTTTTTTGCATTTTTTTGTAGAGTTAGAGTTTCACCATTTTGCCCAGGCTGGTCCCAAACTCCTAGGCTCAAGTGATCCGCCTGCCTTGGTCTCCCAAAGTGCTGGGATTACAGGCATGAGCCACCACACCCAGCTGTGACTGTACTTCTTGCTTAATGTTTTTTATTATCGGGAAAAGGCAAGGGAGCTCATTAAAGACAAGTCATAAAGGAGTCAGATTCTGAAGGAACAAAAGTTTGGGTTATCCCACCAAGGCTTAAAAAAAAAAAAGTGCTGGCCAGGTGCGGTGGCTCACAACTGTAATCTCAGTGCTTTGGGAGGCCGAGAGGGGCAGATCACTTGAGCCCAGGAGTTAAGAGACCAGCCTGAGCAACCTAGTGAGACCCCCCTCTCAAAAAAACACAAAAGCTAGCCAGGTACAGTGGCTCACGCCTGTAATCCCAGCACTTTGGGAGGCCGAGGCAGGCAGATCATGAGGTCAGGAGTTCAAGAACAGCCTGGCCAACATAGTGAAACCCCATCTCTACTAAAAATACAAAAATTAGCCAGGCGTGGTGATGAGTGTCTGTAGTCCCAGCTACTCGGGAGGCTGAGGCAGGAGAATCGCTTGAACCCGGGAAGGCCCTGAGCCTGGGAGGTGGAGGCTGCAGTGAGCCATGATTGCACCACTGCATTCCACGGGCGACAGAGTAAGACCCTGTCTCAAAAGAGTGAAAAAAAAAGTGCTGCTGAGGAGCCAGCCGAGGGGAGGGGCCATGAGATGGTGGCTGAGGAACGCTGCCTGGGCAGCGTGGCTGGGGGGCATCCGTCAGCGGGCTGCTTCCCTCCTGCCCATTCCCACCCCCTCCCACCTTAGTGAAGAGGCTGGCAGTGCCCAGCTCTCAGCCTTCAGGTTGATGCACACACAGTCGAGGGTGATGGGACGTCATGTGCCCTGGGTGCTGAAGACACAGGGCAAGGGTGGAGACCAAAGTTCAGCAGGGTGGATAGCTGCTGGATAGCTGCCTTTGCCCCTCTAGACCCACTCTCCATCCTGCTCTGTACCCCAGGTGGGCTGCGCCCACAGGCCACCTGGCCCCCCGACTGCTGGGTTTGGCCAGTGGGGGCTCTGGCATGTGGCTGGGAGCTGGCGGAGACGGAGGGAGTACTGATTCCCCAGGTTCCCCAGGAGCTGCGCCTTGGCCACGTCTTTCTACTGAAGTCTGGGGTCCCTCTCCTCGGAGCTCCTCTCTCCAGGATCCGGTCACTCCTCCCTCCTGCTGTCCTCAGAGGACCCAAAGGTGGAAACAGCTCCCACCCCTGCCTGACTTGGTGGCACCCTGCCCACATCTCAGTAAGGTGGCCTCTCTCATCCTCTCCTCCATCCCCTGCGTCAGTGTGACCCCTTCCGGGACTGCCTAAGACGCGACATGCACAGTGACACTCATAGCGGTGCTCCTGGTTTTAAAAATGAAAGCTTAGGCCAGGCGCGGTGGCTCACGCCTGTAATCCCAGCAATTCAGGAGGCTGAGGCAGGCAGATCACGAGGTCAGGAGTTTGAGACCAGCCTGGCCACTATAGTGAAACCCCATCTCTACTAAAAAATATATAAAAATTAACCAGGCATGGTGGCATGCTCCTGTAGTCCTAGCTACTCGGGAGGCTGAGACAGAAGAATCACTTAAACTCAGGAGGCGGAGGTTGCAGTGAGCTGAGATCGAGCCACACTCCAGCCTGGGTGACAGAGCGAGACTCCTTCTCAAAAAAAATAAAGGCCGGGCGTGGTGGCTCACACCTGTAATCCCAGCACTTTGGGAGGCTGAGGTGGGCGGATCACGAAGTCAGGAGATCAAGACCATCCTGGGTAACACAGTAAAACCCTGTCCTACTAAAAATAAAAAAAAAAATAGCCGGGTGTGGTGGCGGGCGCCTGTAGTCCCTGCTACTTGGGAGGCTGAGGCAGGAGAATGGCATGAACCCAGGAAGGTGGAGGTTGCAGTGAGCCGAGATTGTGCCACTGCACTCCAGCCTGGGCGACAGAGCGAGACTCTGTCTCAAAATAAATAAATAAATACATAAATAAATACATAAATTAAAATAAAATAAAAATAAAAACAAAAGGCTAAGTATCCATTGACAGACAAATAGGTAAAGAAATTACGATGCATCTGTCACATGGAACCCATGCAGCACTAGAGACATGAGGCAGGGCCACTTGTTCCAGCAACCCAGAGTGGCTGCCACCCACGGCGTGCACGGTTCTGGGTACTGAGGACTCCAGGGTGTCCCTTCTGGTCTAGGGGCGACAGGCCGCACACCAGGACACAGGGGAGTAAAAGAGAGAATTTTGGAGAGGGATGAGGATTGCGAGGACAGTGGATGGGATAACTGGTGTGTGAGGGGTGCCTGCCTTATAGATGGGAGAGGCCGGGAAGCCTCTATCCAGAGGTGACTTTTTAGGCAGATGCAAACAGCCAGGAGGAGTCAGCCCTGTGTGGCCTTCCAGGCACAGCAAAGCTCAGGACACAGATGGGAGCAGAAGGTGACTGCCGTGGGATGCTGGGGAGGTGCGCAGGGCCAGCCCCACAGGCCTGGACGAGCAGGGCTGGGCCTCGCAGGTGGGAGTCTCTGCAGCTCCCCCTTCCCTGCCCAGCATGGAGGAGTCCCCAGGCCCGCAACCCTGCCATTGGTTCCTAGGGTTTCCTGCTGCCTGACTCTGCGGCTCTTCTGAAGGGTGTTTCTCCTCCTCATTCTCAACATCCATGCTGACCACATTGAAGGTCAAGGGCATGGGCCAATACCCTGCCAGGGCCAGACACGTAGAGAGTGCCCACAGAAATGTCTGTGAGATGGAAGGAGGCAGAAAGCCAGTGATGAGGGAGGCAGGAGAGGATGCGAGGGGCCATAAGTGCTGCGGGAGGTGGGGGGCCATCTGGAAGGTGGCTGGGTGCATCAGGTGGTGGGGTGGGGGGGCGACAGCCTCTCTCCTCGTCTTTGTTCCGCTCTGCAGTGGTGGTGGTGGGCCAGGGAGTCAGGGGAGCCATTATCCTGGAGCCCCAAGTAGCCAGGGACAAACGCATAGTCTCAGAGAGCCAGGAGGCCGGTCCTGGAGACCCCACCAGGGCCTGGAAGAGGGGAGCCAGGCTGGGGACAGCCTCAGAGCAAAGCTGGACTGTGGGCCAGTGGCCCTGCATGCAGGCTGAAAACTTTCCCATCAACCAGGGTCCCAGTAGGAAAGAGCTGGCACCCTCAAATTAGGGTAAGTCTAGGTGGGTCTATTTGGAAAGAGCCCAATGAGGGGGACCACCAGGGCTGGTGCAGGAAGGAGCTAGCAGCAGCACGGCTGTCACCACCCATGTACTACGTCTTCCAATGTCCCCAGGGCCACTGCCACCTCTCTCCTGGCTGTGTGTCTGGGAGGCCGCCTGTGTGGGCGCCATCGGCCTGGGTCCTCTGGTTTGCACTTGGGGTCAGCTCCTGGAAGTCCTGATGGAGGCTGGGAGGGAGGGAGGAGACAGTAGAGGGTGTTTGTCTCCTGGCTCCTTCCCTGCTGCATGGCCCCGGGCAGTGACCCCGGCCAGAAGTCACTGTCCTGTCCAGACAGCCAAGAGTCAGCGACGCTGTCTGCTCTGCGTTCCAGTCTGCGTGGCCTTCACTTCTTCCTTCCAGCCGAGGGTGGAGCCAGCCTGTTCTCTCCCAGCCCCAGGGCTGGCGGCGCTGCCCGGCCTACACTGTCCTCTCTGAGCCTGCTGCCTGTTGCTTCTAGGCACCTTGGTCTAGGCCTGGCCACAAGCCCTGCCCTCATGATCCCCTCGCAAATGTCCTTCAGGGCAACACCCCACTGCAGCCAGGAATGTTCCCTGCATTGAAGAGCAGTGAAGCCAGCAGGGCCCGCCTGAGACGCCCTGTGAGTCGGGGAGAGGGCTCACCCACTGACTCTGACCTCCGTGACCTCCAGTGCCTCCCCTGAAAGGGGAGGAGGAGCTGGAGGTCACAGAGTCGCCCAAAAGGGGAAGAGGAGCCTCTGTTGTCATCCTTGTGAGGCTTCACGGAGGTTGCGGGTGCAGCCCGCAGTCACACTGGGGACAGAATGTACAGACAGCCTTCTGTGGTGCTAACAGGCAGCAGCTGATGACGTGATGCAAGGTGAGAGGCTGGCGGCGCTGACCAGCGCGGCCTGCGCAACCCGTCTGAGCGCCACTGTGCTCCCCTCCCCAGCGGCCTCGCCCAGCTTCCCTGGGCCGCCAGAGGCATCTTCCCCGAGGCTAGTAAAGCAGGCTTCTCTCCTGCCCAGAAGCCTGCCGGGGGTCCTCACTGCCTTGAGGATAAAGGGGGGCTCCTGGGCCTCCATCCGGGCCCTTTGGAGCCTCTGATCTAGGATTTCCCTTCCCAGAGCCCACAGCACGACCTGAGGGAATTACTCACGCCTGGGTGGGGTGGGTGTGGAGGCTGGGCCAGGAAGTCAAGGAGAGGCAGATGGAGAGGGCCATTAGGAGGTACTAAGGATTCAGTCATGGCTGCAAACACTGCACATCAAGCCTGTCCAACCTGCTGCGGCCGAACGGGGCTCAGGACGACTTTGGATACGGCCCAACACGAATTCAAAAACTTCCTTTAAAAAAGGCTGGGCGCAGTGGCTCACGCCTGTAATCCCAGCACTTTGGGAGGCTGAGGTGGGCAGATCACCTGAGGTCAGGAGTTTGAGACCAGCCTGACCAACATGGTGAGTAGTCCCAGCTACTCGGGAGGCTGAGGCAGGAGAATTGCTGGAACTTGAGAGGTGGAGGTTGCAGTGAGCCAAGGTCACACCATTGCACTCCAGCCTGGCAACAGAGCGAGACTCTGTCTCAAAAACAAACAAACAAGCAAACAAACAAACAAGAGCACTCATCTCAACGGCCTCTGTGTGCTCAGCGCTTCCCTCACACCTGCTCAAATAGCTGCACGTGGCCTTGCTCCCCTCCTCACTGTGCAGATAAGGAAACTGAGGCTCAGAGTGGGCGAGAGACTCGCTCAGGGGCACACAGTGAACAGAGGGAGGTGCCTGGACTTTATCTGAACTGGCATGGTTGGCAGAGGCCGGGCATCGCCCCTGAGCATGGAGATGTCCACAGAGGCTGCAAGGCTGGCATATCCTGTCTGGGGTGCGGACTGAGGAGGCCCACTCTCTGGGAGAGGCAGTCTGAGGACACTCCTGTCCCTCTGGCCACCTTGTACTTCTCAGAGAGTCGTCTCCAGATAGGACTGGCAGCAACAGCGCCTGGAAACTTGTTTGAAATGCACCCCAGACCCACACACCCAGAGCCGCTGGGGCTGGGCCCAGGGGCTACAGGCGATTCTGCTGCACACTCCAGGTTGAGAGCTCCCGCTGTTGGCTCTAGAGTGACACCTGCGGTGCAGTTTCCCTCGAGGGCCTCTGCTGTTGGCCAGGACGGGCACTCACCTACCTCCTATTCCCAGCACCACCCTCCATCTCTGGCCAGGGCGAAGCAAGAGTGGAGGGAGGGAGGTTTGGGGACGTTCAGGGTGATATCAAGTCTGGACAGCTGCCATGGCCAGTCCATCACCTCCCCTGTCTGAGCCAGGGGTGGATCATACACTCATTAGCAGATTATTACTCATCTACTAAATGGGTAACACCTCGGCCCCGCCGCACAAGGCTGTGAGGCTAGCGTGAGAGTCTGCACCAAGTGGGGGTAGAGGTACTCCATACCCCAGGTCTCCATCAGTTACCACTATCGTGGGTCTGGCTCCTGTCCCTCCCCAGCGTTCAGAGGATAATCTCCGTACATGGCCTTGGACACCCAGCTCACCGGGTCGGGTAGCCTGAGGCTGGCATGCCAAGCCTTTGCACAGAGACTGTCCCAGAGGCCACCCCTCCCACCAGCGCTTCTGACCTTTCTCCACCTTTACAGCCCACCCAGCCAGCCCAGGCTGCACACCCCTCGGGCGCAGTGTTGGCACTGAGTCTGGTGACCGCTCGCTGGGAGGAAATGTTGGCCTGCGTGACTGAGTGACCTGACTGCTGGGAGGCAGGGGCTGGGGGAGACGGGATGCCGGGGGAATGGGTGCCCAGGCCAGGACAGAGTACACCGAAGCAGCCTAGCCTCAGGCGTCCGTTCTCCCTGACTACTCTGGGGCACAGAGGCAGGGCAGGGCCCAGGATGTCAGGCCCCACCCTGCAGCCATGACGCGGGACTGAGTCTCGCCTGGCCTTGAATCCTACCCCAAACCCCCGCAGGTTGGGCCAGGGCCATGAAGGGCTGGACCCCTATCTCCCTGGAGGCCGCAGTCACATCTTTGCCCCTAGGGCTCAGGAGATTCCCTTGGAGGCTTTTAGAGCTCAGCAAGAATCAGTTCAACCGGTGGCTGCTGGGGTGTGGGCGGGTTCTGCATGATTTGCGGGCCCAGCACCCATCATGCCTGGTCCACAGGGCTCAGCGCCCCTGGTGCAGGAGGAGAGGGAGGGCAACAGGGCTCCCCTGTGGGCCGCTAGCCTTGGGGGTTCCTCCCTTGGCTCTGGGCTTCTCCAGCTGTGGTTCCAGGGCAAGCCTCTTTCCCTCCCAGCCTCAGTATGTGTTCCCGTACCGCCCCAGAGCTGTCTTGGGACTGGAGGTCTCCAGGCCCCAGCTGGGGTGTGGCCAGTGTCAATGTGGCTGCTGTGAGGGGGTGTCTCCCCACCCCGGCACCTTCCTGCCCCCGCAGCCCCGCAGCCCAGTGCACAGTGTCATGGCGCACTCCAGGACGGAGCTCTCCCCTCACAAGCTCTGTGACCCCGGGCAGGCTCCTCAGCCTCTCCGTCCCTGGTTTCCTCCCTGTAAATGGGACACTAGGCCATCTTTATAGGGCTTCCATGATTCAGTAAAGCCATCTAGTTTCAGGCCAATTGCCTGGAGAGCGCCTGCTCACAGGACGTGCGGTGTGAGCTGAGCTAGGATTACGGTGTAGCTCTCCAGCACACTTGTGCGCTATACACACACATATGCATTTTCGTCTTACCACCCCATACTAAGGAGGACTTTTTAAAAAGGGGCACACATTTTAGAGTTAATGTTTGTTACACAAAGGTGGCCCACGACAATTAGTGCTTATTTAGCACGTGCCCGGCATCAGGACCTGCCCACCTCTGTGAACAGGAGCTGCCCCTTAGTGAGGTGAGGCTGTGCTGGCCACACGGCAGGACTTGGCCATCCCCAGAGCTTCCCAGCTGCAGGCTGCCAGCTGCTGCCCTCAGCAGTGAGGAGTCCTCAGAGGCTCTGGAAATTACAACCCTGACCCTCCGCCTGAGACCCGAGCCCTGCCAGGCCTGTCTGGGTGCACAGCACCAGGGTTAAAGTGGGGCCAAGTGGGGCAGGCGACAAGCAAGGTCCCCTGCGGTGGGCGGGCTGAGGGTGGGGCAGGCTGAACTCTGCCAGCCCAGGGCGGGCCGGATGACCTCAGCCCCGGGTGACACCGGTGGGCGTCGGGCGTGGCCTCAGACAGCTCCCTTCCTCCTCGGCTAGCTGCCAGGTCAACACTGGGTGGGACTAGCCTCGGGTGTCGGCAGCAGCCCCATGCTCACGGCCTTTGGGTTCTTGCATGCGTCGTCCCCATCACCTGGCTGCCCCTCTCACTTCCGTCTCCACCTGTCCCGGGTCACTGTCCTTCAAGCCAGAAATCAAGGAGAGCACCCCCCTCCCAGACCGCCTGGCTGCAGTCCCGGGATGGGCGCTCCTAGTCGCCTAGATCGGGCCCCCGCTGAGCCCGATCCTCCTCTCCCCTCCGCGCCCGAGCCGAGCTCCCTGAGCCGGACGAGCAAGCGCCCGGGCCTCGACTTCCCCTTCCGTGCAATGGGAAGCAAGCCTCTCTTTCCTATGAGCAGGGTGTCGGCTCCGTGTGGGCCCCGGCCCTGGATCCTGCCTGGCTTTGCCTGGAGCCTCATTCTCTCCGGCTGTGCCGGGGGAGGCTGGAGGAAGCGGCGAGGAGGACAGGAGTGTCGCCCAGGCTCCTCCGCCCGCGGCCGCCGAAGGACGTGGTCGGGCGTTCGTCTCTCGGGCCGGGAGGGGGCGCTGGAGCACGGGGAACCCGGGGCCGTTAGCACCGCCCCTCCTGCCGACGCCCCGCCTCCGGCCGCGTTTCCCCGGGCCTTGTCCCGCTCCACTCTGCGGCGCCTCCTCTCCGCACCTCCCACTAGGAGGGCAGACCCTCAGCCGCAGCCGGAGGCCGCGCCCTGCACCTGGCAGACCCTCACCCGGAGCCGAGGCCGCGCACTCGGGGCCCCGCAGCCGAGCCTCGGGGCTGCCCCTGTGGGTGGAGCCTCTCAGGACGACATCCAAAAACCCCGGGCGGGCGCGGGACTCACGCCGGGAATCCCAGCACTTTGGGAGGCCGAGGCGGGCGCATCACCTGAGGTCAGGAGATCGAGACCAGCCTGAGCAAGATGGTGAAAACCCGTCTCTGCTAAAAATACAAAATTAGCCTGGCGTGGTGGTGGTTGCCTGTAAGCCCAGCTACTCAGGAGGCTGAGGCAGGAGAATCGCTTGAACCCGGGAGGCGGAGGTTGCAGTGAGCTGAGATCACACCACTCTGCACTCCAACCTGGGCGACTGAGCGAGACTTCGTCCCAAAACACAAACAAAAAAAACCACCAAAAAATAAAAAACTGAAACCGGATTTTTTTTTCGACAGGGTCTTGCTCTGTAACCCAAGCTGGAGTGCAGTGATGCGATCACGGCTCAATGCAGCCTCAACCTCTCTGGGCTCAAGTGTTCCTCCTACCTCAGCCTCCCAAGTAGCTGGGACTGGGACTACAGGCCACCACGCCTGGCTCCTTTTTTTTTTTTTTTTTTTGAGACAGAGTCTGCCTCTATCGCCCAGGCTGGAGTGCATGGAGTGCAGTGGCTCGATCTCGGCTCACTGCATCCTCCACCTCCCGGGTCCAAGCAATTCTTCTGCCTCAGCCTCCCGAGTAGCTGGGACTACAGGCGTGTACCATGCCCGGCTAATTTTTGTATTTTCAGTAGAGACGGTGTTTCACCGTGTTGCTCAGGCTGGTCTCTATCTCCTGACCTCCAGATGATCCGCCCGCATCGTCCTCCCAAAATGCTGGGATTACAGGCGAGAGCCACCGTGCTTGGCTCCTTTTTTTTTTTTTTTTTTTTCTGAGACGGAGTCTCGGTCTGTCACTCAGGCTGGAGTGCAGTGGCGGCGTGATCTCGGCTCACATCAACCTCCGCCTCTCGGTTCAGGCCATTCTCCCGCCTCAGCCTCCTGAGTAGCTGGGACTACAGGCGCCCACCACCACGCCCGGCTATTTTTTGTATTTTTAGTAGAGACGGGGTTTCACTGTGTTAGCCAGGATGGTCTCGATCTCCTGACCTCGTGATCCGCCCGTCTTGGCGTCCCAAAGTGCTGGGATTACAGGCATGAGCCACCGCGCCTGGCCAATTTTTGTATTTTTAGTAGAGACAGGGTTTCACCATCTTGGCCAGGCTGGTCTTCAACTCCTGACCTCGTGATCCACCCGCCTCCACATCCCAAAGTGCTGGGATTACAGGTGTGAGCCACCGCGCCCAGCCTACTTTTTTAAAAAATTATAATTTTTGTAGAGATGAGGGGAAATCTCACTATGTTGCCCAGGCTAGTCTCGAACTCCTGGGCTCAAGCGATCTGCCTGCCTTGGCCTTCCAAATCACAGTCGCGAACCACTGCTCCTGGCCATAAAAAAATCCTCTGAAACTGGATGATTTGTAACACATCTAGAGGGAAATGTCTGGAAACTGCTGTCAACCAATACTTAGGGGCTGGGGATTTAGTGTGGGAGAAGATAGCTGGAAGTCCCTGCACCAGGGCTTCCTAGCAGGGTGAGACAGTCCCAGGAGGGGCTGGAGGCCTCTTCCAGTCACCTTCTTCTTTCACTCTCCATCCATCCCCCCGGGCCCCTCCAACCTCCACCAGGGTCATTTATTTAGGACCCCCTGCATGCCAGTCTGCCAAGGGGCACAGGAGTTGGTCCTGGACCTGCCTTGTCAGAGGATCAGCACGATCCTATGGCATAGGGCCACAGTGCTCACATGGCCTGGCCTGGTGGCATGAGCCTGTGCAGTCCCAGCTACTCCAGAGGCCGGGGTGGGAGGATCTCTTCAACCTGGGAGTTCCAGGCCAGTTTGGGAAACAGCAAGGCTGCATCTGTTTAAAAAAAGAAAGAAAGGAAGAAAGAAAAAAAGGAAGGGAGTAGCAGAGAGGAAGGAAAGAAGGAAGGAGAGGAAGGGGAGGAAGGGAGGAAGGAAGGGAGGAAGGAAGGAACGATTATATGTAGCAGAGACATGCAGATAAAACTCCCAAAGGAAGGAAGGGAGGAAGGAAGGAAGGGAGGGAGGAAGGGAGGAAGGGAGGGAGGGAGGAAGGGAGGGAGGAAGGAACGGAGGAAGGAAGGGGGGAGGGAGGGAGGAAGGGAGGAAGGAAGGGAGGCAGGGAGGAAGGGAGGGAGGGAGGAAGGGAGGGAGGGAGGAAGGGAGGGAGGGAGGAAGGGAGGGAGGGAGGAAGGGAGGAAGGAAGGGAGGAAGGAAGGGAGGAAGGGAGGGAGGGAGGGAGGAAGGGAGGGAGGGAGGGAGGAAGGGAGGGAGGAAGGGAGGGAGGGAGGGAGGGCCAGGCCCAAGGAACAGGAGAGGCAGCAGGCTGGGCTGTGGGGGCATTGTGGATGGCTCAGAGGGCCACTGCGGGCTGGGCAAGGGGCATGAGCTGTGCCCTGTGTCCTGGGAGATGTTGTCCCCTGGAGACCCCTGGGAGTCTATTCCCTGAGAAGGAAGTGAATTCAGCGGCAGCTGGGGCCACTCAGCACCTTGCCTGCCCTCTCCCCATCCCCAGACCTCAGCCTGTACTGGCCAGGAAACCCCCTTTTCAGTGTGGCCAGAGGGGTTATCTGTCTGGACTCATAACCCCCACCTCTGCCCAAAGCCCCCTCAACCTCTTGTCAGTTTCTGCCCAGGGCCCAGGACAGCATCAGGGACCACCCCTTGGGTAACCCCTGGGACTTGGGCTCTGGGGACATCCTTGAGTCTGCCCTGGACTTCCCTTCCCTCTGCCACCCCTTCATCTGGTGGATGTGGGAGCTGCCCCTGCTCGCAGAGCCCAGCCTCACTCTGCCTCCCTGGCCGAGCACTCCTCCCGCTTCTCATCACCCGAGGGGACTCCTGGCCTGCCCCAGCCCAGTTGCCTGCCAAAGGCTCATTTCGGTCCCCTGGGATCCTCTCAGGCTGCAGTCCCCCCGCCGACGAACGCGGCCGCCTTTATGTTTCTGCAGCCTCCTCCCCGAGTCTGCTTGGAGAACCAGGGAAAGCTGCAGATGATGCTGGCAGCGAGTGTGCCTGCTCGGAGGACCCAGCAGCCCCAGCCCGGGGATAGGACAAGGATGTGGCCGGGCTCTGCTGTCTGACTGCTGAGGGCCTCTGCCCCAGGGTGGCCAGGCTGATGCACAGGAGGGCCAGACCTGCCCAGCCTGGAAAGCCCAGAGGCTGCTTCCTGTCTCACCAGGTCTGGCCAGGACCGCAGCCCTGCCGTCTTCTGCCCATGGCCCAGGTCTGGATCACACCCCATTTTGTTCCGTGGTTTGAAGCAGAAATAAAGGCACTTCCTGGTGGCCAGTAGGCACACTTGATGGGGGTGCAAGGGACTGAGGACAGTTTGGGCTCTGCCTGTGGCCTTCCAGGTGAGGGCCTCAGCTCCCAGCCCAGGCTGGCCAGTCCAGAGCGCCTCTTGGGTGACCACTTGGGCATGGCACTGGGGCAGGCTGGGCAGGGCTGAGCTGGCTCTGTGGCTGGTGCCTCTGCCCAGGG
Source organism: Pongo pygmaeus (assembly GCF_028885625.2). Lineage (NCBI taxonomy): Eukaryota > Metazoa > Chordata > Mammalia > Primates > Hominidae > Pongo > Pongo pygmaeus. The sequence continues at coordinate 102,169,800 of NC_072388.2, forward strand.
ACCCTCTCTCTGCTTTGGCCAAGGCTGTCCAAGGCAGAACCAGCCGCCTCCAGGTGGCCTCCCAACCCTCCGTGGGGCCTCCTTGGGGCCAGGGCCGGACCCTGAGGGCCTGCTACCTGCTTTTCCTGGGTGCAGGAAAGCATAGCGATGGTGCCTGGGGTGGGCCGCCCCATTCCAGGTTGGATCTCGTTAAATCCTAGTGAAGGTCCCATTATACATGTGTGGGAACTGAGGTGCAAAGCGAGGTGCCCAAGGCTAGGGGCTACGAAGGGAATCCCTGAGGTCAGGAAGCCACTAGGCTGCCACAGAACCTGCATCAGAGGCTAGTTGAGCAGGCATCTCTTCCTACCCCATGTGGGGGTCCTGTCCCTCCACTGGGTCCATCGACATTGTCTCTGGACTCTGTTCTACTGCAGGAGGGGAGCCCTACTGCCTGGTTGCAGCTGGCATGGGGGCAGAGCCCTGAGTGTAGCCCAGGGCCCCCTCCCCAGGTGTGTCCCCCCAACCTGGCCCTCTGCCCTTAGCCAGCCTGAGCCAGGACGAGGAAGCTTAGCGCTGGGCAGTGGCACACTCCATAAATGTCAGCTCTGCCAAGTCCATGGCCCTTCTGTGGCCTGGGCAGGCATGCCAGGGGCCCATGAGCGGAGGGAGGCAGGAGACACTGCCCCTCTGTGCTTTCCTGCTGCCTCCCCAGCCTCCAGGACGAAGATGCACTTTTCAGATGCACTTTCTCCTACCGCCTTCCTTCTAAAAATAGCCAACCCTTCTAAAAATAGAGGGAAAGGTGGGAGGCGAGGTGCGGAAGTTGGCCTGGCAGCCTGCTTCAGTTTTAAACCGCAGGACCCCTTGGGCCCTCCCCTGGACTATAGCTCAGGAGAGGGGTGGGGCGGGCCTTCAGTCCTCTCCGTCCTCCTCCAGTCCTTCCCGTCGGTCCTGGGGCCGGGGGGGGGAGAGGCTTGACCAGGATGGGGGACATGAGGGTAGTTTTGTGAAAGGGGACAGACATTTCGCAGGATGCCTTGCAGACACTTGGGATGTGGGGTGCAGGGAGGCCGGCACGTGGGTGGGCGATGACGCCATTTACTGAGACTTAATCCCCACCACACGGCTCCGGGGCGAGAATTATGACACCTGGATCAACACGGCTGCCCGGGACCCACACGGCCGAGCGGCCGAGCTCGGGCGGAGTCCCAGGGCGCCTACAGCACCCCGCCGGCGCGCCCCATCCAGCAGGGCAGCTTTTGGGCGGAGGCGACCCCCACCGCAGGTCCCAGGACCCTGCGTGCTCTTGAGCCAGGGGTAAAGAAGCCCGACCGCGGGGGGCTGCTCCACCCCGCCGCCCTTCACCGTCAGCTGGGGCCCAGACGGCCCAGCCACGCCCAGAGCCCGCGGGCGGAGACGGCAGGGGCGGTGCCAGCGAGGTCCCGCCCCCGGCACCCCGTCCCGCCCCCCCACACGCGGCGACCTGGGGACGCCCCGCGGGAGTCGTCCGGCGGCTCCCCCTGGCGTCGGCTGGGGCCACCGCCCGGGCTCCCACCTCAACCCCGCAATATGGGATTGGGGCAGAGTGGTCTGCTGCCCGCTGCCCGCAGCCGCTTCGGGTTAGGGAGGGAGCCTGGGCCTCTGGGTGCTCACGCTGCGCTTAACGCTGGTCCCGGCAGCAGTGAGGGTGGAAGCGGCCGCCTCTGGCTTCTACACCCCGGGTGTGACAGCCTGGCCTCTCAGTGATCCCCAGATCAGGCAAGCATCTGGTGGTGGGGGTCCTGCTCCCTGGCCTTCCCTACCTGACAGCCAGGTCCTCAGCCAAGGTGAACCCATTTGATCCCGACGACAATCCCATTTTCTGGAGGAGTAAACTGAGGCTCAGAGGTTGAAGTGCCTCTCCAAGGTCGTGGGGAGCTGGGCTTGCCCTCTGGTGGGTGTCCCTGGCTAGGCCTCTCCCTCCTAATGGCCCCCCACCCTGCCTTCTCCTGACCCCAGACCAACCCTGTGCCCCAGCCTTCTTTGAGACAAGGCTGGGGTTTTTCCAAAGGGATTTTACTGAGAAACTTCGGGAAAAACATGGACATAGCATGAAAGAAACATTGCAACCTCATTCTGAAAAGCAGGCACAGGCTCAGGTGGCTGTGGAGAGCAGATGGGAGTTGAAGGGACTTCCAGGAGCAGTCCCCAGGCCCTGGGCACCCCAGCTTTTCAGGCACCTATGTATTGAATGGAGCGACCCATAATTGGAGGTCCCAGGACCCCAACATGCCCTGTGAGCTGGGGGGGGAGGGGTGGGAGAATTAGACCGGGAAGTCTCCAGTCCACCAAGGCCTGGCTCTATGGGAAGAACCAGTCCACAGAGCCAGAGACCTAGGTCGCAGTCCTGGCCTCTCTGGGCAGCTGTGTGGCCGAGAGCAGGTCACTGAGCCCTGGGAAGCCAGCCACCTTGGACCCCGGCTGTCTCTGCTCAGTTGTGTTTATTCCCTGTCACCCCCCATCTCTGCCTGTTGGAGACAGGTGGGGTGGGACTCGGGCCAGCAGATGGGACTGGGCTGGGAGGAAGGGCCTATGGCTGCTGGGCACCTCTCGGGCTTGAAGTGGGACTCTTAGCACCCCACTTCACAGAGGGAACCCAGGGCTCAGGATAGTGACTCAAGCGGTTAATTGGAGGGCTTCCTGGAGGAGGTGCTGGCATCTTTGAGTCTAATTCGGCCCCTCTGCAGATGGTGCTGCAGCATCTTGGGCACCTTCCAGTCTGTTACAGGCTGCTTTTCCCCCATAAAATTCGTATGTCGGGCTGGGCACGGTGGCTCACGCCTGTAATCCCAGCACTTTGGGAGGCCTAGGCAGGCCAATCACCTGAGGTCAGGAGTTCAAGACCAGCCTGGCCAACATGGTGAAACCCCGATTCTACTAAAAATACAAAAATTAGCCGGGTGTGGTGGTGCGTGCCTGTAATCACAGCTACTCAGGAGGCTGAGGCCGGAGAATCGCTTGAATCCAGGAGGCAGAGGTTGCAGTGAGCTGAGATCGCGCCACTGCACTTCAGCCTGGGTGACAGAGAGAGACTCTGTCTCCAAAAATAATTCGTATGTTGAAGTCCCAATCTTAGAATGTGACCTTATTTGGAAAATTCCTTATAAAAACACGTGACCTTTAAAGAGGTAATAAGTTAAAATTAAGTCATTAGGGTGGACCCTGACCCATATGAAGAGGAAATATGGACACAGACATGAAGTGGGAAGGCCCTGTGTTGACCCAGGAAGAAGGCGGGGGCTACCTACAGACCCAGAAAACAGCCCCAGGAGAAACCAGCCCCACACATGCCTTGATTGCGGGCCTCTGGCTTCCAGAACTGGGAGAAAATAAACGTCTGTTGTTGAGGCTCAGTCCCTGGTCCTGTTGTGGCAGCCCTAGGACACTGGGTGCATGGGGCCGTCCCTGCCTTCAGTCCTAGGATGCTGGTGCACTGGCCTGTCTCTGCCCTCAGCCCTAGGACACTGGGTGCACGGGGCCATCCCTGCCCTCAGCCCTAGGACACTGGGTGCACGGGGCCATCCCTGCCCTCAGCCCTAGGACACTGGGTGCACGGGGCCATCCCTGCCCTCAGCCCTAGGACACTGGGTGCACGGGGCCATCCCTGCCCTCAGCCCTAGGACACTGGGTGCATGGGGCCGTCCCTGCCTTCAGTCCTAGGATGCTGGTGCACCGGCCTGTCTCTGCCCTCAGCCCTAGGACACTGGGTGCACGGGGCCATCCCTGCCCTCAGCCCTAGGATGCTGGTGCACCGGCCTGTCTCTGCCCTCAGCCCTAGGACACTGGGTGCATGGGGCCGTCCCTGCCTTCAGTCCTAGGATGCTGGTGCACCAGCCTGTCTCTGCCCTCAGCCCTAGGACACTGGGTGCATGGGGCCGTCCCTGCCCTCAGTCCTAGGACGCTGCTGCATGGGGCCACCCCTGCCCTCAGCCAGAGGATGCTGGTGCAGGAGGCTATTTCTGCCCACCTCAGCACCCTGCAGCAGCCCCATCGTACACCCTGGTGGCCCCAGCCCAGGTTGGGACAGGCCTTGATCTGTTCTCCTTGGATTTTCCCTGAGTTGTTTCCTAAGACGCTCACTGTGGAATCCCCCTACGCAGGGGTGAGGCTGCCTCTTCTGGGAAGTGTCAGTGGCCCTCCCCGCAGCACGTTGCCCGCCTGACCCCCTGTGTGGGGAGTGGGGCCCCGCCTCCACATCTTTGCCCCTGCCCAGGATGCCGTCCCTCCTCACTCCTGAGTGTGTCCTGTCTGTCCCTAGGGCCCCATCCCTTCCTCTAGCTCCTGAAGCCCCCAGGAACGGTATGCAGCTCTCAACTGCTTCCTTCGCTGTCACCATGAGCTTCCCTGACAGGCAGGGTGCGGGGGTCTCGGGATGAACTCGATGGACTGGCCCAGTGCTAGAGCCTCTGTCCTGGAGGGAGGGGTCCTTCTGGGCTCCGGCACTGTGGGCTGAGTGTCCCCCAAGGCCAGCGCCTGCTTCCGCTGGCCTCTGAGCAAAGGAGGGGCTGGTGGTGTTTCGGGTGGCAGGCAGTGTCCACTTCTTGCTGCCTCGAGACCCTGAGTGCCAAGCTCTGCAGCCTTCCCCTCCCTTGTTCTCTGACCCTTGGACTGAGCCCTGAGCTGTCTGGAATGGAAAGCTGGAGTGACTGCCTCCGGAACGAAAAGGAAGTGGGAACTTCTCTGAAAGTGAAAGTATGGGGTCCTGGTGGAGAGTAGGGCTGTGGGTGGGGCCGGGTGGGCCTGGCAGGCGCTGACCATGGCTGGGAAGTCCCAGCTGTTGGTCACTCGCTCAGGCTGCTCTGGAGGCCCCATGGCCAGGGCCCGGCTCTGAAGGCCCCACGGGCCAGCTTCTCAGGTGGCCGCGTTCTTCCTGGGCCAAGGCTGCGTGCTCAGCAGGTATGTTTGGGGCAGGTGGAACAGGAGGGTATGGGGTGCTGTGGGCGGGCTTGAGGACCATTCCGGCTCTGCGTGTAGACTTCCAGGCCAAGGGCCTCACTCAGAGCCCAGGCTGACCAGGCCAGAGGGCCAGCGCAAATCACAGTGGACACACACACACCCGATACACAGGCAGACACACTCAGGCAGAAAGCACAGATAGACAGACACAGAAGACACCAAGATGGGCATGCAGGCACAGACACAGACTCAGAAGCACTGGCAGACCCTCTGGGGACACTCCAGGGCAGAGTCACGCACATACAGGGAGACACTCTCAGGCCAACACACAGATGTGCAAAACCGACGCCCAGGAAAGTGTGTATATGCCCGTGCGCTCACGCTCAGGCGTCAGATTCACTTTCCTGGTTTCCCCGGGAAAGTGCCGAGTACTAGCCATGGCTGGGGGCTGAGTCAGGCTCACTCCCTGCCTTGGGGGTCTCCTGGTCTCCAGGCTCTGTAACTGTCCCTCCGTCATGACAGGTATGCCCAGGGCTGGGATCAGGCCCAGAGCAGGAGGTGCTGAACATGGTATGGGCTCAGTTGGTCGGGGAAGGCTTCTCAGGGGAGGAGCCATTTCTGCTGAGCCTTCAATGAGCTGACAACTGAAGGAGGGGCTGAGGTCATTGTAGGCAGAGAGGATGGCCTGTGCAAAGGTGTGGAGGAGAGGTGGGTACTTCTGAGTGATCAGAGTGAGGGAATGAGTTGGGACTGAAGCCAGAGGGGTCATTAGGAGAGGCCTTGAACACCAAGCTAAGGATGGAGCTGTGCTTCTTCCAAGGGCAGCGGCGGCTCAGGGGGCTTGTGCTTTGTTGCTACTGTGAAGGGAAGTCTTTTAAGTGTCTCTTTCTAATAGGCTTTGCTAGGGTATAGGAAAGGTGTTGCTTGTATTTACATAATCAATGCACAAAACTTACTAAACCGTTTTATTAGCTCCAATAATTTTCAGCCTCAGATTTTCTAAGCCAACAATCATATCACCTATGAATAATGACAGTTTAATCTGCTCCTTCCCAGTGTTTACATCTCTTATTTGTTTTTCTTTCTTTATTGCCTTAACTAGTTCTTCCAGCCAAATGTTGAGGAGTAAGAGTGGTGAGAACAAACATCCTTGTCGTTTTCCTTATTTGCAGGGGCTGGAAGGAAAAGGAAAGCTTGCAAGGAAAGCTTTCAAAGGAGGTTTATAGGGCCAGGCATGGTGGCTCACTCCTGTAATCCCAGCACTTCGGGAGGCTGAGGCAGGAGGATCATTTGAGGCCAGAAGTTTGAGACCAGCCTGGGCACACATAGTGAGACCCGTGTCTCTACAAAAAACACAAAAAACACAAAAATTAGCCAGGCACGGTGTTGCGCACCTGTAGTCCCAGCTACTTGGGACGCTGAGGTGGGAGGACTGCTAGAGTCCAGGAGTTTGAGGCTGTGCCTGAGCTATGATCGCATCCCTGCACTCCAGCAGTGGGTGAAGTGACACAGCGAGACCTTGTCTCTAAAAACAATAAACAAAGGAGGTTGACGTTTTGGCAAGATTCTTTTTTTTTGTTTTTTTTTGCAGTTGTAAGATTTAGTAGAGTGAAAACAGAGCTCCTATACAAAGGGAGGCGACCCAAAGAGGGTAGCTGTTGCCAGCTCAAATGCCTGGGTTTATATCCGGATCATTGTCCCTCCCACTGTGCTCTCAGGTGATAGACGATTGGCTATTTCTTTACCTCCTGTTTTTGCCTAATTAGCATTTTTGTGAGCTCTCTTTACTACCTGATTGGTCGGGTGTGAACTAAATTGCAATTCCCATGTTTAAAGATGGATGCAGTCACCTTCCCAGCTAGGCTTAGGCATTCTTAGTCGGACTAGGAAATCCAGCTAGTTCTGTCTCAGTCCCCCCTCTCAACAGGAAAACCCAAGTGCTGTTGGGGAGGTTGGCCAACGACCGTCTAAGTGCTAGGCAAGATTCTTATGACTGATCCGAGGAGGCAGCATGGAGGGGGCCTGGGAAGGAGAGCAGCTCGGAGGCTGTGATCAGGTGAAGGTGGATGGCAGGTAGGGAAGTGAGAGGGGACAAGCCTTGCACAGGGCTTTGGCCCAGGGCACAGTACAGGCAGTCACCTGCAGAGGCTCCTTTGGAGCGCTGAGGAGTGAGCGATGGCCCAGTCCCAGCGTAGGTGGGGAGGCTGGGGAGTGGGTGAGCACTGCAGAGTGATCCGGAGGATGAGGAGCAGCTATGGGAGGGAAGGTCTAGGGGAAAGCGGGGAGTAGAAGCTGAGGCTGGGGGTAGGGAGGGTGAGGAAGTTCGGACTTGACTTCTCGGGCACGGCTAGGGTGGCCCAGGGTGGGAGCTCTCAGTGACTGCATCTCTGGGTGGTTTCTTGCCCCTGCTGCTGGCCCCACAAAGGGTGTATTAGCCTGACCTGGGGAGAGTAGGACCCGGGGCTCAGGCTGGGCATCAGTCTCCGGGGCCTTGCAATCAGGGAGCGGCAACATAGGAGCTGGGGCCCCCCGGACTCTCCAGGCACTGGGGACAGAGAGACGCAGAGAGAAAAGAGAGTCAGAGAGACTCCATGGGGGTGTGGGGAGGCAGCCACAGGGACAGGCCAGGTGAGAGCCTTGGGAGGTGGAGGGGGGAGTTGAGAGGGGCCTTCAGGTCTCAGCCCCGCAGGCGCCAGCATGGCAGCAGGCAGGCCAGCTGGGGGAGGCAGGGCGACCCTGACACCGATGTTCCCCCTGCTTCCAGGCTGTGCTCAGGGGTGACGGGGGTAGATGGACAGAGGCTGCCAGCCCAGTGCAGGAGGGCCACATCATCACAGGGACGGTGCTGAGTGCCCACTGAGCAGATAGATGGTGACGGCAGGTGGTGCAAGGCATCTGAACCCTGAGGTCCTGAAACCCAGGTCAGGTTTGGAGAACAAACAGGGGCCAGGAAAGGCAATGGCCGGAGGGGAAGCTGGAGGCTGGGCGTGCAGCCGGGAGGACAGAGAAGAGGCTGGGTGGGGTGCAGGTTGTCCGTGAACCCCAGGGGAAGCTGGTGAGGCGTCATCAGCGGGAGGTGGGGGTGGAGGAAGGAGGTTCCAGGATGGATGCCCGGCTGTGGGGCTCGGGCAGGAGGGAACCACGGAAGGGCTTAAAGCAGGTGAGTGACCTGGCTGGACTTTTGCTTTGGGAAGGTCGAAAATAGCTTGGGAAGCTGTTGGGAGCTGCAGGGTCGAAGGTGGCATGGCTGGAGGCTGAGGGGCCATCTGGGGACCTCACTGGCCCTTCAGCGAAGTGCTGGTTTGGGACAAAAGCAGGCTGAGTGGCCCCCAAGCCTCTGCCTATGTAACCTCCTAAGAGATTCACCGCACAGCTACCCCTCCTACCCGGCCTTCATCTGGGCTTCCTGGGAGAGGACCTCCACATCTGACCCCACTCTGGGACCTGCTGACACCTTGGGTCTCTCCGCTGGGAGGGGGTCTTCTGGGCGGCAGTTCTGACTCCCTGGGGGTGGAGACATGGCAGGTCCTGCCTCTGCTCCCAGCTCCAAGCAGGCTCCCCAGCCTGAGGTGCGCGGCCAGGGGCAGACTCTGTCCCTCTGTGAGCCTCAGGTTCTTCATCTGTGAAATGGGCAAATGACATCCCCTAACTTTGTTGTCACAGTAGCTGATCTGTGTCAGGCATCAAGCTAGGCACACAGTAGGTGCTTGCTAAGTGTGAGCTCTTCCAAACAAGAAGGCGGGGCCTGGCTTGTCCTTCCCCACATCCCGGACTCCGTCCCCTTGACAGCGGTGGATGCAGCATGTGCCGAACCGTTCTCTTCACAACACCCCTGCCCTGCTGGGCGCCAGCCCCCATGCCAAGCATGAAGGGGCACCAGGGAGAGAGAGGGGAGTGGAGGCTGGGACAGATGGCGCCCTGAAGTGTGTGGGTCAAGTCCGAATCAGGTAGGGTCCCTGAACCCTGGCGCTGGGGGAAGTGGCTGACTTGTGGCCAGGGCGGGGCCAATAAGCTCCATCAATCACCTGAGTGTCTCTCCTACCTCGGGCCTCCATCCAGCTGCTTAGCCGCCTCTGGGAACCTCAAGGAAGATAGGTAGGCCGCAGCAGGGCCCAGCAGGCACCTTGCTGGAGGGCGAGGGTGGGTGGGGGTCTGGGCCCTGCCCACCTTGGTGTCATTCCACCCCAGCAAACTGGGGCCTGGGGAGGCACACTTCCTGCCCGATGTCACCCAAGGGTTGGGTGGTGGGTCAGGCGGGTGCTTTGGTCCTGGCACCTGGGTGGGGGGCCCTGGGGCTGGGCTAGGGGCAGGTCCAGCCCTTCTTTGGCCCCGGTTTCTCCCAGGAGAAAGTGAGGCTTTGCCGGCCTAATGCCCTCCCCCACCCTTGGCCCAGCTTGTGCAATGGGGTGGGTGGGAGGCCCTTCCTCTCTCCCAACCTAAAGCCAGGAAAGCAAACACAGCTCCTAAGTCTGGAAGGGGGTGTGGGTGGAGCCTGGCAGGCCAGGGTGCTGAGGGCCCTGGGGCAGCAGGAGCAGCTGCCACTCAGCCACCCCCATGTCCCTGGGACACCCCCCTCCATTCCCTGTGTTGGGGAGGGGCCAGAGGACGCTATGGTGGAGAGGGAGAGGAGTGGGGAGAGGAGGAGAGGCAATGGGTGGGAAACAGCATTGAGAACCACCCCCAGTCCCTGGTTAAATATAGACCCGAGGCTCCTCCTGCCGCTGCCCCTGTGGCTGCACGGCCGAGATAAGCCGCAGGGTGGCCTTGGCCACTGCCCTCAGGCCCCACACCTCCTCGGCGGGCTCTGTGACACCCAGGGCAGGGGGTGGGCTCCCATGGGGGTCCCTGCCCTCCCCGTTGAGCCAAAGTAGTCAGGCTTTTTGGGCTGAAGTGGGGTGAGCTGAGGGGCCTGGAGGGCAGTGAAGGAGCTGGTGGGGGCTGGGGGGAGGGTTTTAGGCGTCAGGACCTAACATCTGGGAAGGCCTAGATGTGGCTGCTGGTCCTGCCCTCGGGTGTCGTGAGCCGTGGTCTGGACTGGGCCCCAGAACCTGCATGTCAGTGCCCTCCTTCAATTCTAATGGGAGGGTCTGGCCTGGCAGAGGCCGAGTGATGGCGGGCACCTGGGGAGACCCTTTTCGGGGGATGGTCTCAGGAAAGGCTCCTGATGGAAGCAGCTGTCTATATCTCCGTGCCCAGCTGCAGCCTGGCACACTGAGGGCTCTTGCCAAGAGACTGACCTGGTGATGCTTCCTTTTGACAGCCTGAGGGCTGCCTCCTCTGGGGAGCCTTCCTTGACCAAGCCCCTGGGTGTGGCCAGGCCCCACAGGGCCACAACACGTTTCTGCATCTGCTCCTGTGGCCACTCCTTCTTGCCCCCAGCTCTCCTGCTGCCAAGATGCCTTCACCACAGACAGAGACTCCTGGGCCGGAGCTGCAGAGTCCCAAGGAGGCTGAGGAGCCGCAGACTCCAGCTCAGGGCTCCCGGCGAACAAGCAGCAGGAAAGAGCCCAATGCCCACCGCAAGGATGGCACAAGGCTGGGCCTGGGCTCCCTGAGGCAGGCCTTCTCCCGGGCCAGCCAGCGGGCTTTGACCCAGGTCTCCAAGGAGGATACGGGCCTGTTCCGGCGAAGCTCCTGCTCCCTGTTCCGGTCCTTCCGGCAAGCCCTGGATGAGGGCCCAGCTACCGGCCATTCCCAGGCCACTCCTGAGGTGCCCTCGGGGGTCATGAATGGTGTCAACCAGCAGGCATCCACTGGGGCAGCGTCTGAGGAACTGAAACCCGAGGCAGGTAAGGGCCTCAGAAACAACACCAAGCATGAAAGGAAACGGGCCAGAGGTCAGGGCAGCTGAGCTGAGGCTTCCGGAAAGGCTGTCCTCCCTAGCTCCCCAAACCCTGCCCCCGAACACGTGCAATTATTTATTTATTTGAGACAGGGTCTCCACTCTGTCACCCAGGCTGGCATGCAGTGGTGCAATCACAGCTCACTGTGACCTTGACCCCTTGGGCTCAACCGATCCTCCCACCTCAGCTTCCTGAGTAGCTGGGACTATAGGTGTGAGCCACTGCACCCGGCTAAATTTTTTTTTTTTTTTTTTTGAGACTGAGTCTCACTCTGTCACCCAGGCTGGAGTGCAGTGACGCAATCTCGGCTCACTGCAACCTCCACCTCCCAGGTTCAAGTGATTCTTCTGCCTCAGGCCCCCAAGTCACTAGGACTACAGGCGTGTGCCACCACACCTGGCTAATTTTTTTTTGTATTTTTAGTAATACGGGGTTTCACCATATTGGCCAGGCTGGTCTTGAGCTCCTGACCTCGTGATTCGACCCCTCGGCCTCCCAGAGTGCTGGGATTACAGGCGTGAGCCACTGTGCCCGGCCTAATTTTTTAAATTTATTTTTATTTTTTTGTAGAGATACGGTCTTGCTATGTTGCCCAGGCTGGTTTCGAACTCCTGAGCTCACCCAATCCTCCTGCCTTAGCCTCCTGAAGTGCTGGGATTACAGGTGTGAACCACCATGCCCAGCTGGACAATTGCACTTTAAATTCTTGCAGCATCTCTGCAATGGGACCCCCCCCGACATTGGGCAGATGAGAAAAGGGAGGCTCAGAGAGGTGGAGTGACTTGCCGCAAGTCTCACAGCATGGAGAATGGGACTTGAACCCAGATATGCATGGCCCTAGATCCCCAGCTCTCCATGGCCTTTCACAGCCTGGCTCCTGGTCAAACTAGGGCCATGCACACAGCTGATCACAGGGTTGCAGAGGGTGCAAGGCTCGCAGAGGTACCAGGAGGGGAGGTCAGGGGGATTGCCCAGAGGAGGATGCACTGGAGTTGGGAAGGGGGGACACGGTAGAGGTGGAGAGCTCTTGTCGGGTGGAGGCTGGCGGAGAGCGGGGAGCAGCAGGAATGTAAAGCTGGACACGGGCAGGACACGCCCTACCTGAGCTCCGACCCTATTAGACCTGCAATCAGGGCTGAGCATGAGGCTATCAGGTCCGGCTCAGCCGGGAGTGGAAGGCGGGTGTGGGATCCAGGCAGAAGGTAGGGGTTGACCCAAGTTGCTCTGTTCAGCCAGGCTTGGGGCCCCAGGTTCTGCCTCTTCAAAGGTGGACTCCAAGGAGGGCTCCTGGCAGCTGGGGCCTGTTGTTCCTGGAGCAGGCCTTCAGCTGTGCTGGGGCATCTGGCAGAGACCAGACAATCCAGCCCCGATGGATTGAGCCATGGCCTGCAGGACTTCGTCCAGGTTGGGGTCTTGGGGCGGTCCCTCTCACCGCCCTTCTTCTCTCCTGCCTGTGCAGAAGGCAAATCCGTGGCCGACCTCATTACTGAACGGCAACTGCTGGCGGCCTTCGAACAGCTTCTGCGCCTGGAGACGCTGCTGGTGGCCGAGAAGGCCTCGCGCACCTTTGAGCAGGACCCTACGGCCTTCGCGCGGCGCGCTATGGACGTGTGCCTGCATTACGACGGGCTGGCAGCCGAGATCCGCGCCATCGTGCGCGAGACGCTGGACAGCGACGGCGTGGACGCGGCCGCGCTGGCCGAGCTGGCCCGCGTGGTGAACGCAGAGGAGGAGGCCCACCCTTCGCCCCCCGACGACGGCGACTTCCTGCGCACGCCGCGCCGCTGGCGCCAGCACTGGGAGGAGGCGGTGCGGCGGAGCGCTCAGGAGCGCGTGCGGCGGCCGGGCGCGGGGTGGGCCTCCGGGGAGGCGGAGGGCGCGTCGGGTTTGGCCCAGCTTCTGGCCGAGCTGGGCGGCTTGGTTCGCCGCGACCTGCAGAAGGTGCGGCAGGAGGTGCAGCCAGCGTATGCGGCGGCCGGCTTCCCAGCGTGGGAGGTCTATCTGCGTGCCTTCCACAGCGCCGTGGCCCAGCGCCTCCAGGAGCTCGCGCGCGACGCCCGCGGCTGCGAGCAGCTCTACGTCCTGCTGGACTGGGCCGCCAACGTCTACGGCAGGTGAGCCTCGGCCAGGGCGCCAAGTGGCGAGGACAGCTGCCGCTTCCCCCGCAGGCCTTGGGGAGCCGGCTTTGAGGAGCACCGGACCTTCTCTGTTCCCTCCCTGGGAGAGGGCTGAGAGCCGAGGGCTTCGACATGCTTTCCTCGGCGGGTTAGGCCGCGGGGCGCTCCCGCCCCAGGTTTTCTAGGGGTCACCCATACACAGTTCCAGAATTTGAAAAGTTTCCGCGGGGTGGTTCCCATGGGAGTAGGGCCTGTGCCGGGTCCACCAGGTGCCTTTGGGCGCATCAGAAAAGGGCACATCTTGGCCAGGCGCGGTGGCTCACGCCTGTAATCCCAGCATTTTGGGAGGCTGAGGCGGCCGATCATCTGAGGTCAGGAGTTCGAAATCAGCCTGGCCAACACGGTGAAACCCCGTCTCTACAAAAATACAAAAATTAGCCGGGCATGGTGGCACGAACCTGTGATCTCAGCTATTCCGGAGGCTGAGGTAGGAGAATCGCTTGAACCCGGGAGGCGGAGGTTTCAGTGAGCCGAGGTCGCGCTACTGCACTCTAGCCTGGACGACAGAGCAAGACTCTGTCTCAAAAAAAAAGAAAAAAAAAAAAGGGCACCCCGCTAGGCCACACGGGCATCTGGGTTCAGAGTACAGCCTGCGGGGAGCGGCCACCTCCCGCTCTGTGCCTAGGATGAGGATGGATTGCCTTCCCCGCGGAGCGGTTCCCAGCCCCACCGGCAAGAGCGCCCACGGAGGTGGGGGAGGTTGCCTCAAGTCCCGCACTCCTTAAATTGCTCCTTAAATTGTGTGGATTCAGACCTGTGTCCGCCCTGCTGTGGGCCTCCCTGCTGTGGGTTGGAGGGTGGCCGACCCTGAGCTGTGTTTGAGGAGAGGGCGGAGTGCCATCTGGGTAGCCGTCCTTCAGCGTTCTGCAGGAAGGCAGGAACCCAGCTGTCAGAGGTTTCCGGGGAGGGGGTGTGGCATGGCAGCCTAGAGGCGTGCGTGTGTGTGTGTGTGTCTGTGTGTGTGTGTACAGATGCCCAGGTTCGGGATTGGCGTTAGACTTTGAGCCTGGCCAGAAGAGGGGCAGCGGCTGCCGCATCAGAGCCGGGCCCGCCCTCAGCCCCCTGCCCTGCCTTCCAGTCCTGACTTCCTGGGCGCCCCGGGGCTGGCGCTGCCCGCCGAGCCGCTGCCTCCGCTCCTGGCGCCGGACGTGTGGGCCCGACTGGAGAGCGACTACACCAGCTTCCTGGAGGTCAGGCCGGGCGGGCCAGGCCGGAGGGGGCGGGCCCTGGGGGGATGTGCGGCGCCCAGGCTATCGGCGGCCAGAGCTGGCTCTGGTTCACCCTGTGGCCCCCGGCGCGGGCTTGTGACCCGACAGGGCGGCCTTCATCCCAGACGGAGCGGGACGGGGTCCGGGAGGGCCTCACCGCAGCCCCATCCCTTCTACCCCCAGGCCAAGATCGCAAGCTGCTTCGACAGCATCTTGCAGCTGGAGCAGAGTCACTGGGCGGCCGCCGAGGTCCCCGAGGTGCTGCAGGGCCTCTACCAGGCGCCGCTGTCCATGGACGTCCACATGGTGCGGCCCGGGAGCAGGGGCTGAGAAGGGGCATGTGTTCAAGCCTCACGCACACGGTGGCGATACCCAGAACGAATTCCTATCCAGTCCCAACCAACCCTTCCGTTAGATGGGAGCCTGAGGCCCCACGTGGGGGGAAATCGGGGACCCCCGGCGCGCCGACAGGCTGGGAGGCTGCTGGATGGGGGTTTGCGGGAGTTGACTCCCGGGTTGGGCGGCTGAAAGCTGGAGGGGCCAAGACTGAGAGACACAGCGGGGCGGGCTGGAGGCGCGGCGGGGCTACCAGGGGAGCCCCGGCCTCAGGTCGGCGGCTGGGACGCACACTCAGTGCAGGGCTTCGCTCGCAGCTCGTGGCCGAGCACGTGAAGGCGGCCGGCGCCATCTCCGCGGAGCTGGAGGCCACCACCCTGCGAATCTGCACGCGGGCGCTCGGCCTCTTCGTGCCCAGGTGCGGACGCATCCTCAGTAGGGGAGCGACCTGGCCCGGTGTGCTCTGCAGGTGGGAGGGAGGAGTCTGCGTAGGGACCTGATTGGGAGGGTGTACCCAGGGTCATCGCGCAGCCAGGGAGGGTCCCCAAAGGCTCTGTGTATCCCGCCCCAGGTTTGAAAAGGCTTTTCTGGCGTCGGAGGCGGTGAGCGAGCCGCACCTGGGCGCCTACATCAACGCCTGCGAGGAGCTCAGGTAGGGCTCGCCCGCTCCTGCGCAGGCGCGGCGCGGCCAGCAGGGGGCGCGCGAGCGCCGGGAACCTGGATGGAGGGGAGTGCGCGCGCGTGGAGGGGGCAGAGGTGAGGAGTGTGTGTGTGTTTGTGTCTGTGTGTTGGTGGATCTGAGGGGTGTGTGTGCATGTGTGGAGAGCTGAGGCTGTGTGTGTGCGTGTTTGGCAGCGCTGAGGTGTGTGTGTGTGTGTGTGTCAGAGCTGAGGGGCGTGTGTCGTGTGTGTGTGTGTCGGAGCTAAGAGATGTGTATGCATGTGCGTGTAGGGGTGGAGCTGAGTGGTGTGTGTGTGTCAGAGCTGAGAGGCGTGTGTCTTGTTTGTGTGTGTGTGTGTGTGTGTCAGAGCTGAGGGGCGTGTGTCGTGTGTGTGTGTGTGTGTGTGTGTGTGTCCATCCGAGCAGGGGCCCTGGGGGGGTGTGGATGGCTCTTCAAGGCTGAGCAGAGGCCGAGGGGTTCCAGCTCCCTGCCTGCTGCCCTGGGCTCCATTTTTCCCTCCTTTCATCCCAGGCAGCATTTCTTCCATCTTGGGACACCTCCTCCTCTGGGAAGCCTCCCTCAGCCTGCACCCTGGGCTGTGCTGGGGTGAGGTCTGGGTCTCTGTGCCCCCAGAAGGCAGAGGCCCTCCCTGTGGGCTGGCAGTGGCTGTCGGCCTTCTGTGCCCTCAGCTCCAGGCCAGGCCTCAGCAGATGCAGCAGCGCTGAGGGTGGCCAGCGCTGGAGGCACAGACTGAGCCACCCCATCTGGGTTCATCCTTTTTTAAAAGTTTGTAAATTTTAGTGTCCCGAAGTACTTCTCATTTATCTGACTTCAAAGAACAGCTGTGCCACCTGCTGGCTGTGTGCTCTGGGACAAGCCGCCTCCCCTCTGTGGCTCTTGTGCCACCTGTCAAATAGGATGAGAGCACCTGCTCCCTCGGGCGGTGTGAGGACTCTGTGCGTTAGGGGACTCAGTTCCCACCTGCTCCCTCGGGCGGTGTGGGGACTCCGTGCGTTAGGGGACTCAGTTCCCACTGGCTCTTTGTGAGCACTTGTCAGTGCCAGGCACTGCACTTTGTGGGTGCCTTCCCTGCCTGACACATCTCATCCCAAGCGCAGTATACCCACGCACAGGTGCAGAGCACAGGCCTGGAAAGGAGGTGCCACTTGCCCATGGCCATGCAGCCAGGAAGTGGTGGAGCTGGGACTTGAACTAGGCCTGCCTAAATCCAAAGCATGACCATCAGGCACTGCTTCTCCAACACTCTCGTCCTTAGTCTGTGCCAGGCTTGTCCTTGGTGCTGGGACCCCGGGGTTTCAGCTCCAGGGAGCATTCTCTGCCCCTTGGTAGGCAGCCTCTGGCCAAACCCTTGATGGAACTCCAGCCTGCCCTACTGTGTCCCTGGCTGCGGGGACTGGGTATAGCCTGGCCCTCAGTTTCCTCAACAGTGAAATAGGGACATTGTCACCTTCAGGGGGCAGTTATGAGGCTCAGGGTAGGGTGTGTTCCAGGCAAGGCTATGCCGCACTGTCTATCACCAAGAAGGATGGAAGGTCTGTCCCAGAGCTGCCAGAGGGGAACGGGTCACCCACCCGCTGACCCACCCCTCTGTGACTGGCTCCTTGGGCTTCTGTGCTGTCCCCCACTTGACTCTGCTCGCAGACAGCTATAATGGGGAGCCCCACGGGCTACCCTTCACATTGTAGTCTAAGTGAGTGGAGCCGTTTGCCCGGCTCTGTTCCCCAGCCTGGTCTCCCTTGCCTGCCTCATCGCTGGTCCTGGCCCCTCCCCAGGACCAGTCTTCTCTCCAGATTCCCAGGAACCCAAGAGGAGCTGGAGAAGCCCCTGGTGACGGCCACCTGCAGCTTCCAGAAGCACCTGCTTCAGGGCTTGCAGCGTGAGCTGCAGGTGACTGTGACAAGCCCTCTCTCCCTACTTCCCACGCCCAGCAGTTACCCCCTATTTCCTAGAGCCTGGGGGTCCAGGTCACGGCATTCATTTATTCCAGGGGCCAGCTCGTGGGTGTGTGTGTGTAGGGTAGTGGGCATGGGACCCAGGTGAGGTCCCAGCTGAGCAGGGGTGGCTGGGAGACGCCTGCCTTCTCACTTCAGTCTCCAGCTCTTAGTGGTCACCCCCGAGGCCTGGGGTGGTGGGTCCACGGATCCAGGCCCGGGGTCCTCACCCAGTCCCTCAAGGCTTCCCCAGGGCGCGCCCTGAGCAGATCTGACTGGACAAACTCAAACCCTGCCCCTGGAGCTTGGGGCCTGGGAGAGGCATTCTGGGAAAGAGCTCCTGACATAACCTGTGGCTAGGAGAGGGAATGGCACCCCAAACCCAGGGGGAATGGGTCAGGAGTGGCACACTGGGCTTCGAGGGAGGGGTTAGGTTGCGGGGATAGTGCACATTTGTAGACTCCCAGCCCCTCTGTCCCCAGCCGCTCTTCAGGGTTGTGTGCACCAGGGACTGGCTGACGCAGGACTGGCTGCATCCCCTCATGGACAAGGTGGTGACCTTTGCCGGTCATCTCCAGCGTGTGGCCCGGCCGCGGGCACAGGTACCACAAGGGGGAGGGCCCCGGCAGGGCTATGCCCAGGATTGGGGCTATTGAGCCTGACCCTGACCCTGACCCTGGGCTGCCCAGGAGACTCTGCAGGAGGTGCACCGGTTCGTGGTCCGCGAGTACCTGGCGCGGGCGCTGAGGCCACGGGAGCGGTTCCGGGGCATGGAGCGCATGCATGGCTCCCAGAAGATGAGCCGGGATGCCCAGGCCATCAGCGACACCTTCCAGGGCCTGGTAGGGGCGGCATCTGACTGCCCCTCGGTGCTCGCCTCTGTGCGGGGAGTGGTGGCAGTGACTAGGGCCTTAGCGCCGGGAGGGCTTTTGGCGGGAGTGGTTCTCCCCTCTCTGGATCAGGTGGAACAGGGACTGGGGCACTTGTGGGGCTGGGGGGTGGGGGGAACCAAGTGGGAGGGCGGCACTTTGCATACATTTGCATACAGTTTGCAGGGGCGCAGGGAAGGGGCGAGGGTCACAGCCCCATCTCACGGTCAGGGCCTGTGGGAGGTGTCCCCCACCTCAGGCCAGAGCCCTCAGAGTGGAGGCACCAGCGCCCCTGCACACCTCTCGTCTGCCCCCCAGCAGCACTCTCAGGCTGGCCTCGGTTTTCCTGTCCAAGCAGGTTGGGATCGGAGGGGAGATGAAGGCTGTGTAGCCCATGAGCCCTCGGTGCCCAGGCATGCTCCTGCTCTGTTTTGGGGGAGGCAGTCCCAGCACCAAGCCAGAGTGACTACAGGAGGGCTGACGCTGCGGGAGGGCTGACCTCGCACTGACCTCGAGCTCCTGCAGGAGTTGGAGCAGGGGTGGGGAGAGGGCTCTTGGGGCAGGTGTCGGCTCTGTCTCTCAGGGTTCCGAGGCCACGTGGTTGGACCAAGCCATCCAGTGCGTGGCCGAGATCCTGGGCGAGACTTACAAAGACGACATCCAGCGGCACCTGGAGACTCTCATCCGGAGCTACCCTGACATCAGGTATGTACCCCGCCTGCTTCCACTAGCTTCCTACCAGAGCTTCGGGGCCAAGGGGGCTGGTATTGGAGCAACCCCAGCCCAGACCTGACTGCCCAGGGGCCTGAAGACCAGAGGCAGGAGGTAGGCCATGGACCCTCAGACCCTCAAGGCTAGAGGGGGAATGGAGAGAGCCCCTTCTCCTAATCTGCTCTTGGCCATCCTCCATCAGCCCCACCAGGGGTGGGCACGCCTCCAGTCCTGGAATCTGAGGGGGAGGTAGACACCCCACCCCTGGAGAGAAAGCCCTCTCTGAAAGCCAGGTGATTCTGAGACCTGGTCTGGAGGAAGGAGGTTTTGATCCTGGGTTGTGCTGGGCATCAGTGAGTCATCCAAGCCTTTGGAAATCCCAGCTCGAATCTCTCCAAGTCCATTCTTTTGGAGATTCTGGGATGTGGAGCTCACAGAAAGCCCCTGGTTCATCCCCTTCCCCGGGCCACCCTGCCATGGGGTGGGGAAGGATTCCCCGTCCCCAGCAGGCCTGTCTTCCAGGCTGTGGCTCAGAGAGAGTGGCCCTTACATCACCCTGGGCGTTCCCCTCCAACTACTCCCCAACCCCGTCGGCCCCCATCACCCACAGCTGCATCACCCCCTCCCACCCTCTCCACCACCTGCCCCCCTGTCTCCCTCCCTCCCTCCCCACCCTGTCCCCATGTCTCCTTCCCTCCCTCCCCACCCTGTCCCCATGTCTCCCTCCCTCCCTCCCTCCCCACCCTGCCCCCGTGTCTCCCTCCCTCCCTCCCCACCCTGCCCCCGTGTCTCCCTCCCTCCCCACCCTGCCCCCGTGTCTCCCTCCCTCCCCACCCTGTCCCTGGGTCTCCCTCTCTCTCCAGCCTGGCTCTCCCTCCCTCCCTCTCCACCCGGTTCCCAGGTCTCCCTCCACGCCTTTGCGTGGGCTCTTTCCCACCCTGCACAGCCCTCTCCTGTGCCCCTTCAAGCCCAGCTATGATGTCCCCCAGGCCCATGCTCTGCCCCCTCCCCCGGCGCAGCTCTTCCTGGCCTCAGTCAGCCTGACCTCCCTGACCGACTCCTGGAATGCAGAGTGACTCATACTAACTCCCAAGCCCACGGGTTCGCCTCATCCTGGGGCTGGGGGTGTTGCGGAGGTGTAGGTCTGCAGTGAGTGCCCGCATGTCTCTGCAGGCGGGACCACATACTGGCCATTCTGGCGCTGCGCCGACTGGGCCGCCGGCGGAACCAGCATCTCTTGCAGCACAGCCAAGACCTGCTGAGAGCTGCGGCCGGGGTGGCGGGTGCGGAGGCCCCTCGGGGCCACGTGCTCTTCGAGGAGATCAAGGTGCCCAGTGCCGTGGCTGTGCTGATCACCTGCGTCTAGTTCTCTCTGGCTCGAGAGGGGGCCGGCTGCCGGCAGGGAGCTGTGGTCAGTGGGGGTCAGCCAGGAGCCCAGGGAGTCACTCTGGGCCCTGCCCCCAACTCTGACACTGCAGTTAGGGAATTTTTGTCGTCAGCAGCCAAGCACAGCTGTCAGGCCAGAAGGAGCGGCCGTGCAGGAGGCATTTCAGGCATCGTCGGGGGGAGTGTTTTAGGGCCGCAGAGCTCTCAATGCTGCCCGTCAAGGGGGGCCTCCCGCCCGACTGTCCAGCTTCACCCTCCAGTCTGAAAGTGAAGAGCAGAGTATTTATTTAAAAAATAAATGTGAATTGAAATGGTGCCTCCCTAAGGAGTGGGCAGGGGATGGGGGGCCTGGGTCCCGGTGTGCTGAAGGGCCAGGCCGGAGGCTTTCTGGTGACACTATTTGGTGGGTGGCCCTCTCATGCCCGTGGAAGCCATGGGAAGACTGAGGCAGGTCCAGAGTAGGGAAGGCCCATGCCTGTGGCTACCCCCACCACGGCCCGGATCCACTGGCCTTGTGCCTGGTCAGCCTTGTCCCAGCCAAAGCAGACTCAGGGCTTCCTGGGGACAAAAAGAGGACAAGGCTGGTTCTGCAGCTTGAAGAATTTGGGTTAGGTGTAGGAGGGACTTCTCAGCAGTGAAAGTTGTCAAGTTACTGCGGGGGTGTGTCACCCATGGAGTGTGTGTCACCCATGGAGTGTGTGTCACCCATGGAGTGTGTGTCACCCATGGAGTGTGTGTCCAGGGGCGACCCTGAGGTGTCAGCAATGGAGGCAAGTGTAAGGAGACTGCTCCAACGTGCACCTGCATCCCTGCTTCTCTCTGCAAAGCTGCCACTGAAACTTGGCGGCAGCCTGCGGGCTGGGGTGCTGGGAAACCCATTTGCATTGGCAGCCGGGCTGGCTGGGGAGGCTGAAAGTTGAGATGGGGAGATTTCCAGAGAGCAGCTGAGACAGGTGGTGACAGGCGCCCCTCCCAGCCCTCCACAGTGGGCCCCCATAGTGTCTCTGGGCCTGACCCTGACCCTGGCGGGAGCGGGGGGCAGGTGACTGCAGGTGGGCCAAGGTTCCAAGAGCTCCACAAACTTGGGTCGCCTGAGGACAGGGTAAGGAGTCTGAAAGGCTGTGGCGCCAGGCAAGCAGGGGGCGTGTCTCTCCCCACTCTCTCCAGGCCCCCTCCCTGCGCTGTGGACAGTCAGGGGGCAGTTCCCCGGGCAGACCTGCCCCAGTTCCTACGCCAGGGCTGGGGCCTGGAGCCTGAGTCTTGCTGGGGCCTAGAGCCTGGGGGTTGAGTGCCCGGGGCTTGTCTGTCTCTTCTGGGAGCAAGTGCTGGGGCAGTGCCCTCCTCCATGGGGGTACCAGGGCTGGAGGTCAGGAGCAGGGCAGGCTGGGGCAAGGGAATATCCAGACCTCCCCTGGCAGGGTGGGGCAGGTGGGGCAGGAATGAGGAAGTGGGAGGGTTGGGGTTCCCCATCTCCAGGGCTGGGGTGGGGGCAGGTATGTGATGCTGGTGCCAATAAGCGGTCCCGTCCCTGATGGGAAGACAGGCTGGCAGAGAACAGAGGTCGGCACTGCATCATGCTTAGGATCCTCCCAGCCAGGGGCCAGAGGGGCATGTCTTTTCCTAGGGGAGGGGTCCAAGAGGCGGCAGGTGATTGACAGGTCAGCCTCTCCCCTGCTTGACCCCACCCCTGACCTGGTGGCCATGAGTGTCCCAGGCAGCGTGCATGGGAGGGGAGAGGGGAGGGCTTGGTCTTGTCTGGTCCTGGTCAAGTTCTCCCCAAAGAGCCCCTGCCACCCCCTTCCCCACCCTTCTGTCTCGGGCTCCTCACTGAGCCGCTTGGCTGGAGCTGGAGGGTCCTGGGGCTGGGCTGTGGGGTTGGGGAGGGGGTTCCGTCCTGGCTCTGCCACTTCCCACGGGTGAGAATGCAGGCAGGTTCCTTTATCTCACTGCCTCATTTTTTTTCCAGCTGTGAAATGGGGGTGCTGTCAGTGCCTCCTCAGCTGGGGAGGGTGAAGTCAGAGCCAGCCCTAAGGCTGGGGCCCTGGCCTCCCTGTGACCCCATGTTCCCAGAGGCCCACCTACGGGAAGGCCCTGGGCACCCTGGGGTTGGGGTGGTGAGGTGCTGAGGCTGGAGCAAAACCTCAGTTGAGTGGAGGTCACCGGGAGCGGGGGGCCCCAAGAGAGGCTGGGGAGAGGTGCTGAAGGCTGAGCGGCTGGTGGCAGAGGGAGGGGAGCCCGGCTTAGACCCTGAGGGTTCCTAGGCCCAGAGACAGGAAGTCAGGGTTTTCCTGGCAGGAACTGTGTGCACATGTGCACCTGTATCTCCCTGCCAGGAGGGTGTGTGTGCCATGTGTGCAGATCCTCCTGAACCCAGCGGTGGCTGGGGCTGGGGGCTGCGGGCTGGGGCTTCCCAGGCCAAGCCAGGCCGAGCTGGGGGTGGGATGGCAGCTCCTAGAGGATGCAGTCAGGGAGGCTGGGGGCAGAGGCGGGGCCAAGACCAGGGCACCCTGGGTGCCTCAGTCCTGGGGTCTGGCCACTGGCCTTTCTGCCCTAAGGGGTGGAGGCTGAGCCCATGAGACCTTGCAATGAGCCTGCAGTGCTTCCTTGGCCATCTGTTGTCCAGGCCAAGCCTGCAGGGTGCGGGCGGGGGTGGGGCTGGCTGTCAGAGAGGTACTTGGGCTCTCATTGGCCAGGTCACCTGGCTGATAAGGAAGTGTCCGTGTGTGTGTGTGTGTGTGTGTGTGTGTGTGTGTGTGTGTGTGTCTCTGTGTCTGTGCACGTGCACCTATGTGCACCAGCCCCTGTCAGCACCCCCAGGATGGAGGCCCTTGCCCAGTCTCCTCACTCCTCTCAGAAAGCAGGACAGCCTGGAACCATCCTACTTGCCCCCAAGCTCAGCCCCCAGGCCCTGCCTGCCGGCCCCTGGCCCCCAGCCTCTGCCGGCGCCTGTTCCCTGCTGCATGGCCCAGGTCTCCTCCCTCTTCAGGGCCAGCTGGGCTTCCCTCAGTGCCACCGTGGCCTGGGGCTCCTGCATGTCCTGGGGTCCCCTCTGGTCTCTGTCCCTGAGCTTGAGGTGCTCAAGACTGGATCTGCTCTGTGAATCTTCTGGGGCCCCACCCCAGGCCTAACTGGGAGGGCAGAGAGAAGACACAGAGAACCCACACGCCCCAGGCCCGCACACTCTGATCTGCAGAGATGATCCACTGTGCGTGTGTATTTATGTATATGTGTGTGTGTGTATGTGTGTGTGTATGTATGTGTGTATGTGTGTGTATGTGTGTGTATGTGTGTATGTGTGTGTGTATGTGTGTATATGTGTGTGTGTGTGTGTATGTGTGTATGCGCGCGCACACACACACCTGCTGGCCCAGGGACAGCGTGTGTGGGGTGAGAGGAGACTGGAGAGCCGCCTCCCCCAGCTCAGGCTGGGGCCCAGCAGCCCTCCGAGGCCATCCCTCCCTCCTGGTCTCCTGGTGTCTGTGGCTGGCCCCTGCTTGAGTGTGTCATGTGGGAGACACACGAGACTGAGCCATGCAGGCCTGTGTTCCAGTCTCAGCTCTGCCCCTTCTAGCGGGGGACCGACCCAGTCTTCTTGTTGGTAACGTGGGAGGAAGTGCCCAGTAGGGAGCCAGTGAGCTTGTTCGCAGTGTTCCTGGCAAGAGGGCGTGCTGTGAGTGGCGGTCCGTGTGTCCCCTCCAGGCCTGCACAGCTTGCCCTCTTCCTTCCTCGCCTGGTGACCCCAGCCCCTTGCCTCCTGGCTTCAGTACTCAGGGGGCCCCTGTACATGGGGGCAGCATCCCCAGCAGCTGGAAGGTGACTGCAGGACCCCTCACTGCTGCCCACATTGGGAGAGGAGGCTGCAGGGTCCCCAAGGCTAACCCCGTCCCCAATCAAACTTCCTTCCTTTGCTACCACAAAGAAGCCCAGGGCTGCCGTCGGTGCACGCAGCTCACAGGCCATCATGAGGCCCAGGGGGGTGGCCAGGAGTGGGCTGCCCCACAACACTGCCCGTCCCCCCCCTTCCCTGTGGAAGGCTGGTCAGTGGGCACCTGCCGGTCACTGTGCTGCAGCAAGACTGCCACTGCAGAGGGCAGGGCCCATAGTGCCCCAGGTCACAGGATCAGATCTCACTGGGAGCCACCCAAATCTCAGCCTGGCCTCCTGGGACCCTGGTCTTGTGAAACACTTGGAGGGAACTGAAACTTGGACAAGTCACACCCACCCCTCGGTCCATCCTTTCCTGGGTCCCGGGGGCCTGGGCCTCTCCAGGGACACCCTCACTTCTGTCTGCACATATGCCCACCCATCTATTAACAGCCTTAAAAATGTGTTAAATGCTTAATAATGTTTTGGGGAGCAAAACGTTCACATAGGTCAAAATTTAAAAGATACACAAAGGGTATAAGGTAAAAAGTCCCCTTCTTATCTCTAGTCTTCCTGCTCCCATTCCCAGAAGTGACCGAGGTTCCTTGCAGGACACTTGAGTTGTTAAAAAGTGATTCTTGCCCAAGGAATTTATATGAATGGGCATTGGTGAGGAACCTGTTTTTGCTGGAGGTGGTTGAGAGGATAGGGCAGTCGTTTCTTTTTTTCTTTTCTTTCTTTTTTTTTTTTTGAGATGAAGTCTCACTGTGTCACCCAGGCTGCAGTGCAGTGACGTGATCTCAGCTCATTACAACCTCCACCTCCCAGGTTCAAGCGATTCTGCTGCCTCAGCCTCCCAAGTAGCTGGGATTATAGGCACCCACCATCTTGCCCAGCTAATTTTTTGTATTTTTAGTAGAGACAGGGTTTCACCGTGTTGGTCAGGCTGGTCTCAAACTCCTGACCTCAAATGATCCTCCTGCCTCAGCCTCCCAAAGTGCTGGGGTTACAGGTATGAGCCACTGCGCTTGGCCTAGGCAGTCGTTCTTGATCCCTGTAAACATCAAATGAGGAACTCAAGGCTCTTAGACGGATAGAATCCTCAAATAATGGACTCTTAGAATCTTGGGGAAAACAAAGGTCACCAGTAGAGGGTCATGACTGCAAGTTGTCCAAGCTCTTGGCGTTTTGAACAAAGGATTGGACAAAATGCCCAGCAAAGCAAAGAAAGAATGAAGCAACGAAAGAACGAAAGCAGGGATTTACTGAAAATGAAAGTACACTCCACAGTGTGGGAGTGGCCCGAGCAGCGGCTCAACAGCCCAGATACAGAATCTTCTTGGGTCCAAATATCCCCTGGAAGTTTCCCGTTGACCACTTCATGCTCACCTCATGTAAATGAAGTGGTGGCCTGCAATCAACCTGATTGGTTGCGGAAAGCAGCCGACCAGGGGCTGAAGTGAAGTTACAAAGGTCACACTCCTGTGCAGACATCTGATTGGTTGTAAAAAGCAACCAGTCAGAGGCTAGGGTGAGGCCGGGCGCGGGGGCTCACACCTGTGATCCCAGCCGTTTGGGAGGCCGAGGTGGGTGGATCACTTGAGGTCAGGAGTTCAAGACCAGCCTGGCCAACATGGTGAAACCCTGTCTCTACTAAAAATATAAAAAAATTAACTGGGCATGGTGGTGGGCACCTGTAATCTCAGCTACTCAGGAAACTGAGGCAGGACAATGGCTTGAACCCAGGAGGCAGAGGTTGCAGTGAACCGAGATAGCACCATTGCACTCCAGCCTCCCTAGTAGCTGGGATTATAGGTGCCCGCCACCACGCCCAGTTAATTTTTTGTATGGGTTTTCCTTTCAATATAGTTCTAGGAAGTTGGAATGAAACAGCCTTAGGTTCCCTGCCTCCTATTCTCCTGCCTCATCATGGGAAGCTCTGCTGTTTGTGAGGTGCCCACCGTGTGCTGGACTCTGGTGGTCCAGGAGTCAGGGCTGGCATTTCGAATCAGCTTCTGGACTCAGACACCTCTGGGCTGGAATCGAACCTCTGGGCTGATTTCAAACTCCTGACCTCAGGTGATCCGCCTGCCTTGGCCTCCCAAAGTGCTGGGATTATAGGCGTGAGCCACCGCGCCCGTCCACTTTTTTTTTTTTTTTTTTTTTTGAGACAGAGTCTCACTCTGTCGCCCAGGCTGGAGTGCAGTGGCACAATCTTGGCTCACTGCAACCTCTGCCTCCCGGGTTCAAGCCATTCTCCTGCCTCAGCCTCCCAAGTAGCTGGGACCATACCCGGCTAATTTTTTATTTTTAGTAGAGACAGGGTTTCACCATGTTGGCCAGGCTGATTTCAAACTCCTGACCTCAGGTGATCCTCCCACCTTGGCCTCCGAAAGTGCTGGGATTACAGGCGTGAGCCACCGCTCCCAGCCTTTTTTTTTTTTTTTTGAGATAGGGTCTTGCTCTGTTGCCCAGGCTAGAGTGCAGCCACATGATCTGGGCTCACTGCAACCTCCACTTCCCGGGTTCAAGTGATTCTCTCACCTCAGCCTCCCGAGTAGTTGGGACCACAGGTGTCCACCATCACGCTGGCTAATTTTTGTGTTATTATTTTTATTATTTGGTAGAGACAGGGTTTTGCCATGTTGCCCAGGCTCCTTCTCTAAAGCTTTTAAATAAACTTTCACTCCTGCTTTGAAACTTGCTGCAGTCTCTCTCACTTTGCCTTAGACCTCTCAGTTGAATTCTCTTTTCTGAGGAGGTAAGAACTGAGGTTGCTGCAGACCTGTATGGATTTGCTGCTGCTAACATACTTTGGTGCTTCAGGACTTGGATACAGTCTCTCCTGGTAACACCTCCCCTCCCCTCCTCTTCCCTCCCCTCCCCTTCCCTCCTCTTCCCTCCCCTTCCCTCCCCTCTCCTCCCCGTCTCCCTTCCCCAAATAGCCCCATGAAGCAGCACTGGGCTTCACAAGAGAGCTCCTGCCACGTGACTGGCCTCTGTCATTGGCAGAACCCTGCATAGACCGTGGCTCTGCAGCTGTTTTCCTGGAAATTATGCCGGCTCCGAGAAGGGCCCATGTTCTACAGGAACCCCAGGCAGAAGGGACCGGAGCGGAACTTGGGCATTTTGCATCACTACCAGAGAGCTGTGGTGAAAGACTAGAGTTTCAGGAGAGCTGAACTTGGGGAGGAGAGTGGCCGCTTGCAGCTGGCATAGAGAACTTCCTATGCCCATGAGTTCCACCAGGACCCACTCCTCCAGGAAGCCCTCCTACACCACACTATTTGGAAGGCCACTGGTGGGGTCCTGCTGCCCCATAGGCCCTGCTTTCTCTCCCGTGGCCCTTCTCCAGCAAGGACAGTGGGTCAGACTCATGGAAGAGCTGCAGAAGCCATACGTCATCAGGCCTCAGTTTCTCCATCTGTCAAATACGGAAAGGAATCCTTGGCCTGGCTTCCTCCTAGGAGGAAAGGGGCGGGGGGGCTATCAACAAATCGACAGTGTCCCGTGGGGCTGGGGTGGGGTACCGCCTGATGGTGCATATCTGGGCTGCTGAGGGTCCTCATGCTCCCTCCTTTGCAGGAGGGGATGTGCCGTGAGAGTGGCTTCTGGTCAGCTGTCCTGGCCATCCCACAGTCCCGGAGGAGGTCAGCAGACTTCAGCCAGGGTCTCATGGAGCTGTAGGTGATGCTGAGCAAGTCACTGCTCCTCTTGGGGAAGGCTGGGTGGCAGCAGGGACCGCAGGCTTAAGGCCTCAACCTCTGTGCCTGCTTCTCTGAGACTCGGTTTCCTCATCTGTCAGCAGGGAACACAATGGCCCCACCCCATGCAGACAGTAGGGCATCCCCAGGAAGAGTCTCAGGGCGGTGACAGCCTGAGAAGTGAAAGGGAGAAGCAGGGTGAGTGCTGGGGTCCTGGGAACGAGGGTCAGGGCAGTGGGAAGTGCAAGTCATCACGCAGAGGGAAGTGGGCCCGGGCTGCTGGGGGAGGGACTAGGGACCCACCCTGAGGTCAGCACCACTCTTGTGACCAAGGCTAGCAGCTGCAGCCATGCCTCTGGCCAGGCCCAGCCACCTATAGGCCCTCTGCCCCTCGTGATCACCCACCACCCTGGGCCCTGCTCCAGGTTGCTCTCTTGCTCTCCCTTCTGCCTTCGACTGCCCTCTTCTTCCTTCTTCCTTTTTTTTTTTTTTTTTTTTTTTGAGATGGAGTCTCACTCTTGTTGCCCAGGCTGGAGTGCAATGGCGTGATCTCGGCTTACCGCAACCTCTGCCTCCCAGGTTCAAGTGATTCTCCTGCCTCAGGCTCCCGAGTAGCTGGGATTACAGGCATGTGCCACCACACCTGGCTAATTTTGTATTTTCAGTATTTTGTATTTTGTATTTTTAGTAGAGACGGGATTTCTCCATGTTGGTCAGGATGGCCTCGAACTCCCGACCTCAGGTGATCTGCCCGCCTCGGCCTCCCAAAGTGCTGGGATTACAGGGGTGAGCCACCATGCCCAGCCCCAACTACCCCTGTTCTGGAGAGCTTTCCTCTAGGTGCCTTCAAGAACGCAGAGAGAGAGGGCCAGTCATGCGCCTCCCTGTGTTATTCTCTGGTCCGTGCTGAATCGGCCTTTTCTGCTGCCCTACAGGGTGCAGGTGGAGGTTTAATTAATGGGCTAAATGAGGTAATGAAAAAGATTGGGAAAATTTTTTTTCAAGGTGAAAAAGGAGTGAAGGATAGTACCTCCCATTTCTGCACCTTAACTCCTTGGTCTGGAAGTCCTTTCTTGTGTCTGACTTAAATACATCAAGCTGAATTTCAGACGCTGAGCAACATTGGAGGAGAAGCAAGATAACGCTGTGCTTAGTGAAGGGGCTCCTAGCTTCACCACTGGCTGGCATATGACTGGACCGCTCTGTGCCTCAGTTTCCTCATCTGTGAAAAGAAGAGAGTTAGTGCCCACTTCATTAGGCTGTCCGATGAAATCGGCTAATGTATACAAAACACTTAGAACAACGCCTGGCACCGGTGGAGATCAACAAACATCAGCAGTCTACCCAAAAGAATTGAAAGCAGGAACGTGAACAGATATTTGCATACCCGTGGTCTTTTGTTTGTTTGTTTTTGTTTTGAGACAGGGTCTTACTCTGTTGCCCAGGCTGGAGTGCAGTGGTGCAATTATGGCTCACTGCAGCCTTAACCTGCCAGGCTCAGGTGGTTCTCCCACCTCAGCCTCCCAAGTGGCTGGGACTACAGGTGCACCCCACCACACCTGGCTAATTTTTTGTATTTTTGGTGGAGACAGTGTCTCACTATGTTGCCCAGGTTGGTCTTGAGTTCCAGAGCTCAAGCGATCCACCCGCCTGGGCCTCCCAAAGTGCTGGGATTACAGGCATGAGCCACCACACCTGGTGTACACCCATGTTTTATAGCAGCACTGTACACAGCAGCCAAGAGGTAGCAGCAATCCCAGTGTGCACGGAGACATAAATGGATGCACAGTGTAGCCCATCCATACAATGGAATATGATTCAGCCTCAAAAAGGAAAGGAATTCTGATACCTGCTACCACATGAATGAATCTTGAAGGCATTATGCTGAGTGAAATCAACCTGACAACGCCCTCCTGGCAGATGCAGACACAAAAGGATAAACGCTGTGTGACTATTTATTTGCAGTACCTAGAATAGTCAAGACCACAGAGACGAAAGGTAGAAAGGTGGTTGCCAGGGCCCGGGGGAGAGGGAAAGGGGAGTTAGTGCATAGTGGGTAGAGTTTCCGTTTTGCCAGGTGAAGATTTCTGCAGGTGGAGGGTGGTGTTGGTTGCACAACCCTGTGAATATACTTAATGCCACTGAACTGTGCACTTAAAAGATTATAAATTGCATTATGTATATTGTACCATAATAATTTTTGAAAAGTCAGCTGTCATTGCTCTGGCAGAGAGAAGGGAGGGAACATCCCATGTGTCCTAGCCTCTGAGGCCCTGGGTTGCGTGCGAGGAGCTGACCGTGGCTCCTGGCCAGGTGCTGGCGCACTCGCCTTCAAGGCTAAATGGGGAGGTCATTGCCAGTCTGCTCCTGTCTGCTGCCCTCCCCGCCAGGCAGAGCCCCCTGCTCACTGCCCCTGGCCTGTGCCCTGGGGAGCTGGGGAATGGGACAGCCGCTGGCCACTGGTCACAAACATCCCCACCCAGCATGTGATGTTGGCTTCCTGCTGGGGAGGAGCCATAGGCTGGCCTTTGGCTCCTCTGGAAGTGCCTGGCCTCTTGGGAACTGTTTTCTGCATCTGCGAGAAGAGGGTAAGGACTGCTCCTGCCCTATGGGCCCCATTGGCTGTCATCCCTTGGGCCTCCATGCTGCCCCATTTTCAGAAGACTTTCCTTGAGGACTTCACGTATGTTAACATTGACCCTCATGCCTGAGCTTAGAGAGGGGAAGTGACTGGTGCAGACACAAGTCCAAGGCAGCAGCCTCGTTTCCCAATCCCCGGCCGGTGCTCTGGGCCGGCCACTGCTGTCAGTGGGGGACAAGGGTGGCAGCCCTGCCTCGGCCCTGCAAAGCCCGTGGAGACCAGGGGCTGCCTCCGAGGGGACAGTGGAGCCTAAGGCCTGACAACGCCCTCCTGGCAGATGCAGACTTCCCGAGTAATTTCCCGATCTGCTTGGGAATGGGAGGGGAGGTGAGGGGGTGGGGGAACAGAGTCTGGCAGGAGAGTCTTGTGGGGATTGCACAATGAGGCCACAGCAGCCAGCCGTGAAGGCAGCCGCCGGCCAGGGCCCCTCAGCCCGTATCTTCATCGCCCCTGTGTGGATGAACTCCATCTGCGCAGTGCGGATGGAAGGACCCTCCCAGCCCCGGGACACCGTGGCTCTGTGGAGTCATCTGAAAAATGTCATCCCTGGAGTCCTAGGAGAGAAGGGGTGGGGTTGGCAGCCTTAACGCCCTATCCTGCATCCTGGCGGCCTCCTGCATCCGCTCCCCCACAGGTTCCCCAGAGGCAGGAGGGATGGCAATCCGAGTGCAAACCTGGCGCTTGGCCAGCGCTCTGGAAAAGGAAGTTCTCAGTTCCCAGGGCACCTGAACCCACAGCCGCCCCCACTCCGCTGGCCCCCCTGGTCCTGGAAGACCTGTTACTAGGCTGGAGAGGGGCTGGCGGAGTGAGCAGGGGGCGGGGAAAGAGGCCAAACAAAAGAGGGGAGGAGCAGAGGCCCCAATGAGGCAGGAGGGAAGCCCGTGCCCAGCGGGAAATTCCTAAATGACTGGGTCCTTTCCAGAGGGCAGGAATTCCTAGCCTAGCATGTGAAATAAGGAAGGAAGTGAATCTCCAGTGGGTTCCCTTCACAGCCCCTTTCCATCCTCCCCACATGCCCCACCCCCACATCTCCCAAAACAGACCCTGAGAGACAGTGTGGATGGGGAAACAGGCCCGGAAACGGAGGCCTGCGCTGAATGGGCAAAGCCGGGTTGATGATCCTGACGAGGCCCTGGAGTCTGGGCCTTGGGCCCCTCCCCTTCTGCCTGCTCCAGCAGCCTGTGGGTCCAGCCCTAGCCCCAGAGGGGGAAAGGCTCCAGCGGGAGTCCCATAGGCCTGGCTAGGGAACCCCACTCCGCTACTTAAAGCGGTGTGACCCAGGTCAGCCACTTCACCTTTCCGCATTTACGCATTTCAAGCAAGGCTTGACGACCGGAGGGGCGCAAGGCCCTGTGCACAGCCGCGCGGCCAGCACTCTGGCCAGCCGTGTAGCCCCCTTCCCCTCAGGGGGCCTCCTTCAGGAAGCCCCCGTCCCCTGCCTCCTTGTGGCCACGGTGATACCGGAACACTTCAGAGCGGCGGCTGGGGGAGTTGGGGTGGGACGGGCTCTCCCGCAGCTGGAGCCGGTCTGTGACGCGGGAACGCGGCCAAGCGCGCCCCATCCAGGCGGCCTATCAGGAGCCGTCGTCGGACAATGGCCCCGCGCCTGACAACCCCGTCCTCCCCGTGCCGTCCCCCGAACTCCACATACCATGCGACGCGCGGCCAGCCCCCCGCCCCTGCCCGGCTGCTGGGAGGAAGTGACAGCGCCCCGCATCCCCCGCTGGGCAGGCCGGGCGCGCCCAGCCCCTGGGACGCAGGGACACAGCCGGGCCACACTGGGCCTTGGCCTCCGCCCGCGGGTTTTCCGCGGTTGCGGCGAGGCGGGGAAGGAGGGGCGGGCGGGGCGGGGCGGGGCCGAGTCTGCGACTATTTCAGGCCTTGCGCAACTGGGGCCAGGACAGTGGCGGCCCGGCCAGGACACGGTAAGTGACCTCCGTTTCCACGCGTCCATTCCCCGCCGCTCCGCGCGGCTCCTCGCCCGCCCCTACCCCGAGGCCAGGCCGGATTCCCCGCGGGAAGAGCCTGTCGCGGCGGCGGGGACAGGAGGGGGCTGGACGCTCCCAGGGACCCTGGCCCCACTGCCAGGGAAACTGAGGCCCTGGCGCCCAGCGTCCGCGCGTCGGGGCGCAGAGGGGCCAAGGCTGGCGCTCGCGGCGGAGGGCCCGGACCTGCCAGAGGCAGGGAGGGCGGGGCTGGGGCGGGCACAGGGGTCTCCCCTCCATTAGCAGCAGAAAGGCCCCAGGTCCTGCGTGACTCCCCGGGGACCGGGCGACACAGGCCAAGTCACTTCCTCGCCCGTGCCCGGGTGTCCTCATCGGGGGATGGGTGCGCCTTCCACATCCTGCCCAGGACTGAAGGAGCGGGGCCCAGCGAGCTCCCGGGAGGTGTGTGGACATCAGCCCTGACCGGGAAGGCGAGCCAGGCCAGTGGACCTGAGGAGAGGCCGGGCAGCAGGAGGCTGGGGGGCGGTGTTGAGCCACTGGCTGTGACCACTCTACGAGCCTCCCAGCAGGCCCCTTCCTGCCTCAGTGGGCCCAACCAGCGGCAAGGCTTAAAGGAACGCCCCTCCTCCCCTTCTTCCTTTCTGGCTGCACCCGCTCGCTGCTGCCTGCAGGACAGACTCAGGACACAGGAGACTCACCCCCACTGAGGCCCAGCTAGGCGCCCAGCACTTGGCCACGCGGTTTGGCCACATCCCCTCAGCAGCACTGTGAGGTGGGGGTCCTCATCCCCTTTTCAAAGAAGGGGAAACGGAGGCTTGTGAAGGAAGGAGGTGTGCAGTCCACGCACTAGTGAGAGGTGTGCTGAGCCCACACTGAAAGCGTTTCTCTTTCCATGGCACCAGCTGCCTCGGAGAGTGGAGACCTGGGGCAAGGCCCAGGGGGCTGCAGCAGGACCTTCAGGCGCTCTGGGTTTCGTGTCACAGAGGGGAGAAGGCGGTGATGCTGTGGGGGTCCTGCAGGAGCTGTGTCTGGAGGTGGGACAGAGCCTTGTATATGTGGGGTGGGACAGGGAAGGCTGAGGTGAGGCTGGCAGGGAGCATTGCTGGTAAGGGCTACCCTCCCCACCCCAGGAGAATGGCAGAGGTGGGGCCTGGGCGCCCAGGGTGGGGCTGAGCGGCCCTGCCAGACAGACCAGCTCCTGCGGGTGCTAGGCATGCACCTGAGAGGGGCTGGGAAGCGAAGTTGGGGCACTGGGTGGGGAGCAGAGGTGCCCCGTGGCCTTGCCCCTGAGGCTCCCCGGAGCACGCCCCTCTTGGTCCTGGAGTGGAATGCTCAACCCGAATGGCACTAGGGGGGCCAGTGCCATCCAGGAGTGTGGGACTCTGCCCAGGGCACTGGGTGAGCATGGCAGGGGCTGGGGGTGGGAGGAGCCCAGGCTTGCTGTCCCTCAGGTGGCTCTGGCCAAGCCCCTCCAGGATGGGGACAGGGTAGTGGGGCTGGTGGAGGCAGCGGGGCCATGGGAAGAGTCTGATGGGCCCAATCTGAGCCCCCATGGCTGCTGTGCTTGGGGCAAACACCTCCTACTCAGCCTCGGTTTCTCCTTCTGGATGGTGGATCATCCTGCCTGCCTTGCAGGGCTGTTTCAGGGGTCACTTGAAGTTACCACGATACATGAGACAAGGCTGCATGCATTTAGTCTTGGGGTGGGGCAGACAGGTGGCATCAAGGTTACAGGTCACCCCAGTTCTTGGGGAGGCCCAGCCCCTTCCTGCTTCCCCCTTTCAGATCAGCCATGCTCTTCTCCAGTGGACCTGGCCTTGCTCTGACAACGGTCAGGTGCTGGGCAGGGACTTGGGGGAGGCTCGGGTCTTGCCTGTCTGGATGTAGCTTGCAGGACAGCCGGGGATGTGGAGGCAGGGGGAGAGCTGGGCTCTGGGACCAGGTGGCCTGAATTCCAAGCCCAAGCTGTTGACTATAGGGACAGTTTAAGCCAAAATAACACCCTTCCAGATGAGAGAAAGGAAGAGATGGGATGGGCACCCAGGAAGGCTGCAGAAACTGGAAGCCTTTGTGATGATGCTATGATCCCATTTGGGGGGGTGTGGGAGCCAGGAAGCCTGGGTTCTGGACCCGAGTTGCTGTGTGACTTCAGGCAGCCCTGTGACTCGCTGAGCCCCTTGCCCCAGTGATGTGTGAAAGGCTCTCTGAGTTCCTACCCGCTGTGGCTTCTGTAGATCCTGGTCAGGCTCTGCCCCGTTCACGGCCCAGCTGGAGCAGCTGTGTTTCTGTGACCCCACCGCTGGATCAGAACTGGGCAAGATGGCAGAGGGGCTGGGTCTGGGCAGGAGGAGGCTGGGTTCCAGTCTCAGGCCGGCTTCTGGTGTTCTAGACCCCGGCATGTCCCTGACCTTTCTGGATCTCTGTTCCTGCTCTGTCCAAAGGGACAGAGTCCATGCCCCGCCTCTTCCCTACCGTCCCGTGGGATCCAGGGAGGTGTCCATTGCCTGCTTCCTGCCCAGAGGGTGGGCTGTCAGCGAAGGATTTGCC
The DNA here is from genome assembly GCF_028885625.2 of Pongo pygmaeus. Lineage (NCBI taxonomy): Eukaryota > Metazoa > Chordata > Mammalia > Primates > Hominidae > Pongo > Pongo pygmaeus. The sequence goes on from NC_072388.2 coordinate 102,204,562, forward strand.
CAAGTAAAGTGAAAGCCCCCCTCTGTGTGGCGGGCTTGGCGTCCCCAGCCTCTTCCTTGCTTCTGGGGCTGTGAAGTATTGGAAGGGGAGCTGTAGGTGGTGAGACGCTCGTGGCCAGGGAGGGATCACAGTTGTTGGTGCTCATCTGGGCCAGGAGATGAGCAGAGCCCTGGTGGTTGAATGGGTGAAACAGACTGAGTGTACTCAATGCAGCCAGCATAGCTGTGTGTCTGGCCTGGGAGCCAGGGCCGGTCCATGGTGACCACTGATGCCTTTACCCCCGACCCCGCAGGAGCCTGCAGGCCTGAACCAGGGTGATGCTGAAGATGATGACCTTCTTCCAAGGCCTCTCGGGTCATCAGCCTGTGCCAGGCACCCTCGACTTCCCTAGAAGCCCCCAAAAGTTGCCGTCCACATCAGAGGCAGAGTCAGAGGCCTCCATGTCGGAGGCCTCCTCTGAGGACCTGGTGCCACCCCTGGAGGCTGGGGCAGCCCCATATAGGGAGGAGGAAGAGGCGGCCAAGAAGAAGAAGGAGAAGAAGAAGTCCAAAGGCCTGGCCAATGTGTTCTGCGTCTTCACCAAAGGGAAGAAGAAGAAGGGTCAGCCCAGCTCAGCGGAGCCCGAGGACGCAGCCGGGTCCAGGCAGGGGCTGGATGGCCCGCCCTCCACAGGTGCTCTAGGACCCTGGGTTAGAGCTAGTCTGGGGCCTGGACGGGGTTGGCGCTCATCCGCGTGAGTGAGCCACTTGCACAGTGGGCCGGCAAGTGGGGCTGGAAGGCGCGTCTGTCTCCCTGCTTTCACCTGTGCCCCAATCTGGGGGGCTGGGAGGCCTTCAGCCTAGTCAGGGACACCGACATCACCCTTTAGGGTGTTGGACGCCGGCCCTGTGCGCGTCTAGGGGAGGACGGTCCCGCTTGGCGCTGGCCGCCCCGCCCGGTGGGCGGTGGGCTGGGGCCGGGGCTGACGCGGCTTTCCCGGCGCAGTGGAAGAGCTGAAGGCGGCGCTGGAGCGCGGGCAGCTGGAGGCGGCGCGGCCGCTGCTGGCGCTGGAGCGGGAGCTGGCGGCGGCGGCGGCGGCGGGCGGTGAGAGCGAGCAGGAGCTGGTGCGACGCCAGAGCAAGGTGGAGGCGCTGTACGAGCTACTGCGCGACCAGGTGCTGGGCGTGCTGCGACGGCCGCTGGAGGCGGCGCCCGAGCGGCTGCGCCAGGCGCTGGCCGTGGTGGCGGAGCAGGAGCGCGAGGACCGCCAGGCGGCGGCGGCGGGGCCGGGGACCTCGGGGCTGGCGGCCACGCGCCCGCGGCGCTGGCTGCAGCTGTGGCGGCGCGGCGTGGCGGAGGCAGCAGAGGAGCGCATGGGCCAGCGGCCGGCCGCGGGCGCCGATGTCCCCGAGAGCGTCTTTCTGCACTTGGGCCGCACCATGAAGGAGGACCTGGAGGCCGTGGTGGAGCGGCTGAAGCCGCTGTTCCCCGCCGAGTTCGGCGTCGTGGCGGCCTACGCCGAGAGCTACCACCAGCACTTCGCGGCCCACCTGGCCGCCATGGCGCAGTTCGAGCTGTGCGAGCGCGACACCTACATGCTGCTGGTCTGGGTGCAGAACCTCTACCCCAAGTGAGCAGACGAGGGGCTGGGCCCGGGCCGGCAGGGAGGGTGTCCTCTGTAGGAGGGATGTCGAGGGGTGTCGAGGTGTGCCGCCGGCAGCTTTTAGTGAGGCCGGTGTTTGCAGAGTTTTGGGTCCGAGAATGCAGGGGTGGGACTTGGACTCCCTGGGGCAGAGCCTGGACAGGCAGAGACTGGGCCTGGACACAGGGATAAGGCTGGGGCTGGGTCTGCGTTGCTCTTGGAATCCTTAATTTCCTGGGCCTCAGTCACATTCTGCTGTTGGGGAAACTGAGGCACAGAAAATGGTAGGGATTGCATTCATTCACGAGCGCCCAGTCTGAGGAGGGGGCAAAGCAATCAATAACCATCCAGAGCTGGAAGGGCTGTGGCAGCAGAGGCCAGGCCCCGTGCAGAGCATGGGCCCAAAGCAGTCCTGGAGAAGTCAGGGAAGCCAGCCTGGAGGAGGTGAAAGCCAGCGGTCCTTCTCTGATTCAGGGAATCAGGCCAGGAGGCAGGAGGAGGGGTGATAGGGCAGGCAGGGGAGAAGGTGAGAGGAAGGTCGGTGCTCCTGAGCATGTCCTCTTCCAGGGCACTCTGGAGCTGAGCAGAGCTATGCGGGCACCCCCAGGCAGGAGAGTTCGAAGGGGTGGGCTAGGGCCACGTATCTTGTTAGACCCCCGTTGTGTAGGGTTACCCTGTGAGCCCACCGCAGAGCTGGAGCCCCTCAGGTGGGAGGCTGGCTGTGCAGCTGGTACCCCTGCTGAGTACAGCCTCAGGCATCCCTTGACTCCATGGATCCCTGGGCGTGCCCGTCATTCGCACGGTCTGCATGGGGAGAGGCTTACTGCAGTGTGGAAAGGCCCAGGGCGGGGGAGTCCAGGGGCTGTTACTGTGGGGCTTGGCCACTGCTGGCCCCAGATCCTAGTGTGAAACTTTAGGAAGGAAGCCCGGAGGTATAGATAGTGTGGGCAGTGTCTGCCGTCTCGGGGGCCTTGGGTGGCCTGTGAGCTCTGTTGGTGTTGAAGGGTCAGCCTCTGGCAGAAGGATAGAGAAAGGGCCCGGTGGGGGGGGGGTGGGAGAGGGTCAGCAGGGCATAGGGGAACTGGCACAGGGCAGGGGCCGCAGGGCCGCAGGAGAGATAACCCAGCCCGGAGCCAGTTCCCGCTTGCTCGTCCTGACTCACCAGGAAATGCCGGGCACCTGCACCCCTGCCTGCCAGTCTTTCTGTCCCAGTGACCTCGGGGTCTGCTGGTCTGGGGTTAGCAACAGGCAACTAAAGCCAAGCTGGGCATGGAGCCCTGGTGAGAGGGTGTCCAGGGGGGCATCGTTGAAGCCTGTGTGCCAGCAATGTGGGGAACGGAGGGACACAGCTGCATCTGGATTGGGTGAGAGGCAGACAGAAGGTCATTTGTAAGCTGCTAGGCAGACAGAGGCCTCTTAGGAAGTGCCAGGGCTGGGCCGTCCCCTGGGAGCTCTGGGGCGATGCAGAGGCGCCACGACAGTGAGCCAAGTTGCGTCTGTGGAGCAGTTTGGGGCAGCCCTTCCTGCCCATTCTGGCCTACCCCTGGGATTGGGAGGTGGCCGGGGCTGGTGAGATGCCCAAGACCTGCAGGGCTGGAGCGCAGTGGGCTGGGAGCTGGCTGGATTCCAGGGCTGCTGTGAGTAGGAGCAGGGTTTTATCTGGGTGACAGGTAGCCTTGGAGCAGGAAGAAGATCAGATCTTAAAGGTGGCTCTGGCTGCTGGGTGGAGAAGGAATTGTTGGAGGTGAGGGAAGGAGCAGAGAGGCCGGGAGGAGGCTTTTGCAGTGAGCCAGCGGGGAGCTGATGGGAGCTGGCCAGGGCTCCAGAGTGGCATGAGGCTGCTGATTTTGGGGGCTATTTTGGAGCAGGACCTAATGGCGGGGGGGTGAGAGAGTCAGAGGAGGCATGATGACTTCAGAGTTTCTGTTCCAAACCAAACTAAGTAGATGGAGGACCCGTCATCTGAAATGGGGACCGGGTGGGGGTGCGGGAGGGTGTGCTGGGCAGTCTGGGCCTGCCAGAGACTGAGGCTGAGGGCCTGGGCTCTAGCTTGAGGGGTGGTGCTGATTGGGTGTAGCTGTCCTCATGCCAGCCTCCCCTGCCTGCAGTGACATCATCAACAGCCCCAAGCTGGTGGGTGAGCTGCAGGGTATGGGGCTCGGGAGCCTCCTGCCCCCCAGGCAGATCCGGCTGCTGGAGGCCACATTCCTGTCCAATGAGGCGGTGAGTCTCCACCTGGGCCGGGGAGGGGCAGGGAGGCGGCAGAGGAGAGGCTTGGAGACAGACAGGACACGGGCAGGGAGCTTGACGGGTCTTCCAGGTGAGCGAGGTGAGGGATAGTGCCCCAGTGACCTGCCCCTCCTCCTCCAGGCCAACGTGAGGGAGTTGATGGACAGAGCTCTGGAGCTAGAGGCACAGCGCTGGGCTGAGGATGTGCCTCCCCAGAGGCTGGACGGCTACTGCCACAGCGAGCTGGCCATCGACATCATCCAGGTACTGCGATCTGCCCCAGGGCACACGTACCGCCCGTGCACGTGCATGGGGAGCCCCACGCACATTCCGTCCTGTGTGCCTACTCATGCCCACCTCGGGGCACCCCCTCTGTTCCCGCCTGTTTCCTCCCTGTCCCCTGCCCCCTTGTCCAGGTGAGCCCCTGCTCAGCTCACCCACCACACCCTGCAGATCATCTCCCAGGCCCAGGCCAAGGCTGAGAGCATCACACTGGACTTGGGCTCACAGATAAAGCAGGTGCTGCTGGTGGAGCTGCCTGCGTTCCTGAGGAGGTGGGTGTGTGCCCAGGATGGGGTCCCTGTAGCCACCTCTCTCAGAGCCACGGCCCCTCCCTAGTGCCTCAGGTGGGGAGCTGAGCTGGCTCCCCTCCCTCCACCCCTGTCCCTGTCATTCTGAGCCAGGAGTTGTTTCCCATTCAGCCAGGGCACTGAGAGCCTCAGGTGGTCTGACCTCCACCAGGATTCAATGTGGGAGCCCCTTGCGCCCACCCCATCAGCAAAGCTCTCAGCAGAGCAGCCTCTAGCTTCAAAGAGGATACCCCAGGAGGGACTGAGACCCCTGCCACCCCTTCATACAACACTCCTAGTCTCCACCGCCTGAATTCTCTCTCTCTCTCCCTCTCAACCTCTGAGGGCTTCTCCAGCCAACCACACGCTCACTGCTACCTGGTCTCCCAACTCTAGAGAGGGCCTGGGAGCAGCAAAGATGGGCTGGTACCCTCTTCAGGAGCCCTGGCCTTAGCTTGTGAAGCCAGTTCCATGATGCCCAGGCGCTAGCGGCCCCTCCCTTGGCTATGGGCAGCCAAACAGAAAAGTGAACCCCGGGAGCTGGCAGGGAGGGTGAGGAGGCTGCTGCTGTCGTCCCAGTGTTTGGGCTGGTCCTGAATGTAATGTGCCCCTTCTGGTTTCACCAGCTACCAGCGTGCCTTTAATGAATTTCTGGAGAGAGGCAAACAGCTGAGGAATTACAGGGCCAATGTCATTGCCAACATCAACAACTGCCTGTCCTTCCGGTGAGAGTGTTGGGAGGGGCTTGCGGGAGCGGGCGTCACTCGGCAGGCAGGAGAGGGGAGCTGGGAGATGGAGGGAGGAGGAGCTGCTTAGGCCAGAAAGTGGAATTCAAACCAGCAACATGTGTGAGGACACCACGGCTTGCAGCAGCAGCAGCAGCAAACATTCCCAAGTGCTGCCTGGGGCAAGCACACAGGCAGATGTTTCACCCATTATCTTATCCTTAAAGCAACCCTGTGAAGTAGGTATAGTGATCTGTCTATTAGGCAGTTGGGCAAACCGCTGGAGGAGGCTCACTTGCCCTCAGTTACAAGGGGATGTGGTGGAGGAGTGTCCTGGGGGCATGGAGAACATGGATGGGAGGACTTGATCCCATAGAGTATGGGGAGCCATTGAGGGTTCTAGAGTGAAGAGAGGGGGCTGTCTGGCTCCCTGGGTATGGGGCTATAGGCTGAGCAGGGCTGGGGTGACCTCTCTGCCTCCACCTTCCAGGATGTCCATGGAGCAGAATTGGCAGGTACCCCAGGACACCCTGAGCCTCCTGCTGGGTCCCCTGGGTGAGCTCAAGAGCCACGGCTTTGACACCCTGCTCCAGAACCTGCATGAGGACCTGAAGGTAGCGGGAGCCTCTTGCCCTCAGGAGCCCAGTGTTGCGGGGGTCCCAGGGAGGGACTGGAAGGTGCCCCCAGGGAGGAGTGGCAGAAGCAAAGATGTGGGGAAGAGACACTCCAGGCCTGTGGACGGCACTGCGGGCCAGCTCTGGTGCAGCGGTGATGCCCGGTTGGGGACCCTGGCAGGCTCTGAACTCCGCCGATCATGTCCTGGGGCTTCGCCTGAGAGGGGCCGCCTGGGGCTGGGAGGGCCTGGAAAAGTTTCACTGCCCCTCCCCGATTCAGACCCAGCCCAGTCCCAAGCCTGCAGACACCTTTCCTTCAATCCCCTCAGCCCCTCCTATCCACCCCCGTCCCCGCGCCTGACTCCCAGCAACTGAGGCTCAGGGTCATCGGCAGCTGGGGTCATATCTGTTATGGGCCAAGAAATCCACAGAAAATGCTGTGAAAAGAAGTAGTTCCTTTAGCAGGGTGTAAAGTGGGGGTCTCTCAAAAGGAAGGGGAGAGGTTCCCTTCCCGGTGTCAGGGACTAGCGGCCATGGGTGGCCTGAGTGTGGTGGAAGCCCGAGCGGTGACCCCAGATCCCCTAGCACTGATCTCCCAGGCCCAGCCAAGCACAAGGTCTTGTTTATGAAGGAATTTATTTATTTAAGTGGCAGTGGACTTGGCCTCCGGGCCGGCAGACAGGCTCTCCTGGCTCCTGAGCCGCACTGGGTGACCTTGGATAAGGGTGCACAGAGCAGGCTCCCACTTCCTGTGTGTGAGCAGGGACTTGAGATTGGCCTGGGTTCCCTGGGAGTCCTTGAGTGCCCCCTGCCCCTCCACCAGGCACATGTGTCTGCGGCAGGCAGCCCTTCCTCTCCAGGGCGTGACTAGACATCCTGCCTCTCCTGTCTCAGCCACTGTTCAAGAGGTTCACGCACACCCGCTGGGCGGCCCCCGTGGAGACCCTGGAAAACATCATCGCCACTGTGGACACGAGGCTGCCTGAGTTCTCCGAGCTGCAGGGCTGTTTCCGGGAGGTGAGGAGGCTCTGGGCTGGTGGCTGGGTCTTGGGGAGTGGGGGGCAGCCTGGACACGCACACTAGCACGTCTGTGTACACTCACGCACATGTGCTCACACACACACGTGAACACACATGTGAATGCACGAGCATGTGAACACACGAATTCACGAGCATGTGAACACATGTGCACATGTGAACACACACGTGAAGGCACGAGCATGTGAACGCATGAACATGTGAATGCACGAGCATGTGAACACACACGTGAACGCACAAGCATGTGAACACATACGTGAATGCACGAGCATGTGAACACCCACATGTGAACACACACGTGAACACACACATGTGAACGCACGAGCATGTGAACACATGTGAATGCACGCACATGTGAACACATGCATACATATGAACACACATGAATGCACGAGCATGTGAACACCCACATGTGAACACACGTGAACACACACATGAACGCACGAGCATATGAACACACACGTGAACACACATGAACGCACGAACATGTGGACACATGAACGCACGAACATGTGAACACACGAACGCACGAACATGTGAACACACACGTGAACACACACGTGAGCATGCACGTGAACTCGAGCATGTGAACATGTGAACACAGGCACATGTGAACACACATGTGAATGCATGAGCATGTGAACGCACGCACATGTGAACAGGTGAGCATGTGAACACACACGTGGACGCACGAGCGCGTGTGCAGTCTTTTGCTCTGGCATCTGCCTCTCTCTGGAGGCCTGGCTACAAGGCTTCAAGGGAGGTGGTGAGCTCCCCATCAGCAGACAGCTCACACGCCCCTGGCTGCTTGCCCTCCCAGGAGCTCATGGAGGCCTTGCACCTGCACTTGGTGAAGGAGTACATCATCCAACTCAGCAAGCGGCGCCTGGTCCTCAAGACCGCCGAGCAGCAGCAGCAGCTGGCTGGGCACATCCTGGCCAGTGCTGACACCATCCAGCACTTCTGCACCCAGCACGTAAGCCCCTGCCTGCCTCTCCCACCCCTCCCTGAAATGGCTGCCTCTTCTCCCCTAGCCTTTTCAGGGTCGGAGATAGGCCGTTGGTGCCTCTCCAAGCCCAACGAGTTGTTGACCCGAGCCTCTGGACCCCTGGGTCCCTCCCTCCAACCACACCCACTCCTGCAGGGCTCCCCGGCGACCTGGCTGCAGCCTGCTCTCCCCACGCTGGCCGAGATCATTCGCCTGCAGGACCCCAGTGCCATCAAGATTGAGGTGGCCACTTATGCCACCTGCTACCCTGACTTCAGGTGAGAACCTGGGGCACCTCAGGACCACTGTCACATCACTGTAGCCAAGGCCTCACAGGGCTGGCATTGGGAACCCAGATCCTGGCAGCTGCCCACATGCCGGTCACTGTGTGAACCTCACCAGGGGCTCACTCTAGTGGCTTTCACCACAGCACTACGAGGACAATGCTTTCCATTCCCGTTTCACAGAGGAGACCTGGAGAGCTCACGAGATGTGTCCAAGGTGACACGGCTAGTTAGTGTCTGGCTGCATGGCCCACACTCTTAGCTTTACCTGACACTGCCTCGACAGGGGAGACTGAGACCAGAGAGGCCAGCTTCACCCAGCCTGGGGGGCCTCTGGGGCCTAGGCCTATGCTCTGGGACCAGGGCTCATATTCGGGAGTGGAGGCTTAGCCCTTGGCTGCCTGAGGCTCTGGTGGGCCAGGGACATTGTTTCTTCCTGGGCTGGGTCCTCTGACATGTTAGGGTAAGTTTGAATGGGTCTTGACGAGGTTGACCCCAGCTTAGCCAAGTCGAGTCCCTGTCTGATCCATTCCACCCATTCATTCATTCAGCCACCATACAAGCACCCATAGACTCATCCACCCATTTCTTCACCCATCTGGCTATCCGTCTATCTTCTCACCCACTCATCACCTGTCTACCCATCCACCCACCCATCTATCCATCCATCTATTCATCCACCTACCCATATAAGCACCCATCCACCCAGCTACTCATCCATCCATCCCTCCACCCATTTAGCTATCCATCCACTCAACCACCCACCCAGCCACCCATCCACCCATGCATCTACTCACTCATCCATGCACCCATCCCTCCACCCATCTAGCTCTCATCCATCTGCTCACCCACCCACCATCCATCTACCTATGCCACCAACAATTATAGAGAAGTCTGCTAGGTGTCAGCCTCTGTTCTAGTTACCAGGATGCAATGAAGTACAAGAGAAGCCAGGTCTCAATCCTGCCTTAAGTAGCTCACATTCTGTTGAGAGCCAGCAATAATAATGACATAATCAGGCAAAGAAACAGACAATTACAAGTTGTAAATAGGGTTTAACCAAGGTTGTGAATAATAGGAGGTGCTGACTTTAGAGACAAGAAAGCCTTTTGGGGGTGGATATCTTAGCGGAGACCTAAGGGGTGGGAAGAGGCGGTCATCTCAGGGCCTGCGAAGAACATTGCAGGGGGAACAGCCTGAAGCAGGCTGGGGCATGGCTGCTCTTGGGACCATCAGGTGGAGTGTGTGGGCGAGGGAGAGTGAAGTGCAGCCCCCTCGTGGGCCGGGTGTTGGCTGTCGGGCCCTGTGGCACTGGCCAGGAGTGCAGGGAGCTGGTGAGCAGGGGTGTGGGTGACAGGCTGGGCTGACAGGATGCTCTCTTTGCCAGCAAAGGCCACCTAAGCGCCATCCTGGCCATCAAGGGGAACCTATCCAACAGTGAGGTCAAGAGCATCCGGAGCATCTTGGACGTCAGCACAGGGGCGCAGGAGCCCTCCCGGCCCCTATTTTCCCTTATAAAGGTTGGTTAGCTTTTCCTGTGGCCTGACCTGCTTGTGAGTGCCCAGCAAGCCTTGGGCACACCCCGCTGGGAGCTGTTACGAGCAGCACTGGCTCTCGGTTCCTCCCGGGTCTCCTGTGCTCTGATGCTGCTTCTGCCTAGCCCTGGCGGAGCTGCAGGCCCTGTCAGCTGGAACTGGACAGACCTTGGTTTGTTTACATGTCCAATGGGGGCAGGAGCTCCCATTCTGGGCAGCCAACCAGACAACACCAAGGACTCTTTGTAAACGATAGCTGATCGTGTGCACTCAAGGAAAGAACCAGGAGGGAGAGTGCAGCCAGGCTCAGGGATCCCCGGACACCTCTGTCCAGAGCCCCTCCACCATCGGCCTCATGACTGTCCTCCTCGTGGGTGGGGCCGAGGGCCCTCTCCAGCTCTCTGGAGACAGGGGCCGAGCCTCACCCATCTGCCCTCTGCAGCCCAGGGCCGCCGTGAGCTGGGTTCAGCAATGCTGGAATGGAAGACAGAACTGGAAGAGAAAGAAGGAAAAGATGAACTCTCATCTGGCAGGGGCTTGTGGGGTCCTGTGGTGAGCTGTGCGCACTGCCAGCATTAGACGTCACATCCAGATGGCCCCACGGCCCCTGCAGGCTGGCCCTGCAATGGGGCCCTGAGCCCTCCCTCTTCATCCCCCAAGGCCTCAACCAGAGGCTGGTCCCCCAAGGCCTTGGTGTCCACTACAGAAGGGCCCAAGACCTCCTGGGTCATCTCAGGCTCCCCTTTCCCCAAGGCAGGGTCAGGCCCTGGGGGTGCCACTGTGGGCCCTGCCACCCAGAAGTCTGGCTGAGGTCTGGGCAGGGGCAGGGCAAGCTTGACCTCTCACTGTTGACCCTTTGGCCTCTGTATTTGTTTCCTATTGCCGTGACAAGCTTCCACAAACTTCGTGGATCAAAACGAGGTCTTCCAGTTCTGCGGTTCAGAAGGCTGACCCGGGGCTAAAATCTGGGTGTCGGCAGCCCTGCGCTCCTTCTGGAGGCTCTAGGGGAGAATTCGTTTCTGGCCTTTTCATTTTTAGAGGCTGACCATAATTCTTGACTTCAGGCTCCTCCATCTTCAGAGCCAGCTGTGGGTGGTTGAATCTTTTCCCGTCACCTCATTGAGACCTCCCCTCTCCTGCCTCCCTCCACCACTTTTTTTTTTTTTTTTGAGACAGGGTCTTGCTGTGTTGCCCAGGCTGGAGTGCAGTGGCCTGGTCATGGCATCAAGGCTCACTGCAGCCTGGATCTCCTGGTTCAAGTGATCCTCTTGTCTCAGTCCCCTGAGACAATCCCCCACGCCCAGCTACATACTTTTTGTGGATACAGGGTCTCATTCTGTTGCCTAGGCTTGTCTGGAACTCCTGGGCTCAAGCGATCTTGTAGCCTTAGCCTCCTAAAGTGCTGGGATTATAGGCATGAGTCACCGCACCCAGCCTGCTCTGCTGCTTTTAAGGATGCTTGTGATCACATTGCGCCTACCCAGAGAACCCAGGTCGTCTTTCTATTTTCAGGTCAGCTGATTAGCCACCTTAGTTCCATCTGCAACTTTAATTCCCACTGGCTGTGTAACCTAACATAGTCACAGGCTCTGGGGACTGTCACGTGGACATCTTTGGGAGGCCATTATTCTGCCCACTGCAGCCTCCGTTCATCCCCTGCCCTGCAGGGCACCTCGCTCTACCCCAGGAAAATGTGAGCTCGTTTTCCTGCTCGGCATGTGCTACCCCTAAGGCTCTGCTCCTCCCTGGGCTGGAGAGTTCCTTCTCAGCCTGAGAGGGAGCCCTTCGGACTCAGGCATGACTCAGCCCTGCTGATGCCTCTGCAGTGCTGAGTCGGGATTTGGGGCCGGCTCTCTTGGGTCCGTCCCCTTTTCCCAGGTACTGCCTTACAAAGCTGTGGCCGGGAACTGGCCGGTATAAATGATGCCCAAGGTCTTTGTACATGTGTAGGAGTTAGCGTGTTTGATATTGTTAATATTAGAATAATTATTTTTTATAGTACTGCTTTTGTATGTATGTTGAACAGGATCCAGGTTTTTATAGCTTGACATAAAACAGAATTCAAAAGTGGCTGTGGAGTGATTTATTTTGGGAGCTGCACAATGATGGGGGGCCCGGCCAGGCAGCCTTAGCAGCTTTCTGAGCCTCTAGGGGTCCGGGCAAACCCTGTCTACCTAGGTTCTGTGTCAATCCGCAGCCTGTCCCAGCCCCCAGAGCACCTCATGTGGTCCAGGCAGGAGATGGCCCACCACCCGCTCTGTGAGCAGGAGCTTTGGCAGTGTCTGCCTGTAGGGCATGGCCAGTCACTTCACCCTTCCGTGCCTCAGTTTCCTCATCTGTAAAAAGGGGACCGTGACCCTTTGGGGCTTCCTCCACCGTCCTTTACTGAGGAAGAGGGTGGGGTGGACACGGGGCAGCCATTTCAACCGCATGCATGGGACACAGAGTGGGAACTGACTCTTACCATGCTGGCATTGACCTGAAAGCTACAGCTGTGGACACGGGAGGTCTGGTTTGTGTTCAGAGACGGCCTCAGCTGCCACGGAAGGGTGGGCCTCTCCGCAGCCAACCTGGCCTGGAATTTGGGAAGGAGCAGAGTCCCTGGAAGGGAAGAAGGGTAGCTTGATGAACGTTGCACAGAGGCTGGGGAGGGCCCCAAGGGGAGCTGTGTGCGCCTGAAGAAGGGTGTGGGCTTCAGCAGGGCCTGGGACAGCCGGGAGCTGGGGTGGAGGAGGGGAGGCCCTTTCTCGTGAGTTCCATTCTTGGGGCCAAAGCGGATGGCATGAGGCCACCGTGCAGTGAGAGAAAGGAGGGAGACGAGGGCCAGGGGCAGTGCGGCTTGACACGGAGACCCTCTGCCGGGCTCCTGGACCCGTCGGTCCATGTGGCTGTGAGGTCCTGGCCTGGTTGAGCCACGTGGGGCGCGTGGGCCTTGGGCGGGCGAGTTCCAGCTCCTCTCCTCGGAGCACAGGGTCGGGGGGAAGTGGGGGCAGCGCGACCCTCCCCTGCATGGCCCCCTGACCCTGGGCAAACGTGGGGAGAGATGGCGCCTGAGCCCCGATGGAAGCTGTCAGTGGGCCCTGGCACACATTCTCCCACGGAGGCGGACTTAGGTCCCAAAGTGACCCTCAGCCTCGCGGCGGCCAGGGCGGGCCAAGCCGTCGGAGCGCGGTGGGACCTGGGGCCAGGTGGACCCTCCCTCCGGGCTGCGCCCACCCCTGGCAGAGGGGCGGGCTCCTGGCGCGGGGCCCCAGGCGAGGAGGAAGAGGGTGCGGGCGGCGCCTTGGAGGTTCCTGCTGTTCCTGCTTTTCGGGGCGGGGGCCTTCCGGGTCACTGTCGCGCCAGCTCTTGGATCTGCACCAGTAACTTCTCCAGGAAAATCCCCCGGAGAGGAGGATCTGCCCGGCGGGGAGGAGCGAGTCCCCCAGCGGGGGGACAGGGCGGCCGGAGCGGGGCCTGGGCCAGGCCTGCTGCCTTTGTGCAAGGACGGGCCCGGGGCTGCCCAGGCTCCTGTGAGCAGGGGTGGAGCGGGGAGGCCGCAGCCCCCGCGGAACACGGGGCGCCCCCGGCTTCCAGCAGTGGGAAGCAGCGGGCCAGGGCCGGCACCGGGGGCTGACGCTCCCTGCAGGAGCCAGGAGCAAGCAAACAAGCAGCTTGAGTGCAGGCGCGGGGGACGGGCCGGGGGTGCCTGCGGGTGAAAGGGCGGCTCGAAGGGACAGTCGCTGGAGGTCTTGAGGAGGTGCCTGGAGCAGACCCGGGCTGGGCGCTGCGGGGGAGGGAGGAGCTTGCGGAGACCGGCGGGCGGGAACGGGGAGGAATTCCAGGTTTTAGGCAAAGAAAGACGGCAGGGCTGGGGAAAAGGGATCGTGGACTGGAGACTCCGCAGGAGGAAGGAGGGGGCTGGTAAGTGGGCTCCTTCCAGCTGGGGAGCGGGGCTGGAAGGGGCTGGAGACGTGATTTTCAACTCATGGGATTTATGGCTTGGAAAGACCCCTCTGCCCTTCGGGGCGCTGGGGTCCCCAGGGGAGAGATGAGGGCGGCAGCGAGGGCCCCCTCGTGCAGTGAGATGGAGCGAGCTCTCGGTGGGCTGAGGGAAAGAGCAGCCCAGGGGCTTCTAAGAGACTCGCAGGGAGCCAGGCTGCTTCCAGGGACAGGGAGGGCCTGGGAGGGGAGAAAGGGCTGAGGAAGCGCTTGGTCAAGCTAAGGGGGAGAGGTCCGTCCGCACTCGCAGTTGTGCGCTGTGTCACCAAGATGTTGTTCCCAAAGTATTCTTTTTTTTTTTTTTTTTTCCTTCTTTTCACAGGTGTTGACCCAAAGTATTTTCTGTCATGCCTGGCCACTCTGCCCTGGACCCTCAACCCAGCCGAATATGTCACATCTCCAGAAACCCAGCAGGCGCAAGCCGCAGGGTTGGCCTTAAAATCCTGCTTAAACAGGAGACCCTGGAGGCCTGCTTCAGTGCCACCAGCCTAACCGCCAGGGCTCATCAAAGAGGCTGCCCGGACGCATTGAACCTAAGCAAGATCAGCAAAGGTTTATCTCAACTTCAGACTCACTCCCAGAAACTCACTCTTGGGAGCTCTCTGTGGAATTGGGCCCCCCTTCTTCTGGTATTATGTTTTCAAAACCGACAGGGGTATGAAAGAAAAACTTATCCAATAAAGAAAATTGGGTTGAACATTTAACATCTAAGTTTTGCAATAATGGCTCTATGTATTTTTGCTAAATACATCTTCTATTAATCTTTTTTCAAATTTTTTTTTTTAAGTTTGAGATGTCTGCAGAATGGGCCTGTGGTTCATTAGAGTGACCAATACCCCAGTGAGTGACAACACTTTGTGTGCGAGGCTGCTGGCCGCCAGGCCATCTCACTCACTGCTTTGGGGACATCATTTTGCACAGCCCTTGTGGAGGGTGATTTGGGCTTCTGGGTCAGGCTGACAAATGCAGGAACCTGTGAGGCAGCCATTCTCCTTCCAGGAATGTACCTTATCCATGCTCTACCAGCTATGCAAAGCGACTCGAGTGCCAGACTAGTCACTTCAGTTACAGTAGCAAAATACTGGAAACTCCCTAAATGCCCATCAGCAGACACCAGGGAAATCACTGCAGTGCACCCAAACAATGGAGTACTATGTGGTGGTGAAAAAGAATGAGGAAGTTCTCTCTGTTCTGATGTTGACATTCAGGACACATAACATTAAGTGGAAAAAAGCACAGTGCAGAGCAGAGTTTGTGGGGGGTGTGTGTGTGTGTGTGTGTCAGAGAGAGAGAGGTGAACAGGGTTGGATGGGGACAGAAGTTAGGAAAGAGCTATTTGGCCGTATATCTTGTAAATTTTCATTATGAGCCATGTGGATGTGTTATATTATTACCATTTTATAACTGAACATTTAACTGAGAAAATGAAAGTGGTGTTGCTGGAGATTGGAGGAGAGAGGAAGAAGATACTTTAGTGTCTCAGGGGTAGGCTCAACCAGCCAAGGCCAGCGCCTCTTTGAAGTGGGTTCATCAGCAACCTGTGACTTGGCGTGAAGCCAAGTTCAGCACTGAGGTGCAGACGGTAGTCACAGGGCTGAGTTTAACGAAGACTCTGGTTTTGTCAGGCGATCACTACGGAGGGTGATAGCTGAGCCGTGGGAGGGGCTTGCCAGGGAGAAGTCATACTGATGGGCTGTGGGGTCTCACTGCAGGGGCTGAGGGGCTGCAAGGCAGCACAGGGTCAGAGGACGGGAGTTCTGGGGGCGGCCAGGGACTGCTGGGTACAGCCACTGGAATCAGTGAATGCAGGGACAGGGACTCTGGTCACAGAGGAGGACCCTTGTAATTGAGGTTGTGGAGGCGCTGCAGTTACTGGTGAGGACACAGTTGGAGTGCGACCCTGAGACTGTGTGGCTGCCATCGTCGGGAGCTGAGGGCTCAAGGAACTGGGAGGGGCCTGTGGATGCTCATGGAGTGGTGGAGGGGGCAGTGGGGAGGGACTGATGTCCTCCGAGAGTGGAGAGGAGAGGCCCAGAGGTGAGCAGATGACCACAATGATGAGAAAAGCAGAGATGGTTGAGATATGGCCTGCCCTGCAGTGTGGGTAGTCACTGATCTTAAAAAGGCCTCAGCCTCACCTGCTAGCATCTGCCCCTGGCCCTAGGGAAGTGGACGGTCCCCAGTTTTAGTGGCTGGATCAGGCTTGTGAGCCACTGTGCCAGAGCCTCAGCTGGGAAGGTTGAGGCAGTGGTGACTCTAGGAGGAAAGGAGCTGGGGTGCCCTGATTCCGTGAGCCTTCCAGGTGGGTGGTACAGCCACTGCCAGCAATGCCATTCAAAGGGAAAGGACAGGAGACCAGCTAAAGTTCAGCCGCCGCATGTGGCCAGGCCCCTCCCTGCTCCAGGAGAGGTGACCGTGCCTCCGGACAAGCCCAGGTGGGTGGTACAGACATTGAATCTGCTTAAAGGACTGCAGTGAATCAGGAGGTCGGCGCTCCTCTACAGACAGTCATTGTCCCTGCAGAGACACCCGGAGGGCCTGGGACAATGCAATGTCGGGAGGATGTAGGGACATTGTCAGCCAAGACCTCCATCCAGGACTCCATTCCCGCTGGGTGGGGGGCGCGTTGGCGGATTGCTCTGGCTGCTCCGGAAGGCAGAACCCATAGCCTCTCTATCAGCTGCCCCTGGGCACACGGGTCTGGCAAGATCCCAGGGGAGGATCCCGGATGGCGGGAACTTTCAGGTTCAAGGGGTACCCCTGGAATAGTGGGTGTCCCATCTCCCAGGGCGCTAGCCTGGGTTGGGTCACATGGTGGTGGGCGAGGCCAGCCTAGGGCACAAGGGCTTTTCGGGCTTCTGTTCGTGTCACATTTGCTGATGTCCTATTGGTCAAAGCCAGTCATACTACCAAGCTCGGGTTCAAGGTTGGAGAAATTGGCTTTCTCGTGATGGGAGAAGCTGGAGTATAGTGTGTACCCCTGCACTCACTGCAGCTGCCCTCTGACGACAATTATTTACATCCCCCCCATGAAAAATATATTCACCTCCCTCCCAAGACCCCCCAAAGTCTCTTCCCATTATGGACGATGGTTGCCATTCACCATGCTGTGACCTTCCACGGGACTGGACGTGAATGGAAAAGACACACTCAACATAGGGGAGCATGATGGGAACCCATCAGCTGCTGCCAGCAATGCCATTCAAAAGGGAAGGATGAGAGGCCGTGCTAAAGTCCAGCCGTCGCATGTGGCCAGGCCCCTCCCTGCTCCAGGAGAGGCAACTGTGCCTCCAGATGAGCCCAGCTCTGCCCTCCGGGGTGCTCTCTAATCATCTGTCACTCTTGACAGCTCTTGGCTTCTCCACCTCTCCCCTGTGCTCCTGGCTCCGCCCTGTGAGGGGCCCTTTCTTTGCCATAACAAATGGTCCATGTTTGGAGCCAGACAACCTTTTCAGTCTTTGTGTCAGTCAGGGCCTAGTCAAGAGGCAGGAACCACACAGCAACGTGAACAGGGAATGTTTACTACAAGGAGTTACTGACTGTAAAAGGGGATTGGGGTTAACGAAGGACTGGCTACTGAGGAATAAAGAGAGCTCTCAAAATAAAGGAATGGGAGATCCCCTAGGTCGAGGCAGAGCTCCTTCCGTGGATCTGGAAGGGTGCCCCGCCCCCAAACCGGGACGGGGATGCAGGCCTTGGTGGAGAGGATGCAGCCTTGGCGACTTCAGCAGGTGCTCTGGAAAAATCCGCGGGAAAGAACCAGCTGACCCTGCTGGAAAGTCGCCTCCTGAGATGCCAGGTAAGCCATGCACAGCTAGATGCTGTGCCTCAGAACTTGCTGCAAAGCTACTTATGCAAGGCGGGGGAAGCCGTCGTGGGAGGCTGTGCGGGTGAGCAGCCAATCAACAAGTGAAAAGAAACCCCCCTCCCTCCTTGATTGTCTCTCCAGCGCCCTCTACTGACAGTGCACAGCACCGTACCAGCAGGAGAGAGGGAAAAGTTCCAGAATCCCCAAGCGGGGCGGTGAAAGACGGGCTTGGGTCAGAGGCAGTAGATGGATAGCAGGCAGTTGCTTTTCATATGCACCCTTTTACACACATTTAACCTTTTCTAAAAATTCCAGTAAATGCAATACATGTATCCTTCCCACAAGTGAAGATGTACTCACTGCTGTCTCCAAAATGAGGAGACAGTGAGGACAAGGTGCCAATGGTTACTGTAGCCACTGTTGGCTCTGTTAATTACACCACAAATTCAACCACAGTCCACTGAATATCTTGTTACCTGAAGACTGAATGGTAACACTAACCTCCAAAGCAGATGCCAGCGAGAGAAAACAGGAAAATGGTTGGCATGTGCAAACACACACGTGAAAACAAGCAAAGGAAACTAAGCAAAACTACTACAGTCCTTGCTTCCATGACAGTTGGGAGCCGAGGCTTGAAGTCCACGGTTCCTTCTCCCATCACTCATCCTGGATTTTCCTCTCCCTCAGCCGGGACCTCAGCTAGTTGGTGATCTTTACTTGATGAAACAACCAAAACTTTCATTTCGGAAGGTTCTGAGTCCTCAATCTTCCTGCCTTTCTATGGCTGGGGTAGTTTTCCATGAACCTTTTCTATTGGCCATGGAAATAGTCCAAAGCGCCGCAGAGAATGAATGCCCTGATTTCCAGACATAGTAGCAGCCGCCTGGTCTCCCAGGAGAATCAGAATCTATCACTGCAGTCAAGAGAGCAATCATTTTTTGGGTCTTTTGGTGTCATGATGGAATGAGCCCCAGACGGCCAGGTGGCTGCATCATCTTTCAATTTAATGAAACCATTGCTGTGTCTCCTGGTTGAAGAATGTTCCTCTCTGGGACTAAGACCTTCACATTAGCAGAGCTCAAAGTTGCTGCGACAGGAAGCAAAAATCCCACTGGCTGGTTGTTATTGGGGGTAATAGTAAGTGGATCCCCCTCATATCAACTGTTTTCATGGAATTCTAATCAGGGAAAAGGAGTCAGGCTGGGGGGAGCAGGGAAAGCAAAACAAACAAACAAAAACCAGATAAGCTATAAGTGTGCCTTTCTACATGGCCCAGGACACACAGAGCCCTCCTATGCAAGTGACTCACAATCTTCTGTGCCCAGGTTATCACCAGACCCTCGGCCGACAAACAAATGTAAGTTAGCTCACTGCAACCTTGGCATTATCAGTACTGCGCGTGGCCCTCTCCAGCACAAGCACCGTCCTATAAAATCCCCCACAAGTCTTTGTCTCCTTGGAGTCAGCTCCCCTCTTGCTGATCTGCCCATTGCTTTCTTGCAATGTATTTTCCTACATTCTCTAATAAGCCTGCCTGTCTTTACCTACAACTCTCTTGGTAAATTTCTTTATTGCATGCGCCACTGGTCCTAGTTAGTCACTACCTGTGACAGCTTGGTTTCTGGAGCCATGCATTTTGGCTATAAGGGAAATAGAACCATGTGGTGGTCCATGATTCAAAGCGTATATGAGTCCATCCTTCCTGGGTATTACCACTCAGTCTTTCAGTCTTTTGCTGAGGCTAGCTCCTTCTGGGTGGTAGAGTAAGCAGTAAGACCAGTGAATTCCATGGCCAGGAGCCACTGTGGCATTTCCTTGGCGGTGAAATGGGTTCCTTGGTCAGAAGCAGCCCTGCATGGACACCATCATGGTGGAAGGTATCACGTGAGGCTACGAGCAGCAGTGCTGCAGAAACACTCTGGGCAAGGGAGGCAAAGTGTGTCCCTTCCAGGAAGATGAGTCCGTGACCCCTCCATGATGGAAGAGACCAGGATCCACCTGCTACCAGATGCTGGCTGCTCTCTGTGGGGGAAGGTGCCATCAGGCACTCAGTGCTGCTCTCTGGGGTTGTGAGAGGGGGCTGCCAGCAGTGAGATTAGTCAGATGAGCCTGGAGAGATGAGCCCGTGTTGCTGGGCCCATGCGTAGCCTCCATCTTGGTCACCATAAATACATTGTTTCTGGGTTCATTGAAAAAGCACTGGTGTGGCTAGGGAATTATGTCCCCCCAAATTCATCTTAAAATCGTAACTCCCAGTACCGTGGAATGAGGCCCTATTTGGAGCTAGGGTGCTCACAGAGGTAATCAAGTTAGGATGAGGTCACTGGGTGGCTCTAATCCAATATGACTGGTGTCCTAAAAAGGGGAAATTGGAGACAGACACAGGGAGAATGCCGTGTGAGGATGGAGACAGAGACCAGAGTGCTGCTCCTGTCAGAGGCATTCGAACCAGAGTGACTCCATCTTGAATAGGGGCTGGGAAAAATGAGGCTGGGGCCTGCTGGGCTACATTCCCAGGAACTTAGGCATTGTTAGTCACAAGAGTTTACGGTTGAGGGAGCAGATTAATAATGTTTACTCACAGACCCGGAATGTCCTGATGTCCCAATATCTTGAGAACGCAAGCATTCCTAGTTTAAGAAGTTTTGTTTTAAAGATAATAATATCGATTCTTGTGAAAGATGGTAATTACAAAGATTAATCCTTTATCACAAACCCTTGTAGTAAAGCACATCTCCTATGATTTTCGTATCTTAAACAGGCATCGTACTCAGGCTGGGCTTGGTCCTCCCTTTGCTTTAAGGAATGCCCTACTCTGTCTATAGAGTAGTCATTCTTTTTTTTTTTCTTTTCTTAAAAAATATGTGTATATATTTTGGGGGCTCTATTTTACAGGATAATATATATGTATGTATATATCTTTTGTATATATATTTGTGTTACAGGCCAAAAGAATGAGGGTGGTGGTCAACTCAGTATACCACTGGAGGCTCTATGAGTAAACAGCAAACTTTCTCATAAATGCAGAATGTTGGCAAACTGACAAACTGTGTCTGCCACCCAGAAGGGATGCTGAGGGCAGTCATTCCCCAAACGCAGTGTTTCTTGAGATTAGGTACATCTGAAGCCTGTTAGTAATAATATGAACCTGTTATCAATTAAGCAGCTGACCAGTCGTTACCTCCTCCTCCCTGCTCTTGCTACCCAATAAATATGAAGGGCTGTGGAAGCTCAGGGACTGCCTTTGCTCACTAGAAGCGGGAGCTCTCTTCTTCCTTCCCTGGACAGTTCCTTTAAAACGGTTTCTTTTATCTTAAGTTTTCATTTCTATGTTTGTCCCTTCATTCAGTCTTGTAATGATGGTCTCAAGTAGTAACAGTAGTAACTGTTGTGGGGATGGTCTCAAGTAGTAACTGTGGCAGTCAGCCACATATTTGTATATATATATTTACAGGATACAAGTTATATATATATATTTTAAGATAGAGTCTCACTCTGTCGCTCAGGCTTGAGTGCAGTGGTGCAATCCTGACTCACTGCAACCTTTGCCTCCCAGGTTCAAGCAATTCTTGTGCCTCTGCCTCCCGAGTAGCTGGGACTACAGGCACACACCACCACACCCTGCTAATTTTTGTATTTTTAGTAGAGATGAGGTTTCACCATGTTGGCCAGGCTGGTCTTGAACTCCTGACCTCAGGTGATCTGTCTGCCTTGGCTTCCCAAAGTGCTGGGATTACAGGTGTGAGCCAACGGTCCTGGTCAAAAAAAAAAAAAAGAAAAGAAAAAAAACAACAAAAAAAAATATATATATATAAAAAG
Source organism: Pongo pygmaeus (assembly GCF_028885625.2). Classification (NCBI taxonomy): domain Eukaryota; kingdom Metazoa; phylum Chordata; class Mammalia; order Primates; family Hominidae; genus Pongo; species Pongo pygmaeus. Next base: position 102,225,773 of record NC_072388.2, read on the forward strand.
CAGGTGTGAGCCACCGGGCCTGGCCAAAATATATATACAAAATATATATTTTATAGAGACAGGGTCTTACTATGTTGTCCAGGGTAGTCTCAAACTCCTGGGCTCAAGCAGTCCTCCTGCCTTAGCCTCCCAACATGCTGGGATTACAGGCATGAGCCACTATGCCCATCCAGGAGTAGCTATTCTTTCATTCCTTTACTCTCTTAATAAACCTGTAGCTAGGTGTGATGGCTCATACCTGTAGTCCCAGCACTTTGGAAGGTCGAGGCGGGCAGATCGCGTGAGTCCAGGAGTTTGAGACCAGCCTGGGCAACATGGTGAAACCCTGTCTCTGTGAAAAATTTAAAAAATTAGCCAAGCATGGTGGTGTGCACCTGTAGTTTCAGCGGAGGTGGGAGGATCACCAGAGCCTGGGAGGTGGAGGTTGCAGTGAGCCGAGATCACGCCACTGCACTCCAGCCTGGGTGACAGAGTGAGACCCTATCTCAAAAGATAAAATAAATAGAATAAAATAAACTTGCTTTCACTTTGCACTGTGGAATTGCCCCAATTCTGTCTTGTGTGAGATCTGAGAACCCTCTCTTGGGGTCTGCATTGGGACCCCTTTCCGGTAACACTTCTACAAGCCAAGAAAGGCCAGAGATTGCCAGAAAACCACCACGGCTGGGAGACGGCCTGGGATGGAGTCTCCCTCACTTCCTCGGAAGGAGGCAATCTGCTGACTCTTTGACCCCAGACTTCTAACTTCCAGAACTGGGAGATAGCAAGTTTTTAGGGCCTAAGTATCCCCAGCTTGTGGCACTTTGTTGCAGCATCCCTAGGAAACACACAGGGTCTGGCTGATGACTTCACAGAGCTTCCTTCTTTTACTTGATTCAGCCCCTTCTGAAGAGGACACCCTTTGGTGAGCATTTATATGATGCGCAAATGTTCCTATAATCTGTGTCCATTTTGAGAGATTGACTACATACTTCTTCCCCAGACATCCTTGTTACCAAACTTCCAATCCTTTTCTTCCAGGTCCCTGAACATCCAACCAAACTGTTAGCAGCTGTCTCTAAGTGGGCACAGATTTGTACCTCTGGGCATCTCTCTTTCTGCACGTAGTGGACAGCCGAGTGAACGGCTTAAACTGTGTGCCTGGGGAGGGTTCCTTTGCTACCGGGGCTCCGCCAGTGGGGCTGTAGTACTCATGCCTACTTTCAGGGGGAACTGGCATAGCATGCCGAGCCCTCTGTCACCAGGCTCGAGTTTCTTCCTCAGCCAACTGGCTGTGAGGAGTACCCGGGGAGGCTGGAGGCATGGATGGGGAAGGGAGACAGGGCAGCAGGGGTAGGTGCTGAGGGAGTCTGGGCCACCTGCCTTCCCTGTGAAGTTCCCGTGCCTACTGGACCCGCCCCAGCTTGCCTCTCACGTACTGCGTACATGGACTGAGACGCTGCCGCTGCAGATCCCACATCTTGTGGCTGGGTGGGTCCAACAATGCCCAGCCCCTATGGGAACTAGGCTGAATGATCACCTAATGACACAGGGGTGGGCATTCAGACTCGAATCCCAGTAGAAAGCCAGAAGCAGTTTTTCAGAAGGAAACTAGTTATCTACAGAAGAGAGCATAGATTGCTCCACAATTCTAGAGGTCCGGACTGCAATTTTCCCATTGGTGCTTGTCATGGGTATGTTGAAGAGCAGCGGCTCACGGGGCTGGGCGGCAGAGCGGCTTGTACTCATAGAGCAGCCCAGGCCTGCAGAACCTCCTCTTGCTCGGCCTTTTATGGAAACTGGCTGCCTTATGGGGCACTCGGGAGATGGGTCATGGTAACACACTAAAATGTGTTGGGCTAACTTGGTGGCTTACACCTGTAATCTCAACACTTTGGGAGGCTTAGGCACAAGGATTGGTTGAGGCCAGAAGTTTGAGATCAACCTGGGCAACGTAGTGAGACCCCCTCTCTACAAAAAAAAAAAAAAAAAGTTGCTTCTGAAACCCAAAAAGCCCTTCCAAGCATTTGCCCCTTTTTTCATCGTAGGTAGTGGGAGGTGTAGCAACTTGCCTTCACCTTAGAGGGAATATTTAGAAATTCTCCAGCCCAAATAACCCCCAAGAAGCTTAGAAATCACAGGTCTCAAATTTGGGAGGATTTATCCCCCACCTTCCAGCTGACATATGTTTTATTAAAGCTTCTAGAGGATGTGCTATTTCTTATCAGATCCAATCAGCTTCACATTACCGATGCAGGGGGCCAGTGTAGTGGTGTGTGGAATGTTAAATAATAAAGATCAATTTGGCCAGGCGCAGTGGCTCACGCCTGTAATCCCAGCACTTTGGGAGGCCAAGGCGGGCGGATCACTTGAGGTCAGGAGTTCAAGAACAGCCTGGCCAACATGGTAAAACCCTGTCTCTACTAAAATACAAAAATTAGCCATGTGTGGTGGCCCACGCCTGTAATCCCAGCTACTTGGGAGGCTGAGACAGGAGAATCACTTGAACCCAGGAGGCGGAGGCTGTAGTGAGCCAAGATCCCGCCACTGCACTCCAGCCTGGGTGATAGAATGAGACTCCGTCTCTAAATAAATAAATAAAGATCAATTCATAGAGATGGAAAGTAGAATGGGGGTTGCCAAGGGTTGGGGACAATGGGGATTTATTGTATGATGGGTGCAGAGCTCCAGTTTTGCAAGGTGAAAGGAATTCTGAAGATGGGTGGTGATGATAGTTGCACGACATTGTGAGTGTGCTGAATGCCACTGAAGTGTAGACCTAAAAATGGTGAAAATCGTGAGTTTTATGTTATGTATGTTTCACCACAATTTAATAAATAAATACAAAGTATAAAGGAAAAAAGGAACGGAAGCATGGATTAAAATAAAGGATTTTCATGTTGTTTGACTACATTTTAGAAAGCAGTGTGTTAGGACCTTGATACTATAAGAGTGGTTAAGACACTAGCAGCATGAGCACCACCTGGAAAGGTTTTAGAAAGTCACAATGCCTGCCTCAGCTGGGTGCAGTGGCTCACACCTGTAATCTCAGCACCTTGTTAGACCAAGGCGGGCAGGTTGTTTAAGTCCAGGAGTTCGAGACCAGCCTGGGAAACACAGTGAGATCTCATTGCTACAAAAAATTAAAAAATTAGCCAGCATGGTGGTGTGTACCTGTAGTCCCAGCTACTTGGGAGGCTGAAATGGGAGGATCACTTGAGCCCGGGAAGTGGAGGCCGCAGTGAGCTGAGATGGTGCCACTGCACTCCAGCCTGGGTGGCAGAGTGAGACCCTGTCTCAATCAATCAATCAATCAATCAATCAATCAATGAAAAGAATGCCTTCCTCAGACCTACTAGATTACAGTCTGCAATTGTACAATCCCTAGATGGCTCATACAAATTAAATATTTATCTGAGCTTTTTTTGAAGTACAAGGTACAAACAATAAGCTTACTTAAATACAAAAATAAAAGATAATAAAGCCATTTCAGCCGGAACCGCTATTTTCCAGTAATTCGCCAAAATGATGAATGCAAAGAGAAAGAGGAGAGGCACCTGATATATGTTCTCCAGGCCTTTTGGAAAACATGGAATTTTTCCTTTGGCCACCTATATGCGAATCTGTAAGAAAGGTGATACTGTAGATATCAACGGAATGGGAACTGTTCAAAAAGGAAGCTCCACAAGTGTCACCATGGCAAAGCTGGAAGAGTCTACAATGTTCCCCAGCATGTTGGCATTGTTGTAGACAACCAAGGGCAAGATTCCTGCCAAGAGAACTAATGTGCATATTGAGCACATTAAGCACTCTAAGAGCCGAGATAGCTTCCTGAAACGCGTGAAGGAAAATGATCAGAAAAAGAAAGAGGCCACAGAGAAACGTACCTGGGCCAGGCACTGTGGCTCACGCCTGTAATCCCAGCACTTTGGGAGGCTGAGGCGGGTGGATCACCTGAGGTCAGGAGTTCGAGGCCAGCCTGGCCAACATGGTGAAACCCCGTCTCTACTAAAAATACAAAAAATTAGCCAGGCATGATGGCACGCACCTGTAATCCCATCTACTCGGGAGGCTGAGGCAGGAGAATCACTTGAACCCGGGAGGCAGATGTTGCAGTGAGCTGAGATCACGCCATTGCACTCCAGCCTGGGCAACAAGAGTGAAACTCCATCTCAAAAAAAAAAAAAAAAAAAAGCCTCGCCCTCGCTCTCGCCCTCTCCCTCTCCCCTTTCTCCGGTCTCCCTCTGTTGCCGAAGCTGGACTGTTCTGCCGTGATCTCAGCTTGCTGCAACCTCCCTGCCTCGGCCTGCCGAGTGCCTGGGATTGCAGGCGCGCGCCATCACGCCTGACTGGTTTTTGTATTTTTGGTGGAGATGGGGTTTCGCCCTGTTGACCGGGCTGGTCTCCAGCTCCTGACCTCGAGTGATCTGCCCGCCTGGCCTCCCAAGGTGCTTGGATTGCAGACGGAGTCTCGCTCACTCAATGCTCAATGTTGCCCAGGCTGGAGTGCAGTGGCGTGATCTCGGTTCGCTACAACCTCCACCTCCCAGCCGCCTGCCTTGGCCTCCCAAAGTGCTAAGATTACAGCCTCTGCCCGGCCGCCACCCTGTCTAGGAAGTGAGGAGCGCCTCTGCCCGGCCGCCCATCGTCTGGGATGTGAGGAGCGCCTCTGCCCGGCCGCCGCGTCTGGGAGGTGAGGAGCGCCTCTGACTGGCCGCCACTCCATCTGGGAGGAAGTGAGGAGCGCCTCTGCCCGGCCGCCCCGTCTGGGAAGTGAGGAGTGCCTCTGCCCGGCCACCCCATCTGGGAAGTGAGGAGCGCCTCTGCCTGGCCGCCCTGTCTGGGAGGTGTACCCAACAGCTCCGAAGAGACAGCGACCATCGAGAACGGGCCATGATGACGATGGCGGTTTTGTTGAAAAGAAAAGGGGGAAATGTGGGGAAAAGAAAGAGAGATCAGATTGTTACTGTGTCTGTGTAGAAAGAAGTAGGCATAGGAGACTCCATTTTGTTCTGACTAGGAGAGATTCTTCTGCCTTGGGATGCTGTTGATCAATGGCCTTGCCCCCAGCCCTGTGCTCTCTGAAACATGTGCTGTGTCAACTCAGGGTTAAATGGATTAAGGGCGGTGCAAGATGTGCTTTGTTAAACAGATGCTTGAAGGCAGCATGCTCCTTAAGAGTCATCACCACTCCCTAATCTCAAGTACCCAGGGACACAAACACTGCGGAAGGCCGCCGGAAGGCCGCAGGGACCTCTGCCTAGGAAAACCAGAGACCTTTGTTCATGTGTTTATCTGCTGACCTTCTCTCCACTATTATCCTATGATCCTGCCATATCCCCCTCTCCGAGAAACACCCAAGAATGATCAATAAATACTTAAAAAGAAAAAAAGAAAAAAAAAGATTTTGAGCTTTATCTTAAGAGCAATGGGTAGACATGGAATGAGAGGCTTAAACCTGAGGGACAAGACCAGATTTATATTTTAAAGAGCTCATGTGTCTTCATGGAAGAGCACAAACTAGAGAGAAACCAATCTGAATGCAGAAAGACTTCTTAGGAAGGGTCATTACAATAAGGAGATGAGACTTGATAATGTATCCCGTTGGTAGAGAGAACTGGAGGATTCAAGAAACATGTAAGAGGTAGAACAGCTAGTATTTGGTGATTGATTGGATAAGAGAGTTTGAAGGACAGGTTTCTGGAATGACTTATCATATTTCTAATGTTAATAATAACCTGGTACTAGTTAATGGGATTAGGGACCCAGATGGAGTGAGAAGTGTATAGGAGTTAATATCATAAATTCCATTTGAAGAAGCAAGCCGTTGAAAGAATGCAGTTGGGGCTGGGTATATCAGCCAGTTGTGATAAAGGAAGTTTTAAAACTCATTGGCTGATGACAATGATCTCTAAACTGTTTTGATTTCTCATGCCTATGAGTAAAAAAAAAAATTTACTAAAAAAAAAAAAAAAAAAAAGAGAAAGGTACCTGGGTTCAACTAAGCTCCAGGCTGCTCCTCCCAAAGAAGCACACTTTGTGAGAACCAACGGGAAGGAGCCTGAGCTGCTGGAACCTATTCCCTGTGAATTCATGGCATAATAGGTGTTAATAAAATAAAAGACCTCTGGACTGTAAAAAAAAAAAAAAAAGAAAGATAACAAAGATACCTGTGGACTGCATTATAGCAGAAGCCAGGATTCACGTAGTTAAGACACGAAGGTGTACTGTTGGCCCCGTCGGGTAAAAGCAAATTGTTTTTGCAAATTAGTATGGAAAATAAGACATTAGCTAGGCCAAGAGCTGCATACAAAGTGCCAGGGGCCAGGTGGCTTTGCACCAGTAAAAGTGCTACTTCTGGGACAGCAGCCGCACGAGTGCAGTCAACCACCTGATCATGTTTATTGCAGGTCACAGTCGTTCTCCAAGGTTTGTCCAGCATCTGCATGGGTTGAGCTGGTGGGTTTTACGGTATGGGAATGTAATAGATAGCCACATCTCTGCTTCTTTCAAGCCTTTAGTGGTGGCATTCATCTCTGCAATTGCCCGGAGATACAGTCAAGGCCAGGATGAGAGGGCAGCTAGTGAGGCACCAGGGCGCAAAATGGAAGGATCTCAGGATGATGCCAGCGCTGAGCCTGCACTACATTCTGTGCCCAAGATGCCTTACTATTTTTTTTCTTTTTTCTTTTTTTTGAGACAGTCTCACTCTGTCGCCCAGGCTGGAGTGCAGTGATGCAATCATAGTTCACTGTAACTGCGAACTCCTGGGCTCAACAATCCTTCCTCCTCAAAGCTCCCTCCCGCCTGTAGCTAGGACTACAGGCCTGTGCCTCATTGTCCAGCTAATTAAAAAAATTATTGTAGAAATGGGGTCTTGCCATATGGCCCTGGCTGGTCTCAAACTCCTGGCCTCAAACAATCTTCCTGCTTCAGCCCTCCCAAAGCACTGGGATTACAGGTATGCGCCACCATGCCAGGCCTATATGTTACTGCTAAGGAGACCCTCACTCCAAGGCTGTGCAAGTGCAGTGTTGAAATTTAACACATGAATTCACCATTGGTGGGACTGTAACCTAGAACAAACTTTACAGAAGGCATTTGATAGTTTATTTAAAAAAAATTAATTCTGGCTGGGCACGCCTGTAATCCCAGCACTTGGTGAGGCTGAGGCGGGTGGATCACGAGGTCAGGAGTTTGAGACCAGCCTGGCCAACATGGTGAAACCCATCTCTACTAAAAATACAAAAATTAGCTGGGTGTGGTGGCGTGTGCCTGTAATCCCAGCCATTCGAGAGGCTGAGGCAGGAGAATCGTTTGAACCCAGGAGGCAGAGATTGCAGTGAGCCAAGATTGCACCATTGCACTCTAGCCTGGGTGACAGGGTGAGACTCCATCTCAAAAAAAAAAAAAAAAAAATTAATTCCAAGGTTTCAAATTGTCACTTCTCACAAATTTGGTTTTTTCTGTGAATTTTAAATTTTTGATTTACGTTTTTGCCAGAGTAGTACATCAACATAGTTTCAAAAATCAAATAACAACTCTAGAACTTATATTACAATGTCCATCCTGCGCCCCCTGCCACCACCACCCCAGGCAGCCCCTGAAAGGGTTCACCTCTACCTGTGTCTCTGGTCCTTCTTGAGTTTTAGTTTTGAATGTTCTGTATTGAGTTGTTACTATGTAGGTCTTGAACAATTCTTTTAAAACATATTACCAGGCTTTTCATGGTTTTAGGCAATATTGTGAATCAGACCCTTTCCCCCTAAAAATTATCTAATTAGGTCCTCAGCGTAAAATGTAAACCTACTGAGTTTTTCATATTTGTATTATAATCAGTGACCTTTCCAGATTGTGATATTTGTTCTAAGAGGCTTTTGGTTTAGTCTCTGATTTTCTGGGTGAACAATCCTGTCATTTGGGGGATTATACATTCATATATGCACTGTGTCACATCTGCATAAGACACATGTACCCTGTCTAATGGCACGTATAAGATGCGTATAAACTGCTGATATACAATCGTTTGTTAGGGGTGCCAACAAATGACCTACCGAGGCACAACCTGAGAGAAGCAGGCAGGCGAAGATCAAATATGATCATCATTCCTGAAAAAGCCTGTGAAGAATGTGGCTGTCATCTGCAGCTCACGGCTGCCCCATGTGAGCACCACCAGTGACAGACAGATGCTTTAACCCAGATGTGGGCACCACCAGCAACAGACAGATGCTTTAACCCAGATGTGGGCACCACCAGCAACAGACAGATGCTTTAACCCAGATGTGAGCACCACCAGCGACAGACAGATGTTTTCACCCAGATGTGGGCACCACCAGCGACAGACAGATGCTTTCACCCAGATGTGGGCACCACCAGCGACAGACAGATGCTTTCACCCAGATGTGGGCACCACCAGCGACAGACAGATGCTTTCACCCAGATGTGGGCACCACCAGCGACAGACAGATGCTTTCACCCAGATGTGGGCACCACCAGCGACAGACAGATGCTTTCACCCAGATGTGGGCACCACCAGCGACAGAAAAATGCTTTCACCCAGATGTGGGCACCACCAGCGACAGACAGATGCTTTCACCCAGATGTGGGCACCACCAGCGACAGACAGATGCTTTCACCCAGATGTGGGCACCACCAGCGACAGACAGATGCTTTCACCCAGATGTGGGCACCACCAGCGACAGACAGATGCTTTCACCCAGATGTGGGCACCACCAGCGACAGACAGATGCTTTCACCCAGATGTGGGCAGCAGTGCTTCCCCCCTTGGAGACATAAGAAGGAGAAACACAGAATAAATGTAACAAGTTAAAGCACAGAGAAATGGGCTTAATACCTTCACCCATCTGCCAGTCAGGTGAGTTCCCCTTCACCTGGGATAGGGGTTGGAAAGGCAGAGACAGACGAGGCCAGGTCACAGCTCTGGCGGATCCTACACAGGGACAAAGCATAACACCACCCTGCTCTGCCCATGGGCTTCCCCTCCACATGGCATCTTGGAGCAATTCCTGTTTTTCTTTCTCTCTCTCTTTTTTATTTTCGAAAGCAGCTTACAGTACTCCATTGTTTGGGTGCACTTCAGTGATTTCCCTGGTGTCTGCTCATGGGCATTTGGGGAGTTTCCAGTATTTTGCTACTACAATTGAAATGACTTAGCCCGGGACTGAAGTCACTTTGTGGGTTTTTTCTGTGTGTGTGTTTTGTGTTTTTGTTTGTTTTGTTTTGTTTTTTGTTTGTTTGTTTTGAGTTGGAGTCTTGCTCTGTCACCCAGGCTGGAGTGCAATGATATAATCTCAGCTCACTGCAACCTCCACCTTCTGGGTTCAAGTGATTCTCCTGCCTCAGCCTTTTGAGTAGTTCAGACTACAGGCACCTGCCACCACGCCCAGCTAATTTTTGTATTTTTAGTAGAGACTGGGTTTCACCATGTTGGCCAGGTTGGTCTCGAACTCCTGGCCTTAAGTGATCCGCCTGCCTTGGCCTCCCAAAGTGCTGGGATTACAGGAGTGAGCCACTGCACCCAGCCACTTTGCATAGCTGTTAGAGAATGAATAAGATACATTCCTGGAAGGGGAATGGCTGGCTGACAGGTTCCTGCATTTGTCAGCCTGACCCATGAGCCCAAATCACCCTCCACAGGGGCTGTGCAAAATGATGCCCCCCAAACAGTGAGTGAGATGGTCTGGCGGCCACCATTATAAATGTTAATTGTTCAACTAAGATCAGATGGTACCTGGAGATGGGGGAGCAGGGAAGGATGAGAGGGATGGGTCACCCAGGGGCATGGTGAATCCTTTGGTGGTGGTGAATATGCTCATTATGCTGATTGTTGTGATACTTTCACAAGTATATACACATGTGCAAATTAATTAAGCACATACTTTACATATGTGCAGCTTATTGCATGTCAGTTATATCTCAATAAAGTTGTTTAAAAATCATAAAATGTTAGTTTTCTGGTCCCATCAGATTGTCAAAAAAATAAACAAACAACGTGGCTGGGCACGGTGGCTCATGCCTGTAATCCCAGCACTTTGGGAGGCTGAGGTGGGCAGATCACGAGGTCAGGAGATCGAGACCATCCTGGCTAACACGGTGAAACCCCGTCTCTACTAAAAGTACAAAAAATTAGCGGGGCATGGTGATGGGCGCCTGTAGTCCCAGCTACTCGGGAGGCTGAGGCAGGAGAATGGCGTGAACCCAGGAGGTGGAGCTTGCAGTGAGCGGAGTTCACGCCACTGCACGCCAGCCTGGGCGACAGAGCGAGACTCCATCTCAAAAAAAAAAAAAAACCATGGTAATTGCCTCTAGTCCTGGCAACTTGTAAGGAAGCCAGCTCCCTATCTGTGAAAGAATGAATTGGCATATGGAATTAATTTTTGAACTATTCATTTGAGGAGTGTTTCTGTTCTTTGTGGAAGAAAAATTATATTGCTCCTCCTTCAGCTGTTATAACTAAGATCCTATTAATGCATTTCATTTTTGACTGGGTAAACCGAATTCCATGGGTTTGCTTTTTGCTTCTCAGGCAATTAATGAATTTTCAGATCCTGTGCTTAAAAATGAAAATGTGCATTAACAAAAAAAAATCTAAGACAGGGTTAAAGATTTCTCCTTTCCCCTGAAACCGTGGAGGAGAGATATTCCAAATGATAAAGGTTGATCAGAGAATTTGATTGGATAAGGTGTGGAATTAAGACCATTTACAAGAGTATAAATCTTGTTTTCCTATGGGAAATTAGAACTTGTGTGAAACTTTGTAACTGTTATCAACTTTCCAATTTCGCCATTACCATGAACTGTTATTAAAACAGACGAGCCCTGCAATGTTTCTAAGGCTTTAGAGTTTGAGGCCATGGTTTTTGAAAATAACTTCAAATAAAAACCTGGAATTCTGGCTGGGCGCGGTGGCTCACACCTGTAATCCCAGCACTTTGGGAGGCCAAGGTAAGTGGATCACCTGAGGTCAGGAGTTTGAGAAACTCCGAACTCCTTTAGTAGAGAAACCCCATCTCTACTAAAAATATAAAATTAGCCGGGTGTGGTGGCAGACGCCTGTAATCCCAGCTACTCGGGAGGCTGAGACAGAATTGCTTGAACCCGGAAGGCAGAGGCTGCAGTGAGCCAAGATCATGCCATGGCACTCCAGCCTGGGCAAGACAGAACGAGACTCTGTCTCAAAACAAACAAACAAACAAAAAAACCCTGGGATTCTGCTTGGTTGTCTTGATAACCTGCTGCCTTAATAGCCCTGTTATAATCACATTTCTCAATTCTTAAGCCATACAGGTCCCTGGGAGAGTCCCCAGACAAACGAGATGGTTTGCATCCCTGCTAAAATTTTTTTACCTTAGTAAAGAGATTTTTTACCCTAGGCTGGGCGCAGTGGCTCACGCCTGTAATCCCAGCAGTTTGGGAGGCCGAGGCAGGTGGATCACCTGAGGCCGGGAGTTCAAGACCAGCCTGACCAACATGGAGAGACCCCCATCTCTACTAAAAATACAAAATTAGCCAGGCATGGTGGTGCATGCCTGTAATCCCAGCTACTCGGGAGGCTGAGGCAGGAGAATCGCTTGAACCCAGGAGATTGTGGTGAGCTGAGATCATGCCATTGCACTCCAGCCTAGGCAATAAGAGCAAAACTCTGTCTCAAAAAAAAAAAAAAAAAAAAGAAAGAAAAGAAAAAGAAAAAAGCGAAACTCCGTCTCAAAAAAAAAAGAGAGATTTCGTATCTTAATAAAGAGATATTGAATAGGATCTCTGAGGCTATAATTCTACTTGTAGGGAATGTATGTTATCAGAAATAATAGGACAAACCTTTGTCATTATTCATACAAGGATTCTCATTGTAGGGAAAACTAGAAACTCCCAAACTATCCAGCAAGAAGAAAAGAGGAAAACAGTTATACTACACAATGCAGTATGGCCATTCACACAAGGAGGCAGATCTGTTTCCACTGATCTGGAAAAGCATCCGTGACATGACATTAGTGAAAAATGCAGATTTGTAGAACAGTATCTGTGCAGACTGGCTGTGATAATAGAGATGTGTTGGCACCAAAATGTTCAAGTGGAAGGGGAAGGGGAAGGTGGCAGGATCCAATCTGTACTTCACATAATCCTTTAAAATGTGTGGGATGGTGGGTGACTCTTCTCTGTTTAGATTTTTGCAAACAAGATGGTATTTTGCATAAATATAGTAGGGAAAGGCATTTAAGACATATTCATGTCTGTAGTGCTTGAGTAATTTAAAATTTCTTTTGATATTTAGTTTGAACAGTTTCTATAAGAAGTGCTTTGAAAACTAGAAAAAAAATTTTTAAAGTCTATATAATAAATTCCTACGGCTTTACTTAAATAAGGGTGCTTAGGATTTTTCTTGAATATGAACCTGTCACATGGCTGGTTGTGTGTTGAGGCCAGAGGGTGGGACCATCCCTGAGGGCTGGGCTGGGACATCTCCCCACGAGGTTGGTCAGTCCTTCTGCCAGCTCATCCATGAAGAGGTCAACCCAGGTCAGGGCCTGGGCCCTGGGAGGCTGGAGGCTTAGCCTGGCAGGCCCTTCCCTTTTCAAAGGCCAGCACTGTCAGGCACTTTGGTCCAGACTGCAGGCCGGCAGAGGCACAGAGCGCACCAAGGGGGGCAGTGGGAGGGGCCAGGGTGCGACCCCAGGACAGGCTCCGACCCCAGGACAGGCTGGGCTCAGGCTGCACTTGTCCTGTGTCCTCTGGGTTGCTCTGTTGTTCCACCATCCCTGATCCCACAGTAAAATCCTGTCACCCTCACTGCCTGGTCTCCACCCCTGTTGGGGGTGAACGAGCAGCTTGTCCTGGGTTTGGGGCAGAGAGGCCTGAAGGAGGAGCCTGGGCTGGGGCAGCCATGCTCATTTGGGGACACGGCAGGCTTGGTCAGCAGAGGGGCTCCCCATCCGGAGGGCAGCTGATTCTCAGGGTTGGGCAAAGTCTGGAACTTCAAGGGCAGGAACCATGTCCTAGGACCAACTCTGTCCACCCTCCCACACCCTCCCGTTGCCATGACCTTGGCCCCACTCTGACAAATAGAGAGCCTGGCCCTCATATGTGCGGGAGCCCTGGGGTCCTTCCCGAGCCCAAACAGGGGCTGGAGGGTCCACATTTTTGCAGTGAAGGGCCCTGCCTAGCTTCACCCCATGCAGGCCTGAGCAGGGGCAACTCTGTCAGGTGCCCTCTGCTCACAGGTCTTTCCCCTGAAAGCAGCGAGCATCTCAGTCGCTCCCACTGCATGGGTGGGTGGAGTTCAGAAGAGCGGGAGAGGAAGGGGACTGCTTACTTTTTCCAAAGCGATCCAAGGATTGTTCTGGAATTGTTTGGCAAGGGCTGTGTGGCCATGTGTTTTTCTAGATTGACTTAAAGAAAAAACGGTGTTGGGGTCCCCAAGGAAATAGGGCATCCAGGCTGCAAGGACAAAAGCCAGCTGGGCTCAGGGGCCAGCGGGGCCAAATCTGTCACGAGGAAGGGGAAACTGAGGCCTGGCCTTGCGGGCCCAGGACCCACCCTGCCCCTTTGCACTGAAGGGAGGGAAGGTCTGAGTCCCCAGGAAGCAGAGCTGGGGCCAGCTGGGCAGGGGACAGAAGCTGGGTCACCCCTGGGACACCCAAGCAGAGTGATGCAGCCCCTGGGACGGGCTTGGCTGGGTCTCTTGTCGGCTCTTTTCTTTCCTGTAAGACAGGAACACGGAAAATCCTTCCCCACGAGCGGGATGGCCCAGCACACTCCCCCATAGCTGGTGGCAACGCCCTGGAACTCCCGGCTGTCACAGCTCTGGCTGCCCCTTTCAGATGCTGTCTCGATGACATGTGTCCAGGTCAAGCCTGTTCACCAAGCTTTAGCCCTCCCATCCCTTACCCTGGGGACCAACGGACAGCTCCAGACTAGCCCAGTCTTTCCAGAGTGTTCAGGTGCTTCCCAGCTTCCTCCAAAGGCCAGCAGTCCCAGCGAAGTCCTGGGAAAGGCAGGACAGCCTCAGGCAGCTCCAGCAAAGGCTGTGACCACTACAGGGAGTGCCTCTGCCAGTTGGTGGCCTCAGGGACTGCCCAGGACTGTGGGACACTCAGCTTCCCAGGCGGAGAGGTCCCGGCCCACTGTGGGCAGCACAAACTGGCTGTAGAGGAAGCTCTGGGGGCTATGGGAGCCCCTACCCCAGGGGACGCGGGGACTCGGCCAGGTCCAGGCCTCGCGGGAGGCTCTCTGGGGAGTTACAGAGGCGCAGTTTCCCTTCGGCGGAGCTGCTTTTTCACCCTAGTGGTGGGATAGGCCCTCTCCCGGGTCCATCCCTTCCCTGCCCCTTCACCCAGGTCCTGAGTACTTCTTCTGAGCCACAGGTGGGCAATTTATGACCCACTTCTCACTACAGAGGAGCCGGGGCAGCTCACTAACACCAAGCGATGCAAAAAATCAGTGCGAGGGAAACACAGACTCCAACATTTTTCACCAAAGTGCTGGTTGAAACACTTTTGAAATCTAGGAAGTCTTGTAATTATGTCAACATATAACCTTCTTTTAAAAAAGCACAAGTTTAGTGGCATGGGCCTGTAGTCCCAGCTACTCGGGAGGCCGAGGTGGGAGGATTGCTTGAGCCTTGGAGCTTGAGGCTGCAGTGAGCCAGGGTCGTGCCACTGCTCTCCAGCCTGGGTGACAGAGCGAGACCCTGTCTCTGAAAAAAATGAAAAAACATGGAGCTTCTGTCGGATGATCCCCTCAGATCAAGGCACCGAGTTACTTTTTCCAAGTTACTTGGAAAGATTGGCCCTTTGGGTCTTGCATGAGAGCTCCGTTAGATGAGACCCAAGCAGCATCAAGCCTAGGGTTAATTTTCCCTGCTCCTGAGCTGAGACCCTTCTGAGGACACTTACCAATGCCAGGTGAAGTACGAGTTCTTCCACTCTGGCTGATGGGAACAGGCGACTATTCCCAGCCTTGGATGAGCACCAGATACCGCGACTTCTAATCCTTTCCAGTGGTTCTTTCCCCAGGCTCAGGAAGGTTCCCCTTATGCGTGTGCTGATCAGTTCTCGGCTGAACACTCGCGGGAACCTTCTGCGGACCTCCGGCTCCCTCTGTGCAACGCTCTGCCCTCCTGCTCCGCCCTGTGGACCCTGCCGCCTGGGCTTGCCTGGACTCCCAGCTCACTGTGCTCCACTCAGGAGGAGGCTGGTCCCGTCTCCCTACCCCATGGCCTGGAGACTCTCCAGGCAGCTAGCTGGGCATCTCAGAGCTCACCTCACTTGATTCCCGTTTTCCTTCATTGCCTGACACTCTGTCATGAAAGCTCGTCTTGTAGATTTTTCTCTTTCTCAGGGTTGTTTTTTTTTTTTACAGAGAGAGTCTCGTGCTGTCACCCAGGCTCTTGACAGAGTCTTGACAGAGTCTTGTTCTTTTACCCAACGAAGTACAGTGGTGCAATCTCCGTTCGCTGCAACCTCCACCTGCTGGGTTCAAGCAATTCTTGTGCCTCAGCTTCCCATGTAGCTGGGACTACAGGAGCACACCACCATGCTCCGCTAATGTGGAGATGGGGTTTTGCCATGTTGGCCAGGCTGGTCTTGAAGTCCTGGCCTCAAGTGATGTGCCAACTTGGCCCCTCAAAGTTCTAGGATTAGAGATGTGAGCCATGCCCAGCCTCAGGTTTTTCAGTTGTTTCAGAACAGAGGGTAAACCTGGTCCTTGTCCCATTTTGACCAGAATCAGAAGTCCTCTTTGTAAGCCAAAAACACAATTCTGAGGCTCCCCATCCATCTGAATGGACCCCACCTCTCAGCCAGGGCACTCCAAAGTTAACCTGAAAAACTGGTTCAGACCATGCCAGGAAGCGGGGTGGGACATGCCTCACGATGCGCTCCTCCCTTTATGAGTTCCGGAAAAGTCAACCAGTGTTTAACATCAACACAGACCTTAAGTCTGATAAGAAATATTTACAAGCTATTCTCTCTGAAGCCTGCCACCTGGAGGCTTCATCTGCAGGATAAATCTTTGTCTCCACAACCCCTTATCATAACCCAGACATTCCTTTCTATTGATAATAACTCGTTTTTTTTTTGAGATGGAATCTCGCTCTGTCACCCAGGCTGGAGTGCAGTGGCTCAATCTCAGCTCACTGCAGCCTCTGCCTCTCGGGTTCAAGTGATTCTCCTGCCTCAGCCTCCCAGGTAGCTGGGATTACAGGCGCCCACTACCACACCCAGCTAATTTTTGTATTTTTAGTAGAAACAGGGTTTTGCCATGTTGGCAAGCCTGGTCTTGAATTCCTGACCTCACGTGATCTGCCTGCCTCGGCCTCCCAAAGTGCTAGGATTACAGGCATGAGCCACCACACCTGGCCGATAATAACTCTTTCAACCAATTGCCATCAGAAAAATTTTAAATTAAGTCTACCTATAACTTGGAAGTCCCCCACTTGAAGTCGTCCCACCTTTCTAGACTGAACCAACGTATTTCTTACATGAATCTGATTGATGTCTCAGGTCTCCTGAAATGTATAAAACGGAGGCTACACCCTGGTCCCCTTGGGCACAAGGGCTGGGTCATGGGCCATGGTCACTTATATTTGGTTCAGAATAAATCTCTTCGAATCTTTTACCGAGTTTGACTCTTTTTGTTGACATCTTACGTGGTTTAAAACTGTGAGAGACTGTCCTAAAATCTGAATTGAGTCTGTTTAACTGAACTGTCAGAAATTACCAGTGACTTCTGTTGCAACAGGAAGATGAGACAGTGAACCGTTTTGTTTTTAACTATTTATTTATTTATTTTTTTATTTTTTTTAGACAGAGTCTTGCTCTGTCGCCCAGGCTGGAGTGCAGTGGCGCGATCTCAGCTCACTGCAACCTCCACCTCCTGGGTTTAAGAGATTCTCCTGCCTCAGCCTCCCGAGTAGCTGGGATTACAGGCACCCACCAACAAGCTTGGCTAATTTTTGTATTTTTAGTAGAGACAGGGTTTTGTCATGTTGGCCGGGCTGGTCTTGAATTCAAGACCTCAAGTGATCTATCCGCCTTGGCCTCCCAAAGGGCTAGGATTACAGGTGTGAGCCACTGTGCCCAGCCTGTTTTTAACTATTTCTAAGTTTTCACAGGTCTTCGAAGAACAGGCATTTAAGGAGAGAAATGCAAGAGTTCTCTGCCGCTGAATTCCCCCACCTGGCATATGATATGAGGTGTGTGCATGTCGGGACAGTTACAAAGCCTCACTCAACACGAAGTCAGGATCTCTTCCTTCTCCTTGGCCACCAGGAGTCTGGGAGAGCCAAAATGACTATTTAGAGCAAGAGTCCATCCACTTTTGCATTCCCACCTGGCCACTGAAAGTCCCCCGTGTTCTCCCCACAGGAGCAGGGGATCCCAATGCTGGGTTGTGCTGCAGAAACCCCCAAGGGGTCTCCTCCAGGGCCCAGATGCTGGCCCAGCCCCAGCCCCAGCAAATCAGAATAACAGGGATGTTGAATAAAGACCCAAGTTTTCAACACCCTGTCCCTGCCTGCAGTGATTCCGATGATCAATCAGGCGCGAAGCCCAGAGACCCAGGAGGACGAGTCACTGACTGGGCCATGAGACAGGACCCCACAGCCTGCACCCCCAACAGCCTGCACCCCAACAGCCTGCACCTCAACAGCCTCCTGCCTGCACCCCAACAGCCTCCTGCTTGCACCCCGACAGCCTGCACCCCTACAGCCTCCTGCCTGCACTCCCAACAGCCTCCTGCCTGCACCCCCCACAGCTTCCTGCCTGCACCCCTCCACAGCTTCCTGCCTGCACCCTCCACAGCCTCCTGCCTGCACCCCCCACAGCTTCCTGCCTGCACCCCCCGACAGCCTCCTGCCTGCACCCCCCACAGCCTACACCTCAACAGCCTCCTGCCTGCACCCCAACAGCCTCCTGCCTGCACCCCGACAGCCTGCACCCCTACAGCCTCCTGCCTCCACCCCCCACAGCCTGCACCCCGACAGCCTCCTGCCTGCACTCCCCACAGCCTCCTGCCTGCACCCCCCCACAGCTTCCTGCCTGCACCCCCCGACAGCCTCCTGCCTGCACCCCCCACAGCCTGCACCTCAATAGCCTCCTGCCTGCACCCCAACAGCCTCCTGCCTGCACCCCGACAGCCTCCTGCCTGCACTCCGGCTCACTTCTCCAGTTCCAGTGGAGGCAAAGACTCTGACCCGTGGGTTCTCCAGCACTGAAATCTGTGCTCCCAGCTCCCTGGGGAGGAGGCTGTCCCTGCAATGACCCCATCCTAGCTGGGCTGTGTCATTCTTACAGAGGGTAATGGCTCTACCTGCATTCCTGAGGTTTCTCAGGCTCAGGACCCGTGGAAAGTGAGCCATAGAATCTGCCGGCATTGCAGAGAGGAAGGCCAGACAGCCAGGGTCACAGCCACTGTGACGTCCGCACTCAGAGTCCTCTGCCTGCCACTCTGAACACAGGGTGGAAGCAGTTATTGCAAAACAAATGCCACTGTCCTGTCCAGTAGTTAGGGGGATTTGGTTCCCTACAAAACCTCCTGCAGTGCATGCTTGGAAATTTTAGAGGAAATACCAAAAATCCTTTAATTCATAGTTGAGATCCTAATCAAGGGAAAACTCTATTGGCCAAAAATGAAAAGGAGCTGCAAAGCAGGCACTAAGCTGACACAGATGCTACAGTGGCCCTGGGGAGATTTGCTAGGCCAGGTAACCAAGACACTTCCATTTCAACGGCCATATTAGGATGGGGAACCAGGCCTTGTTCTGTGAAAGGTTAGCACTGACACCCCTGAATGAGGCCCGTAATTGTGAAGGGCTCCACTCACAGTGGAACTGGTGGATTAAGAGGGAAAAATTCCTTTTACTTTCAAAAAGTGTCAAGGATGAAGCTTGTCTTGGTTTGATCTCTGGAAAGAGAAAAGTCTCTGTAACTTGGAAGCCAAGGCCAGTCTTCATGTCAGCACGCAGCTCAAACTCACCCCACGTGCAGTTTTAGAAACTGCAAGCTAAGACTCTGACAGGGAGGTGTGGGTAGCCGAGGTGACCCTGTTTCTAGCTTCTGCACATGATGCTTTACATCTGGGGCCTTGGTTAGCCCGCTCCTAGAGAGTAAAGGACCAGTCTACACGCACGCCACCATACAGCAGCCACCAAACTAGAGCTCCTACCCAGCCACCTCCTCTACTGGCTCTAACACTCTGGGCCCCTCTCCACCTGCCCTGAGCACCCTAGAACCAGGTACCAGACATCTAGGGGCAGTCCCTATGCGCCAGAGCCTGTGAAATTATTTTATTCACGCTTGGCAGTCTTAAACCATTCATCCTGCCTCACCTGTTCCTTCCTGCAGAAACCCTGATAAAGGGTCTTGCCCATGTTTTTCTGCCCTCTCTGCCTCCTGACAGATCCTGGTACTTCCCTGTGTGGCCCCTCTGTGGTGTGGCCCCTGTTCTTGGTATCTGTGAGTATAACAAACTACCTCTTCAATAGTATTGATGTAGGATATTTTGCTCCTTAGTTCAGCTAAATCCGGGTTCTTGTCTCATGACCAGGAAAAATTAGGCACATGGACATATTGAAGGGTGAAGACAGTGGAATTTATTAAGCAAAAGGGGAGCTTTCAGCAGAGAGAGGGGTCCCACCAGCCAGCTCCTACCTCACAGATTGAATACCAGGCCACCACGCACAAGCTGAAGAGGCCAGTCTCCTTCCCAGCATAGGGCATGGATTCCTGAAGGCTCCATCCCTTTCTTCCAGTGCGCATGTGGACCCTTAGTCTGAGCCACTTCACATTGATTTATTTCCCTTACTGTGCATGTGTTAAGGGACAGAATTTTCACTGAGGGCATGTTTAGGTGAGCCCCCTGTGCACAGTGACCTGGGCGGGTTGGAGGGTCTCTGAGGACCTTTCTTTATCAGCCTAGGCATTTGGCTCTCTCCTGCCTCTATCAGTATAACAAGCTGTCTTTTCAATTTGTTTGTTTTCTAAAACAAACAACCAAAAATCTCCTACATTTTAAAGCAGTAAGAAGCTCCCCAGGAGCTTCACACAAAGGGTGAAGTCTATGGAGCAATGTACCTTCAGTGTAGACAGGCTGCCAGGATGCCCTTGGGCACAGCCCCAGTGAAGGGGAACCCATGAGCCATGTTATAGATGGGACAGCGCACAGACACCTGAGTGACTGCCTTTAGACAAAAAAATGGACTGGGGCCACCTGAAATTTCCAACTTCAGCATGACTTGATAGATACACAACGTTAATATTTAAAGGACAAAATACTATGTTTCATTTGTCATGTTTAAATTCTATTAAAATACTAGAAAGATAGGAAATAACTAAATAAGACTTTTAAAAACAAAAAAGTATAATCACTGAAATCAAATACTTCTGGACATGCAGAACATAATTTTGGACACAGTGAATTTTGGACACATGAACTGCAAGAAAGATCTGAAGTGAGACCCAGGATATGGAATAGAAGTACCAGGGCACAGAGTCCAGTCCAGCAGAATGGAGACTAATTCTTGCCCAGTGGGTGTGTTTCTGTTGTCTGTGGCCCCTCTTTGTCCTGGCTTCTGTCCTTGGTGTTTGGACAGAAGCCTCACCTTGTACTTGAACATAATCATGATAGGGACAGGAGGCGGGGAAATTCTGGGCAGAAGAGGGTGAGTCCCCAGTGAGGGCCTCACCCTCAAGCCTGGAATTGTAGCCCAAAGTAAGAACATGCATTCCTGTTTTCCCACTCAAATGTTTCCTTTTCCAAAACCACCCATGGCCCGCCCCTGCCCCTATCCTGCACCCATAAAAACCCCAGGCTTCACTGGCTCCACCAGCAAAGAGCAGAGAAGAGCAGAAGCAGCTGGACATTGGAGACTATGGTTGGACATCGGAGGGAGGCAGCTGGACTTCAGAGGGACAGCTTGACAGTGTTGCTTCAGAGAGGAGCCCGGCTGGAGATGGCTGGACTTGGGGAAAATCACCTTCCAGCTCCATCCCCTTGCCAGCTCCCCTTCCTGCTGAGAGTCAGTTTCATCAGCAATAAAATCCTCTGCATTCACCACCCTTCAATTTGTTTGTGTGACCTGAGTTTTCCTAGATGCTGAACAAAAGCTCAGATACCATGAGTGCAGATGCAAAAAGCTGTCACACTGACCCTCTGCCCTCACTGGCGGAAAGCAGCTGCCTCATGCAAAAAGGCAGATGACCCACTGAGCTGTTAACACTTAAACCGTCTATGGATGGCAGAGCTAAAAAAGCATTGACTGTAACACTCCTTCAGGGGCTTTGGGGGTCATGGGTTCCCCCCATAGATGCTGCCACGGGGCTCCCATGGGGTTTTGCTCCTGCTGGCACCCAAAAGCACTCACCCCGGCTCCTACACCTGCTCACCTGCGTGCTCCCTCCCGTGAGGGGTTGAGCACAATGGGTTGGAATGAGTGGAGTTTGTCCCTGCTGGCGCCAAAGTGGCTGGCTAGCTCCAGTGCCCACACTCCAGTTCCCGCCTGTGAAGGGGTCAGGAGAAATGTCCTGCTCATTTATGGGGGCTCATTTGGGATACGTCAGAAGGGTGAGTAAATGCGAATTGGCCAGATCTGTCTCTTCTAGTCCTCAGACTTTGCTCTGAGCTATGCCAGTTGCAGGGGAGAGGATGCAACCCTGCCATCTCTCTCTCTCTTTTAGGTAAAAGGAATGTTGGCTCTGTTTCCCTTCATGGAGGTCTAGCCATTGCATGGGACTGGAATAAAGTCCTGGGACCACTGAAGGCATCTGGTCGAGGCCATACCTCGGTGTTGCCAGAAGGCCCCAAGACTGTACCCAGTTCTTGACTGCCCATCAGGGGACTGGCCAAGACTCCCAGAATTTTCTATGGCATCTTTCCCTTCTTCTTTCATGGTTTGAAATAGCTCCCGTCTCTTCTATCATAATGTTAAGGGTTTCGCTGCAAACTGCAGAAATATTGCTAAGTACAATGAGCATTTGGCCCAGCAATCAGATATGCAATTCAGGACAGTGTGATTTCCATTTGTCCTTAAAGGGGCCATCCCCACCCCCAGCCCAACAGCCACAGGCACGTGTGGCACATGGTGGCCCCTCCTCACCTCCCTCCCTTCCTGGCTGGGGTGCTTGAGCATGTCTGCAGCATGCACGTGCCATGCCCACCAGCCACGGGCAGTGAGAGAGAACCATGGCTGCTGCCACGGCCCCAGGGCAGTCTTGAGGTCAGGGACCCCGTGCAGCCTGCTGGCCAGTGTTTGCCACTCGCCACCCCTCCTGCCATGTGCCCATAGAGTCTTTCCTCCCCTGGCCAGGGAGTTCATCTCGGTCCAAACCGGGGGAGGGATCAAAGGAACGCATTTGCAGAGAGCAAGAGGTTCCTCCCACAGCTGTTTTTTTCTTTCCTTTTCTATGCAAGTGGGTTATTTTCCTGCCTCAGCACTCCGCTTATGATAGGGAAGCAACCGACGAGTGACCCCCACCGGCTAATAACTGCAAGTTTGGCAGGGCCCATCGGGGAGTCCATCTAAAGGGACCCATGCACCCCCTCAGACACCTTTTTGTCCCAAACTCAATTCCAAGCTTTGGGTTGAAGCCCTAGAAAGAAAAACCAGATCTGAGGGATCCAAAGCGAGGCAACAGGCACCGTGTAAATGGTCAGGACCGATTCCTGCTGGCTCAGCTCCTGCCTCATGGAAGGAGGCCATGCTCCATGGCATAGATAAGGCCCGGGGAACCCGAAGGTCACCGACAGTAGTGGGGGGTGGAGACGTGGGTGAGCGCAGACAATTCCTGTTGTGTAGGCACCCCCTGCTTCACGGGTGCAGGCCATGATGGCACCTGTGGGTGGTATCTGTATAAAGGTTGATGGGTCTCAGGGATCAAAAAACAGAAGAGAAAAGGGAGATGCTTATTTTCTCTCTCCCTCACACCCCAAGTTTTTGCCGAAAGAAGGAAGGGAAATGAGGAAGGCCTATTTCCCTGTCTTTCCCTGTCTTTCAGAACCAGCTGTCTTCACCACCCCCAGTCTATATTCCTCTGGAGTGTATACTGAATCACTGGTACTGCTTTGACCCTCAGATTCTGGAGGAAAAACACCTCATAGTCCTCTGTACAAAGGTTTGGCCAAATCATGATCTGCAGGAAGGACTGGCTTGGCCTCGGGAAGTAACCATTTTGATACCATCCTGAAGTTGGAACTTTTTCTGTAAACATGAGGGCAAATGGTCTGAGGCCCCATATGTGCAGGCTTTCTTTACCTTGCAGGGTAATCCAGACCTTTGCCGACAGTGTAGGATTGTTCCATCCCTCCTGTTTGCCATCTCAGGAGAGGCTGCAAGGGGCAATCCCAGGGAACTATGGAAATCAACCCCGGAGGCACTTCCAGCAGGGGAGCCAGCTCCCACTAGCCCTGCTCCTCTGGATCCACCTGGTCCTCCGTCTCCAGCTTCTCTCTCTCACTTGCCGCCTCCTAGAAATCCTCACCCTGGACAAGCCCCAGTCTCACTCTTGCCCCTCCAACAGATGCTTGGTGAATTTGGCCCCCGTGAGGTCCAGGTCCCCTTCTCTCTACAGGACTTAAAGCAAATCAAGGGGGATCTTGGCAAGTTTTCAGGTGACCCTGACAGATATATAAAGGCTTTCCAGGATTTAACCCAAGTATTTGAACTCTCCTGGAAAGATGTTATGTTAGTTTTGAGTCAAACCCTGAGTAACAACTGAGAAGCAGGCGGCTCTGCAAGTGGCAGAGGGGAGGGATATGGGGATGAACTTTGTATCACATATAGTGTCAGGGAAGGGGTCAAACTTTATCCAACTGGAAGAGAAGCAGTAGCATTGGATGACCCTAAATGGGATCCCAATGATGACATGGGAGAATGGAAGAGGAGACACTTTCAGGAGTGCATAATGGAGGGCTTACATAGGACTAGCACTAGGCCTCTCAATTATACCAAGCTATCCATGATTGAACAGGGATTTCATGAGAATCCCACTGCCTTCCTGGAAAGGCTAAGAGAGGCCTTGGTAAAGCACACCTCTCTATCTCCTGATTCAGTCAAGGGACAACTAATCCTAAAGAATAAGTTTATTATTCAGGCAGTCCCTGCAGAAACAGACCCTGGGATCAGATAGTACTTTAGAGAACCTCCTGAAAGTGGCCACCTCAGTCATTTATGATAGAGACAGGGAGGCTCAGGAGAGAGAGAGGACACACAGGAAAGAGGCAGAGGCTTTAAATGGCCGCCATGCAGGTCCACAAACCCCAGAGTTCCTGAGGTTCAGCTGTTAACTGCTACAGATGTGGCAAGCCAGGGGATTTTAGAACAAATTGCCCTGGCAGCATGAGGAAGCCACTTTGTCCCTGTCCAATCTGCAATGGGGACCACTGGAAAGTGGATTGTCCCTGAGAATGCTGATCTCTGGGTCCAGAGCCAATCTCCCAAATGGTCCAGCCAGACTGACAGATCCCAGGGCTCCTCTCCCTGGCTATAGTGGTCCAGATCACCATTACCATTCAGGAGCCCTGGGTAATTCCGGAAATCGAAGGAAGGAAAGTGGACCGCATTCTGGACACCAGGGCTGGTCTCTTGGTTCTCCTCTCCAATCTGGGTCCCCTTCCTCTGTTAGCACAACCATGAGAGGCATCTCAGGAAGACCTTTAACCCAATAGTTCTCCCAACCCCTTAGTTGTAGTTGAGGAGACCTCTTGTTCACACATGCTTTTCTAATTATGCCTGAAAACCCAACTCCTCTGTTGGGCAGGGATATTCTGGCCCATATGGGGACCACCATCCTGATGGCCCCAGGACAAACTCTTTATCTCCCCGTTGTGGAGACCAATATTAACCCAGAAGTTTGGGCAATTCAAGGGAAAATAGGCCAAGTTGGCCGGGCGCCATGGCTGACACTTTAGGAGGCCGAGGCAGACAGATCACCTGAGGTCAGGAGTTTGAGACCAGCCTGGCCAATATGGTGGAACCCTGTCTCTACTAAAAATACAAAAATTAGCTGGGTGTGGTGGTGCACACCTGTAATCCCAGCTACTCGGGAGGCTGAGGCAGGAGAATCGCTTGAACTCAGGAGGCAGACATTGCAGTGAGCCAAGATCATGCTACTGCACTCCAGCCTGGGTGACAGAGTGAGACTTTGTCAAAAAAAAAAAAAAGGAAAGAAAGAAAGAAGAAAGAAAGAAAGAAAGAAACTTGGCCGAGCCACAACTGCCATACTGGTCTGGGTCCACCTTAAGTTCTCCTTTTTTAACCAGAAACAATATTCCCTGAAACCAGGAGTTAGAAAAGGACTAGAAGCCATCGTTGATAACTTAAGGTTGCAGGGCCTCCTCAAACTCTGCAACATCCCTTGTCATACCCTGATATTGGGGGTACAAAAACCCAACGAGGAATGGAGACTAATTCAAGACCTCCACCTCGTTAATAAGCCTGTAGTTCCAATTCACCTGGTGGTTCCCAATCCATATACCCTGCTAGCTCAAATAACTGAAGGAACTAAATGATTTACAGTCCTGGACCTAAAGAATGCCTTCTTCTGCATATTGTACACCCTTTCAGTATTTGTTTGCATTTGAGGAGCCCTTTAACTAAACCACTCAGTTGACTTGGACAGTGTTACCTCAGCAGTTCTGCCCACTTGTTTGGGTAGGCATTGTCAAGAAACCTCTCCAAATTCCTTTATCCTCAGGTTAAAGTTTTACAATACATAGGTGACATTCTCATCTGTGCTCCAACTGAGGCAGTCTCTCAGGAGGGCAGAAAGGCTCTTCTTAATTTTCTGGCTAACAGAAGATATACGGTTTCAAAATCTAAACCTCAGCTCTGTCAGACTTCAATGAAGTACCTAGGCCTGGTCTTATCAGAGGGGACCAGAGCATTGGGTGAAGAGAGGATTAAATCCATCTCCTTCTTTTGCCTCCCCCAAACCCTCAAGGAACTAAGGGAATTCTTAGGCATTACAGGATTCATAACTGGGTACAATTAAATAGCTGGGTATAGTGCATAGCTGGGTACAGTGAAATAGCTCGTCCCTTATATCACCTAATAAAGGAGACTCAGGCAGATAAAACTCACTGTCTAATTTGGGAACCAGAGGCTAGAAAGGCCTTTGACCAACTAAAACAAACCCTGCTTAAGGCACTGGCTTTTAGTTTCCCCATAGGGAAGACGTTTAATCTTTATGTGTCAGAAAGAAAGGGAATGGCCCTGGGAGTTCTAACAGAGGCCCACAGTCAAGCCCAGCAGCCTGTAGACTACCTAAGTAAGGAACTTGATTTGATAGCCAAAGGATGGCTAGCCTGCCTCTGGGCAGTTTCAGCAGTAGCCTTGCTGGTACTAGAAGCTACTAAGTTAACCATTGGGAATAACGTAACTGTTTATACCCCACATAATGTGGAAGGACTGCTGTCTTCTAAGGGGAGTCTCTGGCTAACAGACTACTGCTTCCTCAGGTATCAAGGTCTGTTATTAGAAGGATCTGCAGTCAAATTAAGAATCTGTCCTTTCCTAAATCCAGCCACCTTCCTCCCAGAGGAAGCTGGGGAGCTTAAACATGACTGTGAACAGATAGTAGTGCAAATCTATGCAGCCAGGGAGTACCTCAAGGAAACCCCCTTAGAGAACCCTCACTCTTTATGGATGGAAGTTCTTTTGTAGAGCAAGGGATCCATAAAGCAGAGTATGCAACAGTTACTCTGAATGATATTGTTGAGAATGCATCTCTTTCCTTGGGCACAAGTGCTCAACTAGCTGAGCTAATCACCCTGATGAGGGCACTAGATTTAAGCAAAGGGAAAGCAGTTAACATTTATACTGATTCTAAGTACACTTTCCTAGTCCCCCATGCCCATGCCACTATCTGGAAAGAGAGGAACTTCCTCACAGCTAATGGGTCTCCCATTAAATACCATCAGGAAATTAAAAGACTATTATCCTCAGTTTTCCTTCTACAGGAAGTGACAGTAATACAGTGTAAAGGCCACCAAAAAGGGATGGATAAAGTAGGCGAGGGAAATAGGTTGGTGGACCAAGCAGCTAAATCAGCACTGAGAGGGACTCTGATTTCTGATACACTTGAAGCCCTACTGATCTAGGAGGGCCCCATAAGAGAAATAAAACCTCAATATTCTCCTACAGAAATAAACCAGGTCACCCCTCAAGGACATATCCTTCAGCCCTCAGGATGGCCACAGTGTTGGTAGAAGAGCTGAGGCAGGAACGGCTTGTCTGTCATAATATAAGAGTCTTGGAAGATGTCCAGGGTCCAGGGTCTAAAACCCCTCGTGGCCTTTGGAACACCGAGCTCTGTGCCAAAGTGTGGAAGGCTGCCTTGCTGCACCACAAATCTAAGCCCATGGCTTGGATGGAATCCAGGGCTCAGGGCATAAAACCCCTTGTAGCCTCTGGAATGTGCACAGACTTGTTGGTTGCTCTCCCAGGCTTGTAAACATGTTCTCCATTATCTCAAGCAGCAAAGCATACTCTATATGCGTCAAAAAAAATGCTAAACCGTCACAGCTATACTTGATGCACCCCTATCTTTCTACCCCCACGTCCTCACCTGTTTACCCCCACATCTGCACGTCCTCACCACCTGCTTTTTTGTTTGATCACCTATAAATAGTGTGGGCTCCCAGAGCTCAGGGCATTCGCAGCCTCCTTACCAGCGTTGGCCCCCTGGACCCACCTTATGCACTCTCAACTTGTCTTTTCTCATTCCTTTGACTCTGCTGGACTTTGTAGCCCCCATGGCCTGGTGTTTGATCTGATCACCCCAAAATTTCTGGCGCCCAACGTGGGGCTATGAAGACCCCAGTGAAGGAACACTAGAGCGTGTGGAAGTGGAGGACACATTGTCAGAGGACACCCGAGGACGAATGAAAGAAGCTCAGTGGGAAAGCTGAGCACTCGGAAGAACCAGGGTAACAACGGGACAGAATGAAAGTAAATATTCTGTTTATGTAAATTTCTTAAGGCATTTGTTACAGAGAGGGGGAGTAAAAGTTAGTACTCAGAATTTATTAACACTCTTTAATACAGTAGAGCAGTTTTATCCATGGGTCCCAGAACAAGGGACAATGGAGTTAGATGAATGAGAAAGAATTGGCAGAGATTTTTAAAAGGCACATAAAGAAGGAGCCAAAATTCCAGTTTCTGTTTGGTCAGTGTGGGCGTTGATAAAGGCAGCTCTTGAGCCATTTCAAACAGATGACGAGTCAGATTCAGATGAGAAAGAGGTAGATGAGTGTAAAAAATTAACTTCAGATTCTGAATATGAGGAACAGCAACCGGAGGAAATTAAAGAAAAGAAAGGGATGCTGAAAAAGGTATATTTTACTAGCTTGTCGGTTCCACCTGCTGAATTAAGTGAATGGCCACCTCCTCCCTCTCCCCTTAATGGGCGAGCAGATGAATTAGCTGTAAAACGTACTGCTTCTGTAGTGGCAACATTAAATATGGGGAACAATTGACGGTGCTTTACAAAATTCTATTCAGAAGGCTGGAGCTGAAGGAGAGCTAGAAGCATGGCAATTTCCAGTTACCATAATTCAGCAAGGAAGAAAAAACATAGCTAATTGGGCCATTTTTCCTTTTGAGATGTTAAAGGAATTTAAGCAAGCCATTAGTCAATATGGGCCAAATTCTCCTTTTGTACAAACTTTACTAAAAAATGTGGCTCTTGATAATAGATTAATACCATATGACTGGGATACTTTAACAAAATCTGTTCTCACTCCATCTCAGTATTTGCAGTTTAAAACTTGGTGGGCTGATGAAGCTCAAACTCAGGCAAGAGAAAACACACAAGCACAGCCGCCTGTGCCTGTTTCCTTTGAACAGTTAATGGGGTTGGGCCCTAATTGGGGCCAATTAGACAATCAAGCAGTAATGAAAAATGTTGCCATTGTTCAGTTATGCACTGTGTGCTTACGGGCATGGAAAAAAATAAATGTTACAGGGAAAAAATATCCTTCTTTCATTAGACCTATGAGAGGGAAGTCTCATTTGGCTGAATATATTAAGGCTTGCGATGGCATTGGAGGTAACTTACATAAGGCTACTCTTTTAGCTCAAGCTATGGCTGAATTAAAGGTAGGGGAAAATATGCCTTGTTTCTCAGGCTCTTGTTTTAATTGTGGGCAATTTGGACACACAAAAAAGGAATGTAAAAAAGGAAATCAACAGGCAAGGGCTACTACCAGTAAGCAACAAAAAAGTCCTGGTATCTGTCCTCGATGTAAGAAGGG
Organism: Pongo pygmaeus; assembly: GCF_028885625.2. Lineage (NCBI taxonomy): Eukaryota > Metazoa > Chordata > Mammalia > Primates > Hominidae > Pongo > Pongo pygmaeus. The sequence goes on from NC_072388.2 coordinate 102,255,014, forward strand.
CAATCACTGGGCAAATCAGTGTCATTCTAAAGTTAGCAAAGATGGGCAACCTCTTTCAGGAAATGGGAAAAGGGGCCTACCTCGGGCCCCTCAACAAACCGAGGCATATCCAGCACAGTCAGTGTCCTTACAAATGTACAGCAATTGTCCCCTGCCACAGCAGGCAGTGCTGTCATAGATCTCTGCAGCACAATTCCCGTTTCCTAACTTCCTGGGGAGCCACCAAAGAAGGTCCCCACGGGAGTTAGGGGCCCTTTACCCTCAGGAACAGTTGGTCTGTTGCTTGGAAGGTCTAGCTTAAATTTAAGAGGTGTCACTGTACATACAGGAATAATTGATTCTGATTATACTAGAGAGATTTAATTAGTTATTAGTGCCTCAATTCCATGGTCTGCTTCCCCAGGAGAAAGAATTGCTCAGTTGTTACTGTTACCTTATGCAAAACTGGAAAACAGCACAGTAAAAAGAATAGGAGGTTTTGGTAGTACAAATCCAGCAGGAAAAGCGGTATATTGGGTTAATCTAGTGTCTTACAAAAGACCTATTTGTACAGTAACCACTCAAGGTAAAGATTTTGAGGGGCTATTAGATACTGGAGCTGATGTTTCTATTATTGGTTTAAATCACTGGCCCTGGCATTGGCCAAAACAAAAGGCATCCATTGGTATTGTTTGGAGTAGGGGCTGCCTCAGAAATTTTTCAAAGTTCTTTAATTTTGCCATGCTAAGGGCTGGATGGCCAAGAAGGGACAATTCAACCTATTATTACACCTATTCCTGTCAATCTATGGGGTAGAGACTTATTACAACAATGGGGTGCTGAAATATCTATTTCTGTGGATCAGTATAGTAATAACAGTAAACAAATGATGAGGAAAATGGGATATCTCCCAGGAAAGGGACTGGAAAAAATGAAAGTGGCCAATCAGAACCTTTAGAACTAAAAGGGCAAACAGATCGAACTGGATTAGCCTATCATTTTTAGGAGCGGTCATTGCTATGCCTCCGGCTCCCATTCCTCTTGTTTGATTAACTGCCAAACAGGTTTGGGTGGAGCAATGGCTGCTGAAACAGGAAAAACTGGAGGCTTTAAAAAAATTGGTACAGGAACAACTGCAAAAGGGACACATAGAGCCTACTCTCTCTCCTTGGAATTCTCCTGTGTTTGTTATTAAGAAAAAAATCAGGGAAATGGAGAACGTTAACAGACTTGAGGGCTGTTAATGCTGTGATTCAACCCATGGGTGCACTGCAACCAGGGCTGCCCTCTCCAAAAATGATCCCAAAATACTGGCCTCTCATAGTAACAGATTTAAAAGATTGCTTTTTTAACATTCTTTTAGCCACTCAAGATTATGAAAAATTTACTTTTATTGTTCCCGCTATAAATAACAAAGAACCAGCAGACAGATACCACTGGAAAGTACTGCCACGAGGCATGTTAAATAGCCTGACTATTTGTCAAACTTATGTCAGAAAAGCTATTAAGCCAGTTAGAGAACAATTCAAAAAATGCTATATTATCCATTACATGGATGATATTTTACGTGCAGCTGAAACTAGAGAAGAATTAACGCTATGCTACAAACAATTGGAAAAGGCTGTAACTGCAGTGGGATTAATCATAGCCCCCAGTAAAATCCAAACTTCTCCTCCCTTTCAGTATTTAGGAATGAAAGCAGAACAGAGTACTATTAAGCCTCAAAAAGTTCAAACTAGAAGAGATACTTTAAAAACTCTACATAATTTTCAAAAATTATTAGGAGACATAAATTGGATTCATCTCACTTTAGGCATTCCTACTTATGCTATGTCTCACCTCTTTTCTACCTTACGAGGTGATTCTAACCTTAACAGCAAATGCTCTCTATCCAAAGAAGCATTAGAGAAGCTTCAATTAATTGAAAAAAAATTTCAACAAGCACAAGTGATTCGAATTAACCCTATGCAGCCATTACAGTTTTCAGTTTTTCCTACTAAACATTCACCTACAGGAGTTATTGTTCAACAGAATGAGCTAGTTGAGTGGCTTTTTCCACCTCACAATACAGCTAAAACGCTCACTCGGTACCTAGATCAAATTGCTGTACTAGTAGGACAAGCAAGGCTGTGCACAACAAAGTTAATGGGATATAATCTAAATCAAATTATGGTTCCATTAAACAAACAACAAATTCAGCAGGCTTATATTAATTCCCAGGAATGGCAAGTTAATTTGGCAGGTTTTACTGGTGTTCTTGGATAATCATTATCCTAAATCCAAAATATTCCAATTTCTTAAATTAATATCATGGATATTGTCTGAATATCCTGAATGCTTCTGTATGGCCCTGAAGGGGCCATTACTGTTTTCACTGATGGATCTAGTAATGGAAAAACCTCATTTGCAGGACCTCAACAGCAAGTTTTTCAAACTGACTTTGCTTCTGCTCAAAGGGCTGAACTTATGGCTGTGATAACAGCATTAAAAACTTTTAAACAGCCAGTAAACATTGTCTCTGATTCAGCCTATGCAGTGCAAGCCATGCAAAATATTGAATGTGCCTTAATTCAAAATGTGACTAATGACCAACTTAATCTTTTATTTCATTCTTTACAGCAAGCAGTACAACAAAGGCATTCCCCTTTCTATATCACTCATATGAGAGCACATACTAACCTCCCTGGACCTTTAACTAAACTTAATCAAAGGGTGGATAATTACATGGGAAGAGGATTTGTGTTTCTCCTGGTGACAATCAGGTGCCTGTGTGGGTGCCCACCAAACATCTGAAGATCTATTATGAGCTACAGCAGGAAGAGAGGACTCTGAGAAGAGCCCAATATAAGCAATGTCACAAATAAACATCTCAGAGATGAAGGAGAAAACCGATCTCCCCAAAACAATGTCCCCTGTCAGCAAGAAGTAGCTAAGATCAGTCATTGTTCATATTTCAACAGCAGTTAGATGTGCCTCTTCTGAGGCAGGGAGTGATAGGGACAGGAGGCAAGGAAATTCTGGGCAGAAGAGGGCAGGTCCCCAGTGAAGGCCCGGACCTGAAGCCTGGAACCACAGCCCAAAGTGAGAACATTCATTCCTGTTTTCCCGCTCAAATGTTGCCTTTTCCCAAACCACCCATGGCCCGCCCCTGCACCCCATCCTGTGCCCACAAAAACCCCAGGTTCCACTGGCAGAGAGCAGAACAGAGGAGAAGCATCTGGATATCAGAGAGTACAGTTGGATGTTGGAGAGAAGCAGCTTGACTTCAGAGAGACAGCTTGATGGCATTGCTCCAGGGGAAGATCACCTTCCTGCTCCATCCCCTTTCCAGCTCCCCTTCCTGCTGAGTGCCACTTTCATCGACAATAAAATCCCCTGCATTAACCACCCTTCGATTTGTGTTACCTGGACGCCAAACAAGAGCTGAGGTACCACGGGCGCAGATGCAAAAGGCTGTCACACTGACCCTCTGCCCTCACTGGTGGAAAGAAGCCACCTCATGAGAAAAGGCAGAGGGCCCACTGAGCTGTTAACACTTAAGCCATCTGTGGAAGGCAGAACAGAAAGAGTGCTGACTATAACATTCCTTCTGGGGCTTTGGGGGTCATAGGTACTTCTCCCAGATGCTGCCATGGGGTGCATGCAGTTTTGCCCCTGCTGACACCCAAAAGCACTCACCCTGGCTCCTACAACTGCTCACTTGCGTGTTCCCTCCCACAACGGTTGAACACAAGGGGTTCCGGTGAGTGGAGTTTTCCCCTGCTGGTGCCGAAGCTGTGGGTAGCTCCTTCCTGCCCACGAAGGAGTCAGGGGAAATTTCCTGCTTCAATGGTAGCAATATTTTGAGGCCTGCAAGGTGGGCACCTTCACCAGAGGCTGAGAATGTGCTTCTGCCAGGCCCTGGCTGGAGTCAGTTTATAACACTTAGCCGTGAAGGAAATAATGTACACAGTGGTCCATTTCCAAGACAATGTGCCTTGAATTAGCTTAGGTCAGCAAACTACAGAAGAAAAAAGATATACTAGGCCCCTGCTTGGATGGCTGATGCCTGCTTTTCAGCCTCCCCCTTCCCCCTCTCCCGCTCCCCTCTTAGTTGCCCTCACCCAAACCAAAAAAGTTTAGTCTAAAATGAAAGTTTATTACCTTGCAAAATAGCTCGCTTTGTCTGTTCTTATCAGCCTGCCCAGCTACTTAGGTCTCAAGTCAAATACTTGAAGAGCCCCTGAGCTAACTAGGATTGCAATGCATTATGGGCTGCAACAAAATGCAACAAGACAACCCTAAAGAAAACGTCTAAAGCCCCTGCCCAACAACCAATAGGTGATGTCCAGGAAGGTTGTGACCCCATAGTACTCACCCTATGAGGAACCAGGGGAGGGACCTGCTCACTAGGGGATAAATTGCTTGTTGAAACTGTGCTGGGTGTGCCTGCTCCTCAGACACCCAATCTTGCAAGACCGTCATTAAAATCTCACTTTCAGGCCAGGCACAGTGGCTCACGCCTGTAATCCTAGCACTTTGGGAGGCTGAGGCGGGTGGATCACGAGGTCAGGAGTTTGAGAACAGCCTGGCCAAGATGGTGAAACCCCATCTCTACTAAAAATACAAAAATTAGCCAGGTGTGGTGGCGGGTGCCTGTAGTCCCAGCTACTTGGGAGACTGAGGCTGGGGAATCACTTGAACCTGGGTGGCAGAGGTTGCAGTGAGCCCAGATGGCACCACTGCACTCCAGCCTGGGCGATAGAGTGAGACTCCACCTCAAAAAACAAACAAACAAACAAACAAAACTGTCACTTTTGTTGTTCTCTGGGTCTCTGAGTCCGTTCTTTGGGTTTGGACAGATGAGTTTATTTCTCACACTAAGAAATGTGAGTTCCGGGGGAGCATTGACCAAGCGTGGGTTCACTCTGGGTGACCCAGCTGTGACTGCGAGACTCTTTGTGTGCCCCGTACAATGTGGAGGGGACTTCCTTGGGGACACCCCACTCAGGCACACACGGGTTTGTGTTCTGTTTCCCCTCCCCCAGAGCCTATGGCAATTAATGTTCTCATCCACCCACTAAACTCTCCTGGGCTGACCCCACAGAGTCCTGCCTCCCTTCCCTTGGGCCTGGTGATTATCTTGCCAGCCCTCCAGTCTTTTAAAAAGACACATTTTAAAACACTGAGTCCACGATATGATCTGGTTTCAGTGGGAGTATTGGTCTGACCACACAGACCCTCCCATCCACTCTTCTCCCACTCCTGTATCTGTGGTCCAAGCCCACTTCCTGGCTTATTCTCCGAAGAGGCTGAAATCTGAAGCAGAAAGGAGCTGGGCCCAGGAAATTAACTCAGGGCATTTTTTTAATGCTGCGCCCAAATGCTCCCATGTGACCGGTTCTTGGAACCTGCACAGATGTGTCCAGGGGAGGGCCCTTCCCGTTGCCGGGGGGATGCCACCACATGTAAGCAAGAGCAAGGGTCCCACCCCTCCCTGCACCCAGGAGGCCTTCCAGGGTCAACCCCGGGCTGCAGTGGGGGCTACAGTGGAGACCAGGAGATGCAAACACGGGTGGGGCTGGGTGTAGAACCCCAGGATTCTGGCCTTGAGCTACAGTGGGCAGGTGGGGAAAGGGCGCAGTGTGAGGACCCCGCCCACCCCAGGGGGGTCCCTGGAGGGAGCCAGTGCCAGGAGTCCTGGGATACAGGAGGCTCCACCCCAGGGAAGGAGGCCCCACGGCTCCCTCAGCACCCAGGGACCTCAGGTGTGTGTGCTGTAAAATGGGGCCAGGGTCACTTTTAAATATTTTCAATGATTTCCCCAATTATTCAACTGGAGTTACTAAATATTCAAATTGTGATTACCTAATGATTTTAAAAGCTTTATATTAATATTTTGAAAAAGTATAGACTCACAGGAAGTTACCAAAATAGTAGAATCCTGTACTCTCCCCAGACCCCTCAATGGTGACATCTTACTAAGGATTAAAACCAGGAATCTGTGCTCTTTTTATTTTTTTATTATTTTTTTGACACAGAGTCTCGCTGTATCACCCAGCCTGGAGTGCGTTAGTGCTATCTCGGCTCACTGCAACTTCTGCCTCCCAGGTTCAAGCAATTCTCCTGCCTCAGCCTCCCAAGTAGCTGGGATTACAGGCGCCTGCCACCACGCCTGGCTAATTTTTGTATTTTTAGTAGAGATGTATTTTCACCATGTTGGCCAGGCTGGTCCTGAACTCCTGACCTCAGGTGATCTGCCTGCCTCAGCTTCCCAAAGTGTTGGATTATGGGGGTGAGCCACCAGGCCCAGCCTTGTGCTCTTTTTAAATAGCACCTTATTCAAATATAATTCATACAGAGTACACAATTTCCTGGTTTTTATATATCCATAGAGCTGGATGTCATTTTTAAAGAAAGTCACAACGGAGAATGGGCTGAGCCTCTCTCTGGCCAGGGGTTCCATGAGTGCACGGTGGGGTTTCATGGTTTCCTGGAATGGTATCTGGAGGCCTCTCCCCTCTGCTGCCCCATGGCAGGGCTGCCTGAGCACCACCGATCGTGCTGACGTGAGTGGGCAGAACAGGCCCCTCCCACAGGGGCGCTGAGCGCTGTGATTTGTGTGGACCGTGTTCTGAGAGTTACTTTTCTATTTGAAAGACTATTTAGCCAATTTGGCACAGATTTCCACCAGATTTGCATGTTTTAAGTCATTTATAGCATTGTATGAAACAGTAACATTTAATTTCCATGTAGTTCTAAATATATTTATGACCTACTTATCAAAGTTTTTTAAAAAAGAGATAGTGTTTCCTGGGTAACTTAATTTGATATAGAAACAGAGGGAGCCCAAACTCAGTCAGTCTCATTATAATTGACATAATTAACATATGCACTTGAAAATTGAGTGCAAATAGTTTAAAAACTTTCTGGGGCCCCTTATTGGATTCTCCTTCTTGGGCAGGTCCTGGCTGTCAAATGCTGTCCCCAGCACCCCCAAATCTGCAAAGTAGAAGCTCAAGATCTGCAGAGATGGGTAGAAGGCCTCAGTAAGACAGCTAGGTTGACCAGCTTGTTCCAGCTCACCTGGGATCTTGCCAGCTTTGAAGTGGAAATCCTGAGGTCTGAGAGCACCCTCAGTTCTAGGCAAACCAGACTGTTGGTTGTCCTTCCGGCAGCATGCCTGCTTGACTTTGATGCAAACATTTCTTAATACACACAATGCTTCTTACTGTCAACACACTCCAGCTAAAGGCCACTGGACCCACTTATAGCTGAGCAGTTTGAGCTCATTATGCATCGCAGAGAGGAAGAGCAGGCACCATGGGGAAGCACCAGACACGCGCTCAGAGGGGTTAGAAAGAACTTGTGCCCACACTGAGCCAGAGCTGGGGGCTTGGGGGAGGGTGTAAAGAAGCAGGGGTTCTCTGTAGTGTGGATGCTGTCAGAACTCAGGGTGGTTCTGTGATCAGGCGCCTCGACAAAGCTCCTCTGCGGTTGGCAGAGAAGAATGGAGAACCCATAAAGCAGCTGCTGCCACTCATTTTTGCCAACAGAGGGGCTGGCTGGGAATTTGAGAGTGGCACACTGACCTTGCTTTTGTCTGTGTTCAGACAAAGTTAAGAGTGGCCTTGTCTTGTCTCATTCTGTCACCGTCTCAGAGACACCTTGTCTGATATTGGTGTTCTGTGAGGTGGCTCCTGTCCCGCAGGAGAATAACTCAGCCCAGCTGGGTTGCCACCAGCTTCTGGGGAAAGAGCTGCACCTTTTTTCTCCCCCACAAAGCAGGGAAAGGTAAGTAGAAGACTGTTAAAATGGGCCAGGCATGGTGGCTCATGGCTGTAACACTTTGAGAGGCTGAGGTGGGCGAATCACTTGAGCCCACGAGTTCAAGACCAGCCTGGGCAATATGGTGAAACTCTGTCTCTACAAAAAGTACAAAAATTAGCCAGGCATGGTGGTGTGCACTTGCAGTCCCAGCTACTTGGGAGGTTGAGGTTGGTGGATTGTTTGAGCCCAAGAGGTTGAAGCTGCAGTGAGTGGAGATTGTGCCATTGAACTCAGCATGGGTGGCAGAGTGAGACCCTGTCTTAAAAAAAAAAAAAAAAAAGAAAGAATACAGCTAAAATGAAAACCTGTGTTCCTCAAAGTCACTAATGTCAAATGACAAAATACAACAAATTCAGTTAAGATTGAATAGGTTTTTATTTGCAATGCCAGACTTGGGCAACCCCTCATTCTTAGGAAATAGAAGGAGCATTTGGATGAGCTGAGCAGGAGAGGTTGGCTTTGTAGGCAGGAAAGGGTGGAAGAAAGCAGAAACAGAGACCAAAAAGCAGATTGGTCATCTCAAAGTTACTTTCCTTGTCATGGTTAAAGCACAGCGGACTTCCCTTATCACACCAGCTAAAACTGGCCTATTTGGGGATTTGGGGGCTCTCTCTCTCTCTCTCTCCCTCTATCTCCTGAAAGAGGGTCAGATAAACAATTTAGTTTCTGCTTGGTGGTATGAAACTCCCCGCATGAGTAGCTGCATTTCAGCTTGGTCTGTTGGTCCTAGTGCAGAAGCTCACTCCAAACCAATGGCATCCTCTCCATTTATTTAACACCAGCAATGAAGTAAAAAGAGAGCTTGCACAATTCCAGGAGATACCTTAATACATGTATCTGAAAAATACTAGTGTCCAGAAAACACAAAGCACTCCTACAAATTAGTCATACCAAGGCAGAGACCCAGCAGAAAAACTGTCTTCTTAAAAATTTAAATGGGAATGTCAAAAAAATAGACTTCTGAATGGCTAATAAGAGTATGAAAAAGTGTTTGACTGGCCGGGTGCGGTGGCTCACGCCTGTAATCCCAACACTTTGGGAGGCCGAGGCGGGTGGATCACAAGGTCAGGAGATCGAGACCATCCTGGCTAACACAGTGCAACCCTGTCTCTACTAAAAATACAAAAAATTAGCCGGGCGTGGTGGCACACACCTGTAGTCCCAGCTACTCAGGAGGCTGAGGCAGGAGAATGGCATGAACCCGGGAGGCAGAGCTTGCAGTGAGCCGAGATCGTGCCACTGCACTCCAGCCTGGGCGACAGAGCGAGACTCTGTCTCAAAAAAAAAAAAAAAGAAAGAAAAAAAAGAAAAAATTTCTCAGATATTTATCTCAGTGGTTCAACTTTTACTGTATCTTGCTTCATATGATTTACCTTCATTGACTTCAGCTGTTTCTTCCCTTGAAAAGGCCTAGAATGATAACTCTTTCCTTCAGTTATTTTTGGTCAACTCCTGTAACTTTTTTTTTCAAGAGACAGGTCTTGTTATGTTGCCCAAGCTGATCTCAAACTCCTGGTCTCAAATGATCCTCCCACCTCGGCCTCCCAGAGTGCTGGGATTACAGGCGTGAGTCACTGTGCCCAGCCTCCTGTAACTTTTTTCTCTGGTTCTAACTCTGCTTTTATAGACTGTCACTAAAATGTTTACCTGAAAGGCCTAAAAAAGCAATGTTTTCTTCTAGTATAATTTAATTTTGTACTGTTGGCTTTTCTTAAGGTATCTAAATTGTTACGCTAATAACCTTGGACACATTCTTTTTGTGTTTGATTAAATCCAAGTCCCTTTTTCATCAGGTTTGACTTCCAAGTTATCTAAATTAGCTCCTATAAAGAAAAACAATCATGCTACAAAAGGTTTTTCTTTACCTTTTGGTAGCTGGTCTAAAACCACAAAAATTTTATGTTTTATCAAGATAATTTTCTACGTTGTCTTTATTAGGCTTGTAATTACAAAAACCTAAGCTTTGAAAGGGTTAAGGTTTTTATATCTATATAACTTTCTGCATTGCTTTCAAAGTCTTTTAATTATCACTCTGGTTAAATAAATATGATTTTTCAGTGCAACTCTGTTTTGATCAAGTGTTTTGGGCCTTTTAACATCTTTGACAAACTTCCCAAAAATCAATCCTAAATTCAAGTCTCTTTTGCCTAAAATTAACTTTGATATTTTTTAGATGGGGCCCTGAAAAGCCTCAAAAAACCTCTCTCTCATCTTATAGAGATACTAAATGATTAGGCTGATTTGGCAAATTACATCTTTTAAATGTCAAATAATAATTCATATTAGATCTTCTTTTAGCTACATATATGAGTATGTTAATATAAATATTTCAAAAAATATATAACTTTATAAAAATCGAATACGCTGTCAGTCATAATTCATAATTCTGGTTGTTATCTTAAAATGCTATCTATATGTAGTAGAAATAATTAAGTATCCTTTTCAATTGGAAACTTCCGTCAGATTTTTAACCATGGTGATGTGGTTTGAATATATGTTCTGGCCATATCTCATGTTGAATTGTCATACCCAGTGTTGGAGGGAGGACCCGTGGAGGTGTTTGGGTCATGGGGGCAGGTCTCTCACGGCTTGGTGCTGCCTCACAATAGTGAGTGAGTTCTTCTGAGATCTGGTCGTTAAGTGTGGCAGTCCCCCCACCCTCTCGCTCCTGCTCTGGCCACGTGAGATGCCTGGGTCTCCTTCACCTTCCACCACGATTGTCAGCTTCCTGAGGCCCTCACTAGAAGCTGAGCTGATGTCAGTACCATGCTTCCTGTATCGCCTGCAGAACTGTGAACCAATCAAACCTCTTTTCTTATAAATTACCCGGTCTCTGCTATATATTTCGATACAGCAATGCAAGAACGACCCAACACACATGGCTATGCTGAGTTTTTGTCATTCACTGTTATTTTAAACTCTTCTCTAAAAACATTCACAGTCAGATTCATAGAAAAGACTCCAACAAGTACTCTTAAACACGGATCTCTAATAACTTTGAGATCGATGGACTAAATAAAAATTTCTGGCCGGGCACGGTGGCTCATGCCTGTAATCCCAGCACTTTGGGAGGCGAAGGCGGGCAGATTACAAGGTCAGGAGATCGAGACCATCCTGGCTAACTCGGTGAAACCCCGTCTCTACTAAAAATACAAAAAATTAGCCGGGTGTGGTGGTGAGCGCCTGTAGTCCCAGCTACTCGGGAGGCTGAGGCAGGAGAATGGCATGAACCCAGGAGGCAGAGCCTGCAGTGAGCCGAGATCGCGCCACTGCACTCCAGCCTGGGCGACACCAAGACTCCATCTCAAAAAAAAAAAAAAAGAAAAAAAAAAATTTCTAAAACTCTTATAAAAATTAATAGATTCATAAAACTAATGAAAATCAAGCAGAACAAAAGTTAATGACATAAAATTAAATAATAAATGATAAAAATATTTTTATAATTTTTATTTAAAATGTTATTTGCTCTTTACTCAAATGTTTTTCTTCCAGATTAAAGAAAATCTTCTCTTTTAAGCTATCTATAATTTACTACAATTTGATAAAATAAATTTTTTAAACAAAGATAAAAAATTTGTGTTTTTTCTCCTCACTTGATCCCTCCAAAATGTGAAAACTATATGTGAGTATACTTATGACAATATGGTTATTTATATAAGTCCAATAAAATCTGCTCTCTTTATAACAAAATACAATGAAAAACATTGGTTATATTACCAAGACTGACTAAAATGTCATATTTTAAAATATACATAAAATATCTGACTTCAAGCGTCCTCTGCCTTACAGTAAGTTAACAAAAACTGTCATTTTCTGGCAGGCCCAAGAACCTTAGGACTATGAGTAAAATCTAAAGTCTTATTTGGTTTGACTTTCTAGCCTCAAGAGATTTTTCATCTGAAATTCCTATATGATCAAGGTAAAAAAAAGTTATATTCCTTAAAAAAAAAGCTATAATACACCTGTTATTAGATTTTAACTCTATACACTATTTTTGAGTTCTTATCTACTTTAGACTAGACTAAATCCTAAATTATTCTAGCTTCCTCCAATCCAACTTTCTTCCATAAAATTACCAAAATGAAAACTGCTCTGTTCCTGAAGCCCACTAAGCTAAAACTAAACAGATATTACAAAACAAAGTCCAAGGTGGGAGGATCACTTGAAGCCAGGAGTTTGAGACCAGCCTGGGCAACAAAGTGAGACCCCTTCTCTGCAAATAATAAAATAAAATGAATTAGCCAGGTGCTATGGCATGTGTTAATACCTGTAGTCTCAGCTACTTGGGAGGCTGAGGTGGGAGAATCACTTGAGCCCAGGAGTTAGAGGCTGCAGTGAGCTACGATTGTGCCACTGCACTCCAGCCTGGGCAACATAGCGAGACCCCTGCCTCTACAAAAAATAAATTAGCTGGGTGTGGTGGCACACGCCTATAGTCCCAGCTACTTCAAGCCTGCAGTAAATTAGGATTGCACCACTGCACCTCCAGCCAGGGCAACAGAGCAAGACCCTGTCCCTAGAAAAACAAAAACAAAAACAAACAGTGACCAAAGCACAGCGTGGAGACCCTCTGCACCCCTCCCTACAAACATGGCACTGAGTGGCGCAGTGTGTGTGGGCTGTGGGCTGCAGCTTGAGCGGGGCCTTGGCACCTGCCATGCCTCACCGGCTGAGGCCTTGGTGGCTGGGGGTGGGCACGGTTTGCGCACGGAACCCGCCCTGCTCTCGGTGCATGAATTCTCGGGGAAACGTGGTTGGAGAACAACAGGAAATGGTATGGGAACCGTGGGAATCAGGCATTTTGCACAGGAAGCACTGGGAGATGTTTTTACTGTAGTTTGCCTGCAGCTGGGACAAAATTGAACAAACAAGATGAATTTGGTGCTTTCGAAAGTGTGAAAGCTGTTGGTGAACTCCATTCTCCTTTATCAGGAGAAGTAACTGAAATTAATGAAGCTCTTGCAGAAAATACAGAACTTATTGACAAATCTTGTTATAAAAATGTTTGGCCGATCGAGATGACACTGAGTAACTCTTCAGAACTAGATGAACTTGGCCGGGCGCGGTGGCTCACACCTGTAATCCCAGCACTTTGAGAGGCCGAGGCAGGTGGATCATCGGAGGTTAGGAGTATGAGATTAGCCTGGCCAATGTGGCAAAACCCCATCTCTGCTAAAATACAAAATTCAGCTGGGCGTGGTGGCAGTTGCCTGTAATCCCAGCTACTCAGGAGGCTGAGGCCAGAGAATCACTTGAACCCAGGAGGCAGAAGTTGCAGTGAGCCGAGATCGTGCCAATGCACTCCAGCCTGGGTGACAAGAGCGAAACTGTCTCAAAAAAAAAAAAAAAAAAGAACTAGATGAACTTATGAGTGAAGAAGCTTATAAAAAATACGGAAAAATCTATTGAGGAGTGAAAATGGAACCCCTAAATAAACTAGTATGAAATAATTTAAAATATAAAAATAAAAAACAAAATTAATAAAGTAAAAAACAAGTCTTATGCCTGATATATGAACCACACCAAAGTTCACCAAATTGCATGATGCCGTAATCAGAGACAATCAAACCACAAACCAAGAGGAGCAGTTGATGTTTTCCCTGCTAAAAACAGCTTTTCCAGCAGGCATGGTGCCTGTACTTGGAAGGCTGAGGTGGGAGGAGTTAAACTTCAGCCTGGGCAACACGATGAGACCTCACTACTTAAAAACAAAAATTGAAAAATAAACCTAAAAAAACAGGTTTTCCTAAGACGTTGTTATAAGGCTCCATATAATAATGAGACTCTCACCCTCTCAATGCCACTCTTTTCCTTTGGCAGGATAATGCTATAATTAAAATTTCACAATAAGTAACTGCTACAGGTAACTTGAGAAAAACCTGACCTAAAAAAAAAGAAATCCTTTTAGCCCACCTAGTGGGCAAATTTGGCATTTTCCCTAACACAATTTTTTGTTCAAATTGTACTAGTGGTCCCTTTTATAAAGCTGGCTGGCATTCACTACTTTAATTCGATCCTGTATGAAATACCTCTCAGTGGCTATCACAGGCCTCGCCCCTCTCCTCCATGGCCTTTTGTTTAATTTGTTGCCCTTAGGCTGGGGCTGTTAGTTCAAAACCACTTCTAGGAACTAAGTTTATTATATTGTTGCCAATTTTTTCATTATAATTTTTAAATGTTGTTCTTAGTGCCTGTCTAATCTCAACAAAGCCAACTCTCCTAACAGGATAATACTTGCTCAACACCTCCAGATAATGACTAATGCCTACAAAGCAGATGAAATAAAACTTAATACTGGACTCCAGATGAAACTGCTTTGAGGCCAGGTGCAGTGGTTCACGCCTGTAATCCCAGCACTTTGGGAGGCTGAGGCGGGCAGATCACCTGAGGTCAGGAGTTCAAGACCAGCCTGGCCGACATGGTGAAACCCTGTCTCTACAAAAAAAAAAAAAAAAAAAAAGAGAGAGAGGAAAAAATCAGCTGGGGGTGGTGGCGCATTCCTGTAATCCCAGCTATTCAGGAGGCTGAGGCAGAAGAATCGCATGAAACCAGGAGGCAGAGGTTGCAGTGAGCCAAGATAGTGCCACTGCCCTCCAGCCTGGACTACAAGAGCAAAACTACGTCTCAAAAAGAAAAGACAGAAAGAAAGGAAAAAAGAAACTGCTTTGAGACATTTTTTCCTTCTGGCCTCGTTATTACCCAAATGTGGCCCAGGTTGCTGACTTAGACCCCGCCATGTTCCCTCCAATGTGGGACAGAGATGGCTGGCACAGGCCCACTGCAGCCCCATGGACAGATAAGCCTGGCTGCAGAACGGCTGGTTAGCGATGCTTTCAGAGAAATATCTTGATCAAAAGAGAAAAATGTAAAGCTAATCACACAAATTGGGTCATTCTTGTCCTACCCAACCAAGGGTCAAGAGGCCAGGGGGAAGGAGCACTCAGGGCACGTAGAATTTCTCCAAGAATGTCATTTTCTATGAGACCGGCTGCTGAAACTGCTGCCGTCACCTGAAACCAGTTTACCTAATGCCTACTAAACAACCTGCTGACACAACTCTAACACTCGTTTTACCCTCTGCCCCCACTCACCAGTCAGAGCTTGCCAGCTCCCCAAACTCACCAGTGCCAATGAGCTTTCTCAAAGAGCAGTAGTAATATTTCTTCTCGTTATAAAACCTCCAGCCTTTCTTCATTCTTTGGACATCCTAAAGACCACCCAGGCTACAGATATCCACAAATTACACTTCTTTCCCCAAATAAAACATTTTAATTTCAAGGATTCATCTCTGTATTTAACACTGATAACAGGGAAATACACAGCGACGAGACCTCTAACCCCCAGGGGTCCCTTTCTAAGCACCCCCCTCCCCCAGTCAGCCCAGACTTCCTGGGGCGGGGAATGGCTGGGCAGCTCCACCTGTGACAATGGACTCTGCCCTGTCCCTGACCGAAATGACTGACAGCAAGCTCTCCTTCAGGCCTGGCCTCCCTGGAGTTCTCACTTAGCAAATGGCTTTCTAATGAGAGCACAGTAATTTGTCCCTATGTGTGGACTGACAATGAATAAAAGCAGCAGAAATCCATGGTGAACTTTATTTCAGCGAATAGAGGACAAAGATCAACCACAGCTCCTGTAGGATTCGGGAGATTGGTCAGCCACGTAGGCATAGAAGACGGGAAAATGGAATCCACCTTTTTCCCCTTTGGGGCCAACCTGGCAATTTGTGTGCAAAGCACAGGAATTCCACACAAGAAGTTTGGCCTAATAAAAGTAATTAGGGCTGGGCGTGCTGCCTCATGCCTGTAATTCCAGCACTTTGGGAGGCCAATGCAGGAGGACTGCTTGAGCCCAGGAGTTGAAGACCAGCCTGGGTACCATAGCAAGATCCTATCTCTACCAAAACAAAATAAAACAAAAATTAGCTGGGTGTAGCAGTGTGCACCTGTCTAAAAAAAAATGTAATTGGTAACAGGAATGCTCCAAACGCAGGAGAAAAAAACAAAACAATATTTTTAAACTGCTAAGAAGACCAAAAATTATTTCAAAACCATGAGGTAAAATGACAGAGGTCCTGGTGAGGAGAGGACTTTATCAAGGGTGTAATGGAAGACGCTGGGCATGATTCACATGTTGTGGAGACCCCTGGAGAAGGGGGGGCTAGAGTCAGGCAGGGGTGTGAGTGACCCAGGCACAGAAGTGGGGCAGGAGGGACTTGGGACCCTCCTTCTGAAGCTCCCCGGCAGCCTCCTCCTTTTACCTGCCCTTGATCCTGGAGTCCTCTCTGCGAGAGACAGGGGCCACATGGTTCTCACCACCAGGCTAGTGGACAAATCCCTTTGTTTCCAGGGTGGGCCTGGAAGAGATTAGGTTACCTTCTGGTCCACACCAGAGGCTCCCCTGGAGGGCAGACAGCCCCAGGGACTGACTCAGGGACCCAGAGGCTGGGATGGGGGGAGGCCAGGGAGTGAGGCCAGGGCAGGCAGCTGTGGGGGCTGGGCTGGGGAGAGGAGACAGTACTGGGGCAGAGGGGACGCCTGTAATCCCAGCACTTTGGGAGGCCAAGGTGGGAGGCTCATTTCAGCTGAGGAGTTCAAGACCAGCCTGGGCAACATAGTGAGAACGGTTCCTGGGGAAAAAAAAAAGAAAAAAAGCATGAAATACAATGTGTCTATATTGAAATCTGTACCGTAATTGAGATGAAATACTGTGGAAAAACTCAAGGAATTTACCTAAATGCTCTGCAATCTAATTCCAAATACCAATGGTAATTCTTAATACCTAATTAAGAAAACATCACAACCTGCATTTGAAGAAAAGAGTAACGTTCAACTTCTAAGGAGGCGTGCGATCTTCATTTTGGCACTTGGACCATGAAACAAAGTCAAATCATTTTCAGGCAAGGTGAATTGCTGATCAAGTATCAGAGATGTCCAGGTCTGCTCCCCTTACGGTTGCGATTTATTCACCACTACCTCTCTTCTGAAAGTACCACACGGCGTGGAATGCTCAACTTAAGTACAAAACACGACGAAACTGATTAGGAAAATCCATTTGTCAACTGTGGGAGGCTCTGGATGTGTAGAGTACCTAGACTGTGGTAACCCCTCCACCCTGCGTGCCTCCATCACATCGTCCAGCTGTTCACCTTAAATAAATACAATTTCTATCCATCAATTACACCGCAGTAGAGCTGGGGGCCATTTTTTAAAAACTTCCTCTGGCATGCAGCAATTGGTAAGAGCTTGCAAAGTTGAGAAGGCACCGATTTAAAACTCGCGCCAACGCGGCTGCGCGCCTTGTCCTCCGCCCAAGAACCCTGGAGGCCACGGCCTCGCCCGGCTCCTGCGCTGGCACTGGACGTCCCGCAGGCTGTACCTGGCGCCCCGCGGCCTCGCTCCCGACCGCCGCCCCGCAGAGGCCTCCCCACCGCCGAGGCCCTCGCCACGCCCGGGTGCCCCCAGGAGGCGCCGGCTTCCCCCCACAGAGTTCCCCAGGCCCGGGCGGGCGCAGGGAGGGCGCGACCGGGCGCACCCGCGCGGGGACTTGGCAGAGACTCGCGGGACGTGGCGGGGGCGCCTCCCTCCCAGCGGGAGGGGCAGGAAACGCGCCGCGGGGCTGCGGGGTCGAGGCGAGGGGACCGGTGTGCAGGGGCCACCCTCTCCCCCAGCCCCGCCCCCCGGTTCCAGCTCCGCCCCGATGCGTACCTGGCGGGACTGGGTCCCAGGGGCTCTCCGCGCTCTTTCCGGGGGCGCCACGTCCGGACCTTGTCCCCGACTGAGGACTACCTCGCGGGCCGGGCGGGGTGAAGGGCGCTGTTAGGAAGGACGGTCCCGGGGAATGGGGGGCGGGGGGGAAGAACGGGGTCGCCGGGTCGGGAGAAAAGGACTGACGGGGCAGAGCAGAGGCTGCAGAGGGTCGCCCGGAGAGCGCGGGGGTCCCCCAAACAGCTCCCCGTCCCAGCTTCCCGCGCGGCTCCCGTCGGACCCCAGGGCAGGTGGGAACGAAGGGAGTCGGGTGCCCGCTGTGGGCCCTCGTCCTCTCCAGCCGGGCCATCTCCAGGGCTTCAGGTTGGGGAAGGGGCTCCTGCGGCCTCCAGCAGGCTTTTCCACTCGGGGCCTGGGTTTCAACTCAGTCCCTCCCACCACCTTTTCCATGTGTCTTCAACGCCCGTCTTCACTCGGGGGTGACCCGAACTGTCCAGAGGGCTTGCAGCCTTCAGGGACGCAGTTTCCAGTTTCTGGGCGCCCATATGGCCTCTCCCCTGAAGGCCGCCTCCGCTTCTCCTGGGAGCAGGGGGCCTGCAGGTTCTCCCACCGCTCACCTTGCACTTGCTTCCTCCGCCTGTCCAGGAAAGGCCCACCCTGCTCTTTCCAAAGGCCCAGGGCCCCTTGGTGAAAAACCCCAAGGGGGACAAACAAAAGACCTCTACAATCTGGCTTAGAGTAGACAAAGCTTCCCTTAAGCAAGTGATCTGGTTAGGTTTCCTGTCCCCACCCAAATCTCGTCTTGAATTGTAATCCCCGGATGGAGGTCATGGAATCATGGGGGCGGTTTTCCCCATGCTGTTCTCGTGATAGTGAGTTCTCACGAGATCTGATGGCTCTATGAGGGGCTCTTCCCCATTGCTCAGCACGTCTCCTTGCTGCCTTGCGGAGAAGGTGTCTTGCTTTCCCTTCGCCTTCCGCCATGATTGTAAGTTTCCTGAGGCCTCCCCAGCCACGCTGAACTGTGAGTCAATTAAACCGCTTTCCATTATAAATTACCCAGTCTCAGGCAGTTCTTTATAGCACATGAAAACGGACTAATACAGCAATTCACCACAAATCCAGGGCAGGCTTCGGACTTTTTCTGTCCTGTACCTAGTTCATTTAAGAACACACTTAGAGTTAGAAACTGGATACTTTGGCCCTCGTTGAGGATACAGACACATATATACACACATATGTACACTCACACATCTATGGTGTAAAGTGGCAGCCATGACAGTCCCTTCACCTGACTTGTCTAGAAATGCTCAGCTCCTGAGGCAGTGACCCTAGAGGGACAGACAGCACACCTCTGGGAGAAATGTGGAAGGGTCAGCTGGGTCCAGTGGGCTTCGCGAGGCACCGCACCTGCCTTTTCCAGGTCGAATATTCCAAGTGGAAATCAAGCAAGATGGATCTAATGGGGAACTTGTGGGGAGTCTCTGGGTCTGATGCTGGAGTCGTGTCCAGAGGGTAGGCTACGAAGAAGGGAAATTCAGGAGCCGCTGCTGCCCAGAGAAGACAGACTGAAACCCATATCAGTTCCTGTTCCTTCTGACCTTGGGTGCTAGGGTATTCTACAAAAGTTTGTTTTGTTTTGTTTTTGAGACGGGGCCTCAATCCATCACCCAGACTAAAGTTCAGTGACAGGATCATAGCTCACTGCAGCCTTGAACTGCTGGGTTCAGGTGATCCTCCTGCCTCAGCCTCCCAAGAAACTGAGATTACATGTGCCATCACACCCTGTCAGTTTTTGTTTATTTTTGTTCAACGCCTTTAATGTAATCAGCATGGTAATTTTAAAAAACTTTTTTTTTTTTTTTTCCCCAGAGAGGGGGTCTTGCTATGTTGCTCAGGCTGGTCTCCAACTCCTGGGCTCAAGTGATCCTCCTCCCTGGGCATGCATAAGCCACTGTGCTGAGCCCAAGCCAGTATTTTTATTTAGTAACTCATTGTTTTTAAATAATATTTATGTTATATCTTTTATCTGCTAATCTTACAGCCTGAAAATGAGGCTGTTCTGGCTGGCTCTCGGAGGGAAGGCGGACCTCTCCAGAGCAGCTGGCTTCCATTGCTGTGTGGCCCTATAAGCATCTTTCAGCCTGGGCACTTAATGTTGATTTCTTGGCTTGTTGGTTCCAGGGCCTCAAAAAAAAGATGTTCAGTTTAAATCCAAACACACAAGAGGATGGGGCATCTGTCACAAATCTTAAGGGAGATACTTTTATTGTTTGTCTTAGTGAGAGCCCTGGATAGAAAAATTTTTTCTCACCTCTGCTTGCTGATGGTTGCAAATGAATTCACCTTTTCACTGAGTATATATATGGCCCTTCTAGGATGCACACCTGTGTGGAAGTCCTAGTCTTCTTTGCAGGCAGAGCTCAGGGCTCCTGAGATGAGGAATTCCTCTGGGGCAGCAGCTGCATCAGTGTCAGTGGCCACTTACATTTCCAGCAGCTTTGTTGTTTGGAAGATTTCCTTTTTTTCCCCAATCGCATCTATGCAAGAATGGGTTTTGTAATATTTAATTCAGAATGTCTAGCCTCAAAAGATTTTTCAAGTTATCTGACCTACTTTGTTGTTGGGAAAGAAATAACCACTTGTCTTGTGGTGGTTCCATCCTGTTTGTCTACACTGTTGTGCCGTTTGTCTACACTGTTTTGTCTACACTGTTGTGCCCATTGGCAGAAACTTGTCAGCATGGTTGTGGCATTTCCAGTGTTCCCAGAGCAGGCCTCTGTCTGGTCCTCCTAGAGGTCTCTGCAGTCACTCTCTGCTGACGCCAGTGGCAGCTGCTTATTTCCCAGGAATGCCATTCCCTCTCCATGCCCAGAGGCACTAAGACCCCAGTTTCCTCCCAATTGGGAAGAGACCTGGAGGGGAGAGAGATTCTCTCTGGCCTAGGGCCAAAGGCTCAGAGAGGAGTCCAAGGCTTCCCAGCCCAACCAGGTCTGTGGAGTAAGATGAGGTCAGGAGATAGGGACAGAGGAGCCCCTGGGATACGGGTGGCACTTGCCGCCTGCAGGAAGCTCACGTTCTGACCTGCAGTTCCCTGCGATGAACTTCAAGAGGGAACTTACTGGGGGAACTTGCCCCCAATATTTCAACGTAGGTTCTTTCTATTTTCCATAAGTGTCAGCCGGCTGAGAAATAAAGACAGACAGTACAAAGAGAGGAATTTTACAGCTGGGCCGCTGGGGGTGACATCACATATCAGTAGGACCGTGATGCCCGCCTGAGTCTCAGACCAGCAAGTTTTTATTAAGGGTTTCAAAAGGGGAGGGGGTGTAAGAACAGGGAGCAGGTACAAAGATCACATGCTTTGTACATGTGATCAGGACAAAGGGCAAAAGCAGAACTACTGATAAGGGTCTATGTTCAGCAGTGCACATATTGTCTTGATAAACATCTTAAACAACAGAAAACAGGGTGCGAGAGCGGAGAACTGGTCTGACCACAAATTTACCAGGGCGGAGTTTCCCAACCCTAATAAGCCTGAGGGTACTGCAGGAGACCAGGGTGTATCTCAGTCCTTATCTCAACTGCATAAGACAGACATTCCCAGAGTGGCCGTTTATAGATTTCCCCCCAGGAACGCATTCCTTTCCCAGGGTATTAATATTAATATTCCTTGCTAGGAAAAGAATTTAGTGATATCTTCCCTACTTGCATGTCCATTTATAGGCTCTCTGCAAGAAGAAAAATATGGCTCTTTTTGCCCGACCCCACAGGCAGTCAGACCTTATGTTTGTCTTTCCTTGTTCCCTAAAAATTGCTGTTATTATGTTCTTTTTCAAAGTGCACTAATTTCATATTGTTCAAATACACATGTTTTATAATCAATTTGTACAGTTAACACAATTATCACAGTGGTCCTGAGGTGACGTGCATCCTCAGCTTACGAAGATAACAGGATTAAGAGATTAAAGTAAAGACAGGCATAAAAAATTATAAAAGTATTATTTGGGAACTGATAAATGTCCATGAAATCTTCACAATTTATGTTCCTCTGCCACGGCTCCAGCCTGTCCCTCCGTTCGGGGTCCCTGACTTCCCGCAACAGGAACTCCCACCGGGGCTGCCTAACTCTGGCCAGTGAGATCAAATCTGCAATGTAGGAATAACAAGATCCATGGTGCAGCCACCAAAGTTACCCACTCCAGCCCAGACGTGATCTGTGACAAAGCCGGCGCTTTCTTGTGCATGTTCTTGAGTCCCGTTTGTCGTGTTATCTCTGGACTGGTTGGGTCTTGGGCAGGAGGAAGGAGGCTGTCACTTACTGGGTCCTTCCTCTCCTTAAATTAACACTACATTGTTCCATGTTATGCCATAAGCTTTTCAGCTGTAAAGAGCCTCAACAAGCAATTAGTGAATTTATTTCATTAGAATATTAGAAAAATAGGCCAGGCAGGCTGGGTATGGTGGCTCATGACTGTAATCCCAGCAC
Organism: Pongo pygmaeus; assembly: GCF_028885625.2. Lineage (NCBI taxonomy): Eukaryota > Metazoa > Chordata > Mammalia > Primates > Hominidae > Pongo > Pongo pygmaeus. Next base: position 102,276,998 of record NC_072388.2, read on the forward strand.
TTTGGGAGGCCAAGGCAGACGGATCACTTGAGATCAGGAGTTTGAGACCAGCATGGCCAACATGGTGAAACCCCATCTCTACCAAAAATACAAAAATTATCTGGATGTGGTGGCAGGTGCCTGTAATCCTGGCTACTTGGGAGGCTGAGACATGAGAATCACTTGAGCTCAGAAGGTGGAGGTTGCAGTGAGCCGAGATCATGCCACTGCATTCCAGCCTGGGTGACAGAGGGAGACTCTGTCTTAAAAACAAAAAAATTATATATATTATATATTAATTATTATATATATAATATATTCTATATTCTATATAATATATTATATATTCTATATTATATATAATATATTATATATTCTATATTATATATAATATATTATATATTCTATATTATATATAATATATTATATATTATATATAATATATATATTATATATTATATATATTATATATTATATATTATATATAATATATATATTATATATTATATATTATATATATTATATATTATATATTATATATATTATATATTATATATAATATATATATTATATATTATATATAATATATATATTATATATAATATACCAGCCTAAATTAGGGTTTAATTCAGGAAGATGAGCATTGGTTCAGTCACTCAACAGATCAGATCAGATATATCAACTTGGCTATGATGCAACAAACACATTCCTAAAATTCACTGGGCTATGCAAAATTGCACAATAAAAACCACAGGACTTACAAGGGAAAAACGAGGTTGGGGAAGGACACTCAAAACAGCTCATCAGTGACACAATTTTTTAAAATGATAGGAAACTAATAAAGAGGGTAGAAGGGTTTTACATGCTAAATTGTTGAGGAATACATCAATACTACAATGAGCATGGCACTTTATTTGAAGGCCTGAAGTTTGCTTGTGGAGTAGATGGAGGAAGGGGTGTAGCCTGTGAGATGCCTGAAGCGGGGAACAGGGTCCCCTGGGTCCCTGGAGAAAACATGGTTTGGCTCTGTGTCGCCACCCAAACCTCATCTCGAATTGTAATCCGAATGTGTCAGGGAAGGGACCGGGAGGGAGGTGATTGGATCATGGGGGTGGATTTCCCCCTTGCTGCTCCTCTGATAGCAAATGAGTTCTCACGAGATCTGATGGTTTAAGAGTGTGGCACTGGCCAGGCACGGTGGCTCACGCCTGTAATCCCAGCACTTTGGGAGGCTGAGGTGGGCAGATCACAAGGTCAGGAGTTTGAGACCAGTCTGGCCAATATGGTGAAACCCCATCTCTACTAAAAATACAAAAATTAGCTGGATGTGGTGGTGTGCACCTGTAGTCCCAGCTACTTGGGAGGCCGAGGCAGGAGAATTGCTTGAACCGGGACCCCAGAGGCAGAGGTTGCAGTGAGCCAAGATCGCGCCACTGCACTCCAGCCTGGGCTACAGAAAGAGACTGTCCCCCTGCCAAAAATTAAAAAAGAGTGTGGCACTTTCCCTTTGCACACTCTCTCTCTCCTGCCTCCATGTAAGACATGCCTTGCTTCCCCTTGACCTTCCTGCATGATTGTAAATTTCCTGAGTCCTTCCCAGCCATTTGGAACTGTGAGTCAATTAGACCTCTTTTCTTTATGAAGTACACAGTCTTATGTAGTTCTTTATAGCAGTGTGAAAATGGACTAATGCTCAATGGGTATGGCTCACAATCCAGTGGGAAACTGAGGCCACTGGCAGATTCTGAGGTGTGTGCACATGCACTCTGTGTATTCCTGTGCACCTCAGTTCCACTGGGGGTGTTTCCTGTATTCACCTGGTGTTTCTTTTTTTTTTTTTTTTTCGAGCAAAACAAAATCAGATTTAATGGTCTTAAATGCAAAAGTAAAAACAAACAAAAAACACAAAAAAGCAAAAGAAAATTAACAGAACAGAACAACCCAAAATGTCAAGGCAGTTATGAAGAGAACTTTGAGGGTTAATCTTTAAAACTACAAATCAAAGGTTTTGGTTAATAGATAACGGGCAAGAAGTAAGTACTTTTCTGCTGAGTGTTCATACAAAAGCAAAATTCCAAAACAAAATCCAACTAAAATAGAAAAAGGTCTAAGCACTCACGAAAAGGGATGCGAGAAATACAATGCTCAAATGTTTCTGTGTTATTAAAAAACAGAGCCATTTTACGCCTCCAAGCTATGTTAAATGCTCTGGAAAACGGGAGAAATTATTGTGAACAACAGTATCCAATGTGTGGGGCGCTGTGCATGCAACGTGTGGACAGAAACTCGGGGTGTCAGAGTAGCAACACATCTTCAGGCGTACCTGGAGCTTAGATCTGACTCTGGAATATACTGGAGTTTCCCTGAAACTCTTTGATCCATTCCCATTGGTGCCTGGGCTTACGAAACACGTTTGTGTCCTTCTCTGGAGGGCCTGCCCGGCATGCGGCCCCCGGCCCCAGTGGTGGCCCACGCTGGACAGGCCCACCGCCATTCCCAGGACCACTCGGCAGAGCCCGGGACTGAGTGAGCAGGAGGTGGCAACGGGACCTGCCTGGAAAAGGAACTTCCTGTCAACCAAAGCATACATCGCTTACAATGTTGAAGCGGTTGAGAAAATGCACACTCAGCATCTGTCTAACATCTTTAGATTAAAAACTAAAACTAAAAGGTGATTTTTTTTGCTACCCAGTCTGTGGAGACATTGAATGAAACGCGTGTTAGACAGTCTTAGAGGTTAAAGCGTGCTTCAGGTTCACCACCATCCAGAGGGACTGGTTAGTCAATGCAGTTCTACTTAGATTTCTGTTTAATATATATCTTAAAGGAAATAACTTACGAACTTAAGATTGGTCTAACATCGTGGGATTTCAAACATTCGAACATGTCGGTTGCATCCCAGAGTATAAAAACCTTCTCACTTCTCATTCAGACAAAGACAAACACTTGTGAAAATTGGCGCAAAATGAGTTGTACACTAACAAGAAAAGTTTCAACTCCTTCACTCTTAATTATCTATTCCGTACAAAAAAAAAGCAGGAGCGAGTTATTTGTGGGACTTGTTGGTTTTGAAGGAAACCTGTAAGATTTTGTCCCCCAGGCGGTAGCCGTTCAGGCTGGCTATGGCCATCGCGGCTTCTTCATAGTTTGTCATGGTCACAAAGCCAAACCCTTTGCACTTGTTGGTGTTGAAGTCGCGGATCACTTTCACATTGGTGACGGCGCCAAACGGCCCAAACATCTGCCAGAGGATCCCCTCGTCGGCGTCCTGCCCCAGGTTGTAGATGAGGATGCACCAGCCGGAGGAGGCGTGTCCCGGCACGTTGACGCCAGAGAGCCCGCTCATGTGATCGACGCCCATGGGGGAGAACCTGCATCTCTGCGCCTGGTGGTGAACGGGGCCTCCGAACCGTCGCGCTGGCGAGTGGTACAGCTGCGAGAGGAGTGCCACGTTTTTGTTCTGGTTGGAGTTGGCTGCAAACTTCACTGTGATGGGCTCAGAGGAACCTGGGGGTTTATGACCATTGAAACTGGTAATTGCCTCTTCTGCCTCCCACCGTTTGTCAAACCGGATAAACGCAACCCCTCTGGACAAACCTGTAGGACCCGCGAGTTGATGATCCGCCCAAACCGAGAGAACATGTCTTCTACGTCCTTCTGGGTCATGGTCCGCGGGAGCCCGCTGATGTACAAGTTGGCGTCTTTGATCACCTCTGAGCTCGGGCGAGCATATGACACCTTAATGGTTTTTGACTGGAGCCTCAAGCCGTTCAGCGTGTTGATTGCTCTCTCTGCATCCTTCGCGGTCACGTAGTTCACAAAGCCATAGCCCAAGCTGTGTCCTGCTACTTTATCCCGAATACGTTTTGCAGATTCAGCTTCACCAATGCTCCTGAACAGGCTTCGTAACTCATCCTGGGTCATGTTCTGAGGGAGGTAGTTGACGATCAAATTCGTTCTCCCGATGTCATCCCTGCAGTCTTCGGCCATGCGGTCTTCATAACCATTAGACATTGTATTTTTCAAAAATCTGGACGCGGGCGGGCGGGCCCGGGGCTGCTCCCAGGAGGGCGGGAGGCAGCGGTAGCGCGGCGCTAACGACTCCGTTGGGGCCTCGGTAGCGGTGGCGGCGGTCACCTGGTGTTTCTTACAGACAAAATCACACATAAGCAATTGCAAAATTCATGTTGTGCTCAAATTGTTCCCTAATTGTCTAAATGCATTGGAATGAATTTACATTTTCTTTTCCTTTTTTTTTTTTTTCTTTTTTTGAGACGGAGTCTCACTCTGTTGCCCAGGCTGGAGTGCAGTGGCGTGATCTCAGCTCACTGCAACCTCCACTTCCGGGGTTCAAGTGATTCTCCTGCCTCAGCCTCCCAAATAGCTGGGACTACAGGCGCGAACCACCATACCTGGCTAATTTTTATATTTTTAATAAAGACGGGGTTTCATCATGTTGGTCAGGCTGGTCTCAAATTCCTGACCTCGTGATCCACCCGCCTCAGTTTCACAAAGTGCTGGGATTACAGGTATGAGCCACTGCCCCCGGCCGAATTTACATTTTCAAAGCAAGCACTGTAGCAGAATTGCAGTCATGGAATACCCAACATGTGGTAGGTGCTGTTCTAGACACTGCAGACGCAGCAGCAAGCCATGTGCAGCCCTACCCTCGTAGGAATTAACCTGGCAATGGGGGAATCAATCAACAATCAATAATCTCATTTCAGGTGATGAGAAGTGCTGTGAAGGAAGAAGGAACAGGGCAGGACAGCAACAGATGGCTTTGTGGTAGCATTTTTTTTTTTTGTAGGTCGATGTATTTGCTTCCTGGGGCAACCGTTTACAAAGTGCCACAGCCTTGGTGGCTTCAACAGAAATGATTCTCTCCTAGCTCTGAAGGCCAGATGTCTGAAATCCAGGTATCATCAAGGGTGGCCCCTTCTGGGAGTTGGAAATGGGGATCGGGTCCAGGCCTCTCCCAGCTGCGTGTGATTTGCCGGCAGTGTCTGGCTCCTGGCTGGTGGACGCATCAGCACATACCTCCGTCTTCATGTGCTGTTCTTCCTGCGTGAGTGTCGGTGTCCAAACTCCCCGTTTTATAAGGACACCAGTTATAGTGGATGAGGGGCCCAACCACTCCAGTATGACCTCATCTTAACTAATTACATCTGCAATGACCCTGTTTCCAAATAAGGTCACATTCCGAGGTACTGAGGGCTGGGAACTCAACGTATGAATTTTGAGGGGATACGGTTCTACCTACAACAGTTGGTAAGGGAAGCCCCCTTTAAGTAAATGACATTTGAACAAGAGGCCCCCCTTCCTGACCCCCGAAACCACTTCCAAAACTAAACTACTTGCACACAAGCCTATGGCCCATGTCATAGATTCTGCCTTTGGAGGAATCCGAATTTAGAGAGTACAGAAGTGGCCCTAAAAGGCAGAACCTCAGGGCAGGAGAGCACACACCCTGCAGCCCCACCGTCAGGACCCTGTTGCTGGGGGGTGAGCAAGTGCTGAGCCTTAGCCTGCAGGACAGCTGCCACGGCTCCCAGGGTGGATGACCATATGCACATTGGGAGGTGAGGCCTGGGTCCATGTGGTAGAGGGGTACTTTTTATTTTATTTTATTAATTATTTATTTATGACAGAGTCTCACTCTTGTCGCCCAGGCTGGAGTGCAGTGGCGCGATCTTGGCTCACTGCAACCTCTGCCTCTGGGGTCCCGGTTCAAGCAATTCTCCTGCCTCGGCCTCCCAAGTAGCTGGGACTACAGGTGCACACCACCACATCCAGCTAATTTTTGTATTTTTAGTAGAGATGGGGTTTCACCATATTGGCCAGACTGGTCTCAAACTCCTGACCTTGTGATCTGCCCACCTCAGCCTCCCAAAGTGCTGGGATTACAGGCGTGAGCCGCCATGCCCAGCCGGGGCGGGGGTGAGGGGACTACTTTAAAAGCATTGAAGCAATAGTCAGAAGAACTGGGGGGTTGGCTCACTTAATGGTTTTAAAAGCCTCAAAATAATAATAATAACAGGCTCAAGTGATCCAACTATCAATGTAAGACACTGTGAGAGTCCGAAGCCTTCAGGGCAGCATGAAGAGCTCTTACCTCTGCAGGTACAGGGTGGTTTATGATGAAAACCAGGCCCAGGAGTATTCACGACTCTGAATAATGTTCATTTCATCTCTCTCTTCAGCCATGTTTAATGTACTGTCTCATCTATTAAAGACAAACTATTTCTCACATTTCTGACACTAAATGAGGCGGGGATGTCCCACACCAACCAATCATCCAACTCTCCGCACACCAACTGGGTGACCTGCAATTCAATTCGGACATGAACTCCCGGGAGGTAACACAGACCCTACAGATTAAGGGCTCAGTCCCACCACATCACCCCCAGTTCAGAAGCCAAGTGCACGTCTCAGCCTCTCATTTGTTCGTTTGTTTGTTTGTTTTTTAAAACTGAGTCTTGCTCTGTCACCCAGGCTGGAGTGCAGTGGCACAATCTTGGCTCACTGCAACCTTGGTTTCCTGGGTTCAAGAGATTCCCCTGCCTCAGCTTCCCATGTAGCTGGGATTACAGGCACCCACCACCATTGGTCCTCCCATCCCCCGACCAACTGGCTATAAATCAAGGGTTCCCATGGCCCCTCCCCAGGTTCAGTAATTTGCTGTAGGGCTCACAAAACTCAGGGGTACACTTACATTGACCAGTTCATTAGAAGGCTGCAAATGGACAGTCAGATGAAGAAGTACATAGGGTGAGGTCTGCAGGTCCCTATGGCAGGGGCTTCTGTCCCCATGGAGTCAGGTGCACCACCCTCCTGACACACGGATGTGCTCTCCAAACCCCTCCGTTTAGGGTTTTTATGGAGTTTCCATTACGTACATGAGCATGATTAACTTATTGACCATCAGTGCTTAACTCAACCCCAGCCCTCTCCTCTCCCTGGAGGTCAAGTAGGACTGAAGGTTCCAGCCCTCTAATCCCATGGTTGCCTCCTCTGCAGCCGCCAGCCTGCAGCTACCTAGGGGCTTCAGCCACCAGTCCTCTTGTTAACAGAAATTCAGCTATGGCTGAAAGGGGCGTGTTATAAATGTTCATGTAAAAACTAAACTCTGTAAAACGTTTTGCAGGGATTTATTCTGAGCCAATATGAGTGACCACGGCCTGGAGCAAACACAAACCCAGGAAGCTTTGAGTAAGTGTCCCAAGGTAGTCGGATTACAGTTTGGTTTAATACATTTCAGGGAGGCAGGAGTAACCGACGAAGACATAAATCAACACATGGAAGGTACAGGCTGGTGCAGCCTGGAAAGGCAGGATATTTTGAAGCAGTGTTGGGGTGGGGATGTTATAAGGCACAGGAGCATTCGGAGATTCTTTAATTTGCAATTGATTGAAGAAACAAAACTTTGTCTAAAAACAGAGTTAGCAGCAAGGAATGTTTAAGGTAAGAAAAGGATGCTGTGTCAGAGTCAGCCACCGTATACCAGGTCAAAAATGACCTAGTTAGCAAGATTGACGGCCTGCAGGAGTGATTTCATCCTTGTTTTTGCACTACCTTCGGTCCTGTTCGTAATTTGGTCTGTTATTGCACAAACAGTCTGCTCTTCGAATCTTATGATCTCCGTTTTAACATTAACACTAGTCGGTTCTATCTAAACTGCAAAAGGGAGAGGTTTGAAGGAGGTCTGTCCCCTCCTGGCAGGAAACTCAGTTTTTAGTTTCTCTGGGGTCTGCTTGGCCAAGAAGGGGTCTGTTCAGTCAGTTGAGGGGCTCGGGATTTCACATTTAGTTTACGTGAATATCAAAAGATGCTCTTCTCATCCCTATGACTCAGGAAATTCCAAGGCTTTTAGATGCTCTTGGATCAGGAGCCAGAATGAAGACCAAATATGTTATTTCTTTCTGGGAAGTATTTATACACTCCTCCCTCGGTATCTGTAAACCATTGGTTGCAGAACCTCCCATAGTTACCAAAATCCACAGATGCTCACGTCTGTTAAAAGAAAAACTTTAGGCCGGGCGTGGTGGCTCATGCCTGTAATCCCAGCATTTTGGGAGGCTGAGGCTGGCGGATCACAAGGTCAGGAGTTCAACCTGGCCAAGAGACCAGCCTGGCCAATATGGTGAAACCCTGTCTCTACTACAAATACAAAAATTAACCGGGCGTGGTGGCGGGCGCCTGTAATCCCAGCTACTTGGGAGGCTGAGGCAGGAGAATTGCTTGAACCCAGGAGGCGGAGGTTGCAGTGAACCAAAGATTGTGCCATTGCACTCCAGCCTGGTTGACAGAGTGAGACTGTGACTCAAAAAAGAAAAGAAGAGAAAAGAAAAACTTTAGGTAAATTAAATTTAAAAAGAAAAACTTTAGGCAAATTAAATTTTTCAGTATAGGCTGGGCACAGTGGCTCATGCCTGTAATCCCAGTAATTTGGGAGGCTGAGGCAGGTGGATCACTTGAGGCCAGGAGTTTGAGACCAGCCTGGGCAACACAGTGAAACCCACAGTGAAACTCTACTAAAAATACAAAAAAAAAAAAAAAAAATTAGCTGGGCACAGTGGTGCATGCCTGTAATCCCAGCTACTTGGGAGGCTGAGGCACAAGAGTCACTTGAGCCTGGGAGGCTGTTATCTTTGTTTTAAACTATAAACTATGAACTAAGTTTCTCCCAAAGTTAGTTCAGCCTACACCCAGGAATGAATAAGGATAGCTTGGAGGTTGGAGGCAAGATGGAGTCCTTTAAGTTGGACCTCTTTCATTGATCCAGTCATAATTTTGCAAAGGCGGTTTCAATATTTGCATATAACCTATATACATCCTCCTGTATGCTTTATTTTATTTTTCGACACAGAGTCTCACTCTGTTACCCAGGCTGGAATGCAGTGGCGCAATCTCGGCTCACTGCAACCTCCGCCTCCCGGGTTCAAGCGATTCTCCTGCTTCAGCCTCCCGAGTAGCTAGGATTACAGGCATGCACCATCATGCCTGGCTAATTTTTGATTTTTAGTAGAGACAGGGTTTCACCATGTTGGTCAGGCTGGTCTCGAACTCCTGACCTCAAGTGATCCACCCACCTCAGCCTCCCAAAGTGCTGGGATTACAGGCATGAGCCACTGCGCCCAGCCCCTCCTGTACATTTTAAATAATCTCTAGATTACTTATGGTACCTAATACATTGTAAATGCTATGGAAATACTTGTTATATTGTTTAGGGAATAATGACAAGGAAAAAAAAATCTCTGTACATGTTCAGCACAATTTTTTTCCAAATACTTTATCTTTTCTTTTCTTTTCTTTTTTTTTTCGGAGACAGGGTCTCTCTCTGTGGCCCAGGCTGGAGTGCAGTGGTGTGATCACAGCTTACTGTAGCCTGGAACACTTGGGCTCAAGCAATCCTCCCATGTCAGCCTCCTGAGTAGCTGGGACTACAGGCGTGTGCCACCACACCCAGCTAATTTTTAAATTATTTGTATAGATGGGGTCTTGCTATGTTGGCCAGGCTAGAGTTTTTTCAAATATTTTCCATCCTTGATTGGTTGAATTCACAAATGTGGAACCCATGGATACAGAGGGTCAACTAGTTATTTTTATATATTATAGTTATATATTAAAAAGAGAAAAACTCGACTGAAGAGAAACCCCTGATTTAAGTGGCTCAGGAAGTTTATTGCTCCCCCACCCCACCTAATTCTTCTGTAAAATCTTCCAGCTCAATCTTCAGGAAATCCTCCCTCCCCACCATCCGTCTAATGAAGTGGCATCGCTGTCTGGAGTAAATACCTGGGGTTCATTGTCCCATGCCAAGAAGATTAAGGACATGGACACTAAGGACATGGACACACACGAGGAGTGAGCTTAGGAGCAGAGGTTTAATCTGCAAAAGAAAGAGAAAGGAGAGCAGCTCTCTCTCTCTCTTGCAAGGTGGGGGGGCTCCAAAAGGGAAAAGCTGGCCTGCAGAGACAGAAGCAGATTTTATAGTTCAGCTTGAGGAGCAGTGTCTGATTCATGAAGGGCCCACAGATTGGTTCAACCAGGTGTGACATTTACATAGCATGTGGGGAAGGCTGGTCTCCCCACCCTAATCTTATTATGCAAATGGGCTTTCCACTTGGCCCACACCGTCTTGCCTGCTCCTTACTGTACACGTGGCTGGCAAAGAGAAGGGAAGATAGAGCCAACATCTTGACCATGCCTACTTCCAGGTAGCCTTTTCCTATTGGCACAACTGCCGGCATTCACCCATGCAAGCTTCCAGCTTGCTTGTCTATGTCTGCAGCTCGATTTTACAGGCTGCCCCTTGTTACAAAAGAAAATGATTTGGGGGCTTCTTTTCATTAAAAGGAAAACCTTACTGAGAACTTCCTTATCCTTACTATTTGCCTAAACAATTTCTTTTTAACTCATATATCACTACCATGGCTTTCTGCGGGGTGTCCCCTATTGTGCTGGGAGGGCACATGGGTGGTGGAGAAGGTAGAAGCTATCAATTCTTGGAGAGGAGGGTGGGATTCAGGCCACCTGGGGGCTGGAGGGAGGGGAATGAGGCCTAAAAGATGCCGAAGTTTGCAGGAGGAGAGCAGGCTACCACCCACGTGGGGCTGTTTGAACTCTACAGGCCTACGGAGGAGGGAAGCTTGGAAACGTGGCCAGTGCAGGGGAAAGTCAGATGATGCGGATGTTCCCGGAAACATCCCTCATCTGGTGACTGCTGGGAATGCTGACGTCTTGGAAAAATGTGCTCTGAGTGGTCTTCACCGTGGGCAGGCTCAGTGTACCTGGGCCTCCCAAAACGCCAGCTCTGAGACCCCTCCTGAGCAAGGACCCCTGGGTGGATTAAACCTCAAGATTAAGATAGATTTCTTATGGTATCACAGCATGACACCTATCAATAGGTGTTTTATTTTTATTTTTTATGTATTTATTATTTTTTTTAGACAGGGTCGCACTCTGTGGACCACGCTAGAGTGCGGTGCTGCCATCTTAGCTCACTTCAACCTCCATCTACCGGGCTCAGGTGACTCTCCTACCTCAGCCTCCCGAGTGAGTAGTGAGGACTACAGTCACAGGCTACCATGCCCAGCTAATTTTTCTTTTTTTTCTTTTTTTGAGACAGAGTCTCACTCTTGGCACCCAGGCAGGAGTGCAGTGGCGCAATCTCCGCTCACTGCATCCTTGACCTCCAGGGAACAAGGAATCCTCCCACTGAAGCAGCTACTTTGTCTGGGGTATATACCCAGGGTTCGTCGTCTCATGCCAGGAAAATTTAGGACATGGACACACCCAAGGAGTTTAGGAACAGAGGTTTAACAGGCAGAAGAAAAGAGAAAGAAAAACAGCTCTATTGAGAGAGAGGGGTCTTCCAAGCAGAAAGACCGGCTGATGGCAGATGCGTCAGATTTTACAGTCCAGCTTGAGGAGGTGGGGTCTGATTTACATAGGGCTCACAGATTGGTCCGATCAGGTGTGATGTTTACATAGCCTTCAGGAAAGGCTGGTCGCCCAACCCTCATCTTATTATGCAAATGAACTTTCCCCTTGGCCGATGCCATCTTGTCTGTTTCCTACTGTACACGTGGCTGGCAGGGAAGGGAAGATGGAGCCGCCATCTTGAACATGTCTAGCCCCTACTTCCTGCTGGCATTCACCCGTGCAAGCTCCCAGCTTGCTTGTTGTCCATGTCTGGAGCTCAACTTTGTAGGCTGCTCTTTTTCAGAAAATGATTTGGGGCTGCTTTTCACTAAAAAGAAAAGCCTAACGGGGGACTGCCATACCCTCACTATCTGCCTAAGTGATATGTTCTTAACTTCTATATCACCACCTCAGCCTCCCAAGTAGCTGGGGCTACAGGTGTGTGTCACTGCATCCAGCTAATTTTTGTATCATTTAAAAAATTGAGCCAGGCACGGTGGTTCATGCCTGTAATCCCAGCACTTTGGGAGGCCGAAGCGAGTATATCACTTGAGCTCAGGAGTTTGAGACCAGCCTGGCCAACATGGTGAAACCCTGGCTGTACTAAAAATTACAAAACTTAGCCATGTGGTGGCACACGCCTATAATCCCAGTTATTCAAGAGGCTGAGGCAGGAGAATCACTTGAACTCAGGAGGCAGAGGTTGCAGTGAGCCAAGATTGTGCCACTGCACTCCAGCCTGGGTGACACAGTGAGACTCTGTCTCTAAATAAATAAATAAATATTTATTTCCAGTTTTGTTACCTTGCAGTCTGAGAAATAAATCTTATTTCTTTTTTTAGAAATCAAATTGTCTGTTATGTCCAATATACTGAGAAATAAAAATGATATCCTGAGCTCCAAGCAACTGAACAGACCTCCCCATCCTGGTTAAGGGGACCCCAGAGAAACCTTGAGTGCCAGGCCATGACAGATGGGAGGTCAGACACGCCTGGTTCTGCCCTCTCCTTCTCTAACCTCCCTGAGGGTTTCTTCCCTGAGGGCTGAACAGAAACCACTGTGGTTCCAACTGGCCCTGACACTGGCCCTCCCTTTCGCAGATTTGACAAAACAATTGACCAGCATTCCTTCCTGATAAGAGACCACCAACCCAGAGTGCTTGTGGCCAGTCTACAAAGGATGCGCAGTGAGGGTTATTGTGTCCTCTGCTTCATCTTTTGTCATCAGAGGGCTGAAAACTCCACTCTCAGATCAGGCCAACACTGCCATTTTTTTGTACATGCAACAGACTTATGAAGGGACATGAAGCTCAACTTGGTATGTGCATGTTTCTCCTTTTGTGAATATTCACGGCTCCTCCTGTAGCTTATTCAATATGTATATTCAGCCACCCAGCTCAGCATACATTTCTGTTCCCTTTGCCCCTCCCTCGAAGTGTTTGTTTCTGGCTTCCACCTGGAGGCTGTGCTTCCCAGCCTGTTGGATTGCCACCCTGCAGGATGCAACGCTTTATGAGAAATAAGGCTCTCCTTTCTTCATCATCCTTCAGCTGACAGTATAATCGAGATTCCATATTGAGGATGTTCTATGCATTATTTATAGAAAAGTACATTCTGCAACAGCCACAAGCACCACTCTTTGGGGAGGCAGGAAGTTCAAGCTCAGCTAGTATTGGGGCCCTGCCCCTTGAGAGTTGTGTTGGATTGAGGAAAGTTCAGTGATACCCCATGCACAGGGAGAGGGAAAGTGTGACAGCCCCACTCTCAGCTCAGGCAGGGAGGTTCCCTGAAGTCCTGAGGCATCTGATTCAGCACCAGGCAGAGAGTGGCAGAGTTTACTCTGGAAGACAACCCCAGAACTTGTGGCCCAGCCCCCCGTCCCACAACTCGCCCTTTCACCCCTGAAATCAAGGACTAGTAAGAAGGCTGGGTGAAGTGCCCCAGCATGGTGGCTCATGCCTGTAATCACAGCACTTTGGAAGGCTGAGGTGGGAGTATCACTTGAGGCTAGAAGTAGGAGACCAGCATGAGCAACATAGCGAGACCCCATCTCTACAAAATTTAAAGAATGTAGCTGTTGTCCCAGCTACAGGCTGCAGTTGTTGTGGGAATCAGGAGACTGAAGAGACACGTAGGTGGGACACGAGAATTTTATTGAGTGCACTCAGACCCAGTGGATTAACATCCAAAAACTGGGCCCAGAACAAAGACAGCACTTGACTCATATACACACCTTTGAAAGGGAGTGGGCTAGTTTGAAACAAGCTTTCAGTGGCATGAAAGCAAGGATACAGAGACAAAACATAGGCAGTTAATCAAATTGTGACAGGTGCATAACCCAGGATTACATGTAATTCTTGCTTTGCAGTCCAGATGGCTGTTATCTAGGCTTGCTTAAAAGAGCCTTCCACAGGCTTATCTCATAACCTTCGCTATGGGGCCCAGAAGGCCGCAGCCCAGGCCTGCTCAGGCATGTCGTATAACCTTCACTGTGCTGCTTAGATAAAACAGAATACTTGAAGTTTCTAGTTACAGAAAACAGAAATCTATAAACTCATAAAACTTGCAGAGCAAGGTACAATCACATGGAGGGGGGTGGGGTTCGAGGGGGAACTTTTTCTTATCCTTATGTTGAGGGAGCACTGGGAGAGTCTCCAGAGCACACTCCTTTGAGCCTTTGCTTCTTTGATAATGTTATCAAGACTTCATCTGGGTCTGGGCTTTGTCTGTTACTGCCTTTGGGATGAGTCAGCCTAATATAGAAAGCTTGTTTTTCTCTTCTTAAAATTGTATTCTTTCTTTCCTTAATTTCCTGCCTCACAGTAAGCTATGTTCACACCACTGCACTCAAACCTGGGTGACACAGTGAGGCCCTGTCCAAAAAAAAAAAAATCTGTGAAGTGAGAAAGATGAAGGCCCATGGGAGGAAGGGGGTGGGGAGGCCAGAACCTGAGGACCTTCTTTTTAAGTAGGGTGGCCCCAAGGTGGCTTTGCCTGGCTTCCCAGGTTCATGCCCACTGTCATATGAATGGGCACTCTCTCACTTCCAAAGGTGACTAGGTTTGGATGGTGAGTTTTGTGGTCACTCTGCTCTTAGCCCATGGTGTGAAGTCATGACTTTATCAAGTAGGGAGGGCTTAAGTGGAGGAGGGATGGGTGATTTACATTTTATAAAGTGCCCTGGGGGCTGGAGGGGGCTAGAGTGAAGGCCTGGGTATGAGCGACTCCAGAGGGAGGGGGAGAGGAGTACCCATCACTTAGGACCTCAGTCTGAAGTTCCCTGGCAGGTGTCCCCTTCACCTGCCCTTGAGCCTGGGGGCCTCCCTGCCTGAAGAGGCCCCAGCAACCCAGCCAAGCCTGACCTTGAGCAAGGCCTGGAGGCTGGATCTGAAATGGAGAAATTCCAGCATTTCTCAGGTTGGCCAAGAAGAGATCAGGTTACCTTCTGGTCCAAAGACAGAAGGGGCTCCCTTTGGAAGGGCGAGCAGAGTCACAGCCTGATCTAGGGACCCAACTGGTGGTCAGGCCCAGTATGGGTGAGAGGCCAAGCAGGCCTGGCAGTTCCCTGGGCCACCCTTGAGCCAAGCCTGGGACCAGGAGCTGGCGGGGCTGACCCGGCACCAGGACACCCAAGAGCGAAGGCAGGGCCTAGACGAGAGGAGTGTGGGGGCCTAGACGAGAGGAGTGTGGGAGGTAAGGGACTTGGGGCGTGCCAGGCCGAGACTCCCAGGACCCCTGTTGGCGATGTGGCAGGCCAGGTCTCACTAACACAGGCCTCCATTACAACTGTCCCAGCACTGACTGAGTAGCTAGATTAAACATTAAAAGCTGATTGAGCCAGTGCCCTTATACAAAGGCTGGAAAGTAACAAAGAGCGCACTAAGAGTTTTGCCTAGGCCTTTCCTGGGCCTTAAAGCATGACAAAATAACAAATTAATTCTTAACAGGACCCTTTTAGGGTTAAACAAGTTTTTTTGTGGGTGTGAAGAAGCTCCCCATGCCTCCAGAAACAAGTTTATTGGGGGTCTGAAGGAACTCCCCAAACCTCCTGATTTAGCAGGAGACAAGACAAAGGTAATCCCCCCAGCATCTGGACCCATTTAGATTCAGTAAATTTATTGAAGCTCCAGAGGAAGGTCTTCAGGACTCACACCTTATCGATTAAAATAAGTTCATCACTAATGTCTTTAGATACATGCACACTTACACGTAGACATATAGCTTAGAAGGTATATAAGTTCTGGAAAACTGTAATTTTGAGTTGGTCTGGCGATAATTTCCAGGCCTTCTCCCTGTAACCAGTTGCAGAAAATAAAAAAACTCTTCCTCCTCAGTTCATCTGCATCTCGTCATTGGGCCCCGAGAAATAGCCACCCCACCCTCAGTTTGGTCCGGGAACAGCGGGACAGTGGAGTTGGAGCCGCCCCAGGCGGGATCAAACCGGGTGGAAGCAAGTCCAGGAGACGCCCGACCCTCCCCCGTGCCACAGGACTCGCCCGCCCCGCCACGCCCTGACCCCTCGTCTCTCCTCCCCTCCCCTCCTCCTCTTTTCTCCTCTCCTGCCATCCCCCATCCCCTCCCTCCTCTCCCCTGCCTGTCCCTGCCCGGACAGTCCACGTTCGCCGTTCCCTGCGCTCCCAGGCCCCTTCCCCTTCCTTCTTCCCCTCCCCTTCCTCCCTCCCCTCCCTCCTCCCCTCCCCTCCCTCCCTCTCCTTCCCTCCTCCCCTCCCCTGCCTCCCTCGCCTTCCTCCCTCCCCTTCCCTCCTCCCCTCCCCTTCCTCCCTCCCCTTCCCTCCTCCCCTCCCCTTCCTCCCTCCCCTTCCCTCCGCGCCGCGTCCCGGACACTGCGGGCTGGTCCCGCGCCCCGCCAGGGCTGCCGGGGTGTGCTGTTGGGGAGCGTGGCGTGGGCAGGACCACGCTGGACACGCAGTTCGCTTGCGGCCGCTCCCCGAGCAGTGCGCGGCGTGGACCTGATCACGCTCCAGGACCTGGACATCCGCCACAGCGACGGCTTCGCGGTGCTCTCAGGCGTGTGCAGCGAGGCCTCGTTCCCGGCCGTGAGGCCGCTGCGCGAGCGCCTGCGCTGGCTGTGGGAACCCGGGGCCGTCCCGCGGGTGCTGTTGGGCACCCAGGCCGACCGGGACGCCGAGCGCCAGGTGCTGACGGCGCGGGGCCGCGAGGAGCGCTGCCCGTTCCCGGGGGTCAGGGCCAAGAGCCAGCGGAGGGTGGACCGGGTGTTCACGCTGGCGGTGCGCGAGACGGAGGCCCGAGGCGCATGCCCGCCAATGGCCAGCACACGAGGCTGTCGGAAAGGTTCATCGGCTAATTTGCCACAGTTGGTTTTCAATACGTCCATCCCTTTTCCTGATTTCCAGAGCTCAGTATTTCTACCCAGTGCCTATTTATTTATTTATTTATTTATTGAGACAGAGCCTCACTCTGTCGCCCAGGCTGGAGTGCAGTGGCGCAGTCTCGGCTCACTGCAACCTCCGCCTCCCAGGTTCAAGCGATTCTCCTGCCTCAGCCTCCCGAGTAGCTGGGGTTACAGGCGCCTGCTACCACACGCAGCTGATTTTTGTATTTTAAGTAGAGCTGGGGTTTCACCATGTTGGTCAGGCTGGTCCTGAACTCCTGACCTCGTGATCCGCCCGCCTCAGCCTCCCAAAGTGCTGGGATTACAGGCGTGAGCCAACGTGCCCGGCCCCTAGTGCCTTTTTAAAGAAAGTTACCAAGCCGTAAACAATTGGTGACTTGCACATATTAACTCTAACGAGTACCTCAAGCTGTCTGCGAATCTGCAATATTTGGTGAAAACTTTGCAACTCCGTTTAGACAGTGCTATAAGAAGAAACCAAAAATCGCTGTTTTGGGGGTTTTTGTTTTGTGTATCGAGAGTACTGCCTTTTTCTTTCTTTCTTTTTTTTTCTTTTTTTTTTTTTTTTGAGACCGAGTTTTGCTCTTGTTGCCCAGGCTGGAGTGCAGTGGCACGATCTCGGCTCACTACAACCTCTGCCTCCGGGGTTCAAGCCTCCCGAGTAGCTGGGATTACAGACACGTGCCACCACGCCCTACCTTATCTTTAGTAGAGACGGGGTTTCACCATGTTGCCCAGGCTGGTCTTGAACTCCTGACCTGATGATCTGCCCACCTCAGCCTCCCAAAGTGTTGGGATTACAGGCGTGAGCCAGCAAGCCCAGCCTTGCCTTTTCCTTCAAGTAGAATTTGTTACTGTACTTTTCTTCTCCTTCTTCTTTTTTTTTTTTTGGTGATTAACATCTTCTGAGCTGCTTCCAGTATTGAATTGATTGAAATGAATGAGAGTTTGAACTTCGATTCCATGAGGTTTTCAAGCGTTTCCCTCTCCTTTACAGCACTGAATTGCAGCAGTAATATTATCCTCTCTGCATTTCTAAATATAGTTATGGCCTACATAGCATTGGTTTGCAAAGGGATATTGTATACCTTGGGAGGGAAAAAAAAACAACTGTGTGCTCACAAAGATGGATCAGCTGTGCCTTTGCCTAACTGACATCTAGTCGATTTCTGCATCTGCACATTGAATGAAAATAAATTACTTTAGAAGCTTATACTTTTTTTTTTCTTTTTGAGACGAAGTTTCGTTCTTGTTGCCCAGGCTGAAGTGCAATGGCGCGATCTTGGCTTACCGCAACCTCCACCTCCCGGGTTCAAGCGATTCTCCTGCCTCAGCCTCCTGAGTAGCTGGGTTTACAGGCATGCATCACTACGCCTGGCTAATTTTGTATTTTTAGTAGAAATGGGGTTTCTCCATGTTGGTCAGGCTGGTCTCGAACTCCCGACCTCAGGTGATCTGCCCGCCTCGGCCTCCCAAAGTGCTGGGATTACAGACGTGAGCCACCTTGTCCGGCCCTGAAGCTTATAGTTTTTAATATTCTGTAATTCCTGAAGTTTTCATACTCTGCCTCTTGGCTTCTTATTTTTCAGGAAACAAGTTAGTAACTGAGGGAAAAAGCACCACGATCTCCTGGTGCATTGTTGCAAAAGTGCTTCGGCAGTCAGTGTCTTTCTTGTTGTTTGCCAGATTAAGATCTTTTGTCTGCATATCTGCATAGCTTGACAGTAACTCAGGTACTGACCTAGAAGTAAAGCATGTGAGAATGTTTTTGGATCATACACTTTTCACATAATAACAAATTTTTCTCGAATTGGTTTAACAATATCGTTTTATACTTTTTAAAATGTATCTTTGATATGAGTTGTTTGTCATTTGAAAAAGTTAATGATTTTTACCTCCCCAGCTGCAACATATTTTTCAAATTTAGGACCCCAACTTAACCATTTGAACATCCTTCTTAAAAAAAAACAAACAAGAAAGCTCACAACTATGCCTGTGTTCTGAACTAGTTAATTTTGTTAACGGAATGTTATTTATATAGTGATGGTTAGAGAAGGCTCTGGTCATTTCTATTTATATCGTATGTGATGTTTTACTAGAAAAACAAGTTTTACCTTAACATTAAAAAAAATACGTTTTAGAACCTAATGGCAAGTTCACCTCCGCAGAGGGCTAGGCAGGGACTGTTCCCTGGGTTTTATCTCTTCCTCTCCCTCCTAGGACAGGTTAGGGGTTGGGATGCTTACTTTTGAAGCTTGAAACCCGGCTGACTCACTCCCCTCCTGACCTCTGTCTTCTGGGGTCCCTCCTGGCAAAGCCCTCATTCATCTCTCTAAGGGGGCATATCACATGTGGGGAGGGGCCAGTGACGGGTGGGGAGCATCTTCCTTGTCTCAGCTGTCGTCGTCCAGAGCTGCCCCCTCCTCCTCCTGGAGCAGAGGAGAAATACAAGGTTGTTCACTGTCTGGATTGGGCTGTGCAGAGAAAGCCCAGGGAGAAGAAACAGCCTCCTGTTCCCACCACCATGACAGCAGGGAGCTGGGCCCCCATGACTGCAAGCTGGGAAGTCCCCTAGCCCCCACCCCAACAGCCCTGCCCTTCTGATTCTCCACCTGCTTGTGCTGAGGCCTCTGGAGAGGTTTTGTGTCCTTGGATCCCAGTCCTTCTGGATATCAGGCCTCAATCCAAGAAAACATTCCCAAATAGCCGTTTCCGCCCTTAGATTCCCTGGAGGAACTCAGACACTCCCACTCAGATTCAAGTTTTCAGCTTAGAGTGAAGCGGGTTTCTGGCTGACTAGTCAATGTTAGGGATGGCCAGAGCCACATGGCCAGCTCCTGTGACCTTGCTTTCTGAGTGAGCATGGACGCACACAGGCACACATGAAATTAAAGCCCTACATGCTGGATTGTCCAGCTTTTCCTGCGTGTCAAATTTCTAGATTTTGTATGTCACACACAAATTGTCTCAGTCCCTCCAGAGGCAAGGAAGCCTGCAAGAACTCCAAAGTGAACTTGCCAGCATCGAATACAACCACCTGTCAGAGCGCTCGGGGACCTGGAGGCCCCATTCGCAGGCGATGGACCTGTGGAGCAGGGGCAGGCTGACTTGCGAGCTTGCAGGTGGGCAAACCTCAAGCCCTCCGCCATTCTCTCCTCCTGGCTGTGGGCTCTGTCTGCTCAGCACCACCAGGGAACGCCAGGCCAGGAATGAAAGTCAAGGAGGCTGCGACATTAACGACCCACAGTACAGGTGAGGCTTCTGCCTCTCCCAGTTATCCACAGACTTCTGACCTATGTATTTGGTTTCAATTTGTATTATTCAGATTGCTGCTGATACTGAGAACTCATGGGGAGGGTTTAAAATGACATGTGTTTTCCTTTTCTGTGAAATGTCTGATCCTTTTGCCAGCTTTGAAAATTTTGTGAACCACATTAACAACCCGTCTATAAAATAACGGAGGGAAAAGGAGAGAAAGAAGATAGTTTCTCTGTGTACACATCCACATAACAAGGAAGAAAATGCTCATGGCTGCTACAGTCCTTGTCTCTGAAACTGGTCATGAGGCCATGGTTGATTTTTATCACTTATTTATTTATTTATTTTTGAGATGAGTCTCACTGTG
The DNA here is from genome assembly GCF_028885625.2 of Pongo pygmaeus. Taxonomy (NCBI): domain Eukaryota; kingdom Metazoa; phylum Chordata; class Mammalia; order Primates; family Hominidae; genus Pongo; species Pongo pygmaeus. Next base: position 102,297,402 of record NC_072388.2, read on the forward strand.
TCGCCCAGGCTGGAAGGGTGCGATCTCGACTCCCTGCAATCTCCATCTCCAGGGTTCAAGCGATTCTGGTGCCTCAGCCTCCCGAGTAGGTGGGATTACAGGCGTGCGTCACCATGCCTGGCTAATTTTTGTATTTTTATTAGAGACGGGGTTTTGCCATGTTGGCCAGGCTGGTCTTGAACTCCTCCTGACCTCAAGTGATCTACCTACCTTGACCTCCCAAAGTGCTGGGATTAGAGGCATGAGTCACCACACCTGGCCCATAGTTGATTTTTTTTTTTTTTTTTTTTGAGATGGAATCTCATTCTGTCACCCAGGCTGGAGTGCAGTGGCACCATCTCAGCTCACTGCAAGCTCTGCCTCCCAGGTTCACGCCATTCTCCTGCCTCAGCCTCCCCAGTAGCTGGGACTACAGGCGCCCGCCACCATGCCTGGCTAATTTTTTTTGTATTTTTAGTAGAGACAGGGTTTCACTGTGTTAGCCAGGATGGTCTCGATCTCCTGACCTGGTGTTCCGCCCTCCTCAGCCTCCCAAAATGCTGGAATTACAGGCGTGAGCCACCGTGCCCAGCCCATAGTTGATTTTTAAATTGTGTAGTATAAGCACACATAACATAAAACTTACCATCTTAATCTTTTTTTTTTTTTTTTTTTGAGATGGAGCCTGGCTCTGTCGTCCAGGCTGGAGTGCAATGGCACGATCTCGGCTCACTGCAACCTCTGCCTCCTGGGTTCAAGCAATTCTCCCTGCCTCGGTCTCCCGAGTAGCTGGGATTACAGGCACCCGCCACTACGCCAGCTAATTTTTGTATTTTTTAGTAGAGATGGGGTTTCGCCATGTTGGCCAGGCCGGTCTTGAACTCCTGACTTCAGGTGATCCACCCACCTCAGCCTCCCAAAGTGCTGGGATTACAAGTGTGAGCCACCGCACCCGGCCACATTATTCTTTTTCAAGGTTACTTTGGCTACTTGAGGTCCCTTGAGAGTCCATATGAATTCTAGGATGGATTTTCTATTTCTGCAAAAACTGCCATTGGGCTCTTTGATAAGAATTGCCTTGAATCTGTAGACTGCTTTGGGTAGTATTGACATCTTAACAATATTAAGCATTTCAATCCATGAACATGAGATGTCTTTCATTTATTTGTGTCTTCCTTAGTTTCTTTCAGCAATGTTTCATAATTTCCAGTGTACAAGTCTTTTGCCTCTTGGTTAAGTTTATTCTTAGGTATTTTATTCTATTCAATGCTATTGTAAATAGAATTGTTTTCTTAATTTCCTTTTCAGGTTGTTCATTGTTAGTGTATAGAAATGCAACTGATTAGCTGGGCACGGTGGCTCACGCCTGTAATCCCAGCACTTTGGGAGGCCGAGGTGGGTGGATCACCTGAGGTCAGGAGTTCGAGACCAGCCTGGCCAACATGGTGAAACCCCGTCTCTACTAAAAATACAAAAATTAGCCAGGTGTCGTGGTGGACGCCTGTAATCCCAGCTACTCCAGAGGCTGAGGCAGGAGAATTGCTTGAACCCAGGAGAGAGAGGTTGCAGTGAGCTGAGATTGCCCCACTGCACTCCAGCCTGGGTGACAGAGCGAGACTCCATCTCAAAAAAAAAAAAAAATCTGATTTTTGTGTGTTGATTTTTGTATTCTGAAACTTTTCTGGATTTATTAGTTCTAACAGGATTTTTTGGTAGCATCTTTAGGGTTTTGTACGTATAAGATCATGTCCTCTGTGAACAGAGATAATTTTACTCCTTCCTTTCTGATGTGGACACTTTTTATTTCTTTTTCTTGCCCAATTGCTGTGGTTATTATTTTCAATATATGTTGAACAGAAGTGGCAAGAATGAGTGAGGATCTTTGTCCTGATCCTAAGCTTAGAAGAAAAACTTTGTCTTTCACCATTGAGTATGATTGTTAACTATGGACTTTTAGTATATGGACTTCATTATGTTGAGGTAGTTGCATTCTAGTCCTGTCTTGTTAAATGTTTTTATCATGAAAGGGTATGATTTTTTTTCAAATGCATTTTTCTGCATCAATTGAGATGATCATGTATTCTTTTCCCTTCATTCAGGTAATGTGAGGCATTATATTGGTTGATTTTCTTATGTCGAACCATTCTTGCATTCCAGGAATAATCCCACTTGGTCATGATGTATGATCCTTTGAATGGGCTGTTGAATTGTTTGCTAGTATTTGATTTTTAGATTTTTCTTCTTTCATTCCATGTTTTCTTTGCCCTCAGCCAGGCCCTGGTTGGTTGGGGTTCTTCATCTAGTAGTATGACCCAAATGTTCATTCATGAAAGATCTGAACTTTCAGTAGGGTTCTGCCATTTTTTGGTTGGTGTTGTTTTTGATAACCTTTTACTGTTGGAATGGGAGTACCAGGAGGTGCCTCAAACAACATACTGAGTCACTAAGTATAATAGTGAAACAAACCAATTCCCCTCTATCACCACTTAACTCCCAAACTCCTATATTCTGGCTGTGGGAAAAACACCACCATATATTAATCACTGAATAAAGATTATATCAAAAGCTGTAAGATGGGGGCCCATCCGTTCAGGGTGGTGTCTCCCAGCTGGTGCTAAGATAAGTCTTTGGTAGCCCATCCAACCATTCTGTCAGGCCAGCTGCTCTTGGGTGATTGAACAAAAAGTAGGATCATTGAATTCCATGGCCATGAGCCTATTGCTTCAATTCTTTTGCAATGAAATCAATTCCTTGATCAAAGAAATGTTTTATGGGATATGATGAAGGTCCACAGGGCATTCTGTAATTCTGTGGATGGTGGGGCTGGCAAAAGCATTACAGGTAGAGACAGCAAATCTATATCCAGAATAAATTCCAGTGAGGACAAATTGCTTTTCCTTCTGTGATGGAAGGGATCTAATGTAATCAATGTAATCTAATGTAATGTAATCTAATCTAATCTAAGGTAGGGACTACAGGCACCTACCACCATCCCCAGCTAATTTTTGTATTTTTAGTAGAGACAGGTTTCACCATGTTGGCCAGGCTGGTCTCAAACTCCTGACCTCAGGTGATCTGCCCACCTCGGCCTCACAAAGTGCTGGGATTACAGGCATGAGCCACTGCACCTGGCCACCACTCTTCTTTAGGGCCACCCTGAGTGGGACTGAAGTGCTGTAGCCACCTACTTCTGGACCATCTCTAAGCCAGGATGAGATTCTCCCCCGTCAATCAACTGGTCATAAAGACCTCGCTGTGTGGTCATCGGTTTAGGTTGTAGGAGAGGAGACAGTGCAGAGTGGGGAGGGGGACACACTTTTGACAAATGCTTTTGACAAATTCATTTAACAAATGCATTCGCTACATGGTCTACTTTCAAAGCTGCTGAAGACAAGAGTTTGGTCACATGTTTTCCTGTGACAGTGCAGGGCTCACCAGCCTCCCAGCCTGCAGAGATAGCTTCTTGCTGCCGCTGACATCTGGGAGCTGGCCTGGCATCTACATTTAGGCCATGGTGTTCTCCTGCTGAACATAAATAATTTCACAGAACACAAACATCAGACATGGCCACTCTGTGACTATGATGGATGAAGATAAAACAAGAGCACTCTGCAGTCATGTCTAAACATAGATGGAAATACCAACACTGTCCAAACCACATCAAGTCATCGAACCTTGGCCAACAGCAGTGATGACTGCTTCTTTACCAATGACAACTTCAGCTTCTCTCTAGTCTGCCTTCCTTCTAGATAAGATTTATTACGATAGGCCGGGTGCGGTGGCTCACACTTATAATCCCAGCACTTTGGGAGGCCGAGACGGGCAGATCGTCTGAGGTCAGGAGTTTGAGACTAGCCTGGCCAATGTGGTGAAACCCCACCATTTCTACTAAAAATGCAAAAATTAGCCAGATGTGGTGGTGCATGCCTGTAATCCCAGCTACTCAGGAGGCTGAGGCAGGAGAATCTCTCGAACCCAGGGGGCAGAGGTTGCAGTGAGCTGAGATCGCACCATTGCACTTCAGCCTGGGTGACAAGAGTGAAACTCCGTCTCAAAAAAATAAAAATAAAAAAAGATATATTATGGTAGTCAATCATGTAACCTCCTGCTTCCTGAGCATCTAATCTAGTGCAATCCCTGCTTCCTCGAGCTTCCTTCACCTCATGCAAGCCCAAAGCGAAGCCCTTTCTTTTATTTTTTTAATTTTTGTGGGTACATAGTAGATGTATGTATTTATGGGGCATATGGGATCTTTTGATACGGGCATACACTGTATAATAATAACATCGGGTAAGTAGGGTGCCCATCACCTCAAGCATTTATCCTTTGTTTGCAGGCCCCCCAAGTTGCCTGCGGTTCCCTCATGTTGTTGCAAATGACAGGATCTCATTCTTTTCTGTGGCTGAATAGTGCTCCATTGTGTACATGCACCACATTTTCTTGATCCATTCATCTGCTGATGGACGCTTAGGTTGCTTCCAAATCTTGGCTATTGTGAACAGTGCTGCAGTAAACGTGGGCGTGCAGACATCTCTTTGATACACTGACTCCTTTCTTTTGGGTATATACCCAGCCGTGGGACTGCTGGATCATATGGTAGCTCTATTTTTAGTTTTTTGGGGAACCTCCAAACTGTTCTCCATAGTGGCTGTACTAATTTACATTCCCACCCACAGTGTACGAGGGTTCCCTTTTCTCCACATCCTCGCCAGCATTCGTTATTGCCTGTCTTTTGAATAGAAGCCATTTTAACTGGGGTGAGATGATATCTCATTGTCATTTTGACCAAATCTAAGTCCTTTCTAACACCTTTTTACTGAGACACCCCGTGGCTCCCTGTGGTGGGTGCTCTCCCTCCCTGTGATGAGCAGTGAATTGACCTTGTTCAACCTGGAGGTCTTTAGCTGCAGGTGCTGGCCTGGCCCCAGCCTGCTGCCTGGTGCTGAGGCCGCTGGTTTCTGGAAGCCGATGCTGTGGCAGTCGGGGTGCAGGAGGCAGAACCCCTGCAGGGACTTTAAGCAGGGCTGATTTACCAGATGTAACCGGGGCTTACAAAGCTACCGGAAGGGTTGGAGGAGTCGGTTCTGGGCCTAGCCTCTGAACATAACTTCCAGAATCAATTTGTTAAGCCGGTCCCAACTCCAGAGGGGGACTGTAGGCGATGTGGGGGGACTGCGTACAAAGGATACAGACATATATATACACACATATGTACACTCACACATCTATGGTGTAAAGTGGCAGCCATGACAGTCTCTTCACCTGACTTGTCTAGAAATGCTCAGCTCCTGAGGCAGTGACCCTAGAGGGACAGAGTGCATCTGGGAGAAATGTGGAAGGGTCAGCTGAGTCCAGTGGGCTCACACGGAGAGAGAAAGAGCAGGATCTGTGACTGCAGGGAAACGGGAGGGGGGTCGGGGGCTAGGGGAGGTGGGCCTGGGTCCCGTGGGCACAGTTGGGTCCAGGAGTGGGTGTGGGAGTGGGGCGGGCTGTGGAGGAATAGCTCACGCAGGGAGTTGGTGCATTTTCCCCAGTCGAGGTCTGACATGCAGAGAGGCCGAGACCCAGGCCAGCAAGGGAGCCCGGGACACTGCCGGTCCCTTGGGAATCCCCAGCCTTTTTCCTGACAGCCCAACGCCCTGTCAGAGAACAGCAGGGCAGGGGACAGCTTTGGGACAAAGATTCACTATTGAGACGTGGATGTGTCTCCACACCCCACCCCCCTCCCCGCTCCGACAGCAGCAGACCTGGAGCCTCCAGGGCCACTTGGGAAGGCAGGACTACAGGGAGAGGTGAGAAAATCAGCTTTTTTCCCCTCACACACCCCTTCTGGCACTGAAGAAGGTCGTCACTGGAGATGTAAGGTGACACCACCATGCAGGAGAGGGGAGGCCTTCACCCAGGTTGCAGTGCAAAGGTGCAATCACAGCTCGCTGAAGCCTCAAACTCCTGGGCTCAAGTGGTCCTCCCACCTCGGCCTTCTGAGTAGATGGGACTACAGGTGCTCACTACCGTGCCTGGGTAATTTCTTTTTTTTTTAGTTTTTGTAAAGGTGGGAGTCTTGCTGTTTTAGCCAAGCTGGTCTTGAACTCCTGGCCTCAAGTGATTCTCCAGCCTCAGCCTTCCAAAATGCTGGGATTATAGGCGTGAGCCACCGCGACTGACCTGTGCTGCACTTTTGAAAGCTCCAAAGGCTTACAGGTGTAAACGCTGAGGTTTGTGGTAGACAGTCTGCAGAAATGACCACCAGCTATTCCCCCTGCACACAAAAGCTGCAGCTCCCATAAGGAGGTGAGTCTATTTCCTGTCCCTCAGAATCGGACCTGGCTGTTGACTTCCTTTGAATAATAGAATGTGATATTGTGTCAGTTCCAAGCCAAACCTTTAAAAGGACTGACAGTCTCCTCTTTTGTCCTCTTGCAACTCATCCACCACATAAATAAGCTCAAAGCTAGACCCCTGGATGACAAGAGAGGATGCAAAGAGAAAGAGAGAGTTCGCTAGCCCCAAGCTAATCCAGCCATCCCTGATGAGGCAGCAGCTATGTGAGTGAACACATGGATATTCCATCCCCAGCTGGGCTCCTAGCTGAATGTAGGGCATGTGTGGCCTAAGCCAAAACCATGGAAACCAGAAGAACCATCCAGCTAAGCCCAGCCAACACTCAGAATCATAAGAAATAATAAATCTTTTAAATTTAAGACTGCTAAGCCTTGGGTTCATTATACAGCAACAAATAATCAATACAGAGTCCACAGCTCACCAAGATTAGGAATCCAGGTAAAACATCTGCTGCTGTGGGCTGGGATCTCAAAAGTTGCATCCTGGAAGTGAAGGTAAACTAAGTAAATCAGCCTTCAGAGAGACTGAAACCCACTTTTAGGGAGATTTTTCAGGAAAATCTCAAGCCCTAAAATTAGATTAAGGTGCTCTTTTATTGTTAGTGCTTCCAGGCATCTGGATGAAACCATTGAAATTCTTCTGGAGGAAGAGAATAACCCAAGTTTCAAGTTATTTCTACAGAGGATTTATCTAGTGCATAATAAAAGATAAACAGGTCCATACTGAATAAGATTAAAAAAAAAAATCCGAGCAACAACAAAACCAAACAGATAACAACAGATCCATAGAGACCCAAGATACTGGTTTAATAAGACACAACTGCTTTAAAACTGCTATGCTTAATTGATAAATGAACTATAGATTAAACACAGGTGAAGAGAAAAATCAATGAACTGAGAGATATAAAATACATTATTCAGAACAGACCAAAAAAGTAGTAAATAGAGAAGAGGGAGAAGAGACAAAGGTAGGGGAGTCTCACATAGGTGGAATCTGAGTCCCCCAGAAGGACAGAAACTGGACCAGAGCAAAGCATTTGAAAAGCAAATGGCCACAAATTTTAAAAAATGAATGTGGCCGGGCACACTGGCTCACGCTTATGATCCCAGCACTTTGGGAGGCTGAGGTGGGCAGATCACTTGAGGTCGGGAGTTCGAGACCAGCCTTGCCAACCTGGTGAATCCCCACCTCTACTAAAAATACAAAAATTAGCCAGGTGTGGTGGCACATGCCTATAATCCCAGCTACTCGGGAGGCTGAAGCAGGAGAATCACTTGAACCCGGGGGATGGAGGCTACAGTGAGCCGAGACGGCACCACTGCACTCCAGCCTAGGTGACAGGGCCAGACTCTGTCTAATAAATAAATAAATAAATAATAAGGGCCAAATAAAGACACTTGCAGCAAAAAGGAGTTTGTCACTAACATTTACACTAAAGCAAATTGTAAAGGAGGTGTTTTAAGCAAAAGGAATCAGGAACTGACATGGATTTCTGTCTGTCTTGGTGGGGCTGCAGCTGCTCCTGAATTTCCTTTCTTCATTGCCTGCCCCTGTGGACATTCCACTCCAGCATCAGACACGGAGACTCTTGCTTGAGTTCCACTTAGTAGATACAACCTGGACAAAGCAGTTGCAGTGTCTCAGGGAGCCCACTGGATGCAGCTGACCCTTCCACATTTCTCCCAGATGCAATCTCTGTTCCTCTAGGGTCACTGCCTCAGGAGCTGAGCATTTCTAGACAAGTCAGGTGAAGAGACTGTCATGGCTGCCGCTTTACACCATAGATGTGTGAGTGTACATATGTGTATATATATGTCTGTATCTTCAATGAGGGCCAAAGTATCCAGTGTTTTTTTTTTTTTTTTTTTTTTTTTTTTTTTGAGACAGGGACCTTGCTCTCTCACCCAGGCTAGAGTGCAGTGGCACAATTATGGCTCACAAAAGCCCCAACCTCCTGGGCTTAAGTGATCCTCCTGTCTCAGCCTCCCTAGTAACTGGGACTACAGGTGTGCACCAGCAGGAGCTGATTGTGTGTGTGTGTGTGTGTGTGTGTGTAGAGGTAGGGTCTTACTATGTTCTCCAGGCTGTTCTCAAACTCCTGGGTTCAAACAGTCCTCCCTCCTTGGCTTCCCAAAGTGCTGGGATTACAGGCCTGAGCCACTCCACCCAACTACAGTATCCAGTTTCTAAGTTTGTTCTTAAATGAGCTATGTGCTGGAGGGAAAAAGACAGAAGGGAAGCTTTGTCTACTCTAAACCAGATTGTAGAGGTCTTTTGTTTGTCCCCCTTGGGGTTTTTCACCAAGGGGCCCTGGGCCTTTGGAATGAGCAGGGTGGGCCTTTCCTGGACAGGCGGAGGAAGCAAGTGCAAGGTGAGCGGTGGGAGAACCTGCAGGCCCCCTGCTCCCAGGGGAAGGGGAGGCGGCCTTCAGGGGAGAGGCCATATGGGCGCCCAGAAACTGGAAACTGCGTCCCTGAAGGTTGCAAGCCCTCTGGACAGTTCGGGTCACCCCCGAGTGAAGAAGGGCGTTGAAGACACATGGAAAATGTGGTGGGAGGGGACTGAGTTGAAACCCAGGCCCTGAGTGGAAAAGCCTGCAGTTCCTAGGGTGCCTTCCTTCTTCCAGTCAATTAATCAATCAATCCACACCAATTCAGTGCCTACCCCAGGGCAGACACTTGCGAGGCCCGAGGTCAGGAGGCCGCAGGAGCCCCTTCCCTAACCTGAAGCCCTGGAGATGGCCTGGCTGGAGGGGACGAGGGCCCATAGCGGGGACCCGACTCACTTCTTCGTCCCCACCTGCCCTGGGGTCCGACGGGAGCCGCGTGGGAAGCGGGGACGGGGAGCGCGGGGAGGGACCCCCGCGCTCCCCGGCCGACCCTCTGCGGCCTCTGCTCTGCGCAGTCCGTCCTCTTCTCCCGACCCGGCGCGCATCTCCTGTTCCCCAGCCCCCCATCCCATGGAACCGATCTTCCTAACAGCGCTTCACCCCGCCCGGCCCGCGAGGTGGTCCCGGGCCGGTGACAAGGTCTGGACGTGGCGACTCCGGGAAGGGGAGACCGGACGCGGAGAGCCCCTGGGACCCAGGCCTCAGGGACGCATCGGGGTCGGAGCTGGGCCCGGGGGCCGGGCTGGGGTGGGGAGGCTGAGGTTCCTTCGCCCCTTCCCTCCCCTCGCCCCCCGCAGCCTCGCGGCGGCAGGATGGAGTCGCCCCCGCCAAGCCCCGCGCGTCTCTGCCAAGACCCCGTGCGAGTCCGGGCCGGTCGCGCTGTCCAGGCGCCCGCCCAGGCTTGGGGAGCTCTGTGCGCCGGAGCCGGCGACTCCTCGGGGCACCAGGGCGTGGCGAGGGCGTCGGCCTCGGCGGGGAGGCCTTGGCTGGGCCGTGGGGGTGGCGCCGTGCCCCGGAGGTCGCGTCTGGAAGCGAGGCTGCGGGGGTCCAGGGGCGCTCATCGGGGCGCCAGGTGCAGCCTGCGGGACGTCCAGTACCAGCGCAGGAGCAGGGCGAGGCCGTGGCCTCCAGGGTCCCTGGGCGGAGAGGACAAGACGCGCAGCCGCGTTGGCGCGAGTTTTAAATCGGTGCCTTCTCAGCTTTGCAAGTTCTTATCAATCGTTACATGCAAGAGGCCGTTTTTTAAAAATGGTTCCCCAGCTTTATTGCGGTGTGATTGATGGATAGAAATTGTATTTATTTAGCGTGTACAGCTGGACGATGGGATGGAGCACACAGGGTGGAGGGGTTACCACAGTCCCGTTTCCGTCGTGGTTTTACTTAAATTCGGCGTTACCTATGTGTTGTCCCTGGACACGCCCAGCAGCAAGAGTCCTGGTGGATGGCGTCTCTTTCCCCTCTAACCACGGCCGAGGCCCTGGGTGACGTCCCTTCTAACCACAGATGGGGGCCTGGGGGGCGTCCCTTCTAACCATGTCCGGGGCCCTGGGTGATGTCCCTTCTAACCATGTCCGGGGCCCTGGGTGATGTCCCTTCTAACCATGTCCGGGGCCCTGGGTGATGTCCCTTCTGACCACGGATAGGAGCCTGGGTGATGTCTCTTCTAACCATGGCCAGGGGCCTGAGTGATGTCCCTTTGGGCTTCGTTTGCATTTCCCTGCTGACTGAAGACGGCTTTCGTGCAGGTCCTATTTTTTTCTGTCTTTCCGTATGGCAATTGTGAAGACCACCCAAATGAGGACCACGGGGCTCTTAATTCAGGGCCTGTGGAGCAGCGACCTGGGCCCCTCCCTTGGGTGTGGCAGAGGCCAGCAGGCGGGCGGGTGGGAGAGCTTTAGAATGGAAACCGGGAGGCTCAGGCAGGCTCCGATACAGGTGGGGGCTGGGTGAGGGGCCTCCCAGGTGCTGTGCTTGGGGAACTTGGTCTGCTTTCCTGGTTTGTGTAATTTGGTCCCACTGAGGCAGGCCACAGACTGGGGAGGTGTCATCCTTGCCCAAGCCCTGACCACCCTGCAGTAGCAGCTGGAAGGGTGTGGTCGGAGATTCCGGTCTCCAGCTCTGGCTGTTGTCCCTTTCTAGACTCAGCCTCTCCTTTGTGTCTCTAGAGATGGGAATTTTTGCTATTTTTCCATGTGTTTCATTGAGCTACAGTCATGTGTTTTGACCTTGTCCCTGAATGTGACCAGCAGAGCCTTCGGAGTGAATTCTGGCTCCCTCTAACCTGCCCTCCTGAGTCTCCGGGCTCTGCCCTGGCTTCTGGGTAACGCAGCAGCCCCAGCTCCGTTGTGACTTTCCCCCAAGACCGTGCAGCGGGAAGGGTCTTCAGAAACCAGTCACTGCAGGCGGCTGTGCTCGGCATACCCGAGGGCTTGAGGCTTCTAGGCCATGCAGTGGACAGAGTTGGAAAGTACAGACTTGTTTTAGTATGTCAGTATTAGGTTTTCATTAGGAATGGCATTATAAACTTTTTTTTTTAATATGTAGAGGCAGGCCAGGTGCAGTGGCTCAGGCCTGTAACTTCAGCACATTGGGAGCCTGAGGCAGGAGGACAGACTGAGCCCAGAAGTCTGAGACCAGCCTGAGCAACATAGGGAGACGCCGTCTCTGCAGAAAATAAACTTAGCCCAGTGCGGTGATGCATGCCTGTAGTCCCAGCTACTTGGGAGGCTGAGGTCGGGCAGGAGGGATGTGGGGGAATCCCTTGAGCCTGGGAGGTTGAGTGTCAAGGCCACAGTGAGTTGTGACCACTGACTTCAGCCTGGGCCACAGGAGGAGACCGTGTGTCCAAAAAAAAAAAAAAAAAGAAAAGAAAAGAAAAGAAAAGAAGTGGGGGTTCTTGCTATGTTACCCAGGCTGGGCTGGAGGAATCCTCCCACCTCGGACTCCCAAAGTGCTGGGACTATAGGTGTGATCCTCGCCTGACCGAAATCTAACATTTTTACATCTTTCATAGTTCTATTACCTTATTTGCTGACAACTTCAAGTCGTAGTATTTTTATCTATCTTATATCCATGAGTTTCAGATTTGTGTCAAAATTATTAAATCAACTCTGAAATGACCTTTATAATTTGCAGTTCTTTGTGCCTTAGAATATATCTAAGAATAATTAGAACAGCAAATGTTATAGACAGGTAAATAGAACAACAGAAGAGGGTAGATAGAAGATGCCACCACTGGTCCCATTATTTCCCACAGTATTAGAGCTTGCAAAAACTGTGGTATAAGAATTGAAGGGGGAGGGGAAAAAATCCCATTTTTTTGGAAGATAATCTTACAGACCGAAAAAACAAAACCCACCAGACAAACCTTTAGAGAGAACAGTTCATCTTTTTCCTTTACTAGGCTGGGCAGCAGCTTGCCCCTGCCAATCTAGAAACTTCCATCCTTCAAGAATGGGAAATCTCAGGCTGGGACCGGTGGCTCACGCCTGTAATCCAAACACTTTGGGAGGCTGAGGTGGGTGGATTGCCTGAGCTCAGGAGTTTAAGACCAGTCTGGGCAACATGGTGAAACCCCGTCTCTACTAAAAATACAAAAAAAAAAAACAAAAAAAAATTAGCCTAGCATGGTGGTGCATGCCTGTAATCCCAGCTACTTGGAAGCCTGAGGCATGAGAATCACTTGAACCCGGGAGGTGGAGGGAGACTGCAGTGAGCTGAGATCACGCCACTGCACTCCAGCCTGGGTGGTAGAGAGAGACTCTGTCTCAAAAAAAAAAAAAAAAAAAAAAAATTAGCTGGGCGTGGTGGCACATGCCTGTAATCCCAGCTACTCGGGAGGCTAAGGCAGGAGAATCGCTTGAACTCGGGAGGTGGAGGTTGCAGGAAGGAAGTGCAGTGAGACGAGATTATGCCATTCCACTCCAGCCTGGGCAACAAGAGTGAAACTCTATCTCAAAAAAAAAAAAAAAAGAAAAAAAGAAATCTCTCCAGATGCATTTGTTCCTAGTAGTCTGCATCCATTTCCTTTCAGGAGACAAGGTGGTTGATTGAAACACAGAGGACTCCGTGCCCTCAGAGCTGAACCCGGGAATGGTACCACGTTTGGAGCGGTGGTCTGGGCACCTGTGCTCCAGCCCGTAGCAGTGATGAGCGACAGAGGAGGGACCAGTTGCCCCACCAGGATCCACCTCCACCTGCGGTGCTTGCACCCAAACCACAGGGGCCCCTGCTGTCTGGGATGCCCCCACCCTCCAGGCTGGGGTTCCAGAGCGCAGAAGAGAGCCAGGCCAGGCTCCCGGGAGAACCTCGGGCCGCATCTCCACACAGGACACAAAGTCTTTGTCCCTCCATCCTCAGAGCAAGGAGGACAGCTGGTTTACTCTCCACAAGCTTAGTTAGGGGTTAAGCAGATTTCATGAAGGTACCGTGATATTACCAATGCTGATGGCTTGGGGTAATTTTGTCAAGGCCAATTTAACAATATTTGCCACAAAATCATCCTTAACTTTTAGGCTATGAATTGGCTGTTGATCTACATAACAATCTGAGAACTTGGTGAGGTGTTTTGGGATTCTGATGAGCCTGTCGGAACACAAAACCATTTTTGAAATATTTTATTTTATCCAGTTTCTTCAAGTAGAACCTTTAAACCATGGATTTAAGATTAAGAAGAGGCTGACCGCAAGCTCATAACAAATAGAACATTGAGGCTGGGCAGGGTGGCTCATGCCCGTAATCCCAGCACTTTGGGAGGCAGAGGCGGGAAGATTCCTCGAGTTCAGGAGTTCGAGAGCAACCTGGGCAACATGGCGAAACCCCAGCTCTACCAAAAAAAAAAAGGAAAAATTAGCCAGGCGTGGTGGAGCTGCAGTGGGAGGATCACTTGAGCCCAGGAGGCAGAAGGTACAGGGAGCAAAGATGGCACCACTGCACTCCAGCCCTGGGGACAGAGTAAGACCCTGTCTCCAAAACAAAAAACAAAAGAACCAAAACAAACAAAATACCCACAGAGGATCCTCCCGCCCCGCAAGCCCAAATAGAACATTGAAGTCAGTGTGAGGTCCCTGTGTTTGGTCTGCTTAGTGGCTTAGTCTGATGAGGCTGTTCTTAGTTCTGTCGTTCAGAACTATGTCTGGGCTGAGAATCCAGGAAGGCGTGGCTCGGTCCACCGCATCCCTTCGTGGTGATGGGGGCAGAAGACCCTGGGCAGCCTGTGTCCTGAGCCCACCCCCCACATCTCAGTGGCTGAGGATACAGTCCTTGGAGGGTCCTTGCGTATTTCCTGCTGAAAGATTCCACTTCCCATCCCTAGCTTGAAGTGCAGGTCCTCAGGGTAAGCTCCAGGGAAAAGCAGAGACCACCTGTTGATGATGGGCACCCGAGTCATGAGTTACAGTCAGAGCCCCCAACGTTGGCAGGGACGAGGACGGGCCTGGAGACACAGCGTCAGCCTCAGCGCTTCCTCAGCGACGCCCCTGGGAGGGGACACTGGAAGAACTGGCAGGTCAGTAGATTCTCCCACAGAGCTGGTTTCATCGTCACCAGGTGATAGGCACGTTAAACCCAGAACTATAACTGTTAACTAATACCGGGCTTGTCTCTGAACAGCAGCAAGAGTGCGCTTCCTCTGAGAGGCACACGAGAGTGAGACCCGCACATCCTGTGTTGCTTGACCGTCGGGACTGACCAGGGACAGAGGACACTTGACTGGCCAAATTCCCTCCTTGCCATCAGCCACGGGGCAGTTCCCCCAAGCACTAAAGCCTGGAGAACGCAAAGCACATCCAGTTACTTAAAAGCACCCTTTGTTTCCTACAATGAGAGAATAAATCCTTGATGTAGTCCAGTGGCCACCCGGGAGTTCCCAGAAAGACACTGGCCTCGAAGAACTGTTTCTGTCTCTTTTCCTTGAATATGGGACAGACAAGATCAGAGCAGCGATGACGAGAGAATTGGGCACACACACTTAGGGTCTGCGGCAAAGGAATGGCTCTGTTTACTCTTAACTATAAATAAATACACACACAACTACACACTTGGCTTTTTCAAAGTTAGACTTAAAAGGACTCAAGAATGTAACAAAGGACAAATATCTTCCCTGTTTTCTAAGAAACCAACTTCAAGATCTGTCATAGTAACGGATATAAAAGATAAAACTCGCTTTATATTTTCTCCCAGTGGGCTTGGTGGCTCATACCTGTAATCTGAGCACTTTGGGAGCCCAAGGCAGTGGATCATTTGAGGCCAGGAGTTCAAGACCATCCTGGCCAACACGGCAAAACCCCATCTGTACTAAAAATACAAAAATTAGCTGGGCATGGTGGCAGGTGCCTGTAGCCTCAGCTACTTGGGAGGCTGAGGCAGGACAATCATTAGAACTAGGCAGACAGAAGTTGCAGTGAGCCGAGATCGTGTCACTGCACTCCAGCCTGGGTGACAGGCTGAGACTCTGTCCCAAAACAAAACAAAACAACACTAGCTTTGTGTTTTCTGTCAAAGAAAATATTTTGCTCTGAGGGATTCATGAGCCTGTAACATCTCAAACCCATCCACACTGAGGAGCTTGTGTGATGTTAACACTGTTTTTTTTTTGCTCTTGTCAAACTTCTTTGCAGGAGCTGAAGACCCAGGCAGACACATGTCACTTCCCCTCAGAACTGCTGCCCGGCTGAGCTCCTGGAACCCTGGACCTGTCCTCTTTTCCTCTTCACTCAGGCCCAGCCTTGAGGACGAGCTTATTCTCTTTTGGTTATTCCCAGAGCACGCTTGTTATCACATAAACAGCATTTTCATTTGCTCCATCTCTTCAAAAATAAGACTATCCTGACAACACAGTACACTGAACAACCCTGAACGTCCTGTGCGGCCACGGCCACTCAGCCCTACCTGGGGAGGCAGGGCCCTGCCGGGGGGTGACCCAGAGTTTCCTACTCTCGGGTAGTCCAGGAGGCATCTGAAGAATGTTCTTAGGCTGCTAGTTACACATCAGTCCAAAGCCTCAGGGATGATGAGGATTTTGAAGCTATTCAGGCACCTGAGTCTGGGCTAAGCCTCCCATTGTCACCTGTACCTACTTCCCTGTCACCAGGAGGGCCTGGCTCTGTCCCACGCACACCTGGGTCTGCACACTGGCCTGCAGGCCTGAGCTCCACCCGGTGCTGCTCCACGCCAGCCCGAAAGCCTCCCTAGTGAGGGAGGTTGTTCAGTCTCACCTGGGGCTTGGGGGTGACCAGGTGGAAGGCTACCGGGGGCATCTGGACACCTGGTGAGATGGGCACGTGTTCTCCTCCCTGAGAGCACAGCTCATGGGGAGCCAGGCGACTGAGGAGCAGACCTGTGTTAGACGGGATCTCAGGCCACTCTGGAGAGAAAGTCACCCCCGCCCTCGCCATCATATACACACACTCCCCTCGCCCTGGGCAGCCTCTCAGCTGCTGGTCCTGAGCCCCCAGGGCTGCAGCAGTGACACCTCCTGCAGGGCCAGCCTGAATTGAGGCAGGATCTGGGGCCTCCGACTGCACCCTGGTGCCTCCCCCAGAGCTCGACCCAGCCCACCCCTGCAGGAGAGGCCCCCTTGGGGCTGGAGCCACATGAAAGGCCTGCTCCCTGGAGAGCTCAGAGCGTCCAGAGGAAACAAAACTACACATAGGACTCCCAGAGGATCCAGCAGTCCCAGCACCAAGCATTTATCAAAGGAAACAAGTCAGCACACAGGGACGCCTGCACCCAAGTTCACTGCAGCGCTGCTCAGTTGCTGAAATCCGCCTAAACAGGCGTCAACGGGAGAATGGATCAGGAGCGTGGTGCACACGATGCAGGACCGTGCAGCCATCGGGAGGAGGGAATCCTGTCACGCAGCCACATGGACGGAGCTGGAAGTCATGACGTGAGTGAAATCAGCCAGGCACAGAAAGACAAAGCGCATGTCCTCACATTCACAGGGAGCTAACGTGGCTCTCAGGGAGGTAGAGAGTGGGGCGAGGCTGGGAGGGCATGTGCGTGGGAAGGGAGTGGATGGAGAGGATGCTCAATGGTACACACACGGGTACAGGGAAAGGCCTCACATTAACTGCAGTCACCGACTCTGCCATGGAAGAACTATTTGCTGCATTCTCCAAAATAGCCAGAAGAGAAGATTTGCAGTGTTCCCACCACGTAGGGATGAGGAGTGCTCCAGGTGAGGGGTGTCCTGAACGTTCCCACTTGATCACTACACATTTGATGCACGTAACAGAATGTCATGGGTGCCCCATAGGTCTATAAATATACCTATCAACGATAAAAAGGAAAAAGTGCCCCAGGACCCAGGCAGTCAATGACTCAGTGCCGGGCCTCGATCACAGCCACCACCTGGAGGGCGTTGGCCACAGGGGCCTGATGGCCATGGCTGATGCAAAGTTTGTGTTCTGGTCCCCAGACCTCCCCCTGAGCAGAGCAGGCCGGCCGGGGTCACCCCACTGCACACATGAGAAGGAGTTGTTGATACGGAGACAGCCCCAGGCAGAGGGCAGAGACCGCTGGGAGAGCCGGACCCCCTGCCCTGAAGTGCTGCCTTTGCAGGGATGAGCGGGACCCTCACAGACAGGGGAATCAGAGCCGCAGGGACCGAGGCCTGGACACCAAGGAGTGACAACTGGACAACGGACTCAGCAGGGGCCCAGGAGACAGAATGGGCAAACAGAAGAAACAAAGGAGGGGAGGAGTCTGCACTAAGGGTGCTAGAGAGAGTTTGGGACAGAGGGAGCCACAAGATTGAAGACTTCCTGGAGGAGGTGGCACGTATCACAGGGAGGCCGGAGGAGCGAGAGGGCAAAGGACAGACAGGAGGCTGGGAATGGATCCCAAGGGAGTGAGCCACAGGCAGGCCCCAGCACCAGTGAGGTCTGATTGCAGGAGCCACTGCAGGAGTCAGGAGAGAGGCGAGGCCCGACTGAGGCAGGAGGATGCAGGGGAGGGGGTGGGAGGGAGGGAAGAGCCTGGAGGAGGCAGCGTCCACTGGGGACAGTAACCAGGAGGCAGGCCCAGGGAAGGTCCGTCTCATTCATGAGGGTTTCAGGCCAGGAGACCCGACCTCCCTAAGCTCCGCATGAAGCCGGGTCTGACACAGCCCCTCCCCTAGCAGGCAGGGGGCAAGGGTACAGCGGGGTCCCTGTCCAGAAGTCACCCAGGCCTACTGCTAGCTGGACTTGAAGCCTCTGTGTCCCCAGCAGGCAGACATGTGCTTGGGTCGGGGTGGAGCCCGCCTGAGCAGATATCCCCAGCCTACTCCATCCTTCTGGGCCTCCTGAGGCCACAGGAGACACGACAGGTACCGAGTCCAGGGATGGGAGGGGTTTGGGACCCAGCACTGCCCCAGGTTGTGGCCCTGAGCAAGACATCAGGGCTCTGAGCCTCAGTGTCCCTCCCTGGGGTCAAGCAACTCTGACCTGCCTGGGCCCAAGTCCCACTGTGGTGCCCACAGCCCTCCAAGGGACAGTGTCCTCCAAGGGACAGTGTCTTCCAAGGGACAGAGGGGCAGGGAATCCAGGGTCCACTCCTCTCCCTCTCTCGCTCCTGCCCCACACCCTACCTGGGCGGCCACAGCCGCCCTGTCTCAGGCCCACAGTCCACACAGGACCCCCTTCTCTCATCTGCCCAAGGTGACCAGACCCCAGGAACAGGGTCACCTCTGCCTACTCCTGAGAGCACCTCAGGCCCCCAAGCAGGGCCAGGGCACGCCTGCTCTCCATCCCTGGCACACAGGCCCAGGCCTGCACACACAGATGGTCCCCAGCTCTGTCCCTTCAGGTTCATTACAGGGGACCCTAATCCTCTAGGCCAGCAGTGGGGGTGTGGCCATGCCCCCCAACCCAGCAAGAAATGTGAGACCAGGACAGGCCATTCGGTCCCTGGGTGGAGGGGCTGGCTGGACGGCCTTCCCTCCCACACCTGTCCCACTGCTCACTCACCTGGAAGGATCCAGAAGCACTGGTGGGAGGGCCTGGGGCCTCCAGGAGTTGGAGGGAAAGGGCCCAAGAGAGTGCCCAGAGTCGTTAGACTTAAGTGCTTAGCGTTTGTGGAGGGGATGGGACAGGGCCCTAACAGGGAGGGGTCGGGGGACCTTCTAGAAGGTACAGGGGCAGCAGGGCCAGGCGGCCCCATGGGCAGGGACATGAGACTAAGTTGCTACAAGTCAAAATGCGACCAGTCAACCCTGGACAAGTCCTTGCTCAAAATGCTGAGTGTTTGTGAGAGAGAGGAGGGGGAATGAGGCCCTGTGGGGAGGGGAGGAGGGGGGACCTTCTAGAGGCCACAGGGCGGGATGGCCGGGCAACCCCATGTGCAGGGACCTGGCGTATAGAAGGCTGCTGTGAGTTGCATGACTGACTAGGGATTAACCCTAGACAGGGCCCAGATGGAACAAGTGGCGAGCATCTCTGAGGTCAGAGGTGGGGAGGGCTGCAGGCCTGGGGTCCACTAGTTCTTGGGGCACAGGGTAGGACGGAGGCTCGGGGTCCCTGAGGCCTCTCCTGCAGATGCTGTGGAGTGGCCGGCCCTGTAGACCAAAAGGTGTTGTGGATGGTCGTGGAGCGGAGAGGGGTGATGAGATCCCTGGGCGCAAGCAGGTCAGGACAGGGGAGGCAGAGCCAGGTCTGTGCCCACAACGGGGGTTCCTGGAGCCGCTGCTGGGAGCAGGGCCCCCTTACCGAGTCCACCTGCCATGACAGATGGGGATACTGAGGCTCAGAGAGAGACAGATGCTTGCTGAAGGTCACAGCCATCAGGAAGGGGCAGGAGCACGGAGGGTACAGGAAGGAAGGAGAGAGGTGGGGAGAGCCTCACAGGAGACCACAAGGACTCTGCTGCCACCATAGCCCAGAGCCAGCCCCTGTCCCAGGAGGACAACTGTGCTATGGGCCAGCCCCAGGGGAGTCTGTGTCCCCCAGGCAGAGCTCCAGAATCTTGGAGCCACCTGACTGGTCTGAGCCCCAGGTCACAGTCACAGCCAAGGTCATCCCATATCTTCCCTTCACCAGGACTGAGGACCGCGATCCCTGCTGGAGGGGCACTGGCTGTGGTGAGCTCCCTGGCAAGGGTCTGTGATCCCTGCTGGAGGGGCCCTGGCTGCGGTGGGCTCCCTGGCAGAGGTCTGGACACATCAGACATCCTTCACACACCTGAGGGCCCTGGAGGGAGAGACTGAGCCCCAGACCCGTCCTCTCTCCTGACCTGACCCAGGGGAGGGGCAACCGAGAACCTTGCAGGAAGGGACAGCACAGACCTGGGGCAGACAGGGGAGCTGGGAACTAGTGAGGAGCCCCTGGGTAGGTCCCCCAGGAGGGCCAGAGAGGGTGCAGTAATCAGAGGAAGATGGCCGTGATGGAACCAGGCTCAGAGAGAACACTTGAGAGCAGGCAGCACCTCTGCCCACCTGGCCCGGGGATGACGGCGCAGGACAGTCACCAGCCATGATCCAGATCCAGACCCGGATGGCCCAGGAGGATGGAGCCAGGGCCCGGGCCCACAGATCTGCAGACTCGGGCGCCTGCAGGGCAAATCCACAGAAGATGAACAGTCCCCTGTTCCGGACACACATTGTCCTGGACACCAAAGCGGGACCCCCAGATACAGGAGTGGACCAGGAATTGTCCCAGTAACTGCCCTGTGCTCGGACCCTGGACTGAGACCTCAGGGGTCCAGGCGGTGTGGGGTGGGAGATACTGAGGAGTCCCCGGTCCTCGAGCGAGGAGATGGGCACCGTGTCAGGAAAACAGCCCCCCAAACCCCTGGCCCTGGCCCAGGTGTGGGAAGCACTTGTGAGTCATCAGGATTTTCCGACCGCCCAGGATACCAGGATGCAGTTGGCTCAGGTGGGAGCAGACAGGGCTTCTTGCCTCAGCCAGGTGAGGCTCAGGTGGGCCAGAGGGGAGGGTCCAGGAAGTAGGGGGACAGCGGGGGCTCTCCCAACACAGAGCCGCGACCTCACCCCAGCAGGACGCAGGTGCCAATGCAGGGTGGGCATCAGGACATCAGAAAACTCACCGGGAGCACAGGTCACGGGAGGTCATTCACACAAGCAAGGCACAGAAGATTCTAGTGCAAACCACACCACAGCCAAGCACCCACCCCTGGCAGAGGAACCCCTGGGGTGGAAGAGCTTGTCCCCCACTCCAGCAGGGAGCAGCCCCTCCACTCCAGGGAGCTCCCTGCCTCCGGGTACAGCCCCTGCCACTGCTCCCTGGGCTGCGGTGTGCTCAGCACCTGGCCCTGCCCTCTCGGAGCAGATGGCACCCAGAGCCTATTCAGACACCTCGGGTCCCCTCTCCCTCTGTTGGGCTCAGGGCCCAGAGAAGGGAGAAACCAGGGTGCGGATTGAGGGACTCCACCTTGGGCCTGGAGCAAAACAGGACAAAGAGCCCTGGGGTGCCAGAAATGGGCTGGGGAGGAGGCCTCTGGGCCAGGGAGGGGCTCTGCCTCCCATATGCTGGGTTTTCTGGGAGCCTCCCAGGGGATGAGGCCAAGGCCTAGGCCTAGGCCTGCTTTACGATTTGAGGGGAGCAGGCTCCTTGGCCTGGGTCTCCGCAGTGCATTTGGGCAGCAAGACCGAGAGTGGGACCCACCAAGGCACCGTCAGGGAGCCCAGCCAGACTCTGGGGCCTCGCTCCTATCCCCCTCCCCCAGCCAGGATTAGGCCCTGCAGGGCTCACCTGCTGGCCGGAGTGAGTCCAGCTGAGAGGGCTGGGAGGCGGGAGGACAGGGCTGGGAGACTGGAGGGTGGGGCTGGGAGGGTGGCGGGTGGGGCTGGGCAGCAGGAGGGCAGGGCTGGGAGGGCAGCCAGCTCCAGGGCCCCGTGCCTGTGCCAGGCCCAGTGGGAGCAGCAGGGGGATGGGCAGCCCCTCCCATAGGTGCCAGGGCTTGGTGAGGCTGGGGCAGATGGGGACCATCCCGGCACAGGCCATCCCCCAGGCCCCTCCCTTCAGGTGCCTTCACTCCTTCTGAACCTCCAGCCTCCCCCAACACCAGCCTCCTAAAATCTTGCTTCCTGGGGCCACACTCAGAGACTCCATATCCCTCCCCACTGACTGGACCTCAGGTGCTGACCCCTGGTGACCAGGTCCCCTGGATCAGAAGGAACTGAGGCACAGAGTGTGGCAGGACCTGCTGAGGTTCCCCTACTGTCAGCATCACAGCTGGGCCCCTGGATTGAGCACAGTGGGTGTCCTGGCCCTGTGCCCAGTCTGCCTGGAGCCTCCCCCTTCCTCCTCACCTGCACCCCCTGGAGCAGCAATATTACCACTCGCATTACACAGAGGAGAGGAGCTGAGGCCGAGAGGCTGAGGACCTGTCTTGAGTCTCGAGTTCGGAGCTGGCAGCCAATGCCCCAGCGCCCCCAGCAGCCCGGCCCACTCTCTCCAGACTCCCTGCCTGGTATAAGAGCACATGGGGCCAGCTCCCCTTTGTGGCTCCAGGAGGCTCCTGTGGTGCGTACTTGCTCAAAGGTGACCTCACAAGCTCAGTCTGATGCAGTAATCCCACTTCTAGGCAGATAGTGCTTTAGGTCAAATTTTTTGGTTGCCTGTGCTAGACAATCCAACTTTAAAAGGTCTTAAGAGAAAGAAGACATAGTGGGGCATCTTAGTGGTGCGTTTAGATGAACATCCCAGGACAGCTTCAGGTAGGGCTGGATCCAGGGCCCTACCACGTTCACCAGGCCCCCAGTGCCGTCATTCTAGGGGCTCCTGTGCTGACAAGCTGTCTGTGTGCATCTCCAGCGAGAGGATGCCTCTGTAATGCAGGCCTCCCTGATCCTATCTAACATTTGCTGTGGCTCTTGGGGACCCAAGATCCTGCCAGGGCAGACTCTTTCCTTTCCCTCAAAGTGTCCTGTGTCCTGGGTGAGGCTGAGGTGCTGCCTTTAC
The DNA here is from genome assembly GCF_028885625.2 of Pongo pygmaeus. Lineage (NCBI taxonomy): Eukaryota > Metazoa > Chordata > Mammalia > Primates > Hominidae > Pongo > Pongo pygmaeus. The sequence goes on from NC_072388.2 coordinate 102,320,013, forward strand.
TAACAGGCTCTCAGGGACGTGGGTGTCTCTGATCCTGAAGTAGCAAGGCTCTGCCACCCCCAGGGGCCTGTGACCAGGCCTGGCCATGTTAAATGTTTGTCTAATCATGGAATGGAACTGATGTCTCAGGTGAACTGAAGGATGATATAAAATGACGGGAATCTCTTTTTCCTTCAGGATAACTGATGCTTTCAGTAGGAGGTCCTGTCCCTACTCTCTTTTTCTCTATACATTCTGTTGGGAACAGGCCCCCCAAAATCTGGCCATAAACTGGCCCAAAACTCTCCATAAACAAAATATCTGCAGCACTGTGACATGTTCCTGACGGCCATGACGCCCACGCTGGAAGGTTGTGGGTTTACGGGAATGAGGGCAAGGAACGCCTGGCCCACCCAGAGCGGAAAACTGCTCAAAGGCGTTCTTAAACCACAAGCAATAGCATGAGCGATCTGTGCCTTAAGGACATGCTCCTGCTGCAGATAACTAGCCCAACCCATCCCTTTATTTGGGCCCATCCCTTCATTTCCCATAAGGGATACTTTTAGTTAATCTAATATCTATAGAAATAATGCTAATGACTGGCTTGCTGTTAATAGATACATAGGTAAATCTCTGTTCGAGGCTCTCAACTCTGAAGGCTGTGAGATCCCTGATTTCCCACTTCACACCTCAATATTTCTGTGTGTGTGTCTTTAATTCCTCTAGCGCTGCTGGGTTAGGGTCTCCCTGACCGAGCTGGTCTCGGCAAGTGGCGTCCATTCGTGGGGACTCGAATCCAGGTCAAAGGGTCGCCAGAGCGATGGTTGGAGAAGGTGGAACTAAGCTGGAGGACAACCGAGTACTCTTAAAGTAATCCCCGTGGTGAGTAAGAAGGGGAGCTCAGAAGCATCAGGGTAACAATGGGACAAGTGTGGGGTGTGGTTTGTTCCACCATGGAACTTTTTCACACTGGTAATGAGGAGGAAGGAGAGTATAACGAAGTAACAGAAGAGGTTATAGAGCAGGTTTATTTGCCAGCTAAAGCTAAAGCAGCAAAGGAGGGAGAGGTTCATCCCTACCCTTCTGCACCCCCTCCTTATTATTTTGAAGAAAAAGACCCTCCAGATCTTTCTTTTCCAGAGGACACTGGGCGAAAACTAGTTGCCCCAGTGACAGTTTGAGCAGCGCCTCGAGCAACCGCTCTTAGTTCTATTCAGGCAGGAATTCAGCAAGCTAGACGAGAGGGTGATTTAGAGGCTTGGCAGTTCCCTGTTAAAATACACCCCTGGATCAACAGGGAAATATTATAGCTACATTTGAGCCTTTTCCTTTTAAATTACTCAAAGAATTTAAACAAGGTATAAATCAGTATGGACCAGGTTCTCCTTTTGTAATGGGACTGTTAAAGAATGTTGCTGTTTCCAGTCAGATGATTCGTACTGACTGGGACGCTCTTACTCGAGCTTGTCTAACTCCTTCTCTGTTCTTACAATTTAAAACTTGGTGGGCAGATGAAGCTTCCATTCAGGCTGCTCGCAATGCCTGGGCCCAACCTCAAATTAATATAACTGCAGACCAGCTTTTGGGGGTTGGCGGCTGGGCTGGTTTAGATGCACAAGTGATCATGCAGGATGATGCCATAGAACAGCTTAGAGGAGTGTGCATTAGAGCTTGGGAAAAAATCACTTCAGGTGGGGAACAATACCCTTCCTTTAGTGCTATAAAACAGGGACCAAGAGAACCACATGTGGATTTTATAGCTCGGTTACAGGAGTCTCTTAAAAAGGTGATTGCAGATTCGGCTGCTCAGGATATAGTGCTGCAGTTATTAGCTTTCGACAATGCTAATCCTGATTGCCAGGCTGCTCTGTGACCTATTAGAGGAAAAGCACATTTAGTTGATTATATCAAGGCCTGTGATGGTATCAGAGGCAATCTGCATAAAGCTACTTTGTTGGCACAGGCGATGGCAGGACTGAGAGTGGATAAGGGAAATGCTCCATTTCCTGGAGCTTGTTTTAACTGTGGGAAGCACGGTCATACTAAAAAAGAATGTGGAAAAAATCAGTGAGTCAGGCCGCCAGATAGCGGAAAAAAGAAAACTGCTGAGCCTGAAATATGTCCAAAATGTAAAAAAGGAAAACGTTGGGCTAATCAGTGTCACTCTAAGTTTGATAAGGAAGGGAACCCGATTTCGGGAAATGCCATGAGGGGCCCGTCCCAGGCCCCATTCCAAACCGGGGCATTTCCAGCTGAGGTCATTCCCTCACCCCTGTACAATGTCTGTTCCCCACCACAGCCGGTAGTGCCGCAGTAGATTTATGCTGCACAAAAGCTGTGAGCCTTCTGCCTGGGGAACCCCCACAAAAGGTCCCAACAGGAGTCTGTGGACCCTTGCCAGCGGGGACAATAGGATTACTTTTAGGAAGGTCTAGTTTAAGTTTAAAAGGGGTACAAATACATACAGGAGTCGTTGATTCAGATTCCAATGGGGAAATTCAAATTGTTATATCTACTTCTGTTCCCTGGAAAGCAGAGCCAGGAGAGGGCATAGCACAGCTCCTGATTGTGCCGTATGTGGGAATGGGAAAAAGTGAAATTAAATGAACAGGAGGATTTGGAAGCACAAATAAACAAGGCAAAGCAGCTTATTGGGTGAATCAAATTACTGATAAACATCCTACCTGTGAAATAATTATTCAGGGAAAGAAATTTAAAGGTTTGGTAGATACAGGAGTGGACATTTCAATCATTTATCTACAGCACTGGCCATCCCCGTGGCCAATTCAACCTGCTCAATTTAACATAGTTGGAGTTGGTAAATCCCCTGAAGTATATCAAAGTAGTTATATTTTGCACTGTGAAGGGCCCGATGGACAGCCTGACACTATTCAACCAATTATAACTTCTGTACCTATAAATATATGGGGGAGAGATTTATTACAACAGTGGGGAGAACAAGTTCTAATTCCAGAACAATTATATAGCCCTCAGAATCAACATATGATGCATGAAATGGGGCATGTCCCTGGTAGGGGACTAGAACAAAAAATTTGCAAGGTTTGAAAAAACCGCTTCAAGCGGAAAGACAAAGTTCCCGCCAAAGATTGGGATATCATTTTTGACGGCGGCCATTGTTAAGCCTCCAGAACCTATACCTTTAAAATGGTTAACAGATAAGCCAATTTGGATAGAACAATAGCTGCTAAGTAAAGATAAACTGGAGGCTTTAGAGAAATTAGTTACTGAACAGTTAGAAAATGGGCACATAGCTCCAACATTTTCCCCTTGGAATTCTCCAGTTTTCATTAAAAAAAAAAAAAAATCAGGTAAACGGAGAATGTTAACTGACTTAAGAGCCATCAATTCAGTTATACAACCTATGGGAGCATTGCAGCCAGGATTGCCTTCTCCTGCTATAATTCCAAAAAATTGGCCTTTAATAGTCACAGATTTAGAAGACTGTTTCTTTACCATCCCTTTAGCTGAGCAAGTCTGTGAATGGTTTGCATTTACAATTCCTGTGGTAAACAACCTGCAGCCTGCTAAGAGTTTTCATTGTTTTACAGATGGGCCTAGTAATGGTAAAGCTTCTTATTCTGGATCAAAAGGTAAAGTTTTCCAGACACCCTATACTTCAGCTCAAAAAGCAGAACTTGTAGCTGTAATTGAGGTATTGACTGCTTTTGATATGCCTATTCATGTGATTTCTGATTCTTCATATGTGGTTCATTCTACACAGTTAATTAAAAATGCCCAGTTACTATTTCATACAGATAAACAACTGATGACAAAGACAAAAAAGGGGGAGAAATAGGGATTACGGGACAGCCCATACACAATTGAATCCAGCATTATTAACTTTAAATTTTTTGAGCCTGCCCAAAGGCCAGATGTTATCAGCAGCTGAACAGCATCTACAGAAACCAGCTGCAAAGACAGAAGCAGAACAACTGGTTTGGTGGAGAGATCCAATAACAAAAAGTTGGGAAATAGGTTAAATAATAACTTGGTGTAGAGGTTATGCTTGTGTTTCTCCAGGACCGAATCAACAGCCGATTTGGATACCATCAAGACACCTGAAACCTTATCATGAGCCAGATGCTGAGGAAGAGATTCCGAGAGGATCCTGAGGACCCCCTGGTTGCAGCCATGTTGAGGCTGACGCTGAGGAGGACCCCAACTGTCACAAGCAACACCTGTTGAACACAGCCACCCACCTGGGGATAGACCAAGAAGCTGTCACAGATGACAGAAGGAAACCTGAGGAAAGCGGGACAACCAGTAACAATGAGTAATTCAATGGTAGCTATGATAGCGATGATCACCATTGCCATAATATTCCTTCAATAACGGCTGACACAGAGAACAATTATACTCATTGGGCATATTTATCAATCTTGGCTGGCAATAATGCCTGAATGTAATCACTCTATGACGCAGTTACACATGCTTTCTGATCTCAGTATTTACCATAATAAATCTGCTCCTATAATTGAGGCATACCGTCCTCAAAAACCTATTTGTAAACAAAATAGAACCTGGCCAGAAATAATGAATGTACTTGTTAAGGAAGATTCCATTGCAGAACAGGTAGAGGTGCTGCACAGCGATTCCTATGGAATCATTATTGATTGGTCCCCTAAGGGGATGTTTAGCTTAAATTGCACCTCTCAGTCTGTGTGCCACGGCCACACTATGTTCAGCTGATCTGAACAAAATGGTCAGATGGCAGAAATGATAAAAAGTATGACAAGAGTTCCTAATATCTGGAACCATGGCAGTATAGTAGCACCTCAACCTCAAATGATATGGCTTGTTGTAGGAGCTAAACATAAGGATTTGTGGAAACTATTAATAGCTGTTAATAAGAGCAAAATTTGGGAAATAATAAAAAAGCACCGAGAAGCACACTCTACAAACTTGTTTTTGGATATTGCAAAGTTAAAAGAAAAATACTTAAAGCATCCCAGGCACATCTGACCTTAATGCCAGGAACTGAAGTGCTTGAAGGAGCTGCAGACAGATTAGCAGCTAGTAACACATTAAAATGGATAAAAACACTTGGAAGCTCTGTGATTTCAATGATGATTGTGGTTTTAATCTGTGTTGTTTGTCTTTGTATAGTCTGCAGATGCAGATCCTGACTCCTGCGAGAAGTAGCTCACCGTGACAAAGCTGCCTTTGCTTTTATCATTTTGCAAATCAAAGAAGGGAGACATGTTTGGAACAGCTTCCCCACCCCCAAAATCTGGTCATAAACTGGCCCCAAAACTCTCCATAAACAAAATCTCTGCAGCACTGTGACATGTTCATTATGGCCATGATGCCCACACTGGAAGGTTGTGGGTTTACGGGAATGAGGGCAAAGAACACCTGGCCCACCCAGGGTGGAAAACCGCTCAAGGCGTTCTTAAACCACAAACAATAGCATGAGCGATCTGTGCCTTAAGAACATGCTCCTGCTGCAGATAACTAGCCCAACCCATCCCTTTATTTGGGCCCATCCCTTCATTTCCCATAAGAGATACTTTTAGTTAATCTAATATCTATAGAAACAATGCTAATGACTGGCTTGCTGTTAATAAATACGTGGGTAAATCTCTGTTCGAGGCTCTCAACTCTGAAGGCTGTGAGACCCCTGATTTCCCACTTCACACCTCTATATTTCTGTGTGTGTGTCTTTAACTCCTCCAGTGCTGCTGGGTTAGGGTCTCCACAGCCGAGCTGGTCTGGGCACATTCAATGTGTTTCCAGAGTGAAATGATACCCATAACTGACATTACTTTTCTCATGGCTACAGATGGTATTTTCCCTGGAAATCTTCCTCCAGCTTTGGGAGTGGTTTCAAGTGTGGGGGTATCAGAATTGCTTGGGGTGCTTGGGAAAACACAGATCCAGGCTGTAGATTGTATTAGCTCATGGATGATTTGATTCACCACAAGGTCTGAGAAGCATTTGCTCTACAATGTTATTTTTAAAATTATTTCTCTATAATTGTTGATTTTTGTTTTTGTTTTTTGAGACAGGATCTCACTGTCACCCAGGCTGGAGTGCAGTGGTGCAGTCATGGCTCACTTCTGCCTTGAACCTCTGGGCTCAAGGGATCCTCCTCTCTCAGCCTCCCAAGTACCTGGGACTACAGGTCTGTACCACCGCACCCGGCTGAGTTTTTTAGTTTTGTAGAGATGGGGTTTAACTATGTTGCCCAGGCTGTTCTCGAACTCCTAGGGTCAAGCAATCCCCCTACCTCGGCCTTCCAAAGTGGTGGGATTATAGGCATGAGCCACTGTGGCTGGCTGATAGTTTGATTTTTCATATGCCATTGAAGTCATTTTACCTCATGGCTTTGAAATAATTTTTGGTCTTCTTAGCAGTTTAAAAATATTGTTTTGTTTTTTCTCCTGAGTTTGGAGCATTCCTGTTACTAATTGCATTTCTTTTTTTTTTTTGACAGGTGCACACTACCACATCCAGCTAATTTTTGTACTTATTTATTTATTTATTTATTTATTTTGGTAGAGATAGGGTCTTGCTATGGTACCCAGGCTGGTCTTCAACTCCTGGGCTCAAGCAGTCCTCCTGCATCGGCCTCCCAAAGTGCTGGAATTACAGGCACAAGGCAGCACGCCCAGCCCTAATTACTTCTATTACGCCAAATTCCTTGTGTGGAATTCCTGTGCTTTGCACACAGATTGTCAGGTTGGCCCCAGAAAGGTGGATTCCATTTTCCGCTTTCTGTGCCTACGTGGCTGACCAATCTCCCGAATCCTACAGGAGCTGCGGTTGATCTTTGTCCTCTATTCGCTGAAATAAAGTTCACCATGGATTTCTGCTGCTTTTATTCATTGTCAGTCCGCACATAGGGACAAATTACTGTGCTCTCATTAGAAAGCCATTTGCTAAGTGAGAACTCCGGGGAGGCCAGGCCTGAAGGAGAGCCTGCTGTCAGTCATTTCGGTCAGGGACAGGGCAGAGACCACTGTCATCGGCACAGCTGCCCCACCATTCCCCAGGAGGAAGGCAGGGCTGATGGCAGGGGTAGGGTGGGCAGTGGTGCTTAAAAAGAGGAGAAGCCCCGGGGGGGCAGTCTCTTTGCTGTGGATTTCCCTGCTGTCAGCCCCAAGCACTTAGCAATTCTTGCTGTCAGATTCTCACTTGCTCTCACCTGGGCTACAGGAAATCAGTGTCTTGAGCCAGATGGGGTGGCCTGAGCCTCGGGCCCCTCACGGCATCCAAGGGCAAAGTCTAAGCAGAGCCATGGCCTAAAGATGTGAAGATTATTAAATCAAAGCACAACACGCCTGCAGAAACGCATACGAATCATCAACCGACAGCTGGAAACATTTTTACAAAGCAAGCCCACCCACAGAATCAATACCCGTGACGCCACTTCCCACCCCTTCCCAACTTCCCCCACCAAGGCAACGGCTGTGTTTCACATCTTCGAACTCCATGAATCGGTTTTACCCATTCTTGAATTTTATTGAGTCAACAGAAAGGAAGAAACTGAGGCAAAATTAACATAAATAGAGAGTTTATTTGGGCCACGTTTGAGGACTGAAGCCCAGGAGACAGAGACTCATGTTACCCTGACGATAAGCTCCAACAAGCAGCAGATGCAAATGGAGTTTTAAAGGAAAATTGAAGGAGCAGTTTGGTCGTTTACCAGGAACGTACATTGGTTCTTTAAAATAGCATCAGTGCCTTTTGGCCAGAACCGCCATCTTCCAGTAATTTGCTAAAATGATGAATGCAAAGGGAAAGAGAAGAGGCACCCGATTTATGTTCTCCAGGCCTTTTAGAAAACATGGAGTTGTTCCTCTGGCCACGTATATGCGAATCTCTAAGAAAGGTGATACTGTAGATATCAAGGGAATGGGAACTGTTCAAAAAGGAAGCCCCACAAGTGTCACCGTGGCAAAGCTGGAAGAGTCTACAATGTTCCCCAGCATGTTGGCATTGCTGTAGACAAACAAGGGCAAGATTCCTGCCAAGAGAACTAATGTGCGTATTGAACACATTAAGCACTCTAAGAGCCGAGGCAGCTTCCTGAAATGCATGAAGGAAAATGATCAGAGAAAGGTACACAGAGAAAAGGTACCTGGGTTCAACTAAGCTCCAGGCTGCTCCACCCAGAGAAGCACACTTTGTGAGAACCAACAGGAAGGAGCCTGAGGCGCGGGAACCTCTTCCCTATGGATTCATGGCATAATAGATGTTAAAAAAAAAAAAAAAAAAACACCTCTGGACTATAAAAATGTCTCTCTTCATTGAGGAGTGTGGTGTCCCCTCCCCTAAAAAACTATTTAAAGCAAATTTTAGTTGTGTCCTAATTCATTATGTAATGTCTTCACCATTCAAATTTAATGTATTTCTTGCTGAAAGACGTGAGGTAGCTTATTGTGCAACAAATTACTCAATTAGTTAGAAAATGGCCAGGTATTATATATGAAATATTTGTACTGGTTTGAAGATAGTCCCTCTAAATCATCAAGGAAGAAATAAAACAATGTACAAAAAAGGCTTCAGTTATTGATTGGCTGAACATTGTTGTTTGTATCACACATTTCAGAAACATGAAGATAATGGGCGAGGACTAAGCTCTGATTTTTTACCTTGCCCAAATTCCTTTCTAAGGGGTCTAGGGAGTCAACGCCCTACAAAGCATAAATTCTCATCAGATGGGTTTTATTTAACCCTGTATATCGTGACTTACTTTCCAACCTGACTCTGGCATAACAACGAAAAAAAATCAAAATGTTTTACCCCAAAATACATTTCCTTGCCATACCTTGAAATTGTCCTGCAAAGTCTCTTGTGGGAAAAATCCAGATTCTATTGGAATCCCCTTTCCCCTTTGTTTTCCTTCCTTCCTCTTCAGATCCAGGAGATAATCAACGAGAGCCAGGTGCACTTTTAGGTCTGATAAGAAACATTTTACAACCTGCTCTCTCTGAAGTCTGCTATCTGAGAGCTTCCTCTGCACAATAAAACTTGGTATCCACAATCCTTCATCTTAACCTGAACATTTCCTTTCCCTTAATCCCAGGTCTTCAGAGAAACTCAACCAATTGTAAACCAGAAAATGTTTAAACTTACCTACAGCCTGGAAGCTCCCGCTTTGAGTTGTCCCACCTTTCTGAACCAAACCGTTGTATTTCTTTTTTTTATTTTTTATTATTTTTTGGTTTTAAGGAGTGGAGAGTTTAATAAGCAAGAAGGGGCAAGAAGGATGGGAGAAGGAAGAAGCTCCCCTGTACAGAAACAGAGGGTTGGGGGGCTCCAAAGCCAAGAGAGGGAACCTCCAAACCCATATATTTCATATATATATATATTTATATATATATATTTTTTTTTTTTTTTTTGAGATGGGGTCTCGCAATGTCACCCAGGCTGGAGTGCAGTGGCATGATCTTGGCTCACTGCAACCTCTGCCTCCTGGGTTCAAGTGATTCTCTTGCCTCAGCCTCCAGAGTAGCTGAGATTACAGGCACCCGCCACCATGCCCAGCTAATTTTTTGTATTTTTAGTAGAGATGGAGTTTCACTATGTTGGTCAGGCTGATCTTAAACTCCTGACCTTGTGATCCACCCGCCTCAGCCTCCCAAAGTGCTGGGATTACAGGCGTGAGCCACCGTGCCAGTCCCTCTTAAATATATTTGGTTGATGTCTAATGTCTCCCTAAAAATATATAAAACCAAGCTGTATGTGCCCCGACCATCTTGGGCACATGTTCTCAGGACCTCCTGAGGGCTGTGTCATGGGCCATGGTCACTCATATTTGGCTTAGAATAAACCCCTTAAAATATTTCACAGAATTTGACTCTTTTCATTGACATGGATAAGGATCATATTGTACAACTTGTGGTAACTTTTAGGAAGTCTAGACAGTCAGCTAGTCTGGAAACTATAGGGAAGGAAAGAAAAAGCCTTTGAACAGTGAACCCTAGGCATGGCTACTGGGATCGTCTTTCTCTGGGCCTGATAAATTTGCAGATCTCACATTCCTCAGGCTGCTCTTCTTTCTTATTTCCTCCTTTGGATCAAGATCTTGCTCTCTGAAAGTATTGATGATCAATATTTTATTTTATTTTATTTATTTTTTTGGAAACAAATGCTCAGTGCCTCAAAGAAGAACCAGCACTGAGACTAAGGATCTCTCAGCAAGGCAAATTTACTTCGGCAGAAGGGTGCGTGTATCTCACATATGAAGCAATGGCGAGAGCACACAGAACAAAGGAAAACAGGGGTTTTTATTATGTCTAACACAGCTTCTGCTTCTGTGTCTTTCCCCTATTGGCTAGGGTTGGACCGCACAGTCTAAACTAGTCCCGTTTGGCTAAACATTTAAACTTTCTTAGATAAAGTAGGCACGTAAGGGAGATGAGAAGGGAGAGAAGGGGGGTCATTTACGGAGGGACTAGGAAGGTAACCTATTCCCTAATAAGGAAAGAAATGTGGACTGGGGTTGTAGCAAGTTCAGGCATGCCTAGGCATATTCAGACAAGCTGGGTTGCAGCAAAGGCAAGGGGGTATTTGGAATTATAGGATAGAGAATGAGGAAACTGGATAAGCTGTTTGAAGAGGAAACCTAACTGTATCTAACATTTTATTTATTTATTTATTGAGACAGAGTCTCACTCTGTTGCCCAGGCTTGAGTGCAGTGGCATGATCTTTGCTCACTGCAACCTCTGTTTCCAGGGTGCAAGCAATTCTAATGTCTCAGCCTCCAGAGTAGCTAGGACTACAGGCATATGCCACCACGCCTGGCTAATTTTTGTATTTTTAGTAGAGATGGGGTTTCGACATGTCGCCTAGGCTGGCCTTGAACTAACTCCTGGCCTCAAGTGATCCGCCCTCCTTGGCCTCCCAACGTGCTGGGATTATAGACGTGAGCCCCTGCACCTAGCTGATCAACATTTTAAGTGTAAATTTGCCCAGCATCACTGGGAAGGCTCATTCCCACATGGGGGGCGGGGTGCAAGAGGAGAGGAGCTCTGGCTCATGAACTCAGTGAGGTCTCCAGGCAGAAGATATTGGCAGCACAACAAGACAGAGCAGCGGGATCCCAGGCTGCCTGCTTGGAGAGAAGCTGTGGTGTCATGGATCATTCCTAAGTATTCTAGCTATCATGATTTTGGTTTTTATTCTTGACTTTAGACATCTAGAAATACAAAGCATAATCAAGTGAAGAATAAAAAATATGATGCAAATAAAATCCCAATCTGGAAAGCATTCCTATTCCTAAAGGTAATCAATCATATAAATCACGCGAGGGGTCTGTTTTTCTAACATCTTGCAGCCATTTTGCTTTTTTTTTTTTTTTTTTTTTCTGAGACAGAGCATTTCTCTGTTGCTCAGGCTGGAGTGCACTGGCATGATCTCAGCTCACTGCAACCTCTGCCTCCTGGGCTCTAGTGACACTCCTGCCTCAGCCTCCCGAGTTGCTGGGATTACAGATGTGTACCACCATACTTGGCTAATTTTTTTTTTTTTTTTTTTTGTATTTTTAGTAGAGACGGTGTTTTGCCATGTTGGCCAGGCTGGTCTCAAACACCTGACCTCAAGAGATCCGCCTGCCTTGGCCTCCCAAAGTGCTGGGATTACAAGTGTGAGCCACCGCGCCCAGCCCATTTAGCTTTTTGAGTGATTTCTAATCAATTTCCCACTTCTCGTCCTGGTCTGAAGAATAAGGTAATGGCTGCAGATCAGCTTCAGCTGGGGATCTCTAGGTGGACGGTACCCATGCATGCAGGACTGCCTTTTTATTTAATTTATTTTTTTAATTTTACGTTAAGTTCTGGGATACACGTGCAGAATGTGCAGGTTTGTTGCATAGGTATACATGTGCCATGGTGGTTTGCTGCACCTATCAACCTGTCATCTAGGTTTTAAGCCCCACATGCATTAAGTATTTGTCCTAGTGCTCTCCCTCCCCCTACCCTCCACCCCCTGACAGGGCCCCGGTGTGTGTTTTTCCCCTCCCTGTGTCCTTGTGTTCTTATTGATCAGCTCTCACTTACGAGTGAGAACATGCAATGTTTGGTTTTCTGTTCCTGTGTTAGTTTGCTGAGAATGATGGCTTCCAGGTTCATCCATGTCCCCGCAAAGGACATGACCTCATTCTTTTTCATGGCTGCAAGGACTCTCTTTTTAAACTGAGAAATGTGAATGCATGAGTCAGTGCCTTTGAGTTTAGCTGCACAAGGGATTGGTAAACAATCCCCGACATGGGCCCTTCTGGTAAGCTGGAGGGAGTCCCTTAATTGATAGAAAGAGTCCTTGATTTGATGTCTTTTCCAAGGATCAAAACCTCCCAGTTGCAGGCCATGACCTCTGATGTCTTCGTCTCCTGGGTGCTGACTCTTCAAAGAATCTTTAATTTAGGGTTTTTAGTGAGAAGCTGTATAAGGCCTTGCAATCATGAAGAATGTCACCTTTAGGGTGAACTGGTTCACTGGGCTCCTTCCTCCAGGCACATGGGGCTTCCTGCAGTTATTTCAAAGGGAGAAAGCTGAGGTTTTCCAAACGGGTAGAAGGTAATTTAAGCAATACCGATGGAATAGCCTTAGGCAAGACAAGGTTCAAAGTTTCTGCAAACTTTGCCAGTTGTTCTTGTATCCATTGAGACAGGAAAATAAGGTCTGGAGGCAGGGAACATAAGGCCAATTCACACTTCAGCTATAAAAGGAAATATCCTCTTCATAGGGCATCACTTTACTTCATCCTCTTCATTTACACAGGATGTACCCCAGGTAGAGGGTATTTAAACTCACAGAAACTCTGTAACAGGGCCTTTGAGCCCCTATGCTCAGGCCCACTACCACACTGTGGAGTGTACTTTCATTTTCAATAAAACCCTTCATTCTGCTGGGTGCAGTGGTTCATGCCTGTAATCCTAGCACTTTGGGAGACAAGGCAGGTGGATCACCTGAGGTCAGGAGTTCGAGAGCAGCCTGGTCACCATGGTGAAACCCCATCTCTACTAAAAATACAAAAATTAGCTGGGCGTGGTGGCGGATGCCTGTAGTCCCAGCTACTCGGGAGGCTGAGGCAGGAGAATCACTTGAACCTGGAAGGCAGAGATTGCAGTGAGCTGAGATTGTGCCACTGCACTCCAGCCTGGGTGACAGAGCAAGACTCTGTCCCAAGAAAAACATAGTAAGACAAAGCCCTTCATTCTTTCCTTGCTTTCTTTGTGCGTTTTGTCCACTTCTTTGTTCAAGACACCAAGGACCTGGACACCCTCTGCTGTTAACACTGTCTATGTGTTCCGCCGGGCCGGAGGCTGAGGGTGTGGCATGCACAGTGCAGTGGAGAAACATCGCAGTATGTCACAAATAGACCGAACTGTCTGACAGGCGAAATGGGCTCCTCAGTTGCTGTGAAACTTGGAGGACTCCCCAAGAAGGAATAATTTTCTCTAGCAAAAATTTACCTACTGTTCAGGCCGTGGCTCTACGGCATGGCAATGCTTCAACCCAATGAGAAAACATGGAAATCATGACCAGGATGTATTTGTATCCTTGAGATAAAGGCAGTTGGACAAAATCCAGTTGCCCTTATCTCGAAAGGTCCTGATGGGAAGTGTCTCAGGGAAATGTCCTTGAGGAACGTGGAGTGCTTTTCAGAATTGTGTTGGGACAAGCAGGATGGGGGGAGTACACTTTTTTTTTTTTTGAGACGGCGTTTCGCTCTTATTGCCCAGGCAACAAGTCTTGTTTTGTTTTGTTTTGTTTTGTTTTTGAGACAGAGTCTTGCTCTGTCACCCAGGCTGCAGTGCAATGGCGCAATCTTGGCTCACTGCAACCTCTCCCTCCCGGGTCCAAGCTATTCTCCTGCCTTCAGCCTCCCAAGCAGCTGGGATTACAGGCGCCTGCCACCATGCCTGGCTAATTTTGTATTTTTTTAGTAGAGATGGGGTTTCACCATGTTGGTCAATGTGGTCTCAAACTCCTGACTTCAAGTGATCCACCCGCCTCGGCCTCCCAAAGTGCTGGGATCACAGGCGTGAGCCACTGAGCTCAGCTGAGAGTACACCTTTTGAGCCATCATGGGTGATGGTTTCCAGGAATATTATTTTTCCATGAAATTGTTTTTCCATGAAATCATTTTATCTGACTCCAGTGAGTTAACTCATGAACATATTGTAAAAAGGATATAACCAAAGTCGCGAGAGAAGAATCGGTCTATCACTGAACTGTATCCTAAGCCCGTTTCAGGAGAGGACGTGACGTGCCCCGCTTACTTTTCCAAAGCGTTAACTCTTTTTCAGGGCCTTTCTCTGTGCTTTCTTCAGCGAGGTTTTTTTGTTTTGTTTTGTTTTTGAGATGAAGTCTCACTCTGTCTTCCAGCCTGGAGTGCAGTCGCGCAATCTCAGCTCACTGCAACCTCCGCCTCCTGGGTTCAAGCGATTCTCCTGCCTCAGCCTCCCGGGTAGCCGGGATTACAGGCATGCGCCACCACGCCTGGCTAATTTTTGTATTTTTAGTAGAGACAGGGTTTCACCATGTTGGCCAGGCTGGTCTTGGACTCCTGGCCTCAAGTGATCTGCCCGCCTTGGCCTCCCAAAGTGCTGGAATTACAGGTGTGAGCCACCGTGCTTGGCCTCCTTCAGCAAAGTTTTAATTGGAGTGTGTGCTTGCAGGGATAGCTCGAGATGTAGTTTTTGGATGAGGAAAGACACTTCCGGCAACAGTTTTGGCCACAGCCTCTGTGAAGCAGTTGCTCTTACCATCAGAAGTGTCTGGCTTCCGATGTCTAGGAATTTTGATAAGGGCCAGTGATTTCAGTTTTTGAATGACCTCCAAGAGATCAAAGGCCTGTTGGCCATTTTTAAGGGATTGTCTGGAAGAAGTCAGGAATCTACGTTATTTCCGGAGCATTCCCAAATCACATGCTGCTGTAAATGCGCATCTGCTCTCTGTGTAAACATCAGCAACCTTGCTTTCTGCGCATCAACAGGCTCTGGCTAAGGCAATCAGTTTTGCTCGCTGGGCCAACTTTGCCTCTGGGAGAGGGTTGTCTTTTACGACTTCAGTCACAGAGACAACTTCATCACCTTGCAGTGTTTTCCAGAATTGCCATTTAATTAGGGGCCATCAGTAAACCAAATTACATCAGCATCCTCTGTAGGCATCTCCTGTGAGTTCTGCCTAGGAGTGAGAATTTGCTGGGTCAGGGCAATACAGCCAGGGAGCAGCCCATCAGAAGGCAATGGCAGCACAGTAGCAGGGCTAAGATCCCTACAATGACAGAGTAATGTGAGGTGAAGTCAAGGGAAGAACTCCACATAAGGCAAGCCTGTGGCCAGAGTGATGCTGCAAATGATGAGTTGAAGAGCATATCTACAGCATGAGAAAACACAAACGATGAGTGGCTGAAATTATTCTCCCAATATATGTGGGTGCTTGTGACCATAAGTGGTGAGGCAGGGTTTGCCATAAGTTGCTGACATCATCCATTGGTTCCGAATTCAAAATATTTTCTTTCTTTTTTTTATTTTTTTTGAGACAGAGTCTTGCTCTATTGCCTGGGCTGGAGTGCAGTGGCACAATCTCAGCTCACTGCAACCTCCACTTCCTGGGTTCAAGCGATTCTCCTGCCTCAACATCCCGAGTAGCTGGGATTACAGGCACGCACCACCACGCCTGGCTAATTTTTGTATTTTTAGTAGAGATGGGGTTTCACCATGTTGACCAGGTTGGTCTCGAGCTCCTGACCTCAGGTGATCCATCTGCCTTGGCCTCCCAAAATGCTGGGATTACAGGCGTGAGCCTCCATGCCCAGCCTCAGGTATTTGTTTGCAGCAATGCAAAAATAGTCTCATGCAGTCCCTATTTGAAACTCTGAAACTTGGGCCTTACAGTCATGGGTGGGTTAGGCACTCCCACCGTTACAGTGGTTTCGTTCCTCTGAGGAAAGGGACAGTTATATATGATGGGGTTGAGAACAGAGAAGACAGCTCTGGTGTCAGTGAGAACAGGAGTCTCTTCACTCAGCAGTGGGTCCACTCCTCCTAATGGGAGAGGAAGGAGAAATAGAAACGCCCCCTTAGGCTCCCCAGAGCAGCTCTGTTTCTCTTGGGTGGTTTTTCTCTCCTGTTGCCATTTAAGTTGTTTGCAATCTTTTTAAAGGTGACTTTGTTTCTTGCAAGAGAAGCAGACCCCTCTTTGGTCATGTGGGCTTATCTGCCTCTTCTTAAGAGGTTGGGTCTGGCAAGTCAGCTGCTGGAGCTGCCTTTGATGAAAGAAGTGGGTTGACCAGAAGATCTGCAAGAGTGCTCTGGGATTTGCTGAGCCTCTTCCTCTGGCGGAGGAGGGATAGGAGAGATGGTAACCAGAGCATGGAAGGCCTGACAAAAGTGGATGTAGAGGTGTGGGAGGAGGCAACAGGAGAGCAGTAGGAGAAGAAAGAGAAGACATTTTCAAGGTTTTCTTTAGTTGTGAAATTGTTTCTGACAATTTTTTGCTTATCTCCTGGACGGAAGCCATTTTTTCCCTACCTCTCTTGGAAGCGTCTACCTACCGTTAAAATAGGCCTGCTGTTCAATTTGTCTGGTTCTAAAACCTGCTAATTGTATGCACAAACATATTAACTTAGAAATTTCTGAAGACCCCGATTTGGGCCATTGCAATTTGGGGTCATCCTGAGTCATGTGGGTGCATCTACCTGGGTGTCCACAGCATGGCGCTCTACAGGGGTGACCCACAAACCCAGCTGGTGCTTCCAAGGGGGGTTGCCCCTTAAAGGAAAGCTCAGTTTTTGACAACCATTTTCCCATACTTTTAGAAATTCCTTCTCAAAAGTGATCAAGGCTGGAACAGAGTTTCTGGTTGAAGTGTGCTACTTGCGAGCGTCACTCTCTAAGGTCCCAGTGACACCATGATTGACTGTCTTATGTGTCTCAGAATCCCTGGTCCCCTTGCAGTGGTAGAGTGCTAAAGGCGCCAGGTGACCAGCCCTTATGTGCACCTTCCAGCTGGGGTCTGTCCTGCAGGGAGGCCCCTCTCAGACTGCTACACATCATGGACAAACATCCCAACACCCCCATAAAATCTCTAGTCCCCTACAGCACCCAGCTGGGTTTGGAGGGAGTAAGTGTCTCTTAACTTCCAGGTGAGAGAACTCACCCTCATGCACCCTTTGGTTTGAAGTTAGCAGGAATTGGTCACAACTGAAAAGACAAGTCCAAATTACTAGCAATAGGAAACAGCTACAATTTTAAAATCATCCTATGTAATTTTAGGTCAAAAAAAGTGAAATCACCAGTGCTAGTGAAACCACCTTTGCAAAAAAGATAACAATGAGGAAATTATGACGGTGAAAGAGATCTGACCTAACCAGCTCCATCTTGCCTTTCACCTCCAAGCTGCCCTTGTTCATTCCTGAGTGTAGGCCAAAGGAGGAAGGGAGGGATTTATAGTTTAACGTTGAAGCAAAAATAACAGCCTCTCCCCAAAACAAACCCTCTCCTTGCCTGGGAATCAGACAGCCTTTGTAAAACTAACAAATGAGCCACAGATGAGAAATTTTGGATCAGGAGTCATGCAGCCAGAGGCCACAAGATTCCTGACCTCCCCAGTTGCTCCCATAGGTAATGTTACTATTATGAAACCTAAGGTTGGTGTTTGAGGTGTTTTTCTGACCCTGCATTCTGATGGGTCAGCTGATGCTACACTGACTGGTGAACTGGCTCATCTTGTCTTGTGATCCCCACTCAAGAACCAACTCAGCCCAAGAGTACAGCTTCGACTCCTGGCGATTTCATCCCCGACCCAAGCAGTCAGCACTCCCACTTCCCCATCCTCCTGCCCACCAAACTATCTTTAAAAAAGTCCTAGACTTTGAATTTTCAGGGAGGCTGATTTGAGTAGTAATAAAACTTTAGTTTCCTGTTTAGCCGATGATAACATGTATTAAACTCTTTTTATTTATTTATTTATTATGAGACGGAGTTTCACTCTTGTTGCCTAGGCTAGAGTGCAATGGCGCAATCTCGGCTCATGACAACCTCCGCCTCCTGGGTTCAAGCGATTCTCCTGCCTCAGCCTCCCGAGTAGCTGGGATTACAGGCATGCACCACCACGCCTGGCTAATTTTGTATTTTTAATAGAGATGGGGTTTCTCCATGTTGGTCAGGCTGGTCTCAAACTCCCGACCTCAGGTGATCTGCCCCCCTCAGCCTCCCAAAGTGCTGGGATTACAGGCATGAGCCACCGTGCCCAGCCTTAAACTCTTTCTTTCTCTGTTGCAATTCCCTGCCTTGATAAATTGGCTCCCTCTGAGCAGTGGGCAAGAGGAACCCATTGGACATTTACACTAGACTCCAACACTGAAACCCAAAATCCCTTCCATGAGGCTGAGGAGAAGACAGACGTTCTCTGCAGAGCTTTTGCCTAAATCTCCTGTCCAGAGACAGAGACAGAAGCCCTCATTCTTGCAGGAAAGAAAGGGTTTGGAAAACAGCCCAAATAAAATTTCGACCTCTTCACAACAGCCAAAATTTGGAAGCAACCTACATGTCCATCAACAGAGGTACTTACACACAATGGAGTACTATTCAGCCATAAAAAAGAATGAGATCCTGTCATTTTCAAAAACATGGATGGACTAGAGGTCATTATGATAAATGAAATAACCCAGTCTCAGAAAAACAAACATCGCGTGTTCTCATTTATTTGTGGGATCTAAAAGTCAAAACAATTGAACTCGTGGAGACAGAGAGTAGAAGGATGATTACCAGAGGCTAAGAAGGGTAGTGGAAAGATGAAGGGGAGGTGGGTTCATGGATACAAAACAAATAGTTAGAAAGAACAAATAAGACCTAGTATTTGATAGCACAAAAGGGGGACTATAGTCAATAATAATTTAATTTTACATTTTAAAATAACAAAAACAGTAAAATTGAATTGTTTGTGACATAAAGTATAAATGCTTGTGGGGCTGGATACCCCATTTTCCATGATAAGATTATTACACGTTGCATGTCTGTGTCAAAACATCGTATGTTCCCCGTAAATATATACACCTATATGTCCACAAAAAATTAAAATTAAAAATTAGAAAAAGATCTAGACCTCAACCAAAAGGAAGGGAGCTCTGAATTCAGGACTCAACCTTTGCACACAAGGAAACCTCTGGAGTCAGAGGAACACAGAGGGTTTATACTGGTTCGGATTGCTGAGTGTGAGAGGGAATGCCAGGTGGCTACAGGGGAGGAATAGCGCTGAATCCTCCGGACAACAAGAGAAATGTCAACCAAAATTAAGAAACTGAGGCGCCAGGCATGGTGGCTCACGCCTGTAATCCCAGCACTTTGGGAAGCCGAGGCGGGTGGATCACCTGAAGTCAGGAGTTCAAGACCAGCCTGGCCAACATAGTGAAATCCTGTCTCTACTAAAAATACAAAAATTAGCCAGGCATGGTGGCGGGCACCTATAATCTCAAGCTACTCGGGAGGCTGAGGCAGGAGAATCGCTTGAACCTGGTGGGGCGGAGGTTGCAGTGAGCCAAGATCGTACCACTGCACTCCAGCCTGGGTGACAGAGTGAAACTCTGTAAAAAAAAAAAAAAAAAAAAAAAAAAAAAGAAAGAGAGAGAGAGGAAGAAAGAAAGAAAGAAGGAAGGAAGGAAGGAAGGAAACAAACAAACAAACTGAGGCAAAACTGATGTAAGTAGAGCATTTACTTGAGCTAAGGTTGAGGACTGCAGTCCAGAGACATAGATTCAAGTTACCCTGAATATAAGCTCTGATTAGCCACAGATACAAGTGTGGTTTTGGGGGTTTTTTGTTTGTTTGTTTTTTAGAGACAGGGTCTTGCTCCGTTGCTCAGGCTGGAGTTCAGTGGTGAGATCATAGCTCACTGTAGCCTGGAACTCCCAGGAATTCCTGGGCTCAAGTGATCCTCCCACCTCCGCCTCTAGTCCTAGTCTTTGAGTAGCTAGGACTATAGGTGCGTGCCACTATGCCTGGCTTTTTTTTTCTTTTTTAATAGAGATAGGGTCTCACTCTGTTACGCAGGCTAGAGGGCAGTGGTATGATCACAGCTCACTGCAGCTTTGAACTCCTGGCCTCAAGCCCTCCTCCCAATCCTTGGCCTCACAAAGCACCGGGATTACATGTGCGAGCCACCAAACCCAGCCACAAGTCAGTTTTTAAAGGAAAAATGGGGCAGTTCCTAAGTTGTTTACCAAAAATTTTTATTGTTTCATTAAAATAACATAACCTATTGATTTATTAGACATGGTTCTTTGTATCACAAATTCCAGGAGCATGAAGATAATGGGTGAGGCTCACATTGTGCAACTTGCGGTAATATTTTAGGTAATTTATTAGCTAGCCTGGAAACTACAGGGAAGGAAAGAAAAAAAACAAAGCCCTTAAACAGTTACCCCTGGGCATGGCTGCAGGGGTGTGACTGAGGTCCCATGCTCCTGTCCCTCTGGACCTGATACATTTTGCAGACCCCCCATTCCTCAGGCTGTTCTTAGCCACTTTTCTTTATCAGTTGACAAGGATGCGCACACCATGTACTCTTTGTGTCTGGCTTATTCACTCACAGTTAAACTTATTCACTCACTTGCTGGAAGTTGCCGGGTCGTAGGGTTTGGGTAGATTCGGCTTTAGTAGACACTGCCAAACAGTTTCCCCAGGTGTTTGTACAAAGTGCACTCCCGGCTGGGCGCGGTGGCTCAAGCCTGTAATCCCAGCACTTTGGGAGGCCAAGGCGGGCGGATCACGAGGTCAGGAGATCGAGACCATCCTGGCTAACACGGTGAAACCCTGTCTCTACTAAAAATACAAAAAAATTAGCCGGGCGTGGTGGCGGGCGCCTGTAGTCCCAGCTACTCGGGAGGCTGAGGCAGGAGAATCACCAGAACCCAGGAGGCGGAGGGTGCAGTGAGGTTAGATCGCGCCACTGCACTCCAGCCTGGCGACAGAGCGAGACTCTGTCTCAGAAAAAAGAAAGAAAGAAAGAAAGAAAGTGCACTCCCCACCAGCAAAGTGAGATGCCTCTGGGTGCTGGGTATCCTGGTGAACACTTGGTATTCTCAGTTGCTCAGCTGGTGGTGAGTGGTGGGTGCCTGATTGTATCAGGCTTTGTAGATTTGAGGCTGCTGGGGATAGCATTTGACATCCAAGATCTGCCCAAGGAGAGCAATCTAATAAGAAGTCTCAGAAAGCTTCAAACTCTTTATTTTCACTCAATTTTCAAAGACATATGTTAATTAACTGTCAATTATACTGCAGACTGACTGAGCTGGGCTCCCTCTGTTTCTATATGCAATTAAGTTACTCACGAAACACTTTCTCTTTTTTAAAAGCTTTGATAAATAGGTTATAAGTATATTTAAAACTACATGGAAATTAAAATGTTATTGCTGTATGCAATGCTATAAATGAGATAAAACATGCAAATTTGATGGAATTCTGTGCCAAATAGCTAGTATTTCTTTCTTTCTTTCTTTCTTTTTTTTTTTTCCCCGAGACAGAATCTTGCTCTGTGGCCCCGGTTGGAGTGCAGTGGCGCAATCTCGGGTGACTGCAACCTCCACCTCCTGGGTTCAAGCAATTATCCTACCTCAGCCTCCCAAGTAGCTGGGACTACAGGCGCATGCCACCACACCTGGCTAATTTTTTGTACTTTTTTTTTTTGAAACAGAGTCTCGCTCTGTCACCCAGGCTGGAGTGCAGTGGCACGATCTTGGCTCACTGCTAGCTCCGCCTCCCAGGTTCACGCCATTCTCTTGCCTCAGCCTCCCGAGTAGGTGGGACTACAGGTGCCCGCCACCAGGCCCGGCTAATTTTTTGTATTTTTAGTAGAGACAGGGTTTCACCGTGTTAGCCAGGATGGTCTCAATCTCCTGACCTCGTGATCCACCCGCCTCGGCCTCCCAAAGTGGTGGGATTATAGGCGTGAGCCACCGTGCCTGGCCATTTTTTTGTGTTCTTAGTAGAGACAGGGTTTCAGCATATTGGCCAGGCTGGTCTCGAGCTCCTGACCTCGTGATCAGCCTGCCTCAACCTCCCAAAGTGCTGGGATTACAGGCATGAGCCACCGTGCCCGGCCAATAGTCTTTCAAATAGCAAAAGTAACTCTCAGAACAGGGTCTATGCAAATCACAGCACAAAGTGCTCCAGCAGGAGGGACCTGTTCTGTCCACCTATGTCAGCATGATCTGCAGTGACCAGGCAGCCTTGCCATGGGGCAGCAGAAGTGAGAAACCCTGCCATGGGGCAGCAGAGGATGATAATAGCCCTTCCAGAACTATCTCCTCTTCATTCAGGAACCAAAACTGTCTTTGTAAAACTAATGAAAGACCCCAAGATTAGAAGTATGGCTCAGGAGTCAGGTAGCCAGAGATCACAAGATTTGTAACCTCCCCAGTTGCTCCTATAGACAACATAACTGAAAAATCTAAGATTCGTGTCTGATGTATTTTTCAGACCCTGTATTCTGATGGATCAGCTAGAGCCACCTGGATCAGTAGCCCATACCAAGAAGCTGGCTCATCTGGTCTTGTGATCCTACCCAAGAACCGACTCACTGCAAGAAGACAGCTTCAGTCCCCTGTGATTTTTATCTCCGATCCAACCAATTGGTATCCCCATTCCCTAGCCCCATGCCCACCAAACTATCCTTGAAAAACCCTAGGCTCCCAGCTTTCAGAGAGGCTGATTTGCATAATAAGCTCCGGTATACCACATGGCTAGCTTTGCATTGATTAAATTCTTTCTCTACTGCACTACTACTGTCTTAGTAAATTGGCTGTTCTGTGCAGCTGGCAAAATTCCACTGGGCAATTACAGGCTCAGCTCATTCTCCATTATAATTTTGTTTAAAAATGGGCCAGGCGAGTGACTCATGTCTGTAATCCCAGCACTGTGGGAGGCCAGGTTGGGAGGATCACCTGAGCCCAGGAGTTCAAGACCAGCCTGGGCAAATAGTGGAACCTCATCTCCACAAAAAATTTTGTTAGAAGTTAGCCAAGTGTGGTGGCATACAACAGCTGTCCCAGTTACTCAGGAGGGTAACGTGGGAGGATCACGTGAGCCCAGAAGGTCAAGGCTGCAGTGAGCCATGACTGCATAAATGCACTCCGGCCTGAGTGACAGAGTGAGATCCTGCCTCAAAAAAAATTATAAAAAAGGGTATAAAAATGACAGCCGACTCTATGAATATACTAAAACCAGTAAATTGTACACTTTATATAAATGAAATAGCACCAAGTATGGGTGTTGTTTAAAAGGACACCTTTGGATCCTTCATAGGATGTCACCATTAGAGGATCTGGGGAGAATATAGGACTCTATTATTTGCAACTTCCTGTGAGTCTATAATTTTTCAAAACAAAGGTTTAAAAATGGGTTAGATAACAACAAATCTCAGTATTTACTAACTCCAACAGAATAATTGGAGAAATCAGTCAAAATATTTAAAAGTGACCCTGGCCCCATTTTCCAGCACATGCGCAAGGCCCTGGGTGCTGAGGGAGCCATGGGGCCTCCTTCCCTGGGGTGGATGGGGTGGAGCCTTCTCTGTCCCTGGGCTCCTGGCGCAGACTCCTTCCAGGGCCCAGACGGGGTGGGCGGGGTCCTCACACTGTGCCCTTTCCCCACCCTGCCCGCCCCAGCTCAGGGCCGGAATCCAGGGTTCCCAGGCTGGGTCCCGCCCACGGTCACATCTCCCTGTGGCTCCTGGTCTCTACTGCACCCCCAGCCTCGGCACTGGTTGACCCTGGAAGGCCTCCTGGGTGCAGGGAGGGGTGGGACCCTTGCCTTTACTCGCATGTGGCGGCATCCCCCTGGCAGCGGGAAGCGCCCTCCCCTGGACACATCTGTGCAGGTTCCAATAACCAGTCACACGGGAGCGTTTGGGCGCAGCATTAAAAACATGCTCCAAGTTAATTTCCTGGGCCCAGCTCCTTTCCACTCTGGATTTCAGCCTCTTAGGAGAATAAGTCAGGGAAGTGGAGTTGGGCGGTAGACACAGGAGTGGGAGAAGAGTGGATGGGAGGGTCCATCTAGTCAGACCAATACTCCCACTGAAACCAGATCATATGGTGGACTCAGTGTTTTCATGCTGTGTTTTTGGCCAGGCATGGTGTCTCCCATCTGTAATCCTGGCACTTTGGGAGGCTGAGGCACGTGGGTCGCTTGAGCCCAGGAGTTTGAGATCAGCCTGGGCAACATAGCCAGACCCTGTCTCTAATAAAAAAAAAAAAAAAAAAGTTTTTAATTAGCTGGGTGTGGTGGTGCACACCTGTAGCTTCAGCTACTGGAGAGGCTGAGGCAGGAAGATGGCTTGAGCCCAGCAGGTCAAGGCTACAGTGAGCCATGGCCACACAAACCACTGTACTCCAGCCTGGGCAACAAAGAGAGATTTTGTCTCAAAAAAAACAAAGTGTCTTTTTAAAAAACCGGAATGCTGGCAAGATAATCACCAGACCCAATGGAAGGGAAGCAGGACTCTGTGGGGTCAGCCAAGCAGGAGGACCCAGGAGAGTTTAGGGGGTGAATGAGAACATTGATTCCCATGGGCTCTGGGGGAGGGAAAACAACACAACCCTTGGGTGCTGGAGTGGGGTGTCCACGGGAAATCCCCTCCACACTGTACTGGCACACAAAGGGAGTTCACCCCGGAAGCACGTGCACAACCTCTGGGGAGGACGCCCGCATTGCACCCCTCAAAATATTGCCACCATGATGTGCAAGGACAAGGTGGGGCACAAAGGTAGCCAAGCACCAAAGACAGAAGCCAGGACAAAGAGGGGCTCCAGACCACAGAAACATGCCCACCAGGCGGCAGAGTGGGGGACAGACTCTGTGCCCCAGTACTTCTATTCCGTGTCCTGGGTCTCACTCCACACCTTTCTTGCAGTTCATGTGTCTTTCACTGTGTCCAAAATGATATTCTACATGTCCAGAAGGATTTTTAGTAATTATAGCGTTTTTTGTTTCTAGAACTCATATTTACTTATTTTTATTGGTACACAATCATTGTACATATCTATGGGGTACATGGGATATTGTAATACATGCATACAATCTGTAATGATCAAATCAGGGTATTAGGATATTCATCACCTCAAATATTTGTCACTTCTTTTTTTTTTTTGAGATAGAGTCTTGCTCTGTCACCCAGGCTGGAGTGCAGTGGCACGATCTCAGCTACTGCAATCTCTGCCTCCCAGATTCAAGTGATTCCCCTGCCTCAGCTTCCCAAGTAGCTGGAACTACAGGTGCGCGCCACCACGCACAGCTAATTTTTGTGTTTTTAGTGGAGACAGGGATCTCGCCACATTGGCTGGACGGGTCTCAAACACTTGACTTCAAGTCATCCACCCGCCTTGGCCTCCCAAAGTGCTGGGATTATAGGTGTGAGCCGTGTGGAGAAAAAGTTAAATATTAAATTTGAACTCAATTGAACTTGAACACAAGGAATGGTTATGTGCCAGTAAATAGCCTCTGGGCATCTGCCTGGGAGCTAATAACCGATACTGATTGCTCTGGTAAGGTACATTTTCTACCTAAAGGCAAACAAACAACAGAATCTAGAGAATAGGCTAACCTTCCTGTATTCCCTGAGTCCAGTCACAAAGCGCCCTCATGCCTGGGGCTCAGGCCAAAAAAGGAATACTACAAAAGGGTGAGGGTCCCAGACCCCGCCGAAGCTCCACAAGAACTCTCCTCGTCTGTGCGCGGACGGGCAGCCGACTCTGGAGCCCAGGCCGTTGCTTCCCTGTCTGGTGATGCTTCCTCCATAGTCTGGTGGGTGTAAATATATACAGATATTTCTTTTCTTGTCCCTTTCCCACGGTGATTTGCTTATTATATTTGTGTTGCCATATACTTGGGATGAACGCTGTTTGCCCTTAAAAGTATTGTGTGTGCCTTTTCTTCTCCCCTCGGGCATTTCCCACACCGAACTTTTTGGTATCAGGAACAGGATTCGAAAACGAAAGTATGCCACTTTTCAGTCGCAGGGACTGGGCTGGAGGCTGGGGACTTCCCACATCCCGGGATGGGAACTTCCCCAGTTCTCCCCCTTGGCGATTGCATGGTCCAGGGGAACTGGCTTTTGTGAAAATTGGGAATCTAAGTTAGTGCATTTTGAACTGTTGGCTGTGTGTGAGGTGCTGCAGGAAATTCTAGTTTGATAAGGGGACGCCTAGGGAATTTCTTGGCATGGATGGTGCTTGCTTACTGCTTATAAGTTAATGTGTCAAGATGGGGACCGGTTGCTACAAGAGAAATGTAAGCTGGAAAAGGAAAATGCTAATTTGACTTCCAGACTGGCCCTGGCCCAATGCCAGGCCTGTGTCTTGACTGATCAAGCTCAAAGCTGGTGATGCTTCCTCCGTAGTCTGGTGGGTGTAAATATATATAGACATAGCTGTTCTTCTCCCTTTCCCACTGCGATTTGCTTATTATGTCTGTATTGCCATATACTTGGAATAAAGGTGTTTACCCTTAATAGCATTGTGTATTGTGCCCTTTCTTCTCCCCTCTCCCGTCTCCCACACAGAACAATGTCCAGCAGTATTTTTTAGTAACTTTAGTTTTTTTGTTTCTAGAATTCATATTTATTTTTGTTGGTACACAATAATTGTACATATTTATGGGGGACGTGGGATATTATAATACACGCATACAATTTATAATGATCAAATCAGGGTATTAGGATATTCATCACCTCAAATATTTGCCATTTCTATGTGTTGGGAACATTTCATATCTTCTCTTCTAGCTTTTTTTTTTTTTTTTTCCTTTAGATGAAGTCTTGCTCTGTCTCACAGACTGGAGTGCAGTGGCACGATCTCGGCTCACTGCAACCTCCGCCTCCCTGCAACCTCCGCCTCCCGGGTTCAAGTAATTCTCTTGCCTCAGCCTCCCAAGTAGCTGGGACTACAAGCGTACACCACCACACCTGGCTAAGTTTTGTATTTTTAGTAGAGATGGGTTTTCACCATGTTGGCCAGGCTGGTCTCAAACTCCTGACCTCAAGTGATCCACTCGCCTCGGCCTCCCAAAGTGCTGGGATTACAGGTGTGAGCCGCGGTGCCTGGCCATCTTCTAGCTATTTTGAAGTATACAAGAAATTATTTTTAACTATACTCACCCTACTATGCT
Organism: Pongo pygmaeus; assembly: GCF_028885625.2. Taxonomy (NCBI): domain Eukaryota; kingdom Metazoa; phylum Chordata; class Mammalia; order Primates; family Hominidae; genus Pongo; species Pongo pygmaeus. The sequence goes on from NC_072388.2 coordinate 102,347,132, forward strand.
ATCAAACACTAGAACTTATTCCTTCTAATTGTATGTTTGTACTCAGTAATCAATCTCTCTTCATCCCCACCCTGCACCTTTCCCAGCCTCTGGTAACTATCTTTCTACTCTCTATCTCTATGAGATCCACTTTTAAAACTCCCACATATGAATGAAAACATGCAATGTTTGTCTTTTTGTGCCTGGCTTAATTCACATAATAACCTCCAGTTCCATCCATGTTGTTGCAAATGACAACGTTTTATTTTTTATGGGCAAATAGTATTCAAATTGTATACACATACACATATATATTCATCTGTTGCTGGACATATAGGTTGATTCCGTTATCTTGGCCACTATGAATAGTGCTGCAATAAACATGTGAGTGCAGGTATTCCTTTGATATACTGATCTCCTTTCTTTTGGATAAATATCCAGGAGTGGGATTGCTGGATCATACAGTAGTTCTATATTTAGTATTTTGAGAATTCTCCATACTGTTTTTCATAATGGCATGCTAATGTTCATTCCCACCAATGTTGCATAAGAGTTCTCTTTTCTCTGCCTCCTCACCAGCATTTATTTGTTGTCTTTTTGAAATAGCCATTCTTACTGGGATGAGATGATATCTCACTGTGGTTTTTAACTTGTACTTCCCTGATGATTAGCGATGTTGAGCATGTTTTTATATACTTGTGGGCCATTTGTATGTCTTCTTTTGCTAAATGTCCATTCAGATCATTTGCCCATTTTAATGTGGTTGTTTTTTGACTGTTGAGTTGTTTGAATCCTTGTATCTTCTGGATATTAGTCCCTTGTCAGATGACTAGTTTGACTTCATTATGTTGAGGTATGTTCTCTCTATACTTAATTTATTGAGAGTTTTTATCATGAAGGGATGTTGAATTTTATCAAATGCTTTTTCTGCATCTATTGAGATGATCATACAGTTTTTGTTCTTCATTCTGTTGATGTGATATATCACATTTATCAATGTGATATATCACATTTATCGATGTGATATATCACATTTATTGATGTGTATATGTTGAACCATCCTTGCATCCCTGGAATAAATCCCACTTGTTCATGGTGTATTATCTTTTTGATGTGTTGTTGGATTCAGTTTGCTAGTATTTGTTGAAGATTTTTGCGTCTATGTTTATCAGAGATATTGGCCTTTAGTTCCCTCTTTCTTCTTTTGTCATGTCCTTGTCTTATTTTTGATATCAGGGTAATTCTGGCTTCACAGAATGAGTTAGGAAGAATTCCTTCCTCTTCCACTTTTTGGAATAGTTTGAAAAGAACTGATGTTAGCTGTTCTTTATAATTTTAGTAAAATTCAGCAGTAAAACCATTTGGTCCTCGGCTTTTCTTTTTTGGAAGATGTTTCATTACTGATTCAATCTCATTACTCATTATTTATCTGTTCAGGTTTTCTATTTCTTCCTGCTTCAATCTTAGTAGGATATAAGATTCAGGACTTTATTTCCTCTAGGTTTTCCAATTTGTTAGTGTATAGTTGTTCATAACAGTCTCTAATGTTCCTTTGTATTTCTGTGTGTTCATTGTAATGTCGCCTTTGTCATTTCTGATTTTATTTGGGTCTTCTTTTTTTTTGTTAGTATAGCTAGAGGTTCATCAATTTTGCTTGTATTTTTTAAAAACTAACTTTTTGTTTTGTTGATCCTTTGTATTGATTCTTCATCTTTATTTTGTTTAGTTCTGTTCTGATTTTCTTTCCTTTGGTTGATTTTGGGTTTTATTTGATTTTGCTTTTCCAGTTCCTTGAGGTACATCATCAAGTTATTTATTTGAAATCTTTCTATTTTTTGATATAGGCTTTTATTGCTATAAACTTCCCTCTTCACACTGCTTTTGCTGTATCCCATAGGTTTTGGTATGTTGTGTTCCTGTTTTCATTTGTTTTAAGAAATTTTTGGATTTTTATCTTAATTTCCTCATTGACCCAGTGGTCATTCAGGAGCATGGTGTTTAATTTACATGAGTTTATATAGTTCCCAAAGTTCCTCTTGTTATTGATTTCTAGTTTCATTGCAATGTTGTCTGATAAGATATGTGATGATTTTGACTTTTTAAAATATTTTGAGGCTTGTTTGTGGCTTAACATATGATCTATCCTGGAGAATGTTCCATGTGCTGATGAGAAGAATATATATTCTGCATCTGTCAGGTAAAATATTCTGTAGATGTGTGTTAGGTTCATTTGGTCTAAAATACAGTTTAAATCTATTTTTTTGGTTGATTTTCTGTCTAGATTATTTGTTCAATCCTGAGACTAGGGTGTTAAATTCCCTAACTATTATTGTATTGGAATCTCTCTCTCCCTTTAGAACAAATAACATTTACTTTATATATCTGGGTGCTCCAGTGTTGGGTGCATATATATTAAGAATTGCTTTATCATCTTGCTTAAATTGATCACTTTATCATTATATAATGACCTTATTTGTCTCTATAGTTTTTGACTTAAAGTCTGATTTATCTGATATAAGTATAGCTATTCCTGCTAACTTTTGGGTTTCATTTGCATAGAATATCTTTGTTCATCTCTTCACTTTCAGTCTATATGTGTCTTCACAAGTGAAGTGAGTTTCTTGTAGGCAACATAGAGTTGGGTCCTGCATTTTAATCCATTCAGCCAGTCTATACATGTATATCTATATTTTTTGAGACAGAGTTTCTCTCTTGTTACCCAGGCTGGAGTGCAGTGGCACGATCTCAGCTCACAGCAACCTCCACCTCCCAGATTCAAGAGGTTCTCCTGTCTCAGCCTCCCAAGTAGCTGGGATTACAGGTGTCTACCACCATGCCAGGCTAATTTTTTTTTTTTTTTTTTTTTTTTTTGCATTTTTAGTAGAGACAGGGTTTTGCCATGTTGGCCAAGCTAGTCTTGAACTCCTGGCCTCAGGTGATCTCCCTGTCTCGACCTCTCAAAGTACTGGAATTACAGGCATGAGCCACTGCACCTGGCACAGTCTATATTTTTTAAATGGAATAGGTTTTTTTTAATGTACAAAGTCTCACTCTGTCACCCAGGCTAGAGTGCAGCAGCACAATCTCGTCTCACTGCAACCTCTGACTCTCGGGTTCAAGTAATTCTCGTGCCTCAGCCACCTGAGTAGCTTGGATTATATGCATATGCCACAACGCCTGGCTAATTTTTGTAATTTAGTAGAGACAGGGTTTCGTCATGTTGGCCAGGCTGGTCACAGACTCCTGGCCTCAAGTGATCCGCCCAACTTGGCCTCCCAAAGTGCTGGGATTACAAGCATGAGCCACCGCACCCAGCCTTAAGTGGAGAATTTAATCCGTTTACTTTCGAAGTTATTATTGATGGGTGAGTACTCATGCCTGTCATTTTGTTAACTGTTTTCTCATTGTTTTGTATATCCTTTCTTCCTCCCTTATTGTTTATCATTGTCATTTGGTGGTTTTTCATAGTGGAAACATTTGACTCCTTTCTCTTTCTCATTTGCATATCTACTCTATTAGTGAGTTTTATACTTTCTGTATTTTCATGATGATAGGTATCTTCTAAATGTTAGACTCCCTTAAGCATTTCTTATAGGACCAGTCTAATGGCAATTAGTTCTCTCTGTTTTTGTTCATCTGACAAAGACTTTATTTCTCCTTCATTTTTGAGGGATAGCTTTGCAGGCTGTACTATGTTTGACTGGCAGGTTTTTCTTTCAGCATTTTGAATGTATCATCACGTTCCCAGCTTGTGAGTTTTCTGCTGGGAAATCCACTGTTAGGCTGATGAGTATTCAGTATATATGTGACTTGACACTTTACTCTTGCTGTTTTTAACATTCTCTCTCTCTCTCTTTCTCTCACTCTCTCTCTCTCTCTTTGAGACAGGGTCTCACACTGTCACTCAGGCTGAAGTGCAGTGGTATAATCATGGCTCACTGCAGCCTCAACTTCCCGGGCTCAAGTGATCCTCCTGCCTCAGCCTCCCAAGTAGCTGGGACTACAGGTGTGTGCCACCACACCCAACTGATTTTTTTATTTTTGTAGAGATGGAACTTGCTCTGTTGCCCAGGCTGGTCTTGAACTCCTGGACTCAAGTTAACCTCCCACCTCAGCCTCCCAAAGTGTTGGGATTACAGGCATGAGCCACCATGCCCAGCCTCTCTTTGCCATTGACATTTGACAGTTTGACCATAATGTGCCTTGAAGAAGACCTTTTTGTTGTCTATTTGTGAATCTTAGAGTTTCCTGTATCTGGATGTCCATATCTCTTGTAAGAGTTGGGACATTTTCAGCTCTTATATCATTAAAAAAGGTTTTCTACACTTTTGCCCATCTCTTCTTCAGGAACTCCAAAAAGTTGAATATTTGGCAACTTATGGTGTTTCATATGTCATATAGCCTTTCTTCTTATTTTTTACTGTTTTTCTTTTCTTTTCTTTTTTGAGACAGGGTCTTGCTCTATCACCCAGGCTAGAATGCAGTGGTGCAATCTGGGCTCACTGCAACCTTCATCTCCTAGGTGCAAGTGATCCTCCAGCCTCAGCCTCCCAAGTAGCCAGGACTACAGGCATGCACCACCACACCTGGCTAATTTTTTGTAATTTTTGTAGAAATGAGGTTTCACCATGTTGCCCAGGCTGGTCTCACACTGCTGGGCTCAAGCAATCTACCCACATGGCCTCCCAAAGTGTTGAGATTACAGGCATGAGCCACCACACCCAGCACTCTTTTATTTTTTGTTTGACAAGGCTATTTCAAAAGCCGTGTTCCAAAATTAGTTCTTCTGCTTGATCTAGTCTATTGTTGAAGCTCTTGATTGGTTTCTTAAATTTTATTTTATTCTTCAATCCTGGAACAGAATCCTTCAGTTCCAGGATTCCCATTTGCCCATTTGGCATTTTTTAATGATGGCTCTTTTTTTTTTTTTTTTTTTTTTACTTTTTTCATTTATATCATGAATTGTTTCCCTGATTTTTTTTTTTTTTTTTGAGATGGAGTCTGGCTGTGTTGCCCAGGCTGGAGTGCAGTGGCATGATCTTGGTTCACTGCAACCTCTGCCTCCCCAGTTCAAGTGATTCTCCTGCCTCAGCCTCCCGAGTAGCTGGGATTACAGGCATGTGCCACCACGCCCAGCTAATTTTTGTGTTTTTAGTAGAGTTGGGGTTTCGCCATGTTGGCCAGGCCGGTCTCGAACTCCTGACCTCCAGTGATCCACCCGCCTCAGCCTCCCAAAGTACTGGGATTACAGGCTTGAGCCACTGCACCTGGCCCCTGATTTCTTTGTATTGTTTATCTTTGCTGTCTTGTATCTCACTGAGTTTTTAAACTTATTTTGAATTTTTCTGAGCATTTCATCATTTCTTTAAGATCTGTTCCTGGAGAAATATTGTGTTCCTTTGGAGGTGTCACGTTTCCTTTGTGTGTGTGTGTTTCTTGTGTCCTTATGTTGATATCTGCGCATCTGGTGTAACAGTCATTTCTTCTAATTTTATGGATTGGCTTTTGTAGGGAAAGACATTTTCCTATGGATACACCGATAATGTTGGTTGGTGTTTTAGTCTGTTCTCACATTGCCATAAAGAACTACCTGAGACTGGGTAATTTATAAAGAGGTTTAATCGGCTCACGTTTCCACAGGCTGTCCAGGAAGCACGGCTGGGTAGGCCTCAGGAAACCTTCCATCACGGTGGAAGGTGAAGGGGAAGCCGGCACATCCTTCACGGCTGGAGTGGGAGGAAGAGGGTGAAGGGGGAGGTGCCACACACTTTTAAACAACCAGATCTTATGAGAACTCAGTCACTATCACGAGAACAGCAAGGGGGAAATCTGCCCCCTTGATCCAATCACCTCTGTCCGGACCCCTCCTCCAACACTGGCAATTACAATTTAACTTGAGATGTGGCTGGGGACACAAATCCAAACCATTCCATTCTGCCCCAGCCCCTCCCAAATCTCATATCCTTCTCACATTGCAAAATACAATCATCCCTTCTCAACAGTCCCTCAAGTCTTAACTCATTTCGGCATTAACTCAAAAGTCCACAGTCCAAAGTCTCATTTGAGACAAGGCCAGTCCCTTCCGCCTAATAGCCTGTAAAATCAAAAACAAATTAGTTACTTCCAAGATACAATGGGGGTACAAACATTGACTAAATACTACCAATCCAAAAGGGAAAATTGGCCAAAACAAAGGGGCTACAGGCCCCATTCAAGTTTGAAACTCAGCAGGGCAGTCATTAAATTTTAAAGCTCCAAAATAACCTCCTTCAACCCTGTGTCTCGTATCCAGCCCACACTGGCTCAAGGGGTGGGCTCTGCCCTGTGGCTCTGCAGGATGTAGCCCCCACAGCTGTGGTGGCAATGGGGAGCCAGGTGTGCTGATTTGCAGGCCCCTGGGTGGCATATGCAGGTGCTAATGGTGGTGAGTCCAGACAGGCCAGTCCTTGGGCCTCTGGCTTGCTCAGGTGCCACCAGTAGGCAGGGCAGGTGGGCTCCTGGGCAGTGTGTGTAGCAACAATGGTGGCAGAAGTGATGGTGGGCCAACCCTTGAGCCATCAGGCAGCATGTAGCAGTTGGCTGCTTTTCCATCCACACCAATCATGGAAAATTCCCGATTCCTATAGAATTAAAGGAGAATTACAAAGAGAATATCAAGATATCCAATGACAGAGCCTTCTGGGTATAGCTGTTTCCAGCTATGGGGTTTATGCAAATAGAGATATGACAAAAAAAAAATTATCATCCACTTTAGAAAAAGTACTAAAGAGACCACAGAAAGCTTTGTGGAGGCGGTGGCTCACACCTGTAATCCCGGCACTTTGGGAGGCCGAGGCAGATGGATAGCTTGAGCTCAGGAATTCAAGACCAGCCTGGGCAACATGGCAGCGATATCCCCTCTCTACAAAAAATAAAAAAATTAGGGCCAGGCACGGTGGCTCACTCCTATAATCCCAGCACTTTGGGAGGCTGAGGCGGGTGGATCACGAGGTCAGGAGATCGAGACCATCTTGGCCATCATGGTGAAACCCTGTCTCTACTAAAAATACAAAAAATTAGCTGGGCATGGTGGCACGCCGAGTCCCAGCTACTCGGGAGGCTGAGGCAGAAGAATTGCTTGAACCTGGGAGGTGGAGGTTGCAGTGAGCTGAGATCACGCCATTGCATGCCAGCCTGGTGACAGAGCGAGACTCTGTCTCAAGAAAGAAAAAAAAATTAGCTGAGTGTGGTGGCACATGCCTATAGTCCCCACTACTTGGGAGGCTGAGGTGGAGGATCACCTGAGCCCAAGAGATTGAGACTGCAGTGAGCCGAGTTTGCACCACTGCACTCCAGCCTGGGTGACAAAATGAGACTCAAGTCTCAAAAAAATAAATAAATAAAAGCTTTGCAGCCCAACTAAAGTCTCCAGATTCCTTACTTTAAATGGTTTTAGCAAAACACTTAGGTTTTATATAGCTAATTGCTTAGGTTTTATATAGCTAATTGCTACAAGTGTAACTAAAATCAAGATTGCAGTAGCTCAATGTATAGAACTTACAGATAAGCCAATTTCGTAACCTTGCATTTTGGCTTTGGTTTTTGGCTCTTACGTTGCTTAAAGTTTTTCAGGTTAAAGAGTGTCTGGCTGCCTCCATTCCCATCTGGCCTAAAATGTTTAACTGACTGCAAGTCTTTTGGCTGTAAGACCCTTGGCCGTGGGATTCCGCCGAGGGCCTGTGTGGACCTGGGGCAGGGAGCCACACCACCCTGGCAACGATATGGGACAAAATTAAAGTTTAGCCACTGATGCTGCCTCTGGCAAATCTTGACCAAAATGAGGAAAAGAGACATAAAAATTATATCCTAAGCCCCCAGCCAACTGAACTGAGCCCTTCTTGGCCAAGGGGACCCCAGAGATACCTTGAAAACTGAGTTCCGGGCCACGATGGGAACACAGGTCAGACATGGGAGGGCAGGTCAAACATGCTCCCCTTTCCCTCTCCAGCTGCCCTTAGGCTTTCTCCCTGCGGACTCCGGTCCACAGACTCCACCCCGACATCAACCAGACTCTGACTCTGCCGCTTCCTTTTGCATTTTCAATACAACCTTACCAACCAGCATCCCCTCCTGATAAGAGACCACCGACCTCAGAGTGGTTCTGGCCAGTCTATGGAGGATGCACAGTGAGGGTTTTCTCGGCTTCCCCTTCTGACATCAGAGGAACAAAAACTCCACCCTTGGACCATGCGAAGGCCACCATTTTTTGAACATGGGTCCCATGGAGAGGCATGAAGCTCAACTGTGTATGTTCCTATTTCTCCTCTCATAAATACTCATAGCTCCTCCGAAAGCTTATTGAATATGTATATTTGGCCACCCTGGTCAATATAAATCCCTGTGTTACCATTCCTACCCTCCAAATATCTGTTTCTAGCTTCCAGCCAGAGGCTATGCTTCCCAGCCTATCAGAATGGCCACCTTCAGGCTGCAACCCTTTAGGAGGAATAAAGCTATCCTTTCCAAACTAGAAAAAAAAATTACTTGTGGGAGTAATTTGGGTTTTGGGGGGTTGTTTTGAGACGGAGTCTTGCTCTGTCACCCAGGCTGGAGTACAGTGGCGTGATCTCGGCTCACTGCAACCTCCGCCTCCTGGGTTCAAGTGATTCTCCGGCCTCAACCTCCCAAGTAGCGGGGATTACAGGCACATGCCACCACGCCTGGCTAATTTTTGTATTTTTAGTAGAGACGGGGTTTCACCATGTCAGCCAGGCTGGTCTCAAACTCCAGACCTCGTGATCCGCCTGCCGCAGCCTCCCAAAGTGCTGGGATTACAGGTGTGAGTCACCGTGCCTGGCCTAGCAATTCAATATTTTTAAGATTTTTAAAAATATGTATTTTATCCAGTTAGTTGTTTTCATTGGGAGGGTTGGTCCAAATAGTTTAGCTCAGAGTTACTGGAGACAAGAGTTTTACTCCATGCCTGTCCTCCACCCGATTGCCTAGCTGGAAATCGAGGTCTTTGTCTTTATGAGCTGCCTAAACAGAAGGAAGTGCCACTGATAGCTTGCTTTTATAACCAATCCGTATCCCAAACCGGCATATTTGGGGGTGGCATTTCTTGAACTTCAGTATTAAGGATTCCTGCCACAGATGAAGGGGGTGTTCTGCCTGGGGGGTGTCAGGTCGCAGGGCCTGAACACCCTCTCCCCAGCCACCATCTGGGGAGACGGTTCTGCTTTCCAGGTGTTACTGAAAATAAATACGGAAATTCCTGTGGGGAAACCGAGGAACCGCCTGAGGCCTAAAAGACATAGAGCCAGTCCCCGAAAGGAGTGTTGAGGACTGAAGTCTTGCCGGATCTCCCCATAGTGAAAGGTTTTTTAGTGTTTGTTTCTTTGTTCATTTTGAGGGGACCTATCATTCTACTATAACATCACACACAATATAAACTGAATACGAGGGTCCTCCACAAACCACTGCACGTGCTAGCATTTTCCCTCGACAAAGCTGGGAAGCTTAAAAAGTTAGTTTTGAGTTTTCGCATTTGATTTTGAAAAATGTTCAAATGCCTAAGACAGAACTAAAGTCTCAGCTCTGGGAGTCCATGGGCTGTAGAGAGTAATAATGCCTGGAATTCACACACACACACACACACACACACACTCCCACACACACCCCCCCACACCCAAACACACACACAACCCCCCCCCACACACACACTCCCACACACACACACCCACACCCCACACACAACCCCCCCCACACACACCTCCCACACACACACCCCCACACCCCCCACACACACACAACCCCCCCCACACACACACCTCCCACACACACCAAAGCCAAACACCAGCAACCTTCCCAAGGTTTTGTTTGTTTGTTTTTGAGACGGAGTTTCACTCTTGTTGCCCAGGCTGGAGTGCAATGGTGCGATCTCAGCTCACAACAACCTCTGCCTCCTGGGTTCAAGTGATTCTCTTGCCTCAGCCTCCCAAGTAGATGGGATTACAGGCATGCACCACCATGCCCAGCTAATTTTGTATTTTTAGTAGAGACGGGGTTTCTCCATGTTGGCCAGGCTGGTCTTGAACTCCCGAACTCAGGTGATCTGTCCACCTCGGCCTCCCAAAGTGCTGGGATTACAGGCCTGAGCTACCACGCCCAGCCAATTCCCAAGGTTTTAAGAACACGGCTAGAAAGGCAAACAAAAAGAGCATCTTTTCTTTACATAATTTCATTCTGTTTAACATCTGCATTATTGTCAAAATATCCAGGTGTTCAGGAAAAAAAAATGTTGCTTCAATAAACTACAGGGGAAATAATGCTGTTGTAGAAGCTGATTTTGCTCCATTCTGACAAAAAACAAAAAAACAAAAAACACCTTTTGAAAGTACAGGGACACTTCAGCAAGTAGATCAGGCATTTTATATATATAAATAAAACAACAACAAATTCACCCAGAAAGCTGCAATTCGAGGTTGTAAATGAATCTAAAACGTGTGAAAAACTGTTCAGTTCAGTGCCCTGCAATCTATTTCAAACATAACTGTAACTCTTACAACATTAAGTATTAGGTCACTGCCGGGCACGGTGGCTCACGCCTGTAATCCCAGCACTTTGGGAGGCCAAGGCAGGAGGATCACGAGGTCAGGAGTTCAAGACCAGCCTGGCCAATATGGTGAAACCCCGTCTCTACTACAAATACAAAAATTAGCCGGGCGTGGTCGTGCGCGCCTGTAGTCCCAACTACTCGGGAGGCTGAGGCAGGAGAATTACTTGAACCCAGGAGGGGAGGCAGAGGTTGCAATGAGCCGAGATCGCGCCACTACACTCCAGCCTGGGCGACAGAAAGAAACTCTGTCTCAAAAAAAAAAAAAAAAAAAAAGTATAAGGGTCACATCATACACAAAAGAGAACACCCATCTCTACAGGAGTGCCGGCTCCAGAGTCTTCGGGGTCTCAGAGAAGACCCAGAAACAAGGTCTCCACGAATTAAAGCACCATCAGGAGAGAAAGCTCATCCGGATGCAGTCAATCACTGCGAGGAAGCCACATACACAAGTAACCCTTGTTTAAGCGTCAGTGTACGCATTCTCGGTTACATCTTCTTATGGGGCACTATGTACGTGAGTAACGCTTAGCTTCAGTTTAAAAAATACAAGGACGGACACTGATTAAGAAAAGAAATTTTTGGCCGGGCGCGATGGCTCACGCCTGTAATCCCAACACTTTGGGAGGCTGAGGCGGGCGGATCACGAGGTCAGGAGATCGAGACCATCCTGGCTAACATGGTGAAACCCCGTCTCTACTAAAAATACAAAAACAAAATAGCCAGGTGTGGTGGCAGGCGCCTGTAGTCCCAGCTACTCGGGAGGCTGAGGCGGGAGAATGGCGTGAACCCGGGAGGCGGAACTTGCAGTGGGCCAAGATCATGCCACTGCACTCCAGCCCGGGCGACAGAGTGAGACTCCGTCTCAAAAAAAAAAAAAAAAGGAAGGAAGGAAAGAAGGAGGAAAGGAGGAAAAGGCGAGGAAAAGGCAAGGCAAAGGCAAGGCAGGTGGGGCCTGTCCTCCACCTGCGCTCCAGCGGTGACACAGGACGTCAGGCCGCTTCACCTCCCGCGTACCTGTGCGCACACCGGGTCCCTGGCTGCCTCGCCCTCGGCCATGACCTCCAGAGCCCCACGCTGCGCCCCCGTGCGATCCGCGGAGGCCTCCCCGCCGCCGATGCCCTCGCCAAGCCCGGATGGTCCAGAAAGACGCGCCCGCCCCGGGGCGCAGAGCTCTTGAGGCCGTAGGCGGGCGCAGGGCCCCGGCGGCTACTTGCCAGAGGCTTGGGGACGTGGCGGGGACGCCTCCCTTCCGGTGCGCGGAAAATCAAACGCGACGCGCGGGCTGCAGAGACTGGGCCGGGCGGAGGAGACCCCCAGCCTGGGTTGAGCGGGGCGGATCTGGGACTCCGAGGCTTCCCACGTGGGGCGGGTTCCCAGCGGACGCCTCCGCCGCACCCCTGGCGGGGACCCAGCTGCGCCCCTTCCCGCGGCCCTCCTAGGGCCTGGGTGCTTGGAGGCTTGAGGCCCCAAGGTCCATGTCGCCCGGAATCCCGGCGCCTAGGCCTTGTCGCGGGCCCTGGGACCAACTCGCGGGGGTCAGGAGCTGGGGTTGAGAGAAAGATGATCCGGTGGAGCGGAGAAAGGAGACGCGCGCAGCTGGGGGAGTGAGCCCAGGACGCGGCAGAAGAGGGCAGGCCCTAGGGAACCGCCGCGTCCCTAGGCGCGCACGCGACCCCTCCCCGCGCCGGAGATCGTCTCCCCGCTTCCGCCTCTCCACCCATAGTGTCACTCCGACCCTAGCCCTGGGTCCAAAGGGGCCGGAGAGGTCGCGGGTGCCTCCGCGGTCCCCGCCGCGCGCAGAACTCGTCTGAGTGCACCGGGGTCTCCTAGCCACTGCGCGCAGTTGCTCCTGCAGCGTCAGGACCCGAACGACCCCGGGGCCCCAGGGGCTGGGCCCTCCAGCAGCCCCGCAGCAGCCCCGCAGCAGCCCCAGCAGGCACACTCCAGCGGCCGTGGGCGCCTGGTAGCTATGGAGGCGGTAGGGGTGGAAACCAGGCCTCTGTCTTCACACAGGAGGAACTCCAGGCCCTCGTTTAGGACTCCAGGCCAAAGGCTGTGTCAGCCGCGGGTCCCCTGCCACCCCACGCGCAAAGGCGCAGGCCTCACACCGGGTACCCGACGACGCCCCGAGGGGCCCCGGTGGCAGTTAGTTTGAAGGGAATCAGTGGTACAGATCCTGGCTTGGAGAACGCGACTTGACCTGCGGCCAGAATCAGACTCATTCCGAACACGCAGCGGCCCCGGCCCAGCTGGCCCCTCCCACGCTCCCGTGGGGATTCTCCTGTAGCCAGAGCCCCTCCCCCCACTCGTGCCCCCTTCCCATCAAGCCCTGGTCCCCAGGTGACTGGCATAGGAGACTCCTGTCCCTTCAGGCGAAGCCCAGCGCCTCCCTCTTCGGGTGGGCTCGCCTTTTGGCTTCAAGGAGTCAATTTCAGACAGTCCAGTTTGTTCAGCTTGTATGAACTTTAAGGTATTTTAAGAGCACTTTTCTATTTTAATAACATTTATTTCTTAAAATTACAAATACAGTATATTCTGGTTTCGAAATCAGTTCATAGTAGGAAATGTTCAAACTAAAAGAATAACCAAAGAACTAAGTAAATTACTGAGTCAATCATGGGCGCCACCATTTTTTCTCCAGCCTTTTTTTTTTCCAGAATGCCTTTCCTACCAGATTTTATGTAATTTAATTTTATCCCTCCCTCCAAATAATTTTTAATAAAAATCAAAAAGAACCACCATCATTCCATCACTTTTTACAACTTGTTTTTTAAAAATATTGAAAACCACCCCCTACTCCACTCTGCACTTCCAATTCCCCAGGAGTAACTAGTAGTAACATTTTCCAAACATACACATCTATATTGATAAATATGTGATCTTATTATACATATTCTTATGAGATGACTGTTCAGGTCTCTTGCCCATTTTTATATTCAGCTGTCTTTTTCTTATTGGTATGTAGTTCTTTCTGTATTCTGGATAGGAATACTTTGTCAGTAATATTGGATTGCAAATCTCTTCTCCAACTGTGCAGTTTGCCTTTTTACTCTGTCAGTGGTGTCTTTTGATTAAGAGAAACTCTCAGTGTTAACATAATCAAATGTATTATCCTTCCCTTTACGATCAATGCTATGTCTATGTAATAAGCACTTCTCTTCCCAGAGTTCATGAAAATCTTCTGTTACGTTATCTTCTCTAACCCTTGTTGCTTTGCCTTTTGCAGTAGAGCTACCATATATCTGGATTTTGTTTTTGTATATTAAGTTTTATTTGTGTCTACCATCTGTTGATCAACCATCCTATTACATTTGTTGAAAGGACCATTCTTCCCCTACCACCATTAGGCAGTGCCCATTTGTAGTAAATCAAGCGTCTATTGATGCATGGGTCTGTTTCTCTGTTCTATTTGTCTGTCTTTCTACACTATTTGCTGTAGCTTTATTGTAAATTTTATAACTTTATTGTAAATCTTGATGCCTCTGGTGGACCAAAATCTTCCCACCTTATTATTCTTTTTAAAGAATATTTTGCCTAACTTTGGTCCTATGCATCTCTATACAAGCTTTAGAATCAGCTTGATGGGCTGCAATCAAAATACTTGCCAGAATTTGATTAGGATTACATTGAAGCAAATTGGTTTCGGAAAAACTGACATATTTAAAATATTGAGTCTTTTAATCCATGGACATGTTTGTCTGTTTCTCTTTAATCTATCACAATAATGTCTCATAGTTTTCTGCATAGAAGTCATGTACATCTTTTGTTAGATTGTTACCTAGGTATTTGCTGTCTTTTGATGCTATTAAAATGTATTTTTATTTTGCTCTTGTTATTTTTGTATTGTTGGTTTATAGAGTTGCACATGATTTTTATGTGTTGGCTTTGTATCCAGCAACCTTGTTAAACTCTCTTATTCATTTTAACAATTTATGCCAGGCACAGTGGCTCATGCCTGTAATCTCGGCACTTTGGGAGGCCAAGGTGGGAGGACTGCTTGAGCCCAGGAGTTCCAGACTGGCCTGAACAACATAGTGAGATTCAGTCTCTACACAAAAAAAAAAAAAGAAAAAAAAAATTAAGTTAGCCAAGCCTGGTGGCACACGGCTGTGGTTCCAGCTACTTTGGAGGCTGAGGCGAGAAGATCACTTGAGCCAAGGAGGTCGAGGTTGCAGTGAGCTATGATCGTGCCACTGTGCTCCAGCCTATGTGACACAGCAAGACTCTGTCTCAAGAAAAAAAAGAAATACTAGATTTTTCAGCTGGTTAGATGATTAAAAAACAAAGAAGAAAGAAAAAGAGAAAATGTAAAAAGAAAAAATTATTAGACATTTTTATATTTTCAATGAACATATTCATATCAGCTACGTAATGAGAGTATTATGCATTTTGTTTCTTTTCCTGGCCTTGGTCACATTGTTGAAAACCTCAGTGCAGCGTTAAGTAGAAGTGGAGATAGTGGGAAACTTGACAAAATTGTATATAATATTTATTATGTAAGGTATGATATTTACTATAAACTTCCTGTGTGTATCTATCTTAAATAGACTGAGGACATTTTCTTTTATTCCCAGATGGCTAACAGTCTTTTTGTCATGAATGGATGTTGAATTTTATCAGATGCTTTTCCCACAGCTACTTAGATGGTCATATGATTTTTCTTCTCTATTCTTTTATATGGCCATTTAAATTTATTTTTAGCATATTAAGTTAATCTTACATTCCTGTGTTAAAGTCCACTTAATCATAGTGTGTTATCTTTTTTAATTTAACACTGAATTTATTTTATTTAGGATTTTCATACTTGTGAATGTGTGAGTGTATGTGAGACTGGCTTGTAAATTTCCTTTTTCATGATGTCCTTGTCTGATTGATACCAAGGTTACCCTGCTCTCGTAAAACAAGTTCCCTCTTTTTCTAGTCTCTGAGAGAGGTCTTTCCTTTTTTGTAAAATGAACTCTTTTTTTCTCCCTTAAATGTTTGTTACAATTGATCAGAGAAGACATTGGAACCTACAGCTTTCATGTGGGAAGTTTTTAATTATATACTCAATGTATTTAATAGATATGGAACTATTCTGATCTATTACTTTAATTTTAGCTTAATTAGTTATATGTTTTAGGAGTTTTTTCTTTTCATCTAAATTTTCAAAGAACCAACATCTGGCTTTGTTGATCCTCTCTGTTCTTTGTTTTCAAATAATTTGTGCTTTATTTTTTCTTTTCTTTTATTTTTCTTTCTTTTTTTTTTTTTTTTTTCTTGCTAGAGACAGGATCTTGCTCCATTGTCCAGGCTGGAGTGCAGTAGCACAATCTCAGCTCAGTGCAGCTTTGACATCCTGGGCTCAAGCAATCCTCCCACCCCAGCCTCCAGAGTAGCTGGGACGGGGACTACAAATGCATACCACCTTGTCCAGCTAATTGTTATTTACTTTCTTCTACTTTATTTGGAATTAATTTACTGGATTTTTTTCTTTCTGACTTTTTTTTTTTTCAGACAGCCTAGGCTGTCGTCTAGGCTGCTGGAGTACAGTGGCACAATGACAGCTCACTGCTGACTTGACCTCCCTGGGCTCAGGTGATCCTCCCACCTCAGCCTTCTGAGTAGCTAGGACCACAAGCATGCACCACCATGCCCAACTAATTTTGTATTTTTTGTAGAGACGGTGGTGTGGTTTGGCTGTGTCCCCACCCAAATCTCATCTTGAATTGTAGTTCCCATGATCCCTGTGTGTCATGGGAGGGACCCAGTGGGAGGTAATTGAATCATGGGGGCGGTTACCTCCATGCTGCTGTTCTCAGGATAGTGAATGAGTTCTCACAAGAGCTGATGCTTTTAGAAGGGGTTTCCCCCCATTTTGCTCAGCACTTCTTCCTGCCCCCATGTGAAGAAGGACATGTTTGCTTCCCCCTCCACCATGACGGTAAGTTTCCTGAGGCCTGCCCAGCCCTGCGGAACTGTGAGTCAGTTAAACCTTTTTCCTTTAGAAATTATGCAATCTCAGGTATTTCTTCATAGCAGCGTGAGAACAGACTAATATAGACGTGGTCTCACTATGTTGCCCAGGCTGGTCTCGAACTCCCTGGGCTCAAACGATCTACCCACTTCAGCCTCCCCAAGTGTTGGGATTACAGGTGTGAGCCACCTCACCCTGCCTCCTTTCAACTTCTCAAGATGAATGTTTATCTCACTGATTTTTTTTGGCTCCTCTTCTTTTCCATTATAAAAAATTTGAAACTGAAATTTGCCCCTAAAAATGGCTTTAGCTGCTTCTCACAGATTTAATGTATACCTTTCTGTTTTTTCTTTTTACTTTTTTTTTTTTTTTTTGAGACGGAGTCTTGCTCTGTCGCCCAGGCTGGATTGCAGTGGCGCAATCTCCGCTCACTGCAAGCTCCGCCTCCCGGGTTCACGCCATTCTCCTGCCTCAGCCTCCCGAGTAGCTGGGACTACAGGCGCCCACCACCACGCCCGGCTATTTTTTGTATTTTTAGTGGAGACGGGGTTTCACCGTGTTAGCCAGGATGGCCTCGATCTCCTGACCTCGTGATCCGCCCGCCTCGGCCACCCAAAGTGCTGGGATTGACAGGCCTGAGCCACCGCGCCCGGCCAACTTGTTTTTCTTTCTCACTGGAGCTGGTTCCAGGTTACATCTGGTCGGACCCGGCAGGCACCTGGAGGGCACCGTGCGGGCAGGGAACCAGGGAGAGCAGGAGGGCGCGGGTCCCGGCCAAGGCTAGCGAAGGTCGCCGCGGCGCTACCGCCTCCTCCGCCCCGGCTCCGTGGGATGCGCGTCCGCCCTCCCAGGCCCCTTCCTCCCTCCCCGCGCCCCCAGCCCCCCCCGCCCCCCCCGCCCCCCCAGCCCCCCGTTTTCCTCCCCACTCCCCTCCCGACCCGCCCCAGGCCAGGCCTCCGCGCCGGTCCTCAACCTTCCAGGCCCCTTCCTCCCTTCCTTCCCCTCCCCTCCCCTCCCAACCCGCCGCGTCCCGGCCACTGCGGGCTGGTCCCGCGCCCCGCCAGGGCTGCCGGGGTGTGCTGCTGAGGAGCGTGGCGTGGGCAGGACCACGCTGGACACGCAGTTCGCGTGCGGCCGCTCCCCGAGCAGTGCGCGGCGTGGGCGGAGGAGCAGCTCGGCGAGGAGATAGAGGCGAACGCGGCGCCCGCGTTGCTGGAGGTCGTGGACGCGGCGGGCGCCGAGCACCTGGTCACGCTCCAGGACCTGGACATCCGCCACAGCGACGGCCCCGCGGTGCTCTCAGGCGTGTGCAGCGAGGCCTCGTTCCGGGCCGTGAGGCTGCTGAGCAAGCGCCTGCGCCGGCCGTGGGGACCCGGGGCCGTCCCGCGGGTGCTGTTGGGCACCCAGGCCGACCGGGACGCCGAGCGCCAGGTGCTGACGGCGCGGGGCCGCGAGGGGCGCTTCCCGTTCCCGGGGGTCAGGGCCAAGAGCCAGCGGAGGGTGGAGCGGGTGTTCATGCAGGCGGTGCGCGAGTCGGAGGCCCTGGTCCCGCCCGAGGAGGAGGTGGAGTGTTGGGAAGTTTTCTGTTGTCCCCTGGACTCCATCCAGAAAAAGATGGCCCTGGTGGCAGCCGCGAAGCGCAGCGAGGGAGGCGCGGACTGGGGCCGCGTCGGGAACCGAGCCTGCCGGGACGCTTCTAACCCGCGCGCGGCCTCGAGTCCCACCGGTGCCCAGGCCTTGTTCCCCAAGACCCACGGGTGCAGAGCAGGCGCGCAGCCCCAGCGCCCGAGGTCCGAAAGCTGTTCTTTACCTTCGCAGCTTTCCAAGTTACTATAATAGGTAAAAAGGCAAGGACTAACTTCTTAAGTATTAAATCGATTTCCTTAGGCAGATTGTGCACTAGTAATTACTAAACGTGAGAGCCCAGGATGAACTATTCGGTGCATTTTTTATTTTTTATTTTTTTGAGACTGTCGCCAGGCTGGAGTTCAGTGGCGATCTCGGTGATCTCGGCTCACTGCAACCTCCGCCTCCGCGGTTCAAGCGATTATCGTGCCTCAGCCTCCCGAGTAGCTGGGACTACAGGCACGCGCCACCACGCCCGGCTAATTTTTCTATTTTTAGTAGAGAGGGGGTTTCACCATGTTGGCCAAGATGGTCTCAATCTCTTGACCTCGTGATCCGCCCGCCTCGGCCTCCCGAAGTGCTGGGAGCCAGGGTGCCCGGCCTATTCGGTGCATCTTAAAGCAGCCGTATACAGGATAGTAAATGGAAACGGAAGTGACTACTTCTGTATTTTAACTAACAACAGTGATTCATTCTGTTTGCAGAGTTTTTCTTCTTTAAAAGATGCCTTACTGCTTTAAGCCTGAATGGGCAGAATGTGCTTTCTTCAAATGCGATTTGTGATATATTTTTTTGAACTACCTGGTTCTGAGAATTATAGTTTAGATTTGGAGCATTTAGCTGAAGTTTAGATCTTAGTTCCATCAAGTTTCCATCTCATTTTCAGTACTGAATTGAGCAATCACTTTTTCCTTTCTGTATAGTTCTAAATATAGTTACGACCTACTTAGCACAACCTTGCAATTGGATATGTGTCACTGGCAAATTAATTTTGTACCTAAAGAGAGCCCAGCTCTGGCTGTCAGTTTTGTGATTAACACGCACATGTTAATAGTTCACTATGCACATGAAAATGGAGCACAAATAAATTGTTTTTAAACTTTGCAATTCTTACCATTTGACTTTGTGAATCATTATTTAAAGCACTATGTTCCAAGATTTCTAGATGCTGTCGGATGGCTTTACCATTATTTTTCAGGAGTTTGTTTGTTGTAGAGAGAACTCCAGGAGGTGAGAGAGAAAGCACCCGGTTATGCAGCAGGCATTGCACCTGTGTTGTTAGCGGCAGCTGCCTTCATACTTTGCCTGAATTTCTGGAATTTTTAAATAGTGAAATGGGTATGGAAACCTATGAAGAATAGGTCATCTTTTTGTTGATTTTTAGCGCGGCAAGCTTTATCTAACTTTTTTTTTTTTTTTTTTTTTTTTTTTTTTGAGACTTGCTCTGTTGCCTAGGCTGGAGTGCGATGGCACAATCTTGGCTCACTGCAAATTCCACCTCCTGGATTCAAGCAATTCTCCTGCCTCAGCCTCCTGAGTAGCTGGGATTACAGGCGCCCGCCACCATGCCTGGCTAATTTTTATATTTTTAATAGAGACGAGGTTTTCCCATGTTGGCCCGGCTGGTCTCAAACTCCTGACCTTGGGTGATCCGCCTGCCTTGGCCTCCCAAAGTGCTGGGATTACAGGTGTATGCCACCACACTCAGCCCCGATAATAGTTTTTAAACGTAGTAAGTTTTATGACATTTTGGTTTGGGTGTTTCTTCGCCTTGGGTTGGATAGCTGTTCTAGGAAAACCAATAACTGCAGCTCGCTCTGGCCAGGGAGGTGGGGGGTGCTGATCACATTCCCCTGCCTCAAGGGCGAGTTGTCCTCACCAAGCTGCTCCCTCCCTCTGCTGGAAAGGAAGCAAAACACCAGCTGCTTTCTGCTGTGCTCTGGGCTGTGTGGGGAAGTGCAGGGGCAGCAAATGGAAATCAGCAACATCTTGTTCCCAGTCCCGACACCCCTGGCCAGCAAGACCCTGCTGAGCCACGTTGGACAGGACGGGATGCGCCTCACGCAGATGCCGCGGCTCCACCCTGCTCGGCTGCTGGCCTGTGGGAATGCTTTGGGAGAGCTCTGTGGCCTGGTCCCTCTGGATCTCAGCCTCCATCCAGGAAAAAGCACCCCACATTCTCTAAACAAGCCAGCTGCTCCTTTGAACTCCTGACGGCTTCACACCCTCCCACTCCCATCCAGTTGCTCAGCAGTGAGCTGGCTGCCAGCTGCTGGACAGGCCAGAGGACAGGGCAGCCACCTTCTGCTCATGTGGGCGTCTAAGCCACGCCCACCCCTTTCCCCAGCTTACACTGTCTCTCACTCTCTGTGTCTCTCTCAGTCTCTCTGCCTTTGTCTCTGTCTCCCCGCCCAGACACCTCCCTGCCTATGGGTGCATGCACACACCAGTGGCAGGCCCTGAAAGTGCTTCCCCATTGAGTCAAGATAGTAGATGGGAAGGCATGCCGGGTGAGGGGCAGAGAATCGGGAAATCCTCAAAGACATGAAGATGTATTTCTATTTATTCATGTCCCACAATATAAAGAGGGGCTCATGGCAATGAGAGTGGAGGGCCATAAACTTAACCAAGTGGTAGCCTCAGTCATGGCCGCTGCAGCAGAGGTGGCAGAAGAGGTCCGCCCTGGCTGGCACTTGGCGGACAGCCAACCAAGCTAAAGAATGCAGGCGGGGCATGGTGGCTCACACCTGTAATCCCAGCACTTTGGGAGGCCGAGGCAGGCAGATCACCTGAGGTCAGGAGTTTGAGACCAGCCTGACCAACATGGTGAAACCCCATCTCTACTAAAAATGCAAAATTAGCCAGGCGTGGTGGCGCATACCTGTAATCCCAGCTACTTAGGAGGCTGAGGCGGGAGAATCACTTGAACCTGGGAGGCGGAGGTTGCAGTGAGCCGAGATCATAGCGCCATTGCACTCCAGCCTGGGTAACAAGAGCGAAGAGCAAAACTCTGTCTCAAAAAAAAAAAAAAAAAAAAGAATGCATCCACTCCCACTGGGGATGGAGGATGGAGGGTGTCTGCATTCACCTGGGACAGACAGACGTGCACATTCACGTGCTCTCTCTTCCCCTAAACCTCTTGAGGTAATCTGTGAAAATGATTCACTATTCAGTTAACCCAGAAAAACCCCAGAAAATCATGCAAATCAAGAGGTTCAAATCTTCGTGGTCACTTGTGAAACTGCCCAGGCCATCAAGGGTATGCATGTATGAAAAACCACTAAGGATCTGAAAAATGTCACTTTACAGAAGCAGTGTGTGCCATTCCAACGTTACGGTCAGGGAGTTGGTAGGTGTGCCCAGGCCAAGCAGTGGGGCTGGACGCAGGGTTGGTGGCCCAAGAAGATGCTGTATTTTTGCTGCACATGCTTGACAATGCAGAGAGCAATGCTGAACTTAAGGGTTTAGATGTAGATTCTCTGGTCATTGAGCACCTCCAAGTGAACAAAGCACCTAAGGTGTGCCACCAGACCTACAGAGCTCATGGTGGGATTAACCCATAAGTGAGCTCTCCCTGCTACATCGAAATGATCCTTACTGCAAAGGAATAAATTGTTCCTAAACCAGAAGATTGCCCACAAGAAAAAGATATCCCTGAGGAAACAAAAAATTATGGCACAGGAATAAATTCGGCACTAAAATAAATGCAATTAAGAGTTTTTTTTTTTTTAAGTGCACTTCGTGATCTTGTTAACTATCCTGCTCTCAATCACTTCTTCTGAAGGAACTTTAAGTTTCTTGACACTCCACAGAACAGTGTGCTGGCTCCTGGTAGTGAAGACACCGTGTTAACCCATCTGATGGACAGGAAGTGCTGCTCCTGTGCCTGGTGATGGCAGGAAAGGAGCCGCTGCAGCAACTGTGGTCACCGGAAGCTTGGACCCTTCGAGGATAAAGGTCTGAGTCATCCCAGAAACCAACAGCCTAGCCCAGCTGCGTTGCCGTCCCAGAGTAAGGAGGGTCTAAAATGAGTGGTGAGGAAGGAGGTGAGGGATATTACTCACAGCCTTGAGATCAGCGGCAGGGCGGAGACTGTACTTAGACTTGTCTCACCAACCCTACTGTGTACTTTTTTTAAAGAGGGTGCAACCAGCCACCAATGTGAAGAATCAGTCACAGGACAAGGTGATGCGGGGGCTGAGTGGATCGGAGTCGTGCAAGCAGCAGGCACAGAGTGGGCCTCTTGCCTCGGGGGCCTTTGTCTCTGCTGCTGGCATTCTCTGGGCAGAGGTGCCTGCTTGGCCAGGGCCGGGGAGCTTGCATCCCCAGGAACAGCCCACAGGAACCGGTGGCCATGTACCTCAGTTTCCTGAGCCTTGGTGGGGCAGTGCAGAGGGAGATCCTCACCTGATGCTTTTGAATCTCAGCAACCCTGAGGCCAAATCGCTCCTGCTGTTACTTGATTTGGTTGTGTAAACCAAAACTGAAATTCTAACACCCGACTGACTGAACGGACCCACGGACCCCCTTCTTGGCCAAAGGGACTCAAAGAAACCTGAAAAATTAGTTCAGACCATGATGGGAAGGGAGGGGTCAGACACGCCTCCTTATAAGCCCTCCTGCCTTTGGAGTTCAGGCACAGCTGACCAGCATTACATTAAAACAGAGACCTTAAGATGGACAAACAGACTCTTTGCAGCAATAAGATGCCAAAATTCCAACCGACTCTAATATAGTGTCACGTGACAGATAGCAGACCCTGAAGGAAATCAAAGTATTTACCCCAAAATATATTTTTGACATGGTCCTGCACAGCTGTCTCTTGTGGGGGAAATTTGCCTTCTGTAGAGAATCTCCTTCCCTTACTGGGTCTTTTCCAGAGAACCTGATAATCTTTGAAAGGTCTCAACAGGAAGTATTTGCCATCTATTGCCTTTAAGGGCAGCCACCTATGAGACTCATCTACATAATAAAAACCTTGGTCTCCACAACCCCATACCTTATCTTAACCCAGACATTCCTTTCTACTGATTCCAGGTCTTTAGGCAATAACTTAACTCTTTCAACCAATTGCCAATCAGAGCCTTTGAAGCCACCTGTGATCCATAAGTCCCCGCTTCAAATTGTCCTGGCTTTCCGACCCAACCACTGTATACCTCATATGTATTGACTGATGTCTTCTATCTCCCTGAAATTGAAACGTGTAAGGCCAAGCTGTAGACCAACCCCTTGGGGCACATGTTCTCAGGAGCTCCTGAGGCTGACTCACAGGTCATGGCTCTCACATTTGGCTCTGAACAAATCTCTTCAAATATTTCACAGAATTTGGCTTTTTCTGTCAACAGTGGTGTGAGCAATTAAGTTCAAAGGGTAGCAGCAATTCCATGCCCTTCGGTTTCTCTGAAACCTCTTTTGCTTCTGTAATAGGAAATGTTTACTTGAAAACGCAAGGAATGACGCAGTTGATGTTGTGTACGTTGGAGCAAGCTGATGGCATAAAATGAGGAGTAGAGGACTATGTCCCAGGGTCTACTAGAATCTGTGCCCTCTAACCTGGAGGAAGACTTTCAGGACCCATACTTGGGGTCGTTCTGTCTTTACAGAACGTGTCCCAGGCATGTATGGAAACACAGCATTGGGAACAGAGATCGCCTGTGTTTGGGCTCTGACTATATAGCTAGTCATGAAATTTCTCAGTGATAGGGTATAGATATATATGTTCAAATTCTCTAGGAGGCTGGGCGTGGTGGCTCAAACCTGTAATCCCAGCACTTTGGGAGGCCAAGGCAGGTGGATCACCTGAAGTCAGAAGTTGGAGACCACCCTGACCAACATGGTGAAACCCCGTCTCTACTAAAAATACAAAATTAGCCGGGTGTGGTGGCGCACGCCTGTAGTCCCAGCTACTCAGGAGGCTGAGGCAGGAGAATCACTTGAACCCGGGAGGTGGAGGTTGCAGTGAGCCGAGATCGCACCATTGCACTCCAGCCTGGACAAAAAGAGCGAAACTCTGTCTCAAAAAAAATAAAATTATCTAGGAGATGCCAAGCTGTTCTCCAAAGTATTGTTCTAATTTACACTTTTATCAGCAGCAGAAGAAAGCTCATCGCTCTTCATCCCTGCCAGCTTACTCTTTTCTGACTTAAAATTTTTGCCACCCTGATGGGTTGGAAATGACATTTCTTTTGGTTAATTTGCATTTCCCTTATCACTAATGCAGTTGAGCATCTTTTTCATTAATTTATTTGCCAT
Organism: Pongo pygmaeus; assembly: GCF_028885625.2. NCBI lineage: Eukaryota > Metazoa > Chordata > Mammalia > Primates > Hominidae > Pongo > Pongo pygmaeus. The sequence continues at coordinate 102,371,542 of NC_072388.2, forward strand.
TTGTGCTATTTCTGTGCATCTCTGTTTATTTCTTTTGCCCATTTTTCTGTTTGGTTTTTTATCATTTTTATTGTGTCATAGGATTCTTAGGAAAGACAACATGTATAGAAATGTGTATGTCTTTTGTCAGTTATATGTATTACAAATATTTTTGCATAAGTGTACATTCCTTTTTGTAATGTAGTCAAATGTATCAACCCTTTCTGTTACAGTTTGCATTTTTCCCCTATTAAAGATATCCTTTCTCTGGAACCAGAAATACCATTCCACCCAGCAATCTCGTTAGTGGGTATATATGCAAAGGGTTATAAATCATTCTACTATAAAGACACATGCACAGGTATGTTTACTGCAGCACTATGTACAATAGCGAAGACTTGGAACCAACCCAAATGCCCATCAGAAGAATTTGGAGGCTACGGTTTCTAAAGGATGGTTTGACAGGTGGGGGTTAGGAAATGGAGAATGCTGATTGGTTGGTTCAGGGGTGAAATTGCAGGGTCCAGAGCTGTCTTCCTGCTCTGAGTCAATTCCTGGGTAGAGTCACAGGACTGGGTGAGTCCATTTCTTTGTACGGGTTATGGGTTTGGGCGGCACCAGCTGGTGCCTCAGAATGCAAGTTCTGAAAAACACCTCAAACACCAGTCTTTGGTTTTACCATAATGATGTCATCTATAGAAGCAATTGAGGAAGTTACAAACTTGTGATCTCTGGCTACTTGACTCCAGAACCATAATTCTAACCTCGTGGCCAATTTGTTAACTTTACAAAGGTGGTTTTTGTCCCCAGGCAAGGAGGGGGTTCATTTCAGGAAGGGACTGTTATCATCTTTGTTCTAAAGTTCAACTATAAACTAAATTTTTCCTATAGTTAGCTTGGTCTACACCCAGGAATGAGCAAAGATGGTTAGCTTGTGAGGGTAGAAGCAAAATGGAGGCAGCTGTCGGGTTTCTCTCACTGTCTTAATTTTTGCAAAGGTGGTTTTACCACTAGTCTCTAGTTTACATGGAGCTGATGGTGACAAGCCGTAGCCTGGCAGGGGTGGGAGGCAGGTGCAAACTGTGTTCCTCCTTAACACTCGGCGTTGTGGCGGCTGTCCAGCTCCAGTCCTGGATCCATTATGTGGCCTCCACCGAGGTGACTGGCCTCTCTCAGCCTCAGTTTCTCCCTCCTCAGGAAAACAAGGGTGATAATGATAGCACTTTCCTGGGGAGCATGAGGGAGGCAGCACAGGCAAAGCTCCGTGCAGAATCAGCACTCAATTCCAGCGATGGTGGTGGCAGGAGGGGTCCCATTGTCACTCTGTGCTGTGTGGCCCTGGGCTCCTTAGGCCCCTCTGGACTTTGCTTCCTCCTGATGTATCAAACACAGACTCAGGATCCTGATACCAGCTCCCAAGCGCGTCCAGGGAGAAGGCAGGGCTGAGGCAGCGCTGGGACCCAGAGCGCGTGAGGTTGTGCTGGGGGGAGGGCCTGGTGCCCTCCCTCTCTGTACTCATGGGGACGCTGTGGTGAGGTGAATAAGGGCCCCCAAAGGTATCAGTTCCTAATCCCTGGAACCTGTGTACGTTACCTTATATGGCAAAGTCTTTGCATATGTGATTACATTAAGGATTTTAAGGTGGGAGAGGACCCTGGATCATCCAGGTGGGCCCTAAATCACTTGTATCCTTATGACGCAGGTAGAGGGTGGCTTGCACACAGAGAGCAGAGAAGGCGATGTGAAGATGAGGCAGAGATTGGAGCTACACAGCCAAGAGCACCAGCAGCAGCAGAATCCGGAAGAGGCAGGGAAGAGGCAGGCTCTACCCTAGACCCCCAGGAGGGAGCGAAGCTCTACCGACCCCTTGATTTCAGCCTAGTGATACTGATTGCAGGTTCTGGCCTCTGAAACCGTGAGAGAAGGCTTTTCTGTTGCTTTAAGCCACCAAGTTTGTGGTGACTTGTTATAGCAGACACAGGACCTAATACAGACACATGCTGTTCCCAGGAAACACCCTGGCCACCCCCAGGCCCAACACACACACACACACCCACACATCCCCCAGGGCCTGGCCAGAGGAAAGAAGCCCCGCCCTATGGCCCCCCATCACACACAGACAGATCCCCTCTGTCCTCTGTAGGCTTGGCGTGCCCCAGGAAGTACCCAAGCCTGACCTGCGGAGGGAAACTGAGGAGTTGGGCCAGGCCTCGGGGCATCTCCTGGGGCTGCTGCAGTCCTGAGTGCACCTCCCTGGCTCAGCCCCCCACCCAGGGCCGCAGGGGCAGGTCCACCGGCCTCAACCCTAGCAGCCTCCTCCTGGGTCCCACTGACCCCAGACTCTAAACAGCCCGTGGCTGTGGCTGCCTGGAGAACCTGGCGATGGTGGCTGCAGGCTCCTCCCTTACCCGGGTTTCGTCCCTCCATCAGTCTTGCTGACTCACAGGTGCTTCTGTTCATTCTAGAGCAATTAATTGCATATCTCTTTTAGATACTGCAATTATCGTTGCCTTTTCTCATATCTCTTTCCGATTTGTTCCTGGTGTCCCTGGACAATAGCATCTTAGTTTCAATGTAATTTAAAATGATTGTGGCCTTATGGATTATGCATTTGATATGACACTTGATCTTAGCCAGAAGCCTGAGAAGCAATGGGTTAGGCATTTGAATCCTGGTATAACAAGACCTTCTCTGCTTGTATCTTACAAAAATTCTTTTACATTTTCTTCTAGCTTCCTATTTTTACCTTTGACATTTGGAACTTTACTTTCTCTAGAGTCCCGCTTTGTATGTGAGGTTAAGTAAAGATCCATTATTTTCCCACTAAGTTAGAGATCCAGTCTTCTACACCAGGTGTTCCCAACCCCCAGGCTGTGGACCAGTACCAGTCCATGGCCTGTTAGGACCCAGGCTGCGCAGCAAGAGGTGAGTGGCAGGCGAGTGAGCATTCCCACCCGAGCTCTGCCTCCTGTCAAATCAGATTCTCATAGGAGCACAAACCCCATTGTGAACTTCACATGTGAGGGATCTAGGTTGAGTGCTTCTTTTGAGAATCTAATGCCTGATGATCTGAGGTGGGACAGTTTCATCCTGAAGCCATCCCCCACCCCCTAGCAGTCATGGAAAAAATTGTCCTCCATGAAATCAGTGCCTGGTGCCAAAAAGGTTGGGGACTACTGTTCTACACCATTGCTTAAAAGGCTCACTCCTGGCCAGGTGCAGTGGCTCATGCCTGTAATCCCAGCACTTTGGGAGGCTAAGGCAGGTGGATCATGAGGCCAGGAGTTCAAGACCAGCCTGGCCAAGATGGTGAAACACCGTCTCTACTAAAAATACAAAAATTAGCTGGGCATGGTGGCAGGCACCTGTAATCCCAGCTACTCAGGGGGCTGAGGCAGGAGAATCACTTGAAGCCAGGAAGTGGAGATTGCAGTGAGCCAAGATCACGCCACTGCACTGTAGCCTGGGTGACAGAGCAAGACTCCATCAAAAAAAAAAAAAAAAAAAAAAAGACTCATTCCTTAGCCAGGCACGGTGGCTCATGTGTGTAATCCCAGCATTTTGGGAGGCCGAGGCAGGCGGATCACCTGAGGTCAGGAGTTTGAGACCACCCTGGCCAGTGTGGTGAAACCCCATCTCTACTAAAAATACAAAATTAGCCAGGCAAGGTGGTGGGTGCCTGTAATCCCAGCTACTTGGGAGGCTGAGGCAAGAGAATAGCTTGAACCTGGGAGGCAGAGGTTGCGGTGAGCCGAGATCGCGCCATTGCACTCCAGCCTGGGCAACGAGAGCGAAACTCCGTCTCAAAAAAAAAAAAAAGACGCACTCCTTGCCCATGATGGGAGTGTGTGATATTCTCACAATGCTCTCCCTGCTCTGGCCCCACCCCACTCTGCGGGTGGCTTGCTCCTGTTCCCAAAAGCTGCTCCTCCGACAACGCTTCCTAGTGTGTCTTCACATCTGGGATTCCGCGTTTTCAGTTGGCTTAGCTATTTGTGGCTGTAGTCTTTCCTTCCATTTTTAGAGTATTTACTGAGCTCATCAAAGAACCTGAGTGGTATACTGATAGGGAAGACTTTGACTTTGGATTTGTAGATGACTTGGGCAATATTGTCAGGATTCTATTGACTCACCAGGACCAGGGTGGGCACCGCAGCACTCTGGTTATGCAGCTGGCCTTGCGGGGGGTAAGCCCCCAACAGCAAAGTGAGTCCGTGGAAGCGGTAGGGTGTTGGGGCACCTGCACCCCTGAACCATCTCCCTGAGTGAGAACATGCATCTCCAGGATGCTTTCACCACCAGGAACTAACCAGGTGGTCTTGAGACTGGTGAACTCCGTGGACCAAATGGAATCCAGGCTCCAAGCCTCTCCCTGGCAAGCCTCTTGCCTTTTGGTTCATGGCAGGAAGCAATACCTCATGTCATGCTGGGATTGCAGCCCAAGGCAGGAAAGCACCAGCCTTTCTTAGGACCCCATGGGTAGCCCCCAACTTCACCAGCCCCTTTCCTGTGATGTCCCCATACATCTCTTTGGCCAGAGTCCTGTCACAGCCCAGTCTCACAATGTGGAGCTAGGAGGGGCTCCAGGGAGGGGTATGGAGGGGATGAGCCCTCTTGTCCACCCCAAAAGCCTGGTCACAGTGGGGGCAGCAGCAGGTGTAGTCCAGCTCTGCCCATCTCCCAGCTAGAGAGGGAGGGAGGCACCACAGGTCTCCTCTAGTCCTGAGGAATGAGAGTCCTCTGTCCTCCCAAGGCCCAGCCAGGCCAGCTGATGTGTGCTGCCCGGGGGCTGGGGTGGGAGCCAACAAACTCCCCCTGACCAGCCACTGTCCAGTGGGAAGCTCTGGCCAGATCATGCTCAGATCTAGGCAGCGGCTCCCCACAGACACAGGGCTCCAAGTAGCCACACTCCAGAGCCTCTCCAGGACTTCGAAGAGTTTCCCAAAAGTCTAGGGAGAGAAGGAGCACCAAAGCCTCCTTAATCACAGCCTCTGGGCCTAATGCATCCCCTTCTGTGGCCAACCTCACCTTCCCTGTCACCTCAGACTCAGAAAGAGGGCCGCAGAGCCACCTGGACCTGAGCTTCAATTCTCTTAAGGCTCCACCAGGGTGACCCTTCAGCAGGGGATCCAGAGTGGGGGCTGCATGTGAATGAAGCTCAATCACTGGGGGCTGCATCTGAAGCTCTCAAGCAATGGAGGCTGGATCTGAAACTGTCAATCACTGGGGGCTGCATCTGAAGCTCTCAAGCAATGGGGGCTGCATCTGAAGCTCTCAATCAGTGGGGGCTGCTCTGGGGCTCTCAATCAATGGGGCTGCCTCTGAGGCTCTCAGTCTATGGGGGCTGCATCTGAGACTCAATCAATGGGGGCTGCATCTGAGACTCAATCAATGAGGGCTGCATGTGAGACTTTCAATCAATTGGGGCTGCGTCTGAGACTCAATCAATGGGGGCTGCATCTAAGACTCTCAGTCAAGGGGGGGCTGCAGCTAAGACTCTCAATCAATAGGAGCTGCATCTGAGACTCAGTCAATACAGCCTGCATCTGAGACTCTCAATCAATGGGGACTGCATCTAAGACTCTCAGTCAATGGGGGGCTGCAGCTAAGACTCTCAGTCAATAGGGGCTGCATCTGAGACTCAGTCAATGAGGGCTGCATCCGAGAGTCAATCAATAGGGGTTGTGTCTGAGACTTAATCAATGGGAGCTGCCTCTGAGACTCTCAATCAATGGAGACTGCGTGTGAAGCTCTCAATCAATGCAGGGTGCACCCAGGACTCTCAAGCAATGGGGGGTGCATCTGAGACTCTCAAGCAATGGGGGCTGCACGTGAAGCTCTCAATCAATGGGGGGGTGCATCTAAGACTTTCAACCAATGTGGGGTGCATCTGAGACACTCAAGCAATGGGGGCCGCATGTGAAGCTCTCAATGGAGGCTGCATCTGGGGCTCTCAATCAATGGAGGCTGATTCTGAAGCTCTCAATCAATGGGGGCCACATCTGAATCTCTCAATCAATGGAGGCTGCATCTGAAGCTCTCACTCATTGGGGGCTCCATGTGAACCTCTCAGTCAATGGGGGCTGCATCTGAGACTCTCTATCAATGAGGGCTGCATCTGAGACTATCAATGGGGGCTGCTCTGGGGCTCTCAATCAATGGGGCTTCCTCTGGGGCTCTCAGTCTATGGGGCTGCATCTGAAACTCTCAATCAATGGCGGCTGCATTTGAGATTTCAATCAATAGAGGCTGCATCTGAGAATCACTGAGGGTTGTGTCTGAGACTCAGTGGGGGCTGCCTCTGAGACTCTCAGTCAATGGGGGCTGCATCTGAGATTTTCAATCAACAGGGGCTGCATCTGAGACTTTCAAGCAATGGCGGCTGCTCGTGAAGCTCTCAATCAATGGGGGTTGCACCTGAGACTCTCAACCAATGGAGGGTGCATCTGAGACACTCAATCAATGGGGGCTGCATGTGAAGCTCTCAATGGAGGCTGCATCTGGCGCTCTCAATCAATGGAGGCTGATTCTGAAGTTCTCAATCAATGGGGGCCGCATCTGAATCTCTCAATCAATGGAGGCTGCATCTGAAGCTGTCACTCAGCGGGGGCTCCATGTGAACCTCTCAGTCAATGGGGGCTACATCTGAGACTCTTTATCAATGGGGGCTGCATCTGAGACTATCAATGGGGGCTGCTCTGGGGCTCTCAATGGGGCTTCCTCTGGGGCTCTCAGTCTATGGGGCTGCATCTGAGACTCTCAATCAATGGGGGCTGCAGTTGAGACTTCACTTAACAGGGGCTGCATCTGAGAGTCGTTGAGGGTTGTGTCTGAGAATCAGTGGGGACTGCCTTTGAGACTCTCAGTCAATGGGGGCTGCACCTGAGACTTTCAATCAACAGGGGCTGCATCTGAGACTTTCAATCAACAGGGCCTGCATCTGAGACTCAATCAATAGGGCCTGCATCTGAGACTCTCAATCAATGGGGGCTGCATCTGAGACTCTCTATCAATGGGGCTGCCTCTGGGGCTGTCAGTCTATGGGGGCTGCATCCAAGAGTCAATCAACAGGGGTTGCATCTGAGACTCAATCAATGGGAGCTGCCTCTGAGACTCTCAATCAATGGGGACCGCATGTGAAGCTCTCAATCAATGGAAGCTGCACCTGGGGATCTCAACTAATAGGGGCTGCATCTGAGACTCAGTGGAGGCCGCATCTGAGACTCTAATCAACGGAGGCAGCATCTGAGACTCAAAATGGTGTGAGAGTGCACAGCAAAGTCTGGCCTTTGGTGCCCTCTGGTGGGCATTGCATGCCCTGCTGACCAGTCTGAGGACAGAGATGAGGGAAAGAAATCAGGGTAGAGTGGGGCTGTCCAGAGTTTTCCCCACCGACACGGATGACAGGGTGACCCTGAAGAAGTCACTCTCTTCTCTTAGCCTTGGTTTCCTAATCTGCAAAGATGGTGACAGATACATTCCATTTCAAAAGGCTGCCAGGGTCTAGGAGCAGCTGCTCATGCCTGTAATATCAGGTGCACTTTGGGAGGCTGAGGGCGGTGGATCACTCGAGCCCAGGAGTTTAAGACCAGCCTGGGCAAGATAGTGAGACCCCCATCGCTACAAATAAAATAACATAAAATAAAAATTAGCTGGGTATGGTGGTGTGTGCTTGTAGGCCCAGGTCCTCCGGAGGCTGAGGTGAGAGGATCACTTGGGCCAGGGAGGCCAAGGCTGCAGTGAACCATGATTGTGCCACCACACTCCAGCCTGAGTGGCAGAGTAAGACCCTATCTTTAAAACACAAACAAAAAACAAACAAAAAAGTTGCCAGGGATGAGATAGTTCAGACGAGACTGTGCAAGTCCACAGCCCTGGCAGTTCCTTCCTGTGTCTCCCCAGACAGAGGGGCTGAGTTCCAGAAGAAGAGGGTTTCACCATCCCACCCCCTCCCCTCCATCCTGTGTCTGGCTGCCAGGGGATATTCCTAAGCCCTTCAAGTTCCTGCTGGCCATAGGACAGTACCCAAGTGCTCTGGCCTAGCTCTCGAGGATGGGGATGCCCTGCCTGCCCCTTCCCCAGCATCAGCTGTGCTGACACCTTCCATCCCCACACACACCAATACCGTGACCACCTCCTGGCCTTTGCCCCTGCTGACCCCCTTGGTCACTCCCTCCCGCTGTCCCCTTGCCCTCTGACAAATTCCTATCCTCCTTGTAACCCCAGTGTGGGTGGGCATCTTCTCCTCCTCTGAGAACCTTCCTGGATCCCACTGCTCACCCCCACCCCGCCCCGGCCTCCCCTCTCCACAGCTCCGCCCCAGCCTGCAGTCCACTCACATCTTGTCATATGACACCCTGGGTGTCTCACGTCCCACACAGCTTTCATTTTTATCTTCCTTGCATGTTATTCTCCCTTGTTGAACTAGGAGATCCCCTGACCTTGGTTTTTTTCCAGGCCCCGGAGACGCCTGGCCTGTGTTGGGAAGGGTACAAGTGTGTTGAAACCTCTGTCCGACTGAGGCGGCACATCAGCAGAAAGGAGCCAGGGAGCCCAGGGACGCCTGCGGGCAGTCCCTCTGCCCTCCTCCCCCACACCTGCTTCTGGGCAGCCAGCGTTCATCTCTTGGAGGCCATGGGCCTGGGGACTGGGTTCGGGTGAGCCATACTGCAGGTGCTCCCCATACCTGGCAAGGTTGGCTGGAGAGGGCTATCAGCCTGCACTCCCAGTGCTGACCCCAGGTCCAGCTGGGCCAGAACTTTTTGTTCAGAAGAAAGCCAAGGCTGTTCTTTCCAGAATCCATGTTGAAGGGTTTCCTCTTCTCCCGGGACTGCAGCTCACAGGGACCTTCCTTCAGTTGTTTAATTTACTCTATAACTTATAGCAAAAAGAACATTGATTGAAGACAATCCCCATCAGAGTCTCAGCTGGCTTCTTTGTAGGAATTAAGCTGATCTTAAAATTCATGTGGAAACTCAAGGAACACAGACAGCCAAACAAAAATCTTGAAAAAGAGCAAAGATTGGAGGATTCACACTTTCAGATTTCAAAATTTACTACAAAGCTACAGTAGTCAAGCCTGTGTGTGCTTGTATAAGGACAGACATATAGACCGATACAATAGAACTGAGATTCCAGAAAGAAACTCACATTTAGGGGTCAGTTGATTTTGATGAGAGCCAAGGCACTCTCATCAAAATCAATTGACCCCCAAATGTGAGGGTGAAGTGGGGGAAGAGCAGTCTTTTCTTCAGCTGGGAGAGCGGATAGCCACCTGCAGAAGAACAAAGTTGGAGCTCTACTTCACATCATATACACAAAATAAATGAAAATGTACAAGACCCTTTCAGTTTAAAGATTATAATCTCGAATCCACATTATAACTAACCTTTAATTCACATTTTAACCAATCTTTGATTATAACTCATCTTTTAAAGAATCGTTAAATAATCATGATAACTCATCTTTAAACATCTCCAGTTTTGGTGTGGTATCAAACAAGGATATTCACAACTATCTAAAGACGGTATTGAACTACTCATCCTTTTCCAACAGCATGTCTGTGAGCGGCTGAATATTCCCCACAAACTTCAACCAAAACAACGTATTACAACAGACTCATGCAGAAGCAGATATGAGAATCTACCTGTCTCCTATCAAGCCAGATCATAAAGATGTTGACAAAAATGAAAAATAATGCCACCCTTATTGTTAACTTTGTTGTGGTGGTTTCAGAACATACTTATTTTTCATTTAAAAATAATTACTAATGTTAACATGTTATGGGTTTGTCATTCTTTTAAAATAAATATTATTTCTAAACAAATATTCTTTTTCAATAAAAATTTATTTTCAAACGTATCTATTTATACAGTCATGTGTTGCTTAACAACAGGGATACATTTTGAGAGGTGTCATTAGGCAATTTCGTAGCTGTGTGAACATCATGACAAAGACCTAGATGAGGCAGCCTACTACACACCTGTACAACATGGGACTGTACTGAATACTGTAGGCAATTGTGACTCAATGGTAAGTATTAATATTTGTGGATCTAGGCCAGGCGCGGTTGCTCACGCCTGTAATCCCAGAACTTTGGGAGGCCGAGGCAGGTGGATCACCTGAGCTCAGAAGTTCAAGACCAGCCTGGCCAACATGGTGAAACCCCATCTCTACTGAAAATACAAAAATTAGCTGGGGATGGTGGTAGGTGCCTGTAGTCCCAGCTACTTGGGAGGCTGAGGCAGGAGAATCGCTTGAACCCAGGAGGTGGAGATTGCAGTGAGCTGAGATCACACCACTGCACTCCAGCCTGGGTGACAGAGCCAGACTCTGTCTCAAAAAAAAAAAAAAAAAAAAAAAAGTATTTGTGTATCTAAACAGATACAAACATAGACACAGTACAGCAAAAGTATGGCATAAAAAATAAAAAATGACACACAGGTTTAGGGCACTTACCATGAATGGAGCTTGCAGGACTGGAAGTGGCTCTGGGTGGCTCTGGGTGAGTCACGAGTGGGTGGTAAGTGAGTGTGAAGGCCTGGGACATTACTGGCCACTACTGTAGACTTTGTAAACACTGACACTTAGGCCACACTAAGTTCATAAAAAATATTTTTCTTTCTTTGATAACAAATTAGCCTTAGCTTACTGTAATGGTTTAACTTTATATACTTTTTACTTTTTAAAAAACATTTAGACTCTTGTAATAACACTTAGCTTAAAACACAAACACATTGTACGCCTGTATAAAAATATTTTCTTTTTTTTTTTTTGAGACAGAGTTTCTCTCTTGTTGCCCAGGCTGAAGTGCAATGGCGTGATCTCGGCTCACTGCAACCTCTGCCTCCCGGGTTCAAGCAATTCTCCTGACTCAGCCACCCGAGTAGCTGGGATTACAGGCATGCACCACCATGCCCAGCTAATTTTGTATTTTTAGTAGAGATGGAGTTTCTCCCTGTTGGTCAGGTTGGTCTCGAACTCCCGACCTCAGGTGATCTGCCCGCCTCGGCCTCCCAAAGTGCTGGGATTACAGGTGTGAGCCACTGTGCCCAGGCATATATTTTTTCTTTATATCCTTCTTCTATAAACTACATACTGTTTTCTGGGTTTTTTGTTTGTTTGTTTGTTTGTTTGTTTTTGAGATGGAGTCTCACTCTGTCGCCCAGGCCAGAATGCAGTGGCGCGATCTCGGCTCCTGATCTCGGCTCGCCTCCTGGGTTCAAGCAATTCTCCTGTGTCAGCCTCCCAAGTAGCTGGGATTACAGGCACGTGCAACCATGTCAGGCTAATTTTTTTATTTTTAGTAGAGATGGGGCTTCACCATGTTGGCCAGGCTGGTCCCAAACTCCTGACCTCAGGTGATCTGCCCACCTCGGCCTCCCAGAGTGCTGGGATTATAGGTGTGAGCCACCACACCTGGCCATATAAACTGTTTTCTCTTTTTTTTTTTTTTTTTTAACTTTTTAAACTCGTTTTACCAAAAACTAACACACAAGCACACACATTAGCCTAGGCCTACTCAGGGTAGAGTGTCTTCTGCCTCCACATCTTGGCCCCCTGGGAGACCTTCAGGGGCAATGGCAGGCATGGACTGTCATCTACGATAACACCTTCTTCTGGATGCCTCCTGAAGGACCTGCTGTTAAAACAAGGCTGTTTTAAGTAAACTTTTTTTTAAATAAGTAGGAGTGCGCACTAAAATAATGATCAAACATATAGTATAGTAAATCTGTAAACCACATAATTGTTTATTATGATTACACACTGTGCACAGTTGCATGTGCTAAACTTTGACGCGACTGATGGTGCAGTAGGTTTGTCTACACCAGCACCACCACACACGCGAGCGGGGCACGCTGCACTCGCTGCACTCGGATGAGGGTCAGGGCGACATGCATTTTCCCTGTTTCCATCTCACTCCCCTGCAACCCCGCCCCGCCACCCTGCGCCCGCCGCTGCGCCCGCCAATGCGCATGCCTGCAGGGCCTCTCCGCAGAGACCACGGCGTGGTAGGCGGAAGTATCCGCTGGCGTTCGGCTCACTGTCCCCCTGCTGGTACCTTTGCCCAGGTGAGGCCCCAGACAGCAGAACTGAGGCTTCCCCTTGGAAGAGAGGTGAAAGTCTGACCGAGTATCTGGGGTTACAGGCGCGCCCCACCACACCCGGCTGAGTTTTGTATTTTTAGTAGAGACGGGGTTTCGCCATGTTGGCCAGGCTGGTCTCAAACTCCTGACCTCAGGTGATCCGCCCGCCTTGGCCTCTGAAAGTGCTGGGATTACAGGCGCGAGCCCCCGTTACTCCCCGGGCGCTGTTAAGTGGCTTCGTGGCAGCCTCACACGTAGCCCTTACAACCACTAGGGACAGCGGCTTCTCACTGCTTGCTTCAACCCACAATAAGAAACACGTGGGTATTTACAATACTTGCCCACAAATGCACAGGCAATCACATCTCCCCCGCACGCCCGGGCCCCTTCCCACACCTTCTCTTCCATTCTACTTAGGATTGCCAGATTGAGCAATACAAATACAGGACACCTGCTAAATTTCAATTTCAGGTAAATACTTTTTTTTTAGTATGTGTCCACCCCATAGAATATTTGGGACATACACACTTTAAAAAAGTGTTGGTCACTTATCTGAAATGCAGATATGACTGGGTATCCTGTATTTCACCTGGCAACCCTAGTTCTACTCCGTTTTTTTAAAACTGCTGGTTGTAACCCCCTAACCCAATGTTACAGCCTTCAGTGAGTCCCAGCCCCCCCTTCCTTAGGCCAGGAGACCTGGAGTATTCCATTCCACAGGGGAAGCCACAGTTGGGAGGAATTCAGACTCCTCTTTCCAAGTCCCACGGGTGAGCAGATTCGGATGAGCATCTCAAGGGCATGTGGATGCCGCAGGAAGAGGTTTAAAGATGTTTAAAGATGACTTCTGGCTGGGCGCAGTGGCTCACGCTTGTAATCCCAGCACTTTGGGAGGCCGAGGCGGGTGGATCACAAGGTAAAGAGATCGAGACCATCCTGGCTAACACGGTGAAACCCCGTCTCTCCTAAAAATACAAAAAAAAAAATTAGTTGGGCGTGGTGGTGGGCGCCCAGCTGAGTAGCTGAGTAGTCCCAGCTACTCAGGAGACTGAGGCAGGAGAATGGCGTGAACCCGGGAGGCGGAGCTTGCAGTGAGCTGAGATCACGCCACTGCACTCCAGCCTGGGTGACAGAGCAAGACTCCGTCTCAAAAAAAAAAAAAAAAAAAAAGACTTCTGCAGGCCAGGTGTGCTGGTTCACACCTGTAATCCCAGCACTTTGGGAGGCTGAGGCAGGAGGATCAATTGGGGTCAGGAGTTTGAGACCACCTGGCCAACATGGTGAAACCCCGTCTCTACTGCAAAAATTAGCCAAGCGTGGTGCTAGACACCTGTAGTCCCAGCTACTGAGGAGGCTGAGGCAGGAGAATCGCTTGAACCCAGGAGGCGGAGGCTGCAGTGAGCCAAAAAAAAAAAAAACCAGAAAGAAAGACTTCTGTGCACATAAATGACTAGTGGCAGTTACTTTGGTTTTAAAATATATATATTTAATGTATTAAAGTTCTACATTTAAAAACCTAGTTTTTCCTTAAGTGTTGAAGATCAACTTAAAAATCTGGCCATGCTGTGTATAAATCCAGCCAGTTCTAACAATCATTTACGGGGGGCTTGTGGTTTACGTTCAGTCTCATTTACAAGCTGGTTTAAATGAGAACTCTTAAACCTTTTAAATTATATATTTAATTGCTTCAAATACTGCAATTGAATAACAAACAAAACATTCCCTAGGTCTTTGGTCCTTAAACATTGGCCACACTCCCTTTACTAAATTCCTTTTAGTTTCAAACTAAAATATCATAGGACTAAATTAAAACACTCAATTAGGCATTGCAAATCCATGCCCCTTTCTAGGTGGGTTTAGTTCCCTGTGGGTCAGAGTCACTGACTGGGAGCCAGGCCTGGAGCTAAGGACAGCCACCAGATGGCTTTTTCATGACAAAGAGGGACAAGTTTTATATTCTCCATAAAGCCAATAGGGGGCCAGGTGTGGTGGCTCAAGCCTGTAATCCCAGCACTTTGGGAGGCCAAGGCAGGAGGATCACTGGACCCCAGGAGTTCAAGACCAGCCTGAGCAATGTAGCAAAACCCCATCTCTACAAAAAAAAAAAAAAAAAAAATTTAAAAAATTAGCTGGGTGTGGTGGTGCACACCTGTAGTCTCAGCTACTTGGGAGGCTATAGTGGGAGGATCGCTTGAGCCTGGAAGTTAGAGGCTGCAGTGAGCTGTGATCGCACCACTGCACTCCAGAGCCTGGGTAACAGAGTGAGACTGTCTCAAGAAACAAAAAAAAAAAAGCCCTGCGTAAGGCTCCTCTACACTGTGAAGCCGTCCTGACATGCCCTGCCTGCCCCACAAAGTAATCCTTCCCTTCTCCCCCACCAGAGGGATTCTGGATCTTGTGCTCTGGACCCCTTTGCCAATGTAGTAAAAACTACAGAGCCCTTTTCAGGGTAACATTTATACAACATAACATAAAATACATAAGATTACAAATGAAACCAAATATATTGAAAATATTACCAAGTGTTTTTAAAACACTAACTGGGTGATATAATGATCTTTGTTATTAGGCAGGTCTATGGCTGATCTAACAGCTGCTGTGGGTTCAAATGGTGAGCTTCACTGACACTTCTAGATCTGCTACAACTGAAACGCAGCAGGATAATGTCTGTGATGGTGACAAACTCAGGGACCCTGCTAATACTACTCTGGTTTGTTGCCTATGTTCGTGATTAAAGAAAATGCTAGATTTCAGGTAGAAATTAGTGAGACTAAAGATACAAGTTTCACCTGCACTCATGGAACCCCTGAATTCTGTCAACAGACCCCAGGACAGGAAGCTCTGCACTATTTCCATACCTTCTGTGAGTTCTGTTCTTCTCTGGATACTCCATCTCTCCCTGGACGATGGTGGGGGCGCTCTTGTTAAGAATGATGGCAGGACCAGACGTGGTGGATCACTCCTGGAATCCCAGCACTTTTGGACGTTGAGGCGGGCAGATCACTTGAGGTCAGGAATTCGAGACCAGCCTGGCCAACATGGTGAAACCCCGTCTCTACTAAAAATATAAAAATTAGCCAGGCTTGGTGGTGGGCACCTGTGGTGGCAGCTACTTGGGAGGCTGAGGCAGGAGAATCGTTTGAACCTGGGAGGCGGAGGTTGCACTGAGCCGAGATTGCACTGCACTCTAGCCTGGATGACAGAGCGAGATTCCATCTCAAAAAAAAAAAAAAAGAAAAGAAAAGAAAAGAAAGAAAGAATGATGGCAACCAGCATTTGCAGAGGGCTTAGTACAGGCCAGGTACTACGAAAAGCCTTTCATATGCATTATTTTCTCCAGTCCTCCCAGCAACTATTAGCTTGGTGCAAAAGTAGTTGTGGTTTTTGGCCAGGCGCGGTGGCGCACACCTGTAATCCCAGGACTTTGGGAGGCTGAGGCAGGCAGATCGCTTGAGGTCAGGAGTTTGAGACCAGCCTGGCCAACATGTTGAAACCCTGTCTCTACTAGAAATACAAAAATTAGCCGGGAGTGGTGGCGCATGTCTGTAATCCCAGCTACTGGGGAGGCTGAGGCAGGAGAATCGCTTCAACCCGGGATGGCGGTGAGCCGAGATCATGCCACTACACTCCAGCCTGGGACACAGAGTGAGATCCTGTCTCAAAAAAAAAAAAAAAAGCAAACAAAAAACAAAAGCAATTGTGTTTTTTGCCCTTGGAAGTAATGGCAAAAACAACGATTACTTTTGCACCAACCTAATAGTAGGCTTTGGATATAGGTTTGTCTGACATTCCGTTCCGCTGTTCGTCAACACGAAGCCAGTGTGTCCACATGCCTGCTTCTCCCATTAGACAATAGCCCTTCAACAGCAGGGATGATCAGAGTCATCTTGGTGTGTGCCCCTAACACAGATGCCTGGCACAGAAGAGGCACTTGCTTTCCACCTGCTGGCTGGTCACGAAGACGATGCACACACATGCACAGACATGAGCACACAAGCACACACAGGAGTGGACCAGGCCGAGTGCGGGGGGACACACGCCTACCCTCTTTAGAGCCCAACCATGCTGACCTCCAATCACACATCCTATTCACTCACCTACTTCTGCTGCCACCTAACCAAACTTCCTGGCTTTCAGTATAAACAAATCCTTTCTAGAGAAATAGAGCATTCCTAGTTCGCTTTTGAGAAAAGTGAGCCCCTTGGGGAACTGCAGTGCTGAGAAGTGTGGTGGGAAGGGCACATTCATGGGGCTTGATGACAGGGAGGGACTGGCTGGATCTGCTTTGAGCACAGTCCAACCATCTTTATAGTTCATCACAACCAGCCTTTAAAATGCTTCGGGAATATCAGGATAGTGATCACCATCAGGGCACTGAGGACAGGGCGTAAGGGGGCCTTCTGAGAGGGGGTGTGATGTTCTGCTTTCTGATCTGGGTGCCAGTTCCCCGAAAGTGGTCGGTGTATGAGTGGTCAAGGGGCCACACTTAGGTACCTGCGGTTCTCTGTATGTATTTCATATTTCAATACAAAGCTCCAAAAATTGCTTCAGAAGTCAGTTAAGCTTCTCTTCCTACAGATTCCAAACTCATATGCCAAAAGTTCATTTCTCTGCAGGCCAAAATGGAGCAGCCTTTTATAAACAGGCTTCCTAGAGTTTTGCCCCAAAATATTCCCGTATCCCAGCAGCAAGCACCCTGATGTCCACCCAGCGGTCTGTATCTGTGTCAACCAGCGGTTCTCAGCCTGGCCGCATCCAGGGCCTGAAGCCTACTACAGAACCCCCAGCAGCACGTGGGGTACACAACAAATATCAGCCCTGGACACAGCTGGGTGCACGGGGCCGGGGTGAGGGGGCAGGAGGCAGGACGCAGGAGGTGAGCTGTCCAGGCGGGGCAGGACGAGGGAGTCCTGAATTGCAGAGCTAAGGGGCAGAATCATCGGCACCCTAATTAGCTCTTAATGGCTTCCAAAGCTCTTTTAAGTCCTTTTTTTTTTTTTTTTTTTTTTTTAATCCCTACAAGAACTCTGAGTAGTTAACAGGACAACGAACATAATTCCCACTTTACAGGTAAGGACACTAAAGCCGAACCCAAACCGGTGGGTAGCAAGGCCAGGCCCAAACCCAGAGCTCTGGGCTCTAAGCCAGCACCTACTCCCCAACACAGAAAAGAGGTGGGAGCAGCCGGGCCCTAGCCAACCACTTCCGGCCCCTTGGCAGATCAGGCAGAGTGAGAGCACAGGAGGGAGAGAAGACCTCTATGCAGACCAGTGCAGTCAGGCGGGGGTGAGGGGCCCCTGCCGCCGCCACCAAAGACAAAACTGAGCCTCGATCCAATGCAGACTCCAGGAAATATGGGGCAGGTCCATGACCTTGTGAGAAGGGAATCAGTCAAATCCAAAATGTGGGACATGTACGGGACAACTGACCCAGTTTCTTTAATGAGTCAATGGTATTAAACTAAGGAGGGGTGACAGCTCTAAATTAAAAGACACTTTCAAAGGACCTCAAGACGGCAGTGCATACCATGAGCGGATCTTATTTAGATCCTGATTTAAGTAACTCAACTATAAAAAGACCTTTTTTTGGACAGAGCAATTTAATTTGGTACTTGGTACATTTAATGTGGCACTTGGATATTCAATGATGTTAATCCTCAATTTACCATCAGGGTCCAGTGAGTTCTATTTTTTTTTTTTTTTTGAGACGGAGTTTCACTCTTGTTGCCCAGGCTGGAGTGCAGTGGCACAGTCTCGGCTCACTGCAACCTCTGCCTCCCAGGTTCAAGCGATTCTCCTGCCTCAGCCTCCCAAGTAGCTGGGATTACAGGCGTGCACCACCACACTCAGCTAATTTTTTTGTATTTTTAGTAGAGGTGGGGTTTCACCCTATTGGTCAGGCTGGTCTTGAACTCCTGACCTCAAGTGATCTGCCTGCCTCAGCCTCCCAAAGTGCTGGGATTATAGGCGTGAGCCACCACGCCTGGCCTATTTTTATTTTTTTCGTTTACTTTTTGAGTAGTTCTAGCACTGTATAAGGATTGATAGTTTGTGAATTTTATTCTGTCTTAGAGACCTTCTACAGAACAAAACCCGTTCTGTCTTGCAATTCCTACAGGGGTTGGTTCAAGCCTTTTGTAAATCTAAGATATATTTTGGAATCAGGGATCTTATTTTTCCTGTATCTTGAAATATGTTTCTATTTCATCATCCTGAGAAGTATTTCATCATCGCTCATCAAGTATTTCCAGTTATGCTAAAAGAGACTAAAATAACAAGAAAATGAAAAGCTGATGGACTTGCCTAAAAAGCAGAATGAAATAAACCATCTCTGCCACAGCATCCTTCCATTTTCTCACTACATTGCTCACAGTATTGCATCAACTTTCAAGAAGGTAGAAGAGAATTCTGGAGATGACAGGCTTTCCTTTGTTTCACTCATTGAACAATACAATCAAGCATTCTGAATTGTTCATTTTTCACCCATAACAGCAAGGAGAAGAAAGGTGACTGAGGGAGACATTCATAATTATAGGCAATTAGAAGCGGGGGAAGGCCCAACACAGTGGCTCACGCCTGTAATCCCAGCACTTTGGGAGGCTGAGGCGGGCGGATCTCTTGAGGCCAGGAGTTTGAGACCAGCCTGGACAACATGGCCAAACCCATCTCTACTTAAAATACAAAAATGAGCCGGGCGTGATGGTGCATGCCTGTAGTCCCAGCTACTTGGGAGGCTGAGGTGGGAGGATTGCTTGAACGTGGGAGGCAGAGGTTGTGGTGAGCTGAAATCGCACCACTGCACTCCAGCCTAGGAGACAGAGCAAGGCTCCATCTCAAAAAAAAAAAAAAGAAAAAAAAAAGAAGAAGAAGAAGAAGGTAGGGGAAGGCCAAGCTCCATGGCTCAGGCCTGTAATCCAGCACTTTGGGAGGCTGGGGTGGGTGGATTGCTTGAGCCTAGGAGTTCGAGACCAGCCTGGGCAACATGACAAAGCCCCATCTCAAAAAAAAAAAAAAAAAAAAAAAAAGAAACAAAGAAAGGAAGGAAGAAAGAAAGGAAGGAAAAGAAAAATTACCCGGGTGTGGTGGCGCATGCCTGCAGTCCCAGATACTCAGGAGGCTGAGGTGGGAGGTAGAGGCTACAGTGAGCTATGATCACACCACTGCACTCCAGCCTGGGTGACAGAGCAAGATCCTGCCTCTTTAAAAAATATATATATATGGGAGAAGGGACAGACAGCCACTCTGTCCCATTAGCCAGAGGCTAATGATGATGGTGAAATCAATCAAATGGGAGAAATTTCAGTGAGTATTCAGATGACCATATCCCAGACAAATTTTCTCAAATCCATATTTCCAATGACACAAAAAATTTGCATTCAATTAACAGGCAAGACTTCACTCAATATTTTGTAATAAGAACTTGGACCACTGCATTTTTCTAAAAGGATGTATGATGGTATACTTTCACATTTTTTGATGTTTGTGAACAAAATGGGATACATTTCATAAGTGGACAAATGCCAAAAGTAGGTGTTTATACAAAGATACTGAGAGGAAATAGATAACGCAAAATTTTAAATTAATTGATCATTCTAATGAGTGTTTATAGATCAAAAAAGAAAATGTTTTGCAATCATGGAACAAAGAAAATGACCACTCTCTCTCCAACAAAATTGTGTCAACGATTTCAAAAAGTTCATCCAACGATCACATTTTGACAATATCAGTGCAAGAAGAAGGAAAAGTAATGTTAGCCTAGAAACCCCTAGAGGTGCAGTTGAAACCTGGAATTAGCATTTTTAAGGTGGATGAGTTCCAGGCTCATGCAAGGCAGGTGATAAGTAGCCAGTTGCATTCAAAGGATGCTACCAATATACCTTCAAAATCACAAACATGGAATAAAAAGTTGAGTTTGCTATGTCTTCATTCTAAAATGTCTAATGAAATTGTATTTCACCATCCCTTTATTCTTACTTCTGCAAATGACCAACAGGGACACCTCAGAGATATTGCAGGTTCTGTTCCAGACCACTGCAATAAAGCTAATACTGCAAGAAAGTGAGTCACAGTTTCCCAGTGCACATAGAAGTTATGCTTACGTTATAGTATAGTCTATTTATAGTCTATTAAGTGTGCAATAGCATTGCATCTAAAAAAACAAAGTACATACCTTAATTTAAATATTTTTATTTCTGGCTGGGTGCAGTGGCTCACACCTATAATCCCAGCATTTTGAGAGGCTGAGGCAGGAGGATCATTTGAGGCCAGGAGTTCGAGACCAGCCTGGGCAACACAGAGAGATCACATATTTTTATATATATATATATATATAATTGCTAAAAAAAAAATGCCAACAATCACATGAGCATTCAGTGAGTGGTAATCATTTTGCCAGTGGGGGTCTTGGCTCCATGTTGATGGCTGCTGACTGATCAGGGTGGTAGCTGCTGCAGGTTGGGGTGACCGTGGCAATTTCTTAAAATAAGACAACAACGAAGTTGGCTGCATAAAGTGAGTCTTCCTTTCATAAAAAAATTTCTCCAGAGCATACAATGCTGTTTGATAGCATTTTATCCACAGTAGAACTTCTTTCAAAATTGGAGTCCATTCTCTCATACCCTGCCACTGCTTTATCAACTAAATTTATGTAATATCCTAAATCCTTTGCAGTCATTTCAACAATGTTCACAGCATCATCACTAGGAGTAGTTTCCATCTAAAGAAACCACTCTCTTTGCTCATCCATAAGAAGCAACTCCTCATCTGTTAAAAGTTTTCTCATGAGATTATAGCAATTCAATCACATCCTCAGGCTTCATTTCTAATTCTAGTTATCTTGCTATTTCCACCACATCTATAGCTCTTTCTTCCACTGAAGTCTCAAACCCCTCAAAGTCATCCATGAGGTTGGAATCAACTTCTTCCAAACTTTTGTCAATGTTGGCTGGGCGCAGCAGCTCATGCCTGTAATCCCAGCATTTCGGGAGGCTGAGGTAGGTGGATCACTTGAGCTCAGGGGTTCAAGACCAGCCCGGCCAAAAAATACAAAAATACAAAAATTAGCCAGGTGTGATGGTAGGCACCTGTAGCTACTCGGGATGCTGAGCTTGGAGAATTGCTTGAGCCAGGGAGGGGGAGGTTGCAGTGAACCGAGATTGCACTACTGCACCCCAGCCTAGGCAATGGGAATGAAACCCTGTCTCAAACAAAACAAACAAACAAACAAACAAAAAACCCAACCAAACTCCTGTCAACATTTGTTGATATTTTGACTTCTTCCCATGAATCACAAATCTTCTTCATGGTATCTAGAATGGTGAATCCTTTCCAGAGGTTTTCAGTTGACTTTGCCCAGATCCACCAGAGGAATCACTATCTATAGCCTTATGAAATGTATTTCTTAAACAGCAAGACTTGAAAGTCAAAATTACTCTTTGCAGAGTGGATGTTGTGTGAGGAGGCATGAAAGCAATATTAATCCCCTCGTACATCTCCATCAGAGCTTTTGGGTGACCAGGTGCATTGTCTATGAGCAGTAATATTTTGAATTTTTTTTTTTTTTTTCTGAGCAGTAGGTCTTAACAATGGACTTAAAATATTCAGAAAACCACGCTGCAAACAGACATGCTGTCATCCGGGCTTTGTTGTTCTATTTATAGAGCAGAGGTAGAGTCAATTTAGCATATTCTTTTTGTTTGTTTGTTTTGAGATGGAGTCTCACTCTGTCGTCCAGGCTGGAGTGCAGTGGCACAATCTCGGCTCACTGCAACCTCCACCTCCCGGGTTCAAGCGATTCTTCTGCCTCAGCCTCTCCAGTAGCTGAGACTACAGGCACGTGCCACCACATCTGGCTAATTTTTTTTGTATTTTTAGTAGAGATGGGCTTTCACCATATTGGCCAGGCTGGTCTCATGATCCACTCCTGACCTCATGACCTACCCACCTCAGCCTCCCAAAGTGCTAGAATTACAGGCGTGAGCCACCATGACCGGACTTTTTTTTGGAGGGGAGGTGGGGTGGGGCAACGGGGTCTTGCTCTGTCACCCAGGCTATAATGCAGTGGCACAATTTCGGGTCATTGCAGCCTCTGCCTCCCAGGTTCAAGAAATTCTCCCACCTCGGCCTTCTGAGTAGCTGGGATTACAGGGGTGCACCATCATGCCTGGCTAATTTTTGCATTTTTAGTAGAGATGGGGCTTCACTATGTTGGCCAGGCTGGTCTCAAACTCCTGATTTCAAGTGATCTACCCACTTCGGTCTCCCAAAGTGCTGGGATTACAGGCGTGAGCCACCGTGCCCGGCCAATTTAGCATATTCTTAAGCATCCTAGGATTTTCTGAATGGTAAACAAGCACTGGCTTCCATGTAAAGTCACCAGCTGCATTAACCGCTAACAAGAGAGTCAGTCTGTCCTTTGAAGCTCTGAAGCCAGACATTGACTTCTCCTCTCTAGCTATGAAAGCCCTCTTTCTATGAACCAACCTCTGGTGGCTTCCAACTTTTCTTCTGCAGCTCCCTCACCTCTCTCAGCCTTCACAGAATTGAAGAGAGTGAGGGCCGTGCTCTGGATTAGGCTTTGGCTTAAGGGAATGTTGTGTTTAGTTACTCCAACTCCCTCCATAGCAGCAGTAAGGGTGTTTCACTTTCTCATTATCCATGTGTTCACCGGAGTAGCACTTTTAAATTTCCTTCAAGAACTATTCCTTTGTGTTCACAACTTGGCTGTGTGTCGCAAGAGGCCTAGCTTTTGGCCTATCTTGGCTTAAGGAGGCCTGAGGAGTTGGAGAGAGATGGGGGAGTGGCCGGTCCGAGGAGCAGTCAGAACACACAACATTTATCCATTAATTTCACTGCCTCAGAAGAACATGGTTTGTGGTGCCCCAAAACAGTGATGATGGTAACATCACAGATCACCATAACAGATATAATTCTAATGAAAAAGTTAGAAATACTGTAAGAATTAGCAAAATGTGACAAGAGAGACATGAAGTGAGCACATGTTGTTGGGGAAAAAAATGATAGATTTGCTCACAAAACTTGAATTTATGTAAAAAATTAAAACAATATCTGCAAAATGCAATTAAGTGAAATGCAATCAAATGAGGTTTTGCCTGTATTTCTAAAATGACTTAAACATTGAAAATGTAAAGGGTCCTTTGGACCCACAGAGCCAGTGGTGATGCTGACGGGGAAGCAATTGCTGTTGATGCTGTAAGGTGTAACAGGGGCCCTTTAGTTACTTAAGAAAATGACCTTGGCCGGGCGTGGTGGCTCACACCTGTAATCCTAGCACTTTGGGAGGCTGAGGCAGGAAGATCCCTGGAGTCCAGGAGTATGAGACCAGCTTGGGCAACATAGGGAGTCCCTGTGTCTTAAAAAGAAAGAAAGAGAGGAAGGAAGGAAGGAAGGAAGGGAGGGAGGGAGGGAGGAAGGGAGGAAGGAAGGAAGGAAGGAAGGACGGGAGGGAGGGAGGGAGAGAGAGAGAGAAGGAAAGAAAGAAAGAAAAAGAAAGAAAGAAAGAAAAAGGAAGGAAGAAAGAAAGAAGGAAAGAAAGAAAGGAAGGAAGGAAGGAAGGAAGGAAGAGAGACGGAAAGAAAGAAGGAAAGAAAGAAAGAAAGAAAGGGAAAATGACTTTCTTTGGGCTGGGCACGGTGGCTCATGCCTGTAATCTCAGGACTTTGGAAGGCCGAGGTGGGAGGATTGTTTGACCTTAGGAGTTTGAAACCAGCCTGCGCAACATAGCAAAACCTTGTCTCTACTAATAACACAAAAATTAGCCAAGCATAGTGGCAAGTGCCTGTAGTCCCAGCTACACAAGAGGCTGAGGTGGAAGGATCACTTAAGACTGGGAGGTAGAGGCTGCAATGAGCATGATCATGCCACCATGCTCCAGCCTCAGTGACAGAGTAAGATCCTGTCTTGAAAGAAAAAGAGAGAGAGAGAAAGAAAGAGGAAGGGAGGAAGGGAGGGAGGGAGGGAGGGAAGGAAGGAAGGAAGGAAGGAAGGAAGGAAGGAAGGAGAGAGAGAGAAAGAAAGAAAGAGAGAGAGAAAGAAAGAAGAGAGCGAGAAAGAAAGAACAGAAAGAAAAGAGAAAGGAAGAAAGAAAAAAGAAAGAAAGAAAAAAAAGAAAGAGGAAGGGAGGGAGGGAAGGAAGGAAGGAAGGAAAATAAATGACCCGGATGCTTTGTTGAGATGCTGGGCAAAGTGAAGGTGGCTGCCAAGGCCGAGTGGGTGCTGTGAGTGCTGCTGTTTGCTCTGCTCCTGTGAATGTCGGACCTTTCCATAATATTTTTCTTCAGAAACGAGAACAGGAGAATGCTTCAGCAATGCAGGTGTCACTCTGCACAACTGGGAGTGCAAATGACATGCCCTAGTCAGGCCCTGGCATGGAACGTGTCCACCTCCACACTGGGAATAGCAGAAGCCCCACCGGCTGGTCTATCCTGGCTGCCGGGGAGCCTGAGACCCAGTCCTAGCCCAGCAGGCGGTCCAGAGGGAGAGGAGCTCAGACCCCCAGGGAGGCTCCAAGGCAGGTCTTATCAACACCACTCAGTCAACTGGCCTTGGGGAGGTAAGTCTGAGGGCAGATGGAATCCCAGCTCCTGTCCATCAAGGCATAGGCCCTGATCTTAGGATGACTACTGGTGGGGGGCTGTTCCCTCCCCAGCACAGCAGCTGACAAATGGGGATCCCAGCAAAAACTGCCAGAATCCTTGAAGTTAAAGCTCCATCAGTGCCATGTTTTGGGGTATCTCCCTCCCCAGGCAATGACAGCAGAAAAGTTTGTGAGAAACCAAGGCTGGCAGGTGCCCAAGAAGGCCAAGAGTGGATGCCATGGGAAGGCTGGGCAAGCCATGGAAGGCACTGCCTTCTCTGCCAGGCCACCACAGTGGTCCCCAGGGCCAGGCTTGATGACAGGCCCCTACATGCCTTTACCCAGCTCCAGCCAGGGTGCCAGGGGGTCAGGCAACCCATCCAGGCCAGTCTCCTTCACAGCTCTGCCCAGAGTCTCTCCCAGATGTGCAGCTGCTTTCTAAGCTGAAACGTCTCCTGGTCCAGTGGGGCCCGCTAGCACAACCGGCTTGTCCTGGTTTTAGCAGTGAAAGCCCTGTGTGCTAATCCTGGGGCCTGCTTGCCCATCATTTAAATAACCAAGGGAGGCCGGGCGTGGTGGCTCACGCCTGTAATCGCAGCACTTTGGGAGGCCAAGGTGGGTGGGTCGCTTGAGGTCAGGAGTTTGAGACCAGCCTGGGCAACATGGTGAAACCCCATCTCTACTAAAAATACAAAAATTAGCCCGGTGTGGTGCTGTGTGCCTGTAATCCCAGCTACTTGGGAGGCTGAGGCACGAGAATTGCTTAAACCCAGGAGACAAAGGTTGCAGTGAGCCGAGATCGCACCACTGCACTCCAGCCTGGGCGACAGAGTGAGACCCTGTCTCAAATAAATAAATAACCAAGGGAGGCTGACCCAAGCAATTCTTCCCAACATTCTTCCAGCCTTTCCTGATCACTCTTGAAAACTGCTGGAAAATTCTCTACCTTAAGAAAGATGTGAAAATCTATCTACACACTCCCCCTGCCCCACACATACCCACACATGGATGGAGCCTCTCTGAAGGCTTCTCAAGCTTTTGACTGTGACCCCACTATAAGAAATATGTTTACATTATTGCCCAGTGCGCGCACACACAAGTACACACACACACGCACACACTCAGGAGTCATAATACTAAGTACTTAGAGACAATGACAGCAGAGAGAGGTTGGAGTCAAATAACCAACCCTTCTCACCAGGGACCCAGGCACAGATGCGGCAGTCCCTCGCCGCAGCCTCCGCCCGGGGACAACTTTTCTGGGAGGAAGGCCTCAGGGCAGAATGCAGCCTCCACCTTCCCAGGGCTCAGGTTGGGGGTGAGTGGGAAAAGTCGGAAAGCAAAGATGCAGGGCCAGCCTCTATTCCCCAAACAGGAAGAAACACTGGGAGGGAGAAGCCTCTGCCCGAGACAGGAGACCCCGGCTGTTTTGTGGGTTCTGCCAGGAGCGTCCGGTTTCCAGCCTTGGTTCCCAGGAGTGGTTTCTCCTCCCAGGGCCCCTCTGGCCTCAACTACAAAATAACCTGAAAGACCGCGGCACCACTAAGCGCTGTCTTCAGATTTGGAGAGTTTACAAAGATCGTTGTCTCCCTCACTTATTCTACAAATGTTTATTATGTCACCCAAAAACATCAGACACTGAGCCAAGCACTAGAGCTTAAAAAGACAAAGAAGTCACAGTCCCAGAGCCCACAGAGTCTCAGAGCCCAGCCCAGAGGCACGGGCTCCCCCACCCAACACCCTGCACGCGGATCCATATGTGCGCCTGTGTGTTGGGGACGAGGGTGTGGGCAGGGCACAGAGCTGCGCATGGTGGCCAGGTCCCCTGTGCTACAGGTAAGGCAGCTCCTGCCGTTGCCACCTCGTCCTCGAGAGAAGCCTTTCCACGAGCCATGCTGTGCTGTTGCCTTTTCCCCTCATGGTCCACAGAGGTTGCAATGCTCAATTAACACACTCTGAGAATGGAAGTGACAGGGCAGCACAAAGCAGAGGTGACACGCGTGAGCTCACGGCCGGTCCCCTCCAGCGTCCACACCCCAAGAAGTCCCCCGCTCTCTGGGCCACCAGTTTCATTCAGCAAATACTATTCTATAAACAGCTGACCCAGATTCTCAGCTTGAATTAGGACATTTCCCAGGCAGTCGAGGATGTACAGGGATGAATTTCAATGTTGCTTAAAAGCATTAAAGCTTGAAGGCACACTCAGGCCACTCTTCCACGGGGACAATTGTGCTGGCACCATCCGAAGGCCACAGCCCCCAGGCAGCCAGGACCCCTCCCGGCGCCTCTCTCCCTCATGCTCAGGGCTGACTCAAGAAATCTCTGCAGAAAGAGGCGTTTTAAACTTTAATTAACCTACGTTCTTTCCTAGGCCTCGTGACCTGACTTTCCATCCTCTCTCCATAGGGACCTGCAGCAGCAATAGAATCATCTTCCATTTTAACCCCAACACCTGTCAAACATGGCCTGGTCCCCAGAGCAAAAGACGGGAGCATCAGGAAGTAGGGAGGAAGCGGCCCAGCCCAGAGACCCAGCCACTTCTGAGAACAGAATCACCAGCCACTTAGAAGGCTCAGCCTAGGCTGGGCACAATGGTTCATGACTGTAATCCCAATACTTTGGAAGACAGAGGATCACTTGAGCCCGGGAGTTCAAGACCAGCCTGGGTAACATGGTGAAAGCCCCTCTCTACAAAAAAAAAAAAAAAAAAAAAAAATTAGCCAGGCAGGATGGCCTGCACCTGTGGTCCCAGCTATCGGGAGGGTGAGGTGGGAGGACCGCTTGAGCCCAGGAGGTCAAGGCTGCAGTGAGCAGAGCTCAAACTGAAACACTGCACTCCAGCCCGGGCAACAGGAAAATACCCTGCCTCAAAAAAAAAAAGAGGAAGAAGAAGAAAAGAAAAGAAAAGAAAAAAGAAAAAGAAGGCCCAGTCTAGGTGCAACTTAAGCCCACCAGCATCCTTCGAACCACAGCAGATCAAATTAAAACAAGCCATTGGCCCAATTCTAATTTTCTTATGGGAAAATGGAAATGCCATGTTACTCCTAGGGTGGGCTGATTAAGTCACTCTTCCCATCCGGGGCCAGAGCAGGATCCGTCAGGACTCAGCTTGGTGTGAACTGAGGCCCTTCCTGGAAATGCCGTTCATAGAACGCGACGAAGAAGTTGTGACATAAGAGCTTGGCATTTTGCTGTGTACAAATCCAGACCTTTCAACAAGATGTTGGGGTGGCCAGCCTGCTCTTTGGAAACACGGGGCTGGCAGAGGCCACCCTTGCCCCTCGTCCTTGGCCCAGGACTATATTGTCTTTGTGTCAAGGACAGAGACCAACACTTCTCCTACGTCCCCTCCTACTTGGAGTTAATCTCAGCCCAGCCAGTGCAGGGGAGACAGGTGTCGCCACAGAATCACAGTGGCTCCACTCTCTGCCCTCCGCCTCTGGGCAGTCCCACACTGCCAGGTCGTCTGCCCAGGAGCCTTTCCAGACCCCGGGCCCCCTCTCCTCCATCTGTATCCAGGCATGTGCCTCGTGACAGGAGCCTTCACAGACCCCGGCCCCCTCTCCTTCATCTGCATCCAGGCATCAGCCTCGTGACATCTCTTTGGGTTTCAGGCTAATATTAAACACACTAATCATGGTGTGGAAAGAGTTTCTGGGTCAACAATAACCAAAGGCACACAGAGACAAGGATTCGAGGCAGGCACTGCGCTGTGTCCATCTGTCCTTCACCTTTCCACCCCTGGGTACTTCGGGGGCCCCCTCACAGACTACGGGGTCCTAGGGGGCAGGACAGTGGCCAGTTTACCTGGGATTTCCCAGCAGGGCCTGGCCTGAGGCTGATGGCGCTCAGAAACTGTTCGGGATGAGCAAGCCGGTGCCTCCCTGTGCCTCCACATCTGCTCAGCTCCCCGCCGCCAGCCTGGCTGGGGCCTCCTTCCTTGGGCTGGCAGACTGCTGGCCTCCCCTATTTCCCCCACGGGCCTGGCAAGGGGCAGCCTGCCCAGAGCACTGTCCCCAGGGCCACCACTTAGAGCCTTGGGGTGCTCACTTCCATCACGGTTTTTGTTGTTTTTTGTTTTGTTTTGTTTTGTTTGAGACAGAGTCTCGCTCTGTCGCCCAGGCTGGGGTGCGATGTCGCGATCTTGGCTCACTGCAACCTCCGCCTCCCGGGTTCAAGCGATTCTCCTGCCTCAGCTTCCTGAGTAGCTGGGATTACAGGCACCCGCCTCCACGCCTGGATAATTTTTGTATTTTTAGTAGACACAGGGTTTTGCCATGTTGGCCAGGCTGGTCTCAAACTCCTGACCTCAGGTGATCTGTCCGCCTCAGCCTCCCAGAGTTCTGGGATGACAGGCGTGAGCCACCACGCCTGGCCCCACCATGGTTTAAACTCTTCTTCCTGTGCCACAGACTCCTTGTGCAGCGAGGCCCAATCACTCCCCAACATCTGTACGTCGGACTTGGACACCCCACCTTCACGCCCAGCCACCTTCACGCCCCGCCTCTGTAGCCCCTGTCTTGCCTCTGGCACGCCTCCCACTCCAGGAGCCTTCACAGGCGCTGCTCCCTCTGCCTGGAAAGGCTTCCCTATTCTTCCATCCAAGTACTAACCAGGCCCTACCCTGCTGAGCTTCCGAGATCAGAGGAGATGGGGTGCGCTCAGGGTGGTATGGCCATAGACAACCCTCCCCTATTCTGTTCATCTGGCCGCTTCCTGCTCAGCATCTGGGGCTTCATTTAACTGGCAGCTTCCTTAAGGAGGCCTTCCCTGACCCCCTTCCATTCCCATTCACCCCGGCCCACAATGCACATTGATTCCCTGAACTCAGGGTACTCCTGACTTACCAATCATCACGTCGCATCATAATTGTTGGTTTCCTTGGAGGCACAGGGTCAGGCTCCGCGTGGGCAGGAGAAGTCTTCAGGGTGTGTTTGCTATAATAATGAAAGGTCGATGCCAGTACAGGACACCCCTGCGGATGAGGATCCCCCTCCTCAATCTGATCCTGAGAAGGCGCCTTCTCCGGCCCTTTGGCCCCACCCACCCTGACTCTCCCAGGTGAAAAGCAGCTGGTGGTGATATTTGCATGACTGTGCCAGTTGGAACTCTTACTGTAGGACCATTTCCTAAGATCATTTCCTAAGACTCTCTCATCATTCTGATGGGGACAGGAAACTGCTCTGGGCACAGCACTTGTGTGATCTCCAGCCACAAAAAGCCGTTAATCTGGCCAAGAGCAGAGGCATGCGAGTGAAGGGACTGGAGGGGCTGCTGAAGATGGAGATGGTGCTTAGTTTTCTTTGGTGGGTAGAAGAGTGCAGAGAGGCCCCTTCTCATCCCAGGAGAATGAAGTAGGCTTTTTGTTCTAAAGGGCTAGGTCTCTAAAAGCAACGGATTATATTGTTCAGGCTACGTCAGTGGTGTTTGTGTTTTCAAAAGCAATAGTGGGCCGGGTGCAGTGGCTCACACCTGTAATCCTAGCACTTTGGGAGGCCGAGGTGGGTGGATCATTTGAGGTTAGGAGTTCGAGACCCGTCTGGCTAACATGGTGAAACCCCATCTCTACTAAAAATACAAAAATTAGCCAGGCGTGGTGGCGGGCACCTGCAGTCCCAGGTACTTGGGAGGCTGAGGCAGGAGAATCACTTGAACCCAGGAGATGGAGGTTGCAGTGAGCCGAGATTGCACCACTGCACTCCAGCCTGGGTGACAGAGTAAGACTCTGCTCAAAAAAAAGACAAAAGCAAGAGCGGAAAGCTACCAGGCAGTTGTAGGGGGCTCCCTAAAGCCAGCTTATAACCAGGAACCAAAAATAGGGCTCGGCACGAGGAGGTGAGGAGGGGTGTGTGTCTCAATGAGAGGAATGGCAACATCTCTTTGTGCTCTACAGGTTTAAAAAACAAAATGGCCAAGGGTCTCCCCAGGTGTCAATGGGGTGGGAGGCATGGCCCAACTCCTGAAGATGTCACGGCACAATGGCCACCATGGGGAATCCGGCCGGGATGACAGAGACAGCCCTGCAGCACGGCACTGCTCATAGTGGGGCCTGGCCCTGGAGGAGTCTCCTGAAGCCACAAACATACATAGTCCATACCCTCCCCTGCCCCGAACTCAGCGTGTAGCAGATCAACCTCTGTACTATAAGCCAAGCCAATACAACAAGCACAGTGATCTGTGGACTACTCCCCAATAACAAAACATCGAAGAACAGCCAAGCTGGCACACTGGCACGCTGGCTCACGCCTGTAATCCTAGCACTTTTCAAGGCCGAAGCAGGCAGATCCCTTGAGCCCAGGAGTTCGAGACCAGCCTTGGCAACATGATGAAACCCTGTTTCTACAAAAGGCACAAAAATTAGCTGGGCGTGGTGAGAGGATCACTTGAGCCAAGGAGATAGAAGTTGCAGTGAGCCTTGATCGCACCCTGCACTCCAGCACGGGCAACAGAGCAAGACCCTGTCTCTAATAAATAAATAAATGAAAATAACAGCCATTCATCAGAACAGCCATTCATCAGAACAGCCATTCATCCCGGCTCTCAGCACCTCCAATCTGCACCCTGTACTGGTCAGCCCAAGCTATTCTAGAGAGGGCTACCCCACAAGTCTCCCTAAGCAGTCTGACCATAATAACAGCTAAGGATAGGTGCCTCTGATACTTCAGATACTGTGCCAGGGGAATACCACAATTTATTCGCCTGGCACCGGCACCAACCTGCCTAGATGGGCACCATAACTGCCCCCATCCCACTGCTGAAAAACAGGCATAGAGAGACTAAGTAAGTGCTGGGGTTTACTCATCCAGTAAGCAGGAGCACAGGATTCAGACCCCAACCCCTCCTCACAGCCTTCTAGGGCTCCACCCCACCCGTGGTCTCACCACCCTTCCGGTCACTGCCACCCACCTGCCCCCTCCTGGGCATCCTCCATACTCCTCGCTGTCCCCTCAATCCCTCCCCCAACACTCTTGGCCTCTGTTGGGTTTTCTCCCTCCTTTCCCCTACCTTCCAGGGTCCCTGACCCCAAAAAGCCCTTCCAGGCTCTCCCTAACCTGATGTGCCTCTCCGTCCCTTGAACTCCCAAAGTCTCTCTCAATCTTTTGTCACCACAACTCACAGTTA
Source organism: Pongo pygmaeus (assembly GCF_028885625.2). Lineage (NCBI taxonomy): Eukaryota > Metazoa > Chordata > Mammalia > Primates > Hominidae > Pongo > Pongo pygmaeus. Next base: position 102,403,323 of record NC_072388.2, read on the forward strand.
GGGAAGAATTTTGCATGACAAACAGCACACACATTCAAATATGTAACTGAAACAGAACGTTTCCCAGAACGATACCGTACTTACCGTCACTAGATGCAAAGCACCCTGACCTAGTCTGTGCTGCTTTTATTTTTAAAAATGTTTTTCTGCATAGGATGTGTGACACCAAGAGTGAGCCCGAATGTAGCATGGACCAGGTGGTTATGCTGCACCCATGTTGGTTCATCAAGGGCAAGCAATGGGCTACCCAGGGAGACGCTGATAACAGGGCAGGCTCTGCATGTTGGGGATGGGTGCTGGGGGCACTTGGGATAGTTTGTATCTTCCTCTCAATTTTGCTATGAACGTGAAACTGCTCTAAACTGCTCTGAAAAATAAGATTTTTTTTTTTTTTTTTTTTTGAAACAGAGTTTCACTCTTGTTGCCCAGGCTGGAGTGCAATGGCAGGATCTCAGCTCACTGCAACCTCTGCCTCCCGGGTTCAAGTGATTCTCCTGCCTCAGCCTCCCCAGTAGCTGGGATTACAGGCACCCTCCACCATATCCAGCTGATTTTTGTATTTTTAGTAGAGACGGGGGTTTTGCCATGTAGGCCAGGCTGGTCTCGAACTCCTGACCTCAAGTGATCCACCCACCTCAACCTGCCAAAGTGCTGGGATTACAGGTGTAAGCCACCACACCTGGCCAGTAATTTTTTTTAAGAGACAGGGTCTTGCCCTGTTGCCCAGGCTAAAGCTGGGCTGTTGCCCACTTCCTCCCTACTTCCTGATCCTCCTGTCTTTTGCTCTGGGAGCCAGGCCAAGTGCAGCTCACTGCAGCCTTGATCTCCAAGGCTCAAGAGATCCTCTTGCCTCAGCCTCCCAAGTAGCTGGGACTACAGGCACACAACACCACGCCTGGCTAATTTTTGTGTTTTTCGTAGAGGTGAGGTTTCGCTATGTTGACCAGGCTGGTCTTGAGCTTCTGGGCTGAAGCAATCCTCCTGCCTCTGCCTCCCAAAGTGCTGGATTACAGGTGTGAGCCCCTGTGCCTGGCCAAAAAAAACTTAAATGCTCCTCTGGCCCCACTAAAGTGATTGTACGTCTTGGCTGCTCCCTGCAGTGCGGACATTCCCTAGAGAACTTGATCATTCTTTTGGGCAAGTTTTTTATTTTCTCATTCCACTTTATTTATTTATTTTTATTTTTATTTTTATTTTTTTGAGACAGAGTCTTACTCTGTTACCTAGGCTGGAGTGCAGTCTCTAGCTCTCCAGTGCAATCTTGGCTCACTGCAACCTCTGCCTCCTGGGTTCAAGTGATTCACCTGTCTCAGCCTCCCGAGTAGCTGGGATTACTGGCATGTGCCACTGCGCCCGGCTAATTTTTGTATTTTTAGTAGAGACGGGGTTTCTCCATGTTGACCAGGCTGGTCTTGAACTCCTGACCTCAGGTGATCCACCCACCTCGGCCTCCCAAAGTGCTGAGATTATAAGCATGAGCCACTGCACCCGGCCTCTCATTCCGCTTTATATCATACCATGTAATTTAGGTAAAAGTCATGCTACTGCCCATGGTGACCAACTGTCCTGCTTTGCTTGGGATGAGCTGGTTCCTAGATGGAGGGATTTTTGGTGCTCTAACACAAAGGTTCTCCACCGCTGGGCCACAGACTGGTGGCCTGCTCACAGCAGGGGGTGAGCGATAGGCGAGTGAGCATTCCCGCCCGAGCTCCACGTCCTGTCAGATCAGGTTTGATTCTCACGGGAGCATTGGCTCTACTGTGAACTACACATGCGAGGGGTCTAGGTTGCGTGCTGCTTACGAGAATCTAATGCCTGATGATCGGAGATGAAACTGTTGTTTCATCCTGAAATCATCCCCACCCGCCACCAGTCTGTGGAAACTGGTTCCTAGTGCCAAAAAGGTTGGGGACCCCTGCTCTAATGAGAACGTCCCGAGCAAACCAGGAGGCACTCCGCCTCCCTACATGGGCCCCAGCGTCCACACAGGGAAAGAGCTTTGCTCAGAACCTGCTTGCTGTCAGGCAATGTGCCAACGCGGGCAGCTGCTGTGTTACCACCCTAGCATTGGTAGCCCCGCAGGCTTGACCTTGGGCATGCTCTCCACAAACACCTGCTGGGTTGCACTGGGCTGGAATGGTTGTGAATTCCATTACTAAACATGCAGGGGTCCCCTTTGCTGCTCACTGGGGGCTTCTCAAGGTTCTGACCAAAGGGCCACGTGGCCAGGAGGCAGCAGGCACAGGAGTAAGAGCAGTCAGAGTGGCCCCTGCCCAGGGACATCTGGCTGTCCCAGCAATATCAGTTGACACAGAAGCTTCCAGCACTCACTCTTGATCTCCGTACACATCTCAAGAACCTCATTTTAGGCCAGGTGCAGTGACTCACACGTGTCATCCCAGCCCTTTGGGTGGCTGAAGCGGACAGATTCCTTGAGCCCAGGAGTTCGAGACCAGCCTGGGCAACATAGTGAGATCCCCTCCCCACCAATCGCTACAAAAAATAGAAAAATTAGCTGGGTGTGGTGGCATGTGCCTGTAGTCCCAGCTACTCAGGAGGCTAAGGTGGGAGGATCACCTGAGCCTGGGAGGTTGAGGCTGCAGTGAGCCATGACTGTACCACTGCACTCAGACCTGGGTGACAGAGCAAGACCCTGTCTCAAAAAAAAAAAAAGAACCACCCTCACTTCGATAGCACTGCCTGCACCACCTATGGCACCATGATTCCCCTTTACTGAGACCCATCACAACCACATATGTCTCCACTGGCCAGGGATGGGCTATAAGAGCTCAAAAGAGGAAAATATTATTTGGAGGAAGTATGGAACCTGCAGGGCTCCCCCGAGCACATGCTGCCCTGAGGGTATGCCATTCCAAGGAAAAACTTTTTTTATTTGTTTTTGAGACGGAGTCTCACTCTGTCGCCCAGGCTGGAGTGGATGCAGTGGCACGATCTCGGCTCACTGCAACTTCCATCTCCCAGGTTCAAGCAATTCTCCTGCTTCAGCCTCCTAAGTAGCTGGGATTATAGGCGCCTGCCGCCACACTCAGCTAATTTTTGTATTTTTAGTAGAGATGGGGTTTCACCATGTTGGCGAGGCTGTTCTCAAACTCCTGACCTCGTGATCCACCCACCTCAGCCTCCCAAAGTGCTGGGATTATAGGCGTGAGCCGCCGCGCCCGGCCTGGAAAAAGGTATTTTGAAGCATAGTGCTGGCAAGCGTGACATGTCTACAGAGGCCCTGCTCATCCCAGGCCTGCCAGCTTGTGCCCCGGGTTAGAGTTCTACTAAAACATTCTAAATTCTCACAGTACATGTTAATAACCTGAGAACCAAAGATAAAAATCTGTCTGTCTCAAAACGTGTAAAATTTCATAGAAAGCCAACAGAATCAGAGATACAATAATGTTCACAATAAATTCTTTAGACAATGTAATCCAAAGAACCAAATAAAAACACTGTCTTCGCAATTTTAAAAGGCTCGTAGGCACATAGTATGCATATCAGAATTTCTGCTGAACATTGAATGTTGGGTTTTGTTGGGAGGTGGCAGCTATCATTAAAATAGAAAAGTACTAGGAGTTGACTTGATCTGGGCAGTAACACAAAATTAAACAAATGTATCTACGTTTAAAAAAAGATTCAAATTCAAACTTGGAAGGATACATTATCTGAAAATAAAAAATGTTTCTAGCTGGCAGGGAGGTAGAAGAGAGCCCTGAAAATAATTGTCTAAGACCTGGATTCTAGACCAGCTCTTCCTAAAGCAGCCCATATCTTAGTCATGGTTTCTCTTCTGAAAAATAGGGGTTGGGACCAAAAGGCCTTCCATGTCCCTTCTAGATCTAAGCATCTCTCACTCTAAAACAGAAATTGCAAGCTGGGTGCAGTGGCTCACGCCTGTAATCCTAGCATTTTAGGAGGCCAAAGCAGGCAAATCACCTGACCTCAGGAGTTCAAGACCAAGACAATGTGATAAATACAAAAAATTAGCCAGGCATGGTGGTGCATGCCTGTAATACCAGCTACTTGGGAGGCTGAGGCACGAGAATTGCTTGAACCCAGGAGGCAGAGGTTGTAGTGAGCTGACATTGCACCTCTGCACCCCACCTTGGGAGACAGAGTGAGACTCTGTCTCAAAACAAACAAACAAATAAAAATTTAAAAATATATATATACAAAATTAGCCGGGCATGGTGGCCCACACCTGTAATCCCAGCTACTCGGGAGGCAGAAGCAAGAGAATCAACAGAACCTGGGAGGTGGAGGTTGCGCTGAGCCAAGATTGCACCATTGCACTCCAGCCTGAGCAACAAGAGTGAAACTCCATCTCAAAATTAAATTAATTAATTAAATTAAATTAAAAAGTGAAGCAGAAATTGCAAACCGGTGGCCCACTGGCCAGATAAAATCCCTCCATGTTTTGTTTGGCCTGCATGGAGTTTTTGTTTTTTCCAATTGAATATAAATGCCTCTAAATTGAAGCCCTCTAGTTTGCTGCAATCACTGCCGTTCCTTATTGCCTTACCCCAGCCTGCTTCCCTCTTTGCCATCACCTGCTTGGCCCCTGAAGGACTCAGGCTTGGGACTGCCGCGCTATGGGGCTAAGGGATTTCCAGCACTGCACTTGTTCCCATTACCACTTAAACCCTACTGAAAGATGATCTCAATTTGCTTTGGTTTCTACCTGCGTTGCTGAGCAAATTTCATAGCTTTACAATTTGGAGGGGGGTGGGCACCCTGTAGAGTACTATGATTCCTATTATACAGAATGCTGATAGCTCAAAATACAAAAGAGACTTGTTCAAACTCACAGAGTTAGTAAGTCAGAGAGTTAAAACAATTTCTGTTTGCCAAGGAAAGTTTTAATTTGAAAACTCTGGAAATATACAAACCGAAAGCAAATTTCATATATACATGATTATAATTAATATTTATGGTGTACATCATGTTTAATTGCAGAAATGTAATCGTTTATATATTCATCATTTTGTATATATTTGCTTTTTTTTTTTTTTTTTTTAAGAGATGTGGGTCTCATTATGTTGCCCAGGTTGGAAAGAAGTGGCTATTCACAGGTGTGATCATAACACAGCACAGCCTTGAACTGCTGGGCCTGCAAGTGGTCCTCTTGCCTCAGCCTCCCGAGTATCTGGGACTATAGATGTGCAATGCTATGCCCAGCTTTTATGTTGTATACATTTGGATATAGTCACTTAGGCTATTACTGCAGGGTAGTCGCTTTGTGTTATTATGGTAAAATAATGGTTAAAGTTTACCATTTTAACCCTTTTCAAGTGTACAGTTCAGTGGCATTAAGTCTATTTACATTATTGTTCAACTCTCACCAACATTCATCTCCAGAACTTTTTCATCTTGTAAAACTGAGACTCCGAAACATTGAACCACGACTCCCTCCAGCCCCTGCCCCAGTCTACTTTCTGTCTCTATGAATTTGCCTGCTCTAGGTACCTCATACTAATAAAATTCTATAGTAATTCTCCTTTTGAAACTGGCTTATTTCCCTTAGTTTAACGGATGAACCCTGAAGACATTATGCTAAAGGAAACAGTCCAGTCATGGCTTTAAATTCTGACTGTGATTTTAACGCAGCAAACGTGTGTGTTAAAAATGGCTATGAACTTTGTAGATGCCTAGCAAGAGAGCATGGAATGTGAATGACCCAGCCCGGAAGACTTCCTTCTGCATGAAATACCCAAACATACAAGTAGCCTTTATGAGCTAAACTAAAAAAAGGATTTCTGAGCACAGGCTCCTGGCACATAAAGCTCAGAATAGCTGAGCTTCACTTACCAAGTATAACAGCACAAAATGTCACGCCGGGAATACTGAATGTGGGAGTTCACTGCTCAAGGAAAAAAATCCCTCACCTAATTTAAGGAAACCCTAAATGAATCAATTTTTTTGTTGTTGTTAAAAACTCTATATTGCAACAGTCCCATCTGGTGCTAACTATATTTGCTTACAGAAAGCAGTACCACAAAAGAAAGGTTATTTAGAGCATGCAATGGTTTCTGGATGGTTCTTCCATCTACTAGAGAACATGACAGAGACCTAAGAAATTGACCCTAAATATGGACATAAATTTGTGTAAATGAAAGGTTAGAAACATCACATTCTGGGCCAGGTGTGGTGGCTCACAGCTGTAATCCCAGCGCTTTGGAAAGCCAAGGTGGGTGGATCACTTGAAGCCAGGAGTTGGAGACCAGCCTGGCCAACATGGTGAAACTCTCTACAAAAAAATACAAATTACAAAATACAAAAATTAGCCAGGCATGGTGACGCATGCCTGTAGTCCCAGCTACTTGGGAGGCTTCGATCACTTGGACCAGGAGACAGAGGCTGCAATGAGTCTAGATCAAGCCATTACACAAGACCCTGTCAAAAAACAAACAAACAAAAAAAAACAAACAGGCACAGTGGCTCATGCCTGTAATCCCAGCACTTTGGGAGGCCGAGGCGGGCGGATCACAAGGTCAGGAGTTCGACACTCCTGACCAGGAGCCCAGCCAATATGGTGAAACCCCTGTCTCTACTAAAAATACAAAAATTAGCTGGGCATGGTGGTGTGCACCTGTAGTCCCAGCTACTCGGGAGGCTGAAGCAGGAGAATCACTGGAACCTGGGAGGCGGAGGTTGCAGTGAGCTGAGATTGTGCCACTGCACTCCAGCCTGGGCTACAGAGCGAGACTCCACCTCAAAAAAGTAAAAATAAAAAAAGAAATATCACCTCTGGGTCAAGAAGATAATCAGATTCGTTTTACCTTATACCAGAAGCCCTTGCTTCTGTACCATCCGTCTCCTTGTAAGATGGTCACCCTGGGAAATTGGCAGGATAGCCTGTCCTACCTTGTGAGGGTATTTAAATGACTGCAGACTTGATTTCAGGAGAGTGACCAAAATGTAGGTTAGTTTCCTGCTGTCTGTATTACAAGAGAGGAGTCTGATGGGAAAGAGAACGCAGCCTGCTGGGCTTTACCAGGAAACACATGCTGTTCACCTCTCAGGACCCTGCCTCCTGCCCATATCCACACACCAGCTCTGCTCAAGTGGTCCTCCTGCCTCAGCCTCCAGAGTAGCTGGGATTATAGGTGGGCAACACCGTGCCTGGTTTTTATTTTGTATATATTTGGATATAGTCACTTAGGTTTTAATTGTAGCCTCAGTCAAGCTGTATAACCTCTCTGTGCCTCAGTTTCCTTATCTGTGCTGAAGTGGAGCAGCAATAGAATCTCTGTCAGAGGACTGCCATTGTGGGGATCCAGTGATTAGCGTATCTGAAGCAATAAGGCCACCAAACCACAGCTGCCACTGGGCACTGGCTGACGCTTTAGGAGTCTCCCAGAGTGGATGATGAACAAGGGCCATGCTCTACATTTCGTGTGACTTAAGGTTTTTGTAAATCATGTTCCCAAAGCGATATGTTCTCTCACTAGACCCTCCAGAAGAAAAAACAAAACAAAACAAAATCTAATATGTTTAACACCTAACCCCAGGTACCTGTGAATGAGACCTTATTTGAAAATAGCGTTATTGCAGATTTAATTGAGTTACGATGTGGTCATGCTGGAATAGGGCAGGTCTTCAATTAAATATGTCTGGTGTCCTTATAAGAAGAGACACAGAGGCCAGGTGCGGTGGCAAGGTGGCTCACACCTGTAATCCAAACACTTTGGGAGGCCAAGGCGGGTGAATCATCTGAGGTCAGGAGTTCAAGACCAGCCTGGCCAAAATGGCGAAACCCCATCTCTACTAAAAATACAAAAATTAGCCAGGCGTGGTGGCGGGCGCCTGCAATCCCAGCTACTGAGGAGGCTGAGGCAGGATAATCGCTTGAACCTGGGAGGCAGAGGTTGCGGTGAGCCGAGATCGCATCACTGCACTCCAGCCTGGGCAACAAGAGTGACACTCCATCTCAAAAAAAAAAAAAAAGAGAGAGACACAGAGAGGAAAACGCCAAGTGAAGATACTTTACCCAAAGGCGATGAAACCAAGTGATGACAGAGGCAGATTTGGAGCTCTATGGCTGCAAGCTGAGAAACGCCAAAGACTGCCGGCAGCCACCAGATGCTGGAGAGTGCATGCAGCAGCCAACCCAAGGATTTTGAACCTTCTGGACTATGGAACTATGAAAAAATGAATTTGTTTCTTTTTTTTTTTTTTTGAGATGGAGTTTCACTCTGTCGCCCAGGCTGGAGTGCCGTGGCGTGATATCAGCTCACTGCACTCCAAGGTTCAAGTGATTCTCGTGCCTCAGCCTCCCAAGTAGCTGGCATTACAGGCATCCACCACCACGCCTGGTTAATTTTTCTATTTTTAGTAGAGATGGGATTTCACCATGTTGGCCAGGCTGGTCTCAAACTTCTAAGGTGATCTGCCCACCTCGGGCTCCTAAAGTGCTGAGATTACAGATATGAGCCACCGTGCCCGGCCAAAAACTAAAACTGAATTTCTGTTGTTTTGAGCCACACAGTTTCTGTTGCTTTGTTACAACAGCCCTGGGAAACAATGTCTTAGCTGTTTAAATCCTCTAGGGCTGGCAGATAGAGGGCATGTGATACATATCCATTGAATGAATGAATAAATGAGTAAAGATAAACACAGAGGTAAGGCAAGCAATGGGGAATAAATGATGGGGCAGGTGTGGGTGCACACACACACCTGGAGGGGGAGAGCCCACACACACACCTGGAGGGGGACAGAGCACATGCACACCTGGAGGGGGACAGAGCCCACACACACACCTGGAGGGGGACAGAGCACATGCACACCTGGAGGGGGAGAGCCCACACACACACCTGGAGGGGGACAGAGCACAGACACACCTGGAGGGCAACAGTGCATACCCATACCTGGAGGGGGGACACAGCACATGCACACCTGGAGGGGGACAGTGCCTACATACACACCTGGAGGGGAACACTGCACACTCATACCTGGAGGGGGAAAGAGCCCACGCACACCTAGAGGGGGGAGAGTACATGCACACCTGGAGGGGGACAGAGCCCATGCACACCTGGAGGGGACACAGCCCACGCACACCTGGAGGGGGACAGAGCTCATGCACACCTGGAGGGGACACAGCACACGCACACCTGGAAGGGGACAGAGCACACGTGCACCTGGAGGGGAACAGAGCACATGCACACCTGGAGGGGCACAGAGCACACGTACACCTGGAGGGGGACAGAGCACACGCACACCTGGAGGGGAACAGAGCACACGCACACCTGGAGGGGGACAGAGCACACGCAAACCTGGAGGGGGACAGAGCACACGTACACCTGGAGGGGAGAGCACACGCACACCTGGAGGGGGACAGAGCACACGTACACCTGGAGGGGAGAGCACACGCACACCTGGAGGGGGAGAGCACACACACACCTGGAAGGGAACAGTGCACAGGCACACCTGGAGGAGTACAGAGCACACGCACACCTGGAGGGGAACAGTGCACACATACACCTGGAGGGGGAGAACACACGCACACCTGGAGGGGGAGAACACACGCACACCTGGAGGGGAACAGAGCACATGTACATCTGGAGGGGGAGAACACACGCACACACCTGGATAGGGAGTCACTCGTTCTTTTCTGTGAGCATTCAGGCCCCAACTTTGGGTCTAAAAGGTCAGCTGAAACTTGGCTCCTGGGAAATCTATCATGTGGGTATGTCCCAGAGTACAAGGGCTTCCGATTGTCCAAGGAACCAGAAATCTGAATTTTTACGTGAAATCTTCCATGTTTTCCTTTTCTTTTCTTTTTTTTTTTTTTTTGAGACGGAGTCTCACACTGTCGCCCAGGCTATAGTGCAATGGCACGATCTTGGCTCACTGCAAGCTCAGCCTCCCGGATTCAAGCGATTCTCCTGCCTCAGCCTCCCGAGTAGCTGGGATTACAGGCGCCCGCCACCAGGCCCAGCTAATTTTTTGTATTTTTGTATTTTGTACAGACGGGGTTTCACCGTGTTAGCCAGGAAGGTCTCAATCTCCTAACCTCGTGATCCACCCACCTCAGCCTCCCAAAGTGCTGCAATTACAGGTGTGAGCCACCGTGCCCGGCCTAAAATCTTCCATGTTTTTCAATGTTGTCTTACAAAAGAAGTCCCCACTCTGGGGTCCATTTGCATCTCCAGTGTCTGGCGCCCCCCGGGCAGGATATGCAGTGGCTAATGAAAATCTGTAGCATAAAGGAAAACGCATCCTCACAGGTCTGAAGACAGCACACCTGAGTGGATCTTCTGGGACAGTGTTAGCTACCAGGGTTATGACTTGGATCCTGCCTCCCCTCATGGGAAACTTAAAAAAGCACTGGAGTAAAGGAAATCCAGCTGAGGGAAGAGAGGCAAATTCCTGGGACCTAGATGCACCACACAGGACTATTAGTCCTTAGTCGGGGGAAGAGTTCTGAAGCTGGGAGTCAAGACACCTGACCCCCCAACTGGAGGTAAATCATCTCTCTGAGTCTCGGCTTCCTCATCCATAAAATGAAGGAATAAAATGTATACTTGCCACCTCCCAAGGTGTGAGGAGGACAGTGACAGAGCATGGGTGATGAGGCTTTGTCAGCGCTGCAAGGCCATTGGCACCTTCCTAATTCCAACAGCCATGATCAGTCCAACGCCACTCCCATCACGTCACCATTAGACCTGGGGACCACTTCTCCAACACACCCATTGGGGCAGATTTTGTTCTTCTTATCCACAAACAGACTATCGAAATTAGGGCAGCTCGAATATCTCAAAAGAAAGCTGCTGAGACTATGCTGAGGTGAAGAAGGGTATTTGGGTTCCAACATCATGGGGGTCCCCCAGTTTTAAGGCACAGGACAGTCCTGGGATCAGCAGCTCCTGCATCCCCTGGGAATTTGTCACTGAGGTGCTGTGTGTGGCTTCAATGTGACCAAGACAACACCAATCCAATATTGTAGGGCCTGCTCTGATCCATCCACGTTTCTCTGTCATCTGCTGCATGTAGGACGCTGCGCAGGCAGAATCAATGCCATTTTGCGTTTTTTTCTTTTTCCAGGAATGAGACAATGCAGGATGGCTGCTGGGTGGGATCACAGCTCCACACTTCGGAGGAGGAAGACTTTATGTCAGTCTCCAGTGATCCCTCGCCTGGACCCTTATCTTTCCTCAAACACCTCTGCTTCCTGCCTCTGTCCCTTTTGGAACTAAAGGCCTGTTCCTCAGCCAAAGTCCAGAGTCCTTTCTTCTCAAGCATGAGTCCCCTGCCCTCCAGTTGCTTGGCCCAGTAAGGAACTCAGAGAAGGAAACAGGCAACTGCAATCAAATGACACGAATGCCAGTGGTGTGGGGTAGGTGCAGCCTGGCCGTGGGATGGGCAGGTCATGAAGGCAGGGAGACACGCTGTTCAGAGGGTCAGAGATCTCACGAAGGGCAAGCTTCAGTGGGGTGTCCAGCAAGCAGATATTTGCCTCCACTTGTTTACATGTGACCTCCTGGGCAGGGTCTGTGATGTAGGTGGGCCTGCACCCTCACTGCCTAGCACAGAATTATGTATTGATAGGGATGCACTAGATTACCATGGTTTAGGACACCAGCCCTCAAGTCGGCCGATGCCTCTGTACTCACCAGATAACCTTCGGTTCCCTTCCAGCGGCTTCAAATGTTTGCTCTATGAACACCCCTGTGACTGGCTGGCGCTAGAAGAAAAATTATGCATATACCCTGTAGCTTGTCCTGAAGTAGGGGGGACAAGAACTTAAGTTAACAGTGTGCGGCTTTAAAAGTTGAGAGGTCGGGCGCGGTGGCTCACACCTCTAATGCCAGCACTTTCGGAGGCTGAGACGGGCAGATCACCTGAGGTTGGGAGTTCGAGACCAGCCTGACCAACATGGAGAAACCCCGTCTCTTACTAAAAATACAAAACTAGCCGGGTGTGGCAGCAGGTGCCTGTAATCCCAGCTACTGAGGAGGCTGAGGTACGAGAATCACTTGAACCCAGGAGGCAGAGGTTGCAAGAGCTGAGATCGTGCCATTGCATTCCAGCCTGGCAACAGAGCGAGACTCCGTCTCAAAAAAAAAAAAAAAGTTGAGAGGTGGGTGTCACAGAGGGGGACCAGCTGGCCAGCCAGACTGCCCCTCACAGTGTACAATACCTGAGTCCATTTGAGAGCCCACAGCTCAGAAACACAAGGCTCTCAGTCCATGCAGAGTTGATCTTGGTGGGGGGTGGGAGGGAGGGGACACTCATTCACGTTCAACAGAGTCACAGCCAATGTGTAAACAACCAGAAGGCCAGTTTACCAATCTACCTTTCCAGCAGCTGTTCCTGTCATCAGGGCATGCACTGAGGTGTGCAATTCATGCACTCATTCAACAAGGTTTTCACAAGCACCAAGTGTCCATTAGTTCATGGACTGTGAGCACCTGACTGGGGAAAATAATGCAGCCAAATGAGGTAGAGATCCAGAAAGGGGAAGCAGAATTGTGCAATGAGCTTGGCGTCACACAAGCTGGAGCTCAAACGCTGTCCATCATTTATTAGGGAGGCGACTTTGGGGAAAATTGCTTAACCTTCCTGAGTCTCTTTCCTCACCTGTAAAATGGGTATAACAACATCTCCTTACATGATTATTAAAGAATGGGATTACATATGTAAAATGCCTAGTTTTGTTTGTTTTTGTATTTATCTGGAGAGGCTATGCCACATAATTTTTAAGGGAACAGGCTTTGGGATCAGACAGATCTGTCTTTAAATCCCAGCTCTGCCACTTACTAGGTACATGATTTGGGTAAGTTGCTTAATTTTTTTCCACTAAGCCTTGGTTCGCTCATTTGTAAAATGGAAATACAAATTCCTCATAGGGTCTGGGAAATAAGATAATGTATTCGAAGGACTTAGAAAACTCCTAGGATATGATAAACATTTAACAAATGGTATGATTAAGAGTAATTTTTAGGTGCCAATATTCAGAATAAACAAGGAACTCAAACAACTCAGTGACAAAAAATAAATAAATCTGATTTTTAAATAGACAAAGGATCTCAATTGATATTTCTCCAAGAAAGACATACAAGTGGCCAACACATGTATGAAAAAATGCTCAATGTCACTAATCAACAGGGAAACGCAAATCAAAACCACAAAGACAAAAAATAACAAATGCTGGCAAGGGTGCAGAGAAAAGGGAACTCTGATGCACTGTTGGTGGGAAGGTAAATTAGTACAGCCATTATGGAAAATAGCATGGAGGTTTCTCAAAAAACTAAAAATAGATCTTCCATATGATCCAGCAATCCCACTACTAGGTATTTATCCAAAGGAAATCAAATCAATATTATCAAAGAGATATCTGCACCCCCATGTTTATTGCAGCACCAGTCACAATAGCAAAAGATATGGAATCAACTTAAGTATCCACCAACAAATGAATGGATAGGCTGGTTGCAGTGACTCATGCCTGTAATCCCAGCACTTCAGGATGCCAAGGTGGGAGGATTGCTTGAGGCCAAGAGTTCGAGACCAGCCTGGGCAACATAGTGAGATTCCCCCCGCCATCTTATTATTTAAAAAAAAAAAAAAAAAAGATAAAGAAAATGTGTTATAGGCTGGGCGCGGTGGCTCACGCCTGTAATCCCAGGACTTTGGGAGGCCAAGGCGGGTGGATCACACAGTCAGGAGTTCAAGACCAGCCTGTCCAATATGGTGAAACCCCGTCTTTACTAAAAAAATACAAAAATTAGCCGCACGTGATGGCACGCACCTGTTGTCCCAGCTACTTGGGAGGCTGAGGCAGGAGAATCGCTTGAACCCGGGAGCCGGAGGTTGCAGTGAGCTGAGATCAGGCCACTTGCACTCCAGCCTGGGTGACACAGTGAGACTCCGTCTCAAAAAAAAAAAAAGTTTTACATATACTGGAATACTATTCAGTCATAAAAAAATAATGAAATCCTTTTATCTGAAGCAACATGGCTGAGACTGGAGGACAATATCATATTAAGTGAAATAAGTCAGGCACAGAAAGATAAATACCACATATTCTCATTCATATGTGGGAGCTGAAAAAAAATTTGAGTTCATGGAGGTAGAGAGTTGAATTGTGGTTTATTAGAAGCCGGGAAGGCTAGTGGGAGGAGAGAAGAGGGAGAGGTTGATACAAAATTGCAGCTCAATAAGTTCTAGTGCTCTGTAGTATTTCAGGATGAATATACTTAACAACAATCTATTGTATATTTTCAAAAAGCTATAAAAGAGAATTCTGAATGTTCCCAACACAAAGAAATGATAAATATCTGAGGTGGATAGGCTGATTACTGTGCTTTGATCATTACACATTGTATACATGTACAGAAATATCGCTTTGTATCCCACAAATGTTATTATGTATTAACTAAAAATAAAAGGGAGAAAAAGAACACAAAAGTATTATTTTTTAAAGTTGTCCATGGTTGCATACAAATGAGTGGTACACATATTAAAAAGCAGTTAAAATTATTACAAACTTCAATGAAATTAAAAATTGTGCCACTAAACATACGAAAAAGCTAATTAGTGTTTCATTATTAAAACTTTTCTGAAAAGGAAGGCCTCCCACCTCAGACTAGTTTCATGCCTATACTTTCCACAGAGTTTCTAAAATAACATCATTTTTGTGCTGCCAAGCAAAAAGTCAGATCTGTTTCAATAGTGCTAAGTCATGCTCCACAGTGACACAGCAGCAGCATCTCTGGGATCCCCTTTTCTAGTTTGTCTGATGGGAACCCTGGTACTCATAAGGCACTGTGCATTTGGCTTAACAACTATACACCAAGGTACACACTGCGGGATTATAAAAGTCCTTGCCCTAAGGGACACAGATCACCTCTCAATTCTGGATCGTGCCTTTATTTCTTCCTACCAACACTGCCAATTTTTAAGTTGTTTATAAAGCTTTTAGTTATGGAAGTGCGATCTTGGATTTTGATAAAAATCAACATAGCTGCCAATTCTAACCTCAGTGCAAATGCAACTGGTCTAAAACAAAGGGCAGCCCCTGATCTACCTCATCCTGTCCTCAGCAACATTGCTCTTTTCCAGATCGGGAAACCTGCACGGCCGCTCAGGACTTCTCGATGACTGCACCTTAGAGACCAGAGTGCAGGTTAGCGGGGCTCTCGCTCCATCAGTCAAGTGAGGTCTTCAAACTTCAGGGTGAACTATGGATGTGTTTTTAAGACTCAAGTTTTCACAAAAAAATCCAAGTTTCAGAAAGAATGGGAGAGTTGCAACAGAACTAAAATATGAGAGCCTCTCTCTAAATAATAATAATTTTCTTTTTCTTTTTCTTTTTTTTTGAGACAGTCTCACTCTGTTGTCCAGGCTGGAGTGCAGTGGTGTGATCTCGGCTCACTGCAACCTGTGCCTCCCAGGTTCAAGGTTTCTCCTGCCTCGGCCTCCCGAGTAGCTGGGATTACAAGCGAGCCACCACGCCCAGCTAATTTTTTGTATCTTTAGTAGAGACAGGGTTCCACCATATTGGCCAGGCTGGTCTCAAATCCCTGACCTCAGGTGATCCACCCACCTCAGCCTCCCAAAGTGCTGGGATTACAGACGTGAGCCACCGCGACCGGCCTACATAATAATAATTTTCAACGGAATACATTGGAATCTCATTATAAACGCCTGCTCTGGGCTACGATTTGCCTGTCAAGAAATTCACAAGTCATAAACTGGAGCGGTGGACTCGACGTGATGCCCACTAGGAGCAAGGTGACAAGAGAAGCACGAAGGACAGCGCTTTTCAACCCTGGGAGCACAGGGAGGCCTTCACCAGAAGGTGGGAACCCACCACGAAGCGCCTTCAGGAGGCCCCGGGATTCCAAACCAACTAAGGGCCTCCTCTTCGGAAAACTGGAGGCGACGCGCTGAGCTAAGCGCGCAGGCTCGGTTGCGGGCCGGCACCGAGGCGGCGCGGCCTCGCGACCGCCCTGGGCGGTCACTGGCGAGTCACGGGCTCGTTCCGCCAGCGGCCAATCCACTCCGAGTCCGAAACAGAAGATGGCCCTGGGATGAAAGACCCAGGCCTGGGGCTTAAGGTGGAAAAACAACTCATTCCTCGAGGCCCGGAGACGGGCGTCCCGGGAGGACGGGAAAGGCAGACGAGCGCCCGCTGCGGGGAGAACGCGGTCGGGTTCCTCTCCCCGAAGGTAGCGGCCGCAAAAACACGGCCTCGAAAGCAGTTTCGAGGACGATGGCTCCTGCGTCCCAGGAGTCGCCGCGACGCCGCGGCCTGGCCCAAACCCGGGAAGGGAGGGGACCAACCGCCATCTTGCCCGCAAAGCCCAAACCGACAAAGCACTGCCCCCGGTGCCGTAGCCCCACCACCAGGGCCACTCCGGGTCTCGCGAGACCCAAGGGCTGCGCCGCGAAGACCTCTGGGAAAGGCGGGGGGAGGGGAGAGGAAGGAAGCAGGGCCGGGGCTGGAGGCGGGCCGAGGCCGCGAGTGGAGCCTCAGGAAGCAGAAGGGGCGCGGAAAGACGCGATTGACGTCGCAAGCGAACCAATGACGAGAGAGCTGTGGCAGGCCTCCAGCCAATGGGCAGTGAGGCCTGACGCGGGGGGCGGACGCTGGGGCCGAGGGTAGCTTGAGCGCGGCGGCGGCGTTGTTCAGTCAGAGCGAGAACATTCCAGAGGTGAGTCGGGTGGAGGGGCGGCGGCCCCGCGCCCCCTGCCCGGTGCTTCCCGCCCCCTCGACCCCGCGGGCCGCTGGCTGGCGGGGAAGGCGCACCCCCCGACCGCCCGCGGCTCACGGCGCAGTCTCTCCGCGCCAGGTCGCCAAGCTCCGGCGCTGACGGGTGTGGACCGCGGACGTCGCTGGGACAGCCCCTCCCCGCTGCTCGGCGGCGGCACCTGGCCCGGCCGCTCCTCGCTGCGCTTCGCCTCCGCCTCCTCGGACTCGGACTCGGGTTTACATCGCGCCTCACTTCATCCCAGTCCCGGGCGAGCAGCGTTGGGTTTATGTCTTTATTTGACGAAAACGGTGAGTCGCGGGCGCGGCGGGCCAGGAGATGGCGGCCGCACAAGATGGCGGCGGCCGCCGCGTGACCCCGCCGCGGCGTGTGGCGCAGTTTGGGCGGACGGCGGGCGGGCGCGGGCCCGGGCACCGGCCGCCCCCTCCCCGCGCGCTCCCCGGCCCGGCCTCGCCCCCTCCCCGGCCCTGCGGGAGCGCGCCGCGCGTGCCCGCCGCTCGGGCTGACTCAGGCTTCAGCTGCTGCATTTGTGAGTCATCGCGCGCTCCGGGGCGGGGGCGGCCCGATCCCGGCACCCCTCGGTAGTGTATCGCTTCCCGGCTGTGCACTCTCCGGGGCCGCCGGCTCTCGGAGGACGCGCTGGGGATGGGGCCAGACGCCCCGGTCGCGCGCCGCTCTCCTTCGCGGAGCTGTCCGGCTCGCCAGCCCCCGCGGAAACGCCTCGGAGCGCGGTAGCCATGGGGACCAGGGCGAAGGTTAACCGAGTGTTTGAATAGCGAGGAAAAGGGAGGCCGGGCCGAGCCTGGCGTTCGCTCGCGCTCTCTTGCTTAATGGCACTTCTGGGCGAGCGCTGCGTTTAAGGAAGTGCTGCTTTGAAGTAAGCCGTGGTTGCCGAAGCAACAATTAGTTGTAGAGAGCAGTTGTCTAGTTTCCCCTTAAAAATGATAACGAACGGGGGTGTGCCTGAGAAGTTTGCTTATCCAGGCGGGATGGGCGGCGGAGAGGGCTCGGCTTCGTTCTTCAGCACTTCCAGGATGGCCGCAGAGGCAAACCTGCTGATTGCCCTCGGTCGGATGGAAACTCACGGCGGCTGAGGCAGCACAGCTTGTGTTTTCTTGTCAGGCATTTCCCTACCGGAGTCACACCTTAGTCGAAATGGAGGCCTTTTTATGTTCCCGCAGATTGTACTGTTACATGAGAATAGCTGTTTGCATGTGATCTCAGATGCTTTTTAAGGTAGAATTAAGCAGAAGCATAACTAGGGTGTAAAAGGAGGCGTTTCCATCCAGCGATGGTGTTAAACCTGGGGGGATTTTTGTGTGTTCTTTCCCTTTCTCTTTCAGAGCTGTTGCGCAGCCATTGGTACCTGTATTGGGGAAACATAGCATACAAGCAAGAAGCTTACAGCCTCAGTGGCGAAAATTTTTTCATGTCAGAGACCGAGAACTCTTGCAGTCGTTTATGTCATCCCTTCTTCTCCAGACAGAAGATACCAAAAAGTTGCAATCAAAGATCTCTTCATCTTATTGATAAAGCCACTAATAAGCCAAAATGTCTGTCAATGTCAACCGCAGCGTGTCAGACCAGTTCTATCGCTACAAGATGCCCCGTCTGATTGCCAAGGTAATAAATTGCTCTTCAATTTAGTTGATCGCTCTTTTTGTAGAATTTTGAAGTTTGCATTTGTCGGGGGAAACTGCACAACTAAAATTCTTATTTCCTTTAGGTTGAGGGCAAAGGAAATGGAATCAAGACAGTCATAGTCAACATGGTTGACGTTGCAAAGGCGCTTAATCGGCCTCCAACGTGTAAGTAAAGCTTGGAAAAGTCCATAAAGGGCATATTATGGATAGAGTCTTCAAAGTCTTTGAGCTGCAAAACTTGTTCTAATTGTATGCTAGCTAATTAGCTTACAAGTTAAGTGAGGAATCGTGGTTTATTGGTTGCCATGAGTTTACAAAACTACCAGGGGAACACATTTAATTAAAGAGTGGATGGCCGGGCGCGATAGCTCACACCTGTAACCCCCAGCACTTTGGAAGGCTGAGGTGGGCAGATCACGAGGTCAGGAGTTCTAGACCAGCCTAGCCAACATAGTGAAACCCTGAATCTACTAATAATACAAAAATTAGCCAGGCGTCGTGGCATGCGCCTCTAGTCCCAGCTACTTGGGAGGCTGAGGCGGGAGAATCGCTTGAACCCCGGAAACGGAGGTTGCAGTGAGCTGAGACCACGCTGTTGCACTCCAGCCTGGGTGACAGAGTGAGACTGTCTCTCAAAAAAAAAAAAAAAAGTGGTCATACAAATGTGAGTGAGTAGCCAAAGATTTAGTTAACTGTAATGATCCAAACTCCTCTTTCATTCAAATAGATCCCACCAAATATTTTGGTTGTGAGCTGGGAGCACAGACCCAGTTTGATGTTAAGAATGACCGTTACATTGTCAATGGATCTCATGAGGCGAATAAGCTGCAAGACATGTTGGATGGATTCATTAAAAAATTTGTTCTCTGTCCTGAATGTGAGAATCCTGAAACAGATTTGGTAAGTGCTTTTGTGGTTGTCAAAAGAAAAAGCCGTATACTTATTTTTGTGATACCACTAAGTCACCTTTCTGAGAAGGCAGAGCAAATGTAATTTTAAATCAAACACAAAACTCCAGTTTTGGAGATATTTCCATTTTTTTTAAAGTAGGTCACTGTGTGAAAAAAGTTTTCTTTGCATGTGAAGCTGTCTGTGGTTTAGATGTCTTCTGATTAGATATTTTCATGTTATATTATGGATAACGTTTGTTATTTTTTTGGCAGCATGTCAATCCAAAGAAGCAAACAATAGGTAATTCTTGTAAAGCCTGTGGCTATCGAGGCATGCTTGACACACATCATAAACTCTGCACATTCATTCTCAAAAACCCACCTGGTGAGTCTTCCATGATGAACTCCTAAGATCCTAAGATAAGTGACTAACTGTTGGGAACAAAATAGAAGATTTTTTTGTAATAGGAATGTAAGGGAGACTGGGCACGGTGGCTCATGCATTCCCCGCATTTTGGGAGGCCAGGGCGGCCACATCACTTGAGGCCAGGAGTTCAAGACCAGCCAGGCCAACGTAGTGAAACCCGTCTAGTAAAAACACAAAAATTAGCTTAGCGTAGTGGTGTGCTACTGTAATCCCAGCTGCTTGGGTGGCTGAGGCATGAGCGTCGCTTGAACGTCCGAGGCAGAGGTTGCACTGAGCTGAGATCGTGCCACTTGCACTCCAGCTTGGGCAACAGCGACTCTCTCAAAAAAACAATATAAGGAACTTTTTAGTCCTTGTACTATGTTTTATCAAATCTAAGACATCTTTCAAAAGTGTCTTGTTAATTACAATTAAAAGTGAAAAATAGGCTGCCAATTAAACTGTGCCATATCAGTTAAGACAGATTATCTGAGGGTAGATGAAGTAATGACTAAAATTCTGCTGGAAACCCAGCAAAGGATCTTTTACTGGCATTGTTTGGTAAAGAGGGTCCGCTTCATTAAACTTGAGTATTGCAAGCAACACTCTGTGGCAGATGATCAAAACTGTCTGACACAATTTGAGCTTGCTATATCAAGAAAGTCTAACCTATTCCGGTGTTCTCTCTCCCATGAGATAAGCCGTTATATAGACTTAAACAGTGTTCTACCTGTTGGCTAAAGCTGGGTTGAGTTAATGACTTTGTTCATGAGGGATGACAGAGAGGGATCCTTAGGGCCACCTCTCACTCACTCCCTAGTGGAGGCATCATCATCTTAATCTTACCTAGCAGTTACAATACCCCTAATGTTTTGTGTAACTCCATTCTTAGACTGACATTCTTATGTATGAAGTACATGATGAATTTCATCTGTGAAGCCTCTTAGGTAGCATTGTGTGTGCTGTGTGGTTTTTCTGAGGGGATCCATAGGAAAATAAGGGCAGGGTTTTAAATGTTAATGATGGGCAATGAGGTAATGTAAGTTATGGGGTTAAATTTTTATTTCTTTTTTTTTTCTGTAGAGAATAGTGACAGTGGTACAGGAAAGAAAGAAAAAGAAAAGAAAAATAGAAAGGGCAAAGACAAGGAAAATGGTTCCGTATCCAGCAGTGAGACACCACCACCACCACCACCACCAAATGAAATTAGTCCTCCTCCACATACAATGGTGAGTGCAGGGTTGATGGCCTAGTGGGCACTAAAGATGTGTAAAGTATATGGCATTTGGTTGAGGTGGGTGGAAATGTTGAAACTAGCCTTCAGTGTGTAATACACTAATATTTTGGATTCCAAGTACTGTTGGTTGTTTGAATTAAGGTGAACACAGTTTTGGTGGGAGATGGACTTGATGCCATTAACTTGGAAAAATCTGAAACTTTTTTTGTTGTTTTTAAGGTCTTTGATCAAGTAGCTCTGTTTTCGTAAACAGGAAGAAGAGGAGGATGATGACTGGGGAGAAGATACAACTGAGGAAGCTCAAAGGCGTCGAATGGATGAAATCAGTGACCATGCAAAAGTTCTGACACTCAGTGATGATTTGGAAAGAACAATTGAGGAGCGGGTCAATATCCTGTTTGATTTTGTTAAGGTAAAACGTTTGCTTGGTCTGTAAATCAGCTTCAACCCAGCCTTGTTTGTGCCTTTAGATACATGATACTTTAGCAGTGTAATTAGGATTACTCTAATGTACGACTTTTTAGAACTCTTGTTCATTTAAATATTTTTTTGCGCGTGATTTTAGGCACAATGTGTCACAACTGCCAAATTAGGTAGGAAAAATATGTCCATCAGAGCAGGGACTGGCGGGTATCTTGAGCCTGGCAAAGTGTGCCTCCATTGCACTGAATTGTTTTCCTTTTATTTGCAGAAAAAGAAAGAAGAGGGTGTTATTGATTCATCTGACAAAGAAATTGTTGCTGAAGCAGAAAGACTGGATGTAAAAGCCATGGGCCCTCTTGTTCTGACTGAAGTTCTTTTTAATGAGAAGATCAGAGAACAGATTAAGAAATACAGGCGCCATTTCTTACGAGTAAGCAAATTGCTCTGGATTCATAAATGAGATTACAGCTGTGTGGCTTTCGAGATGGTCATTTTAACCACTTTTGCTCGTCCTGTCATGCTTGAAAGTGGGGGAATTGACCCACCTTACAAGCCTCTGAGTATCTGAAAGCGCCTTACCTAGGACCTTGCAGAGTAATAGGGATATTTATGCATTGACCTTTTAGAACCACTATGATATGGACCGTGCACTTGCAGACACTCTTACTTGGGTAGTGGAGTTGTCAACTTAAAACATATAAAAAAGCTTGTTAACACCAAGGTGTCTATTTGCAGTTTTGTCACAACAACAAAAAAGCTCAACGGTACCTTCTTCATGGTTTGGAGTGTGTGGTAGCAATGCATCAAGCTCAGCTTATCTCCAAGATTCCACATATCTTGAAGGAGATGTACGATGCAGACCTTTTAGAAGAAGAAGTCATCATCAGCTGGTCGGAAAAGGTGGGGAATACATAGGTGGGCTCTTCAAGTTCACAAGTTTTGGGGGTTTTTTTTGGTTGGTTGGTTGTTTTTGGAGACGGAGTCTCACTCTTGTTGCCCAGGCAGGAGTACAGTGGTATGATCTCGGCTCCGTGAAACCTCCGCCTCCTGGCTTCAGGTGATTCTTCTGCCTCAGCCTCCCGAGTAGCTGGGATTACAGGCACCTGCGGTCATGCCCAGCTAATTTTTGTATTTTTAGTAGATGGGGTTTTACCATGTTGGCCAGGTTGGTCTCGAACTCCTGACCTCAGATGATCCACTGGTCTCCCAAAGTGCTGAGGTTACAGGTGTGAGCCACTGCGCCCAGCTGTTCACAAGTATTGAGACAGGGTTTTGAGATGAAGAAGAAATATCTAATACCTATAGCTAAAGTTCAGTCCCTGTGCTGTAGATTGTGATTCACACCATGTCAGCTTTGTAGTCATAACAGACTGCTGAGACTAATGTGTTCACCGAGTACATTGATTCTGTTTGAGGTTTCAGACTTGTTAGGAGCCAGTCCCCTCAGCTCAGTAAGGGGGATTGTATAAATAACCAAAAGTTGTTAAAAGTCCTCAACTGAGAGACTTGTACTCACATTTTTTAGGCCTCTAAGAAATATGTCTCCAAAGAACTTGCCAAAGAGATTCGTGTCAAAGCAGAACCATTTATAAAATGGTTGAAGGAGGCAGAGGAAGAATCTTCTGGTGGTGAAGAAGAAGACGAAGATGAGAACATTGAGGTAAACATTGGGGGAGGAGAGGGTATTGGATACAGTGCTGGCGATGGGTGTTTGATATTTAAAAAGGTTTGTGAGGAGTGATAAAATGGCAGTTTGAGGTAATTTCAAGTTGAATTTAAGATGCAATAAAATACAGCCTCTCAATAATTTGGAAAATAATAGGGTGATGGAAACTGTTCCTAGTCCTACACATTATAGTCTATAAAAAACTTTAAAAATGCTCTTAGACTGGAGCCTTGTGTAAGAGAACTTGCAGTGTTTGCGTAACAAAACTGTTCCGTGAAGAAGAAATAGCTGCATTAGGCAGTTTTCTTCCTCTGTGACCACAGTTTACATTGATATGTTTTATAAACAGATTTATTAACTTACGTTGAATAAAACCATTCCTCTTATCAGGTGGTGTATTCGAAGACTGCCAGTGTACCGAAAGTTGAAACTGTAAAGTCAGACAACAAGGATGACGACATCGATATTGATGCCATTTAAAGGGATGGATGCAACCTAGCTTAACAGTATAATGCTGCAAATTTTTCTCCATTATCAGCCAGAAGTGCAACATGTATGTGCAAAAGCTAAAATGGCTTAACATCATGCTACACTTTACACTAAAAATCTATTACTGTGAGTGGTCTGTAATTAAGCCCAATGAGACATCTAGGGAGTCCATACACATCAGTGAGCAGATGTAGTTTGCTTATTTATAGCATGTTTCTTTTTGAAAAACTAGTGGTGGACACATTTGGATCACATTTATACAGTTATAAAAATAAAGATTTGATTTTGGTCGTTCTTCAGATGTTTGGCTCTGAATGACTTAAGCTGAAGTAACTGGCTCCTTATTTTAAATGTTGTGCCATCATTTCACCTGATGAGCATTCTTGGAGCCTGCCAGATATTGTTAGGTCCTGGGGCTGTAAAGAGGTCTTCAACAGGATGTAAAGGAAACTTAATTGTAATTAATTTATTCAGCCTATTAAGAAATAAAGTACTAAAGTTTTATCTCTATAGTTCCTCAAATTGGCATCTGGTAATGTACATTGTGAGGTAGACTTTGATAAGCAAATGACAATGCAACATCTTACCAAGAAGTAAATATGACCTGAGTGTCCTATAAATAATGTAAGAGCAGGAGTTGAAACTTGGAGAGCTGTTTTCTCATTTCATGTACACTTGCCCCAAATTGTCTTTGAAGTCGTGTGCATTGCACGTTGGATGAGTCAGGGAAATTATTACATTAACAAGCATTTTGTGTGTACGTAGTAGTTACTTTGTACTGAGAGAACTTGCTTTGGGGTGCAATTAAACAATAAACTGATTTTATTTGGGAGAAACAGGGAAGGGTGCACTTAACTAGCAGCCTAAGCATGATTTTTCAGCTTTTGCCCTTAGGGTTTAAATTACAATTCCAAAATGTTAGACATGCTGTATCTTTTTGTTCAGTGTGGCTTTAATCGTCCCCTCTTATGGTTTGTTCTGTAATGCCTTTTACATTTGGACACATAGTTTATGCTTTTTAGATTTTGGTTGCTTTCTTGCCAAAATAAGTGTTAACTGTGTTTCAAACTTGATTTTCTTTTTTCTTTTTTTTTTTTTCTTCCAGAATGTCTTATTTACAAAGAAAGCTAAAAGTATACTTCTAAGTCAGAGCCTCTATTTTGGTGTAAGACTTGGGATATTTTTTACTTCACATTGAATATAGCCAGGCACCCAAGAAGTCTGATGGCCACCTGAGTGCAGGTGACAAGGACCTGACAGAGCCCATGCAGGGCTTTAGATTTGGACACACAAGAGTCGATAACTTCCTCGTGAACTCCTTGCCTGATATAAACTCATATTATGGGTTCTGACTGTGTTTGAGTAATCATCTTCAAGGTTAAACCTGTTGGCAGTTACCCCTTTTCACAAAGTGCACAGTGGGAATCGAGAATCAATAGGGTTAATTTTGGAGCAGTAGCTTATACCATTCACCTGTTTTTTTGTGACTGACTTCACAGATAATGAGACCTTAATAACAAATAGGCATAAAAAATTTTCACATTGAAATGATACAAACATGATGTAATAAAACCTTGTTGGCTTGATATTTTAAGGAATTGAAACCTAGCAATTTTACTGGAGAGACAAGAATTGGTCTCCAGCTGCCTTTGATAGATTCGGGTGCAAGTGGAGCAGGAGCCATATACCTGGAGGGGGAATGTGCTTTGTCACACCAAAGAGGATTTTTTTTTCTTCAAACTTGTATGTTGCCTAGGTTTCAAATTCTTTGCCACAAGGCTGATTTGCTTTCATTAACTGGAATTCTGTAGGAGATACTGGTGACCTAAGCTAAGTTGCACTCAACATACTCAGTGTCAAGCTAATGAGGTTCTGTTATAAAGCTTCTACTTTTAATCTGAGGGAAAACATGTTCAGGGCTTCTAGAACACTAAAAAATTTGGCTTAAACCAGTGTTCAGTCTGGTGCCAAACTTCCAATAGAATACAAATTCACATAATCTGAACTTTGTTCACAGGTTATCCTAATAGAGTAATTCTTCACTTTGCTCTATTGAACTGTCTTAAGGATTTGTTTAAACAGCTAAGTTACTTGATTAAAATGATAAAATTGTATTTTGTCTCTGCTTTAATATTAAAATTAACTTGTTTTCGTTTTATAATGAGATCAAAGCATTGGAATCTGCCCTGTTTTGTAGCTGTTGCTTTGGGTTTGTGTTGGATGTATCCTGCAGTTACACTTGCCAGCCCCACTCACAAAAGTTGTTCATTTCATTGGGTCACTGGCTTTATTTGCTAGTCTTGTGGTCTGTGAACTGAGAATCTGCCTCAATTTTATTTCTTGAAATCTTGGCAGGTACTTAATAGAGAACTCAGACTTCAAATATACAGCTATGTAACTGAATAATTGTATATATCTCTAGTTAAGAATGAGGGAATGGGGAGGTTTGCTTTCTAAACAAGTATATTCTGAAGTTGACTTAAATTTTTAGTGTGGGTCCTAAAGTTTAGAGATTGGCAAGAAGGTCTCTAATCCACTGCTTCCCACTTGAGAAGGGAGGGGTATCAAAATTGAGCCCCAAGCTGTTTGTTCCAGTGTACCAAGCACTGACTTTATGCCTTTGGCCTGGAGATGGCAGAAGTGAAAGCTGGCCATCTGCAAAAAGCAGATAAGTGAATTTGAACCTTTTGCATTTTGTTAGTCAGTTCTCATCATGGTCCTGAGGCATAGGTACTGTTGTACCAAGGTCACTTATCTAACAAAATAACCAACCCTTCATGTATTTTAAATTTCTCTGACAAGTCTGTAGACAATCCTTATCTAACCAACTATTTTCTTAATTGCTGTAGCTTGACCTACCAGTATTCTGGAGTAACCAGCAAATGCAAAGTTGACCTTGTTCCTGCATCGTCTTTTTGATGGTTCAAATTTCAGCCTCCCTGACTACTCCAAAGCCTGAGCAGTCTTAGTACCAGAAACAGTGCTGCACTTTTGTCTACTTCCTAGCATGTGCTGTGTGACCCCATAATGACATTCCATAAGTGGGGTGACAGCAGATGACTTGCCAGTAGTCTCATTGTAGGTTTGTGCACCAGAGTGACCCTGTGAGCCTTTGTTAATAGGTTGGGAGCTCAGGATTTATGTCCACCTGTCTGGTCTAGCCAAACAGTTTTTTTCTGGGAATCAAATTTCTTTGGTTTTTATGGCCAGAAATTTAAGGACTTGTGTGTGCTGGGATGTGAGAATAGAAGCTACAGAGTTCTTTTCTTAGGACCTAGTCTGGGAGGTGCAATGTCAGGACCTCCAGGAGAATGGGAGGATCTGAGCTGACCCTGCCGTTCGGTTATGCAGTCAATTATTTCTTTTTAAGAGGAAGAGGATTCACTTGGGTGTTGGGATCAAATCTGGATTCTGTCCTGGGCCTTACTGTAAAACTAGGGGACTGCCTTTCCATATGTGGTGGGGGTGGAGACCCTTGTGTGCAGCACTCAGAATCCCACTGGAAGCCTAATGCAGTCAGAAGCAATGCCTGGCTGGGACAGTAGGGGAAATTCCACCCAATTTTGCTGTGAGCCTAAAAGCTCTTTTTAAAAATGGTCAATTAACTAAAAGATAAAAACGAGTCTTTTAGGAGAGTAGAAAACACAACTGAAAAGCAGGGAAATCTGAAAGAGATGTATTAAGTTAACATTTTTTAAAAATCCAAATGAAAGTAAATGGAATCTATCAGGTAAAGGACAAGTTGCAAGCTTGGATTTTTAAGTCTAGCAATACACCGTTTACAAGAGCATCACCTAAAATGTGACTAAAGATGTTGAAAGGATGAAAAAAGGTATAGTAGACATACACTAACCGAAAATGTAGCTCTTTGAATCTCAAAAGATTTTAATAAAGTGTGCAAGTTGTCAGAATCAAGGCAGAGTCACTTGTGTTCAAGAAACACAAAACAACCTGAACAAATAGAGTAGGGTTTTGCAGTCTTTTGTGATAGTGAAGGGTCTCGTGCTGGTATGCCCAATAACAAAATTAACACAAAAGATTGCCAAAACCACAGCCTTGCACAAAAACATCACGGCCTTATACAAAAAGTACTTCAAGGACATCTACCCGGCAACAGCCTGTCCAGCTGTGGACTTCGTCACCCTTGTTATGGATCTTTGTAGCCACAGGTGGTAATCTCAAAACAGTCAACATAGTCTTCATTTATCCTTTAAAAACCATTCTCCCGGCCACGCATGGTGGCTCGCCTGTAATACCAGCCCTTTGGGAGGCTGAGGTGGGCGGATCACCTGAGGTTGGGAGTTCAAGACCAGCCTGACCAACGTGGCGAGACCCCGTCTCTACTAAAAATACAAAAACTTAGCTGGGTGGGGTGGTGCATGCCTGTAATCCCAGCTACTCGGCTGAGGTAGGAGAATCGCTTGAACCTGGGAGGTGGAGGTTGCAGTGAGACGAGATCCTGCTACTGTGCTCCAGCCTGGGCGACAGAGTGAGACTCTGTCTCAAAAAAAAAAAAAAACCTCTCCCTTTACCTTCCTGAAGTACACACATAGCTCATAATGACATGTGTATTCCCATTGCAATGCCCTATTCCTGAATATGTATCTTTTAGAGAGCCTCTCTCTCTCACTTAATTGACATAAATGGGGTCAGAAATGAGACCTAAAGAAAGATGACTATCAGAAAAAATTACTCTTTTTGGCCAGTATGCATATGAGCCCTTTGCGCTGTAGGCTTCCATGACTCAAATTTTTGGCCCTAGTGAGTCTTCTTTCAGGCCAGCCCTCCCTGTTTTTGGTGGAGGCTTTGTTTTTCTTTTTTTTTTTTTTTTTTGTTTGTTTGTTTGAGATAGAGTCTTGCTCTGTCGCCCAGGCTGGAGTGCAGTGGTGCGATCCTGGCTCACTGCAAGCTCCGTCTCCTGGGTTCACGCCATTCTCCTGCCTCAGCCTCCCAAGTAGCTGGGACGACAGGTGCACGCTGCCACTCCCGGCTAATTTTTTTTATTTTTAGAAGACACGAGGGTTTCACCATGTTAGCCAGGATGGTCTCGATCTCCTGATTTCATGATCCACCCGCCTTGGCCTCCCAAAGTGCTGGGATTACAGGCGTGAGCCACTGTACCCGGCTTTTTTTTTTTTTTTTTTTTTTTGGTAGAGGCTTTTTGATATTCAAGATCTGGTTTGGTTATAAGGCCACCTTAATAAAGAACCTTACATCCCTCCTGAGATGATAAAGACTTATCTTTTCTGGTAAGTCCTTTCTGGTATAAAGACAGAGGTCTCTGGCTTGAGTATTCCGGTTTCTATTGAATTCACATTCTATCTGTGAGGCATGTCATTTCTGGTGAATTCACTTTTGGTCTGAGCGTGTAATATTTTGTTTGATCTGCATGCCTGGGTTAAAATTTTGTGAACACTCATCTCTTGGTGTCCCGTGATTTGGTTTCACTCGTTTCCCTGGATTTTTTTCTAAAAATCTTCTGCGTTTTAAATAGTGGGCTCAGGATGTCTAATTAAAAGCCGCTAGGGCAGTTGCCACCATCTAAAACACCAATCCAAACTCCTGACATTCTCTCTCAGGATAAAAAAGGTATTCTGGCCGGGCACAGTGGCTCACGCCTGTAATCCCAACACTTTGGGAGGCCGAGGCGGGCGGATCACCTGAGGTCGGGAATTCCAGATCAGCCTGACCAACATGGAGAAACCCTGTCTCTACTAAAAAATACAAAATCAGCCAGGTGTGGTGGCACATGCCTGTAATTCCAGCTACTCAGGAGGCTGAGGCAGGAGAATCGCTTGAACCCGGGAGGCGGAGGTTGCAGTGAGCCGAGATTGTGCCATTGCACTCCAGCTTGGGCAACAAGAGCGAACTCTGTCTCAAAAAAAAAAAAAAAGAAATTCTTTGCTCTTGAGAGATTAATAAAAAGCAGAATGGGATTCTCAACCATTATAACATGCTGCTAGGCTTTCTGGGACTCCAGCCAGTTACATATGATAGCCCATTCTTGTGAACATTTTTTAAATGATGGGCAAATTATATCAAGGAAAAATCAGAGTTCAAATGGTCATTGCTTGAACTTTCAAAAAAAAAAAAGAAAAGAAAAACCCAAAACACTGCAACTATAGAGTTAAAGTAGGCCGGGCACAGTGGCTCACGCCTGTAATCCCAGCACTTTGGGAGGCCGAGGTGGGTGGAACACTTGAGGTCAGGAATTCAAGACCAGCCTGACTAACATAGTGAAACCCCATCTCTACAAAAAATACAAAAATTACCTGGGCGTGGTGGCTCACACCTGTAATTCTGGCTACTCGAGAGGCTGAGGCATGAGAATCACTTGAACCCAGGAGGCAGAGGCTGCAGTGAGCCGAGATTGCGCCACTGCACTCCAGCCTGGGCGACAAAACAAGACTCCGTATCAAAAAAAAAAAAAAAAACTAGAGTTAATGTAAAGCCTACTAAGTTGTCTCTCTCTTTTTCTCTCTGCTGGCTTTTCTATTGGTATTGGGAAAAAACTGACTGCTTATGGCATTCTAGCCAAGATTTTTTTTTTTTTGAGTCTTAAAGGGCTTTCAAATTAATGGCTTATAAATGACAAAAGCGCATGGTAACCAACAACCTAGACACCTTTTGGAAATGTAAATTTAAATTTGCTTGACTAATAATTGCTTAGGGTGAAGGAACAGTTAATTGAAAGATTAACAGTCTAAAAGAAAAGAGCCAGATAAATATTTATGAAGGTTAGGCTCTCAGATTAAATGGGCCAGAATCTTCAGCTCAGAGCAATAACATAAAATATCACCGTAGGCCGGGGCGCGGTGGCTCACACCTATAATTCCAGCACTTTGGGAGGCCGAGACGGGTGGCTCACCTGAGGTCTGGAGTTTGAGACCAGCCTGGCCAACATGGTGAAACCCTGTTTTCATTTTTAAGAAATACAAAAATTAACTGGGTGTGGCAGCATGTGCCTGTAATCCCAGCTACTCAGGAGGCTGAGGCAGGAGAATCGCTTCACCCGGAAGGTGAAGGTTGCAGTGAGCCGAGACCGCGCCATTGCACTGTAGCCTGGGCAACAAAAGTGAAACTCCATCTCAAAAAACAAAACAAAAAAACAAAAAACTTCATACTGTTATGTTAAAATTTTTGCAAAGCCTGATACAGTAGCTCACACCTGTAATCCCAGCACTGTGGGAGGCCAAGGTGAGCAGGTCACTTGAGCCCAGGAGTTCAAGACCAGCCAGGGCAACATGGTGGAACCCCATCTTTACTAAAAATGCAAAAAATTAGCCAGATGTGGTGGATGCACCTGTAGTCCCAGTTACTCAGGAGGCTGAGGAAGGAGGATTGCTTGAGCCTGGGAGGTGGAGGTTGCAGTAAGCTGAGATCGTGCCACTGTATTCCAGCCTGGGCGACAGATTGAGACCCTGTCTCAAAAAAAAAAAAAAAAAAAAAAAAAATTTTTTGCAGAATGGCAGGGCAGAGTGGCTCATGCCTGTAACCCCAACATTTTGGGAGGCTGAGGTAGGAGGATCACTTGAGACCAGCCTGGGCAACAAAGTGATACCCTGTCTCTACAAAAAAACTGAAAAAATTTAGCTGGGCACAGTGGCCTGCACTTGTAGTCCCAGCTACTCAAGAGGCTAAGGTAGGAGGATCCCTTGAGCCCAAGAGTTTAAGGTTGCAGAGAGCTATGATCGTACCACTGCAGTCCAGCCTGGGTGACAGAGCAAGACCCTGTCTCAAAAAAAAAAATTTTACAGAAGTACAACTCCTAACAGAATAATGCTGGCCTGGCGCTTTGAAATGATCGCAAAAAAACTGGCGCAGACAAAATTGAACTCAATAATGGACTCTAGGTAGACTTAGCTGACAGCCACTCCCTTCAAACTTCCCTTGTTGTTCACAGGTGGCTAGAAGGTTTTGACACTGGCTCCTAGTCACCAATCACTCCCTGCAGTGTGGGACAAGACTGGCAACCAGGACAGATCCATCCTGGTATCAAGGGACAATCAAAACCTAACCACAGGATGATTGACCAGTGATGCTTTCAGAGAAAGATGTTGACCAGAAGGGGGAAATGTGAAGGCTGTCAGAATGAGAATGGAGTCATTTGTATTTTAAAAGGCAAACGCCAAACAAAAAAAAAACCCTGAGAAACAGAGCCAGGTGAGGCTGTGAAGAGAGCATTCTCATGCTTGTTTGTCCTATCACGACTATCAACTAAACAATCACAAAAGACTGCAAAAACCACAACCTGCACAAAGGCCGTTACAACCTTCCACAAATAACACTTCTGCAAGGACATCTACCCAGCAACTGCCTGTCCAACCTTGGACAAGCATCGGCCTTGCTATTGACCTTCATGGCCAAGGCTGATTATCTCAAAACAATTATGTAATCCTCCTCACTTTTCCTTTAAAAGCTATTCTCTCCCTTTACCTCCCTAAAGTACACACATAGCTCACTATGATATGCATATTCCCATTGCAATGCCCTATTCGCAGATAGCTTTTTCTTTGAGAGAGCCTCTCTCTGTTTATTTTGTTGACAAACCAAGAAAAGTCATGAGGAATAAAGAGAATCGGCACAATGTGATAAACAATTCAACACATCAGAAATAAAAGTTCTGACCAGGCACGGTGGCTCACGCCTGTAATCCGAGCACTTTGGGAGGCCGAGGCAGGTGGGTCACCTGAGGTCAGGAGTTCGAGACCAGCCTGGCCACTACTAAAAAATACAAAAATTAGCCAGGCATGAAGGTGAGTGCCTGTAGTCCCAGCTACTCAGTAGGCTGAGGCAGGAGAATTGCTTGAACCCTGGGAAGCAGAGATTGCAGTAAGCTGAGATCGCACCACTGCACTCCAGCCAGGGCGACAGAGCAAGACTCTGTCTCAAAAAAAAAAAAAAGAAAAAGAAATAACAGTTCTATCATTGAATGCACCTGATGAAATACTCTCAAAATATATAAAGCAAAAGTTTACGAAAGAGCCGTAGTAAAATACCACTACACACCCACCAGAACAGCTGAAATTTGAAACTTGACAACACCAAATAGATGGTGAGTGAGGAAGTGGGGCTGCTGGAACTCTGTGGGTTGGTATGTAATATGGTACCAACACTTTAGGAAAAGTTCTAACAGTTTCTTACAAAAACTGAACATACACCTGCCTTCTAAACCCACAATTCCACTCCTAGAGAACTCCACACTTAATAGAAATGAGGCCAGGCGCTGTGGCTCACGCCTGTAATCCCAGCACTTTGGGAGGTTGAGGGAGGTGAATCACGAGGTCAATAGATCCAGACCATCCTGGCCAACATGGTGAAACCCTGTCTCTACTAAAAATACAAAAATTAGCTGGGCATGGTGGTGCACGCCTGTAGTCCCAGCTACTCGAGAGGCTGAGGCAGGAGAATCACTTGAACCCAGGAGGCAGAGCTTGCAGTGAGCCGAGATCGTGCCACTGCACTCCAGCCTGGCGAAAGAGCGAGACTTCGATGCAATAAATAAATAAATAAATAAAAATGAAAGCAAATGTTCCTGAAAACACTTATGAGAATGGCCATTGCAGCTTTTTTTCATAATAATCCCAAACTGTACACATCACAAGGACCCATTAACAGGAGAATGGATAAACAAACTGTACTATATGCTCAAAATTGGATATTGACAATAAAAAGGAATGAATTACTAATGTGCACAACAAAAGTTATGAATCTCAAAAATGTGCTAAATAAAAGAAGCCTTACAAAGAATACTTACGTATGGTTCCATTTATATGAAGTTCTAAAACAGGCTACACTAATCTGTAGTGAAGAAATCAAGACAGTGATTGCTTCTGTGGATGGTGTGGGGTGGGAATTCATGGGAAAGGGCACAGGGGAACCTTCCATGGTGACAGCAATGTTTTATATCTTGATAGAAGTTTGGGTTACATAGGTGTATGGGTATATGCATTTGTCCCAAATTTGTTCATTTCATTGCATGTAAATTTTACCTTAGGCCGGGCACGGTGGCTTATGTCTGTAATCCCAGCACTTTGGGAGGCACAGGCGGCCAGATCACCTGAGGTCAGGAGTTCGAGCCAGCCTGGCCAACATGGTGAAACCCTGTCTGTACTAAAAATACAAACATTAGCTGGGTGTGGTGGCAGGCATCTGTAATCCCAGCTACTCAGGAGGCTGAGGCAGGAGAATCGCTTGAACCCAGGAGGCAGAGGTTACAGTGAGCCGAGATCGGCCATTGCACTCCAGTCTGGGCGACAAGAGCAAAACTCTGTCTCAAAAAATAAAACAAAGTACAAAAAAGTAGCTGTATGTGGTGGCGCATGTCTGTAGTCATAGCTACTCAGGAGGCTGAGATGGGGAGCTCGCTTAAGCCTGGGAGGTTGAGACTGCAGTGAACCATGATCATGCCACTGCACTTGAGCCTGGGGGACAGAGTAAGACCCTGTCTCAAAAAAAAATAGATAAAATAGATATACAAGATATATATTGTATATACACATATTTCAATTAAAATATATAAAATATGAAATTATGTATTTCATTACATGTCTAAGATTCTCAGAGTGGCCATGGCAACCAGTGTCTCTCAAGATGGCAGCTGCGGTGTCAGCATGGGTCCCAGAATGGGTGGAGCAGAGCCCCCAGTGGACCCTCAAGGGAGCTGGAACATCAGTGAGAAATCACCTTTGTTGTAGGAAGTCACTGAGACAGGGACAGTGTGGTCAGCAGAGCCTCCTTGACTGAGGTGTGCCCGACGCTGAGCATATCCTTTTCTAAGTTCTCCTTTCAGTCTACGTCAGTCTGCATCAGTCTATGTCAGTCCATGTTAGTCTATGTCAGTCCATGTTAGTCTATGTCAGTCCATTTCAGTCTACATTAGTCCATGTCAGTCTACATCAGTCTACGTCAGTCCACTTCAGTCTACATCAGTGTACGTCAGTCCATGTCAGTCTACATCAGTCTACGTCAGTCAGTCTATGTTAGTCTATGTCAGTCCATGTCAGTCTATGTCAGTCTACATTGGTCTATGTCGGTCTATGTCAGTCTACATTAGTCTATGTTAGTCTGTGTCAGTCTGTGTCAGTCTACATTAGTCTGTGTTAGTCTATGTCAGTCTATGTCCGTCTATGTCAGTCCATGTCAGTCTATGTCAGTCTATGTCAGTCTACATTAGTCTATGTTAGTCTATGTCAGTCTACATTAGTCTATGTTAGTCTATGTCAGTCTATGTCCGTCTATGTCAGTCCACATTAGTCTATGTTAGTCTATGTCAGTCTATGTCAGTCCATGTCAGTCTATGTCAGTCTATGTCCGTCCATGTCAGTCTATGTCAGTCTACGTTAGTCTATGTCAGTCTATGTCAGTCTACATTAGTCTATGCTAGTCTATGTGAGTCTATGTCCGTCCATGTCAGTCTATGTCAGTCTATGTCAGTCTACGTTAGTCTATGCTAGTCTATGTGAGTCTATGTCCGTCTGTGTCAGTATGTAAAAGGGATTTTTGCTGAAACATTTCTTTGTCATGCCTGTGACTAGCCACCCAGATGCCCTCTACAGAAAAAAGTCAATGTTATCAGAAACAGTTTATGCATATTCAAGCGCAATCATACTTTTTCTCCTTTTTTATAACACAAACGATTGTGTGTTTTACATCCTGTTCTGAACCTTGTTTCTTTCGCTCTATATTTTGGAAATTATTCCATAGCAGTACATGTATATTTTCCTAATCAGTTTTTATAGCAAAATAATATTCCATTGCTAGAAGGTAGCAATATTTATTTATTTAACCAGTGCCCTATTGATGGACCTTTGAGAAGTTTCCAATCTTTTGTTATTACAAACAATACTGGGTTAACCTTCAGTATACTGGGAAAAAGAATTATATAATAATTTACCTCGGGTCCAAAGGACCCTTTTAATTTTATTTATATTTTAAGTAGCCTTATAATAATTTACAGAAGAATAAAGGGATCATAACAAACAACCTTATTAGAAATTATAATAAGAATGTAAGTGTAGGAAACCCAAATTTCAATCCCAAATTTTCCTGTTTTGAAAGTATATATACCAAGAAAGGGCTGGACACGGTGGCTCACACTTGTAATCCCAGCACTTTGGAGGCCGAGGTGGGTGGATCCCTTGAGGTCAGGAGTTCGAGGCCAGCCTGGGCAACGTGGCAAAACCCCATCTCTACAAACAAAACAAAACAAAAAAAATAGCTGGGCGTGATGGTGCATTCCGGTAGTCCCAGATACTTGGGGGGCTGAGGTGAGAGGATCACTTGAGCCCAAGAGGCAGAGGTTTGCGGTGAGCTGAGATCGAGCCACTGCACTCCAGCCTGGGTGACAGAATGAAATGCTGTCTTAAAAAAAAGAGGTGGCTGGGTGCGGTGGCTCACGCCTGTAATCCCAGGACTTTGGGAGGCTGAGGCGGGCAGATCACCTGAAGTCAGGAGTTAGAGACTAGCCTGGCCAACGTGGTGAAACCCTGTCTCTACTAAAAATACAAAAATTAGCCGGGCGTGGTGGTGGTTGCCTGTAATCCCAGTTACTTGGGAGGCTGAGGCAGTAGAATCGCTTGAACCCGGGAGGCAGAGGTTGTGGTGAGCCAAGATTCTGCCATTGCATTCCACCCTGGGTGACAAAAGTGAAACTCCGTCAAAAAGAAAGAAAGGAAAGAAAGAAGGAAAGAAGGAAGGGAGGGAGGGAGGGAAAGAAGAGAAGAGAAGAGAAAAGAAAAAAAAAAGAAAAGAAAAAAAAAAGAAAAGAAAGAAAAAGAAAGAAGAGAAGAGAAAAGAGAAAAGAAAAGAAAAAGAAAGAGGCCAGGAGCGGTGGCTCACACCTATAATCCTAGCAGTTTGGGAGGCCGAGGCAGGTGGATCATCTGAGGTCAGGAGTTTGAGACCAGCCTGGCCAACACAGTGAAACCCCATCTCTACTAAAAATAAAAAGTAGCTGGGTGTGGTGGTGGGCACCTGTAATCCCAGCTACTTGGGAGGCTGAAGCAGGAGAATTGCTTGAACCCAGGAGGCAGAGGTTGCAGTGAGTCAAGATCGCACCATTGCACTCTAGCCTAGGCAACAAGAGCAAAACTCTGTCTCAAAAAAGAAAGTATATATACCAAGAATGGACTGCATACAGTGACTCACATCTGTAATCCCAGCACTTTGGGAGGGCAAGGTGGAAGGACTGCTTGAGCCCAGGAGTTCAAGACCAGCCCAGGCAACATAGCGAGACCCTGTCTCTGTTTAAAAAAAAAAAAAAGACTAGGCAATGTCCTTTGCTTGCCACTTACTGCTCATGCCCTGTCTTGTATGTTGAATCTAGAACATATCCATCTTGTAAAAACTGCTTCCAGATTTCAACTATATCCTTAGTAGGTTTTAGCTTATCATCACTTCTCTTCTCTTTGAATCTGCAAAACCCAATACTTTTGAAAACTTTGACATTCATAATTTTGTTGAGAGGATGGCCATCTTCTTTGTTCCATGATCATGAAATATTGTCATGGTTAGATTTATAAACCCCAATTAAATGGTCAATCGAATGAATTGTTTTTATTTCTTCATCATCTATTTCCTTCCAATCACCCCTGTGTATCCAACTTTATCAATCATCCACTTACTGAATGTATCAAGTAAAATGTGTATACAAACATCATAAAAGATGAAGAAATATTATCATGCATCCTTTTAACAAACTCTATCCCATTTCTTGTCACAAAACGTTGTGTTGCTAGTTCTCCCTGTTGAAGGACTGAATATGGATATGAGAATCCATAATTCAGCCAGGTGCAGTGGCTCATGCCTGTAATCCCAACACTTTGGGAGACCCAGGTGGGTGGATCACTTGAGCCCAGGAGTTTGAGACCAGACTGGGCAACATGACAAAACTCCGCCTCTACAAAAAATACAAAAAGTAGCTGGGCATGGTGGCTCGAGCCTGTAGTCCCAGCTATTAGGAAGTTGGGATGGGACTGCTTGAGCCTGGGAAATCAAGGCTGCAGCAAGCCAAGATCACTCCACTGCACTTCAGCCTGGGCAACAGGAGCAAGATCCAGATTTCTTTTTTGTCCTTAGATGCATATTGTTCACTCATTGATGCTTGGATTTAAGAAAACTCATCTAGGGTATGGTCATCTGAAGAGTCATGGAGTTTTTTGTTTTTTTGTTTTTTTTTTGTTTTGTTTTAGTTGGAGTTTTGCTCTGTTACCCAGGCTGGAGTCCAATGGCACGATCTCGGCTCACTGCAACCTCCACCTCCCAAGTTCAAGTGATTCTCCTGCTTCAGCCTCCCGAGTAGCTGGGATTACAGGCACGTGCCACCATGTCTGGCTAATTTTTGTGTTTTTAGTAGAGACGAGGTTTCACCATGTTGGCTAAGCTGGTCTCAAACTCCTGACCTCGGGTGATCTGCCTGCCTCAGCCTCCTAAAGTGCTGGGATTACAGGCATGAGCCACTGTGCCCGGCCAGAGATTTCTTTTCTATGATCCATTTTACCATCACAATTGGCATCTTGACACAGTGCTGTTCTCTGTCTCTGCACACATCTCCTGATTGTCTAAGAATCATGAGCCCCGTGAGTGTTGACTGCCAGAGTTCACTGCCCCCCTTCTCTCCAGCCAATTGCCTTGGAAGAATAGATACTGCCTTGTCTGATAAGTCAGCAGCCAATGACAGACTGACAATGTAAAATGCCCATCCCTTGCTTTGAGATGGGATGAACCCAGATGCAATTCTTGCTCCAAGCTTTCCATGGGACTAGACTGAAGCCAGACAGACTCCACCTGAGACCACAGCCGTGCTTACCCTTTTTCCTTTGCCTGCTCCGATTTTCCTCACTCTCTTCTCCTTAGAGTGCTGATATAGTTTGGATATTTGTCCCACCCAAATATGTTGAAATGTATCTCAAGTGTTGGAGGTGGGTCCTGGTGGGAGGTGACTGGATCATGGAGGTGGATTTCTCATGAACTAGTTTAGCATCATCCTCTTGGTGCTGTTCTCATGATAGTGCATGAGTTCTCACAAGATCTGGATGTTTAAAAGTGTGTGGCACCTTCCGCCCACTCTCTTGCTCCCAGTCCTGCCTGGTGAAACACCTGATCCCGCTTTACCTTCCGCTTTTGCTTCCTAAGGCCTCACCAGAAGAAGATGCTGGCACTATGTTTCCTGTACAGCCTGCAGAACTAGGAGACAAATCAGCCTCTTTTCTTATAAATTACCCAGCCTCGGGTATTTCTTTATAGCAGTGTAAGAAACGGCTTAATGCATGCACACTGTAATAAATTACTTTTACAAGAATCCCCATTGCAGGTGCTGCTTATAGGAACTTGACCTAGGACAGCTGGAACCAGAGCCATCCCATGAAGGAGACCGCAAGGATGGGATTCCTTAAGGATGACTCACTGGCTGAATGGTAGTGAGGACCCAGCAGGTGGAATATTGACAGTCCCTGAAGTGCCCCAGCCCTGCAGTGGCTAAAACTTTCACCTGTGGTGCCCCGGGGTCACAGCAGCATCCATTCATGGTCTTCCCAACAGCAATGTGAATCGTGCAGCTCTCTGTCACAATATAATTCAAGACCTGAACCCTGGCCGCTGCAGATGTCCTAAGGCTGGATGTGATACTCCTCATCTCCCTCCTCCCGCTATGAGGCCATAGGTGTAGCTGAGGGAGAGGTGTTGGTGCAATAGTGGCAGATGACTCGGGTGTCTGAGCCACCTGCTATGCAGCCCATTGCGCCCCCTGGTCCTGCCATGCTGTACTGCAGCTGTACCACTTCCATCTCACTGTGGGTTACTGTTGGGTCCACCTGACCTGAAGACTTGGTGGGTCCAGCAGAATCAGCTCTTTTATTATTGGAGCTGACGGAGTCTTGCTCTGTCACCCAGGCCAGAGTGCAGTGGCGTGATCTCAGCTCACTGCAACCTCCTCCTCCTGGGTTCAAGCGATTCTCCTGTCTCAGCCTCCCAAGTAGCTGGGATTACAGGCACCTTGCCACCACACCTGGCTAATTTTTGCATGTTTAGTAGAGATGGGGTTTCACCATCTTGGCCAGGCTGGTGAGCCTTCAGTGATCCACCTTCAGTGGTCACTGACCACTGACCTTCAGTGATTCACCTGCCTCGGCCTCCCAAGGTGTTGGGATTACAGGCGTGAGCCACTGCGCCCAGCCAGAATGAACTCATCTTGAGAAGTTCTAGCCATCGGACAGTTTCTAGCAGGGTCCAGGAGCGCATCAGGGCTGCTTTTTGAATGGTTTGTAGTTCTCTGTTGTTTAAGGCACAGACTTTCTCCAGAACCCAAGGGGTCTGTACTGGGAAGTAGCATCTTTCCCAACCACAGCCCCCTCTAGTTCCATTGCACCTGCTGAGTCATGGGTGCATGCAGGAAGCTGCTCTTGTGGCAGCCTGGGCTGCTGGAGAGCTCTTTCTGCTCCTGGCCCAATGCAAAACTAGCAGTCTTCCATGTGACCTGATGAATGGGTTAAACTATCCATGTGGAGGCTCCTGATTCTTCGTAGGCTTTATCTCCAATCCTCTGGATGGCATGTGTCTTACCACGGCATCTGCTCTGATTAACGTGACGCCCTCTATATGGTGACCAACATGCTGTTTTGCAGAATGTCTAGATGGTTCAGGGTGGAGGAAGATGATGAGTATCAAGTACAGCCTCAGGGCATTGGCAGCAGCCAGACTGTGGTTCTTCCCACTAACTCTCGTCTTGTAAATGTCCCCAGAAAGTGTGACCAACCAGAGTCATGGAGAAGTCGTGCCTGGTCAGGACCACCTGGCAGTGAGAAGTAAGTGGGTCTGAACGGGGCAGAAAGATCAGAGGCTGGCCCCGGATGCTGTTGAAAGTGTCATATCAACGCTGTGCTGATTCCCTTCAGGGTTCTTTTAGAGGAGGGAAATAAACATTTGCCTTGTTTTGCATATTTTTTCTTATGTATGCAGCCAAAACTCGCCAAAGCTGGTATATAGGGGAAGATAAATACCCCCAAGAACAACGTGAGTGTTAGAGAAATCTCCCACTCGACATCAGAAGAGATAGCCTAGCCAGAGCAGCCCGGACACACCATGAGCAAGATGAAAGTAAACAGCTTGGTAGATATGCAAGCATACACAGGGCCACTACAAGGAAGCAAAAACGTCAGTGTCATGAAGCACCAAAAAAAAAATAAATACATAAATAAAATTAAAAAGTCTTCTTTAATCTAGAAAGAAGGTTGCTGTGGACTAAATAGTATCCTCCCAAAATTTCTATATTGCAGACCAAACTCCCGATGGGATGGTGTTTGGAGATAGAGCCTTTGGGAGGCGACAGGGTTAGATGAGGTCAAAGGGTGGGGCCTTCATGAGGGGATTAGTACTCTTATAATAAGAGACACCAGAAAGCACTTTTGTTTTTCTTTTCTTTTTTGAGACAGGATCTTCCTCCATTGCCCAGGCTAGAGTGCAGTGGTACAATCTCAGCTCACTGCAGCCTTGACCTCCCGGGCTCAAGTGATTCTCTCACCTCAGCCTCCCAAGTAGCTGGGACTACAGGCGTGTGTCACCATGCCCAGCTAATTGTGTTAATTTATTTATTTTTTTGTAGAGAGAACGTCTCATTATGCTCCCCAGGCTGGTCTTGACTCCTGGATTCAAGCAGTCCTCCTGCCTCAGCTTCCCAAAGTGCAGGGATTACAGGTATGAGCCACCACACTTAGCACAGAAAGCACTCTGGAGTTTGTTCTCTCTTCTCTCTCTTCTCTTCTTTCTCTTCTCTCTCTCTCCTGTCTCTCTCTCTCTCTTCTCTCTCTTCTCTTCTTTCTCTTCTCTCTCTCTGTCCCCTGTGGGGGTCACAGGAAGAAGACAGCAAGCCAGGAAGAGAGGCAGGAAGAGAGGCAGGAAGAGAGGCAGGAAGAGGCAGGAAGAGACGCAGGAAGAGAGGCAGGAAGAGAGGCAGGAAGAGGCAGGAAGAGAGGCAGGAAGAGCCAGGAAGAGAGGCAGGAAGAGAGGCAGGAAGAGGTAGGAAGAGAGGCAGGAAGAGAGGCAGGAAGAGCCAGGAAGAGAGGCAGGAAGAGAGGCAGGAAGAGAGGCAGGAAGAGAGGCAGGAAGAGAGCCCTCACCAGGAGCTGACCCCACGATCTTGGACTTTCCA
The DNA here is from genome assembly GCF_028885625.2 of Pongo pygmaeus. Taxonomy (NCBI): domain Eukaryota; kingdom Metazoa; phylum Chordata; class Mammalia; order Primates; family Hominidae; genus Pongo; species Pongo pygmaeus. The sequence continues at coordinate 102,444,940 of NC_072388.2, forward strand.
GCCTCCAGAAGGACAAGAAAATAAATCTCTGTTGTGTAAGCCAATCAGTCTATGGTATTTTGTGATGGCAACTAAAGCAGACTAAAGATACATTTCTACTAAATGCAATGTGTGATCCTCAGCTGGAGTCTGATTTTTTTATTCAACCTGCAAAGGAAAAAACAAACAAGGACAAGTATAAAAACAGATATGGTGAAATTCAATCCCAGGCAGAAAAGCCGGTGTCCCCAGATCCATCTCCCCATAAAAGAGCTCATAACAGTGGCTCACGTCTGTAATCCCAGCACTTTGGGAGGCCGAGGCAGGTGGATCACTTGAGGTCAGGAGTTCGAGACCAGCCTGGCCAACACGGTGAAACCCCATCTCTACAAAAATACAAAAATTAGCCGGGCGTGGTGGCAGGCACCTGTAATCCCAGCTACTTGGGAGGCTGAGACAGGAGAATTGCTTGAACCTGGGAGGTGGAGGTTGCGGTGAGCCAAGATCGCGCCACTGTACTCCAGCCTGGGCGACGGAGCAAGACTCCATCTTCAAAAAAAAAAAAAAAAGAGCTCAAAAGACTGTGACGTGGTGAGGCAACAACTCAGAGACAGGGCATGAGCAGACAGAACCAAGATAATAACACTGCACATCTAATGGATAATGAAACAGCAAGAGGCCAGGCACGGTGGCTCACACCTGGCAGCTCCCACCTTCCAGCACTTTGGGAGGCCAAGGCGGGCAGATCTTTTGAGCTCAGGAGTTTGAGGCCAGCCTGGGCAATATAGTGAGCACCGTCTCTAAAAAATATACAAAAATGAGCAGGACGTGTCTGTGATGCCTGTAGTCTCAGCCACTCTGGAGGCTGATGTGGGAGAATCACCTGAGCCAGGATGGGGAGAGGCTGTGGTGAACCGAGATGGAGGCGGGAGAATCGCTTGAACGTGGGAGGCAGAGGTTGCAGTGAGCCGGGATCATGCCACTGCACTCCAGCCTGGGCGACAGAGACAGAGTCTGTCTCCAAAAAAAAAAAAAAAAAAAAAAAAATACAAGCTTTGGAATTGGAATTGGCCTGTAGTAACTGAACTTTCTGTTTGAGGTTTTTCTAGTGATTAACCTCTAACTACTATATAACCTGGGTACATAGCTATAAGTTGCTGTCATTTTGAGACATTATCCATTGGGGTCTCAGGTGACACCTGTAGAGGTGACTCACCACCCCATCCCCCCACATCTTCCTCTCAATGTAGTTATTACTATTTTCTATTATTATTTTCATTTTTTTAAAAACGGAGTCTTGCTCTGTTGCCCAAGCTGTAGTGCAGTGGTATGATCCCAGCTCACTGCAACCTCCGCCTTCCAGGTTCAAGCGATTCTCCTGCATCAGCCTCCCGAGTAGCTGGAATTATAGGCATGTGCAACCACGCCTAGCTAATTTTTGTTGTTGTTGTTGTATTTTTAGTAGAGATGGTTTTTCACCATGTTGGCCAGGCTAGTCTCGAACTCCTGACCTAAAGTGATCTGCCTGCCTCGGCCTCCCAAAGCGCTGGGATTTCAGGTGTGAGCCACCACGCCTGGCCATTATTATTATTTTCAGTCCCTCTATTGGTTCCTTCTATAAGCTTAAACATAATATTTGCAATTTTATTACTGGTTCTTCTGTCCACAGAGGCTTCTCTTGATTGCCAACAAGGGAAGATGAAGATATTTGTTTCTCTAACCTTGGCTTTATAACCTCCACCTTCCAGCTCCCAACTTAAGTCATCTGCACTATTACTTTTATACTGTCAGAATTGATAGTATTTATAATCTGCTTGCAATCAAAATAAACTGGTTTTTTGTTGTTGTTGTTGTTGTCGTTGGGTTTTTCTTGAGACAGGGTCTCACTCTGTCACCCAGGCTGGAGTGCAGTGGTGCCATCACAGCTCACTGCAGCCTCCACCTCCTGGGTTCAAGGGATCCTCCCACCTCAGCCTCCCAAGTGGCTGGAACCACAGGTCAATGCCACCACAACTGGCTAATTTTTAAGTTTTTTTGTAGAGATTGGATCTCATTATGTTGCCCAGGCTGGTCTTGAACTCCTCGACTCAAGCAATCCCCCTGCCTCAGTCTCCTAAAGAGTTGGGATTACAGTCGTGAGCCACTGCACTTGGCCCAGAATAAAGCTTTCTGTCCCTTTACCTATAGGTTGATTCTAAAGGTGAAGATTGGGCAACACTTTTCTTTTTTCTTTTTTTTTTTTTTTTTGAGACGGAGTCTCGCTCTGTTGCCCAGGCTGGAGTGCAGGTGGTGCCATCTCGGCTCACTGCAAGCTCCGCCTCCCGGGTTAACGCCATTCTCTTGCCTCGGCCTCCCGAGTAGCTGGGACTACAGGTGCCCGCCACCATGCCCGGCTAATTTTTTGTATTTTTAGTAGAGACAGGGTTTCACCGTGTTAGCCAGGTGATCTCCTGATGTCGTGATCCGCCCACCTCGGCCTCCCAAAGTGCTGGGATTACAGGCATGAGCCACTGTGCCCGGCCAACACTTTTCTTTACAAGATAATACAAAATGTCATCACTGTAGAACCAAGTTGTGCAGTGCGACATTTTTCTTTAATCAACTTTTGCTTTTTTCCCTAGAGTTGGAAGTTGCCTTTTTTGTTTTGTTTTGTTTTGAGATGGAGTCTCGCTCTGTCACCCAGGCTGGAGTGCAGTGGCGCGATCTCTACTCACTGCAACTTTCACCTTTGGGTTCAAGCAATTCTCTTGCCTGCCTCAACCTCCCAAGTAGCTGGGATTACAGGCACTCGCCACCATGCCTTACTAATTTTTTGTATTTGTAGTAGAGATGGAGTTTAACCATGCTGGCCAGACTGGTCTTGAACTCCTGACCTCGAGCGATCTGCCTGCCTTGGCCTCCCAAAGTGCAGAGATTACAGGCGTGAGCCACCAAGCCCGATGGCAAGTTGCTTTTCTTTCTGTGTTGCGTTGTCTTCCTTTACTGCATCTTAAGGCTCTTCCGGAATCTCAAGGGTGCTCTGGCATCTGTGGAATCACCTTGTTTTCGGGACGCCCCTCTCCTGCTGCTGTCGTGCCCTGCTCCAGTCCGAGCCTGCACCCACTGTCTTCCAGGTCTTCCTTCATTGCTGTCTGAGTTGAATCTTCTGTTTCCTGGATCCCATGTGTTCCCCTCTCTGCCATCGCAAATCCCCAAGGAACTTCCCCAGAAAGGGTGTGTGGGACAGAAATTGTTCTGAGTCCATGTGTCTTAGGTTTTGCTGTATAACAAACTATCACAAAGCACAGTGGCAAAACAACCATTTATTTCTTCCTTACATATCTGCAGCTCAACTGTGGTTCAGCGGGTCCAGGCCGGGCCTGGCTGGGCTTGACTCTGGACTGCGGATCAGCTCCCAGTCTGCTCCAACCATCTTTTGTCCCACGTGAACCAGCAGCTACCAGACAGATGTCTCTCTTGGTGAAAGACACAAGCCCAGGCCCACGGCAAGCATATTTCTTGCTGGGTCACATCTGCTTCCATCTGATTAGCCAAAGCAAGTCACATGGCTCAGCCCAACAGCAACGTGGCAAGGAAGTCGGCACCTCCCACAGAGCTCAGGGGAAAGGAGTGAATATTTGCTAGGTAATAATAGAATCTTCCACAGCATGTAGTTCTAAAAATGTCTTTATTCCAGGCCTGGCACAGTGGCTCACACCTGTAATCCCAGCACTTTGGGAGGCCGAGGCGGGCAGATCACCTGAGGTCAGGACTTCAAGACCAGCCTGGCCAACATGGTGAAACCCTGTCTCTACTAAAAATACAAAAATTAGCCGGGCATGGTGGCACGCAGCTGTAATCCCAGCTACTTGGGAGGCTGAGGCAGGAGAATCACTTGAACCCAGGAGGCGGAGGTTACAGTGAGCTGATATTGTGCCACTGCACTCCAGCCTGGGCAACAGAGCGAGACTCCATCTCAAAAAAAAAAAAAGTCTTTATTCTGCCCTTACATTTTATTGGTAAATTAGCTAGGTATAGAATTTCAAGTTTCAGATTATTTTTACTGAGAACATTGAAGGCATTGCTCCAGGATCCTCAAGTATCCAATGATGCTGATAAATTTGATGTGACTGGATTTTCATTCCTTAGTAGGTTAATTTCTCTCTCTCTGAGAGCTTTTAGAATTGTCCTGCTTTTTACAATTTTCTTTGCTTTCTTTCTCAAAGTACTGTTTTATGTATGTTAAAGAATATATACAGTCCGGCTGGGCAAGGTGGCTCATGCCTGTAATCCCAGCACTTTGGGAGGCTGAGGCAGGCAGATCACCTGAGGTCAAAAAAAAAAAAAAAAAGACTTGATTACTATGTATATAGTATTTTTTTTTTGTATACCTACATACCCATGAGGAAGTTTAATTTATAAATTAGGCACAGTAAGAGATTAACAACAATAACTAACAATGAAGTAGAACAATTATAATAACCTACTGTAATAAAAGTTATGTGAATGTGGTCTATCTCTCTCTCAAAATATCTTATTATACTGTATTCACCCTTCTTATGATCATGTGAGATGATAAAATGCCAGCATCACTACTCTTGCCCTTTGAGGCCGTTATTAATTAAAACAGGAGTACTTGAACACAAGCACTGTGATACCGTGAGAGTTGATCAGAGATGGCTACTGAGTGACTAATGGGGCAAGTAGCATATAAAATGTAGATACGCTGGACGAAGGGATGAGTCACATCCTAAGCAGGATGGAGCAAGCTAGCAAGAGATTGCATCATGCTACTCAGAATGGTGCACAGTTTAAAACTTATGAATTGTTTACTTCTGGAATTTTCCATTTAATATTTTTGGGCCACAGTTGACCATGAGTAACTGCAACTACAGAAAGTAAAGCCTTGGGTAAGGAGGGGCTACTGTAGCATACTCTGCTGCTATACAGCTCTGCCACCACCCTCTCAGTTAATGATGTCAGAAGTTATACCTTTATACGTTGGGTGCCAAAAAACATAGACTTATCACCGGCTTTTTACAATTAGTCTTTTAAATCATGTATAAAAGGAAAAGTGGTGTTACAACCCAAAATGACAATAATACTAGCTTCTGTAATTGTCCACGTATTTATCTTTATAGGAGATCTTTATTTCTTCATAGGACTTTGAGTTATTGTCTAGTGTTCTTATTTATTTTTTTTTAATTTTTACTTTCTTCCTACTGCCTATGTAATGGCAGAATGTCCTTTAATTTCAATCTGCAGAAGTCCCTTTAGCATTTTCTGTAAGACAGATCTAGTGGTAATAAACTCTTTCTGCTTTTGTTTATCTGGGAATACCTTCATTTCTTCTTTTTTGAGGGCAGTTTTGCCAGGTGTAGGATTACTTTTGTTTTGTTTTGTTTTCTTTTTTAAGAGACAGAGTCTCATTCTGTCACCCAGGATGGAGTGTAGTGGTATGTCACCCAGGATGGAGTGTAGTGGTATGACCATAGCTCACTGCATCCTCAAACTCCTTAGCTCAAGTGATCATCCCTGCCTCAGCCTCCTAAGAAGCTGCAACTACAGTTGTGCACCAACATGCCTGGCTAATTAAAAAAATTTTTTTTTTAGAGATGAGGTCTTGCTATGTTGCCCAGGCTGGTCTTGAACTCCTGACCTCAAGTGATTCTCCCACCTCAAGCCTCCTAAGTAGCTAGAATTACAGGAAGGAGCTAACTTGTCCAGCAGGATTCTTGGTTGACAGTTTTTTCTTTTATCTCTTCGAATGTACCAACCCATTGCCTTCTTGCTGCCAATGTTTCTGCTGAGAAATCTGCTGTTAATCTTACTGGAGATCCCTTGTATGTAACAATTTGTTTCTCTCTCACTGCTTTCAAGATTCTCTCTTGGCTCACACCTGTGGCTGGGTGCAGTGGCTCACACCTGCAAATCCCCATACTTTGGGAAGCCAAGGCAGGAGGACTGCTTGAGTCCAGGAGTTTGGGACCAGCCTAGGCAATATAACAAGATCCTATCTCCATAAGATTAATAAGTTAATTAACTAACTAATTAATCAAAAAATTAAAGATTCTCTCTGTTATCTGTGGTTTGGGCAGTTTGATTACAGTGTGTCTCTGTGAGGGCCTCTTTAAATTCATCCTACCTGGAGTTCACTGAGCTTCTTGGATGTTTAGATTCATGTATTTCACCAAATTTGAGATGTTTTCAGCCATTATTTCTTCAAATAATCTCTTATTATTTATTGATTAAAAACAATAATAATCTCATTTTCTTTTTTCTTTTGAGATGGAGTCTTGCTCTGTTGCCCAGGCTGGAGTACAGTGGCACAATCTCAGCTCACTACAATCTCTGCCTCCTGGGTTCAAGTGATTCTCCTGCCTCAGCCTCCCAAGCAGCTGGGATTGCAGACACCTGCCACCACTCCTAGCTAATTTTTGTATTTTTAGTAGAGACAGGGTTTCACCATGTTGGCCAGGCTGCTCTCGAAGTCCTGACCTCAAGTGATCCGCCCACCTCAGCCTACCAAAATGCTGGGATGACAGTTGTGAGCCACTGCACCCAGCCAATTTAATTTTCTCTTTCCCTCTCTCTGTTCTATTTCTGGCACCCTGACAGTGTGTGTTCTTCTACTTGATGGTGTCCCACAGGTTTCTTGGACCCTGTTTACTCTTCTTCAGTCCTCTTTCTTTTTGTTCCTCAGACTCAATCATTTCAGTTGTCTTATTTTCAAGTTTGTTGATTCCTTCTTCGGCCTGTTCAAATCTGCTTCTGAATCGCTCCATGAATTTTTCATGTTATTGTACTTTTCAGCTACAGAATTTCCTTTTGGTTCCTTCTTGTGTTCACTATATTTTTATTGATCTTTCCATTTTTTCCCTAAATAATTTGCTTGGCTGTGTCTGCATCTTTCTTTTCTTTTTTTTGACAGTTAAACAGTTTTTTTTATTCATCCTCCTCCTCTTTCTTCTTCCTCCTCATCTTCTTCATCTTCCTCTTCCACATTTTTCCAGGCAACTTTAGCAGGACCCTTTGCGTCATCAAACTTTCCTTTAGACTTAAAGTCAGCAACATCCTTCTCATACTTCTTCTTCAGCTTTGCCGCCTTAGTGATGTAAGGCTGCTTTTCACTGTCGTTTAAGTTATTCCACATCTCACCCAGCTTTTTGCCACATCTCCAGTAGAGATGCCAGGGTTTGTGGATTTGGTCTTGGGGAGGAATTCTGAACAGAACAGGAATAATACAGAGGATGGACTTTTGGGGACATTAGGAAACTTCTTCTTGCCTCCCTTAGCTGGTCTGTTATCCTCCATTTCCCAATCATAGCATACTTTATCTGCCTTTGCAATTTCATCAGATTTAGACTTCTCTTTCCCATTGTCTTGCACCTCTCAGAGGACTTCTTGGAAAATTCTGCAAAATTGACAGGGACCTCTGGGTTTTTCTTCTATGTCCTTCTCTGCACATCTGCACAAAGAAGGCATAAGCAGACATCTTGTCCTTTGGTTTCTTGGGATCACGTTTAGCCATCCTGACTGTATTGTTCGCTAGTCTCTATCTGCATCTTTCTTTAGCTCTCTGAGCATTATTAATGAGACAAAATGCTTTGTCTAGTAAGCATTAAAGACAAAGCCAGCCGGGTGCGGTGGCTCACATCTGTAATCCCAGCACTTTGGGAGGCCAAGGCGGGCAGATCACTTCAGGTCAGGAGTTCGAGACCAGCCTGGCCAACATGGTGAAACCCTGTCTCTACTAAAAATACAAAAATTAGCCAGACCTTGTGGCAGTTGCCTGTAATCTCAGCTACTCAGGAGGCTGAGGCAGGAGAATCGCTTGAACCCGGGAGGCAGAGGTTGCAGTGAGCCAAGATCATGTGACTGCACTCCAGCCTGGGCAACAGAGTGAGACTTTGTCTCAACAACAACAACAATAAAAACAAAAACAAAGCCTCAGAAAAGGCTGAATAAGTTTCAGGCCATTGTTATAATGTCTTTGTCTAGTAAGTTTGCCATGTGGTTCTTCCTTAGAGATGGTTTCTATGTATTTTTTCCCTATGAATGAACCCTACTTTCCTGTTTCTTTGTATGCCTGTGATTTTTTTGTTGAAAACAGGACTTTTGAATGTTGCAATATGGTAACTCTGGAAATCAGGTTCTCTTCTTTACCCATGCCTGCCTGCCTTTCTTTCTTTCTTCCTTTCTTTCTTTTCTTTCTTTCCCCCCTTTCTTTCTTTCTCTTTCTCTCTTTCTCTCTTTCTTTCTTTCCCTCCTTTCTTTCTTTCTCTCTCTTTCTCTCTTTCTTTCTTTCTTTCAAGACAGAATCTCACTCTATTGCCCAGGCTACAGTGCAGTGGGACTATCATGGTTTACTGTAGCCTCTACCTCCTGGGCTCAAGCAATCCTCTCATCTCAGCCTCCCACCCAGCCAACATTTTTTTTTGTAGAGACAGGTTGTCACCATGTTGCCTAGGTTGGTCTCAAACTCCTGGGCTCAAGCAATCTACCTGCCTCGGCCTCCCAAAGTTCTGGGATTACAGGTGTGAGCCGCCATGCCCAGCCTGTTTTTCTTTTTAAATTGTTGTAAGGTGTCTCTGTGCAGAGGATGAACTCGAGGTGTAAACTTGAGATTGTCTCAGGTCTTTTCTGAGGCTTTGTCTTTCCAGGCATGAACGGTGACTTTCCAAATTCTCCTGTATATGTGGTTGCTTTTGAATGTCCTAGTCCTTAATTGTTTGGCCACTAAAAGGAGAAAAGGGAAAAATTAAGGGTGAAAAAATAAAAAACAGGCCGAGTGTGGTAGCTCGGACGTGAGCCTGTAATCCCAGCACTTTGGGAGGCTGAGGTGGGCAGATCATGAGGTCAAGAGATCAAGACCATCCTGGCCAACATGGTGAAACCCCGTCTCTATTAAAAATACAAAAATTAGCTGGGCATGGTGGCATGTGCCTGTAGTCCCAGCTACTCAGGAGGCCGAGTCAGGAGAATCACTTGAACCCAGGAGGCAGAGATTGCAGTGAGCCGAGATCGCACCACTGCACTCCAGCCTGGCGACAGAGTGAGACTCCGTCTCAGTAAATAAATAAATAAGTAAAATACAAAAAAAAAACCCTCAAAAACCAGTCTCTATCTCTTTAAATGCCCTGGAAGCTGCTTTAGCCAGTGGGGTTGTAACAATGGCAGTCACCTCTGTGTCTGAACCTCTGCAATCAGAAGCAACAGCCAGTGATGAGAATACACATCCCAGCTGGGCACAGTGGCTCACGCCTGTAATCCCAGCACTTTGGGAGGCCGAGGCGGGCGGATCACCTGAGGTCAGGAGTTCGAGACCAGCCTGGCCGACATGGTGAAACCCTGTCTCTACTAAAAATACAAAAATGAGCCGGGAGTGGTGGCGCACACCTGTAATCCCAGCTACTCGGGAGACTGAGGTGGGAGAATTGCTTGAACCCGGGAGGCGGAGGTTGCAGTGAGCCGAGATGGCACCTCTGCACTCCAGCCTGGGCGACAGAGCAAGACTTCATCTTGGGAGAAAAAAAAAAATACACATCTCCAGTATTTGGAGGACAAGGTTATGTGCTAACCCTGGATGCTGCAAGCTATTCCAAGAATAACTGCATGTAGGGCTGAGGGGGCTGGGGAATGCGTAGCCACTACCATGCAAAGAGAGGACACTGACAGAAGTTAACCAGGATTTACATTCAAGCTGTTACGGTTTGGATATTTGCTCCTTTCCAAACTCATGTTGAAATTTGATTGCCATTTTAACAGTATTACGAGTTGGGAGGTTTAAGAGATGATTAGGGCCACGTGTGGTGAGTCACACCTGTAATCTTAGCACTTTGGGAGGCTGAGGCAGGAGAATTGCTTGGGCCTAGGAGTTCAAGACCAGTCTAGGCAACATAGGGAGATCCCCCTCGCTACAAAAAATAAAATAAAATAAATTAGCAGGACATGGTGGCACATGCCAGCTACTCAGGAGGCTGAGGTGGGAGGATACTGGGGCCTTGGAGGTGGAGGCTGCAGTGAGCTGTAATCATGCCACTGCACTCCAGCCTGGGAGACAGAGCAAGACCCTGACTCTAAAAATAAAATTTAAAATAAAGAATAAAAAATTTAAAAATTAGCCAGATGTGGTGGCACACACCTGCAGTCCTAGCTACTCAGGAGGCTGAAGTGAGATGATTGCTTGAGCCCAGGATTTCAAGGCTGCAGGGAGCTATGATCATGTCACTGCATGCTAGCCTGGGTAACAGAGCAAAACCATGTCTCAAAAAATAAATAAAATAAAATAAAATAAAAATAACAGATGATTATTCCACGAGAGTGGAGTGAATTAATTAATGCCATTATCTTGGGAATGCATTTATTATTATGGGAGTGGGTTAATTATAAAACAGAGAAGGCTGGGCACAGTGACTCATACCTGTAATCCCAGTACATTGGGAGTCCAAGGTGGGAGGATCGCTTGAGCTCAGGAGTTTAAGACCAGCCTGGGCAACATAGTGAGATCCTGTCTCTACTAAAAATAATAAAACTAGCCAGGCATGGTGGCACATGCCTGCAGTCCCAGCTACTGGGGAGGCTGAAGTTGGAGGATTGCTTGAGCCCAGGAGACTGAGGCCACAGTGAGCTATGATCACGCCACTGCACTCCAGCCTGGGTGACAGAGTGAGACTCTGTCTCAGAAAAAAAGAAGGGGGAAGAGTTAGGCCCCCCTTTTGCTCTCTCTTTCTCTCTCTCTCTTCTCTTTGCCCTTCTGCCATAAGAAGACCCTCATCAGATGCCAGCTCATTGATATTGGACTTCCCAGCCTCCAAAACTGTGAGCCGATGGATTTATTTTCTTGTAAATTACCCAGTCTGTGGCATTCTGTTGTAGCAGCACAAAAAGGAGTAAGATACAAGCCTTCCCCTGGAAAGTGCAGGCCTTCAGATGGACTCCAGAGTTCCAAAATAGTTGCATCAGACAGATTCTGCCAGATTGTTGTCTAGATGGGGGCGACAGATTCCTGGCACTTTCTACTGTGTCATCTTCCATGATATCACTGCTATGGAAATAATTCTTACAACTCAATAATAAAGACAGCTCAATTAAAAATTGGGCTAAGCGTCTGTATACACATTTTTCCAAAGAAAATATACAAGTGGCGCGCCGGGCATGGTGGTTCACACCAGTAATCCCAGCACTTTGTGAGACTGAGGCAGGTGGATTGCTTGAGCTCAAGAGTTTGAAACAAGTCTAGCCAACATGGAGAAACTCCATCTAAAGAAAAAAAAGAAGAAAAAAAAAAGAAGACTGTTCTCCAGGCTCTGCAATGCCCTCTGTTATCAATCAGGTATCCGTGTGTGTTGGTCTGCTTCGGAGTTTTTCCTGCTGGTTCACTGGATGATTTTTGTATTTGTGCACTAATCACACTGCCTTAATTACCATACTTTATAATAAGCCTTGACAGGCAGTGAGGTAATTGTGTCCTGCCTTGTTCCTCTTCTTCTTCTTTTTTTTTTTTTTTTTTCGAAACGAGGTCTCACTCCGTAGCCCAGGCTGGAGTGCAGTGGCGTGATCTTGGCTCATTTCAAGCTCCGCCTCCCAGGTTCACGCCATTCTCCTGCCTCAGCCTCCCAAGTAGCTGGGATTACAGGCGCCCGCCACCACACCCGGCTAATTTTTTGTATTTTTAGTAGAGATGGAGTTTCATCGTGTTAGCCAGGATGGTCTCGATCTCCTGACCTCATGATCCACCCACCTCAGCCTCCCAAAGTGCTGGGATTACAGGCGTGAGCCACTGCGCCCACCCTGTTCCCCTTCTTTAGGAGAGTTTTTGGATATTCTCATTCTTTTGTATTTCCATATACATTTATTTATTTATTTATTTGAGACAAGGTCTCACTCTGTTGCCCAGGCTGGAGTGCAGTGGTGCGATCTTGGCTCACTGCAACCACCGCCTTCCGGGTTCAAGCGATTCTCCTGCCTCAGCCTCCTGAGTAGCTGGGACTGAAAAAGTGGGCCACCACGCCGGGCTAATTTTTGTATTTTTAGTAGAGACAGGATTTCACCATGTGGTCAGGCTGGTCTCGAACTCCTGACCTCGTGATCCGCCCCTCTTGGCCTCCCAAAGTGCTGGGATTACAGGTGTGAGCCACTGTGCCTAGCCTAATTTTTGTATTTTTGTAGAGATGGAGGTCTTGCCATGTTGCCCAGGTTGGTCTCGAATTCCTGGGTTCAAGTGATCCACCCGCCTCAGCCTCCCAAAGTGCTGGCATTACAGGTGTGAGTCCCTGCACCTGGCCTTTTTCTCACTCTTGACTTTTTTTTTTTGCAATTTTCTCTTTCTCTTTGGTCAGTTTCACCAGGGATGAGACTTTTAGCTTTGTTGATTCTATTATATGTTTGTTTTTTATTTCATTATTTTTCCTCTTTATTAGTTCCTATCCTACACTTTCTTTGGATTTAGTTTGCTGTTCCTTTTCAAGTTTCCTGAGATGTTTGCATAGTTCATGGATTTTCAGCTTTTCTTCCTGTCTGAAAGAATTTGTATAGGACTGAAATAATGTCTTCTTTGATAATTTGGTAGAATTCACCTGAAAACTATTTGGATTTGCTTTGATTTCCTTAAAAGTAACAGAGCTATTCATGCTCTATTTCTTCTTGGGTTGTTATGATGATACTGTTTTCGAGGAACTAATTGGTTTTGCATAAGCTTTCAAATTTATTGATGCAAATTTGTTCACTGAATTTCCTTATTTTTTAAATTTCTGAACATCTGTAATTGTGTCTCCCTTTGTGTTTTCTAATGCTTACCCATGCTTTCTCTGTTTTATTCTTGGTTAGCCAGGCTAGAGTTTTGCCTTTTTTTTAATGAGTTTTTACAAAGAACTGTTTCTTGGCTTTATTGATCTAATTATATCTTTGGGATTTCATTAATTTCTGCTTACTATGTTCTTTTAACTCTCTTTGGGTACACTGTGTTCCTCTTTTTTAAATTTATTTTTATTTATTTATTTTATTTTTTTTTTTGGAGGGAGACAGGGTCTCCCTCTCTCACCCAGGCTGGAGTGCAATGTCTCAACCTCAGCTTACTGCAACCTCCGCCTCCTAGGTTCAAGTGATTCTCCTGCCTCAGCCTCTCGAGTAGCTGGGATTACAAGCGTGCCACTACACCTAGCTAATTTTTGTATTTTTAGTAGAGACAGGGTTTCACCCTGTTGGCCAGGCTGGTCTCGAACTCATGACCTCAGGTGATCCACCCGCCTCGGCCTCCCAAAGTGCTGGGATTACAGGCAAGGGCCACTGCTCCCAGCCTGCGTTCTTTTTCTTTATTATTTTTTTTTTTAACTCTGTCACATCTCAGGATGTGTTCTTTTTCTTTTTTTTCTTTTTTTTTTTTTTTGAGGCAGAGTCTCGCTCTGTCACCCAGGTTGGAGTGCAGTGGCACGATCTCGGGTCACTATATGCTCTGCTTCCCGGGTTCACGCCATTCTCCTGCCTCAGCCTCCTGAGTAGCTGGGACTACAGGCACCCGCCACCATGCCCGGCTAATTTTTTTGTATTTTTAGTAGAGACAGTGTTTCACTGTGTTAGCCAGGATGGTCTCGATCTCCTAACCTGGTGATGCGCCCGCCTCAGCCTCCCAAAGTGCTGGGATTACAGGCGTGAGCCACCGCGCCGGGCCAGGGTATGTTCTTTTTCTAACTACACAATATGAACACATACCTTATTAATGTTTAGCCCTTCTCTTCTTATTTAAGCATAAAGGCTATAATTTTCTCTCTAAATACTGCGTTTGTTGTATCCCACAAGTTTTAATGTGTACAATAAAATTTTTATTATTTTTTTTTATTTTTCTAACTGTTATTTTCTTCTTGATTTCTTTGACCGTAAATTATTGGCGTGGTGTGTGTGTGTGTGTGTGTGTGTGTGTTCAAATTTGTGGGATTCTTTTATTATCTTTGACTCTTTAATTGCTTTATGGTCAGGGAATGTGGCCTTATGATATCTGTTCTGAAAGTGGTTTAAGACTTTCTTCATGGCCCAATACATGATTTTTTTTTTTTTTAAGAGACGGGGTCTTGCTATGTTGCCCAGGTTGATCTCAAACTCCCGGGCTCAAGCAATATTCTCACCTCAGCCTCCCCAGTAGCTGGAACTATAGGCATGCACCACTGTGCCTGGCATGACCCGTTTTTCAAAATGTTTCATGTGTGGTTCAGAAAAATATGTAGTCCTTAATTGTTGATCAAAAGTTATGTATATGGGCCGGGCGCAGTGGCTCACGCCTGTAATCCCAGCACTTTGGGAGGCCGAGGTGGGCAGATCATGAGGTCAGGAGATCGAGACCAACCTGGCGAACACTGTGAAACCCTGTCGTTACTAAAAATACAAAAAAATTAGCCGGGTGTGGTGGCAGGCGCCTGTAGTCCCAGCTGCTCGGGAGGCTAAGGCAGGAGAATGGCATGAACGTGGGGGGGCAGAGCCTGCAGTGAGCTGAGATCGTGCCACTTCGCTCCAGCCTGGGCAACAGAGTGAGACTCTGTCTCAAAAAAAAAAAGAGTTATGTATATGTCCATTACATCAAGCTTATAAACGGCATTGTTCAAATAATCAGTATCTTTAATGATTTTTGTATGTTTGATTTCCCAACAATTGAAGGAGTTATTAAAATCTTTCATGTTTGTCAATATGTCCTCCATAGTTCTGGCAATGTTTGCTATATATTTTTTCTTTTTTCTTTTTTTTTTTTTTTTTTGATATGGAGTCTTGCTCTGTCGCCAGGCTGGAGTGCAGTGGCACAATCTCGGTTCACTGCAACCTCGACCTCCTGGGTTCAAGCGATTCTCCTGCCTCAGCCTCCCGAGTAGCTGGGGTTACAGGTGTGTGCCATACACCCAGCTAATTTTTCTATTTTTAGTAGAGATGGGGTTTCAACGTGTTGGCCAGGATGGTCTCGATCTCTTAACCTTGTGATCTGCCTGCCTTGGCCTCCCAAAGTGCTGGGATTACACCCGGCCCCTGCTTTATATATTTTGAAGCTATTTTATTAGATGCATACAAGTTTTAAGTTATTATATCACCCCGGTAAATTAAACATTTTATTATTATATAGTGACACACTTTATTTCTAACAATGCCTTTTGTCTTAAAACCTATTTTGTGTGATATTAATATGGTTACAACAGTTTTCTTTTTATTAGCATTTGCTTGGCATATCCTTTTCCATCTTTTTATTTCAGCTTTTCTGTTTCCTTGGGGCGTAATGTGTCTCTTATAACAGCATATAGCTGAATTTTTATTTTTATTTGTCGGGTTTTTTTTTTTGTTTTTTTTTTGAGACGGAGTCTTACTCTGTCACCCAGGCTGGAGTTCAGTGGCATCGTCTCAGCTCACTGCTACCTCTGCCTCCTGGGTTCAAGCGATTCTCCCGCCTCAGCCTCCCGAGTAGCTGGGACTTCAGGTGCCCACCACCACACCCGGCTAATTTTTGTATTTTTAGTAGAGACGGGGTTTCACTATGTTGGCCAGGCTGGTCTTAAACTCCTGATCTTGTGACCCGCCCACCTCGGCCTCCCAAAGTGCTGGGATTACAGGTGTGAGCCACCATGCCTGGCCCATTTTGTTTTGTTTTTTGAGACAGGATCTCACTCTGTCACCCAGGCTGGAGGGCAGTGGTGTGAACATTGCCCACTGCAGCCTCAACCTCCCAGGCTCAATTGATCCTCTCACCTCAGCCTCCCAAGTAACTGGGACTACAGGCATGTGCCCCTGTGCCTGGCTAATTATTTAATTTTTTGTAGAGACAGGTTTTTACCGTGTTGCTCACACTGCTCTTAAACTCCTGGGCCCAAGTGATTCCCCTACCTTGGCTTTCCAAAGTGTTGGGATTACAGGAATAAGCTATTATGCCCAACCTTGGATTTTGATTTTTTTAAAAAATTCAATAAGATAATCAGTCTCCTAGTCTTCTTTTTTTTTTAATTTTAAATAGAGACAGGGTTTCACTATGTTGCCCAGGCTGGTCTCAAACTCCTGGGCTCAAGTGATCCCATCACCTCAGCCTCCCATAGTGCTAGGATTACAGGCGTGAGCCACTACACCCAGCTTCCTACTCTTTTAACTGATAAGTTCTATTCAATTTTATTATAATTATTAAATATTTGAGTTTTTACAATGTTATTTCTATTTTTTCTGAATTTTATGTTTCTTCTCCTTTCCTGCCTTTCTTGGGGGGATTGATTGGTGGTATTTCATTTGATGGTATGCTTATTTTCCCATTCTAGTTTGTTCTCTTGTCTGTTTTGGAATGTATACATTCTATTTCCATACTTTTAATGGTTGCCCTTGAAGTTTTACCATGCATATTTAATTTAGCAAAGTTTTTTTCACATCAGAAGGCAATGTGTCAACATCCTAACGAAGTTTAAAAGTGGCACATCTCACACGTGTTCATGAACACCCAATCAGCACTCTCATGAACTACAAAAGGATCAAAATTCTGAATTTAAGCAAAATCCTAACCTTCCCTTCCCAACAATACAAGGAGGGCCTTTCTTAGAACCCTTGTGAGACCAGAAACTACTCAGAGAGCACACTCTACCCAGGGTCTAATCACACTGCTTGCCACTCAGAGTGCCAAGTAAGCTGTCTTTGCAGAAAGCAGAGCTCCTAGCTTTCTCTTTGTCCTTGATGTCATGAAATTTCACTCACTGGGGCTGGGCGCGGTGGCTCACACCTGTAATCCCAGCACTTTGGGAGGCCAAGGTGGGCGGATCACGAGGTCAGGAGATGGAGACCAACCTGGCGAACACGATGAAACCCCGTCTCTAGTAAAAATACAAAAATTAGCCAGGCACGGTGGCATGCGCCTATAGTCCCAGCTACTCGGGAGGCTGAGGCAGGAGAATCGCTGGAACCCGGGAGGTAGAGGTTGCAGTGAGCTGAGATTGTGCCACAGCACTCCAGCCTGGGCAACAGAGCAAGACTCTGTCTCAAAAAAAAAAAAAAGAAAGAAAGAAAAAGAAATTTCACTCATTGATTTGGTCACTGGAGATGATTTTTCAGCTTTGGAAAAGCCTTATTTATTATTTCTCTGATAATTTTCTTCCCTCTGTTTTCTCTGTTCTCTCTTTCTGTAATTCCTATTAATCTGTTTTCCCAAGTGGCTGCACCATTTAACATACCAGCAATGTATTTCTCTATATTCAGTCAACAGCGATATAGTATTATCTGGTGTTTTGATGAGAGACATTCTCGTGGGTGTGGAGTGAGATCTCATTGTGGTTTAGATGGCATTTCCCTCATGGCTGATAATGTTGAACATCTTTTCATATGCTTATTGGCCATTTGTATGTCTTCTCTGTAGAAATGTCTGTTCAGATTTTTCATCCACTTTTAATTTTTTTGTCTTTTTATTATTGAGTTGTAAGAGTTCTTTATGTATTCTAGATAGAAGTCCCGTAACAGATCTATGATCTGCAAAATTTTTATTCCATTTTGTGGCTTCTTTTTTTACTTTCTTGGTAGTTTCCTTTGAAGCATAAAAGTTTTTCATTCTGATGATGTCCACTTTATCTACTTTGTTGTGGCTGCTGTATCTGCATCATGTCATAGCTAAGAAACTATTGCCTAATGCAAGGTCGTGAAGACCTCCACCTACTTTTTTTCTGAGAGTTTCATAATTTTAAGCCTCATATTTAGGTCTTTGATCCACTTTGAGTTAATTTTTGTATATGATTTGAGATAGGAGTCCAAATTCATTCTTTTGAACATGGATATTCAGTTGTCACAGCACCATTTTGCCCCCATTAAATTACGCTGGTGGCCGGGCACGGTGGTTCATGCTTGTAATCCCAGCACTTTGGGAGCCCAAGGTGAGCAGATCACAAGGTCAGGAGTTCGAGACCAGCCTGGCAAACACCATGAAACCCCGTCTCCACTAAAAATACAAAAATTAGCCAGGCATGGTGGCGGGCTCCTGTAATCCCAGCTACTCGGGGGGCTGAGGCAGAAGAGTTGCTTGAACCTGGGAGGCAGAGGTTGCAGTAAGCTGAGATCATGCCACTGCACTCCAGCCTGGGCGACAGAGCTAGACTCTATCTCAAAAACAACAAAAAACAAAACAAAACAATACAAACAAACAAAAAAATTACCTTGGTACCTTCTCTAAAATCAATTGACTGCAAATGTGAAGGTTTACGTCTGGGCTCAATTCTATTTCAGGGATTTATATGTCTATTCTTCTGCCGGTACCACATGGTCTTAATAACTATAGCTTTGGTAGTAAGTTTTGAAGTCAGAAAGTGTGAATCCTCCAACTCTGTTCTTTTTTTTTTTCCCAAGGTTCTTTTGGCTATTCTGAGTCTCTTGAATTACCATGCGAGTTTTCGGATTAATTTGTCAATTTCCACAAAGAAGTCAACTGGGATTTTAATAAGGATTGCATTGAATGTGTAGATCAATTTAGGAAGCATTGCTATGTTATCAATATTAAGTCCTTCTGATCCATAAACACGGGTGTCTCTCCATATATTTAGGTCTTTAATTTTTTCAACAATATTTTGTAGTTTTAAAGTATAAATGCACACTTCTTTTGTTACATTTATTTCTATGTATTTTATTACTTTTGATGATCTTATAAATTTTTTAAAATTTCTTTTTCAGTTTGCTCATTGCCACTACATAGAAATATAATTGATTTTTAGTTGGGCATGATGGCTCACACCTGTAATCCCAGCACTTCGGAAGGCCGAGATGGGTGGATCACTTGAGGCCAGGAGTTTGAGACCAGCCTGACCAATGTGGCGAAACCCTGTCTCTACTAAAAATACAAAAATTAGCCGCTTGTGGTGGCACACACCTGTAATCCCAGCTACTCGGAAGGCTGAGGCATGAGGATCACTTGAACCTGAGGGGCGGAGGTTGCGGTGAACCAAGTTCATGCCACTGTCCTCCAGCCTGGGCTACAGAGCGAGACTCCATCCCCGCCGCCGCCAAAAAAAAAGAAAGAAAGAAATATAATTGGGCCAGGTATGGTGGCTCACGCCTGTAATCCCAGCACTTTGGGAGGCCGAGGAGCGTGGATCACTTGAGGTCAGGAATCAAAACCACCCTGGCCAACATGGTGAAACCCTGACTCTAGTAGAAATACAAAAATAGCCAGGTGTGGTGGCAGGTGCCTGTAATCCCAGCTACTCGGGAGGCTGAGGCAGGAGAATCGCTTGAACCTGGGAGGTGGCGGTTGCAATGAACCAAGATTGCACCACTGCGCTCCAGCCTGGGCAACAGAGCAAGACTCCATCTAAAAAAAAAATATATATATATATATATATATATACACACACACACACATATATTTGTGTGTGTATATATATATAATTGATTTTTGTATATTGATCTTGTATCCTGCAACCTTGCTGAATTTGTTCATTAATTCTTAGTTTTTTAGTGGATATCTTAGTATTTCCCCCCTTTTTTTTTTTTTTTTTTTGTGAGACGGAGTCTTGATCTGCTGCCCAGGCTGGAGTGCAATGGTGCAATCTTGGCTCACTGCAACCTCTGCCTCCCAGGTTCAAGCGATTCTCCTGTCTCAGCCTCCCAAGTAGCTGGGACTACAGGTGCACACCACCATGCCCGGCTAATTTTTTTTTGTATTTTTAGTAGAAATGGGGTTTTGCCATGTTGGCCAGGCTGGTCTCCAACTCCTGACCTTGGGTGATCCACCCACCTCTGCCCCCCAAAGTGCAGGGATTACAGGCATTAGCCACCGTGCCTGGCCGGATTTCTTAGTATTTTCTTTTTTTTTTTTTTCCTGGGCATGTTCTTTGATTCTTTTTTTTTTATTATTATACTTTAAGTTCTAGGGTACGTGTGCACAACAATGTGCAGGTTTGTTACATATGTATATATGTGCCATGTTGGTGTGCTGCACCCATTAACTCGTCATTTACATTAGGTATATCTCCTAATGCTATGCAGGATCATGACATCTGCAAATAGAGATAGTTTTCCTTTACAATCTGAATGCCTTTTATTTTCTTGCCTAATTGCCCTAGCTAGAACCTCCAGTACAATGTTGAGTAGAAACATCGAGAGCAGACATCCTTGTCTTGCTCATGATCTTAGGAAGAAAGCATTCAGTCTTTTCTTGCCCTTTTTTTTTTTTTTTCTTGAGACTGAGTCTCACTCTGTCACCCAGGCTGGAGTGCAGTGGCATGATCTTGGCTCACTGCAACCTTTGCCTCCCCAGTTCAAGTGATTCTCATGCCTCAGCCTCCTGAGTAACTGGGATTATAGGTGGGCGCTACCACGCCCAGCTAATTTTTGTATTTTCAGTAGAGACAGGGTTTTGCCATGTTGGCCAGGTTGGTTTCGAACTCCTGACCTCAGGTGATCCACCTACCTCAGCCTCCCAAAGTGCTGGGATTACAGGCGTGAGCCACCTCGCCTGGCCCATAGATGCCCTTTATGCAAAGTTCCTTTCTATTCCTGGTTTGTTAAGAGTGGTTTTTTGTTTTTTATCATGAAATTGTCTTGGGGCCAGGTATGGTGGCTCACACCTATAATCTCAGCATTTTGGGAAGCCAAGATTGGAGAATCACTTGAGGCCCGGAGTTCAAGACCAGCCTGGGTAACATAGCAAGGCCCCATTTCTAATTTTAAAAAAATTGTTTTTAAAGAATGATCCAGGTGTGGTGGCGCATGGCTGTATTCCTAGCTACTCAGGAAGCTGAAGCAAGAGGGTTGCTTGAACCCAGGAGTTCGAGGCTACAGTGAGGTATGCCTGTGCCACTGCACTATAGTCTGGGCAACAGAGCTAGTCCCTGTCTCTAAAAAAAGGTGTTGCATGGCCGGGCATGGTGGCTCATGCCTGTAATCCCAGCACTTTGAGAGGCCAAGGCAGGCAGATCACCTGATGCCAGGAGTTCGAGATCAACCTGGGTAACATGGTGAAACCCCGTTTCTACTAAAAATACAAAAATTAGCCAGTCGTGATGCCATGTGCCTGTAATCGCAGCTGCTTGAGAAGCTGAGGCATGAGAATTGCTTGAACCTGGCAGGCGGAAGTTGCAGTGAACCGGGATCCCGCCAATCCCGCTGCTGCACTCCAGCCTGGGCAACAAGAGCGAAAAACTCCGTCTCAAAAAAAAAAAGGTGTTGCATTTTGTCAAATGCTTTTTCTGTGCCTATTGATATGATTATATTGTTTTTGGCTGGGCGCGGTGGTTCACACTTGTAATCTCAGCACTTTGGGAGGCTGAGGTGGGCAGATCACCTGAGGTCAGGAGTTTGAGATCAGCGTGGCCAAATGGTGAAACCCCATCTCTACTAAAAATACAAAAAGTTAGCCAGGTGTGGTGGCGGGTGCCTGTAATCCCAGTTACTCAGGAGGCTGAGGCAGGAGAATCACTTGAACCCAGGAGGTGAAGGTTGCAGTGAGCCGAGATTGAGCCACTACACCCCAGCCTGGGTAACAAGAGCGAAACTCCGTCTCAAAACAAAACAAACAAACAAAAAACAAAGTCAGGAATGACAGTGTGCTTCTCAGGGCCAGGCCTGAGGAGTGGAAGACAGTGGCACCATCACACACACACACAAACACACACACGCACATACAGACATACACTCACACACTAAGTCCTTTTTCCATTTCAACCCTAAAACTGTAATTTTTAAAATAACATGCTTATGAAAATAGAATCTTTTCCAAGTAGGTTTCTGTTAAAAACAGGGGTTTTAGGAAGTTTGAGGGTGGTGTTGTTTATGGGTTTTTTTGTTTGTTTGTTTTTGTTTTTTGTGTTTTTGCCTTAGGTGTAGATTGGAGGATTTGCTTTAACAGAATATCTTTTTGGCTTTACTGGCTAAAATAGCCAGTTCCTGCTTATTAATACTCAAACACATCAATTATTCATCTGCACTTGGGTATATTACACATGCCGAGTCATCCATCCTCCTGCCCTCTTTGTTAAAGGAGGCTTTGAGGCCAGCAGCCCCACGGGGAAGGCGTATAGTTGGGACTCAGGGCTGACTCAGAGGGCCAGCCTTGGCCAGCTCATGTCTGAGGTCACAGCCGAGGGAGAGGAGGCAGCAGAGCTGAGTGAACAGAATCTTGTTCTAACAACTTCCCAGGCTCCATGCTGCCTTGCCATGCTGAGCTGTCCATGTGAGGTCAGGGATTTGTCAAGATGAAGGGCTAGACCTTTGAGGGTTTTGCTCTTTCAACTCTGCTCTTGTCCTTGCCCTGAAATTATACTAGCAGCATAAAAAAAAAAAAAATTGATGACAGCTGATGTGTGCTGGGGAAAATGATGGACAGTCAGAACCATTGTGATCCTCAGATGAGGAAGCTCAAGTTCAAGGTGGGAAGGAAGGCTATAGGCAAGACCACGTGGCAGCCAAATGCAAAGTCACGGTAGAATCTCCATCTCCTGGTGACCATCCTCCATCAGCCTCCTGTATGGAATCCATAATGAGGGCCAGGACAGTGGAGAGTCTGCTGTTAGCTATGCCCTGGTGCACTGACTCCCAGGTAAAACCAGATCCACAGGGGAGAAGGGAGTAAGGATTATTTATTTATTTATTTGAGATGGAGTCTCACTCTGTCACCCAGGCTGGCGTGCAGTAGCATCATCTCGGCTCACTGCAACCTCTGCCTCCCCAGCTCAAGCCATTCTTGGGCCTCAGCCTCCCGAGTAGCTAGGATTACAGGCATGTGCCACCACACCCTGCTAATTTTTGTATTTTTAGTAGAGACGGGGTTTCACCATGTTGCCCAGGCTGGTCTCAAACTCCTGGGCTCAAGCGATCTGCCCTCCTCAGCCTCCCAAAGTGTTGGGATTACAGGTGTAAGCCACTGTGCCCAGCCATCACTACCCTGATTTTTGTGTTTTTCATCCCCTTGTGTTTTTTTCAATAGTTTCATTCTATACGTTTGCATCTTTAAACAATATGTTGTTTGGTTTTGCACGTTTTCATTTCTGAATCATGCTATGTGTATTCTAAGAATTGCTCTGGTTTTTTAAATAATATCTCAAGATTATGACACTGAGATGCATTCACATTGTGTGTAGCTGTAAAAATTATTCTCTCTGTTATATACTATTTCTTTGTGCTAATATGCCATTTTCTGTGTTCATACAGATAATGGACATTTGAATTGTTTCCAGTGTGTTTCTATAACAAACTGTAGTGCTATGACTATTCTTAAACATGTTCCCGTGCATATGTTTGAGAGTTTGTTTTTTTTTTTAGAAACTGATGTTTATTTTCCATCAACCTTATTTCCATGTTGCTGAAGAGCTCGTGCAAAAAAGCTTAAGACTGTTCAGTGGTTGCTCCTACCCCTTCAGGGGCCTGAGCAGTGGGAGCTGCAGACCAGTCTTCCGTGGCAGGCTGAGCCCTCCAGTCTTCAGTAGGGAACTGCTGAATAGGCACAGAGGGCACCTGCACGCCATCAGACCAGTCTGCAACCTCAGGCTGAGTAGCAGCTCAGGAGCTGGAGCAGTCCATTCACCCTGAAATTCCTCTTTGGTCTCAGCCTTTTCAGCAGCAGCCTGCTCTTCTTTTTTAATCTCTTCAGGATCTCTATAGAAGTAGAGATCAGGCATGACCTCCCACAGGTGTTCATGGGAAATGGTGCCACACATGCGCAGAACTTCCCGAGCCAGCGTCCACCACATCAAACCCAATGAGGGAGCTCCCTTGTTGTTGCATGGGATGGTAATGTCCCCATAGTGCAGAGGAGAATCTGTGTTACGAGCAATGGTAGGTAGGTTAACATAAGATGCCTCCATGAGCGGCCGGTGGTCAGCCCTAGGGTCAGTAACCACAAGAAGCCGTGGCTCCCGGAAGGCTGCCTGGATCTGGTTAGTGAAGCTTCCAGGAGTGAAGCGGCCAGCAATTGGAGTGGCTCCAGTGGCAGCAGCAAACTTCAGCACGGCCGTCTGGCCAGTATTCCTGGATGATATGGCACTAACATCAGCAGGGTTTTCAATGGCAACAATGGCACGAGCTGCCAGCAGAAACTTCTCCCAGGTCCTCTTCAGATTTATTGTGTAGATGCCATCACTTTTCCTTTTACAGATGTACTGTTCCATCTGGAAGTCAAGATTGGTGCCACCTAAGTGGGTTCCTGCCGCAAGGAACTTAAGGACGTGCTCCTCCTGCATTTGCAGGACATCAAACTCTCGGACCTTGTGAAAGTTTCC
Source organism: Pongo pygmaeus (assembly GCF_028885625.2). Lineage (NCBI taxonomy): Eukaryota > Metazoa > Chordata > Mammalia > Primates > Hominidae > Pongo > Pongo pygmaeus. The sequence continues at coordinate 102,469,092 of NC_072388.2, forward strand.
CTTTAAGTTACAATGAGAATCCAGAACAACGCCGTATGGACCCCTCTATGGGTAGCGTGGAAAGCGGGAGTTTCTTTTCTTTTTTTTGATATGGAATCTTACTCTGTCACCCAGGCTGGAGTGCAGTGGCGCCATCTCGGCTCACCACAGCCTCCGCCTCTGAGGTTCAAGTGATTCTGCCTCAGCCTCTCGAGAAGCTGGGATTACAGGCGTGGGCCACCATGCCCAGCTAATTTTTTTGTATTTTTAGTAGGGAAAGGGTTTCACCATGTTGGCCAGGCTGGTCTTGAGCTCCTGACCTCAGGTCATCCACCGCCTCGGCCTCCCAAAGTGCTGAGGTTACAGGCGTGAGCCACTGCGCCCAGCCGAGGGTTTCTTTAGGGCAAATATTTTGGGTGGAATTGCTCAGTTGTAGGGGCCACACAACTTCAACTTTAATTGCTAATGTCAGGTTGTTCTCCAAAATGTCAGTTTTACTGGCTTTTGCCAAAGAACTAAGTTTTGGCTTTGTTGATTATGTGATCTTTGCATTGTGCTTCATTATTTTCTGCTCTTACCTTGAACTTACACTCCCAAGCAGGGTCTAAGAGTTCCCATTGAAGCCAGGGGCAGCAACTCATGCCTGTAATGCCAACACTTTGGGAGGCTGAGGCTGAGGATTGCTCGAGCCCAGGAGTTTGAGACCAGCCTGGGAAACATAGTGAGATCTCGTCTCTACAAAAAATAATTTTAAAAAAATTAGCCAGGTATGATGGCTCATGCCCATAGTGCTAGTTACTTGAAGGTTGAGACAGGAAGATTGCTGGAGCCTAGGAGTTTGAGGCTGCAGTGAGCTATGATCATGCCATTGCACTCCAGCCTGGGTAACAGAGTGAGACCTTGCCTCTAGAAGACAACAAAAAGTTCCCATTGTTCCATATTCTCAGCAGCACTTGATATTGTCAGACTTTTTCATTTTTGCCAATCTGGTGGCCAGGACACGGTAACTTATTATGGTCTTTGCGCTATAGATTATTTGTGTCCACCCAAATTCATATGTTGAAAACTAAACCCCAGCTGGGCACAGTGGCTCAGGCCTGTAAACCCAGCACTGGGATGCTCAGATTGGAGGATCACTTGAGCCCAGGAGTTCAAGACCAGCCTGGGCAACATGGTGGAAACCCGTCTCTACAAAAAATACAAAAAAATTTGCTGGGCATGGTGGTGAGTGCCTGTAGTTCTAGCTGCCTGGGAGGCTGGGGTGGGAGGATCACCTGAGCCTGGGAGATTGAGGCTGCAGTGATCCATGATAGCCCCACTGTACTCCAGCGACAGGGTGAGACTCTGTCTCGAAAAAAGAAAACTAAACCCCAGTGTTTGATGGTATTGGGAGGTGAGGCCTTTGGAAGGTAATGAGGTCATGGGGGTGGATCCCTCCTAGAAAAGAGCCCCAGAGAGCTCATTCGCCCCTTCTGCCACGTGAGGACACAGTGAGATGATGGCTATCCATCTGTGAGCACAAAGCCAGCCCTCACCAGACACCATGTCTGCCAGGGCCTTGATCTTGGATTTCCCAGCCTCCAGAATGGTGGAGAATAAATTTTTGCTGTTTTTAAGCCACCCAGTCTATGGTAGTTTGTTATAGCATCCAAAATGGACTGAGATAGCTTGCATTTGCAGTAACAGATGACTTTAAGTATTTGTTCTTATTATTTATCAACCCCCAAGTGCCTGTTGTTGTCTTTTGCCTATATTTCTATTGGGTTGTTGATCTTATTAAATTATGGATCTTTCTTTCTTTCTTTCTCTCTCTCTCTTTCTCTCCTTTCTTTCTTTCTTTCTTTGTGATGGAGTTTTGCTCTTTTTCCCAGGCTGGAGTGCAATGGCACGATCTCAGCTCACTACAACCTCTGCCTGCCGGATTCAAGTGATTCTCCTGCCTTAGCCTCCCAAGTAGCTGGGATTACAGGTGCGCACCACCACACCTGGCTAATTTTGTATTTTTAGTAGAGTTGGGGTTTCACCATGTCGGGCAGGCTGGTCTCAAACTCCTGACCTCAGGTGATCTGGCCTCCCAAAGTGCTGGGATTACAGGTGTGAGCCACCGTGGCCAGCCAATTATAGACATTTCTTATATGGTACGGATTTAAATTCTTATCAGTTATAACTTCTCCCAGTTTGAGGCTTGCATTTTTACCCTCTTTATGGTGTGTTTGAAAAACATAAACTGTTAAAAGCTTTAACTGTGTATTCCTTTGCAGCTTTTTATTTTGCACTATGTGTACTGATGACCAAAAGGAAAAAATGAAATTTGAGGCCAGACGTGGTGGCTCATGCCTGTAATCCCAGCACTTTGGGAGGCCAAGGCAGGCAGATCACAAGGTCAGGAAATCGAGACCATCCTGGCTAACACGGTGAAACCCCGTCTCTACTAAAATACAAAAAATTAGCTGGGCATGGTGGTGGACACATATAGTCCCAGCTACTCGGGAGTCTGAGGCAGGAGAATGGCGTGAACCTGGGAGGTAGAGATTGCGGTGAGCCGAGATCACACCACTGTACTCCAGCCTGGGTGACAGAGCGAGACTCCATCTCAAAAAAAGAAAGAAAGAAAGAAAGAAATTTGAATTAAAGCCAAAGAGCTTAGTCTGTATCACCCTCCCCTGATTAAATTTTTAAATTACAGTTCTCCCGTCCTGAAATTATATTATGCATGAGTTCTGCTACGTGTGTCCTGTGACCTGCGAGTGGGCAAGAACTTTCTCTGTTCACAGCTATGTCCTCAATGCTTCAAACATAGCTTTGCCCAAAGTAGGTGCTCAATAAACACTGTGGATGGAAGGAACAAAGGAAGGAGAGAGGACTAGGGGGGCAGCCACTGAAGGCCGATGTGGCTTTTCATGGCTCCACCCAATGAGGCCCAAATGGCTCCAAGGGTAGGGCAGCAGCCTGAAGAATGGAGGAAACGGTCTTTCCTCAAGCAGGGCTTAGACTTTATTGTCTTGGAAAAATCTGTTTGTATTTGGGAGATGTGCTTACTTTAATAGGTCAACCCTGCAATAATGGGTAGGTATGAGGCTCCAGGAGTGCCGGGGTAGTCTATTCACCCACTTATTCCTTCTCTCTATCCTTTTTTACCCACCTGCCTTGCAGCCAGTGGGTGTCAGAGCCAGCAGACTGGAGTCTAAGGGCACTGCTTTCTGTCCGTGAGCTTGAGAAAGCCTCTTGCCCTTCTGAATCTCCAAGTCCTTGCCTGCAAAGCAGAGGCAATGATAAAAACACTAACACCTTATCTGGTGTTGCAGGATCCCTTACCAAGGGCTTCTACATCTCCTATCGTGAGCTCAGTACTCAGTGAGGTAGGCAAAACTGGAGGAGGAAAGCGGGGAGGAGGAGTGAGTCTCTAACTCCCCACCCTGTGTGGCCTAATAAGCCTTGATCTGTGTTCTACAGACTCTGAGCTCTGTGCTCCTCTCGGGTGGAGAGGTGGAAAGGGCAGCCCCCCAGGAGGTGGTGAGTCCTCTGAGCTTTGGAAGGGTGGACTCTGCACCTGCTGTGCTGGTGCTCTCTGGGAATTTTCTCCATGGACCTCCAGAGCAACTGTGAGTGGTAGCTATTACCATTCCCATTTGACTGGTTCAGAAACCGTGCCTCAGAGACATGAAGTCACTTGCCCAAGGTCCCCCAGCATTCAGGGTCATAGCCAGAGTTCAAACTCCACAGCCCTTGCCTCTCCCTCACCACTGTGGTCTCCCTAGACCTTTAGATATAGTTCCAGACAGTGGGTTTTCCCAGCTCAGAGCAGAGTGGGTCATGGGACAGGGCAGGCTCCAGAGGGCTATGCTACCAGAATCTGGTAATGACAACTGTGTATGTGTGCGTGAGAGGCGACTGACCGATCTAGATGGGAACTGACCGATCTAGAAATAGATGGGGATCAATCATCTTCAGCAGATCCGAGAGCTGGTGAATTACTGCAGGGGCAAAAGGCTCTTTCTCTCCTGCATCCTCCAGGGCCATCTCTACACTGCGGTGAAGCATGGAACATGGTAAAAGGACACCTTTGAGCTGTGGGAAAAGCTGACACGATTTTTCAGGATAGTGTGTTTAGGAAGGCGGGGGCGCCCATGTTCTTCTCGAGAGGCATTCCATCCAGAGCTATCTGGAAAGGCTGGGGTACTGGAAGCCAGAAGGTGGAGAATCACTGATGCAGCTCTACTGAGTTTTCAACTGGGCCCCACATTGACCTAAGCACGGGAGGTTTGAGGGCTCTCCACTGACCAGGAATGAAAGGATCAACTGCAGAGTTTCGGCCTTGGAGCCCAGTCCTGGCTCTCCCTTTGCTTGCTCCTGACGTTGGAAGAGTTACAGCCCCTCCTGAGTCTCAGTCAGTCACCTCTCACGTGCCCATTGACATCTCACAGGCTGTTGGAGAGTTAGGGGGTCCTAGCATAGGTGTCTTGTGCCAGGTACACAGCTGGAGCTCAATAAATGTACTGTGACCTCAGGCAGGAAAAGCCAAGGAGGGGTGGGCCACACCGGGGGCTGGTCTGCAGAGTCTTTAGGGAAGAAGCGAGGACGAGGACAAGGACCCAGCATGAGGACAGGATGAGAGGATGGCTGCATAACAGCAGGGAGGCTTTGGGCAGGCAGGGGAGCCTTTGCAGGTGGGTGAATGGCAGGAACACAATCTTGGAAGTGAGAATTCCTGGGGTGCCTTCTGGGCCTTGAAGCAGGGCTCACAGAGGGCAACAGGATCCCGCTGGAGTGAAGAAAGGGACTGGAGAGGTAAATTAAAAGAATAGCAGCTTGTCTGCCCTCATCCCCGATGTGGGGGGAGCAGCCTGGCATGGAATCCAAATGGACCTCATATTTCCCAAAGACTCAAAGCATCTGGGGCCTACCTGGAGTGTCCCAGGAACACCTACAGCCCGGCTCCTCCTCTTTCCCCTGCCACCAAGCATGATGACCGCAATGTCTCATAATTATCACACTCTGCTTTTCTCCATCTCTGTGGCTTTACATACTCTCAGTGTTCGGCTCTTGGTCTGCAACATATCTGCGTACACACACACACACACACACACACACTGAGGAATGGCTCCCGGGTCCCAGTAGTTCCCACTCTCTGGTAGAGGAGTTGTGTTTGTGAGGGCTGTGATGGGATGACGAGACTGCAGCAGCCTTTCCACGTCCAAACTAGATGTGGTGCAGAGAGCACGGGCCTGTGGATCAGCAGATGTGACACTTAGCATGATGGTACTGGTTAGGATCAAGCTGGGTGGCGAGTAACACACAACCCAACTGTAGTGGGTGCAAAAAGCAGGTGCTTATTTTTTTGCATAAGAAGTCAGGAGGATGGCAATCTCACTGCTAGTGCAGGTACTTGAAGCTGCCATCGGGGACCCAGATACTTTCTGGTGATAGTGTATATGGGGGGCGTCTGCCGGAGCTTGGGAGATTTGGGCCCCCATTCTGGCTCTGTTCTAACTAGTTGTGCAGCTTCAGACAAAGCTTCTGAAGCTTTCACTGCATTTCTTTATTTGTTTTTAAAATTGCAGGCTGAGTATAGTGGCTCCTGCCTGTAATCCCAGCACTTTGGGAGGCTGAGGTGGAAGCATTGCTTGAGGCCAGGAGTTCGAGACCGGCCTGGGCAAAATGGCAAACCCTCGTCTGTATAAAAAAAATATGTACAAAAAATTAGCCAGGCATGGTGGTACATGCCTGTGGACCCAGCTACTTGGGAAACTAAGGCAGGAGGACCACTTGAGCCCCGAAGGTTGAGGCTGCAGTGAGCTGTGATTGTGCCACTGCACTCCAGCCTGGATGATGAAGTAAGTCCCTATCTCAAAAATGAATACATAAAATTGTGGTAAAAACATATAACATAAAACCATCTTAACCATCTTAACCATTTTTAAGTGTACAGTTTAGTGGCATTGAGTACATTCACACTGTTGTGCAATCCGTCCTCATGTCTCTTTTCTTTCCAGACGGAAACTCTGCCTGTTAAGCAGGAACTCTTTATTTCCTCCTCCCCACTGGCACCACCATTCTGGTTTCTGTCTCAATACATTTGACTGCTCCAGGTAGCTCATAGAAGAGGGATCATACAGAATTTGTCCTCTTGTGTTTGGCTTATTTCACTCATCATAATGTCCTCAAGGTTCATCTATGTTGTAGCTAATGTCAGAATTTCCCCTCTTTTTAAGGTTGAATAATATTCCATTGTATGGACATACCACATTTTGTTTAGCCATTCATCTATGGATGGACACTTTGTTTGCTTTCACATTTTAACTATTGTGAATAATGCTGCCATGAGCATGAGTCTGCAGATATTTCCTTGAGACTGTGTTTTCAATTCTTTTGGGTATCTACCTGGAAGTGGGATTACTAGATCATATGGTAATTCTATTTCTAATTTTTTTCAAGAAGCATAATACTGTTTTCCATAGAAGCTGCACCATTTTACATCCCCACCAGCAGTGCACAGTTTCCAATTTCTCCACGTTCTTGCCAAAATGTGTTATTTTCTGTTTTTTTGGTAGCTATCCTAATGGCTAAGAGGTGGCACATGTCACCTCTTTGAGACTCAGTTTCTCATCTGTCCCACAGGGACACAGTAGGGCTAGATTATCACTAGCTTCTTATGTCTCATGGTGCCTTCCTTCTTGCCATGAAAGTAAGTATTGCTTATGCACATATACACCTTAGTAAATTTAGTTACATCTTTTCAGCTTGGGGCCCCAAGGTAGAAACTATTTTACTATGAAGACGGGAAATAAGAAATATGAAAAGGGATTGAAGAAGGCATTCCAAGGACAACTTCCAAACCCTCCTCTCTATTCCTTCCAGACCATAGATGCACATAATTCTGGGCCACAGAGAGTCCTTTGGACAGAACAATACTTTACTCTTTCTTCTCTTCCTCTCCTTTTCTTTTTTGCTTGCAATTCACACACCCAGGTGGCTGGGTACAGTGGATCACACCTGTAATCCCAGCACTTTGGGAGGCAGAGATGGGAGGGTTGCTTGAGGCTGGGAGTTCAGTCTGGGCAAGACTTGGTCTCTAAAAATAAATTACCTAGGTGTGGTGGTGCATACCTGTAGTCCTAGCTATTCAGGAGGCTGAGGCAAAGGATCACTTGAGCCCCGGAATTCAAGGCTGCAGTGAGCTATGATCACACCACGGTGGCCCATCCTGGACAAGAGAGCAAGACCCTGTCTGGCTCAAGCAACAACAAAGGAAGGAAGGGAGGGAGGGAGGGAGAGAGGGAGGGAGGGAGGAAGGAAGGAAGGAAGGAGAAAAAGAGAGAGAGAGAGGAAGGGAGGGAGGGAGGAAAGAGAGAGAGAGGCAGGCAGGCAGGGCGAGAGAGAGAAAGGAAAGAAAGAAAAAGAAAAAGAAAGAAAGAAAAAGAAAGAAAGAAAGAAAGAAAAGAAAGAAAGAGAGACACACACCCATCTCCCACTCTTTATAGTGTCATGATGTCATTTAACATAAGTGCAAGGAAAAGTTCAAGGCGTTTAATTCTACCTTTTACAAAACCCAGAAGCGTCTTGAGTTAAGTACTATTATCTTCATTTCCTAACTTTAGGCATTCACTGACTCATTATTTCATATGTGGCTTGGGTGAGAAAAGCACCTGGGTGGAAACCTCCTCCCCCAGCTACTTCTCTGGCCAATGGGGACTGTTCTGAACTTCCCATATGCTTTCTTGCAGCTTCTGCCTGAGGCTGAAACCCTTTCTGGGGTGTTTTCCCAGCTGTCATCAGGATGGGATGCAGAACCAGGTGCCATGCTCTGTCCAAACCTGGCCTGGCTCTGGCCTTCTCCTGCAGTCTCACTTCTCACCACTCACTCTCCTGATGTTTACCCAGACCCAGCGTGTGGCTTCTCATTGCGGTGCTCATCAGGCCATCCTTCTGCTTGGACTGTCCTTTCTACCCATCCTCCCACAGCTAACTCTCCTCATGCTTTTAGACTCAGCATAAACATCCTCTCCCAGGAAGCCTTCCCTGATCCAAACTCCCAAGTTGAGCTAGATGTCCCTGCTTGGGTCTCCCACAACACTTATGCTCACCCCGTCTTATCATAACCAATGTTGCAGTTGAAGTGTGTGAAGCACACATTTAACTAATGGAATTCCACTAACTCTTCTTGGCCAGAAGGAGAAAGAGAATAACTTTATTTATTTATTTACTTATTTATTTATTTTTGAGGCACGTTCTTGCTCTGTCTCCCAGGCAGGAGTGCAATGGGCATCATCCTTCTGCCTTTTTCTTTTTTTTTTTTTTTTTTAAGTTTTTGTAGAGATAAGGTCTCACTCTGTTGCCCAGGCTGGTCTCCAACTCCTGGGCTCAAGTGACCCTCCCACCTCAGGCTCCCAAGTAGCTGGGATTACAGATGTGCATGCCATCTCCCTATTCACATTTTATTTTATTTTATTTTGTTTTTTGAGATGCAGTCTTGCTCTGTTATTCAGGCTGGAGTGCAATGGGGTGATCTTCGCTCACTTCAACTCCGCCTCCCAGGTTCAAGAGATTCTCTCTCCTCAGCCTCCTTAATAGCTGGGACTACAGGCACACACCACTGTGCTTCGCTAATTTTTTGTATTTTAGCAGAGATGAGGTTTCACCATGTTGGCCAGGCTGGTCTGAAACTCCTGAGCTCAGGCAATTCGCCCACCTCGGCCTCCCAAAGTGTTAGGATTACAGGCGTGAACCACCGCGCCCAGTCCCTATTCACATTTTAAATAGAACCACTCTTGGCCCCCTGAGCACTCCTCTCTGAGGGTTAGATGGGAGCCCTGAGTGTTATCTTAGTCCTCAGGTGTTTTAACACTGGGAGACTCTGGCCTCTCTGGGAGTGAATCTGGCGTTTAAAGATACATATATTTGGCCGAGCGCAGTGGCTCAGGCCTGTAATCCCAGCACTTTGGGAGGCCGAGATGGGCGAATCACAAGGTCAGGAGATCGAGACCATCCTAGCTAACACGGTGAAACCCTGTCTCTACTAAAAACACAAAAAAATTAGCTGGGCATGGTGGTGGGCACCTGCAGTCCCAGCTACTCGGGAGGCTGAGGCAGGAGAATGGCGTGAACCCGGGAGGCGGAGCTTGCAGTGAGTGGAGATCGCGCCACTGCACTCCAGCCTGGGCGACAGAGCGAAACTGCGTCTCAAAACAAAACAAAACAAAACAACAACAACAAAAAAAACATATATTTCCTGGAGCAAGAAATGTTTCAAACATAGCAAGACAATTGGGATGCCAAAGGACCAAAGGGAAAGCAAGCATGACATAGCCACCCACTACAAGGGCTTACCTATTATCCAAGCTTTGGGAACTAGGTTAGAATCCCAGCTCTGTCGCTAACCAACCTGTGTACTTTAGCCAAGTCAGTGTACCTGTCTAGACTTCGGATCGCATGTGTGTCTGCCCATCTCATAGGGTTACCCTGAGGCTAAATGAGGTAACAAATGTCATGAACCCACAAGGTAGACTCGACTCTCGGTAACAGTTCGTGTCACCCCCATCTGACACTACTCTCCCTCTTCGGATCCTGCACCCATGGATTCCATCCACCGCTGGCCAGGAGTTGAGTAGAGGCACCGAGCACGTGAAGAGGTGAACGGGCAAGGAAGGCTTCCAGGTCAGGTAGCATTTCCAGTGTTCCAGCCTGCAGGCATCTACCGAGCCTGGCCCGAGGCTGGCACCCAGAGATGCTTCCGGTCTTCCAGCAGCAACGCACTGACTGTAAGAAAAGCCTGCTTATAACCCCCCTACAGGCATTTGGAAACTGGTCCCTGGGGGCCTCTACAGATTCATTTCGCCCCCGACCCCATCCCCTTTGTGCCACCCTCGTTATTGCACTCTTCCATCCAGATGGCATTTAGCTGGGTCCGGGTCTGTCACCCGTCTGACCACCAGCTCCTTGAGGGCAAGAGGCGCCTGCTGCCCTCAGGGTCCGCGCCCAGCCCGCAGCTACTCAGATCCGCAGACGGGAAGATTTGTTGGCGAGAGCCTGACGCCCGGGTCACAGTTAAGGATGCAAGAGCCCGGCGCCCTCCCGTAGCCCTGGCCCTGTCATTAATTAATGCTGGGGCTCCATTCGGTGCAGCGCAGTCCCAGGGATGCAACCGCAACTTTTGCGCACAGTAGGCTCTGGATCTGTAATCCAGCCAACCCAGGCCTGTAGTCTGTAAATGCCAACTCAGCGGGAGGGCTCTGGCTGTCGCCCAGAGCCGTTTCTCGGCTCTTTCGGGGTGGCCTGCGCGCTCCGGACAGGAGGAACTCGCAGCCCGCGGGAGTCAGCGGAGACCGGACCAGCACTATCCCGCCCTCTGCACCGCCCCCGCGGCGGGGTCTGGACCAAGTCGCCCCTAGCAACAACAGCCGGGCCGGCTTTCTCAGGCCACGCTGATTGGCGGGACTCCGGGTGGCGGCCTGTCGTCACTTCCGGCAGCGGGAGGCAGCAGAGGAAGCCGAGGGGCGGCCATCTTGGGTCCGTGAGGCTCGGAGGTGCCGGGGTGCGGCGGCGGCGGCGGCGGCAGCGGCGGCCAGCAGGGCGGAGGCTGAGGCAGCAAGCTCGCTAGAGAGGGAGAAGCAGTCGGGCGCAGGCGCCTCCTCCGCAGCCCGCTCCATGGTCGGCGCCCACAGCCCGCGGCAGCCTGTCTTGCGCTCTACTTCCTTCACATCCTCCTCCGCCTCCTCTTTTTCAGGCGCCGCCGGCGGCGCTGTGTGGAGGCCCGCGAGCTGAAATTCGCGGTGCGACGGGCAGGAGTGGAGAAGGAGGCGAGGGGGCCCAGGATCGCGGGGCGCCCTGAGGCGAGGGGACGCCGGCGGGCCGAAGCGCAGCCCGCCGCCCGCAGGCTCGGCTCCGCCACTGCCGCCCTCCCGGGCTCCTCGCCTCGGCCGCCGAGGCAAGGAGAGAATGAGCCCCGGGACCCGCCGGGGGACGGCCCGGGCCAGGCCCGGGATCTAGACGGCCGTAGGGGGAAGGGAGCCGCCCTCCCCACGGCGCCTTTTCAGTACTGCCGTGGACTCGAGGACGCTGGTCGCCGGCCTCCTAGGGCTGTGCTGTTTTGTTTTCACCCTCGCATTGTGCAGAATTAAAGTGCAGTAAAATGTCCACTAGGACCCCGTTGCCAACGGTGAATGAACGAGACACTGAAAACGTAAGTAACCTGGGCGTTGTAGTTGGCGGACCTTCGGGGTGGCATTCGTGCTCCTCGGGCAGTGCCTTGCAGTCGGGTGTTCCCCCTCAGCCGAACGCTCTGGAAATAGAGGGCAGGCCTTAGTCACCCAAGAGGCAGCCAGGTCGGACCGTTTCCTCCAGAAGTCCGCCCTGTCCCGCTGTTCGCGGGCGGGTCTGCGAAGTATATCGATTATGCCGGCAGTCTAGTCGGTTAATACAGCCCATGAGTTGCAGCGTTGCGGATCGGTGCTTTGAGAGGCCGAGTTGCCGCGCAAGGGATTGTGCAAATGTGTGTGTCAGATCACTCTAGTGGTCAGTGCTTATTTTAACCGAACTCTGCTTTTAACTTGGTCAGGCAATTCTTGAGAGACTGTCACATTAATAATATGTTACTGGTGCTGATTAAGAGTAATCAATTGTGTCAAGTGGGCTGTGTCGTTCTTTAAGATGGTCTGGAACTAAATTTAATCACAGTCACTAAGTGTCCACTGAGGGATCTTTGCGGTCCCCTTAGGAATTCCAAAACACTAGCGCGCAGCCTTTATTAAGGCATAGTTTCCTTTCCATACAAATCTTTTTTGAAGGAGTTTGTTAAACATTTTGAAAAGCAGAAAAGCAGATGTATAGTGAAGCTCTGCTCTGCCACTCACTGCCTAGCTGAGGGACACCCGCAGGGGGCTTCGCTGTCCTCCTCCCTAAAAAGAGGTTGGCTTAGATGAGCTCTTAGGTCTCTTTCAGCGCTCACAGGCTATGGTTTTATAAAAGGAACCTTTGATTTTGTTCATGTGAAACTTCAAAATGCCAGGAACAGCATTGCTAGAGAATGAGAACTTGTAGTAGAAATTCCATTGAAGAAACGTTTGACTCTGTTCGTTTTCTGAACTCTCCTCTAACGCTGGGTTCAAAAGTGTTTCAATCTAGTCGTTGCCTATATTCTGTAAAACATCTAGTAAATAACTTGTAAAGAAACTTCACTGGCCTTTCATTAAAAGTGTTATGAGGTAATTGCTGGCACGAAATGTCTTCTCTTAGGGAATGCTTCCTTGCTTTGAGTGTTTTCATGCTTTCAGTAATGTCCTGAGATGTTGTGGCCTAGTGGTGTTAATGCTTTCATTTTGATCTTCAAAAATGCCACTTGTTTGCTGGATAGCTGTTTGATAATTTAATCCGTAAACGTAAACCATAGCCTAAAGCATCCCTGTAGCATATTAGTATACAATATTTAATGCTCTTTAGCCCTGAGTAAGTAGAACAGTGATGTACCTTTCTCCCCCTGAGATAGATTAGAAAATTATATAAAGAGTGAGTAATAGAAACTCTTAGACTAGGTGAGTCAGGGAACTAATTTTCTTATAGTCCTTTTAAAGAAACCTTATTTATTTATTTATTTATTTTTTTGAGACAGACCGAGACTGTCTCCCAGGCTGGATGCAGTGGTGCGATCTTGGCTCACTGCAGCCTCCACCTCCCTGGCTAAAGTGATTATCATGCCTCAGCCTCCCGAGTAGCTGGGATTACTGGCGTGCACCACCACACCCGGCTGATTTTTGTATTTTTAGTAGAGACAGGGTTTCACCGTGTTGGCCAGGCTGGTCTAGAACTCCTGGCCTCATGTGATCCGCCCGTCTCGGCTCCCCAAAGTGCTGAGATTACAGGCGTGAGCCAGTGTGCCCAACTGATTAGTTTTGATCATTGATCTTCACTCAGAGAAGCAAAACCTTACATTGAACCAGAGTAGAAGCTCCATGCTTTCTAAACTGAAGCCAAAAACATTCATAGCAGATTTGTGATAATGAAGGATTTCAAATGGGTCTTCTTTCTTTCTTTCTTTTTTGAGATGAAGTCTGGCTCTGTCTCCCATGCTGGAGTGCCGTGGTATGATCTCAGCTCACTGCAACCTCCGCCTCCCAGGTTCAAGTGATTCTCCTGCCTCAGCCTCCTGAGTAGCCAGGATTACAGGCATGTGCCACCACTCCCGGCTAATTTTGTATTTTTAGTAGAGACGGGGTTTCTCCATGTTGGTCATGCCGGTCTCGAACTCCTGACTTCAGGTGATCCTCCCAAAGTGCTGGGATTACAGGCGTGAGCCACCACGCCCGGCCATGTAGTGTATTTAAAATGAATTTTTGACTTTTTTTAAAATCAAGTTTATCACACATTGTTGCATTAATTTACCATGCCTTGTTACATTTTTAACTCTTGTATTGGCATGTTCTGGAAGGAGCTGTGTAGCTTTCACAGTGTGGAGCCCTTGTGTCAGTGTTACAACTCAGGTATAGACCATATTGATTACCTACATTATTACTGCACTGCTAAGTATTAGACTTCCTGCCAGTTGAGTGGTGAATGTACAAGAATGAATGGGAGCTCTCATTCTGTTGAGAACCTTTTTTCTTAAAGTCAGGTTTGTTGAGATGTAGTGTTCATCTGTTTTAAGTATACAGTTTGGTGAATTTTGACAAGCGTATAGTTATGTAACCACTATCACAATCAAGATGTAGAACACTTCCATCGCCAGAAAGGTCCCTTATGGCCCTGTATAGTCAGTGCCCTCTCCCTTTCTCAGCCCCTGGGTAAACACTGATCTGCTTTCTGTCCCTGTAGTTTTGCCTTTTCTAGGATGCTGTGTAAATGGAGTCACAGAATAAATAATCTTTTGTGTCTTCTTTCACTTAGAGTAGTGCTTTTGAGATTCATTTGAATGTGTATCAGTAGTAGTTCATTCCTTTTTATTGCTGTGTAAGTATTTCCTTGTTTGGATGTGCCACAATTTTTTTTAATCCACTCACCAGTGATGGACATTTTTGGCTATTGTGACTAGAACAGTTTTGTTTTAGTATTCTGTAAAAAATAATTTTTATTGTGCTCATCCCAGGAATCTTATTTAAATTTTAAATAATTGTATATAACTGTGATAAGAATGTCACTTATTAGATCAAGACTAAGAAAAGGCAGGCCAGGTGTGGTGGCTCATGCCTATAATCCCAGCACTTTGAGAGGCAGGATGGTCAGGAGATCGAGACCATCCTGGCTAACATGGTGAAACTCCATCTCTACTAAAAATACGAAAAATTAGCCGGGCGTGGTGGCAGGCACCTGTAGTCCCAGCTACTCGGGAGGCTGAGGCAGGAGAATGGCGTGAACCTGGGAGGCGGAGCTTGCAGTGAGCCAAGATCGGGCCACTGCATTCCAGCCTGGGCGACAGAGCGAGACTCCATCTCAAAAAAAAAAAAAAAAAAAAAAAAAAATTAGCCAGGTGCGGTGGTGCATGCCTGTAATCCCAGCTACTCAGGAGGCTGAGGTGGGAGAATCACTTGAACACAAGAGGCAAAGGTTGCAGTGAGCCAATATCATGCCACTGCACTGCAGTCTGGGTGACAGAGTAAGACTCTGTCTCCAAAAAAAAAAAAAAAAAAAAGAGCAGACAATTTGCAACATAAATATTATCTTCGTCCTTGTACACTAATTTGTTTTCATTTGATTTCCAAATATTAATGTCCACTCTTAGTGAATGGGTATATAAAAGTTTACTGTTGGCCAGGTGCCGTGGCTCACGCCTGTAATCCCAGCACTTTGGGAGGCCGAGGCAGGTGGATCACCTGAGGTCAGGAGTTCGAGACCAGTCTGACCAATATGGCAAAACCCTGTCTCTACTAAAAATACAAAAATTAGCCGGGTGCAGTGGCGGGCGCCTGTAATCCCAGCTACTTGGGAGGCTGAGGCAGGAGAATTGCTTGAACCCTGGAGATGGAGAGTGCAGTGAGCTGAGATCAAGCCATTGCACTCCAGCCTGGGCGACAGAGGGAGACTCCGTCTCAAAAAAAAAAAAAAAAAAAGAAAGAAAGGCCGGGCGCGGTGGCTCACGCCTGTAATCCCAGCACTCTGGGAGGCCGAGGCGGGCGGAACACGAGGTCAGGAGATCGAGACCATCCTGGCTAACACGGTGAAACCCTGTGTCTACTAAAAATATAAAAAATTAGCCGGGCGTGGTGGCAGGTGCCTGTAGTCCCAGCTACTTGGGAGGCTGAGGCAGAATAGCATCATCCCGGGAGGCGGAGCTTGCAGTGAGCCGAGATCGTGCCACTGCACTCCAGCCTGGGCGACAGAGCGAGACTCCATCTCAAAAAAAAAAGTTCACTGTTGCCGCATCATATTATAGCTCAAAAGAACTACTCAATCTGATCCAGTGAGGTTGCTGACACTCGGAGAGGTGACAAAGGCTGCTAGTAATGACAGGAGACCACTAACTATTTAGTAGCAAAGCCTCTACTGGGCCCCAGATCTCTAGCTTAGGCTCCACAAGGAGATGTACCTGTACATAGAGTATTTCTAAAACTTTTTTTTTAAGCTTGTAGATCAGGGGTGTCCAATCTTTTGGCTTCCCTGGGCCACACTGGAAGAAGAATTGTGTTGGGCCACAGATAAAATACACTAACACTAACAATAGCTGATAAGCTTAAAAAAAAAAACTGCAAAAAAAGTCTCACAGTGTTTTAACAAAGTTTATGAATTTGTGTTGGGTCACTTTCAAAGCTGTGCTAGGGTGCATGCAGCCCTTGGGCTGTGGGTTGGACAAGCTTGCTGTAGATTTTATTTTTATTTTGAGACAGTATCTTGCTCTGTCACCCAGGCTGGAGTGCAGTGGAGCAATCACAGCTTACTGTAGCCTTGACCTCTTGGGCTCAAGCAATCCTTCCGACTCAGCCGCCTGAGTAGCTGGGACTACAGGCGTGCCCCACCACATGCATGGCTAATTTTTAATTTTTTCGTAGAGATGGGATCTCCCTATATTGCCCAAGGTGGTCTCTAACTTCTGGGCTCAAGCAGTCCTCCTGTCCCAGCCTCCGAAAGCACTGGAGTTACAGGTATGAGCCACCACACTCAGTCAAAACTATTTTTTTAAAATATTTTATTATAGGAAAATTTTAAAAAATAGAATTTTATCAATGCTTCTCAGCCACAGGGTGATTTTGCCCTCTAGTGGACATTTGACAATGTCTGAAGACATTTTTGGTTATCACAACTGGAGAAAGGTTCGGCTGACCAGGAATGCTACTAAACATTTTACATTACATAGGACAGCCTTCCACAGCAAAGAATTACCCGGCCTAAAATGTCAGTAGGGCCAGGGTTGAGAAACCCTGGTATGTACTTAGCACCCATGTACTCAACAGCGCAGCTCGGTGGCCAGTCTTACTTCATTTATAAATGAAGAAGCAAATGCAGTATCATTTCCTCTCTAAAGCTTTTAGAAGTGATAAAGTCTGTTTTAAGAAAAATAAAAGCAATACCTTTATCATATTTTCTTAATATCAAATATGCAGTATTTAAATTTTCTCACATTTCTAATTTTTAAACTGTTCAAATTAGAATCCAGCTTGAATTCATACGTTATAGTTGGCTGATATGTCAAATATTTTTTTTTTTTTTTAATTGAGACGGAGTCTTGCTCTGCCGCCCAGGTTGGAGTGCAGTGGTGCAATCTCGGCTCACTGCCAACCTCTGCCACCCGGGTTCAAGCGACTGTCGTGCGCAGCCTCCCGAGTAGCTGGGATTACAGGCTCCCACCACCATGCCTGGCTATTTTTTTTTTTTTTTTTTAGTAGAGACGGGGTTTCGCCATGTTGGTCAGGCTGTTCTCAAACTCCTGACCTCAGGTGATCCGCCCGCCTTGGCCTCCCAAAGTGCTGGGATTACAGGCGTGAGCCACTGTACCCGGTCAAAATATGCTTTTTAAAGGCAACCAAACAGTTTGCCTTTCAGTTTATGTTTATAGTTATATGGGGCCACGGATACATCCTTTTTCTGTACTGGCAAAATTAGAAACATATTTTTCACCTTAATTTCAAAGGATATGACACTTTGTAAGCCTGGTAACGTTATTGGCCAAAGTACCAGAGGCCCAGGGCTTTCCCAGTTAAGTTATTTAACAGTTACTGATATGTGTGCGTCATGTACTTATTATTAGTTAATGCAAATAGTCCCCCAAATTTCTGACCTCTGTGAAAGTGATGATGCTGTTGTCTAGTCAGCCATAGGTTATGTGAGACTCAATTAACCTATTCAGCAAGTGTGAATGCCTACCGTGTGTATAATACTGTGCTAGGTGCTGTAGAGGCCATATACCTCGGACACACAGCTTTCCTGCTTTTTAGGATTTCCTGCTCCTTGCAGGACAAAGCAGCCTGAGCTTTATGAAACTAGTCTGTAACTCTCAAACTTAAGCAAACATTAAAATCACCTGAAGGGCTTTAGAACCGTGATCACTGGGCCCTACCCCTAGACTTTGATTTTACCCGTAGAATTGGAATTTTTAACAAGTTGCCAGGTGATGTTGATGCTCCAGGTCCGGGGACCACTCTTAAGAATCACTATAGCAGGAATTTCTGATGTTTATTTATTAAGAGAAAAAAAATCACTGCCTTAGTGTTCAGTGAAGCCTTGCTAACTAAACTATACTCCTTTTAGATTGTACTGTGACTATCAAAGGAAGATTTCCAGACCATTTAATTGAGTTTTCAGGTTCCATGAGTTTAAAAAAAACTGTTTATTAAAAATTGTGGTTGTGGAAAATAACAATAGTTGCCATTTGGTGATCACTTAACTGTATACCAGCCAGCAATACTTTGTAGAGTATCTCGTTTAAAATATGTAATATGGTTTTATTTAATCAGCTTTTTTTTTTTTTTTTTTAATTTCCTGAGGCGGAGTCTCGCACTGTTGCCTGGGCTGGAGTGCAGTGGCACAATCTCGCTCGCTGCAACCTCTGCCTCCCAGGTTCAAGTGATTCTCCTGCCTCAGCCTCCCAAGTAGCTAGGATTACAGGCGGCTGCCACCAAGCCCAGCTAATTTTTAAATTTTATTTTATTTTTTGAGACAGAGTTTCACTCTTGTTGCCCAGGCTGGAGTGCAGTGGCGTGATCTCGGCTCACTGCAACCTCCGCCTCCCAGGTTCCAGCAATTCTCCTCCTGCCTCAGCCTCCCAAGTAGCTGGGATTACAGGTGCCATGCCCAGCTAATTTTTTTATATTTTCGGTAGAGATGGGGTTTCGCCATGTTGGCAGGCTCATCTCAAACTCCTGACCTCATGATCCTCCCTCTTCCCTCCTCGGCCTCCCAAAGTGCTGGGATTACAGGCGTGAGCCACTGTGCCCCTGGCTTAATCAGCTTTTTAACTTCTAAGCACAACCTATTGAATCAAGCTGTCTGGGCCTTATCAGAAAAAAGTTGGCCTATAGTTTCAGCTACTCAGGAGGCTAAGGCCAGAGGACCACTTGAGGCCAGGAATTCCAGTCCACCTGCACAACATGGTGAAACTATGTATCTTAAGAAAGAAAAAAAAAAGTTGATCTCTGAAGAATTCATGAAAATATTTAGTCAGTTTTCAGGGAAAGATCTTATAGACTTCAATTTGAGCATCCTTATGTATGTAAATTAGGTAAAGGTTGAAATTTGCAGTGAATAGAATTTTGGTCATTTAGGTTATGTAGCTCATGATATATACATTGTAACTATTTAGACTTACATGGTGCATGATTTACATTGTAATTACATAGAGGCTTATACAGTACAGTCTAATAAAAATTAGTATTAACTATTTAATTGCAAAGAGGATTGTTCTGCATTTCATTACCTTTTTTTTTTTTTTTTTTTTTTTTGAGACAGAGTTTCACTCTTGTTGCCAGGCTGGAGTGCAATCTCGTGACCTTGGCTCACTACAACCTCTGCCTCCCAGCCTAAGTAGCTGGGATTACAGGCATGCACCACCATGCCCAGCTAATTTTTTGTATTTTTAGTAGGGATGGGGTTTCACCATGTTGGCCAGGCTGGTCTCGAACTCCTCACCTTGGATGATCCGCCTGCCTTGGCCTCCCAAAGTGCTGGGATTACAGGCTTGAGCCACTGCGCTCGGCCTGCATTTTATTATTCTAAGATATAGCCAAATTTTATGCCTGGAATTTGTTCCTGGGCTGGAACAAATTCCTAGTAAGAGTCGGAATATTCCATGACTTGTGGCTTTGGTTAAAAAAGAAAAAGGAGTCAGGGAATGCAGTACCCTCTGATCACCACTGGGAGGACTAAAGCAGAAAATTCATTTGTCTCATATCCATTTTAAAATTTCAAATTAAACATGAAGGAGAAAATAAATCTCTTACTGGGAAGCCTTAATGTCCTGTCTCACACAAGAAGTTAAAGGTTGTGCTTGGAGTTGGTCTGCAAAAGTAATAAGGAATTTGTACGGACCCATCTGCACCTGCTTCTACAGAATGATTGGAAGGGCAGAAGTTGGCTTTGAAAGAAAAGCCCTTTTTTTGGAGGTGGGAGGGGCATCCAACTTTGTCTTCAGCCGAGAGTTCGCTAGCACTACACTCTAGCCACTCAAGCTGCTCAACTATGGTTAGTCTTGTGTACTTCTGTGTGCACTAAATAAGACATTGTTTCTGTGGGTTATGTGGGACTTTGAAGTTCAGTGTTGAAGCTCAAACAAAGCAGGTGTTTTTTCTGTATTTCTTGTAGATAGGCAGTTGCTTTTTGTTGGACCTAAATATTGTGGGGTTTGTGTATGGACATTTGACACAAAAATCTGTATTGGTAGAATTTAATATAAAATCAGAGAAGTTGAATTCACAGGTTTTGTTCATAGAATTTTACATAACCCTAGTCTTTTTTCTTTTTTTGTGATGGAGTCTTGCTCTGTTGCCCAGGCTGGAGTGCAGTGGCATGATCTTGGCTCACTGCAACCTCTGCCCTCCTGGGTTCCAGCAATTCTCCTGCCTCAGCCTCCCAAGTAGCTGGGATTACAGGCACCCGCCACCATGCCTGGCTAATTTTTGTATTTTTAGTAGAGACGGGGTTTCACCATGGCCAGGCTGGTCTTGAACTCCTGACCTCAAGTGATCCACTGGCCTCGGCCTCCCAAAGTGCTGGGATTATAGGCATGAGCCACAGCGCCTGGCCACAATCTTACACTACTTTCCTGAAGGGATATGTGATGGAAAGAGTCTGGGCTTGAAAGTGGAAGACAAAAATGAGAGCCTAAGACTGATTGAGATGAAGATTCTGAAGAGGTAGAATGGACCTCATAAGATGGAGCAAAAAAGAAGGAACAACATATAAAAGGAGACGTTAGAATTTAGAGTTATAGACTGGAATTTGAAACTAGTCTTGAGATTTAAGTAACTGTGGACAAATTCACTTGGCTATGCCTCATTTTTTTTTTTAATCAAAAGGATAACATCATCTCAAGTTGTGTCTTGGTTTTTTTGTTTGTTTACTTAGATTTTTATGACTTCACTTTCTCAATTTCCTCTGTGGCCAGATTCACATCTGTCTGTCTGTTCTGCTGCATAGTTGTCATCCTGAGATCTCCCTTCACCCATATCCTAGGGATTCCCTTTGCCTTTCCTGTTCGATCCATTTTCTTCCCCTTGGTTCACTCCCAGGTTTCATTGCAGCAGTTCCTCCAGTGATTTTCTGAGAAAGTTGCTCGGAGGTAAATTTTTAAAATCCTTTCATATCTGCAAACATCTTTATTCTGTTCTCATACTTGATTGATATTTTGGCTGCATATAGAATTCTAGACTGAATGCCCTTTTTCCTCAGAATTTTGTTTTTTGTCTTATATAGCATCTGACACTCCGATTTGGGGAGAGAGAATGCTATTTTGAGTCTTGCTTATTTTTCTGTGTTTATTTAAGGCTGATTGGAAGTTCTGTGCATTTGGATGGATCTTGAATACAACAGTGGGGCACACTGTTATTTCTTTGTGGTGCTCTTGATACCAATATATTTTGTCTTATCACTTGGCCTGGGCAAGCACAGAATGCCCATGTTCCAGGGAGCTGAGTCAGGGGAGAGGGCAGAAGGAAAGGTCTGTGGCTTTCTGCTTTCTCTTCTTGTTTTCAGTGTCCCTGCCCTCAGTCGTGCCCGGTGTCCCCAAGCCCAGAGACTTTCCATTTTGCCCTTTTCTAAAGAACCTCCGGTTTTTTGCCAGAGTGGGAGAGGAGACCCAGGGGGTCTGTTACTTAAAAGACTGACAGATCTTCTTGTTTCAGGCGTACTTCACTCACACTTCTAGAGGTGCTTGTACTACCAGTTCCTGAACCTTTTGAGGGTTCTATAATACAAATCATGATTTTCCAATATCTCCATAGCTGGCTTAGGATTAATATTTCTTGTAAGTGTTAAGTCATTTTCCTTCTTTTTTTAGTTTCTGAAAGTGTATCTGTCATCACTTCTATTTTCTTTGTCTTGTGGCTTTTTTCCTTATGCCTTATTTTTTTTCCTTTACTTTCATATTAATGGAGTTTGGAGAGGGAGGGGAGGTAAATGCAGCCATGATTTATAACCAGACTTGGATTAGGTATTTACATATGTCAATACATGTCTTTAAAATTTAGCTAGTACTTGTTATTATAAATAACAAACTAAGATTGTTAGGCTTCTTGAAAAATTGGCGGTAAATTTGGCTAATTTTGGGTTGTTGTAGTAGAGTCGCATTTCCCCTTTTCACCCAAGCTTTCTTAGCTCTTCTTGGATGGTGCCTGGCCTGAGATGTTCCTAATCTCTCATAAGAACTCTCCTACTTGCCCTTTGAGGACTCCATCCCTTCACATCTTGGGGTACCTTTTTTCCTTCATCTCACCCAAATGTGATCATGTCCTTTGGGTGCCTAGAGCTGCAATATCCAGCACAGTAGCAACTAGCCACATGTAGGCCTACCAAGCATTTGAAACGTGGTTAGTTTGAATTTAGGTGTTCTGTAAGTATAAAAGATAAACCAGACTTCAAAGACAGTATTTCAAAAATAGGATATAAAGCCTTTTTATATTATGCATTGATATATTGGGGGATATATTGAGTTAAATAAAATGGTATTTAAATTAATTTAACATATTAAGTATGTTTCTTTTTACATTTTTTAATGGAGCTACTAGAAAATTGAAAATTATATATGTATGTCACATTATACACCTATTGGACAGCATTAGAGTATTCACTCTGATTTTCTCATGGGGCAGGAATTGCCCCTTGTTTCAGTTGCTGTTCCCCCATTAGCACCCCGTGTATATCATGAGTGCCTTGAAGGTTTGACACCACACTTTTCTATTTCTTTTATTCCCTGCTAATGCCTACCATATAGTTGACTAGCCGAAAGTTACTGAATAAACATTTTTTTTTTTTTTTTTTGAGATGGAGTCTCGCTCTGTCACCCAGACTGGAGTGCAGTGGCGCGATCTCGGCGGCTCACCGCAACCTCCGCCTCCCAGGTTCAAGTGATTCTCCTGCCTCAGCCTTCTGAGTAGCTGGGACTACAGGCACCTGCCACCATGCCTGGCTAATTTTTTTATTTTTAGTAGAGACGGGGTTTCACCATATTGGCCAGGCTGGTCTCGAACTCCTGACCTTGTGATCCTCCTGCCTCGGCCTCCTAAAGTGCTGGGATTACAGGCGTGAGCTACCGCACCTGGCCTGAATCAACATTTTTTTTAGCCACAACTTGTGCCTTACGAGTTTTTTATTATAAGGATTAGACAAGTAAATTATTTTTCACCATATTACATTAGTTCACCTCCTATACCAGTAACAATTATTTGATTCAAAAGTGCAACAGATTTTACTGTATTTATGGGACAATAACAGTTCCCCCTTCCTATTCATATTCTTAGATGCTTTTTCATAAATTCAGCTGTGAAGAGTCACATTATCTTTGATCCGTGTGAGACTATCTTCTTGTTTTATCTATTCCTGTTAGTCTCCATATGTCATTGCTCTTACCCTCCATCCCACTTTACTGCTTTAATGTGTTTAGTATGTGTATGTGTTCTTACATAGTTTATTTTGGTATGTTTGGTACTTTATGTAAATACTACATATGTCTCATCTGTGCACTTAATATATTGCATCTAACTGCTGAATAGCAGTGAGATGTATGCATCTACCACATTTTACCAGTCTGCTTGCCAGAGGTGCACATGTTAATTTTCTCCAACTCTGTCACCACAAAAAAAATGCTTCAACATCTTCATACTTGTCACCTTATGGAGCAATGTAAGAGTTTCTTTGGGATATATAGCTTGGAATAGACTTGCTGGGTCACAGGAAATGTCAGATTGTTCTTCTAGATGGCTGCTTCCATCAATAATAGTGCACCACAGTTTTTGTATTCCCGTTTCTCTGCCAACATTTCAGAGCTTTCTAACTTTTCCCTGTCTAACAGGCCTAATGTGATACTACATGGTGGTTTTAACTTGTATTTCTCTATGATTTTTAGAATCTCTTTATACATTCCTTGGCTTTGGGTGCATTCTTGTTTTCTTGGGGGTTGGTGATTTTTATCAAATCAAGGACAGACATCCCATTCTAATCCTAGTTTGCTATAGGAATTTTGTGGGGGCTTTTTGGTAGAGACAGGGTCTTGCTATGTTTGCCCAGGTGGGTCTCAAACTTCTGGGGTTAAGCAAGCCTCTTGCCTCAGCCTCTGAAGGTGCTGGGATTACAAGCATGAGTCACCATGCCTGGCCAAGAGTTTTTAAATTATAAATTGTTCAATCTTATCAAATCCTTTTTCTATGTTGAATGAAATAATTGCCTAGCTGCTTTCAAAAGTGAAACGTGACTTTGTGAATATCTCTAAAGTACAGAATACTTGGAGGACAGCCATTTATTGTCACAACTTGGCTTTGTGGTTTGTTTTTGTTTTTGTTTTTTAACATTTGGAAACCATACCTATGTGTTAAGTAGGTGGCTTGTGATTTAAGGAATAGAACGCATGTAAGGGCACACTTCTTGTGTTTTACAGAAGGGACCAAGTTCTTTTGAGGAAGATTTGAAACATAGTGTAAAGTTGTTGCTGTTTTAAACTTGTAAACCTGATTTCTTCTCATGTGGGAGGTACGTAAGTAGGCCTCTCAAATTTCACGTTGGTTCTCTGCCTGGTAGATACAAGGGCAAAACTATCCTGGAACCGTATTGATGTTAAAAAATTTTTTACGGACTTCCTGCCGGCAAGGATTTTTTTAAAAAGATTTTTTAAATGTGTCTAAGAAATGTTTTAATTTGTCTTCTGATTATACAGTGATTTACAATCCATGGTTCTTTTATATGTGGGCAAAATTAAGAACTAATACGTAAAACAAAATGGAGCACATTCCCATTTTTCTTATTGCTTTGCGTTGATATGGCCCCTATGTCAGTTAGTAGTGCTTCGGCTGAACGTCACAAAGACCTAACACAGTGCCCTAAACAAATAGGGGTTTGTTTTTCTCCAAAAAGAAATTTGGGGCAGGGCGCAGTGGCTCACGCCTGTAATCCCAGCACTTTGGGAGGCCGAGGCGGGCGGATCACGAGGTCAGGAGATCGAGACCACGGTGAAACCCTGTCTCTACTAAAAATACGAAAAAAATTAGCCGGGCATGGTGGCGGGCGCCTGTAGTCCCAGCTACTGGTGAGGCTGAGGCCGGAGAATGGCGTGAACCCGGGAGGCGGAGCTTGCAGTGAACCGAGATGGCACCACTGCTCTCCAGCCTGGGGTGACAGAGTGAGACTCCGTCTCAAAAAAAAAAAAAAGAAAAAGAAATTTGGAGGTATGCAGCGTCTAGCTTTGGATCAGCAGTTCAGTAATATTGGAGTCGGTGGTATTTTAAAGTAGTTTTGTCTTTTCTGTCATGTTTGAGACCCCGTAGCTACAGGATAATGTTTTACAGCTACAGCTACATGGTTGCATTCAAGGAAGGAGGAAGGAACTGTACTGGCAACTCTGTCCTTACCCCCCCACCCTCCTTTTTTTTTTTTTGAGATGAAGTTTCTGTCACTCAGGCTGGAGTGCAGTGGCGGGATCTCAGCTCACTGCAGCCGTCACCTCCCTTGTTCAAGCGATTCTCATGCCTCAGCCTTCCGAGTAGCTGGGATTACAGGCATGTGCCACCATGCCTGGCTAATTTTTGTACTTTTAGTAGAGATGGGGTTTCACCATGTTGGCCAGGCAAGGTCTCGAACTCCTGACCTCAGGTGATCTGCCAGCCTTGGCCTCCCAAAGTGCTGGGATTACAGGTGTGAGCCACAGTTCCTGGCCTCCCCTTTTATGATAAACAAAGGCATTACCAACCCCTACCCCCTACTACATTGCCACCTAGTAGACTTTAACTAATGAGAACTGGCCAGAACTTAAGCCAGATGGCTATCTCTAGCTGCAGAGAGGTTTGGGAAAACAAGTATTTGGCCAATGTGGTCTCCCTAAACATGTGTTCAACTTCTTGAAGAAGGAAATCTCATATCTTTGGCTGTATTCAGCATTATTTTCAGTAGCAGTGTTCATATTCTAGTTTTCATAGTGGATGAAGTGGTACCAGCTCAGTTCCACAGGAGGGAGAAGAATCAGGACTCATTTAATCCATAAGAATTAAACTCAGCAGCTTTCGAGTACCCGTTATGTGCATAGTCTGCCATGAAATATTATAAAGTAGCCCAGGCATGGTGGCTTACACCTGTAATATCAACACTTTGGGAGAATAAGGCAGGAGGATTGCTTGAGGCCAGAGTTTGAGATCAGCCTGGACAACATAGTGAGATCCTATCTCTACAAAAAATTAAAACATCAGCCATGTGTGGTGCACGCACCTGTAGTACCAGCTACTAAGGAGGCTGAGGTGGGATGACCCCTTGAGTCCAGGAGTTCGAGGCTGCAGTGAGGGGTATGATCAGTCACACTACTGCACTCCAGCCTGGGCAACAGAATGAGACCCTGTCTCAAAAAAAAAAAAAAAAAAAAAAAGGGTTATCAAAGAATTATATAACGTGTGTGTGTGTGTGTGTGCAGGTTGTTTATTGGCTCCTTAGGAAGAAAAAAATATGTGTATGAAATAATTGATTAATAATAGTACAAGAATTCATAATTATTTGTTTAAATGTTTAATGTTGGTACTGAGTGCTGTGGCATAGGAATAGGGAACTTTTTCTTAGGGTCGGTGATGGATTCTTGGGAAAATAAAATGAAGGGCAAACGGAAGCAAAAGACAATTTAATTTGCTTCTGTTTCAAGGGAACTTTTTAAAAGTTAATTCTTAAATTTTTTAATTTAAGGACTTCGTCAGGAAACATCAAATTAAATATATTGAGTTTAACCCTAACAAGCATCAGATCTTTCAATCTGTTGTATGAGGAAATACAAGTTTCTTTCTGCTTTCTATTACGATTGTTGATTTGCATGAGTGTGTTTTAGGTTAGGCTGTGTTATGCTGTGGTAATACATACCGCCAAAATCCTCATGATTTAACACAATAAAAAACTTTTGCTCACACCAAGTCTGCTTGAGGGCTCATTGGCTCCGTGGAAACTGATCTCCATGTCCAGGCCAGTTTGGTCTTGTGGCCATCCATTTTAGGGCAGTGCTTAGGGTCAGGAGAGCAAAACACAGGGCTGGAGAGTTAAGCACAGGCAACTAAATGCTTCAGCATGGGAATGTCATTCATTTTCACTCACAGGACGTGTTCAGCTTAGTCACATGGCTATCTATACCTAACCTCAAGGGAAGGGAGTGCAGCCCTCCAGTAACTGAGATGTAAAAAAGCCAGTATGGTGTATATAGTATTGTCTACAAAAAAAAGTAGCATAATAAAGTTAGATACAGGCAAAGTACTTTGGGATCCCAGTAAGGAGGGAAGTAAGAAATTCTGATGAGATGCAGGGAGAACCATAGAAGGGTTCATGAAGATGGTGACAGATGATACAAACTCAATAGAATGAGCACGTTTTTCTTAGATTTGAAGAGAAGAAAGGACATTCAAACTAAGGGAACAACACTGACTGAGTCAGAGCTAGACTCAAAGCTAGAGTCTACTGGATGATGTCGTGGGAGAGGAAGAAGAGATGAGCGGGCCTTGAATTCGTTTAAAATTCAGCAAAAATGTATTGAATGTCTACCATGTGCTAGGCACTGTTTCAGGTTTGGGGAATATCTGATAATGAACAAAACACAAAAAGCCTGTCCTCGTGAAGGTTACATGCTAGTGGATGAAGCGCTAAGGAGTTAGTATTTTATTATAAGCACATTAGTGAGTAAGCAGATAGGAACATTGGATGCCTGTGAATCTTAAGATTTTCCTGGCCGAGCGCGGTGGCTCATGCCTGTAATCCCAGCACTTTGGGAGGCTGAGGTGGGTAGATCACTTAAGGTCAGGAGTTCGAGACCAGCCTGGCCAACATAGTGAATCCCTGTCTCTACTAAAAATACAAAAATTAGCCGGGCATGCTGGCGCGCACCTGTAGTCCCAGCTACTCATGAGGCTGAGGCAGGAGAATTGCTTTAACCTGGGAGGCGGAGGTTGCAGTGAGCTGAGATTGTGCCACCGCACTCCAGCTGACAGAGTGAGACTCCATCTCAACAAAAACCAAGATTTTTCTAATATTTCTATTTTACATTAAATAGAAGGCAGTTGGTTTGCATGAAAATTATTATTTCATCAATTTGACTGCCTCATTATAGAAAACACATATTGAAGTCAAATAAAACGTAGAGATGAATCTCTGAAGTTAAAATATGTTATTTGGGACGCAAGAATTGCAATCTGGGGCACACAGACCACAGGGTGGTCTTCAGTATGTATGAAGAACAAAGTAAAGATTGGCGATTTTATAAAGACAAGTGTTACATATTTTGAAATACAGGTCATTGGCACTAGTAAAGTTTTGGGGAGGTGGCAAGCCCTGATTGGTGAGTGAGAGTGGTGGGTAATACTGGTCTTAGAGTCAGCAACAAGTTGTTTCAGTAGCCATTAGATAAACTGGTTTCAGGTTACAATAGGCAGTTTCGGCAGCCAGGCTTACAGAGAATTGTAATCTTGGAGCAATGTTACATCCCTCCCCCTCCCCGGCCCCCCACCCCATCCCCACCCCTCAACTCTGATTTAGTTGAATATGAATAGAATGACCCAATTAGTATGATGAGCTTTCACACATGAAGGTTGAATTTATGAAGCATGTAAATTTGAAAATGCATGTTTACATTGCAAAAAGCTTTTTTAACAAAAATTTTGGCCAGTAGTATAATTTCAGTGAATATGTTTTCATTGCACAGATAGTAAAACCACTTGATACATACCTCATGGGGACATGGACTGCTTTATGCACTGCTTTTTCCCACACCTTATATAGTGCCTGGTGTGTGTGTGTGTGTGTGTGTGTGTGTGTGTGTAACTCACTCAGTAAATATTCAGTGAATGAATGAAGAAATTCAGAAGATAAAAAAGAGAAATTTCCTATTTTTAACCTTCTGAACACTATAGTGGTTAACATTTATATCTTTTATTCAGCCGTTCTAATATTTATTGAGTACCAGTTTTGTACCAACTGCTGTTCTAAGATATAAGAAATAATAAATTCCTGTTACTGTTTTCATGAAACTTAAATTCTAGTGTAATTAAAATCATGTAGAAATAAACATAAACATGATCACCCAGCTTCTTTTAAAACTAGACTACAGTTGATGTAATAATTTGCATTACAACAGCATGCATCTTGTGCACAACAAAACTACCTGTTTTTGTATTAAAGCCTTAGTGTCAAAGCTTTATTATCATTTTAGTCTTTTATCAACTCCGTATTTATAAATGGTCTATTTTCCGAAAGTTCTAATATGGAAATCAATCATTTTTGTTAGAGGAACAATGTTTACAAGTTGCCTAGATTTGTAGCGAGGTCATAAAAAGCCTGTTTAATCTAAAATAGACATTTGCAATACAAACAGAAATTGTTGTTGAGATGCCATATTATGTGATAACTGAGTAAAACAGACAAAAGCCTATCCCCAAACCTGGTATGTGAATGTGAAAAATATTAGAGAAATAATGAAGAAGTAGATGGAGATTAATGAGGAAATTCTGAAAAGGACATCTTTTGAGAAATTCAGAGGTAGATGGCGCAAGTTTTAAAGCTTACTTTCACTTTAAAACACCTGAGTTTCATTTCCTTTGACTTGAGTGCATTACAAAGCAGTTTATTAGTTAAAAATCAGGCTTGTTTTGATTTATAGGTATATAGAGAAAGACAGGACATTTTCCTGGACAAAAAGTTGGAAAAGAGAAACGTGTAAAGGGGGTGGAAAGTGGCTGTGAGTGTATGTGGAATGAGAAGCCTCCCTTGGGCAGGAGTTAACAGCCACAGTGGGGAAAGGATTGGGGCATGTAATCCTTTGAGTGTGTGGGGGCCAAGGGAGCAGTAGTAGCAGGAGGCCTGCGCATACAGCCATGTACACAGTGTGCACACAGAAGTGTAATTCTTGGGCCTGAATATTTCATAGGATAGAGACATATTGAGTACTTTATTCATCTATTCAACAGGGGCCATCTATTAAGGGCCACACAGTCTAGCTGTTTCTGTTAAGCACATTGTTTTGAATTACTGTTAGCAAGTGTAGTGTAGAAGGAAATTGGGAATCCGAATTCTCTGTGGATTTCCCCCTGAAGAGTTATGTGGCTGTATCCTTATCTAGTGAATGGTGACATGAGCTTTTCCCCTGCTGCATGGGCTGTAGTGAGGCTCAGGTGTGCAGGTGCACTTGCTAACATATGGAAAAGTTAAGCACTGTATAACCGGAAGGTAGCCCTTTTACTCCTGTTTTATATGACAGCCACGTATGCAAAATATCTCATTTCTTCCTGAACACTCAATTGAACTTCAGCACTTGGTATTTTTCATCTCAGAATTTTTATTTTCCTCAAATTTATATTGTGGTTAAATTCCTTTGAAGTGCTAGATACTTTAAGATTAAAGTTAAAGTAGGAATGTTTTTTCTTCAACCAGAAGCTCTTAGAACTTGGCAAGTACTCTGTGTTCTCTCATTTCCTTATCTTTGTATATGCTGTATTGCAGCACACGTCACATGGAGATGGGCGTCAAGAAGTTACCTCTCGTACCAGCCGCTCAGGAGCTCGGTGTAGAAACTCTATAGCTTCCTGTGCAGATGAACAACCTCACATCGGAAACTACAGACTGTTGAAAACAATCGGCAAGGGGAATTTTGCAAAAGTAAAATTGGCAAGACATATCCTTACAGGCAGAGAGGTAAATACCAGTTATGCTTATTTCTGTTATGACAGTTGCTCTGTTTATTTCCATGTAAGAGAGAGAAAAGAATATAGATATAGGCCTTATTTGTTTTTTTTAATACGGAGTCTCGCTCTGTCACCCAGGCTGGAGTGCAGTGGCATGATCTCAGCTCACTGCAAGCTCTGCTTCCCAGGTTCACACCATTCTCCTGCCTCAGCCTCCCGAATAGCTGGGACTACAGGTGCCCACCACCACACCCAGCTAATTTTCTGTAGAGACAGGATGGTCTCAATCTCCTGATCTTGTGATCCGCCCGTCTCGGCCTCCCAGAGTGCTGGGATTACAGGCGTGAGCCATAGCGCCCGGCCTTATTTGTCCTTATTTCTAAGGTAACTAAGCTTTTCATTTGTTTTGTTTTGTTTTATTTTAGGTTTTTTTTTTTTGAAATGGAGTCTCACTCTGTTGCCTAGGCTGGAGTGCAGTGGCGCGATCTCAGCTCACTGCAACCTCCACCTCCCAGGTTCAAGTGATTCTCTTGCCTCAGCCTCCTGAGTAGCTGGGATTACAGGCGCACACCACCACGCCAGGCTAATTTTTTTTTTTTTTTTTGTACTTTTAGTAGAGACAGAGTTTCACTATGTTGGTCAGGCTGGTCTCGAACTCCTGACCTCGTGATCCGCCCGCCTTGGCCTCTGAAAGTGCTGGGATTACAGGCATGAGCCACCGCGCCCAGCCTATTTTATTTTCAAGACAGGGCCTCGCCCTGTCACCCGGGCTGGAGTGCAGTGGCGCAATTATGGCTCACTATAGCCTCAACCTCCTGGGGTCAGGCAGTTCTCCCAACTCAGCCTCCCAAGTAGCTGAGACTACAGGCATGCACTGCCACACCCAGCTAATGTTTAAAAAATTTTTTTGTAGAGACAGGGTTCTCACCATGTTGCCCAGGCTGATCTTGAACTCCTTAGTTCAAGCAGTCCTCCTGCCTCAACCTCCCAGAGTGTTGGGGTTACAGGCATGAGCCATACCTCACTAATTAAGCTTTTTCTTTTTTTTCAGGGTGGGGGGGTGGTCGGGGGTTGGGATGGAGTCTTGCCCTGTAGCCCAGGCCTGGAGTGCAGTGGCGTGGTGGTCTCGGCTCTCTGTAACCTCCGCCTCCCAGATTAAAGCGTTTCTCTTGCCTCAGCCTCCTGAGTAGCTGAGATTACAGGCGCACACCACCACGCCAGGCTAATTTTTTTTTTTTTTTTTTTTTTGTATTTTTAGTAGAGATGGGGTTTCACCATGTTGGTCAGGCTGGTTTCAAACTCCTGACCTCAAGTGATCCGCCCGCCTCAGCCTCCCAAAGTGCTGGGATTATAGGCATGAGCCACCACGCCCAGCCTCATTAAGCTTTCTCAAAAGAGCATGAAACATATATTAGGTGTCTGGGAGTTTTTTGTTTTGTTTTTGTTTTTATTTTTTTTCTGAGGCAGAGTCTCGCTCTGTCACCCAGGCTGGAGTGCAGTGGTACAATCTCGGCTCACTGCAAGCTCCGCCTCCTGGGTTCACGCCATTCTCCTGCCTCAGCCTCCCGAGTAGGCACCCGCCACCACACCCGGCTAATTTTTTGTATTTTTAGTAGAGACAGGGTTTCACTGTGTTAGCCAGGATGGTCTCGATCTTCTCATCTCGTGATCCACCTTCCTCAGCCTCCCAAAGTGCTGGGATTACAGGCGTGAGCCACCGTGCCTGGCCCATCTGGGAGTTCTTTTGCTTTCCTATTACTTTAAACGTTGGAAATATCATAGAGGGTTTAAATAATCTTTACCTTTAAAAATAGGTAATGTTTTGTTCTTTTTCAGTAGCAAATGTCTGCTACCACAGTAAAAATTGTCTTTAACTTCAGGTATACACTTATGTGTATGAGCTCATGTTACTTGCTAATCAATAGCATTGTCAATATTTACAGATTTATCTTTAAGAAGTTTCTTAATCTCTCTACTTTTCTCATAGTGTATATTTAATTGGTTATTGTGTAGGAAGGCACATACTTTCCTAACCTTTGTGAAATGGCTTTCTGCTCAGCCCCATTCCTATTAATCAAAAATACATGCATTAAAACCACAAAACTAACTCCCTCCTATTGTTATATGGTACAGAGCCTGTTTTGCTTTTTTTGTTGTTGTTGTTGTTTTTTTGAGACGGAGTCTCGCTCTGTCACCAGGCTGGAGTGCAGTGGCATGATCTCAGCTCCCTGTAACCTCCGCCTCCTGGGTTCAAGTGATTCTCCTGCCTCAGCCTCCTGAGTAGCTGGGACTACAGGTGTGTGCCATGATGCTCGGCTAATTTTTGTATTTTTAGTAGAGATGGGGTTTCACCATGTTGGCCAGGATGGTCTCAATCTCTTGACCTGGTGATCTGCTCGCCTCAGCCTCCCAAAATGCTGGGATTGCAGATATAAGCCAGCGTGCCCAACCTTTGATGTAGTTTCTTGCATTTAGGTCTTTGTGCCTGCTTTTCCCTGTACCTGAAATACTCTTTACTCTTCTGTTAAGGGAACATTTCTGAGAAGTAATCATTGACAAATCCCCTTTCCCCAGGCATGGGATTCCATAAAAATCCCGATACTCCCCTTATATAGCACAATTTACATTGTATTGGAATTGCTCGTTTGTCTGTCTCCTTCTCTAGTTTGTAGGCTATCTCCAGTCTGTAGGGGAAGATGACAGAACTTAACACAGTGCTTGGAACCTGTTAGGTACTTAATAAATATTTGTTAAATGAATGTAATAATACCGTTTTTTTTGGGGGGGTGGTGTTGGCAACAGAGTCTCACTCTGTTGCCCAGGCTGGAGTGCAGTGCCGTGATCTCAGCTCGCTGCAACCTCCCGCCTCCTGGGTTCAAGCGATTCTCCTGCCTTAGCCTCCCGAGTAGCTGGGATTACAGGCACCCACCACCACACCCAGCGAATTTTTTGTATTTTTAGTAGAGAGGGGGTTTCACCACGTTGGCCAGGCTGGTCTCGAACTCCTGATGTCAGGTGATCCACCCACCTCAGCCTCCCAGAGTGCTGTGATTACAGGCGTGAGCCACCATGCCTGGCCCGAATGTAGTAGTACTTTTGAAGGAAGCTTTTAAAACAAATGCTCTCCCTGTGCGAGACCCTTCTGATAGATGTGCCAAGACTGTGACACATATGGCGTAGCATTCATGCCTGCAGCCCACCAGGCCTGGGGCTGCAAGAGCATGAGCCCTGGGTCTGTCATCTGTCAGCACGCATCCTCTGTTTGCAGCAGTGTGCCCTGTAAATATTCTCATTTCCTGTGTGTGCTGAGACTTGGGAAAAGGTTGGGAAGCACTGGGCTGTGCTAACTGGAATTTTAAAAGACTGTTGCCAGAAATTTGCCTTTTGACAGTTCATCAATTTTAGTGATAAAATTCTTGTGGATTTTTAGTGAAGACTCCTTGTTGTTGAGCTGCCTTATAGACTGCTTTTGGAATCTGTAAACAGCTTGTGTGGGCGGAGCTGTCCTTGTCCTTGATTAAAGCTTTCTTGAGATAAGGAACCAGACCTCTGAGTTTCTTAGTTCTCACCAGTTCCAGGTGGCTACTTGCCAGCTTCCTTATGTGGGCAGAGATGGTGGGCCAAGAGAGCGTTGAGACAGACACACCCTCTTCCATTTACCTCACCTAACTTACATTATCTAGAGTCTGGCCTGTGGTGTTTACTTCTAGTAGGTTCTTTCTCTAGAAATGCTTGAATATGACTAGCAGAGTGGTTTAATTTAAA
The DNA here is from genome assembly GCF_028885625.2 of Pongo pygmaeus. Lineage (NCBI taxonomy): Eukaryota > Metazoa > Chordata > Mammalia > Primates > Hominidae > Pongo > Pongo pygmaeus. The sequence goes on from NC_072388.2 coordinate 102,503,084, forward strand.
AACTTTCTCAGTTTCTCAGTTTTTTTTAAAACTTTGAACAAGTTCTCACTCATAAGTGGGAGTTGAACAATGAGAACACATGGACACAGGGAGGGGAACATCACACACCAGGGCCTGTCAGAGGGTGAGGGGCAAGGGGAGGGATAGCATTAGGAGAAATACCTAATGTAGATGACGGGTTGATGGGCGCAGCAAACCACCATGGCACATGTATACCTGTGTAACCTGCACGTTCTGCACAAGTATCCCAGAACTTAAAGTTAAAAAAAAAAAAAAGAAAGAAAAAACTTTGAACAGAATCATTTTACTCTTGTGGGGTTTTTTTTGCCTATTGTAGATATGACATATAAAATGTAAACATTATAGAAATATAGAAATTCATTATGTAGAAAGTAAGTTCCTTGAAATTTGTCTCTTCAAAGATAATCACTTTCAGCAGTTTGGTATATATTCCTAGAGTTTTTTAATATAGACATTAACTTTTAAAAAATTTTTAACAGAAAGGGACTCATATGGGACATGATGATAGTTTTTTTTACTTAGTAATGTACCTTGACTGTGTCTGGGTCTTAGTACTTATAGATCTGACATATTAGTCTAAAGGCAGCATAGTCTTCCTGGGTATGGTGGTACCGTAGTTTATTTCCTATCAGTGGGCATTAGGGTTGTTTGTAAGTTTTTGTTGTTACAAACAGATCTGCAATGTACATTCTTTAGCATTGTGTGTCCTTGTTAAGTGTTTCTGTAGGATAATTCCTAGAAATGGAAGTCCTAGGTGAAAGTGGATGAATATTTGACATTGTAATAGATACTACTATGTTGGTTTTGAATAAAAAGTGATGTACCTACTTTATTATTCTACCAAAATGAAATAGAGTGTTCATTTTCGTACATGCGTCTACGCTGTAGATAATTTTTGTCTATCTGAATGTCTTAGTCTGTTTTTGCTGCTGTAACACAATACCAGAGACTTAGGTAATTTATAAAGATAAGAAATTTATTTCTTACAGTTGTGGAGGCTGGGAAGTCCAAGATCCAGGGGCTGCATCTGGCCAGGGCCTTCTTGATACCTGAAGGGCGTGATGGAAGGGCAAAGAGTGGGGAGGAGTGGGGAGGGAAGGGAAGAGGAGGAGAAAGGAAGAAAAGAGGGCAGAGCCCTTGCAGTCTGATTGCCTCTCCAGGGCCCGGTGTCTTAGTACTGCTGCAACAGCAATTACATTTCAACATGAGTTTGGGAGGGGACATTCATTCAAACCATAGCACGTATGGACAAAAAAAGGGTGTAGAAAAAACCAGAAGTTGCTTTTTCCCTTTTCACTACTTAGATTTATGATCTTTTTATATATTTTTGTCATTCATAATTTCTTTTTGAAGCAAGTTCCCTGGCCACCCGCAGTAGCTCATGCCTGTATTCCTAGTGCTTTGGGAGGCCAAGGCAGGGGGATCACTTGAGCCCAGGAGTACAAGATTGCATTGCGCTATGATTGTACCACTGTACTTCAGCCGGGGCAACAGAGGACACTCTCTAAAACAAATAAAAATAAAACAAGTTTCCTGTTTATATCCTTTATTCATTTTTCTTTTTTTTTAATCTTAGTGATTTAAACCCTTTATGTTTCAGTCATCTGTCTGATGTGTCTGTTAATGTAGGTTGTGAATATCTTTCCCTAGATTACTCCTTTTAACTGTTTATGATGTCTTGTTTTAGGGAAGTTTTTAAGTATTTATGTGGCAAAATCGTTTAATCTTTTTCTTTATTACATTTGGGTTTCATGTCTTCTTGAAGATTTGTCCCATGACTTAAAAAACAGTTCTATAGGCCGGGTGCGGTGGCTCACGCCTGTAATCCCAGCACTTTGGGAGGCCGAGGTGGGTGGATCACGAGGTCAGGAGATCGAGACCATCCTGGATAACACGGTGAAACCCCGTCTCTACTAAAAATACAAAAAATTAGCCGGGCGTGGTGGCGGGCGTCTGTAGCCCCAGCTATTCGGGAGGCTGAGGTAGGAGAATGGCATGAACCCGGGAGACGGAGCTTGCAGTGAGCCGAGACTGCATCACTGCACTCCAGCCTGGGTGACAGAGTGAGACTCCGTCTCAAAAAAAAAAACCAAAAAAAAAAAAACAACCAGTTTTGTATTTTCTTCTAATACTCCTCCTATGGCCCACATTTTAACGTTTAATTCATGTGGTATATATTTGGGAAGATTAGTATTAGGTGTAGGGATCTGACTTTTTTTCCCACTTGGATTACAATTGTCCCAGAACCATCAGTTCTCTCCCCACAATTGAAGATACCTGCGTTAACACATAATAAATTCTCATATGTGTCCTGTTATTTCTCCAGTCTGTTTATTTAGTCCTATACACAAACCGTGGTGTTTTTATTACTGCAGCTGTGGATTGTATGTTTTAGGTCAAGTTCCCCTCCTGATGATTCTTTTTTTTTTTTTTCTCTCTCTTTTTTTGGTGAGATGGAATCTCACTCTGTCGCTAGGCTGGAGTGCAGTGGTGGGATCTCGGCTAACTGCAGCCTCCGCCTCCCGGGTTTAAGCAATTCTCCTGCCTGAGCCTCCTGAGTAAGTGGGATTACAGGTGTGTGCCACCACGGCCAGCTAATTTTTGTATTTTTAGTAGAGATGGGATTTCATCATGTTGGCCAGGATGGTCTTGATATCTTGAACCCATGAACTGCCCACCTCAGCCTCCCAAAGTGCTGGGATTACAGGTGTGAGCCATCACGCCCGGCCAATGACTCTTATTTTTCAAAATTTTCATAGCTTTTTTTTTTTTTTTTTTTTTTTTTTGGTCATTTACTCTTCCACATGAATTTTAGAATTAAGTTGCCATTTTCTAAAAGCAGAACATGAAATTTTGATTAGATTAGTTTTCATGGGATTAGTTGGTTTTTTGTTTTTTGTTTTTTTTACTAGTAGCAGTAGAATTTATTCAAATATGCCTTAATATAGGCGCTGGGGCTTGCCCATGGTGCTCTTGATATATAAGGCCCGGACATTCTGCCAGTTTTTTCTTAAGCGGTGACACTAAGAAGTTAACAGCCAGGTGAATGTTATACACAAGCTCGTCGTCTGTCATCTTCACGTGGCCAACAGCCACAGCCAAACGTAACATCTTCATATGAAACTTGATTGTGGACTTCGCCTCATCCACTTTGGCTGCCGTGTTTTCATCGTGTGTGAGCAGGGAAGGGAACTCTACTGCCTTTGTTAGGCCTATGCCGAGGATTCGTGGGATATGCTTGATCAGAGACTCTGAAGCCAAAAATGCATCATACTTCTTGGCCAGTTTCTTGACCAGTTTCTTATTCTTGAGTTTTTTTGGCATCTCAGTGTCCATGTGGGGGGATATCCATGGCCTTGGCCTCGTCACAGTGCTGCTGTTCCCCCAGGACCCACACTTGGGACAGGGAGCGGACTTAAGCCTGACAGTGCCTGAGAAGCACTTGTCCTTCTGGGGGTCATAGTTCTTCAAGCTGATCTGCAACTCCACCGTCTTCAGGAACTTGGGGCACTTGCACTGGTTCCCGTGCAGGACTTCCTGCACCGCCTCATCCAGGGTGTCGCGAGAGACTTTGTTGCTTACGGCTTCTCATGCCACACTAACCAGAAAAGAGGGTTTAGTTGGTTTTATAAATTATTAATAGTTTGGGAAGAAATTGATATTTTAATGATGCCAAGTCTTTCTTTCTTTTTTTTTCTTTTCTTTTTGAGACGGAATTTCGCTCTTGTTGCCCAGGCTGGAGTGCAGTGGCGTGATCTCAGCTCACCACAACCTCCGCCTCCTGGGTTCAAGCAATTCTCCCGCCTCAGCCTCCCGAGTTGCTGGGATTACAGGCATGCGCCACCATGCCCGGCTAATTTTTGTATTTTTAGTAGAGACGGGATTCTCCATGTTGGTCAGACTGGTCTCAAACTCCCAACCTCAGGTGATCCGCCTGCCTCAGCCTCCCAAAGTGCTGAGATTACAGCTGTGAGCCACCGCATCCAGCTAATGCCAAGTGTTTCTATTCAGGAATGTGTATGTGTCTCAAATTTGTTTTCAGGTTTTGTAACTTTTTTCATCTATGTTTTATATAATGCTTGTTAAATTCATTTCAAGCTATTTTATAATTTTTGTTGCTAATGTAAATGGAACTTTTTTTCCTCAAGAGGGCAATAATCATATAATTTCTTGCATTTGGGAAACTTTTGATCTCTCAGTTGGAACGTCGAAGATTAAGTTTACATTGTTTTTTAATAGCACGCTTTTTTTTTTTTCTTGAGACAGAGTCTGGCTCTGTCGCCCAGGCCGGAGTGCAGCGTGATCTCGGCTCACTGCAAGCTCCGCCTTTTGGACTCAAGCAACCTCCCACTTCAGCCTCCCCAGTAGCTGGGACCACAGGCACACAGTACCGCACCTGGCTTATTTTATTTTATTTTATTTTTGGTAGAGATGGGGTTTCGCCATGTTGCCCAGGCTGGTCTTGAACTCCTGAGCTTAAGCAGTCTGCCTGCCTCGGCCTCCCAAAGTGCTGAGATTACAGGCGTGAGCCACAACACCTGGTCATTTGTCTTCTTTTGAGAATGTCAAATAAAATGGGATCATATGGTATGTAACCTTTTGAAACTGGCTTCTTCTCACTCAGCATAATGTCTTTGAGATTGATTCAGGCTGTTGCATATATTGACAGTTTGTTCCTTTTTGTTGCTGAGAAGTATTCTGTTGTATGGCTGTGCTACAGTTGGTATTAGCTCCCCCACTGAAGGACGTTTGAATAGTTTCCAGTGTTTGGCAATTATGAATAGAACTCCTGTACAGGTTTTTCTGTGAACATAAGTTTTAATTTCTCCAGGAGTGACATTACTGGATCATGTGGTGAAGAATTAAGTGAATTGTTAACTAGAAAACTGGTTTTATATAACAGTATAATATTCCTAGTAGAAAGAAACCTAAAGCCTCTGGTCTGTTAATTGGTGTATTTTTATTACTTAGTACTTTTCTTTTCTTTTCTTTTTTTAAGATGGACTTTTGCTCTTGTTGCCCAGGCTGGAGTGCAATGGCTCAATCTCGGCTCAACGCAACCTCCACCTCCCAGGTTCAAGCAATTCTCCTGCCTCAGCCTCCCTAGTAGCTGGGATTACAGGCATGTGCCACCACGCCCGGCTAATTTTGTATTTTTAGTAAAGACAGAGTTTCTCCATGTTGGTCAGGCTGGTCTTGAACTCCCGACCTCAGGTGATCCGCCCCCCTCGGCCTCCCCAGGTGCGGGGATTACAGGCATGAGCCACTGCACCCGGCTACTTAGTACTTTTCTCAGCTAAGATCTTTATTTTTCTCAGTGTTCTCTTGCCCTGTGATGGGAATGTGATGTATCTTACCTATTGAAGAACTAAAACCTCTGAAGAAAACCCAGAGGGTTGTGGGAAGAGTGGCATTGATGATTTGGGGACTTAATTCATTCTGAGTCAGTATAAGTTAAAGGGTTGTTGTGTATTATGTTGAGAGTTTTAACTGCTATCCTTGGGATAAGAACAGAGATGTAGAATTATATAGTGAAAAGAATTTTCTGAAAGAAGGGAGTAGGGACAATCTATATCATGCATTTAAGTCACAAGGATGTCGTGAACATAAAAGATACTCACAAAGTCCGGGCATGGTGGCTCATGCCTGTAATTCCAGCACTTTGGGAGGCCAAGGTGGGCGGATCACAAGGTCAAGAGATCGAGACGTGAGGTCAGGAGTTTGGGACCAGCCTGGCCAACATGGCAAAATCCCATCTCTACTAAAAATACAAAAAATAGTCGGGGATGGTGGTGTGCGCCTGTAGTCCCAGCTGCTTGGGAGGCTGAGGCAGGAGAATCACTTGAACCCGGGAGGCGGAGGTTGCAGTGAGCCGAGATTGCGCCAGTACACTCCAGCCTGGCAACAGAGTAAGACCTTGTCTCAAAAAAAAAAAAAAAAAAAAAAAAAAATACTCATGAAAAACTATGTGTTCGTTGGAAGAAAGGTGTGGAAGAAAGGTGTTTTAATTTAACAAACATGTTGGAGTAAGAATTGTAAACAAGATACATTAATATGTACACTCTGGAGACCGTTTTAAATCAAGCCTTTAAATAGCCTAGTTATGGTGTAAGTTCAGTTTAGATGAGACTTCCCCCAGGATGACCGTGAACCAATCAGAAATGGATATCAAAATGCTCATTTTATATATTTTTAAAATACATGTACCAGTTGTGAAATTCATCTGATTTAGCTCTTAAATGAAAATGCTACCCATTATCCATATTGTCCTGGAAGCATCTATCCCATATTTACTCTGAATCTGGGGATGTTAGTTGCATCTGCTGTCTTGCTTTTGACCAACTTTTCATAGCTTATGGTTATTTTGGTGTGAAATATTGCCTGTTTTACACCACAGTTTTCTTTCAAGTTCATTATTTTCCCCCCACTAATTTTCATAGCCTTGCAGAGACCTTTCCCCTCACATGAACTACAGAACTCACTTGTTTCAGTCGTTTGTGCTTTATTGGAGTTATTTATTGTTAAAAAATTATTTTCCTAAAGTAGTGCATGCACATAGCTTAACAAGTCAAATATACTAAAAAGTTCTAATGACAATCAGAAGTTTCTTTTCTTATCCCTCTTTTTCCTCAGCATTATTACTCAAAGGCCCCGACTTTTTTAAGCTCTTTCTTCTGATACTCTAATAGCTTTCTCCAAATTTATCATTTTAAACATCATTGACTTCCATTTCCGACTTCCATATCTACATTTCTTTCCCTAGCTTTTCTATTGCAATGATGTATTTGGCTTATTTACTTAAATTAAGACTGTGTGAGTATTGTTGAGTTTTGGCAGTGATCATTTATTTTCTTATATAATTGTAAAGCTTTGTCTAAAATTAGTTGCTGCTTTTTCTATAAACTCTTAGGTTTTATGTGTTACTGCTAATTGGCCAAAATGTTCTATCTTATCTTTCAAATATTTTGCAGTACTCACACATATAATATAATGTATTAGCTCAAGAGAGAATCGGTGAGTATAAATTAGAGACAGCAAGGTAGCTCTTTCTAGGCACAGATAAGTGGGATGGTAGCTACAGGAAGACATTAGGCCAAGGTATTTTTTAGAAGATGGACACAATATCAACATTTCTCTACTAATGGAGATAATCTAATAGAAAGGAGGAAATTGGTGCTGTCGAAGAGATTTTGGAATAGGTGAGGGGATGGTGGAGGCATTGGCCTTTGGATAACATGGACAGTTCTTCCACAGAAATAGGAGGAAAGCAGGCCAGGCGTAATCCCTGTAATCCCTGCACTTCGGGAGGCCAAAGCGAGTGGATCACCTGATATCAGGAGTTCGAGACCAGCCTGGCCAACATGGTGAAACCTCATCTCTACTAAAAATACAAAAAATTAGCTGGGCATGGAGGCTTGCCCCTGTAATCCCAGCTACTCAGGAAGCTAAGGCAGACGAATTGCTTGAACCCGGGAGGCAGAGGTTGTGGTGAGCCAAGATCACACCACTGCACTCCAGCCTGGGCAACAAGAGCAAAACTCTGTCTCAAAAAATAAATAAAATAAAATAAAGAAATAGGAGGAAAGCAGAGGGTGCTGGCATCAGTGCAGGTGAGGAGATCCTTATGGTAGTAGGAGCTTGTAGAAATTCTCTTCTGAGTGCAAACTATTTTTTCAGTAAAATGGAAAGCAAACTGATCTGCTACCATGAGGAGATGTATTAGAGATGTGAGGAGGTTAAAATAATTGCCAGATAAGCAGGAGAGTGAATGGACTAGAGAAATGTAATAGAATTGCCAGGCAGCCTTAAGGCTTCCCTGAGGTTGGTGACCAAGGATTTAAAGTGGGAAGAGTCAGCTTGGTGGTGTGTTACTCTCCAGCTGCATTCAGTTGCCCAGCTGCAGGCATGGCATTTGCAGAGATTGGGGTTTTGTCACATTAGTATAGTGAAAGGACAAAGGAGCATTGTTATAGAACCCCCCAGGGAGTGATCACAATGAAATTAGTGATATAATTAGGAAGTAAGAACTTGAGGAGGAAGACTGACCCTATGAAGGTGTGGGGTCAGTGGATTACAGATCCTGGTAAATTCCGACAGTTATTGGAGTACTAGATTGAGTGAGCAGGAAGCTAGAAGAAGTTGGTTAAAGAATGGGAAGCTCAAACTTGGATCATGAAAGGTTTTCAGATACTGGTAATGTCAAAGACTGGAGTATAACCATGTAAGTAGCTTAAGTATGTAACATTTTTTTTCTTTCTGGAAGTTTATCCTTGGTTTTTAGAAATTACCCATTGAAGTGCCAAGGATTAGTCTTCATTCATTGTTCTTGGTGCTCATTGGACCCTTTTAATATAGAGGTTTTTGTATTTCAGTTCTGGAAAATTGTCTCTTTTTTAACTTAAAAATCTTCATTCTGGAATCCTTAAGCAGAGACTGGAGTGCTTGAAAAGAGCCTCAAATCTGTCTTCTGTCTCTATGTTTCTACTTTCTGGGAGATACTTTTAACTTCATCTTCCATTCTTTCTGTTAAAAATTTGTGTGTGGGCCGGGCACGGTGACTCATGCCTGTAATCTCAGCACTTTGGGAGGCTAAGGCGGGACGATCACTTGAGGTCAGGAGTTTGAGACCAGCCTGGTCAACATGGTGAAACCCCGCCTCTACTAAAAATCCAAAAAAATTAGCTGGGCGTGGTGGCGTGTACCTGTAATCCCAGCTACTCAGGAGGCTGAGGCAGGAAAATCGCTTGAACCCAGGAGGCAGAGGTTGCAGTGAGCCGAGATCGCACCACTGCACTCCAGCCTGGGTGACAGAGCGAAACTCTATCTCAAAAAAAAAAAAGAAGAAAGAAAGGTGTGTGTGTGTGTCTTCTCTTCTTCCCCAGCTCACTCTTTGATCATTTTCATCTGTTGTTATTGTCTTTACAGCATCTAGCCCTGGTATTATGAATGTTGTTTCTTCTGCTGACTCCCTGAGAATAGTAAAGGCTTTTTTTTTTTTTTTTTTTTTTTAGCTTTTTTATAAAGTAGATTTTTGTTCCCTGCATTGTTTCTCTTTTTTTCTGGGGTTCTTTCTTGTTACCTCTGTTTCATATAGAGACTTTCTCTGGATGTCTGGTAGCCTCTGGTTGTCTGTACCTAATGTGGAGCCCTAAGCATCTGATCACAAGCTGTGTTTGTGTGAATAGGACATGTTTGACCACAGAGCTTTCCTATTGGGAGTTGTCTGGTGCTTTTATTGAAGACCCCAGATATTTGTGTCCTTAGATTTCTGAGAGTATTCAGTTTCTCTAGATAAGAATCTTCTCTTCTGCCTGGGAGGAACTGATGATCCCACCCCTCAGTCACTTAGTCCTCCCCCTCCTGCCTTTTCATCTGGTGCTTCACTCCTGTCCTCTGGCTAGGCCTGTTGAAACCACATTTCTTCATCCTCGGGTGTGTGAAACTTCCTGAGACTGCATAAATGGTTACATGTTTAGTCACGAGTTTGTTGGTGAAGACTATGTTAACAACTTTACGGAAAGTTTGGAGAATAGAGAAGAAAAAGAACCCCAGAATCCTAATATTCTGAATACCATTTTTGTTTGTGTATATTTTCCATATATATGTTTTTTCAACGTATTTTTGATTATAATTTTGTATCTTGTTTTTTCCGCCCTCGGAATTTTATCCAAAGCAGTTTTCTGTGTTGCCACTAATCGTCATAATTGTTCATTTCAGTGGTTATGTACAATGCCATTGATGAGAACAGCAGTTCTCAAACGTTTCTGTCTCAGAACTCCTTTAAATTGAAAATTTAGGCTGGGCGCGGTGGTTCATGCCTTAATCCCGGCACTTTGGGAAGCCGAGGCAGGCGGATCATGAGGTCAGGAGATCGAGACCATCCTGGCTAACACAGTGAAACCCTATCTCTACTAAAAATACGAAAACAAAATTAGCTGGGCGTGGTGGCGGGCGCCTGTAGTCCCAGCTACCAGGAGGCTGAGGCACGAGAATGGCGTGAACCCGGGAGGTAGAGCTTGCAGTGAGCCGAGATTGTACCACTGTACTCCAGCCTGGGTGACAGAGCGAGACCCCGTCTCATAAATAAATAAATAAATAAACAGAAAATTGATAACTCCCCAAAGCTTTTATTTATTAGGGTTATATGTATTGATAGCTGCTGAATTGGAAGTTATTACTTAGGAAACTTAAAATATATATTCATCAAAAATAATAATCCTATTACATGGTAATGTAAATAACATATTTTTGTGAAAAACAACTATTTTCCAAAGCAAATTATTGAAAAGAGTGACATTGTTTAAATTTTTTGCAAACCCCTTTAATGTCTGGCTTAATAGAAGTTAGCTGGGTTCCTGTGTCTGCTCTGCATTCACACTATTTCAGTATGTTGTTTTGGTTGAAGTGTATGAAGAAATGTAGCTACAAAAGGAAGGGAGCATATTAATACCCTTTTCAGGTGATTGTGGATATCGTTCTTTGACATTATACCAAAACTCAGCAAGTAGTTTCTTGGGGGTGGATAGACAGTGATGAACTGAATTTTTATTCAAAACAACTGTAGTGACTGACAAAAAAAGTTAAAACCCAGAATGATTTACTTCAATTAAAAATTAATTATATCCCAAGAGCAGGGGTCCACCAGGTTGTCTGAGGGGAGGGGTGAACTGGCCCAGAAACGGAGCAGGTCAAAATTCCTCTGCTGATCAGTGAGATGGGGATTGGGATCAAGATTGCTCCTGTGAATAGCCACTGCCTGGGGAACATAGCGAGATAAAGAAAAAGAAACAGAAACTTTTGGAAACAAGCAGACAAGGGTGAAAGAAAGCCTTGGTGTAAGATATAATTTATATATTCTATATAAGATATAGAATACATATCTTATATAACCAAAAAGCATAAAAGCAGTCAGCATGCTTTTAGTACAACCTGGAGGTATAGTTAATGTGCAGGAAAAAAGCTCCATATAAGCCTAATCCCTGTATATAAAAAAATCACTGAATTCCACAGTTTTGAACATTTTTTTTTTTTCTTTTTGAGACAGAGTCTTGCTCTGTCACCCAGTCTGGAGTGCAGTGGTGCAGTCTTGGCTTACTGCAGCTCTCTACCTCCTGGGCCCAAGCAATCCTTCCACCTCAGCCTCCTGAGTAGCTGGGACCAGAGGTGTGTGCTACCACATCCGGCTGATTTTTTGTATTTTCTACAAGACAAAGCATCCCCATGTTGCTCAGGCTGGTCTCGAACTCCTGGGCTAAAGTGATCCTTCTGCCTGGGCCTCCCAAAGTGCTGGGATTAACGGGATGAGCCACCACACCTGGCCAACACTTTTTTGTGTGTGTGTGTGTGGTAAAATACATACAACATAAAAGTTATAATTTTAACAATTTTTTAAGTGTGTAGTTCAGTGACATCAAGTATATGTACATTGTTGGGCAACCATCACCACTATTCATTTCCAGGCATATAGTTAATACCCATTTTTTTGTGGTTTCTATATTTGCAAATTTACCTATTTGATAAAATTTATTTGTAACCCCAAAATCAGTACAGCGCTTTGGTAATCCTTTTTGGACATATGTGGAACGGGGAAAAAATATGCACATCCCTAGTTGAGGTTCAGCAAGGGGACACTTTGCTTTCTTTTTTCAGTCTTTGTGCCGTAAACCAGCGTCTTTTTTGTGATCTATTTAATGCCATTTGTTTTTTCGTTTTTGTACTTTTTGTTGATGATTTTGCCATTTAAAATGGGCCCCAAGCATAGCGCTGAAGTGCTGTCTAGTCTTCCTAATGCACACTTGAGTGAAACTTACCTAACACATGCATTTTCTTTGTAAGGCACATCGTAGCCTTGCCATGGATAAAACTCTGGACAGTTGAGTTTTTCCTTGCACTGCACATGGCTATGATGCTTTACAAAGAAGATGCACATGTTAGAAGTTTCACTCAAGTATGCGTTACAGTGCTGTGGCTGTGAATTCAGTGTTAACCAATCATATATAGTAAAGAAGGTGTTCTTAAACAGACACACACATAAAACAAACTTATGTATTAATCTGCTCTTGCAAAATGTTGTGACCAGAGGCTTGCAGAAACCTAACCCCCTAGAAGCAATGATTTCGTGTTCACTAATTCAGTGAGCACAGTAACTGCATAGAATGAACAGTGAGAATTGACTGCAGCTGCTTTTTTGAAAGAAGAGGCTTAATTATGGAGCAAGGCATCAGGAAAAATCACAGGCTTTCCTCATTTGTGTAATTTTTGATTCTGTTCATGTCTTCAAGAGTGGAGCCCTAAGAAGAAAACTGAGAGCTCCCAGTAAAAGGATAACGAGTGCCTGGCTTAGCCTCATAGAGGCCAGAGGAACGTCTGCCTTTACACTGGGACGTTCCACACACATAACACAGAGTTCTTTTCTATGGACAGTTGAGTTTTTCCTTTTCCAAGCATATTCTAGGGTTGTCTTTCTGTGCCCTGCTACATGTGCCACTGTACTGCTGTCAGATTTTTATCTCCCAGAAATTCTTTGAAGTCACTTGTCTTCTGGTGGCACCCCTTCCCTTCTCTTGGCCATTCTTTGTCATTTGGTCTTTGTTCTTCATTGGGCCTATCAGGTGGCAGGACAGAGAAATGCATGTGATCAATATGCCATCTTTAACCAATGTCCTCATTATGGTTATGAAAATAACTTTTCATGTAATTATTTTTATTCAAGTTACATATTACACACAGTTTAAAGAGTCAAGACTTGTTACAAAAGAGTCCCCTAGACTCCTTGTTTCCTTGTCTCCCAGGATGGCCACTTTTAATCTTTTAAAGTGATTCTTTAGTCTTTTAAATGATTCTTTCATACTTTATAACATGCTTGTAGTCTTACTTGTTTTTCAGGTTTAGGCATTATCTATTGACATTTTATTTAAAGTCATCATTGACTTTAAAAAACACAGAAACTCTTTACTGAAATGTAACACAGGTTGGGTGCAATGGCTCATGCCTATGAATCCCAGCACTTCGGGAGGCCGAGGCAGGCAGATCACCTGAAGTCAGGGGTTCAAGACCAGCCTGACCAATATGGTGAAACCCTGTCTCTACTAAAAATACAAAAATTAGCTGGGTGTGGTGTGTGTGCCTGTAGTCCCAGCTACTTCAGAGGCTGAGACAGGAGAATTGCTTGAACCCAGGAGGTGGAGGTTGCAGTGAGCCAAGATCGCGCCACTGCATTCCACCCTGGGCGACAGAGCAAGACTCCATTTCAAAAACAAAAAAAAAACAAACAAAAAGAAATGTAACATACATAAAAAGTGCCCAAATCATAAGTGTACAGCTTGATGAATTATCACAGAGTAAACACATTTGAATAACCATGACCCAGGCAAAAAATATACTGTGACTCACACCCTAGAAGCCTCCCTTTGGTGTCCTTCAAATCCTTTCACTACCCCACCTCCTCAAGTGAACCACTGTGCCACCTTCTAATACCATAGGTTTTGTCTGTTTGTTGTTTTAACATTGTACTAATAGAATGTTAGAGTATATTAATAATAGTGTATTATTTTGTGTCTATTTCTTTTACTGTACTTCATGCTTGTGATATTCTTCCATGTTGAGGTTTTCATTTGTAACCAACTGTTGTTGTTGTTTGGCTTGGTCTCCATTTGCTATGAATTGAATCGTATGCCTCAAAATTCATATGTGTAAGCCCTAACCCCCAGTGTGACTGTATTTGGTGATAGGGTCTTTATAGAAGGTTAAGTGAAGCGTAGTATGAACCCTGATTGATAGGATTAGTGTTATTACATGAAGAGACACCAGAACGCTAGCTTTCTCCACCACATGAGAACACAGGGAGAGGGTGGGCATCTGCAAGCCAGGAAGAAGGTCCCCTCCAGAACTGTGAGAAAATAAATTACTGTTAAGTCCCCCAGTGTGTGGTATTTTGGTTATGGCAGCCCAAGATGACTAATGCATCATTCTTCAGGCCACTCTGTCCCCCTAGAGGACTTGCAGTCTTTTTTTTTTTTTTTTGCCTCCTCTTTTAGTGGCTGTGAATGCTGTTAACACTTTCAGAAACAGGGTGTTAGGATCTTTTGACCGTTGGTGAACCAACAGAAAGTGGAAGATAAGGATTTTTCTCTAGTGGGTGTTTGCTGTGGATTTGTTGGGAGAAGCCCTTCTCATGTATGAGCTGTCCCTATCCCTATTTTGTAATTTTCCACTTTGCTGCTGGCATCAAAGTGAATGTAAATGGAATTTCCCAGAAATTTCCACAGCAAGTGGCTTTCTCACTTAGTGAGCCCCCTTGGTGTTTGTTGAGTCTCCCTTTACCCAACCCCACAATCATTGGAATAAAGGGGTGGTCTTCTCTCCAGTCTACACCTTTCTGAGGCCCTGCAATCGGGGACACCCCAGTTATCACCTCTTTTGGTGACCCCAAGGTTTCAGCTTTGCCTGAGCTCTCCAGGCTCCAGCTCTGGCCAAGGTGATTTTGGTGGAGTCATCCCAGCAGGGAGCTAGGAGGAAGAGGGGATTAGGAACTCCCACTCAGGCTTCCTTGCTGCACGTACACATGTCACATCAAATGATGGTGTTTCACTCTGGGGACATAGTTGCTTTTGATAAAATGACTTTTCTGCAGTTTGGTTAAGCTGAATGAAACATATTTGAGCTCCTATGTTTGCTTCAGATGCTATTGAATAGTAGTACCTGAAGATGAAAGTGTATAAGAACAGAATCAGGCCGGGCGCCATGGCTCATGCCTGTAATTCCAGCACTTTGGGAGGCCGAGGTGGGCGGATCACCTGAGGTCAGGAGTTCAAGACCAGCCTGGCCAACATGGCGAAAACCTGTCTCTACTAAAAAAATACAAAAATTAGCTGGGTGTGGTGGCACGCGCCCGTAATCCCAGCTACTTGGGGGAGGCCAAGGCATGAGAATTGCTCGAACCCGGGAGGCGGAGGTTGCAGTGAGCCAAGATCGCGCCACTGCACTCCAGCCTGGGCGACAGAGCAAGACCCTGTCTCAAGAGAAAAAAAAAAACACAGAATCAGAATCTTTGGAATAGTGACCGGATGCCGTGGCTCACGCCTGTAATCCTAGCACTTCAGGAGGCTGAGGTGGGCAGATCGCTTGAGCCCAAGAGTTTGAGACCAGCCTGGGTAACATAAGGAGACCTCATTTCTACAAAAAATTAGCTGGACATGGTGGCACGTGCCTATAGTTCCATCTACTCGGGAGGCTGAGGTGGGATGATCACCTGAGCCTGGGGAAGTCGAGGCTGCAATGAACGGTGATGATGTCACTGCACTCCACCCTGGACAACAGAGTGAGACCTCGTCTCAAAAAAAAAAAAAAGAAAGAATCTTTAGAATAGGGGAGGATATTGAGCAGAACCATAAGAAACTAGTGATTAAGAGTCCGGGTGTGAAAATGGAAACCAGGTCTCAGGAGCTGAGAGAAGAGCTGGAAAGGCAGCATCTTTGATGGACTTGGCCATGAGGGGGGGGAAAGCAGAACGGAGGCCAGGAGAGAGTGTGTCTAAGGCTTTCTTTGGAATTGGGAGGTCCAGGTAAACCATTTAAAATTACTTACGAAGGTGAAGTTTCAGGAAAATTCATTCGACTTTGATTTATATAATTTTTAAAACCTCATTATCTGGTTATACACCAGAAGCCCTGTTTCTTGGTTACTGATTATGAGTGTTCAAGGCCTCAGATCAACTCAGTATTTTATTTTTATTTATTTATTTATTTTGAGACGGAGTCTCGCTGTCTTGCCAGGCTGGGGTGCAGTGGCACGATCTTGGCTCACTGCAACCTCCACCTCCCAAATTCAAGCAATTCTCCTGCCTTAGCCTCCCGAGTAGCTGAGATTACAGGCCCATGCCACCATGCCCGGCTAATTTTTTGTATTTTTAGTAGAAATGGGGTTTCACCATGTTGGCCAGGCTGGTCTCGAACTCCTGACCTCAGGTGATCCACCCGCCTCCCAAAGTGCTGGGATTACAGGCATTAGCCACCGCACCCGGACAACTCAGCATTTATTGAGTACTCCTTTTGTACCAGTTAGGGCTATAAAGATGAATAAGATGTCTTTTCCCCAGTTGAGATATGTATAAGACAGTTCGTGTTTGCCTATTTCAGTAGTCAGTATTTTCTTTTGCTTATTCAGTTTCCGCTGAAACTTATGTTTTCCAAATACAAAATTAGAATTCCAACTTTGCGTTTTTCAGGCGCACACACTCATTTACCCTCCACTCCTTCCCCAGTTCTGATTTGCTTCCTCCTAAAAATGGGGGTGATGGCCCATCCACTCCAGGGTCAGAATTGCTGGATGCCTTGTTGCAGTGATTTTTTCTGTAGCTCCTCTGGAGGTTATAGACTCATAGGGAATAAATAATGTGGTCAGGTGGAGGCTTTAGACCAAGTTAAGCAGGGTTTTTAAAACATGGTGTTAAGGTACATAATGCAGCCATTCTCAAAAGTATGGCATGGGGAGACCCCTGGAGGTTTTCTGAGACCCCTTTAAGGAGTCTGCAGAGTCAAAACTATTTTTGTGATACTAGTAAAACATTTGCTTTTTTTATTCTCTCTCTCACAAGTGTAGAGTGGAATTTTCCAGAGGTTACATGGTGTGTGATATCACAACAGATTGAATATAGAAGCTTGTATGAAAATTTCATACAAATATATTATTTGTGTTATAATGGGCTTATTGTTATTTTGAAATCAATTGTTACTTTTTTTTTTTTTTTTTTACAGTTTCTCAGTTTTTATTTGTATTATGGTAGATATTCATTGATACAACCCACATTTGGGGGAATCAGTAATCTTTAAAAGTGTAAAAGCGACCAAAAAGTGTGAGAATATTTGATGTAGAGAAACTCCAAGCTCATTCCCTGGACTTTGGCTGTAGGTGCTTTCTGCAGGGGTGGGTCTTCTGGGCCTGTGTCCTGCAGGATGCCCAGTAGGAAGCACAGCCTCTTTGATCTTATGGGGGTGGGCTCACTTGCTGTTTTGGAGCTCAGGTGCAAAGCCGAGTTACTTGATATTCCCTGGTCATGGCAAAGCCTCTCTCCACTTTTCTTCCCTTCTATTGTCACTTCCATTCTTTTCCTGTAGTCCATAGAAATCATTTTTACGTGACAATGATGAGCTGACCAGAAGCTATAGAAGCTATAGTACTTCCTATTTCCTAATGGTTTTTAAAAACACTGGCTGGGGCATACTCACCCTTTCTGAACAAAGGCTGCTAGGTGACCCTTCTGTTGCCTGTCTGTATATTCACTTGGTTAGCCCACAGATTGGTTTGGACCTAATTCCCTTTCCTTCTTTAACTGCCCAAAGAACTTTTCTATTTAAAAAAAAAAAAAAAAGTTTTTAAAGTTTTCAGATTCAATACCCACCTGTTTGTATGCTTACCCATCCCAGAGTCAGCTAAATTTAAAGTGTCAGTAAATTGTAAAGAAAAGATTTGCTACATTGCATATGTTTTTAGAAGTGCTTTCTGTGTATAATCTCTCTGTCCCTCTTTTTTTCTTGGTTTGGAGGAGGCTTTCCCCTTGTCTATAAGTAACTTAAATATAAAATGTTATAACAATAAGTTTATTAGTTTGAAGCCCCAATTTTCTTTTCTTTTTTTTCTTTTAAGTGAAAACAAGTTTATAAAAGAAGTAAAGAAACAGGCCAGGTGCTGTGGCTCACACGTGTAATCCTAGCACTTTGGGAGGCCAAGGCGGGTGGATCACGTGGGGTCAGAAGTTCGAGACCAGCCTGACCAACATGGTGAAACCCCATCTCTACTAAAAATACAAAATTAGCCAGTCGTGGTGGTGCACACCTGTAATCCCAGCTACTCCAGAGACTGAGGCAGGAGAAACTATGAAAACTTGGGAGATGGAGGTTGCAATGAGCCGAGATCATGTCACTGCTCTCCAGCCTGGGCAACAGAGGGAGACTGTTTCAAAAAAAAAAAAGAAAAAGAAACAAAAGAATGGCTGCTCCATAGACAGAGCAGCAGTATCCGCTGCTTGACTGAGTCTACTTAACTTATAGTTATTTCTTGATTATAAACAAGGGGTGAATTATTCATGAGCTTTCTGGGAAAAGGGCAGAGATTTCCTGGAACTGAAGGTCCCTCCCCTTTTAGGGGACTATTTAGGGTAACTTCCCAAGGTTGCCGTGGCATTTGTAAACTGTCATGGTGGTGGTGGGAGTGTCTCTTAGCATGCTGATACATTATAATTAAAGTATAATGAGCAGTGAGGACGACCAGAGGTCACTTTTCATCGCCATCTTGGTTTTGGTGGGTTTTGGCCTGCTGCTTTACCACATCCTGTTCTATCAGCAGGGTCTTTGTGACCTGTATCTTCTGCCAAGCTCTTCCTATCTCACCCTGTGACTAAGAATGCCTAACCTCCTGGGAATGCAGCCCAGTAGATCTCAGACTTATTTTACCCAGCCCCTTTTCAAGATGGAGTTGCTCTGGTTCAAACACTTCTGACATATTTCCCCCCTCCCTTTTACAGGGGGACCCTTAATCCTTAAGAATTGTAGCGGGACAAAGATCATCTGTAACTTCTTCAAGCCAAATAGGGGTGATGATATTCCTGCCTATTAGGGTCTCTTGTATTTAGGGTAGGGAGAGGTTTAGTGAGAAAGCACTGGTATAGAAGCCCTTATTTTCAGTTGCACAATTTTATAAAATTACAATTGCTTATTGTAACCAGCTGAGTTTTAGGTTTTGCGGTTTGTTGCTTGCTTGCTTGCTTCTTAATGCCATATATCTTGGCATTTATCAGTCCATAATTACTAAATTCTTAAAATCCATAAATATTTTTTATTCTTTCTAGGTTGCAATAAAAATAATTGACAAAACTCAGTTGAATCCAACAAGTCTGCAAAAGGTAAGATTGGTTCAATGTCTAGTACTTTTTAAAAGATCGTCAGTGCTAATTGCCATCTAATTTGTCCCTTAAATACCTCAACTGTTATTTTATGTTTGATGCCATAAAGCTTCCTATTCCTCAAATGAATGCAACTTAATGTAGTATTTCATGAAAAATTGTTGGGTTATCTTCGGTCGGAGATTATTTTTAAATGTTCTTAACAGCACAAACTAAAGGCTGTGCTTTTTTTTGTACTTTTTTATTGATATAGTTGTACAAGGCTGTACTTTTTATTGAATATTCTTAATATTGACTAGAGTTTTTAAAAAATACAGTACAAAAATATTTTCATGTAATTGATATTGTGCAAATTTGTACCTTTCTTGTAGCTAATACTGAAAATTTTAAAGTGAACACTTTGGCTTCCTTAAACTCTTGACACACCACATCTGATTAAGGACTGATGATTAATATAAAAGGGAAATGTTAAAGTAAAACTGAAAGTGGAAAAGTGTGTTCATTAAGCAGTATTGCCATTGGTATCATTTAACGTAGATCAAGTCTTTGCCCTAGTGCCTTTTAGAATCACCTGGGCAGATTTTTGAAAGTCTTAACACTTACATAATAATGCCTAAGCAATTAGGTTGGGCCCAGGCATAGGTATTTCACTGGTAGAACATCAGCAAATAATTAATGATCTTCATAATAAAATCCTTCTAGTTGTTTTTAGCTTTGCAGAGTCTTTTTACATACTTCATTTGATTTCTGGATTTGACCTGTAGTAGTTGTGGGGGGTACAGAGACCATGAAATAGGGACAGGAAGTACTGAATTTCAGTCCTGGCTCTGCCACTTAGCCGAATATCTGACCTTGAGCAAGGCACTTAACTTTTCTGGACCTTGGGTTTCTCATCTTTAAAATGGAGATAATTTCATCTTCTTATGATGGATGTGAGTATTAATGAAATAATGCATATAAAAGGGCTTTATAAACTGCACAGCACTGTACAGTTGTGTGATATTTTGATAAGCGCAATGCTCTATATACATTTCTAATGTATTCCTCGTGGTTATTTATATCTTGGTAATTTTGAAGCCCTGTCCCTGTTTTGTGTGTGGGAGGTGGGGAGGGAGATAGACTTTCTCTGCACTAAAAATGTTATTTCAACAAGTGGTTCTTTGTGATCTGCAACCCATAATGGGCCTTAAGGCTTCTCAAGGTGGGCATGAAACATCTAAAAATTCCAGTCCTTTGTCCTGAAGAGTAAATTTTATCTATTTCCTTAAACTTCCATATCTTCACCTATCTAAGGATTTGGTACTAATAAATACGTTAGGGGTTAATAAAATGTGGTATTCATAACTAAAATTAATATACACGGATGTTTAATGAGGACTCTAATTATTATTCTATGATGTTACATACCTTCCACTATTCATGTGTACCTGGATATAATTGTAATCCTAACAGTTTTCCTGGAAAAATTTTTACGATGGTGTTGTATCAAGTTGGCTGCAGTTTTTCCTTCTTGTTTGCTTGCTTCCTTTATTCATTTTTTATTTTATTTTATTTTTTTGGTAATGATTTTTCATTGCTGCTCTTCGTTTATTATTTGTCACATCATTATCAGTTTAGTGCATGGTAGTTTGGTTAGCCCATTAGTGTGATTATGCATATTTGCATCTGAATTAATTTTGGCTTATAATAATAATTAAAACTTTAAGATTTGTTTTTGGTATTATTCAAGTATGAACCATTCACTGAAGACTTATTCTAAAGCCAGCTCTATCCCAAGTTAAATAACTTGATAAGTATATTTTCAGTTTATAGGGCATTGTTTAAAATTGTGTATATAACTTCATATGCTTATAAAGTAAAGTAGAAGCATTTTACATACATTTGTTTCCAATTCTTTTTCACCAAGTATCTTACCCCCACCCCCCCATCTTCCCCCCATCTTCCTCCCCCCCCCGAATTTTGCAACAATGTAGAATGTACCAGGCAACTTTGTCAGCCCCCTTTGCAGTCATTCTTGCATCCTTTTTTCTTCCCAGCACCATTCATAGTTGTATCACACTTGCTTCAGGAACAGCTCTCTTAGATAGTGATTTAAAGCTGTGGAGCATGCCCTAGCAGCTAACATTCATCGTAAGGAACATTCTGCCATCAGCAGTGTGCAATCTGTTTTTACCACCACTACCGAAAAAGGTGGACTGGCTCATTCAGGCAGTATTTTAACAGTGAACACACATGTTAAAATATCAGTTTCATGATATTCAGGCTTGCATGCTGGGTCATGAACATTTACTAAATGCACATATAAGTAAACCTGAGTTGACTATGTTTGCAAATTGATATTATTTTCACAGATGAGTCTCTTCATTTTTCCTTTGTATTTTTGCAGCCATTGAATTAATAAACGTTAGATTCTGGTGAGAGATTTATTTTTCTCCATTGTTTTTGTACTTTTTTTTTTTTAAGAGATGGGTCTTGCTCTGTTGTCCAGGCTGGACTCGAACTCCTGGGCTTAAGCAGTCCTTCCACTTCAGCCTCCCAAGTAGCTGGGACAGCAAATGCACACCGCAGCATCTGGCTATATACCTTCCAATGTCTCACTACTATATCTGGAATACTATTCTATTCTTACACATCTTTTAGGTCAGTTTTGTGTTTGTTCGTTTGTTTTTGTTTTTGTTTTTTTGAGATGGAGTCTCGCTCTGTTGCCCAGGCTGGAGTGCAGTAGTGGGATCTGAGTTCACTGCAATCTCCCTCTGCCTCCCAAGTGGAGCAGTTCTTCTCCCTCAGCCTCCCAAGTGGCTAGGACTACAGGTGTACGCCACCACACCTGGCTAATTTTTGTATGTTTAGTAGATGCGGGGGTTTTGCCATGTCAGCCAGGCTGGTCTGGTCTCAAACTCCTGACCTCAGGTGAGCCACCATGCCCAGGCCAAGGTGGGCGGATCACTTGAGGTCAGGAGTTCGAGACCAGCCTGGTCAACATGGTGAAACCGCGTCTCTACTAAAAATACAAAAATTAGCTGCATGGTGGCACACGCCTATAATCCCAGCTTCTCAGGAGGCTGAGGCAGGAGAATTGCTTGAACCCAGGAGGCGACAGAGCAAGACTTTGTCTCAAAAAAAAAACAAGAAATTTGTAACAGGTAATGAAATAATTGATTTTTTGTAATGTATTTATGACAGCTGGTTAGCTAGCCAACCTTGAGCACATTCAGGGATGGAGACACACTCCTTCCCGTAGCATCTTGTTCCAGTGTTCAGTGGCTTTGCTATTAGAGCCTTTTTCCCCTTACTTCAGACTAGCATCTGTCTTCTAGAAACTTCTACAACACTGTTTGCTATTTGTCATATGGAGTTATAGTCACTCCAAACATAACCAGCCCTTAGAAGTTGCTATTTTGGGTCTTGTTGATTTTCTCTTATGCAGAGTAAATCCCCTCAGCCTCCTTGGGTACTCCCACAGGAGTTTCGCTGAACAGAAACCTACTTTATTCCATACTTGGAATTGTTTTTTTTTCCCCCCCCACCTGAATTTGTTTGATTCCTGCTAAAATTCATTTAATTGATTTTCTGCCTTAATTCCAGTCTTTTGGGGGATTTTGGAATAATGGGTCATTTGTATTAGCTGCTATGTAAATTGGATATGGATGTCTCCATCCAATTAAAATATTAAATAAGGCAAGAACAAGACTTTTCAATGGAGAATTCATCCAAGTTGATACTGCTGACCCAGTGTAAAGCATGTTTTGAGTAAGGTTTAACCACCATTCTTAAATCTAGACTTAGTAGGACAGGAAGGGAAATCCCTTTGTTTTTAAATTTTAATGAGATTTACAGAGGAAGAAAAAAGGGAACATTAAACACAAATATATGCAAAATACCCAGTAGGATTTATTAAAGCATTATTGACTATGGATTTCATCACGGTCTTTGTGGGGAAATCCTGCTTATACCCACCTCAATCTTCCTCCCTCCCTTCCTTCCATTGGCTTTATTGTGATTGTAAAATAGGGCAGCACTACATTCCATAAAATAGAATAAGTGTTCCTATGAGCTGAGCAAAAGTTGGCTTTAGAGACAGGCAAAGGCTGAAGAAGGCTGAGGCAGGCCAGGCACAATGGCTCACTCCTGTAATCCCAGCACTTTGGGAGCCTGAGGTGAGAGGATCACTTGAGCTCAGGAATTCGAGATCAGCCTAGGCAGCATAGAGAGACCTGTCTCTACCAAAAAAAAAAATTAAATAAATTAACCAGGTGTGGTGGTGTGTACCTGTAGTCCCAGCTACTTAGGAGGCTAAGATGGGAGGATCACTTGAGCCTAGAAGTTGGAGGCTGCAGTGAGCTATGATGGTGCCCCTGAATTCCAGCCTGGGCAACAGAGCAAGACCCTGTCTCAAAAAAAAAGCTGAAGCAAAGAACAAAGAGTGTATTGGTCCTTTCAGAGTTCCTTTTTTTTGTAAGGCAGGGACAGGGAAACAGAACAATAGACCACAATAGACTATACCACATAGAAAAGTAACCGATTAGTTAACATCAGGTTACTTCACACTACATTTTTTTCTGTAAGGATTAAAGCAGTAGGAACTTTATTATTGTGCCAATTGAAGTTTTTTCTTTTTTTTTTTTTTTGAGACAGAGTCTCGCCCTGTGACCCAGGCTGGAGTGCAGTGGTGTGATCTCGGCTCACTGCAACCTCTGCCTCCCGGGTTCAAGAGATACTCCTGCCTCAGCCCCCTGAGTAGCTGGGACTACAGGTGCGTGCCACCACGCCTGGCTAATTTTTGTATTTTTAGTAGAGACAGGGTTTCACCATGTTGGTCAGACTGGTCTCCCAACTCCTGGCCTCGGGTGATGCTCCTGCCTCAGCCTCCCAAAGTGCTGGGATTACTAGCCTGAGCCACCGTGCTCAGCCAGGACAGTTTAAATCTTCAATCAGGGGCTGGACGCAGTGGCACACGCCAATAATGGCAGCACTTTGGGAGGCCGAGGCGGGTGGATCACCTGAGGCCAGGAGTTCGAGACCAGCCTGGCCAACATGGTGAAACTGCGTCTCTACTAAAAATACAAAAATTAGTTGGGCATGGTGGCATAGCCCCAGCTACCCAGTAGGCTGAGGCACAAGAATTGCTTGAACCTGGGAGGCGGAGGTTGCAGTGAGCCAAGATCACACCACTGCACTCCAGCCTGGGTGACAGGGCGAGACTCTGCCTCAAAAAATAAATAATAAACTGTCCTGTTTGGGAAATTAGCTGTTATCTCCTTTTCTTCTGATTTCTAGGAAGGTCAGATAACAACTTAACTTAGGTTTGGGAATGTGGAACCTTAGTAGGGATTACTCCATTTTTAATTTTAACCTGGTTTCCTGGGGCCTAATGCAGGGGTTTAGTCCCAAACAATGGCTTCCTATAATTTTTATTTAACAATTCTTCCCTTTTGGTCAGGCTTTCACCTAGATAAGAGTGTAACCAAAACCTAGGATATCCCTGCTGTTCTCAGTTGCCATCATTTTGGGTTTCACATTTCAGCATGCCATTGATGGGGTGTTCTCATTATTGTGTGTTTCTTTTGAGTTTTTGTTGTTCTAGCCAGAGAGAAACCATTTGACATCTGATAGGTGGCTACATGGAGACACTTAACACTCTGGGGGAGGATACAGCATACCAGAGAGACTACCATTATGACTATCATGAGGATCACACCAAGCATTTAGAGTATGCTCCTAAGCCAGGGTTTTTATGAACTAAATCAACTAAAATTGTATAGCCAAACAAGGAGTCTGCCAATTTTAACCAAGTGGTCCGCTCTACCATACCCAAATCGCAACGAGAAGTGTCATGAACTGCACAGATTCCTCCATGTTTAGTAGGCAGTCCAGCATTCCATGACCGGGCTAAGTATAAAGCAGGGAGTGCAAGTTACCCACAGAAGCTACTGACTGTGAAATTTTAGCTACAGCATGATCCTGCCAAAGTGAAAGAGGTAGGCATTAGTAAGGAAAAATTAAGAGGGGCAAAAGCCTTGTTATGAAGTCTTGTTGTTCTGACAGTCTTGGGAAAAGCTGTCCATAGCCTGCAGTCCACAACTTCTCATCCTGGTTCGCAGTTTGAATGTCTCTGGTTGTGGCATCTGGCATTCTGGTGAATTCTCTGTGTGGCCTACACATCAGGCATGAGACTCGAAATTTACATCAAGCTGTCAGCTTTGGTTTATAGGGCTTCTGAAATTGAGCAGCTCATTCTTCATTGGCAAGTTGTAGCCAGATATTAAAGAAAACTAGAAGAATTCAGAATCTAGTTCAGTCAGGAATAATCTTATCAGGTCATTTCTGGAAGTCATTTCTGTGAATTAATATTTTAGCAGCCTTTTTTGCTTCTAATTTCAAATTGGAAGGTATAGGGTTATTCATTGTGCCCCTCAAGCCTGGTCCACTCTGATACCCCTCAAGCACCAGACACCTACCCAGGAAGAGGGAGGCTGTTTTCTTTTTAAAGCTAGTATTTGCTTTGGAGCCACTGTTAGTGCTTAGAGCTCTGTAGCAGTAGCAGTAGTGGCCTTTTTTGGCGTCCTAGGGAATCTTGGTCATAGGATGTAGCAGGGAACCTTATAATTTGAAAGCAAGGAGAACCAGTTCATGCTCTTCATGTGGTCTGTCGTGTAATGACTTTTACTGCTGCCATCACTGGGTTATTTTGGGCACTGTTGATTTGGTTTTCTTAAGCCAGTACTTTTCAACCCTTCCTGTGCATTAGAAACGTTTGTGGAGTTTGAAAAAAGCATATTTCCTTCACAGTACTTTCCTCCCTAGAGGTCCTATCTTGGCGGGTCTAGAGATGTGGTATCTCAATACACACCCCAGATGAGAATGGCTCCTAGTCTGCCTTCAGTTTCCTCCAAAGTTCTTAATTTCTCTCTTCTTGCAATTTTACGTATTTTTTTTTATTTATTTACTTTTTTGAGACGGAGTCTCGCTCTTTCGCCCAGGCTGGAGTGCAGTGGTGCAATCTCAGCTCACTGCAAGCTCTGCCTCCCGGGTTCATGCCATTCTCCTGCCTCAGCCTCCCGAGTAGCTGGGACTACAAGCGCCCGCCACCACGCCCGGCAAATTTTTTGTATTTTTAGTAGAGACAGGGTTTCACCGTGTTAGCCAGGATGGTCTCAATCTCCTGACCTCGTGATCTGCCCGCCTCGGCCTCCCAAAGTGCTGGGATTACAGGCGTGAGCCACCGTGCCCGGCCTATTTATTTTTTATTGATTGAGTGATTGATTGATGGGGTCTTGTCCTGTTGCCCAGGATGGAAGGTAGCAGCAAGACCAGAGCTTACTGCAGCCTTGAATTCCTGGACTCAAGTATCTTTCCACCTCAGCCTCCTGAGGTAGCTGGGACTATAGGCGCGCACCACCACACCCAACTAAAGTAACCTATTTTATTTATTTATGAGATGGAGCCTCCCTCTGTTGGCCAGGCTGGAGTGCAGTGGTGCCATCTCGGCTCACTGCAACCCCTGCCTCCCGAGTTCAAGTGATTCTCCTGCCTCAGCCTCCCAAGTAGCTGGGATTACAGGCACCCGCTGCCAGACCCAGCTAATTTTTGTATTTTTAGTAGAGACAGGGTTTCACCATGTTGGCCAGGCTGGTCTCGAACTCCTGACCTCAAGTGATCCACCCACTTCGGCCTCCCAAAGTGCTGAATTACAGGTGTGGCCACCGTGCCTGGCAAAGTAACCTATTTTAAAGATGACCCCTTCCCCAAATATTCTAAGTTTCATAGACAGCTGCTACTGCCACTGCCACTGCTGAATATTTTCTCCCTCTCTGGAACTCTTCCTAGGAATGCCTTAGTACCCAGTTCCTGGCCTCCTTTCTCTTTGGGTGAAGCACAAGTTATTTTGGAAATCCTTTTCATTGAACAACTCTTTTCATCTTTTTCTTTTCTTTCTTTCTTTTTTTTTTTTTAAACTACCTTTCTCTTTCATTTTCTTATACTGACTTTTCAGGCTGTTAACAACAGTAGTAACCACTGTAAAAATAGTTGTTACAGTCTTGCCTGTTATTTAAAATCCAGTGTCTGCATTCACATCAGTGTCATAAATCTGATAAATTAATACAAATAGGAGATGGCAAATGAAATCCAAGACAGGCACTTCTTATATTGATTGATTGATTTGATTGAGACTGGGTCTTACTTTGTAGCCCAAGCTGAAGTGCAGTGTCATGATCATAGCTCACTGCAGCCTGGAACTTCTGGGCTTAAGCAATCCTCCCGTCTTGGCCTCCCAAAGCCCTGGGATTATAGGCATGAGTCGTCACCACCCCCCAGCCTGATTATACATATTTAAAATATTGAGAATAGACCGGGCATGGTGGCTCACTCCTGTAATCCCAGCACTTTGGGAGGCCCAGGTGGGTGGGATCACCTGAGGTCAGGAATTCAAGACTAGCCTGACGAACATGGTGAAACCCTTTCTCTACTAAAAATACAAAAAAGTTAGCCAGGTGTGGTGGCGCATGCCTGTAATCCCAGCTACTCGGGAGGCTAAGGCAGGAGACTCACTTTAACCCAGGAGACGGAGGTTGCAGTGAGCCAAGATGGCACTGCTGCACTCCAGCCTGGGCAACAAAAGAGAAACTCTGTGGGGAAAAAAAAAAAAAAATTGAGAATAAAAATGTATATATGCTTGTTTATTTTTAGATTTCAAAAGAGATAGAAGAAATAGAAAAAGATATGGCTTTCAGTATTGTTGCTTCTTTATTCCTTATAAACTTTTAAATTTCTTGCCAGACTTTGTTTTGGCAAGAAATAATACAGATTGATATTTAGAATACATTATAAACTCGGGAGGCTGAGGCAGGAGAATGGTGTGAACCCAGGAGGCGGAGCTTGCAGTGAGCAAGATCGCGCCACTGTACTCCATCCTGGGCGACAGAGTGAGACTCTGTCTCAAAAAAAAAAAAAAAAAAAAAGAATACATTATAAACTGAGAATAGTAGAGTGTATTTTAGAGATTGATTGTTTGTTTTTAGAATGGAGGTCTCACTATCTTGCCCAAGCTGGTCTCAGACTCCTGGGTTCAAGCATCCTCCTTCCGAGGATTCCAGTCTGTCTTCCAAGGAGCTGGGATTACAGGCACACGCCACCATACCCAGCTAAAGTATATTTTTCATTGTACCAAGGACTCATTATGCTATTTTAGAAAAGTCACTAAGGAACCAAGTATTTTAAGTGGGTTAAACTTAGAGCATAGCCTGGACCCATTTGCAGAAAATATAAACTTGGGTACAAATTAGGCCTTTGTGAGAGAATTATAACAGTAACATCAGCCAGAATCACAAACACATGTCAGGAGTTTATTGTGTGCCAGGTGCTGTTCCATGCACTCTGTATGTCAAGCATCCTTTCATTGTAGAGGTGACAGGGTCAGGGAGGTCAAGTTACCTAGACTCAGTGAGTGGTACAGCTGGGTTGGGATTAGGTAGTGTATAGCTCCTGGTCAAATTCTACACACACTTTATCTTATATCATTGCGTGTGCTTTTCACAACAGTCCTGTGAAGCAGTTGTTTTCTTTTTTTTTTTTTTTTTTTTTTTTTGAGACAGAGTTTTGCTCTTGTTGCCCAGGCTGGAGCACAATGGCGTGATCTCAGCTCACCGCAACCTCCACCTCCCTGGTTCAAGTGATTCCCCTGCCTCAGCCTCCCAAGTAGCTGGGATTACAAGCACCCACCACCACACCCAGCTAATTTTTTTGTATTTTTAGTAGAGACGGGGTTTCTCCATGTTGGTCAGGCTGGTCTGGAACTCCCAACCTCAGGTGATCCACCTGCCTCAGCTTCCCAAAGTGCTGGGATTACAGGCGTGAGCCACCACGTCAGGCCGAAGTAGCTGTTTTCAAAATCTATCTTATAGATTAGTAGGTTAAAGCTCTCAAGATTTTGTGGTTTGTTCACTCATCCAGTAAATAAGGGACTGAACTAGCCTTAGAACCTAAATTTATAACATCAAATAGCTTTCTTTGCATAAATTCCCTTGGAGCCAGTCATTCATAGTAATTTCCATATGGGAAGGATAACAAAGGAACATATGGAAATTCAGCTTGCATGTGGTAGATACCTAGTAAAATCTGATAAGTTAATTTTGTTAGTACCAAATTCATTTTAACACTAAATTAATTTTTCCTGATGTTGCTCTGATTCTAGGAATCTTGACCACCAGAACCTTGAGTTTGGGAGATGGGAAAATTCTTAGTTTGTCTTTGAAATATTTGATCATAAAAACCACATTATTGGCCAGGCGTGGTGGCTCAAGCCTGTAATCCCAGCACTTTGGGTGACCAAGGCAGGCAGATTGCTGAGCTCAGGAGTTCAAGACCAGCCTGGGCAACATGGCAAAAGCCTGTCTCTACATACAGAAATTAGCCAGATGTGGTGGTGCACACCTGTAGTCCTAGCTACTTGGGGGGCTGAGGTTGGAGGATTGCTTGAGCCCAGGAGGTCGAGGCTGCAGTGAACCATGTTCATGCCACTGCATTCCAGCTTGGGTGACAGAGCAAGACTCCATCCCTAATTAAAAAAAAAAAAAAAAAAGCACACACATTGTTGCTACTCTTATTTTACATTTTTAGAAAACTGCTTTGTTGTATTATTCAGCTAAAGCTAAGCAATTTTTTAAAATTTAGTTTTTAATTTTTATTAAATACTGACTACATACAAAAGAATTTTCTGTGTTTAGCATATAAATATGTATATGAGATGAGCACCCTTATACTACCTGCTTCAAGAAATAGATCTTCAACCATACCTTTAAATCAGTGTCATATTATGCCCCTCCTCAACCTGATTCCCCTTCTTCATTGCCCACCTACTGGGTAACCACTAACAAGGATTTTGTGTTATTATTTTCTTGCTTTGTCCGTATAATTTTACCACATATGGATCCCTCATCAATGTAGTGTAAAGGTTTTTTTGTCTGTTTTTTGTTTCTTTTGTTTTCGTTTGTTTGTTTGTTTGTTTGTTTGTTTGAAACTGAGTCTTGCACTGTCTCCCAGGCTGGAGTGCAATAGTGCGATCTCAGGTCACTGTAACCTCTGCCTCCCAAGTTCAAGCAATTTTCGTGCCTCAGTCTCCTGAGTAGCAGGGATTACAGGCGTGCGCCACCACACCCAGCTAATTTTTGTATTTTTAGTAGAGACCAGGTTTCACCAAGTTGGCCAGGCCGGTCTTGAACTCCTGACCTCAAGTGATCCACCCACCTCGGCCTCCCAAAGTGCTGGAATTACAGGCGTGAGCCACCGCACCCCGCCAATGTAGTGTAAAGTTTAAAAAATTGTATAAATGGACTCATGCTATGTGTATTCTCCTATTGGCTTTTGCTTTGATTCTTTTTTTTTTTTTTTTTTTGAGACGGAGTTTCACTCTTGTTACCCAAGCTGGAGTACAGTGGCGTGATCTCAGCACTGGAGCCTCTGCTTCCTGGATTCAAGTGATTCTCCTGCCTCAGCTTCCAAAGTATCTGGGATTACAGGCATGCACCACTACACCCAGCTAATCTTTGTATTTTTAGTAGAGACAGGTTTTCACCACGTTGGCCAGGCTGGTCTCAAACTCCTGACCTCAAGTGATCCGCCCACCTCAGCCTCCCAGAGTGCTGGGATTACAGGTGTGAACCACCATGCCCAGCCGCTTTTGCTTTCTTTTACCTACGTTGTGTTCCATGTTGAGGTATTTTGCTGTAATTCACCTTCACTGCTATGTCCATTTTCAAGAATATATAGTACCCCATTATGTGAATATGCCACTCTGTATTTATTCTGTGATTCAGAGACATTTGGAATGCTTTTTGTATTGCAAACATGACTGCTGTGAATTGTCCTCTGTGTGTCCTGGCACACTTGTGAAGTTTCTTAAATATATATACTTAGAATTCTTGTGTCACAGAGTCTGTCTGCACATCCTCCTTATTCATTAGAGAAGGCCAAATTATTTTCAGAGCAGGTGTGCTAATTTATATTTCCATCGGTAGTGTGTAAGAGAGCACAAGTAATGTAGCATCCTCATCAAAATTTGATTTTCTCTGATTTTTTAAAATTTGTGCCATCACAGGATAATTGCTTGAACCCGGGAGGTGGAGGTTGCAGTGAGCTGAGATTGCGCCACTGCACTCCAGCCTGGCGACAGAGCGAGACTGCGTCTCAAAAAAACAAAAAATTTGTGCTATCAGTTTGATAAATATAAAAGTGATATTTAGCCAGGCATGGTGGCTTCCTCCTGAAATTCCAGCACTTTGGGAGCCTGAGATGGGAAGATCTCTCGAAGCCAGGAGTTCAAGACCAGCCTGGGCAACAGAGCCAGACTCTGTATCTACAAAAAGATTTTTTTTTTTTTTAATTATCTGGGCATGGTGGCACATAGCTGTGGTCTCAGATAATTGGGAGGCTGAGGATTGATTAAGCCCAGGAGTTTACAGCTGCAGTGAGCTGTGATTGCACCACTGCACTCCAGCAAGGGTAACAGAGCAAGAGCCTCTCTTAAAAAAAAAGAAAGAAAAATCTCATTGTGGTTTTAATGTAACATTTTCCTAATTACTGATGAGGTCATGCATCTTTTCATATTTAGGTTTTTTGTTTCTTCTGTGAAGTACCTACTCATCTTTTGTTTAATTTCTAGTGGATTTTTTCTTAGTTATTTTAGGATATCATTATATATCATGGATACTATTATATATGTGGCACATACCTTCTACTTGATGGTATATCTTCACTCTCTTGATATTGTCTCTCAATAGCAGAGGCTCCTAATTTTAAAGCAGTTAAATTTATCAGTCTTTTTTTTTTATATGCTTTGCACTTCTTGTGTCTTCTTTTTTTTTTTTTTTTTTTTTTTTTCTTTTTGAGACGGAGTTTCACTCTGTCACCCAGGCTGGAGTGCAGTGGCGCGATCTCAGCTCACTGCAAGCTTCGCCTCTCGGGTTCACGCCATTCTCTTGCCTCAGCCTCCCAAGTAGTTGGGACTACAGGTGCCCGCCATCATGCCTGGCTAATTTTTTTTTGTATTTTTAGTAGAGACGGGGTTTCACCGTGTTATCCAGGATGGTCTCGATCTCCTGACCTCGTGATCCACCCACCTTGGCTTCCCAAAGTGCTGGGATTACAGGCGTGAGCCCCCACGTCCGGCCTTTTTTGTGTCTTCTTTAAGAAATTCTTCTCTATCTGGGGTCATAAACATATTTTTCTCTGTTGTCTTCACGTGTTTAAAGTAATCTTTAAGCCACCAGCAGTCATATGTTACGAGGTAGGGATCCAGTTTCATGGTTTTTCGTATGTATAATCACTTGCTGCCTCACCTCTCCTTTCTTTGCTGATCTGCATCATGGACAGAGTCTGCATGTCTACACACACACTTTGTTCTCCAGAAGTGGTTATTCTGGTTCACTTAACAATTGCCATTTGAAAAGCAATTATTTTTATTTTTTTTCATATTTTTAAATTTTATTTTTAATGATAGGACACCAATGATAACCAGAACCCCAAAATACATAGGTGAAAATCTGAGCTAAATTAATAGAAACACAGGCATGACAGAGAAGACTTTATCACTTAACTCTCTTAGGCCATTCATTAATTACACAGTAAGCAGGGAAAAAAGGTACATATCTTAGTATACAGCACCTCCATGGCCAGGTGCGGTGGCTCACACCTGTAATCCCAGCACTTTGGGAGGCCGAGGCGGGCGGATCACGAGGTCAGGAGACCATCCTGGTGAACACGGTGAAACCCCGTCTCTACTAAAAAATACAAAAAAATTAGCTGGGCATGGTGGCGGGCGCCTGTAGTCCTAGCTACTCGGGAGGCTGAGGCAGGAGAATGGTGTGAACCCAGGGGGGTGGAGCTTGCAGTGAGCGGACGTCGTGCCACTGCACTCCAGCCTGGGTGACTGGAGTGACTCCGTCTCAAAAAAAAGAAAAAATACAGCACTTCCATTAGCCCATATTATAGCTGTTTTAATCCCCTTTTCAGGATACCTAACAGCTGTGTGCTAGGATATTATTGTCATAACTATTCCAATGTGTGATGACTATGAAGTATATTATTTTCTCAGAGTTGGGCAATACATAACATTTGAATAAGCCAGACTAACATCTTTCTAGGCTATAGTTCTAATGTAGAGCAATAAAAATAGAACCAAACCAAAATATACAAACATGTGGAACCTAAAATACACAGAATCCTTGGATCAAAGAAAAATTGCAGACAAAAATTGCAGTATATCTAGAAATTAATCATAATAAGCTGTGTGTCAGAACCTAAGTAATACTGCTTTTTGGTGCTCCGGGAAATTTGTAGCCTTAAACACATTATTAAACAAGAATGACAAGGAATGCATTAAACATTAAACTAATAGTTTAGAAAAGGGAACAAAATAAATCTCAGGAATAAATAATAATGTAAGGAGTTAGTAAAGCTAAAGGCAGAAAATAATGAGTTTGAAAACAGTAGAAATGGTAAATCCAAAACTTTGGTGGGTCCCCCCACCCCGGCCCAGGCAGTGAGAAGAGAGGCAATGAAATAGATAAGCTACTAGGTATTGCCAGGGGGAAGGGAGAGAAAAACACAGACAAATGAGGGGGAAATACCAGATACTGAAGAATTTAAATTATTATAAAGGAACCTTTTCTACAACTCTGAAAAATGTTAGAATATCCAAAGAAATTGATAATTTTCTAGGAAAACATGACTTACCAAAATTAACTCTAGAAAAGAATCAATACACATCAGTAACAACAGAAGTTGAGAAAGTAGTTAAAATATTGCCAAACCTGGAATTCATGATTGAATTCTTTGAGATCTACTGTGAGTACATTCTCTGCCTCTGTTCAGCTGTTCCAGAACTTAAGAAGAGGAACTTCCAAATTCTTTTCTCAAATTCAGAAACATTGTTATTGAAATATATTGGAAACAGGAAAGAAAACTACAGTTCAGTTTCACTTATATCCATTCTAAACTTGGGAATTAAAAATATTAGCATATAGGACTAAATACTGGTACATTTATCTTTGTTTCCCCAAAGATTCACTAAATGATGATAAAGGAATTAAAAAGGAGGGGAAAAGAGTCCAGGAATTGAGTACTGAGGCATTCTCAGGAAGAACCCCAAGAGAGGGAGGAGATACCCAGCCGTCACAGTGGAAGTCGTCTTTGAGACTTAGAGCGTCTGGGGAAGGGGTCGTCTTTAAAATAGGTTACCTACCTAGCACTTGGGAGACCAGACCAGCCTGTGGCAACCAGTGACATCAGTTCCTTTGAGTCCTTCCAGAGATACTCTGTATATTAAGAAGCAATTTTTTTTTTCCTTTTTTACACAAATGCATTTTCTTGAAAATTCTTTCTCATGAACTTTGCCAGCCTCTCTGTCTTGGTTTGTCTGAGAGGGCCTTTGATGCACTCTTCCATTTAGGTGCTGTGGTAGTTGAGGCAAAGGGACAGTTTCTGTAGAGTGATGAGGGAGTGACTTAGGTGGCCTGGTCTTCTGTCCCTTATCTGTGTATCTGGAGAAGGGAGCCTGAACACCTTCATTGTGATGGTTTAGATCAGTTTTATGTCTGTAACCCCCGTGTTCTCTTTCACATACTCATTTTACTTTCATATTGGTTGGTAAAATTGTCTTTTTTTTTTTTTTTTTTTTTTTAAACTAGAGACTAAAATTCTCTGTCTCTCTTTTTTCTACTTGTCAAAAGGTAAAATTTTATTTTTCCAGTGGTCATACTTGACAACCCCCAGGTCCTGGCTATTGGGACATGTTTCTTTACTTCTCTGATACCATAGATTTAGTATCCTTGATATCCCCATTGCCAGGATTCCAAATCTTTGCCTTCAGAGATATTTATTCTCCTCTTGTGTGCCAGTTCCATAGAGGATGTATAGATGTGAAAATGTGTAGAGGATATAGATTGATCAGTAGGGAGAGAATTCTTTCAATTTATACGTTTCTATGTAATTTGATTTCTTTTTTCCAACTAACATCTATTTAAGATTGAAAAGGGAATGTGGAGAAATAAGTTGTATTAAGATAGTAGAAATAGGCTGGGCGCGGTGGCTCACGCCTGTAATCCCAGCACTTTGGGAGGCCGAGGCGGGCGGATCACGAGGTCAGGAGATCGAGACCATCCTGGATAACACGGTGAAACCCCGTCTCTACTAAAAATACAAAAATTAGCTGGACGTGATGGCGGGCACCTGTAGTCCCAGCTACTCGGGAGGCTGAGGCAGGAGAATGGCGTGAACCTGGGAGGCGGAGCTTTCAGTGAGCCGAGATGGCGCCACTATACTCCAGCCTGGGCGACAGAGTGAGACTCCATCTCAAAAAAAAAAAAGATAGTAGAAATAAGGTGAGTTTCTCTTATTTAAATGGCCTTTTACGATTACAAAACTTTAAAATTTTTCTGGTATAGTCCTTATAGGGACTTTCCTTAAAGTTCACATTTGCCTTTCAATACATTATTCCTATCCAAATTTAACTATCTTTGGTCATCAGATTCAGAGATTATGAAGTCTCTGGCATTTTTATCTCACTTGTATGCAAATTGTCAACTTCGTAAAAAGCTCTGTGCCCGTACCCACCTGTTGCTCTGGGCTTCTCTATATCAGCAGCTTATAATTTGTTGATTTTTTTTTTAGTTAAATTTCTAAGGTAGCAATGTGGGATCCTGAGATGAGCGTAGACTTTGGAGTCAGGCAACCCAAAGTGAGAATCCTGGCTCCAGCATATATTAGCTGAGTCTTTGGACGAGTTTCCTAACCTGTCTCAGTCGTCTTTCTCTGTATATTGGAGATGATCATACTCAGCTGATAGAGTTGTGAAAATTAAGCTTAGATAAGATTGTGAATGTGAAGCATCTGGCTCTGTGCATCAGCTATAGCAGGCACTAGATAACTGTTAGCTTCCTGCTTCCTCCCTGTCCTGCTTGTTTAACTTAGCATGAAGCTTATTTACACATTTGCTGCCTGCCAGTATCTACCTAATACATAATCCCAATAGAGAGGTGAATACATAAAGTTATTTGGGCTAATATCCTGCCACTA
Source organism: Pongo pygmaeus (assembly GCF_028885625.2). Taxonomy (NCBI): domain Eukaryota; kingdom Metazoa; phylum Chordata; class Mammalia; order Primates; family Hominidae; genus Pongo; species Pongo pygmaeus. The sequence continues at coordinate 102,539,073 of NC_072388.2, forward strand.
CCTCTCTTGGGATTCTTTGGCTGCTCTTTTTGCCAATGGAATTAAATTTGTACTAGTCATCTATCTGGTCCCATTTACCTGTCCTTTTTGTTTTCACATTGCATCCCTGGTATGACCTCTGCTGTAACTCAGGGGTTCTCACATTTTAATATGGTGTCTGCAGAATATTAGTTATTCACTGCTGCCTAACAAATTCCTCCAGAACTTAGCAACTTAAAGCCAATTCTTTTGAATTCCTTTAATAGTCTATCTTTTTCCTGCTTTTTGGCTCTAATTCACTTTGTTTCATTTCTACTGTACTGTTAGTAGAGACTTAAAAATGATTGCCTTCATTTGACCTGCTCCCCTGTCATCAGACCTGTGACAGCTCTGTAACAAGCATTATGCTGCGGAGGATTTAAAAGCTATGTGGTCATTAGAATGCTGAGGCTGGCTCAGACCACAGTTGTTAGTAGTTGGTGCTTTCATGCAGGCATTTATCAAACAAATGTATTTCAGTTGTGTGCCATGCTTGGTTTTTTTTCAGGTACACAGACAGGCATGCTCCCTGTGGGTGACACAAGGATAACAAACAGGTGCACAAAAATGTGTCTTCATAGCTTGAAAGACCTCCCAGGAAAGAAGTGAACAGATGGGCTATGATGTAAAACAAGGAGACCTACTTAGATATGTTTTCAGAGAATCTGCCTGAGACTTAAAGGATGAAAAGGGAGAAGACATTTAAAGGAATTTAGTATGTTCTGTGGTCAGGCGCGGTGGCTCACATCTGTAATCCCAGCACTTTGGAGGCCAAGGCAGACAGATCACCTGAGGTCAGCTGTTCGAGAGCAGCCTGGCCGACATGGCAAAACCCCATCTCTGCTAAAAATACAAAAATTAGCCAGGCATGGTGGGACCTATAATCCTAGCTACTCTGGAGGCTGAGACAGAAGAATTCCTTGAACCTGGGAGGCGGAGGTTGCAGTGAGCCGATATTGTGCCACTGCATTCCAGCCTGGGCATCAGAGTAAGACTCCGTCTCAAAAATAAATAAATGAACAAACAAACTTAGTATGTTTAGTATGTTCTAGTAACTAAAAGGAGTTGGGGTGACTAGAACATACCTTTGAGGGGCATGCAGAAGTTGCAGGATGCAGGGATGCCATGGCCATGGTCAGGGTTTCATTCTCAGTGCTGTATCCTGAGCTATATTGATATGGCATCCAAAGTGGAGATTGTTGTCATTTTTTTTTTTTTTGAGATGGAGTCTTGCTCTGTCACCCAGGCTGGAGTGCAGTGGCACGATCTCAGCTCACTGCAACCTCCAGGAGGTGTTCTAATTTAGCAGTTGGGAAGTAATTGGGAGGATTTGAATTCTAGCTACCAATTCAACTATAATGGATTGGAAAACAAGATTTCTGTGTTAGTTTAACAGAGGAGAGCTAAAAAAGAACTCAGGCCTGAATGGTTGTCAGGAATTTATTTGGGTGACTGTCTTCTCATCTCAGAACATAAAATGTAGGAATTACACAGTAGCAAAGGAAGATGTTTATGTTGGAGATAAAAATGCTCCTCCCTTCAAAAATGAGACAGTATTTTAGATAGGAAAGGTTATTTATCTGATTACATGTTTTAAAATTCTGAGCGTAAGGTTATATGTCAAATCCTGTCCATGGGCTAGGCACGGTGGCCCACACCTGTGATCCTAGCACTTTGGAAGGCTGAGGGGGGGAGGATTGATTGAGCCCAGGAGGTCAAGGCTACAGTGAACTGTGATCACACCACTGCCCTCCAACCTGGGCAGCAGAGCGAGACGCTGTCTCAAAAAATAAAAATAAAAATAAATTAACAAAAAAATCTGGTCCATGCCCATCTCCTCTTAGCTGCTAATTCAATTTTATATTAGGCGTAGTGGACAAGGACAAGTATGGTGAGAGTCCTGTGATTTCTCACCAGCTTCCTTTCCACATAGGCCGCTGCTTCTCCTCTTCCAAGGTTTTTCCCAGCTTTTGCCTTCTGGAGGTTGTATCCTAGGTGTTAGGAGACTGGGTTCCGGACACATTCCCCACAGAAGGATAGCAGGACCTTAGAAGATCTTTTTCTTTCTTTTCCTGGTTTCCTCTTGTTTGCAAGAGGGTTGAATAGGATGGTCTCTAAAATCCTGTTGTTTTTCTGGGTTATAGTAACCCAGGCCATAATGATAAGAACCTGCTCTGAATTCACAACATGTATTTATACAACAGCAATTTAATATTTCTCCTTATTCTGTGGAATGACTATGAAGCTCTGCTGATCTTGGTTGGACGGTTTTTTGTTTTTTTGAGACAGGGTCTCGCTTTGTTGCCCAGGCTGGAGTGCAGTGGCGCCATCAGCATTCTGCAACCTCCACTTCCCAGGCTCAAGTGATTCTCTTGCTCAGCCTCCCGAGTAGCTGGGACTACAGACACATGCTACTGCACCCAGCTAATTTCTGTATTTTTAGTAGAGATGGGGTTTCACCATGTTGCCCAGGCTGGTCTCGAACTCCTGAGCTCAAGTGATCCACCCACCTTGGTCTCCCAAAGTGCTGGGATTACAGGCGTGAGCCACCGCGCTCAGCTGATTTTTCTTAAGGTCTCACCTGGGTTCACTTGTGTGGCTGAATTCAGCTGGTGGTTTGGCAGGGGCTGGATGCAGTTACAACAGAGGGTCTGTCTCTTTAAATAACTACCCTTCATCCCCAAAGAGGCCAGACCAGCTCCTTCACAGTGCTCCAAGAGAGCAAGCCATGATGCCCAAGCATTTTATCCAGCCTCCGCTTGCTTCAGTTTGCTGAGGTCCCACTGGCCAAAGCAGATTACATGGCCAGGTCTAATGTCAGTGTGAAAGGGGCACTCCACAAAAGCATGAACATGTAAGGCATGACTCATGAGGGTCACTAATGTAATAGTCACCACAACCTCCATGCTAAGTTACCTATATTCTCCAGTGAGGATTTCCCAAGGTGGTTTTGTTCATAGTCTTCTAATAGAATTATTTGGAATTATCAGTTTAATATGCTTATGATGTATTTCACTGGAACCATACAGGTTTTGATTCGCAGAGTTGGGAGCCCTGGGTAGATACTGAATCAGACTAAGTTTAATCACAGAAATTATTCCTACATAAGTCTGATCTTATGTTTTCAAGATAGCATTGTAAAATTCAGAGTATGTTACCATCCCCCTTTGAGACCTCTGCTGTTTTTAATAAATGGAAGCATTTGGGAATACTATTTGGTAATAGTTTATTAAAACTACTTCAGAGATATTCTGGACTTTCATATTAGTCTTAGATATGGAATAATAAACATTAGCAATGAATCTGTTATCTAAGAGAAAAATTTAAATTTATATTACAACAGTGGAATATAATGTTTAATAACTTGTGTTGGGGGGATTATGTGTTTTGTTTTTTTTTTTTAGCTCTTCAGAGAAGTAAGAATAATGAAGATTTTAAATCATCCCAATATAGGTACTTTCTGCTTTTTTAAATACTTTTGGGTCTAAATACATACTTGAAATTATGTCATAAAGCTAAACACGTATTCTAGAAATGGTAGAGTACACTTCTAGTAAAATATATATACAAGTTGTTGATCATTTGTATTAGCTTTTTGAAATTACTGAAGACAGGTTAAAAGCTTAGGTATTAAACGTTGAATTTAAAGCTTTAATCTGGTAGAAACATCTGTAATCTGATTATAATTTTCTAATTTTTAAGTATATTAGGAAATTGTATTGCATGAGTAGATAGAAGGGAATTATAGGAAGTCAGAATTAATATTTTCAAAGGGGCTGGGCACAGCGGCTCATGCCTGTAATCCCAGCACTTTGGGAAGCCAAGGCAGGAGGATTGCTGGAGGTCAGGAGCTCAAGACCAGCCTAAGCAACAGAGCAATACCCCGTCTCTACAAAAAAAAAAAAGTAGTAATAATAATAAACTTAAAAATTTGTAAAAAGAATATTTCAGAGGTCCAGTACTTTTTGCTGTGTGCCCTAAGAAAATGCTTATTTAAAAGATGGAATACTTGCTATCTAATGGAATTGTGATAGGAATTATTTTATAAATCAAAGATTTGTTTTCTGTGTCCTCTGTGTGCACAACTCTGTGCCAGGTGCTAGTAGGTGTGGTTAAAGATGAGGACGGGACATGGTCCTACCCTTAGAGTAACTGTAGGAACAAGAAGAGAATAAGCAAATGACTTAATACTGACCCAATGAAAACTTTTGATCCCATATACATCGTAATAGGGCTTTTAAAAAATTACGTAACTGCTTTTTTGTATAGTGATAGCTCATACAATCTAAAAATAATATTTCAAGAATGAAATGACTCTTAAGACAGCCCATAATCAGCTTACTGTCAACATCAGTTTTAGGAAATGAAAGGGTAGATGTTTAGTATCAAGGATAGCCTATCAAGAATGCATCAGGCACAAGAATAGAAGAGTAACACAGAACCACCACAGGAAGAAAGAAGCTTTCACAGAGAGCTGCTTTGTAAACAAAAGGCGTATGCCCTATTGCATCAGTCTAAGCCACCATTACTTTAAAGGTGTTCTTGTTTCCTTGTTTCATATACTACTAAGAGAAATGCTAGCAAGCCTTCATCCTGATATCAGGGATATTAATTAAAATGTGAAAAAAAATTTAGAATCGATAAGTATGGTTGAAGAAAAAACCACTGAACAACTCCATAGTTGGATTTTTTAAAAAAATCACAAGGAATATAATAGTGGGAAGAAAATCTTGTTTCCTTGATTTTCATTTCAATCCTTTGGGGCTAGCTAGCCAACTCTGGATTTCAAATTCTAACTTTTCACACCTATCCTCCTGCCCCCCACAAAAAAACTTTATCACTATTGCCTAGAACTAGCTAACGTAAACATATTTATTTTGTCTTTTAATTACTTAAATTGTGACCTGATTAGAGTTTTGTACTTAAAACTTGACATATCTTTGATAATAAATTGAAATTTTAAAAAATTCCTATTGCATTAACATAGTTTTCCCAGAAGACCCAAATTTTCATTGGAAGATTAGAAGGGTTTTATTTTCATGCAGCTTACCAACACATGTGCCTTAACTTTCTGAAGTGGCTTTTCTTCACAGTCTGAACATATCAGAATCTAGGGAATGGTATGATAGCTTTATTCATCAGTTCATCAAACATTTACTGACTGCTATGTTAGGCATTTTGTTTGGCCTGATACTCTATTAAAGCCTCAGAAAATTGCCTGAAATATAAAACACTAGCATACCCCCCAGTTTTGGGTAAACTTAAAGTAAATATTAACATAGTAAAGTAGATACGCACAATGGTGATTTGATAGCTTCAGAGATTTACTCCAGTTTCATTTTTAAAATGTGTGTGTGTGTGTATTCTTCTTTTCTTTTCTTTTCTTTTTTTTTTTTTTTTTGAGACAGGGTCTAGCTCTGTTGTCCAGGCTGGAGTGCAGTGGCATGATCTCAGGTCACTGCAACCTCCACCACACTGGCTCAGGCCATTCTCCCACCTCAGCCTCCCGAGTAGCTGGGACTACGCCGCCACACCCAGCTAATTTTTGGCATTTTTTTGTAGAGAGGGGATTTTGCCATGTTGCCCCGGGTGGTGTCCAACTCCTCAGCAGAAGCAATCCACCCGCCTCAGCCTCCCAAAGTGCTGGGATTACAGGCATGAGCCACCATACTCAGCCAAAAATGTATATATTTCTAATAAGGTTTTATGAATTAGCAATAATAGAAATATTTCCATCTGTAATAAAAGACTGCTATAGGAAAATCACCCTGACCTACTGAAAATGATTCTTATAGAAAAGATTTTCCCCCCCTCAATTAATTGCAGTATAATCCCTCTACTTCTTTCCATCTTTGGCATCAGAAAAGTAACAAAGGAACCTTGTTCTTTGAAAGTTGTCTTAAGTTTCCCAAGCAATAAAGGTCTCAAATAGAATTACATCCTTAAAGCCATAATCATAAGCAGCTAGATTTGCATTTGTTGGAGCAGAGTAGAACTGAGCAGTTGCTGCAGGCTGACCACTTTTCCTGGGGTGCTGGGAGGGCAGCTAGTCAACACAGACATGCTGAAGGACAGTGAGGATGACAGAGGAAGTGAGCTCAGGTACACCTTGCTGGACTACTGAACACATATGGAAGTCACACTGAACACTCAGAAATAATCTTTATTTTTATGGAATTCCATGCTTTCATAGACTCTTTTCTGTTGTTGTGGTATTTGATAAAATTCCCTAAAAGCATTTTTTAGAGGGCCAGCTATTAAAATCTTTAACAGGGAAAAGGTTGCTTTTCATAGTTACAGTTTATATGTGCATGGTTTGTGCATACAGACATTTGTCTCTTTTTCTTCTGTATCCTCTCCTCTCCCCCAGTGAAGTTATTCGAAGTCATTGAAACTGAAAAAACACTCTACCTAATCATGGAATATGCAAGTGGAGGTAAGAACATTTTTATATATATTGGGTTTTTTTTCTTTCTCCCTTTTAAAAAAATACACAACCATAATGCCCATATGGGTCATCATTAAGGTCTCATTTAACGTCCAGAGCCATAATACACTAGGATGAGAGTCAGAAAAGCTGACTCCTAGCACTTCTAGGGGTTGCCATGAAGTGTTTCACTATTAGCATTGTTAATTGATAATATCTAAATACCTGGATATTTTTTGTGGTAAAACGTGCATCACTTAAAATTATCATTATAATCATTTTTAGGCACACAGTTCAGTGGCATTAGCACGTTCACATTGCCCTCACCACCACCCATGTCCAGAATGTTTTCATTTTCCAACACGAAACTCTCTACCCATTAAACACTAACTCTCCATTTCTCCTTCTCCCAGTCCTTGGCAACCATTCTCCTTTCTGTCTCTATGAATTTGACTACTCTTGGAACCTCATACAAGTGGAATTATACAGGATTTGTCTTTTTGTGTCTGGCTGATTGATGCAGCATAGTGTCCTCAAGGTTCATCCATGCTGTAGCATGTGTCAGAATTTCATTCCTTTTTAAGGCCGAATAATACTCCATTGTGTGTGTGGGACACACACTCCACATTTTGTTTATCTTGAGTATGTGGCTGTTTAAACATATGAATGCTTAGTCTGTTTGAAACAAATGTGTGCTCTGGTTTAGATGCTTTTCTTTACCAGATTTTAATGTCGCTGGTGTCTGTCTTCCCCAAGGCCAGAAATGATGGTTACAGTACACATCACTAGAGTTTCCTTAAAATGAAGATTAATGACTAGTAACTATTTGCCTATGGTTTTGTAAAAATGTAGACATTTTCTGAAATGCATGTTTATAGCTACTGTCTTTTATAATGATTTGTATTTTATGGTTGAGATTGGGCTGGGTTTGTAGTTTACGACCACACTTGAGTTTCATTGTCTGTGAAGGGCAGAAGCTTTCTTGTTCATCTTTTTGTGTCCCCTGCCTCTAGCACACTGCCTGGCACACAGCAGATACTCAACAGATAAGAATTAGACTGCATTTATGAATTATAAACTACTGGGTACACATTCTGTTAAACTCTATAGTAATTTTATCATTAGCACTTTGATCCATGTTACAAAACCTGAAGACAGAAAGTTGGATTATAGTCTCATTTGAGTGAGTTTACCATTGAAAATAAAAAGATTGTAAACCTGTTGTGGAAAACAATGAGTTGTAGTAAGCATACCTCTGACACCACTTTTTTATACTCCTAATTCATTATTAGTTGTGTATTTTATACTTTATGTATGTCTAGTTTGGGAATTTCATTGGGATTTTCAAAACTTCAGGGGTAGTAGAAAGAGGGGAAGGTTAATTTCAGGACCAAAAAGCTTTATGGAGTTCTAATACTTTCTGTGGGCAAACAACACAGAGTAATGTTCATAGCCCTCTCGTTGTACAGCCTCTACAGTGTACAAGGTGCTTTCTCTTACCAGATCTCCTTTGACCTTCACAGCGACTCCATGCTGTGGCCAGGCAGTGAGTGATGGGCTTTTTACCCCTGAGGAAATGGAGGCTGGGAAGTCTCACTGTGGGCACTCTGGGCCTGGACCCCCAGTGCTCTGACAGCAGATAGCCTTTCTAGTTTGTTGGTCGGTCACAGCTTTCTGTTCCCATCTGTTTTAGCTACCCAGGTCACAGAGATTACTCATATAGGGGCAAGACAAAAACATCTAAGAGTCATCCAGGTTTAGTAGAAAGAGGATGGGCTGTGGAAAAGACAGACATGGAGTGAATCCAGCCAGTGGCCCTCATTGGCCATGTGACCTGGCAAGTAACATGTGCTGAGCTGAGCTTCACAGTGAGCATAGTAGCCACCTCTGAGGGCTCAGTGCACTTGGCAACATTGTAACAGCATTTAATCATTTAATCCAAGGTGGTGGTGGTTCTGTATTACCTTGGGTTTTTGTTTTTTTTTTTGGAGACAGGGTCTCACTCTGTTGCCCAGGCTGGAGTGCAGTGGCACCATCTCGGCTCACTGCAACCTCTGCTTCCTGGGTTCAAGCAATTCTCCTGCTTCAGCTTCCTGAGTAGTTGGGACTACAGGCACACACCACACCTGGCTAATTTTTCTAATTTTAGTAGAGACAAGGTTTTGGCGCATTGGCCAGGCTGGTCTTGAACTCCTGACCTCAAGTGATCCACCTGCCTTGGTCTCCCAAATTGCTAGGATTATAGGTGTGAGCCACAGCACCTGGCCTCTTTAACAGTGTTTTGTTGAGTTTATTAAAACAATTTCCAGGACATATGTTTTATTGTTGATGTGTTTGCCATTGTGAAAAGTTTTATTAAATTGGCCACCCATTCCACCATTGCATCTCCCCCACCCCCCAGCCTGCTGCCTTTTGATTTGGTAGACTCATAGAATTTTAGAATTGAAAATAATCTTAGAAATTTTAGGGCAACGGTCTAATTTTTACAGATGAAACTAAAGCTCAGAAAGTTTGTTCTATGTCAAGGGATCCATAGCTAGTTAGTTTCAGGACCTGAACTAGAACTAAGGGTTTTCTGAACTGGCCTGTCAGTGTCCTTCCATCCAGCCACCTGTTCCTGCCCAGGCAGGAGAGCCACTCTTTGCTTCTTGCTTCTTTTATCTGTAATAAATAGCCTTAGTATTTTTCAGTTCAGCTGCTTAACCTGAATGTTAATACATTTTTAATAAGGAAAAAAAGATCTGGATTGAATTCCTGGTTTAACAGTTGAACTCCTGAATTATAATTTAGTAATTATGAGTGTGACATATGGTTCCACAAATCTCTTAAGAGGTTTATATTGAATTCAAATTTAGAAAAAAAATCTGTCAAAATTATATTGACAGACTTGGATTTTATCTGTGTTACTCTACAACAGCTGATGGGCTTAATCGTTTAATTTTTTTAAGTAAAAACTCTTCTATATGATATTCACTCATGTTTAGTTGTTTTTGCTTATTAACCACTTGTTTTGACATTGTGTGCTTTTCTGCAAATAGAAAGGTCATTCGCATAGAAAATGCTGACACTTTACCGAGCTGACATTTAACTTCATAATTCATCATAGTTAAGTGAATTGTGTCGTGTAAACTTGACAGTATGTATGTAATGCCTTTTAAAAGATCATTATGCAGGCTGGGCACGGTGGCTCACGCCTGTAATCCCAGCACTTTGGGAGGCCAAGATGGGCAGATCACTTGAGGCCAGGAGTTCGAGACCAGCCTGGCCAACGTGGTGAAACCCCCATCTCTACTAAAAATACAAAAATTAGCCGGGTGTGGTGACACACACCTGTAATCCCAGCTACTCAGGAGGCTGAGGCACGAGAATTGCTTGAACATGGGAGGCAGAGGTTGCAGTGAGCCAAGATCGGGCCACTGCACTCCAGCCTGGGCAACAGCACAACTCTCTCTCTCTCAAAAAAAAAAAAAAAATCATTATGCAATCAAGTAATAACATGAAAATATTTATGCCCATTCATTATGTAAAATTTATTCTTTCAGAGTTAGGGTTAATAAGAGTTTCAAAGTCAGATAATTGTGTAATTCATGATGACTTTCAAGTATCAGAATATTAGTTTAATATTTTCACTAAGCTGATGGAGGTATTCCTTCTTTGTATGAAGTAAAGATGTTTCTTTCCTGAAAACACTTTATATCTAATTTTCTAAATTAGTATTCTTTTCTATTGATTTCAGAGGTGTTGATTCTTTATTCTACATTGATAAGCAGTTGACAGTGCTAATAATATATTCCTTGAAGTGTCACCTTTCTTCCCCAAATAATTAATGTTGTGTAAACTGCCACCTAGGCGTACATCAGCTAGTTCTGTTGTTTTCACCTCCATTGTATCCTGAGCTCCTACTTCTCACCACCACTGTGCTTCCCACTCTAGTCCCCGTCACTTTCATGATTGGTTTGATTATTGTACTGATCTCCCTCTTGGTCTTCCTGTCCCTTCCCGTCATTGGAAGCCTCTTCCCCGCGAGCAGCCAGTGATCCTTTTAAGAGGTCAGTCTTTTTTCATCTCTGCTTCTCGTCTCACTTATAGTAGAGCCAGAGTCCTCACCACGGCCTACAGGACTCTTCCTAGCCTCATGAACTACCCTCTTCCCCTCATTCACACTTCTCCAGCCCTGTGGCCTTCTTGCTGTTTCTCTTCATTACTGTAGAATCTTACCCCAGATAACTACATTGTCCACACCCTCAAGTAGTCAGCAGAACACAAGGATGTGCACACACAGGCTCATTTGTCTGTCTCTCCTACTTTTTCTCCACAGCACTTACTGTCCTCTGATACACTGTATGTTTATTCATTTATTGCCCCCTCCCCCAACTAGAATGTAAACTCTGTGAGGAAAAGGATCTTGTGTCCGCTGCTGCATTTCCCCAGAGCCTACCTAGAACAGTGCCTTGCAGTTAGTAGACATTCAGGAAATACTTGTTCAGTGAATGAATATACTCAGGAAACGCTTTGTTGTCATAATCCCGCAGTGAGGATGTCCTCTTCTAACACAAATAACTTCATCCATTTTAATTTTCTGTTTTAATTGCTTAGTTTTTATTAAAGCCTATTGAAAACGCTCTTTAAGAGTTATATAATTTAAGTATAGGGAATTTAATTTTAAGGCTTTTCTTCAGCTTAAAGATTTTGTTGGTGAATTTAAATGTCTGTAGTTAAAGCCAGCTTAGTTCAAATTCCACATATTTCTGGCTAACTTTATATCTATATTTAAAAATTAGAGCATTGCTAAAAGTGAAACATTATCAATTTATGGGAAAATTAATGCTCAGAAGTAGGATTTCTACTTACTTTTATTTCTCTCACCTATAGGTGAAGTATTTGACTATTTGGTTGCACATGGCAGGATGAAGGAAAAAGAAGCAAGATCTAAATTTAGACAGGTATGAATTAATGTGTCTTTACTTTGTTAATTTGATAATTTATCTCACTTAAACCCTGAAGCAAACAAGTGTTTGCCTCTATAAATGCTTATAAGGCCTGTTGGATAGCAGGAGTTGGCCATTCAATTCAACAAAAATTTATGAAGTACTTTTCATACCTAAGGCACTGTGCTGGAGGCAGCCATGGTTCTATTCCTAGCTTTGTAATGGGAGCATTAGTCTTATACTTAACCTTCCCTTTTTACAATTGAGCCTTAAAAATCTAGAGCCTTTCAAAAACACCTGTGATTACATTAATTAAAACCATTTCAGAGTTTTTAGCAAGCAGAATGTCAGAACCCCAAAATTCATTATTAGCTTTGTCTGACATAAACCAAGACCAAGTGTAACTGAAACTGTTAATTAGTAACTTTACTTCTTGGTTTGTTTTTACTCTGATTTTTAAAGAGACTTGGGTTTTAATAAGCAGGTTTGAAGCAAACAGGTTACTTAACTCTCCTGTCTTTATTAATAATAATTACTGTTATCGATTGACCATGCCACACACTGAGATAAGTACTTTACCAACATTAATGTAAATCTTACAGCTGCCTTGTGAGTTAAGGACTGTTATACCCATTTGCTAAAAAATAAGACAACTGAGACATGGGAAGATTAAATAACTTGCCTAGAATTGCCTTTCTTTTTTTCTTTTTCCCCCTTATTGTGGAGAACGGGGTCTCGCTGTATTGCCCGGGCAGGTCCCAGAATTGCCTTTCAAGTAGGAGACCTGCCGTAGACTCAGAGTCCCAAACCCTCTGACCCCAAAACTCAGATTTGCAGTCATTATATTGTGCTATTATTTAGACTGGGAATCAGCAAACTTCTGTAAAGGGCCACATAGTGAACATTTCAGGCTTTGTGGGCCACACTGTCTCTGTCGCAACTATTTAACTCTCTTGTTGTAGTTTAGAAGCAGTCGTAGGCTGAGTGCGGTGGCTCATGCCTGTAATCCCAGCACTTTGGGAGGCCGAGGTGGGCGGATCACCTGAGGTCAGGAGTTCGAGACCAGCCTTGTCAACATAGTGAAACCTTGTCTCTACAAAGACACAAAAATTAGCCGGGCATGATGGCAGGTGCCTGTAATCCCAGCTACTGGGGAGGCTGAGGCAGGAGAATCGCTTGAACCTGGGAGGCGGAAGTTGTAGTGAGCCAAGACCGCACCATTGCACTTCAGCCTGGGTGACAGAGTGAGACGCCATCTCAAAAAAAAAAAAAAAAAAAGCAGCTGTAGACAATACCAAATGGATGAACATGATGTGTTCCAACAAAACTTTATTTACAAAAACAGGGATGGGCCGGATGTAGCCAGAGGCCATAATTTGCCAACCCCTGATTTAGACTAAGGAAAGGAGCAGTGCTTCACTGCTTTTAAATTAACTCTATATTCTCACAAGGCCTACGTTGAAATGGAATTATAGCCTCATTTTTCTTAGAACCTTTATATTTTGTTTTATCCATATACAAGGTTGTCAAGCTGGACAGACTATTAAAGTTCAAGTCTCCTTTGATTTGCTTAATCTGATGTTTACATTTGTAAGTGATAGGACTTATTAAGTTTCTTATAAATGTTGCTTATATTTTGCTGTTGCTTAAATACTAATGGTACTTTGGATTCAAATCTAGTAAAACCAAAGTAAAAATCAACTTTGGCTGTCGTTTAACTTCTCTGATCCTGTTTTTAAAGCTATAAAAAAAAAGAAATTATACTTGATGAATTCCATAGTTCTTTGCAATTCTAATATAATTTGATTGTATGGTCTATTAAAGGAAATTCAGATTTTCATTAGAAAAAAAGTGTTTGGCTCTTTCTATAACTGTACTCTTAATTTTTATAAATTGGCCACCTAAAAGGTAAAATTTTTGTGCTTCATACAGTTTACATTCCTTCCTACTCAGATGAATCTGACTTGCAAACATGTGTGAAGATGGCTTACTGACTATGAGGAAGGGGCTGGTGTCACCCAGCAAGAGCTTACTAACCTAAATCTTGAGGAAATTACTCCAATTTTTATTGTAAATTCCCTGCAGAAATTCTGAAGCCTTTATTTGAGGAACCTGTTAGTTGGACTAGAAAAGATGGTTTGTATGTATGCGTTTTTTCAATTAGCAAATTGATTTAGAGTGCTTTAGAATTGACCCCTTCTTCCGTGATATTTGCTTAAAACAGCTTCATTAGACTTGGAAGGATACATATGATATTGGTGTTTCCATTTTTCTGTTTCAAATGCTGTGGTTTCTTTGTTTTTGTTTTTGTTTTTGAGATGGAGTCTCCCTCTGTCACCAAGGCTGGAGTGCAGTGGCCTGATCGATCTCAGCTCACTGCAACCTCCGCCTGCCAGGTTCAAGCGATTCTCCTGCCTCAGCCTCCCGAGTAGCTGGGATTACAAGTGTGCACCACCACGCCCAGCTATTTTTTTTTTTTTTTTTTTTTTTTTTTTTGTAATTTTAGTAGAGACAAGGTTTCACCAGTGTTGGCCAGGCTGGTCTTGAATTCCTGATCTCAAGTGATCTGCCCTCCTCAGCCTCCCAAAATGCTGGGATTACAGACGTGAGCCATCGCGCCTGGCCTCAATTTCTGTGCTTTCTAGGAGCTTATAAGTCATAATTACTTTGACTAAGTAAAACAAGTTTTTCTATTTATGACAAAAAGGAAGATATGCCACACACAAAGTACACTGTGTGTGATCCCTTTTCCATATTCATCACTAGATGGGTTTTCCCCTTCCTGCTTCCTTCACCATGCCCATCCTAGTTACTGCTTATGACATTTTAATTTTTTGGTTGAGCTCGTTCTTTTCCGAGGAAAAGAATAGATTTCCAGCTCCATCTTTTTTTTTTTTGAGACGAGTCTCGCTCTGTCGCCCAGGCTGGAGTGCAGTGGCGCGATCTCGGCTCACTGCAAGCTCCGCCCCCTGGGTTCATGCCATTCTTCTGCCTCAGCCTCCTGAGTAGCTGGGAATACAGATGCCTGCCACTATGCCTGGCTAATTTTTTATATATTTAGTAGAGACGGGATTTCACTGTGTTAGCCAGGATGATCTCGATCTCCTGACCTTGTGATCCAGCCGCCTCGGCCTCCCAAAGTGCTGGGATTACAGGCGTGAGCCACCGTGCCCGGCACAGCTCCATCTTTTTTACTTACCTCTTTCTTGGTGGGCTTGATGATTTGACGCTCTTTTATGTATGATTGAAAGTGAATTAGGCTAGCATTCATAGTTTAACATAAATAACATCTGTTAGACATCACCATTTCTAGCTGGTAATAGAATGCAAAAAAAAACAGTAAGTTCAAGTTGAGTCTTTTCAGCTTATTGTGGCATCAGGTTAGCTTTGAGCTGTTTTGGAGCTAAAGAGAGAGAGAAATCCTTTGATCTCTTTGAGAAAGGGCAGGAAATCAAATCTGATTCAAAAGCAGAATTTGAAAATAACCTATAAGAGAAATCTCAATATGAGGAAAAACTAATATAATTTCTGAATGAGAAAAGGAAAAAGATTAGATAAAATTTACCTGTGTCCTAGGTGACAGAGCTGTTACTTTGTTTTGGGAAAACAAAACTATTTTACTTGTCAAGTTTTCATGCTGACTGAATAGAACAATAGTGATAAATCCAAAGTAACAGATGCTCTAAAACCTTTTTTTGGCATTGGAATTTTTGTACCTTTAGTTAATTATAAGTGGGTCTGATATTCTGAATGTTAATTTTAAATAATGAAGTTGCTTAGTAAAGTGCTGATTTTTGTTATCATCTCATCCTAACCCCAGTTCACCTTGTCCTTGCTGCTTATTCTGAACCAAAATATTGTACAGCCCTCTGAGATTTTATGTCCACAGGTGGGTCCATGGGGCTTACAGCTAAGAGTTGATGATGATTTGGAGGAACCAACAGTATTTTTATTATAACCTCAGTTTTGTATATATGTAATCATATGTGTCTAAATATACATGCAGAATACCAAAGAAAAGACTAGATGCAAGTACAGCAAAATAACAAGAGATGTTACCTCTACTTAGTGGTAATGCAGGAATATATTTCTATAGACTTTTCTGTATTTCCTGAAATTTCTACAATGAGCATATAAAGCTTTAATATTAGAAGACTTTTTTTAAGTGACCAGTAAGTGTGAAATTTCAGTAAAACAATTGTTTAATCATAGACATCATTGCAACTTGACTAAATAAAAGCATACTATTTGCTGAAAGTGGGAGGAATCCTTAATAGTGCACGTAGTAGTTTTCATAGTTCACATATGTTGCAACACTCATTCCTCCATTTTAATAAAGGAAGAGGAAACTGACCCTCAGAGAAGTTAACTAACTTTTGCTCTCCATGATCCACATCAGTTAGAAGGAAGACTTGCAGGGAGCAGGCTGAGAAGGGCACTTACAGAAGAGAGCCAACCTGGATTAACACCTGGGTGTTGGCAACTCTCTAACCGCTGGTTTGGTTTGGAGTTGACTCTATGGATATGGAAAGGTTGCACAGGCCGGGCGGAGTGGCTCACGCCTGTAATCCTAGCACTTTGGGAGGCTGAGACAGGCGGATCACCTGAGGTCAGGAGTTCGAGACCAGCCTGGCCAACGTGGTGAAACCCCGTCTCTACTAAAAATAGAAAATTAGCCGGGCATGGTGGCGCACACTTGTAATCCCAGCTACTCGGGAGGCTGAGGCAGGAGAACTGCTTGAACCCGGGATGGGGAGGTTGCAGTGAGCCAAGATCATGCCATTGCACTCCAGCCTGGGTGACAGAACGAGACTCTGTTAAAAGAAAAAAAAAAAGTTACACCACAGCCATTGGGGCCTAGGGGCAGCCAGGGTCCTCCAGATCCAGGCAATTTGTTGGGTCCTGGCACTACACTATAAGTGGAATGTCAACGGATAGGGTCCAAAAAGAGACTTCAGTTAAAACAGTAGAAAACGGAAGAACATCCTCACCTATTTGTTTTTGCCCTCACCCCCGAATTTCTCCAGACTGGAAAGTTCAAGGCATAGGAAAATTGTTTTTAGAAATACACACGGACATTCGAGTGTATACTGAGTATTCTATATGTGTGAACATTAACAAAGTTATTTTCATCTTAATTATGAATCTGCACCAGTGATGACTGACTCTGCGTCTCTCCTATTCAGATTGTGTCTGCAGTTCAATACTGCCATCAGAAACGGATCGTACATCGAGACCTCAAGGTGAGTAGAAGTGCCTTACTCAGTGTATGCTCTGTCTGTATGTGTGCAGTTCTCTCAGTGGTCGTTACACAAATGAGGTGTAGATTAGCCTTATTAACATTTTTTAAAATCCCACAATAATTGAATCCTCTTAATCAAGTTATGGGAAAGAGCATTAAAAATAAAGAATAATAAAGGTTATTGAAAGTATTTTACATTTCAGTTACGGTGACTGGTGGTTGATCTCTGGAGGACAGTCATCACACAGCCAAACAAATGGGGGCCTCCAGAAGTGTATGGTCGCGCCCACAGCATCCTCAGTGCCACCCGGCATTCATTTCTGCTGCTTTCATCAATATTCTCTCCCGTTAACAGCAGTGCCTGTTTGAGACCTCTTTCAAGGTCCTCAGCCTCTGCCCTCACTCTGGCATAGGATGAGGTTTCGTATCACACAGAGAAAATAGAAACACCAGGCAGAAACTCTCATTTTTTACCAGGCCCTCAAACCTAGCTGCACCTACTCCCATCCATCACTTCTTTCCTCCTGTTACAGGAAAGTGGGATGCTTCTGCTTTGAGCTCTGGGTCCTCATTCCCTCTGGGGGCTGTGCTCTGTCTGATGCCTCTTTTCTCTCCATTTGTTTATTCACTCTCCTTCTCTACTGACTTTTCACCAGCAGCATTTACACATGCTCAAGTCTATATGCCTTTTTTTTTTTTTTAACTAAAAAGCCGTCTCTGTTCCTCTTCCAGATACACGCTTTTTCTCTCTTCCCCTTCATAGCCATATTTCTCTAAACATTTCCTAGATTCTGTGTCTTAACTTGGCACTCACTTTCACTCTCCCCTTACGTAATTGTCATTGACTTGCTTGTTCTCTGCACCCGCCCCTAGAGCATTCACATTCACTCTCTCAACTGCAGTGGCCAACTGTATGCTGATGGCCCCAAATCCATTCCTGCAGCCAGAGCACTCTTCTGGGATCCAGGACCCAGCTGAGCAAAGGGTATCTTTGTATAAGCATCCCTTGGGTGCAGCAGGTTCAAATCCTATAAACATGAATGTTCACTTCTCATTCAGGTGACTTATGTCCCTCAAGTGCCTTACTCTCTCTGTACTACCCACTCAGTCACCAGGTCCTTTTGCTGCTGTGTTCCAGATATCTGTTAAGCTCACTCTTTTATGCCCCTGTTACACTATCCAAGGCCAGACCACCATTATCTCATAGGTGATTCCGACACTGCTTTCTTATATGTTCTTCTCTGTTTCTAGTGCCTCTTCCTCCCATGTATGTTTTCTACACTGCACCCAGAATGGTCTTTCAAGGAAACACAAATAAGATGGTCATTTCTCTGCTTGAACAACTCTTCAGTGGCTTCCCGTTGCTCTTAGGATGAAAACCCAAACTTCTCAAGTACAGTCGCTTGTGATTAAGCCCTGACCATCTCCCCAGCCCCCTCTACACATCTCTGTCTCACATACTGTCTTTCAGTTTCTTGTGTGAAACATGCTCTGTCTCACATGGGTTCTCAGACTCTTTATTCTGCCTGAAATACCCCTTATCAACACATCCATTATGATCAGATGCACCCTCTGGTGCTTTGATTTCACTTCATCTGGGAAGCCATCCACACCTTTCAGTGCCAACCCACAACTCCCTGTGCCTCTTCAGTTATGGCATTTTGTCTCAGGACAGCTGCTTATCATTCTGCCTCTTCCCTTCTAAACTGTGAGCTATTGAGGGTAGGGCTTTATCTGTCTTGTTCATCATTATCCATCCAGACACTAATATAGCATCTGCTGTGGAGTAGCCACATAGGAAATGTTTGTTAAAGTAAAGTGACTGTGATTTGTCTCTTTTTTTTTTTGAGACGGAGTCTCACTTTGTTGCCCTGGCTAGAGTGCAGTGGTGCGATCTCTGCTCACTGCAACCTCCACCTCGCAGGTTCAAGCGATTCTCCTGCCTCAGCCTCTCAAGTAGCTGGGATTACAGGCGCCCACCACCACGCCCAGCTAATTTTTTGTATTTTTAGTAGAGATGGGGCTTCACCATGTTGGCCAGACTGGTATCGAACTGTGACCTCAGGTGATCCACCCGCCTCAGCCTCCCAAAGTGCTGTGATTACAGGCGTGAGCCACCACACTCAGCCATGATTTGGCTCTTGAATGAGGTTTAGGATTCTCCCCTCCTCATTAACAGCCGTTTTATAGCTATTTAGCAGTTTTTATGAAATGCCCCTTCTTAAAAAAAGTTATTTATTTTTTGAGACAGGGTTTTACTCTGTCACCCAGGCTGGAGTGCAGTGGCACAGTCATAGCTCACTGCAGCCTCAAGCTCCCAGGCTTAAGAGATCCTCCTACCTCAGCCTTCCAAGTAGCTGGGATTGCAGACGTGTGCCACCATACCCAGCTAATTTTTAAAAATCTTTTGTAGAGAAAGGGTCTCACTATGTTGCCCAAGCTGGTCTTGAACTCCTGGGCTCAAGTGAGCCACTGTACCTGGCCCTGCCCCGTATTATTCTTGTTTTTTGGTTTTGAGATGGAGTATTGCTCTGTCGCCCAGGCTGGAGTGCAGTGGCACGATCTTGGCTCACTGCAACCTCTGCCTCCCGGGTTCAAGCAATTCTCCTGCCTCAGCCTCCTGAGTAGCTGGGATTACAGGTGTGTACCACCACACCCAGCTATTTTTGTATTTTTAGTAAAGACAGGGTATCACCATGTTGGCCAGGCTGGTCTTGAACTCCTGGCCTCAGATGATTCGTCCACCTCGGCCTCCCAAAGTGCTGGGATCATAGGTGTGAGCCACCGTGCCCGGCCCCCATATTATTATTATTAATTGAAAAACTCATCAAGGCTTTTCTTGATCTTGGGACATTGATGTTTAGATTACTGCTAGAATTAATCTGTACTTCATGTTTGTTATTGTTAATATTATAAAATGAGGAGTTCTAACTTGTCTCCTGTTTTTTTCTCTAGAAAGAATGTTTTCACATTAATTAGGAGGTAACTTCATATCATTACAGAAAGCTTTTCTAAAATGCCTAATCCTGTCACAATTAATTCTGTTTTGGTTAAATTTCATTTTTGTCTTGATGTTTTCCCTCTAGGCTGAAAATCTATTGTTAGATGCCGATATGAACATTAAAATAGCAGATTTTGGTTTTAGCAATGAATTTACTGTTGGCGGTAAACTCGACACATTTTGTGGCAGTCCTCCATACGCAGCACCTGAGCTCTTCCAGGGCAAGAAATACGACGGGCCAGAAGTGGATGTGTGGAGTCTGGGGGTCATTTTATACACACTAGTCAGTGGCTCACTTCCCTTTGATGGGCAAAACCTGAAGGTATAAGAAGCTGCACCCATGTACTTCACTAAACTAAAAGAAGTTTCCTAATATTACATGGCTTAATATTTTTAACATTATATCAGTGTGGGGGTTTCAGGGGGTTTTTTGTTGTTTTGTTAACTAAACCTAAAGGTTGACTTACTCGTTTTCTTTCCTCTCTACCTCCCCAAAGGAACTGAGAGAGAG
Organism: Pongo pygmaeus; assembly: GCF_028885625.2. Taxonomy (NCBI): domain Eukaryota; kingdom Metazoa; phylum Chordata; class Mammalia; order Primates; family Hominidae; genus Pongo; species Pongo pygmaeus. The sequence goes on from NC_072388.2 coordinate 102,559,200, forward strand.
AGTATTAAGAGGGAAATACAGAATTCCCTTCTACATGTCTACAGACTGTGAAAACCTTCTCAAACGTTTCCTGGTGCTAAATCCAATTAAACGTGGCACTCTAGAGGTAATCATGTAGGTGGAAACAAGCCATAACTTTGGAGAGTCTTTAGAGTGACCTTAGATCTTTGCTTGATTTGTATGCCATACTGGATACATCCTGCGACTTTTTAAGCAAGAATTGAAACATTAAAAAATATTTTTTGAGTTTATGCTTTGAACGATAGTCAATGAAATGTTGAAAATAAATTTTTGTAAATATTATGGTTATCAGAATATTTCATTTTACTCTGCTAATGAACAGTTTACCTTTTTTAGCAAATCATGAAGGACAGGTGGATCAATGCAGGGCATGAAGAAGATGAACTCAAACCATTTGTTGAACCAGAGCTAGACATCTCAGACCAAAAAAGAATAGGTAATCACTCCATGCCTGCATGTTCATGTGTTTTTGTCTAAGTAACATATTTCTGTTTGACTCATGTCTGTGCCTAAAATGTGAATAATGGAAAGTTAAGCACAAGTTATATGAACCGTTTATCTGTTCTGTCATATTTAGGGACGTAACTACCTGCAGTTTCCCATAATGGCACCCAGTAACTGAAACAAGTGCCCATTTATGTTACAAAATGTATGTAATATGTCATCTTTTAGGTCAAATGAAAATTATTTTACCCTATAAAAGGATGATTTCTGGCCGGGCGTGGTGGCTCAACACCTGTAATCCCAGCACTTTGGGAGGCCGAGGCGGGCAGATCACCTGAGGTCGGGAGGTCGAGGCCAGCCTGACCAACATGGAGAAAGCCCATCTCTACTAAAACTACAAAATTAACCAGGCATGGTGGCTCATGCCTGTAATCCCAGCTACTCGGGAGGCTGAGGCAGGAGAATTGCTTGAATCTGGGAGGTGGAGGTTGCAGTGAGCCAAGATCGTGCCATTGCACTCCAGCCTGGGCAACAAGAGCGAAACTCCGTCTCAAAAAAAAAAAAAAAAAAAGATGATTTCTTACCCAAACAAAACACATAAACTGTATTATGCCCTTCTTTTAGATATTATGGTGGGAATGGGATATTCACAAGAAGAAATTCAAGAATCTCTTAGTAAAATGAAATATGATGAAATCACAGCTACATATTTGTTATTGGGGAGAAAATCTTCAGAGGTAAGAGTAATCAGAAAGAGCTGAAATACCCTTTATGTAGTTATAATTTATATAAACTGTTTTCTTAGTTTTTATCTTTTGAATATTTGTAACATTTGATACATCATTTTTTAGATTTACCTGCAAATAGCAAATCTAAATCCTATGACTATTATAACTTAACCCTTAATGATGGATTATTGGCCAGGCGTGGTGGCTCATGCCTGTAATCCCAGCACTTTGGGAGGCCAAGGCTGACAGATCACTTGAGACCAGGAGTTCAAGACCAAACTGGCCAACATAGGGAAACTCTGTCTCTGCTAAAACAAACAAACAAAAAATTAGCCGGGCATGTTGGCGCTTGCCTGTAATCCCAGCTACTTGCGAGGCTGAGGCACGAGAACTGCTTGACCCTGAGAGGCGGAGGTTGCGGTGAGCCAGGATCACGCCACTGCACTCCAGCCTGGGTGACAGAGTGAGACTCTGTCTCAAAAAAAAAAAAAACAAAGATGGATGTTGTCATAAACCTGGTCTTTCATAAATTAACCTGTAGTCATTAATAGCTTAGAAATGACGTAAAGCATCAGATGAAGTAAATACAGCATTTAAAGTTATTTGAGAAAGCCTGGAAAGAAAATCATGAATACATTACCTTTAGTGTCTTTCCAGCAGTCAGAAAACTACTTTTGCTTGAGTTTAGGGTTGTCACTTTTGTACATTGTGATTCCTCCTCTCTCTGAATGAACGGTTTATGAGAGGTCTGTGTTAATGAAAAGTTTAACTTCCTAATAAGCCATTTGGGTTCGTGTTGTGGTTTGCTCTGTTTTTCTCATTTTCTCTTAGCTGGATGCTAGTGATTCCAGTTCTAGCAGCAATCTTTCACTTGCTAAGGTTAGGCCGAGCAGTGATCTCAACAACAGTACTGGCCAGTCTCCTCACCACAAAGTGCAGAGAAGTGTTTCTTCAAGCCAGAAGCAAAGACGCTACAGTGACCATGGTAAGTTTTGGAGTATCCCAGTGCCTTCTCTTAAGAGTCCAGGCAAGAGATCTCCTAGCACTGGGAAGCATTCTCTTGCTCAGAGCCTGGCTTGGCATCTCTTTCTTTCTTTTTTCTTTTTTTTTTGAGACAGAGTCTCACTCTGTTGCCCAGGCTGGAGTGGAGTGGCACGGTTTTGGCTCACTGCAACCTCCACCTCCCAGGTTCAAGCGATTCTCCTGCCTCAGCCTCCCGAGTAGCTGGGACTACAGGCGTGTACCACCATGCCTGGCTAAGTTTTGTATTTTTAGTAGAGACGGGGTTTCACCACATTTGGCCAGGCTGGTCTTCGGCTCCTGGCCTCAAGTGATCTGCCTGCCTTGGCCTCCCGAAGTGCTGGGATTACAGGCATGAGCCACCGTGCCTGGCCAGCATTTTTTCTTAGTGTTCCTGCAGGTGCTGCCATGATTACATATTACTTCAAGGCTCTGATCTTCTTTATACATTCAGTAGATTTTTGCTGGATAAAGCTTAGTTGAGTGGAAACCTTACCATTTGCCCTTCTAGAACCTCTGCTTTAATCTGTAGTTTTTCTTTTTCTTTTTTTTTTTTTTTTTTTTAAATGGAGATGGGGGTCTCGCTATGTTGCCCAAGCTGGTCTCAAACTTCAAGTTCAAGCAATTTTCTCACCACAGCCTTCTAAAGTGCTAGGATTACAGGCGTGAGCCACTATGCCCAGCGCTTAGTCTGTAGTTCTATTCACTCTCTTCACCTCTGCATTGTATTTACTTTGCAGAGTAGCACTGTCCAGTAGAACTTTCTGAGATGATTACAGTTTTGTATATCTGTGCTGTCCAGTCAAGAAGCTACTGGCCACTTGTGGCTATCAAGTATTTGAACTGAGGAAATGAATTTTACCCTTTTTATTTTTATGTATTTTTTATTATATTTATTTATTTATTTATTTATTTATTTTTCAGATGGAATCTGGCTCTTGTCGCCCAGGCTGGAGTGCAGTGGCATGATCTTGGCTCACTGCAACCTCCACCTCCCGGATTCCAGCAATTCTCCTGCCTCAGCCTCCCGAGTAGCTGGGATTACAGGCATGCACAACCACACCCGGCTAATTTTTGTATTTTTAATAGAGACAGGGTTTCACCATATTGGCTAGGCTGGTCTTGAACTTGTGAGCTCAAGCGATCCACTCACCTTGGCCTCCCAAAGTGCTGGGATTATAGGTGTGAGCCACCGCGCCTGGCCTTATTTATTTGTTTATTTTTTGAGATGGAATTTCGCTCTTGTTACCCAGGCTGGAGTGCAACGGCATGATCTCGGCTCACTGCAACCTCAGCCTCCGAAGTAGCTGGGACTATACACACACGCCACCACACCTGGCCAATATTGTGTTTTTAGTAGAGATGGGATTTCACCATGTTGGCCAGGCTGGTCTAGAACTCCTGACCTCAGGTGAGCCACCCACCTTGGCCTCCCAAAGTGCTGGGATTACACGTGTGAGTCTGTAATTGGCCTGGCTGATTTTTACCCTTTTAAAATTTTCCTGGCCAGATGTGGTGGCTCACGCCTGTAATTCCAGCACCTTGGGAGGCCAAGGCGTGTGGATCGCTAGGTCAGGAGTTCGAGACTAGCCTGACCAACGTGGTGAAACCCCATCTCTACTAAAAATTAAAAAATTAGCTGGGCATGGTGGCGTGTGCCTGTAATTCCCGCTACTCAGGAGGCTGAGGCGGGAGAATCGCTTGAACCTGGGAGGCAGAGGTTGCAGTGAGCCAAGATCGTGCCACTGCACTCCAGCCTAGTGACAGAGTGAGACTCCATCTCAAAAAAAAAAAAAAAAAAATTTTTTTTTAACTTAAGTGTAATATATAGCCAGTTGTGGCCAGTAACTCTCATAATAGACAGGACAGCCCTGGAGAATATATGGAACCTCAGTTTTGCCTTAATTGGTTTAAATGTTTTACTGTGTCATTCTCGTCCATACTCTTGCTGTTAGTGTGGTTAAGCCACTCTCCCTTTTAAACTTCACCTAGAAGCCAGTCCTTTATGAGACATAAGACTCCCAGTGGGTAGGCTTACCAGGCTGTACAGTTGCTCTGCCTTCAAGGCAGCCTGTGTGTCAGAGTCCTGAGACTAGCATGTGTGTTTACTCACCCATAACTATAAATGTTAACATTGCAGATATTTCCTTTAATTCTACTATTCCAGGATTCAGGTACTAAATCTATTTTTTTTTTTTTTTTTTTTTTTTTTTTTGAGACGGAGTTTCACTCTTGTCGCCCAGGCTGGAGTGCAATAGCACGATCTCGGCTCACTGCAACCTCCGCCTCCTGGGTTCTAGTAATTCTCCTGCCTCAGCCTCCCAGGTAGCTGGGACTACAGGCATGCATCACCACGCCCAGCTATTTTTTTTATTTTTAGTAGAGACGGGGTTTCACCACATTTGGCCAGGCTGGTCCCGAACTCCTGAACTCAGGTGATCCATCCGCCTCAGCCTCCCAAAGTGCTGGGATTACAGGCATGAGTCACTGCGCTCAGCCTCATTTTATTTCTCTTCTCTGGACATTTTCCATCTTAGTACTTTCATCTTGAGATTTGACACTTAGGACTGCACAGGGCATTTTAGGTGTGGACAGCTTTGATTTTGTACTAAAAATGATTACACTTGGCTTGATTTCCATTTCTCTTCCTTCTGTTGCCTGCCTTTCTACATGGTTTGGACTGAAGCAACAGTGTACTAATATCACTAGTGTAAACCATCTACAGTGCCTGCTATTCTAGGGTGTGACTGAGAGCTCAGAACTCATTCTCATCAGGATTTGTGATCCTAGCATTTGTAGGTGACGTGTTGATCTAGGTCTGCCTTTTTTGTGTTCATGTTAGTCACTAACAAGGGGAGTTTCTAGTGCTTATGGACCACATGGCAATTAAACGCCTGTATATTGCCCTGAAACCATCTGGTTTAAATTGTCTCTCAATCCTAGAAGAAACCTGACAATGGGATTTTCACATTTCTGTAAGGAATATGTTAGTAAGTTATTCCTTAAGCACATAGATTCCATCCGGATTATTAGTGCCTTTTTTCCCCTAGCTCAGTTTTAGAGATAAAAAGAGCTTTAGACATGGTATTGTACACTCACCAAACCTCTGTTTTATCCCTAAAGAAATAGACCAAGAGAGATTACCAAGTCTCCCAAGGTTACATAGTAAATGAGAAACACCTGGGGCAGAGCTCAGGCCTCCTAGTCCCAGCCCTGTGTTTTTTCTTCACTGAAGTACCTCATTGGAGTAGCTTTTTCATAATCCTCATCTTTCTTGGAATTTCTGAAGGCAGGCAAGCCTGTATAGCCAGGCTGACTTTCACCTCATCCTCCTGCCTCGTCTCACCTCTCCCTTCCCTTTTCCCTGCCTGTGGATGCTGACCTCTGCATGGGTGCCTGCTTCTCTAAAGCCACAATGTAATCTGTAGCTGTCCTTCCTAGTTTGAGACCCACGTGTGAACACCCCATATGTGTGTACACGGTTTTTCTGCGAATGGTGATCTTCATCTGATTTTCAAGGGGTTCTTTTGCTTGTTTTTTAAAAAATGAAAAAAAAATCACTGTTTACTAATCAATGAGTGGTATTGGGGCAATTTGGTAGTTCTCAGAAAAAAAATTAATCTGGATCAATTTCTCACATCTTATACAAGGATGAATTCTAATTGGAGTTAAGATACAAATATAGGGCTGGGTGCAGTGGCTCATGCCTGTAATCCCAGCACTTTGGGAGGCCGAGGCAGGTGGATCACGAGGTCAGGAGATTGAGACCATCCTGGCTAACATGGTGAAACCCCGTCTCTACTAAAAAATAGAAAAAATTAGCCAGGCGTGGTGGCGGGCACCTATAGTCCCAGCTACTCGGGAGGCTGAGGCAGGAGAATGGCATGAACCCGGGAGGCGGAGCTTGCAGTGAGCCGAGATGAAGCCACTGCACTCCAGCCTGGGCAACAGAGTGAGACTCTGTCTCAAAAAAAAAAAAAGATGTAAATAAAACTCCAGAAATATTGAAAGAAAACTTGGGATTATTTGCTTTGTAACTTGGACTGGTGAAGGTGTTTCTGTCACCCCAAACACCAAACCCATGAAATAAAAGACTTACAAGTTTGATTACATAAAAATGAAATTTCTGGCCGGTTGCATAATCCCAGCACTTTGGGAGGCCGAGGTAGGTGGATCACAAGGTCAGGAGATCGAGAACATCCTGGCTAACACGGTGAAACCCTGTGTCTACTAAAAATACAAAAACAAAATCAGCTGAGCTTGGTGGCAGGTGCCTGTAGTCCTAGCTACCCGGGAGGCTGAGGCAGGAGAATGGTGTGAACCCGGGAGGTGGAGCTTGCTGTGAGCCAAGATCATGCCACTGCACTCCAGCCTGGGCCAACAGAGCGAGACTCCGTCTCAAAAAAAAAAAAATGAAATTTCTTTGTGACACATCCATACCGTGGACTACTACTCACAATAAAAAGGAACAGGCCGGGTGCGGTGGCTCACGCCTGTAATCCCAGCACTTTGAGAGGCCGAGGCAGGCAGATCATGAGGTCAAGAGATCGAGGCCATCTGGCCAACATGGTGAAACCCCGTCTCTAGTAAAATTACAAAAAATTAGCTGAGCGTGGTGGCAGGCGCCTGTAGTCCCAGCTACTCGTGAGGCTGAGGCAGGAGAATCGCTTGAACCCGGGAGGTGGAGATTGCAGTGAGCCAAGATTGAGCCACTGCACTCCACAGCCTGGCCACAGAGCGAGACTCCATCTCAAAAAAAAAAAAAGGAACAAACTATGATGTGCACAACTCAGATGGATCTCAAGGGAATTATACTGGGTGAAAGTACACAAAAGGTTACATTCCATGGATGCCCATTCATATAACATTCTTGAAATGACAGAATTCTAGAGATGGCGAGCAGGTTAGCGGTTGCAGGGGTTTAGCAAAAGGGAGTTAGAGTTAAGAGGGAAGTGGCTGTGGCTATGAAAGGGTAGTCCACAGGGTCTTTGAGATGGAAATGTTCCAAATCTTGACTGATGGTGACCACATAAATCTGAACATGTAATAAAAGAGTATAGAATGAAATACACAGACATACAAATTAGTGCAAGTAAAACTGGGGAAATCTGAACGAGGTCAGTGGATTAGATCAAGGTCTGTTTCTCTTCAGGATCTCAAATCTTAAAAGGTTTTATATTTTCTAAACACAAATAAAAGTTGGAAAGCAAATCAGTGGTAACCTGAAAGTTCACAATGTCAGTAGACGTCTCATGGTATTGGGAAGAAAGATAAGCATTGAGGCTAATATCACCCTATACTTGATTAAGTTTTTGTTTTATATGTTAAAATTACTAAACCAAAAGCTTAGTTGTTGTTCTCCCATAAATAAAATAAAGCCCTTATTTACTTTTAATTCAGTTCCAAATAGGTTTGCCATTTAGATTTTTGTCCAAGAACTAGCTCCTTCCCCCTCCCAGTTTTTGTTTGTTTGTTTTTTAAATTTATTTATTGAGACAGGTTCTCACTCTGTCACCCAAGCCACATGCAGCCTCAAACTCTTGAGCTGAAGCCATCCTCCCACCTCAGTCTCCCAAAGTGTTGGAATTACAAGCATGAGCTACCACACACCTCCCACCTTTAATATATGTAAAATATATCATATTTTAGATATAATATATCTAAAATATAAATTCTCTTCTGCCTTAGAAAAAACAGGCCAGGCGCGGTAGCTCACGCCTGTAATCACAGCACTTTGGGAGGCCAAGGTGGGTGGATCACGAGGTCAGGAGATCGAGACCATCCTGGCTAACACTGTGAAACCCCGTCTCTACTAAAAAAAAAAAAAAAAATACAAAAAAAAAAAAAAATAAGCTGGCACGCGCCTGTAGTTTCAGCTACTCCGGAGGCTGAGGCTGGAGAATCCCTTGAACCCAGTAGGCAATGGTTGCACTGAGCTGCGATTGCGCCACTGCACTCCAGCCTGGGCGAGAGAGCTAGACTCCGTCTCAAAAGAAAAGAAAAAACAAGCATTTGACTCTGTCTTTTAAGATTACCACTGGATTATCATATCTGAGGCATATACTAGTTGTCATGTTCATTTCCAAGATTCTTTGCCCTCTGAATCTCCTGTGCTGCTGTTGGAGTCTCTGTGTGGTTTACTACAGGACATTAGTCTGTCATCCACATGTCCCTAGGCACATGTCCCTGGACACACTCCTCCTGGAGTGGCAGGAATGACTAGTGACCTCCACCGACTTCCTCCCTGTCGCTTGCATGATTCTTCTGCTTCTACACCTTCCCCTGTCTACTCAAACTCCGGTTTATCTAGAAGACTGAGTGCTTTTAAAAAGATCCAAGATAAAACTTCAAAAGAAGTGGCCCATAAAATCTATACTTTTCTCTTCCAAAAGGTGATGGCATCTCTCCTACAAAAGAGGATGTAATTCACTCAGATGTACAAGATGAACTGGTTCATTCTGCTTGTTATGTATGCATCTAATTAGTTTGAATCTATGCAGTACCACCACCTTAAGATGTTTCCAAAGAACAACTCTAAACACTTATTATTAAAAAAAAAAAAAATCTTTTAAGTAGAAAGTTAGGGGTATTAAGTGAAATTTCAATATTGAATTCATTGCATAAGGCAAACATTAGATATAAGTGGGAAACATCTTAGAGGATTTTACTGTTTTACATTTTTTTAGGTGAATAGCAACCTTAGATCATCTTACAAAATACGGTTACTGTCACAGAATAAAACTTGAAACTATATTCAGTCATTTAAAAAGTAAACTCTTTATTTTAGCTGGACCAGCTATTCCTTCTGTTGTGGCGTATCCGAAAAGGAGTCAGACCAGCACTGCAGATAGTGACCTCAAAGAAGATGGAATTTCCTCCCGGAAATCAAGTGGCAGTGCTGTTGGAGGAAAGGGAATTGCTCCAGCCAGTCCCATGCTTGGGAATGCAAGTAATCCCAATAAGGCGGATATTCCTGAACGCAAGAAAAGCTCCACTGTACCTAGTGTAAGTGTTGTTGAACTATAGAGTGGTCTTAGGGTGGTAGGGTTGGAACCGGCTAGAAGCCAGGTGTTCATTTTACTCCTGTGGTCCCCATACCTGGAATACCCTCTGTACTAGGCAGATGCCCAGTCTTAATTATAGAGATCTACCTGCTGCATTGTAGGTATTTATTGTTGACACTCTCTTAGTTCATTCTTGCTGCTGTAACAAAATACCTGAGACTGGCTAATTTATAAAGAAAAGACATTTATTTCTTACAATTCTGGAGGCTGAGAAGTCCAAGATGAAGGCACCAGCAAGTTCAGTGTCTGGCAAGGGCCCTGTTCTCTGCTTCCAGCATGATACCTTGGTGCTGGCATCCTTCAGAGGAGACGAATGCTGTGTTCTCATGGGGCTGAAGGGACAGAAGTGGTGAACTCACCCCCTCAAGCCCTTTTATAAGACACTAATCCGGTCGGGCACGGTGGCTCACGCCTGTAATCCCAGCACTTTGGGAGGCCGAGGTGGCTGGATCACGAGGTCAGGAGTTCAAGACCAGCCTGGCCAAGATGGTGAAACCCCATTTCTACTAAAAATACAAAAATTAGCCGGGCGTGGTGGCCGGCACCTGTAATCCCAGCTGCTCAGGAGGCTGAGGCAGAGAATTGCTTGAACTCAGGAGGCAGAGGTTACAGTGAGCCGAGATCGCACCACTGCACTCTAGCCTGGCAACAGAGCGAGACTCCTTCTCAAAAAAAAAAAAAAGACACTAATCCATTCATGAAGGCGGAGCCCTCATGGCCTAAACACCTAAAAGACTCACCTCCAAATACTGTTTTCTCCTATGGGAGATAAAGCTTCAACATGAGTTTTGGAGGGGACACATTCAGAGCATAGCACACCCACCATAGACACTAGATGGTGATAGGTCCTTTATTGCAAGGGCTGGTTCCAGTTATTTCACAGACACCTGCTGAGCCTTAGGTTGTCAGGTGCTGAGACATGGAAAGACCTCACAGTCTAACAGGAAGTGAATGAAAACAATGACAGTGCAGACAGAAGCCTATGTGCACACACGGGGAGGTCTGACGGCCAATGCCCCAAAGATGTGGTGTTCACACTGAGTCTGCAAAGGGCTCTAATGATGAAGAGTGTTGGCTGAGTTCTTACCATGTGCGAAGGACCATGCTAAGTGCTTTTTCATGGATTAGCTACATTTTAAGGTGAAAAAAAAGTTGGGTAATTGCCTAAAATTACGTTGCCAACCTGAATCCAGCTCTTAATCCCTATCTGTAACAAAATCTCCCCAGTAAGTAGATAATATTTACTAAATTAAATTGAATCCATTCAGCTTCAGAAACTTTTTTCTGTGTATTGAAGTATGTTCTATCTAACCTAACATATTAAAGAATTTGCAGAGAAGTAAACAATCTTAAGATTATTCTATAAGCACATTTTTCCCTACAAAATTAACAGTGATGCAGCCCTGCCTCTAACTCCAGAAAAACCCTGGACTGAGGAGGCTGTTGAGAAACCCTGTTCTTCTCTGAAAGCCCTTCATTGTTCCATTCTGGGGACTGGGTTTGCGTGTTTCATCCTCTGACCTTATGCTTAGTCGAAGTAAACCCTGTGTGAAAAGTTTATTTTGGCCTCCAAATGCCATACAGTAGGATTATTGTTTCCATACTCCTGCGGTTAAAATTCAGTCTCCAACGTGTATTGACAGTTACCAGAGAAGATGAGGGCATTATTCCCTGCCTTCACGACTTCTCTTCCCCTTTGCTCTTGTCTGCACACTGCCCTTCTGAAAGTGAATCATGAGTATTTTCATTCCACCCATATTAAATTACTTACAAAGGGAAAAAGGTAGTTAGCAACATTATTATTTTCTCCCATGAGTCTTCGGGATTTCTCTGTAGATGGTCTGCTCAAGCTGTAGTAAAAGTGACTGCTCTATCTTTGTTTAAAAATTATCTGATAAAATTCCATAGCTATGGCCAGGCACGGTGGCTCACACCCGTAATCCCTGCACTGTGGGAGGCCAAGGCAGGTGGATCACTTGAGGTCAGGAGTTAAAGAACAGCCTGGCCAACATGGTGAAATCCCATCTCTACTAAAAATACAAAAATCAGCCGGGTGTAGTCGCGTGCTCCTGTAATCCTAGCTACTCGGGAGGCTGAGGCAGGAGAATTGCTTTAACCGAGGAGATGGAGGTTGCAGTGAGCTGAGATTGTGTCATTGCACTCCAGCCTGGGTAACAGAGCGAGACTCCATCTCAAAAAATTTTTAAAAAGTCCATAGCTGTGACTTATTCCTTACTTTTTAGTTTTTTGTTTTGGAAGTTAAATTCACGTGAATCCACATGACAATGATTAACCATTTTAAAGTGGGCAATGCGGTGGCATTTGGTACACTCACAGTATTGTGCAACCAACACCTCTCTTTAGTTTCAGAACTTTTTGAGCTCCCCAGAAGGAGCATCTGTTTAGGCTGGGCACAGTGGCTCACCCCTATAATCCCAGTGCTTTGGGAGGCTGAGGTGAGAGGATCACTTGAGCCCAAGAGTCTGAGATCAGCCTGGGCACCAGAGTGAGATCTCATCTCTACAAAAAAAATTAAAAAGAAAATAGTTGAGCATGATGATGCACACCTGTAGTACCAGCTACTTGAGAGGCTTAGGTGGGAAGATCATTTCAGCCCAAGAGGTTGAGGCTGCAGTGAGTCATGGTCACACCATCATATTCCAGCCTGGGCAACAGAGCAAGACCCTGTCCTAAAAAAAAAAAAAAAAAAAAGAAGTGGCTGGGTGCAGTGGCTAACGCCTGTAATCCAGCACTTTGGGAGGCCGAAGCGGGCAGATCACAAGGTCAGGCGTTCAAGACCAGCCTGGCCATCATGGTGAAACCCCATCTCTACTAAAAATACAAAAATTAGCCAGGCATGGTGGCGGGCGCCTGTAATCCCAGCTACTCGGGAGGCAGAGACAGGAGAATCGATTGAACCCAGGAGGCAGAAGTTTCAGTGAGGCGAGATGGTGCCACTGCACTCCAGCCTGGGTGAAAGAGCGAGGCTCCATCTCAAAAAAAAAAAAAAAAGAACACCTGTATCCCTTAAGTAATCACTTTCCATTCCTCCTCTCCCCTCTGCCCCCCTCCCTTCCCCCTCCCTTCCCCCTCATGCCCTGGCAACCACCAGTCTGTGTTCTGTCTCTGGATTTGCCTGTTCTGAATATTTTATATAAATGGAATAATTTCACATGTATCCTTTTGTGTCTACTTCTTTCTTTGACTCAGCATAATGTTTTCATGGTTCATCCAAGTTGTAGCATGTATTTCTTTTCCCTTTTTTTTTTTTTTTGAGATGGCATTTCGCTCCTGTTGCCTAGAGTGCAATGACACGATCTTGGCTCGCTGCAACCTCCACCTCCCGGGTTCAAGCGATTCTCCTGCCTCAGCCTCCTGAGTAGCTGGGATTACAGGTGTGCGCCACCATGCCTGGCTAATTTTGTATTTTTAGTAGAGAACGGGGTTTCTCCATGTTGGTCAGTCTGGTCTCGAACTCCCAACCTCAGGTGATCCACCCACCTCAGCCTCCCAAAGCGCTGGGATTACAGGCGTGAGCCACTGCGCCCGGCCTGTAGCATGTATTAGTACTTTGTTTCTTTTGGGGGTAGTATTCCATTTTGTATATATACTACAATTTAACTGTTCATCTGTTGATGGACATTTATGTTATTCCCATGTGTTGGTTAAAATGAATAATGCCACTATAAATAATTGTGTACAAATTTCTATGTGGACTTAAATGTTTTAATTTCTTTCCTCCTTTTTGGGGAGGAGACAGTCTCACTCTGTCACCTAGGCTAAAGTACAATGATGCAAACACGGCTCATTGCAACTTCGACCTCCCAGACCCAAGTGATCCTCCCACCTCAGCCTCCCAAATAGCTGATACCACAGGCATGCGTCACCATGCCTGGCTTATTTTTTCTGTTTGTTTGTTGTGGTAGAGATGAGGTCTCCCTATGTAGCCCAGCCAGGCTGGTCTCAAACTCCTAGGCTCAAGCAGACCTCCTGCCTCAGCCTCCCAAAGGGCTGGGATTATAGGTGTTAGCCTCTGCACCTGGCTGTGTTTTCATTTTTCTTGGGTATATATTTAGGAATAAAATTGTTGAGTAATATGGTAACTCCATGTTTAATTTTTTGAGAAACTGCCAAACTGTTTTCCTCACAACTGCACCATTTTATCCAGCAATAGTGAGAGTCCCTGTTTTCTTCACATTCTTTCTAACAATTATTTTATTATTTAAAGTTTTCCTAGCAGGTGTGAAGTAGTACCTCATGGTTTTGATTTGCATTTCTTTAATGACCGATGATATTGGGCATCTTTTCATGTGCTTCTTGGCCATATGTATAGCTTTTTTTTTTTTTTTTTTGAGACTGAGTTTTGCTCTTGTTGCCCAGGCTGGAGTGCAGTGGTGCAATCTCACCTCACCACAACCTCCGCCTCCCAGGTTTAAGTGGTTCTCCTACCTCAGCCTCCTGCCTCCTGAGTAGCTGGGATTACAGGCGTGCACCACCACAGCCAGCTAATTTTGTATTTTTAGCAGAGACGGGGTTTCTCCATGTTGGTCAGGCTGGTCTCGAACTCCTCACCTCAGGAGATCCGCCCACCTCTGCCTCCCAAAGTATTGGGATTACAGGTGTGAGCTACCGCGCCCAGCCATTGTATAGCTTTTTTAAAGAAATATCTATTGAAGGTGCCGATTTTAAAATTAGGTTGTCAGGCCAGGCACCTCAGGAGGCTGAGGCAGGAGAATCGCTTGAACCCAGGAGGGGGAGGTTGCAGTGAGCCGAGATCGCACCACTGCATTCCAGCATGGCGACAGAGCAAGACTCCATCTCAAAAAAGAAAAAAAAAAAATTAGCCAAATGTGGTGGCACATGCCTGTATTCCCAGCTACTTGGGAGGCTGTGGTGGGAGGATTGCTTGATCTTGGGAGGCAGAGCCAAGATTGCTCCACTGCACTCCAGCCTGGGTGACAGAGTAAGACCTTGCCTCAAAAAACAGGTAAATAAAAGACTGGTATTCCTATTTATGTAGATAAGTTCATTTTTTCTCATTGTACTGTGTTTACCAAATAAATTTAAGACAAAAATGCCCTTTTTTATAGAGTAACACAGCATCTGGTGGAATGACACGACGAAATACTTATGTTTGCAGTGAGAGAACTACAGCTGATAGACACTCAGTGATTCAGAATGGCAAAGAAAACAGGTAGGAAATTCTACCTGTGTGTAAGAAAAGTTGTTTTTCCCAAGAGAAATGGAAGCATGTTATTTACTGCTCTGTTTTTATAATCATTTTCAAATTAAAACTGTAAGTATTCTCTGAAGGTAAGTTAAATTTGTATACTAATTTTTAGCAAGATACTAGAATTCTAAATTCTTTTTGTTGTCCAGAGCATCATCCTCCTGCCTGGCTGTGTATGATGGTTAAAAGGATTGAGTTAAACCCAGGAGGTTTCCTAGAGTAAGTAGATAGTAAGCTGTGGTTATGTTGTAGAACAATGAATAAGGAAATGGAGATTGTCTTGTGCTCATTAATAACTTGAGCAAAAGCCGAAAGTGGGGAAGATAAGGACGTGAGGCAGAGAGTCATACCTCGGGAGAAGGTACAGCACCAGATAGCATTAAAGGTCAGCAGTTTACCAAAGGGTCGAGATGGCTGAGTCTAAATAGAAACACTGGAGAAGCCAAGAGAAGTGGAGAGTCCAGCCTTCTGAATGCTTTTAATTTGGCTACATAGCAAGCATACATAGGATGAGCGTGATTTTAAAAAGACAATGATGTTACATGTCAATAAGGAGAGCATCCTATCATGCACATGATTTTCTTGGGGTTTTGAAATAAAATAAGTAGAGTCAGTAAAATGGGATTAGATAGGTGTAGAGACTCTGAGGTGGGGTTAGTCTGGGTGGAGAGAAAAGAGAAGTTAGATTGGTAGAGAATCATTAAATATGCTATATTCTGTTCAGAACAAATTTCCCAGGCTGGCATGGATTTTCGTTCTTTGTTTTTGGAAGAGCAGTAAGTGTACATCATTCTTTTAACTTGAACATTGTTTGCATCAGAATTGTTCTGACATTTACTTTCTGCAGTTACAGTGTAAGGTTCTGTTTCTTAATCCTAACCTATGTTTGATCTCATTAGTCAAACAAAATGTTTGATCACTACATTTTGTGACAGCCTAATCAAAAATTCTCTCCTCCTTCATCCTTAGTTCCAAACTGCTTATCACTTCCCTGTTCCATAGGCCACTTAGGATTGAGTTGATATGAGGAGTAACATTTGTTCTGTAAGATTATGGTTATTATTCATTGAATTTTTAGCAATATTTACATTCTCTTGTTCTCTTTTCTGACTCGTGTGTGTGTGTGTTTCAACATTGTCTTTTCTTATGATTAAAAACTATTAAGAACTTGAGCTGGGGTAGACAGTTTACAGATAATGATTGGTATAGGTATTTCTTTTTTTTTTTTTTTTTTTTTTTTTTTGAGACGGAGTCTCGCTCTGTCACCCAGGCTGGAGTGCAGTGGCCTGATCTCGGCTCACTGCAAGCTCCACCTCCCGGGTTCACGCCATTCTCCTGCCTCAGCCTCCCGAGTAGCTGGGACTACAGGCACCCACCACCACGCCCAGCTAATTTTTTGTATTTTTAGTAGAGACGGGGTTTCACCATGTTAGCCAGGATGGTCTCCATCTCCTGACCTTGTGATCCACCCGCCTCGGCCTCCCAAAGTGTTGGGATTACAGGCGTGAGCCACTGTACCCGGCCAGGTATTTCTTAATAGTAGTCTACTCTCTGGAAGATTTGTATTATAGTTCAATTCTTAACTCTCAAATTTCTTCTAGTTCAAAAGTGACTTAATAGAAAATATCAATAGAAGACTTAATTAGAAGTTTCTGGTGTTATAGATTGTAGTCTACAGGACTACAGAAATGTTTTATGGTCAGGCACAGTGGCTCACAACTGTAATCCCAGCACTTCGGGAGGCCAAGGCAGGTGGATCACTTGAGGTCAGGAGTTCGAGACCAGCCTGGCCAACGTGGTGAAACCCCGTCTCTACTAAAAATACGAAAATTAACCATGTGTGGTGGCACGCGCCTGTAGTCCCAGCTACCAGGGAGACTGAGGCAGGAGAATTACTTGAATCCGGGAGGCAGAGTTTGCAGTGAGCTGAGATTGCGCCACTGCAGTCCAGCCTGGACGACAGAGCAAGACTCGTCTAAAAAAAAAAAAGTTTCATTACCTTTACTACTTCTAAATTCTGAAAATGCACTACCCAGCTCCTTCTGAACTTTAGGATATGTGACTGTCTGAGGTGCAGAGTCAGTCTCCTCAAGGGTGTTAAGACTAAGATCTGCTCTCTGCTCCCATCCTGTGCTACATGTATCATACACCAGGCACATGCATATATGCCTGTGTCTTCTGATTCTCTTTTCCTAAAATTTTTCGTTTCACTCTTTGGAAATAATATTTAAGACTTCTTTAATTTCTTTGGCATCATTTCCTTTCTGCATTCCCCCTGGAGACACCTGCCTTGTTGGGGCCAACTCTTTCGTATCCTGACCTGTCTCATTGCTTCTCTTAGTATTTCATTGAAATATTTTGCTTCTGAAGGTGTGTCGTCTTTCTCTTTAGTCAAAGAGAGTCTCAGCGCCAAACCTTAAAAGACAGGGCCCATCGTTATAATAATATTTGGATTTTCCTTTCCTATCTTATAAATGAATTAAAAGACTGGAAAATTATTGGGTTTAACTTCTTTAGTTAAGGCACTAAACGTGACAACTTTCCCTTAAAATTGATGCTTGAGTCTTCAGTGAGATACAAGTAGCTTTCCCTGCACAGATGACTTCTTCGGCAAATTGTTCCTTTTCCCTCTCTTCACCCACCCATATATGTTATTTCTTCACTAATTTAAAATATGAGTGAGCTGTAGGATGCCTGGACCTATGTTAACTTCTGAAACAAACACGTTAAGTTCCAATTTTAGCCTTAAATATTTTCGACATTTAGCCTTAAATGTTTTCTTCTTTATATGAGTGTTCATACAGAATTTCAACATGAGAATAATGATGGCTAATTTTTTAAAAACTGTGTAAAGGTTTAAACCAAAGACTCCACATATCTTAAGCCCTTACTACCTTCAGAATCCTACTGTAAACAGGATATTTTAAAGGCTTACTAAATGCAAGGCTTTTTCTCGTCATAGGCAATATAATTAATTTTAATAGCTTTTTTCTTTTGAAAATTAGTTTTATTAATTGGTTCTTACTAGGCCAATCTTTATCAGCTTTCCTGTGGGAACAATAAAGTTAATGACGCAGGGAGCATAGGTTAGGGCCAGTTGTTACTTTGGCACAAACACCTGTGAGTAGTTTTCTGAGACTAGTTTTAAACTGGTCGTGCTGAAGGCCAGCCCACTTTCTGCTGTAATTATTCTGCCTTCTGATAATATTCTCAAAAAATGGCCAGATTCCAGGTGTGACTAATGGTTGTTGTAAACTAGGCATGAGAAGGTTTGATTACACCTTCAATTGTATGATTCTATCATGATGGTATAGGTTTGCAGTGAGTCTTAAACCACATAGCACTGACACATAGTGAGTGCTCAACAAGTGTTAGCTTTCATTATTAATTATAGACTGTTCAGACAAGGTTATGCAGAACTTTCTTAGTTTGCACTGACTAAACCTAATCTTTCAAGTTAATAATGTTGCTAAACCACCTACATAGCAGAGACACTCTGCTCCTATGATTTCATATGCTTTAGATACCCGGACGACACTGTTTAGACTACTTCATTTAAAGACCCCAGAGAAGTGACGTGCTTATGTTACAGTAATGCAAAAAGAATCTTTTCTATTTTTTTTTCTTTTTTTCTTTTTTTTTGCAATGGAGTCTCGCTCTTTTACCCAGGCTAGAGTGCAATGGCATGATCTCGGGTCACTGCAACCTCCGTCTCCCGGGTTCATGTAATTCTTCTGCCTCAGCCTCCCAGTAGCTGGGATTACAGGCACACACTACCACACCTGGCTGATTTTTGTATTTTTAATAGAAATAGGGTTTCACTAGGCCAGGCTCGTCTCAAATTCCTGACTTCAAGTGATCCACCTGCCTTGGCCTCCCAAAATGCTGTGATTACAGGCATGAGCCACTGTGCCAGGCCCAGAATCTTTCAAATAAATTTTAGATATTGGATATTACTGTAAAGTTTCAAAATTGTGAAGTGGCTTATTATTTTATCCACTTACCCTGCATCAAGCCACATAGAGATTGAACAAAGAAGGATTGAGGACACTTAGCATATGTATCTTTGGACTACATATAAAAGTTGCTTTTTTTAGGCCGGGCGCAGTGGCTCCCACCTGTAATCCCAGCATTTTAGGAGTCTGAGGCCGGTGGATCATGAGGTCAGGAGATTGAGACCATCCTGACCAACATGGTGAAACCCTGTCTAAAAATTAGCTGGGCGTGATGGCATGCGCCTGTAGTCCCAGCTGCTTGGGAAGCTGAGGCAGGAGAATCACTTGAACCCACGAGGCAGAGGTTGCAGTGAGCCGAGATAGCGCCACTGCACTCCAGCCTGGCAACAGAGCAAGACTCCGTCTCAAAAACAAAAAAAAGGGCTGAGCACAGTGGCTTACGCCTGTAATCCCAGCACTTTGGGGAGCTGAGGTGGGTGGATCACCTGAGGTCAGGAGTTTGAGACCAGCCTGACCAACATGGAGAAACCCCATCTCTACTAAAAATACAAAAAAAATAAATAAATAACAAAAATTAGCCAGGCATGGTGGCGCATGCCTATAATCCCAGCTACTCGGGAGGCCAAGGCAGGAGAATCGCTTGAACCCAGGAGGCAGAGGTTGCAGTGAACCAAGATTACACCATTGCACTCCAGCCTGGGCAACAAGAGCAAAACTCCATCTCAAAAAAAAAAAAGGCTGCCTTTTTTTTTTTTTTTTTTTTTTTTTAGATGGTTGGAGTCTTGCAGTGTGGCCCAGGCTGCAGTGCAGTGGCTAGTCACAGACGTGATCATAGTGTACTGTAGCCTTGAACTCCTGGGCTCAAACGATCCTCCTGCATTGGCTTCTTGAGTAGCTGGGACTACAGGCGTGGACCACCACACCTGGCTAATTTTTTATTTTTTGTAGAGATGAAGTCTTCCCATGTTACCCAGGCTGGTCTCAAATTCCTGGCCTCAAGGGATCCTCCAATCTCAGCCTTCCAAAACACTAGGCTTACAGGCATGAGCCAACATGCCTGCCCTTGGACTATATTTTTAATTCTGCTTCTGTCCAATCACTGAGTATGCTTTTAATCAGCAGCCAATACATTTCTTATCAGAATGTTCTGATAGGGGCTAGAGGTCATAGCAACAAATTCAAAGTGCCTATCCTTTAGTAACCTTAAGTGGATTAATGTTTTAGAAAAGATAGTCAAGACTGGGCACAGTGGCTCACAAGGCCTGTCATCCCAGCACTTCGGGAGGCCTAGACAGGAACATCACTTGAGGCCAGGAGTTCAAGACCAGCCTGGACAAAGTAGCTTGAGACCCCTGTCTCTATAAAAATATATTTTTTTTAATTTAAAAAAATAGTCATGAATACAAAACAGTTGGGAAGATTAATAGGAACTCAACTTCATGCAACTTGAATTTTAAGAAAAACATTGCTATTTCTATCAATTAAGGTTTAAATGTAGACCAGGCATGGTGGCTCACGCCACCATGTAATCCCAGCACTTTGGGAGGCCATGACAGGAGGATTGCTTGAACCCAGGAGTTCAAGACCAGCCTGGGCAACATGGTAAAATTCCATCTCTACCAAAAATATAAAAAAATTAGCTGGGTGCCAGGCGCAGTGCCTCACACCTGTAATCCCAGCACTTTGGGAGGCCGAGGCAAGTGGATCACCTGGGGTTGGGAGTTTGAGACCAGCCTGGCCAACATGGTGAAACCCCGTCTCTACTAACAATACAAAAATGAGCTAGGTATGGTGGTACACGCCAGTAGTCCCAGCTATTTGGGAGGCTGAGGCAGGAGGATGGTTTGAGCCTGGGAGATGGAGGTTGTAGTGAGCTGAGATCACACCATTGTATTCCAGCCTGGACGGTAGAGCCAGACCCAGTCTCAAAAAAAAAAAAAAAAAAAATTAATGTAATACAGCTACTATGAACCCACAAAAACTTAAATTTTTTTAATTATTAAAAAAAATGTAATGCTGCTGGTGTTTTGCTTATGTAGATTGTGGGCTAGAATAGGAAATAAAACTATCATTTTTAACACTTTTCTGGGGAAAAATATTATTCGAATTTCATAACAATTAACTTGATGACCTTTTAGAATATATATGTAGACCATTGTGATGTTGAGGCTGCCTGTTGTAAATTGTAAATAGGGTTTTTGTGAGCTCGATTGTACAAAATTGAAATTTGCAAACATCTTACTGAGATTACTGTTTCCTTCTGGGTGTTAGGCCTACTGTAGAAGTCAGAAAAATCGGAAATATTTTGTTGCTTGCTTTGTGAAACTCATGATGTGACATGGATTAAATTTCTAAAAAGTTTATTTAATTGCCTTTAAAATTAGTATGTCAAAAAGTTTATTTATTATTTATTTATTTATTTATTTTAATTTGAAACAGTCTCTCTCTGTCACCCAGACTGGAGTTTAGTGGCATGATCTCGGCTCACTGCAGCCGATTCTCATACCTCAGCCTCCTGAGTAGCTAGGATTACAGGGGCCCGCCACCACACCCAACTAATTTTTGTATTTTTAGTAGAGATGGGTTTTTGCCATGTTGGCCAGGCTGGTCTCGAACTCCTGGCCTCAAGCAATCCATCCGCCTCAGCCTCCCAAAGTGCTGGGATTACAGGCGTGGACCACCACGCCCAGCCTCAAGTTAATAATTTATAATCCCATTACTTTGGGAGGCCAAGACGGGCGGATTGCCAAAGCTCAGGAGTTCCAGAACAGCCTGGGCCATGAAGAAACCCCATCTCTACCAAAAAAATTTTTTTTAGTTTATAATGAGAAAATAAATTTACATTTCCTTCTTAGGTCTCTAGAGGATCTGGTTTTTTTGCTGCAAAGCATCTGTCCACACCCTCTTACCATGCTTGTGTGCCTTAAAGATCTAGCTTGGCCTGTCAGCAGTGTGCTTCATTGGGAATCGATGCAGCACCCTCCTGCCTGCAAGCTGACTAAAAGCCTTTTCCTTCTCCAAAGATTTTGGGACCATTTGTATTCACCAGGGAAAGGGTCAAACAACTCCTGCATCTTCTTCCCCTGCTTTTCTTGGCGCATCTACTGATACTAGCTCCTAATTTGGGCAAGAAAAAAGTCAACAGCTGGAGGTAGAGTGTGTTGACCCTGGACTCACCCTGAAAGGTAGGGGCACAAGAGATAGTTGTATTTAGCTGTATCTTGTTAGAAAAATACACTTGTGTAGCCGGGCGCGGTGGATCACGAGGTCAGGAGTTCAAGACCACCCTGGCTAACAAGGTGAAACCCTGTCTCTACAAAAAATACAAAAAATTAGCCGAGCGTGGTGGTGGGCGCCTGTAGTCCCAGCTACTTGGGAGGCTGAGGCAGGAGAATGGCGTGAACCCAGGAGGCGGAGCTTGAAGTGAGCAGAGATCACGCCACTGCACTCCAGCCTGGGCGACAGAGTGAGACTCAGTCTCAAAAAAAAAAAATAACATTTGTGTGCATTCATGTGTACGCGTGTCTGTACACATGTACAAAAAACAACTGAGCATTTCTTTAAAAACCTTAGTCAGTTAGAACTATCTCTGTTGCAGGTGACAGAAAACCCAGTCTAAACAGGCTTAAATATAAAAGGGCTGTTAGTTCATATAACTAAAAAAAGTCCAGGGCTAGAGTTAGAGTCCATCTGCTTCTGCCTCCTTGGCCGTAGTTCCATGATTGGGCTCGGCACCATCAGACATAACTTCTTCCCGCACACAGCTATGCTCAACCAGAAGCCCTCAGGTTGTCTCCTTGATCTGTGTGGGGCCTAGAGTTGCTTCCACCAAACCAAAATTTGAGTATTGTTGCTACAGGAAAAGAATGGATACTGAGTGGCAGAAATACGAAACTGAATAAATTTTTGCCTTTATAAGACATTTGTTTCCAGTCCTTCTCAGACTGTATAAATTCTCCCAAGTCAGAGGGCAGAATTCTCAAACAAAAATGCAGGGACAGAACCAGGCACAGTGGCTCACAAGGCCTATTATCCCAGCACTTTGGGAGGCCAAGGCAGAGGGATCACTTGAACCCAGGAGTTCAAGTCCAGCCTAGCCATCATAGTGAGACACCATCTCTACAAAAAATTTAAAAATTAGCCAGGCATAGTGGCACACTCCTGTGGCTGAGATAGGAGGATCGCTTGACCCCAGGCGATTGAGGCTGACCCCTTGATTGAGGCTGCAGCAAGCTGTGATAGTGCCACTGCACTCTAGCCTGGGTGAATAGAGCAAGACCCTGTCTCCAAAAATAAAAATTTAAATAAAAATGTTTTAATTCAGGGACAAGCAGTTCTTGATTTTAAAGACGTATCTCCCTTATGTTGGGACTATCAGAATTCCAGTTGCTAATTGATTAATCTGCTCTGTTAGGAGAACATTTATTGAATACCTGCCCTGCCAAGCTTTCTGCTTACACTGGTGTGGGGCACATTGACAAGATTTTGGGCTGTATTTTCAGGGACCTCCAGCAGAGAAGGGTCACTAGGATACAATGTGGCATGCATGAGCTAAAAACAGAAGTGATTTAACTCTCAGAGGGAAAGTGGATCAGATAATACTTCATGGAGCTGACGATGTCTGGTTCATTTTTGAAGAGTGAATAGAAAGATCCCAGCCCTCCATACCAAGAGAATAACTCCTGCAAACATTTTCTCACCTGGTGCTTGACCAATGGACCACACGTCATCAGGAATGCTAGAAAGTTAAGTTCCAGGAGGGAATGATAGAAAGCAAAGCGTAGAGAGATGGCAGGGGCCAGACTTCAGGGGCCTGGGGTGTGTACTTGCGCTCCGAGTCAAGGAGACTGAACTTTGTACCAAAGACTTGGTGTTCTGTAGAAGTATGAGCGGATGAGTGACAAGGTCTGGTTTATATGTTAAGAAGTTCTCAGCTGTAAGGTGAATAGATTGGAGGTGTTGGGGCAAAGGCAGGGGACCCAGTGAAGACAAGGAGTGAGGCTCTATACTGAGGCCCTGGTAGGAGTGGAGCAGATGGGCCACCTGAAGAGCTACTAGGAAGTTGACACCAATAAGATGTCGTTAGTCTGTGTATGGGGAGTGAGGGAAAGGAAGAACTTGCCAGTTTCCAGGTTTTAATCCTTCCAAAGGATTTCTGCAGAAAGACACTGGAAGAGCTGTATTCCTACTTACCCTTAAAGGAAAGAAACTGCCCTTGAATTCCAAGGACATGATTACTGAGCTGGAATTCCAAATAATGTGTCCCAGTGAGACTCCTGTGGGTAGTTTTGTGTGTTAGATGAGACTGCAGACTTCCAGCCACTCTATCTTACCGTGTCTGTAAACAGTTAATTTGCTCTGATGAATTTGCCCATCTCGGAGAAGGGGGCTCTGCTGACCGTTTTTTATCTTGGAGTAAATGTCCTTTGATTAGGAAGGTTCTAGACTATATTGTTAAAACAACATTGGAAGGCTGGGCATGGTGGCTCATGCCTGTAATCCCAACACTTTGGGAGGCCAAGGCAGGCGTATCGTTTGAGCCCAGGAGTTCAAGACCGCCTGGGCAACATGGCAAAACTCTCTACTAAAAATACAAAATTAGCCAGGCATGGTAGAGTGCACCTGTATTCCCAGCCACTTAGGAGGCTGAGGTGGGAGAACTGCCTGAGCCCAGGAAGTTGAGGCTGCATTGAGCCATGATCGTACCACTGCACTGCAGCTAGGTGACAGCAAAACCCTGTCTCAAAAAAACACCAAACAACATAGGATACTCTGTTATGTAACAGCTAGTTCCTATACCTATAATCTTATTAATTCATTTAAAATACATCAGTGTGGGCCGGGTGTGGTGGCTCACACTTGTAATCCCAACACTTTGGAAGGCCAAGGCGGGAGGATCACTTGAAGCCACGAATTTAAGACCAGCCTGGGTAATATAGCGAGACCCTGTCTCTACAAAAAAAAAAAGTAAATAAAAAATAAAATATGTCAGTGTGTTTTGGGAACAGATTGAAAGCATAGCATACTCATATTATATATTCATTTTACCACTTAGATTTGAATTGCGGCATCTCTTAGAATAGGTTTTATTTTGTGCATACCCTCAGAGGACATGTCCCTCTCATAGAAACAGATATTCAAACACGTAATCTGCTATTTTCTTTTAAGGTAATACATTTTTATGATTACTGTTTGGAAAAAAAAAAAAAAGCAACTATAGGTTAGCAGTTGCTCCAGAATCTCCAAAACAAGCTTAGGAGATTTTTATTCTTTACCAAAAATGAGATGGCTTGGGAGGAAGGTGTGTGCATTACACACAGGTTGCTCTGTGGTCACTGCTCCTTCATACTGTGTTTCTGCCTCTGCCTGAACCCAAACCCCTCCCAGCCTGACAGAAATGTTCGCTTACGCAGCTAGCCCTGCCTCAGTTTGTACATCTACCTGTCGGCTGAGACATCAGAAGTCGATGTCCATGTCAGCCTCTGGGCACCCCAAGATGATGTTACCTCCAATAGACAGTGAAGGAGATAACTTCAAGGCTATGTAAGAAAAATACACATTCTTTGTGAAACTAATGTGTACCCACTGCTTCTTAATTTTGTGCTGTGGATTTTATAGTCTGAGATTTTGTTACAGTTGTCCACAAGGTGTCCTTCCTCCATGTGATTTTAGTTAAGCACATCTTGTGTCATGATGTCCTCGGTTGTGTATTGTGTGTCTTCGTGCCTTTGCGTACTACAAAGTGTATAAGAAGTTCCTGCTCCTCCCAAGTTGCTTTCAGCATGTGGAATTTTATACATATATCATTTGTGTACTTCCAAAACTTTTTAGTTGCCTGTTCTTCAGTTACGCCTGCATATCCTTTATTTCTTTCGTATTGGCACAGTTCTCTGTATGTAAGCAATTTGAGAGGGAAGCAAAGGGGAAAAGTTTGAGTTAGCTGTTCTCTGTCCTAGAATTTCCCTGCATTAATCTTGTCCTTGAAAATATATATAATACTGGTCCCTTAAACTCCATGAGGCTTTGTCTCATTATGTATTGTTCTTTTGGTACCCTTTCCCACTTAACTTACCTTTTGCTCCTAAGTCCTATAAAATACCCCTTGGATCTGGATTTTTTATACCCGATTTTCTCCACTGTGTATAAAAGGTATATTGTGACTGTAAATTTTTGTAAATCATATTCTGAGAGCTTCTTACTTTCTGATCTCATAGCACTATTCCTGATCAGAGAACTCCAGTTGCTTCAACACACAGTATTAGTAGTGCAGCCACCCCGGATCGAATCCGTTTCCCAAGAGGCACTGCCAGTCGTAGCACTTTCCACGGCCAGCCCCGGGAACGGCGAACCGCAACATATAATGGCCCTCCTGCCTCTCCCAGCCTGTCCCATGAAGCCACACCGTTGTCCCAGACTCGAAGCCGAGGCTCCACTAATCTCTTTAGTAAATTAACTTCAAAACTCACAAGGAGGTAAGTGCTAGGTGCTGGTTGTTTTGGAGTGAACACGTAGAGCAAAAGGAAAGATGTCTTTTTTGTTGTGTGAAGCCACTGCTGCCTGGATGCTTTTCAGTCTGCCTTCGGCTCATGGTTTTCTGGTTTTATATATATCTAACTTTATACTTTAAAACCTTTAAAGTAGAAATTGTAGAGCTCAGAGTCTTCATAACACTAAAAGTTAACTAGCATTTAGGAGGTTTTTGTTACTGTTCTTTAATTATTGTTCCTTTTGCTCACGTATCTGTCTGCATGGCATGTTCGTTGTTGTTGAGCAGGCAGACCTCAAGTTCTGGTGTGGGGTGGGGGGCTGGCACTCTGTAACAATCAGCAGGAAAGGCCATGCATGTCTTTCATAATCATCTCCAGCCCCAGAGGAGACAGCTTCTCTTTTCTCACTTAATTGTTATTAAGGAGTAGTAAGTTTCTTAGAATCCAAATCTTGAAAGTTTCTCTCTCAGTCTTAGTAATTTATGTTGAGAGCAAGGTAATGTCCTTAAATGGTATAGTTTTAGAGATAAAATCTCTGGTTTATTATCAAAAAATAATGTTAGTATTATTAAGTTATTTTTATTAAATGCCGCATGATTCTTGGCTGATGGTCCTGGAAATTTTTTAAAAAGTTCCATGTGTCTAGTAGGCTAGCATCTGGGGCCTCAGTAAACTCTCAAGGGTCCTTTGAGATAACTTCATTTCCATAACCTTGTTACCTGTTACAAAAGCCCAGAAATACTGGCTGCTTCAAGAGGAAAAAGAAAGGATACCACTTTGAACCATAAACAATAGTGAAAGGCACCTTTCCGAGAAGGAGCCCAGGAAACCCAAGAGCCCCTGCAGTTTCAGGACATCCTTGGGGAAATGTTTTGAAATTAAGCCTAGCTGTGGATGAGTCTGTCTGTAGTATCTTGCAGGTTTGCCTGGGATGGACCTTCTTATTTGTCATCTGTAGCTTACAGGACAGCAGTAGGAGTCTTTCCCGTGTCTGAAATGATCAGTACCCTCCTCTGTTTTTCTGCATTCCCTATGGCCTATAGCCTATTACTTCATTTCACTCCATCTCCATTATTTAAACTAAGCTAAATGTAATCTTATATTCAATCATCTGAAACTTCGGTGAGTCACATTAAAGTCTGATCTACTTATTATTAGGACATGGAATAGATTAGGGAGTATTCCTTTTTTTTTTTTTGAGACGGAGTCTCACTGTCGCCAAGGCTGGAGTGCAGTGGTGCAATCTTGGCTAACTTCAACCTCCGCCTGGATTAGGGAGGATTTCTGACATCCATTAGCATTAACTAGAAGTCAGATGCGTCAGAAGGTTTCTATTTACCCTCTTACTCACTTCCTAGCCCGTTTATTAAGCCACCTCATTTTAAACTGGGCAAAACAGAATCAGCCAAAGAGCTTTGCCAGGTTTGGGGCACCCATTCATGACCAGCCGGCAAGAGAGACAGTGAGTTCAATCTGAGAAGAGTCTGGTGACTCTCAGAATAAATCATTCCTTCCTGGCCAGCTGTGGTGGCTCACACTTGTAATCCCAGCACTTTGGGAGGCCGAGGCGGGTGGATCTCCTGAGGTCAGGAGTTTGAGACCAGCCTGACCAATATGGTGAAACCCCATCTCTACTAAAAATACAAAAATTAGCCAAGCATGGTAGTGGGCACCTGGAGTCCCAGCTACCCAGGAGGCTGAGACAGGAGAATTGCTTGAACCCGGAAGGCAGAGGTTGCAGTGAGCCGAGATGGTACCACTGCACTCTAGTCTGGGTGACAAAGCGAGACTCTGTCTCAAAAAAAAAAAACAAAAAAAAAAACCTTTGAGTTTATTTTTCTTCTTTGTACTCTTTTTTCAGTCATTTTAAGACTAGTATTGGGCTGGGCCGGGTGGCTCATGCCTGTAATCTCAGCACTTTGGGAGGCCGAGGGGGGCGGATCACCTGGGGTCAGGAGTTTGAGACAGGCCTGGCCAACATGGCAAAACCCCATCTCTAATAAAAATACAAAAATTAGCCAGGGGTGATGGCGCTCGCCTGTAGTCCCAGCTACTCTGGAGGCTGAGGCAGGAGAATCGCTTGAACCTGGGAGGCGGAGGTTGCATTTACCCAAGATCGCTCCGCTGCACTCCAGCCTGGGTGATGACAGAGCGAGACTCCATCTCAAAAAAAAAAAAAAAAAAAAAAAGACTAGCATTGATTGGCCGGGCACAGTGGCTCACGCCCATAATCCCAGCACTTTGGGAGGCCGAGGCAGGTGGATCACCTGAGGTCAGGAGTTTGAGACCATCCTAGCCAACATGAAGAAACCCAGTCTCTACTAAAAATACAGAATTAGCCGGACATGGTGGCACATGCCTGTAATCCCAGGGAGACTGAGGCAGGAGAATCACTTGAACCTGGGAGGCAGAGGTTGTGGTGAGCTGAGATCACGCCATTGCACTCCAGCCTGGGCAACAACAGTGAAACTCTGTCTCAAAAAAAAAAAAAAAAGACTAGCATTGATTTTATTACATGTATATAATGGAAAAAAGGAAACAAGATTATCATTGATAAAAATATCAGCTACCTCTTTTTTTATCCCCCACAGAGTCTCACTTTATCGCCCAGGCTGGAGTGCAGTGGCATGATCTCAGCCCACTGCAACCTCCGCCTTCCAGGTTCAAGTGATTCTTGTGCTTCAGCCTCCCAAGTGGCTGGGACTACAGGCGCCCACCATCACACCTGGCTAATTTTTGTATTTTTAGTAGAGACCCGGTTTTATCATGTTGGCCAGGCTGCTCTTGAACTGCTGACCTCAAGTGATCCACCACGCCCAGCCAAAGCTACCATTATTTGAATGCTTATTATGTGCTAAGGTAGATGTCTATATACATAGATACAGTCATATTCATTTTATACATATAAATATGTATGTACGT
Source organism: Pongo pygmaeus (assembly GCF_028885625.2). NCBI lineage: Eukaryota > Metazoa > Chordata > Mammalia > Primates > Hominidae > Pongo > Pongo pygmaeus. Next base: position 102,588,072 of record NC_072388.2, read on the forward strand.
TATATATATGCATATTTTATGTATAAAATGAGTATCATATATACACACTTATATGTGTGAAATGAGTATATTTATACACATGTACAAGTGTGCACGCACACTCATTTAATTTAATCTCCATAATCCACCCCATTTTGTAAAAGATACTGAAGGTGAAGTTTGGAGAGATTAAGGCACATATTTTAAAAAGTGTCAGGGCCTGGTGCAGTGGCTTACGCCTGTAATCCCAGCACTTTGGGAGGCCGAGGCAGGTAGATCAGGTAGATCACTTAAGGTCAGGAGTTCAAGACCAGCCTGGCCAACATGGTGAAACCCCATCTCTACTAAAAATACAAAAATTAGCTTGATGTTGTGGCACATGCTTGTAATTCCAGCTATTTGTGGGGGTGAGGCAAGAGGATGGCTTGAACCCAGGAGGCGCAGGTTGCAGAGAGCCAAGATCACACCATTGCACTGCAGCCTGGGCGATAGATTGACACTCCGTCTCAAAAAAAAAAAAAAAGTATCAGGCTAAGCCAGGTCTATCTGACCAGACTCTGCCCTTTTAGCCACTACACTGTGCTCCCCTTAGAAAAAACAGTTGCAGGCGTGACAGTTGCATTACATTTATTTCATATATTTGAATTAACATTGGAGACTCAGGCTTGTTGTTTAAAAAAATTCTAAATGGTCATCTTATTTACAATTTCCAGGCTATTTCCACCCCCAGATTTTTGCAGAAAGATAGTCTTTTATTCTGTCTTGTTAAAGTTTATTAACTGAGGTCTGTTGTCGCCCTTAGTGCTATACTTAATCAGCTATTGACAGTTCGTTCTTAAAAACAATCAAAATCCTTGCTAGAGTGGTTGAAAGTTCTTATCCTCCTTTAGCAATAATTGCTAGGATTAAAATTGCATTGCCTGAAAGGCTGAGGTGTTTGCACTTAGATGCTGCAAGGGAGACCTGGTGTGGCCAGGTCTGGAGGGGGCTGGAGTCAGGAAGCCTGCACTCTGCTTGGAGAGCATATGGCTTTGGAGAGCTATGGGCCCTTTGTAGTCAGGAGCAAAACTCTTTCCCCTTGGCATCAGGCCTGGCCTTGCTCAGAGACTGCAGAGTCACCCATACCCTGCAGGCAGAACAGCCAGGCACACGCAAGTGCCTCTGCCCTCAGGTTGATCCATGTTGTCATGGGCAGTGTGAAGGCCTCCTCCTGCAGCTGCTTCCTTCCTCTTTATACCTCAAGGGATTATAGGAGGAAAAGTTAAGAAAAGCACTCCTATAGTAATTGACCAGTAACCCTGATTTTTCCTGGTGGAAGATTAGGAAATGTCCAGGCACCATGGCTCATGCCTGTAATCCCAGCACTTTGGGGGCTGAGCCACATGGATCACTTGAGCCCAGGAGTTCAAGACCAGCCTGGACAACATAATGAGACCCCATCTCTACCTTTTTTTTTTTTTTTTTTTGTTTTGAGACGGAGTCTCGCTCTGTCACCCAGGCTGGAGTGCAGTGGCATGATCTCGGCTCACTGCAGTGTCTGCCTCCTGGGTTCAAGCGATTATCCTGCCTCGGCCTCCCAAGTAGCTGGGACTACAGGTGCATGCCACCACGCCCAGCTAATTTTTGTATTTTCAGTAGAGACAGGGTTTCACCATGTTGGCCAGGCTGGTCACAAACTCCTGACCTCAAGTGATCCGCCTACCTCAGCCTCCTAAAGTGCTGGGATTACAGGCATGAGCCACCACACCCAGCCTTTTATTTTTTTAATAAAAAGAAAAAAAGTTGGGAAATGGGCCAGGCACTGTACATGGCTCATGCCTGTAATCCTAGCACTTTGGGGGAAGGTGAGGCAGGAGGATCATTAGAAGCCAGGAGTTCAAGACTGACCTGGGCAACATAATGAGACTCCCATCTCTACAAAAACATTTTTTAATTATCCAGGAGTGGTGGCGCATGCCTGTAGTCTCAGCTACTTGAGAGGCTGAGGCAGGAGGATTGCTCAAACCCAGGAGTTTGAGGTTACAGTGAGCTATGATCACACCACTGTACTCCAGCCTGGGTGATTGAGCAAGACCTTGTCTCTAAATAAATAAATATTTAAAAGTAAAAGAAAATTAGGAAATAAAAATATATCTTAAAGACTTTTTAATTATTTTCAACTAAAATATTTTGGATAATACTGCCTTATATTTAGGCAGTATATATTAAAGATTTTCACATGCATGATTGTACTGTTGATGACCCTGCTGTATACACTGATCTGATTATGAAGTGGTTAGCAGTTATTTATAGTAGTTAGACTTTTTTTAAATTGGTAAATTAATACCTAAAGCAATGCCAAAGTTATCCCAACCAAGGATTTCATTAATTCAGTCATTCAGCAGATATAGATGACTGCCTGCTATGTACAGTTACGGAACTGGACTTTACAAATAGAAATGAACAAACTCAGCCTATTTTTGCCCAGAGAAGCTGATCGCATTGATCATAAAAACCTCATTCGTAGTTTGAAAAATATTTTGTCAGATTATTTTCAGCACAACCTGCACATCTCCTTAAATTTTTTTAATGACCAGAGTTACCCCTTTTAAATAGAATTCTTCCTGTTTATTACATAAAATTCATACTGTTGTCTTGCCACTTAGTTTTTATTTATTTTGAGATCTAAGACTGAAAAGTCTACTTTAGTTTAAATCCCAGTCACCTATTTGTTTCTTAAAAAGTGATTTACGTCATACCACTGTAGCAAATAATATGTTAATGTTTGTTTCATTTTCCTGAAAGAAGTAATGATTTTTTCTTAGTGGTTAAATATTTTATAATGAAATTTTTAATGTTTACATAATAAGGCAAGATTTTTGTTCATAAGGTATTCTGAAGAGAATTGAAAAATGTTTTATTACTAGTACATTGCAAATGTCTTGTCACTTCTTTAACATAAGACATAAACTTTATCTTAGAAAGTGTATCTGGCCAGTGCAGTGGCTCATGCCTGTAATCCCAACACTCTGGGAGGCTGAGGTGGGCTGATCACTTGAGGCCAGGAGTTCGAGACCAGACTGGCCAACATGGCAAAACCCTGTCTCTACTGAAAATATAGAAATTAACTGGGCATGGTGGCGCGCACCTGTGATTCCAGCTACTCAGGAGACTGAGGCACAAGAATTGCTTCAACCCAGGAGGCATAGGTTGCATTGAGCTGAGATTGCACCACTGCACTGTGACAGAGCGAGACTTTGTCTTTAAAAAAAAAAAAAAAAAAAAAGAGTATGTCCATCTGAAGAACTTTTAATTACAGCTAATGTCAATATGTACTGCTAAACCTTTTCTTACTTTTTTTTGATATATTAAAAGATCACATACTCATTTAATTACCTGTAATAATTTTACTTTTTCAACAAATGTCAGCATTTCTTTGTTGATTGGCCAGAGAAGGAACCCTGCTTTGTTTTTTTCTTTCTCTCTGTAATTGATTAGATTTTCTGTTTAATTTGTGCGAGTTATTTTTGTTAATTTTTTTTTTTTTTTTTTTTTTACTTAATTCCTTTTAGAAACATGTCATTCAGGTTTATCAAAAGGTAGGATTTATATATACACATTTATTTTTCATCCTCACTCCCAAATGGCTCCTGCAATTAACATTAGGTTTGGCTTTCTGGCCCTGTTTTTTCCTTGTAAACTAAACTTTCTGCTGAGAACTAAGTACTTAATTCCTTGAAAGGAAATTGAAAAGAAATAGATTAACTCTGTCAGGCATTTTAAAGGGACTATGGCACCCATGCAACAAAAGGCTGATGCATGCTCTGTGTATTTTCTTTCTTTGGTAGAATTATTTAGCATCCAAATAATTCTGTCTTCATACTAATAACACTTAGCATGCTCCTGTTTGAAGAATGAGATGCTCAGTAATGTTAATGTACAATTAATGATTATCCACAGGCATGCAGAAGGTAAGTGGTAATTGTGTTATTTTTATTTCACTGAGGATGGAATTAGCAAAAGGCTTTAAAATGACAGGAAAATTAGCTAATACAGAAAACAAGCATAAAATTCAAAGCTACAGCCTCATTTGATTTGGCTTTTTCAGAAATTAAAATGTGAACAGCTGCGTAGCAGAAATGTTTTAATATTTTCAGAGTTGAAAGCCACTTTCCAGCAACCACTGAAGAAAGAGTATCTCATTATTTTTACTTAAAGCACTACAGAAAGTGGTGTTCTGATTTTATTAATATTTCTTAGGCCAGGCATGGTGGCTTACGCCTGTAATCCCAGCACTTTGGGAGGCATAGGCAGGCGGATCACTTGAGCCCAGGAGTTCGAGACCATCCTGGACAACATGGCAAAACCCCGCCTCTACAAATAATATAAAAATTAGCCGGGCGTGGTGGCACGCATCTGTGGTCCCGGCTACTCAGGAGGCTGAGGCAGGAGGATCACCTGAGCCCTGGGAGGCCAAGGCTGCAGTGAGCCATGATCATGCCACTGTGCTCCAGCCTAGGGAAGTGAGACCCCGCCGCAAAAAAGAAAAACATATTTTTTGATGGTGATAATCAAGAGACCAAAAATACTGCTTTCTTAATGCACACGAGGCAGGAAATCTTTCATGAAGGGCTACGTTGTACCTGTGCCTCTCAAGTCACCAGAAGGCCAAGCTGCAGGTCAAAACTGTGGGAAAAGCACTTTCTTCCTGTTAGCAGTTCCATTGTATTATTATTTTTTAATTGATCTTCCCACTTGTCTGATTTTCCCTTGGACGGAACAGGTAATAACTGAATATAGAATCCAGCTGATAGCCTCACTGGCTTTTAATTGGAAACCCATTATACTGTGTGGCACGGTTAGAAAGTGAGAATAACCCCATTCTGAGGCCGAGTGTGCTCAGGCTGAAGAGCCAGCAGGAGTGCCCGCTGTGCGTACGTGGTGTGCAGTGTGTGCAGTGTGCAGCGGTATGGCGTGCAATGTGTGTGATGTGTGCAGTGTGCAGCATGGAGCTGGCCCCTGTGCACACCCCTGCAGCCTTATGGAAGAAGGTAGCGCTGGCTCAGTCAAATGAGAGGAAGAGTTTTCATAAGCCCAGCTGGTGTTTAAAACGTGTTTTGGCTTTGTTCATTTTATGGTGTTGGTGTTGGTATTGGTGGTCATGTACTAGCATGTAAGATTTCTTTTCTCTTTCCCTCTTCTCTCTGCTTCTACATTCTGTTCATTGAGGCTTCCAACTGAATATGAGAGGAACGGGAGATATGAGGGCTCAAGGTGAGGGAAATGATTTTTACTTAAAATTTTTTCAGTTGTTTACTTCATTTCTGTGGCAGAGGCGACACTATTTTCTGAATGTTCCCTTCTGTATTCCTGCTGTCTCTGTAGGAGTTACTTAGAGAGGTTGGCATCAGGTAGAGAGGGTGGCCACAAGGGGGCGCCAGCCTGCCATGAGCACCGTCCAGATCCAGCTCGGCCTCTGCTCTACATTTGTGTTTGTGTTAAAAGCATGGCGATGCCTTCAGCCTTCCTGCCTGGGCGTTAACAGCCTTTGGAGGTCTGGGTTGGGTAGCAGTGCTCAGAGAAATAAGCTCTCAGTTCATCACTGACTCCTCACATGATTCTCTTCACAAGGAATAAAAGCAAAGTACTTAATAGAATGTCAATATTTCAAACTAGATATGTTTTCTTCTAAGAATGGTGATTATATAGTTGAGTGTTTTGCTTTTTTTTTTTTCTGAGACATGGTCTTGCTCTGTCACCCAGACTGGAGTGTAGTGGCGTGATCACGGCTTACTCAGGCTCCCGGGCTTATGCGATCCTCCCACCTCAGCCTCCTGAGTATCTGGAACCACAGGCACTGCCACCATGCTGGCTAATTTTTGTATTTTTTGTAGAGATGGGGGTCTCGCCATGTTGGCCAGGCTGGTCTCAAACTCCTAGGCTCAAGTGAACCTCCCACCTCAACCTCCCAAAGTGCTGGGATGACAGACATGAGCCGCCGCGCCTGGCCTTGCTTTTCCATTTTGTGTAGTTATCATTGCATGGATTTGGGGGGAGGCAATCACCAGGTAGCCTTAGGACTCTATGTGCCTTGTTCTAGGTCTCTTCCACTTGTGCCCTTTTTTATGCCAGTCACCAGCAGGCTATTTCAGGTCCTCGTTCACCGTTTGTCCTTTTGGTCTCTCTAAAAGCCCGCTTCTGGCCATATGACCTTTCTGAATTAAAACCTTCAGCGACCTCCACTATTTCACCCGGACACGTCCCTGCGAGGCCCTGAGTGGCGTGGTCCAGGCTGCCCCAGCAGCCCCAGCTCCGCTGCCCCATCAAGGCAGAGCATTGGGGTGAGCGCCAGGCAGCATTCCCCCTCCAGGCCTGCCCATCCCAGCCAGGAGCAGGCTCTAGATCCTGGTTGGTTTCCCCACCCATAATAGGAAGGTGAGATAATGGAGGCTACGTGGGCATCAAGTAAGTTGGGGCCTGACTACCACAAGTGCTCATTAAGTGCCACCAGCTGTTGTAGGGGTGATGACACTGTGCCTCCAGTTCCACTCAGTCTGTGTACTTTATTATGCCACAGACACATCCTGTACTTTCCTACCTTCCCTTTGGCTGTGATCCCCTCTACTCAAAACAAAAACGCTTCCCTATCTTCATTGCATTTTGTCGAAATCCCATGGCTCTTCATAGCTCTCCTCAGATGCAGGCCCACCCCCACCCATGCCATTTCCTCCTTGTCTCATCCTGCCTGTCACACTCTCCTGCTAGGCGGGCTCCACCTCTTCTGCTGCCCTCTAGGAGATGGCCAACCTTTCCTGTGCTGCCACGGTTGCCTCACCTTAGTCTTCCTGGCTCCAGATGAGTTTGAGAGCTTTTGCTTATCTTTGTAACCCATTTAGTATCCAACGTGGCATTTGATACGCAGGAAGCTTCTCATCAGTATTGGTGGATGTGAACCAAATTGAATACTAGCAGGTTGGTGACACGGAGAGCTATGTGCATATGTAAAAGCTGTAGCCCCTCACCTCTGGTTAGTTGGCCATAGGCTGGAGTGTACTTAAGGTACATAGACTATTTTACTCCCAAGAATGCTAGGCACTCACTGTCTTAATTGAGGCCACCAGATACACACATGAGAATATAAATAATGGCTTGTGGCAATAATGACTAAATGCCAAGGAATGGCTGGTAAACCATGGTGTTCCCTAGAGACCCAGGCCTGGGCCCTACTTATGCTGCCTCTTGGGCATCAGACCAAGGCTTACATTCTGAATCCACAGGGCATCCACATGGGTGGTGTCAGTCCTCCACAGACAAGAGAAGTGTCCCATTGCATTTTTCCATCTATTCCAGTAGTAAGATTGTGTCATCTAAGATTTTCTTTAACTGTATAATTGGACGTTTAATAAACAAACCAGAGAGGAGGAAAAACAACGAGGTGGGTAGAGCATCATGTTCAGCCTCAGGGCTGTACAGCAAAGCAATTTTAGACTGCGGGTGTTGAGTCTCCAGTTACCCTGAGTGCCAGTTACAGTGATTCACATCTGAAAGAACAGTGTTGCAGGAGAGGGACAGCCCAGGGTGGATGGGTGGGGTGGGCAGGAGCTGGCTGCCAACTCCCTCCCTGAGCTGGGCCTGCAGAGCCCTGAGGAGTGGGGCTGTCCTTTTTGCCTGATTTCCAAGGATTCTGCTTAACAAATTACTTTGTTCATTTTAGTAAGCACAGGTGGCTGCTGAAGATTTTCCAGCCAGGTAGATCTTTTTGTATGTGGCTTATGATTTTTAGGGGGTGGGGGAAGAAAATAGACGAAAATAGACTTAGTTACAAATGTGAGTCTGTGCAGGAAAATGTGGAGGTCAGTCGTTAGTTGTGTTGTATCAAAGATGTGAATGAGGAACTAGCTGAAGTATAAGAGGTTGATTTTCCTGTACAGTTAAAAATAAACCTGCCTCTATGCATTTCAGTCGCAATGTATCTGCTGAGCAAAAAGATGAAAACAAAGAAGCAAAGCCTCGATCCCTACGCTTCACCTGGAGCATGAAAACCACTAGTTCAATGGATCCCGGGGACATGATGCGGGAAATCCGCAAAGTGTTGGATGCCAATAACTGCGACTATGAGCAGAGGGAGCGTTTCTTGCTCTTCTGTGTCCACGGAGATGGGCACGCAGAGAACCTCGTGCAGTGGGAAATGGAAGTATGCAAGCTGCCAAGACTGTCTCTGAACGGGGTCCGGTTTAAGCGGATATCGGGGACATCCATAGCCTTCAAAAATATTGCTTCCAAAATTGCCAATGAGCTAAAGCTGTAACCCAGTAATTATGATGTAAATTAAGTAGCAATTAAAGTGTTTTCCTGAACACTGATGGAAATGTATAGAATAATATTTAGGCAATAACGTCTGCATCTTCTAAATCATGATATTAAAGTCTGAGGACGAGAGCACGCCTGGGAGCGAAAGCTGGCCTTTTTTCTACGAATGCACTACATTAAAGATGTGCAACCTATGCGCCCCCTGCCCTACTTCCATTGCCCTGAGAGTCAGTGTGTGGCCCCATCTCCATGTGCCTCCCGTCTGGGTGGGTGTGAGAGTGGACAGTGTGTGTGTGAAGTGGTGTATATGGAAGCATCTCCCTACACTGGCAGCCAGTCATTACTAGTACCTCTGCGGGAGATCATCTGGTGCTAAAACATTACAATTGCCAAGGAGGAAAATACTGAATTACTGCTAAGAATTAACCTTAAGACTAGTTCATAGTTAATACAGGTTTACAGTTCATGCCTGTGGTTTTGTGTTTGTTGTTTTGTGTTTTTTTTTAGTGCAAAAGGTTTAAATTTATAGTTGTGAACATTGCTTGTGTGTGTTTTTCTAAGTAGATTCACAAGATAATTAAAAATTCACTTTTTCTCAGTAAAATCTTGCATTGTCTCCTAATGCTGTATTTAACACACCCTCAAATTGAGCAAAAGTAATGTGTATGAAGGCTTGGGGCCACGTGGACCTTAGCAGGGATCCCAGTGTTTCGTGATTACCAGGATATTTTTTCTCCCAAGGCAGTAAAGAGAGAAGATGGCCCTCATGGTGACCCAAGAAGGAAGGGAATCCAAAGCAGCTGCAGCTTAACCCTGGGAGTTGTGGCACAGCCCTATGGAGAAACACCAGGTCTTAACAGTTCTGGGTTGGTTCTCTGTGAAGTATGTAAATTTCCTTTCTCTTTTCTTGTGATTCAGTACATGAATCAGACCTGCAGCTTTTGTCCAACACCTACATGGTTGTGTAGGGGTAATGAGCTCATAACTCATTGTGTTGCTTTATTCTCACAGGGAAGTTGTCACACTGATTGGTGTGCTATTCTGGGTTCTGGGTTTGTTGTTGGTCGGAGTATGAAAGTCTGGAGGCCGGGCACAGTGGCTCACACCTGTGAGCCCAGAACTTTGGGAGGCTGAGGCTGGAGGATCATTGAGTCCAGTAGTTCAGGACCAGCTTGGACAACATGGTAAGACCCCATGTCTTCAAAAAATAAAAACATTGGCCAGGCGCAGTGGCTCACGCCTGTAATCCCAACAATTTGGGAGGCCGAGGCAGGCAGATCACAAGGTAAGGAGATCAAGACCAACTTGGCTAACATGGTGAAACCCCGTCTCTACTAAAAATACAAAAAAATTAGCCAGGCGTGGTGGTGGGCGCCTGTAGTTCCAGCTACTTGGGAGGCTGAGGCAGGAGAATGACGTGAACCTGGGAGGCGGAGCTTGCAGTGAGCCGAGATCGTGCCACTACACTCCAGCCTGGGCGATAGAGCAAGACTCCGTCTCAAAAAGATCATAATAATAAAATAAATAAATAAATAATAAAAACATCAACCAAGTGTGGTGGCGCACCTGTGGTCCCAGCTCTTCGGAATGCTGAGGTGGGAGGCTTGAGCCCAGGAGGTTGAAGCTGCAGTGAACTGTGATTGTGCACAGCACTCCAGCTTGGGCAACAGAATGAGACCCTGTCTCAAAAAAAAGAAAGAAAGAAAACAAAGAAAGTCTGGACAGTCAGTCAATCAGAAATATTGTTGTCTCTCTCTAGCATGGGCAAGGCAGTGTTGTGATTGAGACCCTCAGCAAAACAGACCCCTCTCTCCTTGAGCCTGACATTCTAGGCAGTGGATAAACAAGTAAGTTACCTAGTATGGAGCACAGTAGCACGTGTGAGAAAGCGCAGAGCAGGCACAGGGTTCATCAGCACTCTGGGTGTGAAGAGTGCTGCTTGGGCAGAGGCCTGGGTGGGCACATTCACACAGATTTCTGGGGAAGAGCACTGCTTGGGCCTGAGGCCTGAGTGCATGGCGTGCCTGGAGCAGAGTGTAGAGATGCTTCTCCTACCTGGCAGCAGCTGAGGGGATGACAAGAGCCTTGTGGCCTTGGGCTTTCAGAGGATCACCAGGCAGCTATGTTTGGAACTCACTGAAATGGGGCAAGGAGAAGCTGGGAAAGCCGCCTGGAGGCTCTCAGCAGTAATACAGGCAAGAGGTAGTGAAGCCTTGGGTGAGGATGGGCCTTGGCGCAGATGGTGGTTGGGTTTTGGACATGTTTTGAAATAAGAGGCAACTGCATTTTCCCTGGAGTTGGATATGAGATGAGTAGAGCCAAGGACAGCTTCATGATTTTTGATCTGAACAGCAAAAAGGCCGGAATTGCTGTTAGTTGAGATGCGGAATGTGGCTGGGGAGATGTTTGGGGACAGGAGGAGAAGAAGATGAGGAGAGCAAGCTGGGATGTGTTGAGTTTGAAGTCCCTTTAAACACTGAGTGGCGACGTCTAGTGGGCAGTTGGATAAACATGTGAGGGGTTCGGCCAGGTGCAGTGGCTCACTCCTGTAATCCCAGCACTTGGGGAGGCCGAGGTGGGTGGATCACGAGGTGAGGAGATCGAGACCATCCTGGCTAACATGGTGAAACCCTGTCTCTACTAAAAATACAGAAAATTACAAGACTCTGTATTAAAAAAAAAACAAACAAACGTGTGAGGGTTGGGAGAGGTCGGGTCTGGGAGAGACCATAGGAAGCCCTCAGCAGGTGGAAGGCTCCTGTTCAAAGCTGTGAGACAGAGGAGAAACCAGGACTGAGCCCTGGACACAGCCCGGGGAGAGGCCCGGGGAGAAGAAGTGAAGCTGGCAAGGCAGCAGCAAGGAGGGAGGGCCCTCCAGGTGTCAGGCAGGTGGACATCATGACCTAAGGCTCACCTTGTGGGAACTTTCCAACTTGACTTTTAGCAAGTAAGTCCCCTTCCCTCTCTCTGTCCAGTGCCTTCCAGAGTGGAGTCCTCTAGCGGAGCTGATTGTGCCCAGTCACAGACAGTGAGGACTTCCCCAGCGTTTTTTGCCTGGTGCAAGCTGGTTTTTATATCCCATTAAAGCATCATAAAGCCAACCCAGACAAGAAAATTGGGGTGTCTCTCTGCACACATGAGCCTCTTTTTTTTTTTTTTTTGAGATGGAGTCTTGCTCTGTTGCCCAGGCTGGAGTACAGTGGCATGATCTCGGCTCACTGCAAGCTCCGCCTCCCGGGTTCTTGCCATTCTCCTGCCTCAGCCTCCCTAGTAGCTGGGACTACAGGCACCCGCCACCATGCCTGGCTATTTTTTTTGTATTTTTAGTAGAGACGGGGTTTCACCATGTTAGCCAGGATGGTCTCAATCTCCTCACCTCGTGATCCGCCCACCTCGGCCTCCCAAAGTGCTGGGATTACAGGTGTGAGCCACTGCGCCTGGCACACATGAGCCTCTTTAAGGAGATCTACACACAGACTTCTCTCCCCCTTTGCTGTCCTTGTCTGTCACTGTCCCTTCTGCTGAGCAGAAAACCAAGGAGAAGATGTTCTGCCATAAATTACTTCCTCCTCTGGGTAGATGTTTCTGAGCTGTTCTATGAAATTCATGACTATGAAACTGGCTTCCTTAAGATTCCTACCCCAAGGCCAGGCGCGGTGGCTCATGTCTGTAATCCCAACACTTTGGGAGGCCGAGGCAGGTGGATCACCTGAGTTCAGGAGTTCAAGACCAGCCTGGCCAACATGGTGAAACCCCGCCTCTACAAAAATATTAAAAAAAAATTAGCCGGGCGTGTGGCGCACACCTGTAATCCCAGCTACTTGGGAGGCGGAGACAGGAGAATCGCTTGAACCCAGGAGGCGAAGGTTGCAGTGAACCGAGATCGTGCCATTGCACTCAAACCTGGGCAACAGAGCAAGACTTCATCTCAAAAAAAAAAAAAGATTCCTACCCCAGAAACACTCATCACAGTAGGTTCCTGTGCATAATTTCTGCAGAGGTGGAGCAGAGCCCTGCCAAGCAGAGGCTGGGCCACAGCGGACTTCCTCTTCCTTATCTTTGTAGCTGGGACTGATTTTGAATTGTTTTCCATTTTTGCATTCTCAAGGACAAATTGAGTACTAGAAGTTAAATTCCTTTAAGAGAAATGAGTTTCTTGAATGCCCTGATGCAGTGGCCACTCTTTATGCTCATATTTTCTTGAGGGGCTCACTTGTCATAAGCAGTGGCTGCATTTTAATGCATTACTTGGTCAAATAAGGAATGCGTGTCTCAGAGACTAGTATTCATCCACAGAAAGTTACCCGAGCCGGGCGCGGTGGATCACGAGGTCAGGAGATCGAGACCATCCTGGCTAGCACGGTGAAACCCCCTCTCTACTAAAAGTACAAAAAATTAGTCGGGCGCAGTGGCAGGCTGTAGTCCCAGCTACTGGGGAGGCTGAGGCAGGAGAATGGCGCGAACCCGGGAGGCGGAGCTTGCAGTGAGCCGAGACTGCGCCACTGCACTCCAGCCTGGGCGACAGAGCGAGACTCCAACTCAAAAAAAAAAAAAAAAAGAAAGTTGCCTGAGTGTGTTATACTTATAAGACTATGTCACTAATTGTTCTTGGCTTGATTTTAATGGCAACATGGGTAGTATTCCCTTTACCAAGGTTAAAATGTGAAAACTCATTCATTACTAAGGTTCCAGGCCCTTTCTATAGATTCTCCATTCTCAGAATGTGACATTTTTATTCTGCATACGATGAATTTTGAAAAGGGATATTCTGCGACCATTGAAAATCATAAGAGACTGCATTTTTTCCTCATCAACTACCTGGAAATCTCTCAGAAGTGACGTGAGGCATCTAGTGGGGCTGTGCTGCTGGTTTTATGTACCTGCCAAGCAGAGCATTCTCCTAATCCTGACGATGGTGTTCCTCTTCGTTGAGTGCCGACTTCCCTGTCTTCTACATCAGGCACATTAGAGGAACCAAAACCATATTCCTACAAGTGAGTGAGGTGCCCGGCTCTCAGGCCACCTTCGCATTTCTGAGAGTGAAGGCCCATGCAGAAACTGTTACAGAAACATGACTGGCTTTTAGGAGCACGACCGTGATCATTTTCACAGTATACGCTTCTCCAAAAGCCTAGACAATAATGATTTCTATTTTATTTTATGTTTATTTATTTTTTTTTTTAGAGTCTCGTGCTGTCACTCAGGCTGGAGTGCAGTGGCGTGATCTCGGCTCACTGCAAGCTCCAGCTCCCGGCTTCACACCATTCTCCCGCCTCAGCCTCCCGAGTAGCTGGGACTACAGGCACCCGCCACCACGCCCGGCTAATTTTTTCTGTTTTTTAGTAGAGACGGGGTTTCACCATGTTAGCCACGATGGTCTCAATCTCCTGACCTTGTGATCCTCCCACCTTGGGCTCCCAAATTGCTGGGATTACAGGCATGAGCCACTGTGCCTGGCCTTTTATTTTTTTTTTTTTGAGCTGGAGTTTCACTCTTGTTGCCAAGGCTGGAGTATAATGGCAAGGTCTTGGCTCACCACAACCTCCGCCTCCTGGGTTCAAGTGATTCTTCTGCCTCAGCCTTCCAAATAGCTGGGATTACAGGCATGCACCGCCATGCCTGGCTAATTTTGTATTTTTAGTAGAGATAGGGGTTTCTTCATGTTGGTCAGGCTGGTCTCAAACTCCCGACCTCAGGTGATCTGCCTACCTCGGCCTCCCAAAGTGCTGGGATTACAGGCGTGAGCCACTGTGTCCATGATGATACTTAGAATAATGATATTTAGAAGAAAAACCTCCATACATGTGCCTGTGAATAAATTATGGTTACTATGGAAGCTGTGTCAGGCAGCCGCTACCCAGTAAGCGACCTTCGTGCTGACCTTCAGGTCTGCAGAGCAGTTGCCCTTTCCATGGGTGTGGCACCAGGCAGAGCAGGGGCAGAAGAGGGGTGTTTCCCATGCACTGTCCCTTCCAGTCCGTCTCAGAGGGTCATCAAAATGAGAAAGAGCTTGTGCTCCAGAGTTCAAACCTTACGATTCTGTTGCAGGTTTTTTGTTTCTTTCATTGCTGGTTTGCCACGCAGCTCAGGGGCCCTTTAGATGGGAGAGATGGTTGCTCTTCAAGGGAGTGAAGTGAAGATGGTGCCTTAGAGGTGTTCTGACAGTGCACGGGGAGTCCCAGGGTGACTCCTCCATGAGTGGAAGGAACTCAGTGTCTTTGCCAGTCGAGGAGAAAGGAAACAGTTCAACGGCTATTTTTGTTTGTTTTGTTTGTCTTGGGTTTGTTTTGTTTCGTTTTGTTTTTGAGGCAGGGTTTCGTTCTGTCACCCAGACTGAAGTACAGTGGCGCAATCACAGCTCAGTGCAGCCTCGACCTCCTGGGCTCAAGTGATCCTCCCACCTCAACCTCCTGAGTAGCTGGGACCACAGGCTTATGCCCAGCTAATTTTATTTTTCGTACAGACGGGGTCTTGTTCTGTTGCCTAGGCTGGTTTGAATTCCTGGGCTCAAGCAATCCTCCTACCTCAGCCTCCCAAAGTACTGGGACTACAGGCGTGAGCCACCTCACCCAGTCCCAACAACTATTTTTGAATGGTTCCTTGAAAAGTTCCATTAAAGCCCGGGCACAGTGGCTCACGCCAATAATCCCAGCATTTTGGGAGGCTGAAGTGGATGAATCACTTGAGGTCAGGAGTTCGAGACCAGCCTGACCAACATGGCAAAACCCCATCTCTACTAAAAATACAAAAATTAGCTGGGCGTGGTGGCATGCACCTGGAGTCCCAGCTACTTGGGAGGCTAAGACATGAGAATAGCTTGAACCCAGGAGGCAGAGGTTGCAGTGAGCCAAGATTGCACCACTGCACTCCAGCCTGGATGGCAGAGCCAGACCCTGTCTCCAAAAAAAAAAAAAAAATCACACACTAACCCTCTTCTCTTCCTCCCTCTCCTGGCTTAGCCAGTGCAGTAAAGTCCTTGAATGACGTGCTCCCTGGCCCTCAGGAGAGGACACTGCCTATCGAGTAGAGACTTGATAAGGAAATTTTTCCCATTTTTAAGATGGAGAGTTCTGGACTCTGGACCTTCTATTAGGAGTTTACAGGCCTGTACTGCCACCTCTCTGGCCCAGAACTTTGCAGATATTCCTAGAGAACAGGCAAAGCAATGAGCTTGGGGTAAGAGCTTAGACCAACTGAAGGCTCTCTGCCTGCCTCCTCCTCTAAGAGGACTGCCCTGGCTGTGACACCAAAAAGCACACTCAGGCCTCTGTGCCCAACTCTGCCCTTTCACTATCTGCCCCTGTCACACCAACATCACCATGAGTTACACAGTTGTGTTGCCCTTTCTGTCTACTTTCCCCACACTTACTAGAATGTGAGCCCCATGCGGCAGCGATCTTCGTCCTTTTTCTTTTCCTCTATTCCAAGTACCTAGAATAGTGCCTGGCGAAGGCACTTAGGGCAAAATTAGTGTTTTTTAAAAAAATGATAGGAAGCAAGCAGGAGATACATAGCAAGTACAAGACATTTTCAGTGGCTTGCGGTCAAAAGTGTCTCTGAGGTCCCCCCAGCTGCCCCTGCCCCGGATGGCCCAAGGATGAGATAGGTGGCTGCTCTGGGGTCATGTCTTGCTTTATAGTCTGGCCTGTTTGGTCTCCAGGAGCCCTTTGAGTCTTGCCTGTTTGACAGAGAAGACTGAGGCCCAGAGGACAGAAGAGATGGGACTGGCACCCAGTGAGCTTTTCCCTTCACCAAAATGCTTACACAGGTGATGTCCATCATTCAGCTTGGGTCAGGTGCAGACCATGCACATTGCGGTGGTGGGTGCTGTGGACATGAAGTAGGTGACCCTGCGTGGAGATGACATTTACCATCCGGTGTGGAACTGGGAGTTAAACCCTTTGGCTTACCACCCTAATCTGCATCTGCACTAGAGAGTCACACAGCCCAGGTAGTGTTTGGATTTCAACCCCGGGAAAGAATAGCAGCCTGCTGCTTGGTGGCAGCATGGGAGCTGGGGTTTAGTGAGGAGGGGAAGCAGTCATGTAGGCATCAGCAGTTATAGCACCAGGCCGAGGCGAGACCCTCCGAGCGGAGTCTGGCTCATTAAAGGGTCTGCACGGGTCTCTCACAGAAGAAGCTGGTCCTGAGGGTGGAGCCAGGGGAATCTGGGGGCCACTTCAGGCATTCTTTGTTGCTATCGCCTTTGGTTCAGTAAGCTTTGTTGATTTATTTTGTTGTTGTTGTTGTTGTTGTTAGAGTGATAGGGCTGATTGCTTATAAGTTCGGAGGTTCTTACTTGCGTTTCCAGCTCCCTGGGTATTCATTCATACCTGGTTTCTGGCTGTGGTGAAATGTCTTCTGACCAAGTGGGTTGATAAACAGGGGGCTTCGCTGGAGCGGGGGCAGGGGGCACGGTCACTGAACGGAGAAAAAACTCAATTCATCCTCATCTCCGAGGGGGGCTCTTTCCCCCAGCCAGTGCCTTCTGCAATTTCCTGCTCTATCTGCATTCCACCCACTTAACCCACCTCTAAGAGTTATTTTAAAACAGCATTCTAGAACCCATCTCAAGCAAGAGGGAAGTCTCCAATGGCTCATCCTGTGCCTCTGCTGCATCTGCGGGCACCTGCAGTGCCGGGACGCTCACAGCCCGCCCCCAGGACCTGTGGGGGGAGTTCGGCTGCTTCTGCTGCTCCGTGTGCACATGGGCCTCCTAACCACCCTGGCAGTCTCCTCCTCTTGGAAGTTTTAACTAGTCAAGACTCAATGGCCAGGCGCGGCGGCTCATGCCTGGAATCCCAGCACTTTGGGAAGCTAAGGCAGGAGGATCACTTGAGGTCGGGAATCGAGACCAGCCTAGCCAACCTGGTGAAACCCCGTCTCTGCTAAAAATACAAAAAATAATAATTAGCCAGGCATAGTGGCAGTGCCTGTAATTCCAGCTACTCAAGAGGCTGAGGCAGGAGAATCACTTGAACCTGGGAGGTGGAGGTTGGAGTGAGCTGAGACCACGCCACTGGACTTCAGCCTGGGCGACAGAGCAAGACTCTGTCTCACAAACAAAAACAAGGCTGGGCACACTGGCTCACGCCTGTAATCCCAGCACTTTGGGAGGCCGAGGCGGGCAGATCACGAGGTCAGGAGTTTGAGACCAGCTTGGCCAACATAGTGAAACCCCATCTCTACTAAAAATACAAAAATTAGCCGGGTGTGTTGGCACGTGCTTGTAGTCCCAGCTACTCGGGAGGCTGAGGCGGGAGAATCGCTTGAACACGGGAGGCAGAGGTTGCAGTGAGTTGAGACCACGTCACTGCACTCCGGCCTGGGCGACAGAGTGAGACTCCGTCTCAAAAAAAAAAAAAAAAAAAAAAAGTCAAGTATTTGAAGATTAAAAGTGTGTTCCCTCTCTGAATTCTTTTTTTTTTTTTTTTTTTTTTTTCAGACGGAGTCTCACTCTGTCTCCCAGGCTGGAGTGCTGTGGCGCAATCTCAGCTCACTGCAACCTCCGCCTCCCAGGCTCAAGCGATTCTCCTGCCTCAGCCTCCCAAGGAACTGGGATTACAGGCTCCCACCACCACACCCGGCCTCCTCCCTAAATTCTTGCTTCTCCAAGTTAAGCTGCCCCAGTTATTTTCAGATGTTCTAGAACAAGACAGGAAGATTTCTCATCAGTCATTTGTTCATGTGTTCATTCATTGTAGCCATATTTTGAGGGTTAAGGTAGGAGAAGCTCCTTTGTGCTGACCCCTGGAGATACAAAAATAAACAAGGTAAAACTTCCTGGCCTTGACTACCTCATCACACAAGGAGGCGAGGGGCACTGGTGTGACACTAGGATGGGCTGATGCTGCGTTCAGGAAGGCCAGGGCCCTGGCCAAAGGGAGCCGGGCCTGGGTGCAGGGGAGGCATGTAGAGGTGGCAGTGCACTGAGTCTGCTCAGTGGGAGAGAGAGGAGTGGCACGTGCAGAGGCAGGCGCCAGGGGCCTGGCTCATCTCCGACTCAGGCGCGGGGGCAGCGGCTGGGCCGCCAACTCCTGGGCAGGCTCTTTCTTGTCACCAGCCCAACACGTTATGTCTCAGACTCTGAGACACTGCACTTCTGTGAAGGGGCCTTCATTCCCCAGTACTTCATTAGGGAGTGACCTAGCAGGCTTTGGGCAGGGTTGTGCTGCTGCCAGACCAAAGCAGACTAATGCTGCACCAGACAGCCAGAGCCTGGCGAACCCAGAGAGCCTGGCATGAGACTGCCTGTGCTGGCGCCTTCCAGAGCAAGGCCTGCTCTGACTCGCCTCACCCTCCTCTCAGGAGGGAGCTGCCAGCAGGCGTGGGTAGGCGTGAGCACATTCTCAAAGCAGTTATGTTTTGCATGGAAGTCAGCTGGGAAGTAGGAGCATATGTAGTCATGTTCATTAATGTGGCACCAGAAGTCCCTGGGTGGAGGGTGCCTCAGAGAGTGTTTCCAACCTGCCACCACCCTCCACTCCACCCCTTCCCAAACGCACCTGTGCACTCGCGAGTTCTGCTCTGCCAGTCACTCCCCTGCTACAGGCTGGCCTCCGCTGCTCTTTAGTACACAGCTCGGCTGTCTCTGGGCCATGTGGTTCTCCACCCTAATCCACTGGCCACTCCTCTGCTGCCTCCATTCTGTGGGCTCTAGAGGGCTCCAACAAGCTTGTCCCATGCTGCTCGGACATCTCCTCAGCCTGTCGCCGTGGGTGGGGGTTGCTGCTCCCCAGAATGGCGATGCTGTGTGTCCTTTTGTGTTGATATCACTAAGTACATAGGGCGCATTTTGCTGGCTTGTATTTCCTGGTTTGGGAATACCTTATCTGAAATGCTTGGGACCACCCACAGGTGTTTCGGGTTTGGGGTTTTTTTCAGATTTTGTAATATTTGCATTATACCTACTGGCTAAGCATCCCAAATTTGAACATCTGAACTCTGAAATGCACAAGTGAGCATTCCCTTTTAGCATTACATCAGCACTCAGGTTCAGATTTTGGAGTATTTTCGATTTCAGATGTTTGGATTTGGGATACTCCACCTGTATATTTCATTAATTTAACCAAAACACTGGAGCTTTGCTGACAAAGTCAGTCTGCTATCCTGTGTCAAGGCCAGGAGGACAGAGAAAAGCAAGCACCATGCTCCTTTCTGATCCCAAGGAAGAGTGAATAGGGTCAGGCCAGACTCTAGCCCCTCTGCCACAGCATTTTGTCCCCCAGGTAGGTGCTGCTGTTGTGACTTGGGTGGGGGCTGCAGCACAGGGGTCCCTCCGAAGCACAGCAGTTTTGGGGCCAGGCATAGTGGCTCACACCTGTAATCCCAGCACTTTGGGAGGCCAAGGCAAGAGGATCGCTTAGGCCAGGAGTTCAAGACCAGCCTGGGCGGGCAACATGGCAGGATCCCCCGCCTTCTACAAAAAAAATTTTAAAATTAGCCAGACATGGAGATGCGCTCCTGTGGTCCCAGCTACTGGGGAGGCTGAGGAGGGAGGATCACTTGAGCCCGGGAGATTGAGGCTGCAGTGACCTGTGATCCCGCCACTGCACTCCAGCCTGGGTGACTTCAAGACCCTCTCTCAAAAAAATATAAAAAATAATAAATTTTAAAGGAACAATTTTGAGTATGGATGAGTAGCACCACCTTTATTATTTTTTTCTTTTTTTTTTTTTTTGTTGTTGGTTGAGTTGATTGCCATATTTCTTTTCCTTTTGAGAGTGTAACACATTTGAAGTGCCATTTAATATGTTGGGTAGTTGATGGGTCAAAAGTATTGACAAAACTAGACTTTTCATTTTAATTTTAATGGAAGTTTGTCTTTTTGCTATAAGTTGTGTATTTCCGGAATAGCTTTGATGTGTGTTAACACAGACCACATATACCAGTAATGGGTGCAGCTGAGTATAGGTGGAATGAGAGTAATGAAGCAAGACCTAAGCCCTGCTCTGGAAGCAGAGCAGAGCCTTCTCAGAGAGAAGGCTCACTGGCCCAGCAGTCCTCTAATGGGGAAGAGACAGAGGACAGAGCCCGAGGGGAACAGGGATGCAGAAGGAGGCCCTCCAGGAAGGAGGCCTGGGCAGGCAGGGCAGTCCTCCCAGAGGGGATTTGGGTGATTGTGGAAAGCAGAGAGCAGACATGCAGGTGGGAGCCCTGCCTCAGGTTAGGCAACAGGCAACAAACGCGTCTGGAGGGGTTGGTGCCGTCCTGAGTGCAAGTGGGTGTGGAGTACCTGGAGCCACTGGGCCAATTCCTCTGCAAGCCCAGCAGGATCCCAAGCCGAGCCCCACGCTGCATGGGGTTCATGAATGGCAGAACAGGGTCGCAGCCCCATCACCACAGCAGGAATGTTGCCAGCACCTCAGGAGTTGGTGCCAGACTGCACACATGCAGGCATTTCATCCCGCAGCACCGAGGACAGCCTTGTCCTCACAACCTGGGCGGCTGCTGGAGCGTGTGGGTACCTGGCCACCCCTGGCTGCATGGGAGTCTTGGAAATGTGCTTTCACAGCCAGGCAGCTGCGTGCAGGCTGGAAACCAGGGCGTTGTCACTCAAGCAGAGGGGAGAACGGCTGCTAGGGGACCACCAGCATCCATGCCATGAAGGTGAATCAGAGACAGGTGCCGCTGGCAGTAGCACTTTTATCTTTTGGGGGCCTTAATTTTTGTTAAGCCTTAAATTTTGGTAAATCCCCAGCCCTGAAAAGGGTGTGAAAATCAGGACTTCCGAACCCAAGCAAAACAATACAAAGTTGGGTTTGGGGAAAAAGGTGGAAAGAGTCCAACCAGCTGGGCACAGTGGCTCACACCTGTAACCCCAGCACTGTGCCTGTAATCCCAGCACTGTGGAAGGCTGAGGCAGGGGAAAGGCTTGAGCCCAGGAGTTCAAGACCAGCCTGGGCAACATGGCAAAACCCCATCTCCACAAAGAAAAAAAAAATAGAAAAAATTAGCCAGGTGTGGTGGCACGTCCCTGTAGTCACACAGCTACTTGGGAGGCTGAGGTGGGAGGATCACCTGAGCCCAGGGAGGTCAAGGCTTCAATGAGCCGCGATAGTGCAACTGCCCTCCAGCCTGGGTGACAGAGTGAAACCCCGCCTCAAAAAAGTTCTGCGAGTGCAGAAAGCCTCTAGCCAGACTGAGAAGTCTGTGTGTAAAAAACCTCAGCCTGGCCGGGCGCGGTGGCTCACGTCTGTAATCCTAGCACTTTGGGGAGGCTGAGGTGGGCAGATCACCTGAGGTCAGGAGTTTGAGACCATCCTGACCAACATGGAGAAACCCCATCTCTACTAAAAATACAAAATCAGCCAGGCATGGTGGCACGTGCTTGTAATCCCAGCTACTCTGGAGGCTGAGGCAGGAGACTTTCTTGAACCCAGGATGCAGAGGTTTCTGTGAGCCAAGATCGTGCCATTGCACTCCAGCCTGGGCAATGAGACCAAAACTCCGTCTAAAGAAAAAAAAAGAGCCTCAGCCTTCTCAGCAGTACCAAAAAAGCCTCACTTATCTAAGCTGAAATGCTGTCATCTGCTCAGTGGAAACCTCACAGCCAAAAGACTTCTTGCCAATCAAATTATTTTCTTTTTACCTGTAGAAAAGGAGACTCACTTCACATCCATGTGGGTCCAATGTGCAACCCCTGAAGGGTGCTCTGGGAGGCTTTAGGAAGTGCCCGCTGACTCGAAATAGAAATGCAGAAGGAGCAAGTGCAGCCTTTTAAGCCACTGCTAAGACAAGCAGGTCCCAACTGTGGGAGGCTAGAATGTTCTCAGAAGAGCAGTGAAAAGGCCCAGGAGTTGGAGCTGGCGACGCCGGGCTGGTCTTTCTTCCTTTCTGAGCCTGAGTTTCCCTGTCTGTGAGGCCTCAGGCTGTGGTAAAGTCCTGCTGCTGCTTGGTGGGCTTCCGCAGACTGGAACACATGACAGCGTTTTCTACAAAACACCATTAAAAACATTATTTTGGCTTATATAAGTAATACATGTGCCCTGTAGAAAATTTGGGAAATAAAGTATAAAGAAGGAAATCACCTGTTACCCCACCACCCACAGTGACTACTGTTCTTTGGGGTTTTTCCATACATACATACTCTGTGTGGGATCTCAGAGCACAAGCTGTTTTATAACCTGCTTCTGCTCTTGAGCTTTTCTCAGCATGTCACCACCTCACTAGATTCCTCACATTGTCCTCCCTGTCTGCACAGGACCCCAGAGGAGGGGTGGGGCTGCAGCCAACTCTAGTGTCAGCAAGCCCTTACAGTTTCCCTGTTCTCAGTAATTGTTCACGAAGAAGGGGGGCTGTTTTGCCCCCTAAGGGGCATCTGTCAATGTCTAAACATTTTTGATTGTCATAAGTTGGGGAAGCGAGGACTACTGGCATGCAGCGGTTGGAGGCCAGGGCTGCTGCTGGACGTCCTGCAGCGCACAGGATGGCCCCCACCAGAGTGGTCCGGCCGAAGTGTCTGGAGTGCCACTGCGGAAACCCTGCCGTGGACTCATTCCCTAGCTGGGAAGTCCCTGAGTGGATGGGAGGGACAGCTGAGGTGGGGCTTGGTGCAGCCAGACTGCCCTGCAGGGAGATGTGTCCAACACCCAGGACGTCTTCCTGCATCCCTGCCACCCCTAGATACTGTCCTTTGCTGCCCATGTTTGACAGTGCTTTCAAGGAGAATTGCCTGTTAGTCTGCGGAGTCTGAGGAAAAAGGAAGGCTGTCTAGACTGTGGTTGGAGGTTCTGTGGAACTAGTGGCACAGGCAAGACAGGACTGTCGCTCCCCCACTGAGGGGAGTGTATATTAGGCCCTGCCTGGTCCGCAAAAGAATTAATGCAGCAAGATAAAATATGTGAGGCACAGGGAGGAGAGTGGCCCGGAGAGATGGGGGTCCAGGCCCTGTGGGCGCCACAGTTCAGCCAAGGCCCCACCCACCTTCAGAGTTTTACTGCCTCAGAAGTGGTCCTGAGCCAGGCCCAGCCCTCTCGGCCTCCCCGGACAGTGCGTTGAGACGCATGCACGGGGTGATTAGGGGTTCCGCTTGTTTGACCACTGGTGGTTCTAGGAGCGCCCCACTCTGAGAGTCAACATGGGAAAAGGGGAGCGTTGAAACACAAGAAGTGTTAGGCCTGCCCAGCCATGCCCTCAGCCCTGTGTTCACCTCGGAGTGGGGCCCACACCACCCCAGTGACTGTCAGGCTGGCTCTGCCCAAGCCGTGGTGAGGGGGACTGAGCCAGCAGGAGGGGCTACAGCTGTTGAGCAGGAGGAGGGCAGCACTGACAAGGCCCCCTGGGGGTGGGGCTTTGCTGGTCAGGTCCCCACTGGGTCTGCGCCCCTTCCTCACTGCCCTCAGCCTCCCCTTTCTGGAGGGGCCCACTTTCTGTGCTCACCTTGGGCCCTTCATCCCCGCCCTTCTCCCAAGACTCCCGATTGTACGGCCCAGCCTATCCTGGCCCGGGCCTTCCTAGCAAAAGGCTAAGCCAGAAACTGGCCCTGTGCCCAGGCTGGTCAGCCAGGGAGGGCCCAGTCTAGGGTCCAAAGGATGGATGCAGAAGTCCCCCCAGCCTTCTGCACCAGGGGACCTGCCCCCTATGCCCCTAGCCTACCAGGTGTTCACTCAGGGAGGTGGACACTTCAACCCTACCCTTAGGGCCCCCCACATGTCAAGCCCAGCAGCAGATTCAGGGATGCACCCCACTGCTGCTCCTGGGCCCCAGTGTCTAGGCTGGCAATCCCCTCGTGTCCCAAGGAGGTGAGAGCCAAGTGATCTGCAGATTTTAGTGTCCAGGTGGGTATGGAGATGCAGGATGAGGTCTGCCCTAGACCCTGATCCCCAGGGGTAGGGCAGAGGCGGCCCTGGCCAGCAGGTGGCAGCACAGGCTGCGTCCTTGGAGCTTAGGAGCTGGAGGAAGGAGGGGAGCAGGATTCCTAGCTCCCGCTGGCTCACCCATCCGCCTCCACTCCCTGAACTGGCCGAGCCCCTCAGGGTGCCCAACCATGGTAGGAGCCCTGAGCCAGAGGCTGGGCAGGGACGGTGGCAACTGGCAGCTAGGGTGAGTTGGGGGGGGGGTTGCACCAGGGACCAAGGAGACCAAGCCTTAAACAGCCCCAACCCCCCTTCTGCCCCAGGGTCCCTACCTTGTGGTTCCACCTTGAGGCCAAGGGGCTGGACACCCAGAGGCCCCTGAAGAGGAGGCTGCCAGTAAAGGGGGGACCAGTGGCTCCCCAGGGCTGCTAGAGGGTCTTGAGGACTGAGCCCAAGGACCAGTGGAGCCAGGGGGGCTGTTCAGCCTGAAGGCCGAGGCTGGGAGGGAAGGAAGCAGGGAAGAGAAGAGAGAGAGTAGGTGTTGGCGGGGTAGGAAGGAGGCAGGGAGATGCCTGGATCTGATAATGCAGCTTGGAAGACTGGAGGAGGAACCCAGTTGGAGGGACCGGAAAGCTCTCAAGTTTCTGAGGTCAACCCCACACCTCCACTATCCCTACCTCCCCCACGCTGCAGGATGGGCCTGAGGAACGTGCCAGGCTCCACACCCAGGCCTGAATGCCCTCAGATGCTCAGGCCTGGAGCTCCTCCCTCGCTCTTCCCCATGTTCCTGCCTGCACAGCCCGATAGACATGAGGGAAGGGGCCCATGGACTAGGTGGGGCAGGCAGAACAGAGTGGCCACCTGCTGGCTCCTGTCCCGTCTCACAGAAGGCGAGGCCCACAGCAGGCCCAGGACTCAGACTCCTGGGGCCTGGCTGCTGCCCTTCCCCCTCCCCCCTGGGAAAGGAGAGGCACCACTCAGACGCAGGCAGGCCAAAACCCTAGTTTATTTCAGCATCAGCAGTATCTTAGCCATCAAAAAAATAAACTCTACCAAGGGTGACGGAAGTCTCTACAGCAAGGCTAAGGGCTCGCCAGATGGCGAACATCAGGGGTGCATGGTGGGCACTGCCCAGGCAATAAGTTAGGAAGCGGCAGGGCTGGTGTCGGGTGTGGGCCGGGCTTCACTTCTGGGCAGGCATGAGGTCGTCGATGGCCTGGCCCTGCTCCAGCCGCTGCTCCATCTCGATGAGCAGCTTCACTCCGTCCACCACCATCTGCACCAGCTCCACCTCTGAGAAGCCCAGGCGGTCAGCGTTGGAGACGTCGAAGACCCCGCCCACCGCAGCGGTGTCCACACCGCCTGGGGAGACAGCAAGTCAGGGCGGAGGAAACAGGGCCGCCCAAAGGCCAACGGGAAACCCGCAGCACCTGCCCTGCTCACCGGTGCCTCGCTTCTGAAGTCGCAGCCGCTTAAGCACCTCCGAGAACTTCTCATGCTTGCCCAGGTGGGGCAGCTTGATATGCACACCTGCCCGCAGCCCTGTGCCCAGGTTGGATGGGCAGGTGAGGATGTAGCCCAGGTGAGGGTTCCACATGAACTCATAGTCCTTAGACTTGAAGAGAGTTTCAATCTGCAGACGGAGAAGAGGGTATGAGGGAGAAGGCCTGCCTGAAACCCCTACAGGCCCTGAGACTCCCAAGTCCCGGAAATCCCCCAGGGGGACTGATGGGGCACCCACATCCCTGCTGGGGCCCTGGGGTCTGGGTCTGCCCCGTCCCTGGCACCTGGGTGAGGCCGGTGCAGAAGCGGGTGAACACCTCCTTCATGTTGCCCCCCTTCTGCATGGAGATGACCCGCAGGTGGTCCTCCTCGTTGACCCACACCAGGAAGGTCTTATTGTCATTGTGCCTGCGGGAGGGCTGGTCTCAGGGCATATCCAGAAAAAAGCCCCAGGCCGCCCCCGGACCAAAGGAACTTCCCAAGTCCCTGAGGTGCTGCTCCCTGCCATGCCCAGGAGTGGGGGCTGCTGCCAAGACTCCACCCGCCAACACGGGGCAGGCGGGGGAACCGGGATGCCTCACAGCAGGAGAACCCCAGCTGCCATCACGTGCTGTGGCCTGAGGTGGGGCGGGGCCAGGGACCGCCAAGACAGCCCGACCGCCCCCCACAGTTGGGGTAGGAGCCCTGCCCCTGGAGAAGCTTCGGCGTCACCAGCCCCTGGTAGAATCCCAGCGGCGGAGGAGTGAGAAAAGAAAACAAAGAGCTCCAGCTCCGAGGGGCGTCGGGAAGAGGCGCCAGCGAGCCCCGCCCCCACCTCACGTCTCGGGGTGGGGAGGCGTTGCTGAGTCCCTTAACGCACCTGCTCGGCCAAGGTCACCGGCGCAGGAGGAGGCGCGGCACGGAACCCAGACCCGGAGCGCGGCCGACCCCTCCCTCCTCCTCCTCCTCCTCCTCCTTCTCCTCCTCCTCCTCCTTCTCCTCCTCCTCGCCGCGAGGGGCCCCACCCTCGCGAGGAGGGCGAAAGGGAAAGGGGAGGCAGCGGGGAGGGAGGACGCCGCGAGAGGGCGCAGAGGGACACGCACCAGATACCGCGGGCGTCGGGCCAGTCGCGGGCCATGCCCGAGGCCAGCAGCAGGGGCGACACGGGCTTGTCGAAAAGGAAATGGTCGTCGATGAGCTGCTGCTGCTCCGCCTCCGTCATGCTCTTGAGCGCGTAGTACCGGCCCGCCAGGTCGCCGTCCAGGCTGGACAGGGCTGCGGGGGGTGCGCTCAGGACGCTCCGCTCCCGCGCCCGCCCCTCCAGCCCGCAGCGCGGACCCGCCCGCCCCGTGCCCCACCTCGGGGGACGTCAGAGGCCCCCACCCGCCCGGATTTGCGGGCGTCCAGTCCTCACGGCCCGGGCGACCGTCCTAGGCGGTGACCCCGCGCCAGGACCCGCCCTCCCTGGGCCCCAGGCCGCTGTGGGCGCGGGGCTGGGCCTCCGTCCCTCGGTCCCTCCGGGAAACTGAACCCGGGCGCGCGCAGATAAGAGCGCGGCGGCGGCTGCCGCTCCCGGGCGATGTAAACAAAAGCGGGCGGGGACCGCGCCGGGAGGGGGACGCGGCCGCCGCCGCCCCTCGGCCCGCCCGGCCCCTACCTTCCACCGCGAGCTTCTCGATGGCGCGGCGCTCCCCGCGGCTGCAGTGCGGGGGGAGGCAGAAGCCACGGATGCTGCGGCCCGTGCGCACCCGCGAGCTCAGCACGTAGTTGGGGTCCAGGTCGTCGCCGCCCTGGGGGGCGAGACGGGAGTGAGCGCCCGGAGACCCCGGCCCCGCCCGCCCGGCCCGCCCGCCGCCCCGCACCTGCAGGTTGTCGGGGTTGAGGTCGGTCTTGTGCTCATCGCTGGGCTTGTAGCCGCCGTGCCGGTCCTCGATGATGGGGTCGAAGAGATCCTTGAACACTTCGTAGGACTCCTCGTCGCCCGCCACGCAGCCCACGGTCATGATGTACGGGTGGCCTGGGGGAGGGGGCGCGGGACGGGGACAGTGACGTCACTGCCGGGCCCGAGCGCGCTGCTGAGGACCCTGCGGCTGCGCGCGGGGAGGGGGCGCCGGGACCCCGGCCCCGAGCGGTCTCGTACCCGGGTTGTCCACGCCTGTCTGGATGACGTCGTCCAGCGTGAAGCCGCTCGGCGTGCTCTTGGCTCGCAGCTCCGCGTACAGCTCGGGGGTCAGCACCTTGGCCATGTGGTTGTTGTGGGCGCTCAGGTCGGGGAACTCGTCCTCGGCCGGGAAGCGCAGCTTCAGTGCGTTGTGGCTGTTGGAGAAGGGCATGGCGGCGGCGGGCTGCGGGGAGACGCGGGGTCAGCGGGGACCGGCACGCTGGGGTTCCCGGGCTCCCGCGTACCACTCAGGCCCCCGCCGCCGGGCCCCCCGGCGCCCCCGGGACGCGGCCAAGGTCAGCGGGGTCCGCAGCGCGCGCGGGGAGCGCCAACATCGCCGGGGACCCCCGGCCGGTCCGGCGCGCGCTCCAGGCGACGCGCCCCCTTTGCACGCAGCGCCCCTAGCCCGGGCGCGGACGCCCCCGGCCCCCGGGCCCACTCACCGGGCGGCCGGGCGGGGGCGGGGGCGCTCCGTCAGTCGGCAGCTCCCGGAGCGACGCAGGCGAACAGCCGACGCTCCGAGCTCCCGCGGCTCTTAAGGGGCACAACGCGGGCCGCCCATTGGCGGCTATTTATAGCCCATTCATTCCATTGGCCCGCGCCGCGGGGTGGTGCCGCCGCTTTGTCCACCGCCCGCAGCCCCCAACACCCCGGCCGCCCACCCGAGCTGTCCCCTCGCTGGGACCCCGCGCAGCCTGCCCAGTCCCCGGCCCAAGACCTCGAGGCCGAAACCTCAGGTCCTTGGATATCGATCCCCTCGCACGCCCTTGCCTCCGGGCGGGAAACTGAGGCGGAGAGTCTCCGGGCACTCGAGGACGCTTGGGTTCATCCGCATCCTCGAGCCCGCCCGCCTAGTCCAGCCAGCCCCCGCGGCGGCGAGGGGCCGGGCGAAAGCGTTCGAGGCTTCCGCAGCAGGTACTGCCGCCACCCCACCCCCGGCCAGTGCGAGCTGGCCCGGAGCCGCCGACCTTCCTCAAGGTGCCCGCAGGCATCTCCTGGGCGATCCTGGTGCAAAGCGAAGGCGCGCAGGAGGCGCAGTCTGGCTGCGGCCCAGCCCGGGGGCACCCGTGGTGCCCTGACCTTGGACAAGTCCTGGGTCTTGGGGGGATGCGAGCCAGAAACCACGGGGACGCTGTGGCCTTAAGAGGCCGCTGGCAAGTGCAGCCTCGGAATTTCCAGACCCCAACCCTGGGCCCTCTTCGCAGGGGACAAGTTTACCCGACCCCCAAAGGCAGTCCCCGGAGACTTCAGGCAAAGATGGGAGGAAACGCTAATAAACAATAAGCATAAGTGCGATTAAAAAAAAAATTAAAAAAAAAACTCATCTCACGAATAACCAGAATCATGCAAATTAAGCAGTGACTCCACCTGTCCCTACCCCCAACACTCCCACATCGACCCCAGCCAGTGCTGGCTTAGAGTGGGAATGCGGGAAGACAGGCGTCCACACGCTGCCTGCAACTTAAATTTCTGCATGCTTTTTGCAAGATAATTTGGCAGAATATATTAACATTAACAATGTTCGAACTCCGTGACCCAGCAATCTCCCCTTCTAGGAATGCAGCCCTTAGAAAGGATGTCTCAGTTCTCTCCACTAATGGACCAAGAGATCTGTGGAGGGAAAAACAAACACATCTGGATACAACCCAATGCCCATTAGGCAGGAGTGGCCAAGGGTAGGAAGGCATCTGCTTGCTGTGGAATATTATGCAGCTGTTAAGAGGGGGAAGTGAAGTATGTGGGGTTAATATCCATCAAGCACCCTCATCCGTTGCTCTGTGAATAAAGCAAGGAAGGGGGGTACCCTTATCTGTGGGTATATTTGATACAAATCCCTCCAGCAGTGGCACAATTAGCACCTGCCCGGTGCCAACCACTGGGGATACAGCACACAGCAAGGTACACAGCGCCTGCTGCTGGAGGAAGACTGGCCATGAGCCAGCAGCCCAACAAACCAGATGACATCAGATCAGTGCTGCTGGGGTCAGGGGGACACAGAGCAGTGGAGTTCCAGGTATAAGGGACCCCGAATAGGTGCCTCTGAGGAGAAGGCACCAGAGCCAAGGCCCAAAGGCAGGGGAAGCCTGTTCGCCTCTGCCTATGTGAGCATGGATGTGGGGGCCCTGTCTCCTATCTCATCCCCATGGTCACTGCAGAGGAGACACATGCCTCTTTGCTCCTTGGCATGCTTCGTCCTGTTCCAAGTCAGCATTTTTTAGACTTAATAAAACCAACCCATGTAAAAAGGCAAACGGCCCCTCTGGGCTGGCCAGACAGCAGGTGTCCCTTAAGCCTGGAATTCCTGCACTCTGTGCCCCATGCAGCCTCTTCCCCCAATTTTAGAAATTTCTGCAGCTGCCCACCTGCTACCCCACAAAGCCTGAAGGGCTTAAGTTTCTGTTTCTGGAAGGGATAGCTGCAGCCCCTGGAGGCAGACTTGGGGGAGGGAGAGACTTGGGGGCCATACTCAGGACTTCCTCTGTCTTCAGCATCTGCAGCTTCTCAGAAGGCCAACCCTCCCCTCTCTCACCCTCCTGGCTGAGAACCTAACCTGCTTCCCCAGGTCCCCCATGGGAAAGGACCCCCTTTCCCCTTTCCTGAAGGGGGCCAGCCCCCCCACACCTGTGGGTATTTCTCGTCAGGTGGGACGAGACTGAGAAAAGAAATAAGACACAAAGTATAGAGAAAGAACAGTGGGCCCAGGGGACCGGCGCTCAGCATATGGAGGACCCGCGCCGGCACTGGTCTCTGAGTTCCCTCAGTATTTATTGATTACTATTTCTACTATTTCAGTGAGGGGGATGTGGCAGGACTATAGGGTAATGGTGGGGAGAGGGTCAGCAGGAAAACATGTGAGCAAAGGACTCTGTGTCATAAATCAGTTTAAGGAAAGGTGCTGTGGCTCGATGTGCACGTAGGCCAGATTTATGTTTGACTTTACACAAACCTCTCAGCGCAGTAAAGAGCAGTATTGCCACCAGCATGTCTCATCTCCAGCCATAAGGCGGTTTTCTCCTATCTCAGTAAATAGAATGTACGATCGGGTTTTACACCAAGACATTCCATTCCCAGGGAGGAGCAGGAGACAGATGCCTTCCTCTTATCTCAACTGCAAAGAGGCCTTCCTCTTTCACTAATCCTCCTCAGCACAGACCCTTTACGGGTGTCGGGCTGGGGGACGGTCAGGTCTTTCCCTTGCCACGAGGCCATATCTCAGGCTGTCTCACTGGAGGGAAACCTTGGACAATACCCAGGCTTTCTTAGGCAGAGGTCCCTGGGGCCTTCCACAGTGTATTGTGTCCCTAGGTACTTGAGACTGGAGAATGGCGATGGCTTTTACCAAGCACACTGCCTGCAAACACATTTTTAACACAGCATACCCTGCACAGCCCTAAATCCATTAAACCTTGAGTCAACACAGCACATGTTTTTGCGAGCACAGGGCTGGGGCTAGGGTTACAGATTAACAGCATCTCAAGGCAGAAGATTTTTCTTAGTACAGAACAAAATGGAGTTTCTTATGTCTACTTCTTTCTACACAGACACAGTAGCAGTCTGATCTCTTTCTTTCCCCTACACTTTCCTTCCACAGGCAAGGTCAGAACTGCAGATATGAGGTCCAGAGGGCAGGGCTGCCTACAGCAAGCAGTGAGCCTGGCACTGCGGCGGCTCCGGCCTGGGGCCGCTGGCAACCCTCAGCTTTCTGAGGTGGGTGTTTTTGTCCCCAGTGTGCAGAAAGAAGATCATTTTATTTTTGTTTTTATTCTGTTGAGACAGGGATCTTGCTGTGTTGGCCAGGCTGGCCTCAATGTGCAGATAGATCAGAAGTTGGGTGACAGAGGTGTCCAGTCATGGGCCCAGCAATCCTTCCACCGTCCCAGAGCGCTGGCCCTGTGCTAGCCTGCCTGGGGCAGACCGACAGTGTAGGGGGACCAGGCAGCTGTGACGGGGACAGCAGCAGCAGATAACAGTGGGGAGGTGGCCTTCAGACCCAAATGTCAGGGTGAGACCCCCCAGGCAGGGGCTGATTGGGAGTCTTAGTGGCCCCCAGAGCAGGTGCACAAGGGGAGGGGCTTGGAAGGTGCCAGCCTCCCCTCCAGCTGACCTCCCCTGTCCACAGCCCCTGCTCTCCCCGGGGCCCACAGGGGCTGCTTTGGCAGCATCCAGGCAGGAGGCTGCATGACGTTACCAGGCCAGTGTTTGGTCCAGGTTCCTCAGAAATCACACCTGGTTACACAAGAACCACTGGGCCTGGAGGGGGCTTCAAAGGAGGCCCAGGTCTTTTATCCACAGAACATGACCCAGTTCAGCAGGTCAGGCACAGGACAGACTCCAGGCAGGGCACTGGACTCTATCCTTGTAGTCTGCTCCTCTGCAGAGTGCAGCCGGAGGCAGCATTGCTTCTTCCCAGTGCCCTGCCCCTGAGTTCAGCAGAGCCCGAAGAGGAAGTGGGCTGAGGTCAGGAGAGGGACAGGGGCTGACTGGGGTTCACAGAGCACAGTGGGGTAGGAGGCTGTGCTGCTCAGAGGGGAGGGACTGCAGTCACGTGGTCCCTGCCAGGGATTTGGGCAGAGCAGCCTCCCCAGTGGGCATCCTTCCTGCCTGTTCCCACCTTTCTTCAAATCGGCCATTGGTTCTCTGAAGCCGGTTTACTGGCTTTAATTCTTAATTAAGAGATAGGGTCTTGCTATGTTGTCCAGGCGGAACTCCAACTCCTGGCCTCAAGCAGTCTTCCCTCCTCAGCCTCCTCAGTGCTGAGCTTTGTGGGTTTATTAGCTTTAAATCCTAATCCCACTTTGACCTCACTGGCTGTGACTTCAGGCAACAAACTCTCTGAGTTTCAGTTTCCCCATCTGTAAAGTGTTCCCTCCCTCCTAGGATCCTGGGGAGAATTCAATGAGATGGCACAGCTGGGTATATACAGCATCAGCTTTTGTTAGGGGAGCCCCAATACAAACTCTGCACAGGGAATCATCAGCTGAGGTAGGGGGTGTTGGTTCTGCTTGAGGACTCAGGCTGGGGACTGGGGCAGGCTCAGATGGAGCAGGTGGGCAGGGCTGAGGAGGCTGCCTGGAGGAAGGGGCACTGGAGGAGTTGACCAGCCAGTAATAGACAGACAGGCAAGAGGGAAGTCGGAACCAAGGGAAACCACCGCCGAGTCACCAAGTCCTACCTTAGGCCCTTATAGGCACCCGGCCCTGACTCCACACCAACCACAGCTGAGAGGCTGTGGAAGAGAAACCCAAGAGAAGTGGAAAGTCAGAATCCCCCAGGGGAGAAATTAGGGGGTGACTCAGGTGGGTGCATCATCAAGGGAGAGAAGCATCCGCTGGAATACAGGTTGGGGAGCTGTGGATGGGGCTGGGTTGTTTCAACGTTGAGAGTAGAAGGCAGGGAGGCCATAAGGCAGAAGTAGAGGCAGCTGGTGGCCAGCATGGTGGCCCCACAGGGACAGGAACCCACAGAGAGTGGGAGGCCACGGAAGGCCTCTCACCAGCTTACTCCTGGGGGCTCTCGGCCACAGCTAGGGCAGGGACACAGAGGGGCTGAGGTTGGACCCCTAGGTTTCCATGATGGACCCTGAGAAGCCAATGCAAGGGCCACAAACACCCTGGCCTGGCCTGCCCCAGACGCAAGAGTTGAGAGTGCTCTACGGGCTGCCAGGGCTCCAGAGGGGAGCTCGCTCTGCAGGAGCCTGGCCACCTCATTTTACCAGGCTGGACTGGCTGAGTGACTGGGGAGGGTGCCCTAGGGTCATTGCTAACTGGCTTGGGTTCGGGCGCAAGCTAAACCCTAGGCTGGGAAGGGGGGTCTCTGTTCCTTTCCAAGCTCTGGTCCTGAGAGCTAAGAGCTGGAGGAAGAAAATCCGTGTCCCCTGCCCCCGCTCCCCTGCACACACACTCCACAGAGGAGCCAGCTGGGAATGGTGTTGCTGAGACAGAACACCACTCCCGCTTCCCTTTTCTACCCATCTTCCAGCAGCACCTCCTCCAGTCTCCTGCTCAAGCTCCTCACCAGACCCAAAAGTGGGCCCAAGTCATCCAGTTCTCATTATGCCTTGGTTCCCAGGAGGGGACACAGGACCCCCACTCCCTCCTAGAAGCAGCTCTGCACTCAGGAGAACGTGTCCCCGTCGGGGGAGGCAAGGCCTGGGCGGAAGGCCACTTCTGCAGACTTTTGCAGGCCCCCATCTGCTGCACAGAGCTCTGGCTGACCCTAGCCCAAGCCTTCTGTAACCGCCCCTTGACCTGCGATTCCTTTTCTGGAATTCATCTTAGGGCCCAGTCAGGGGTGTTCCCAGAGCAGTCTGCAATAACAAAATGTCTATGGCAAAGTGTCCTCATAGAGGACTGGGCAGTGAGCCACGGGCCAGCCCTCTGGTGAACCCCCAGAGGCTGTCAAAGGGGTCCGGGACAGCAGTGACAGCCAGGCCTTGGCTGCTGCCGCCCTTCAAATGTGCCTGGGTGCGACGGCAACCCGCGGCCGGCGTGGCGGGGGGACCTTTTGTTTGTTTGTTATTTGTAGAGATGGTGGGGTCTCACTACGTTTCCCGGGCTGGTCTCGAACTCTTCAGCTCAGAAGAACCTCCCGCCTCGGCCTCCCAAAGCGCGGGATCACCGGCGAGAGCCACCGCGCCGGCCGGCCGCCATATGGATTTTGTCCAGTCTTTCGATCTTCCAGCGACCAGCAAGTGTAAACAGAGCAGCTCACATGAGGGAAGAAGTCGCCCAGGAAACGTCCTCTGGGAGGGGCGGGAAGGGCAGCCTGGCGTTCCCAGGATCCCGTGCGCGGAGGGGGCGAGGCGGGGCGCGACGTCATCAGCGGGCGCGGAGCCGGAAGTGTTGTGGCCGCCGCCGCCGCGCGTCGCGGAGGCACGTGTGGAGCCCCGGCAGCGGGAGCGTCGCAGGTGAGACTCCGCGGGGCCCAGGGTGGCAGGGCGCGGGTGAGGGTGGCCCGGGCCGGGCACGGCGCTCAGGGCCTGTTCCTCCAGCCTCGCATGGGCGCCCCCCACCGGCCCGGCCTGGCCCCTTGCTGCCTCTGCACCGGCTGGGCGGTGTTTGCGTGGACGGCCAGCTCCGCGTCCCCAGCCCCTTCCTGGGGAGCCCTGACTCCTCTGTCATACCCCGCCACCCGCACACCCAGGGGAGCCCTTACTCCTCTATCATGCCCTGCCACCCAGCCCCCGTGGGGGAGACTGGGGCGAGGAATCAAGCCTGGCTTGGAGGTGACCTCATTGGCCATTTGCCTCTCCCCCGCCGGTGGACACCTCGCAAAGGCGCTTCCTTATCTCACATCTTGGGAGTGGGAGTCAAGCTCCTGGAGGAGGGTGATGGGAGGGTCGGGTCCTCACTCCGGGAATCCTTGGGACCGACCTCCGCCATTGCCAAGCCTCAGTCTCTTCATCTCTGATTTAGGCTCATAGTCCCTGTCTCTTGTCCCAGACCAAGAAAGGCTTCAGAGGCCAGGCCAGAGTGCAGCGCTATTGGGCTCCCTGTCAGGCAGTGGCAGAGGCTGAGCTAGCCACACCCCGCCCATGCCCACTGCTGGGATGTAGGGCTCGAAGCCTTCTACCTAGACCCCTGCCTCCTGACTTGCTCATGCCTACACACACCCCTCCCCAGGTCCTTGGCCCTTGCCAGACATTAGCACCATGAGCTTCGTGGCATATGAGGAGCTGATCAAGGAGGGTGACACGGCCATCCTGTCACTGGGTCATGGTGCAATGGTGGCAGTGCGTGTGCAGCGTGGGGCACAGACCCAGACCCGGCATGGTGTCCTGCGGCACTCAGTTGACCTTATCGGCCGCCCCTTCGGCTCCAAGGTGACGTGCGGCCGAGGTGGCTGGGTGTATGTGCTGCACCCCACGCCCGAGCTCTGGACGCTGAACCTGCCGCACCGCACGCAGATCCTCTACTCCACAGACATCGCCCTCATCACCATGATGTTGGAGCTTCGGCCCGGCTCTGTGGTCTGTGAGTCTGGTGAGTTCCTCAGGCTGCCTCAGTTTAACTCAGAAATTGACACAAAGGTGGAGGTCAGAGCTTCCAGCCTGCCCTTCCTACAGACAGATGTGGCTCCTCAGTTTCTATTTTCACATCTTTCCGGGATACTGACAGCAGGGAGTGAAGGTGGAGGCAAGGAAGCCCATTAGGAGGCTGGTGCTGTAATTGGAGTGAGAGGTGGTGGGAAATGGACCAGGGGGAGCTGGGGAGGACTGGTGCTCTAGTGAGGGTCCTGCTTGCCTTGGTGGGGCGTGGCCAGCTTGATGCTTGGCGCTGTCCTAGGTACTGACCGTCAACCTCTAGTCCTCTGTGCTGATGGTGAAGCAGAGAGAGTTGCCCTTTCTGGAAAGAGGCCAGGGCTACCCCGAGGAGCTCCCTGTAGGTGGGGAGCCTTCCCCATCCTCATCCATGATCAGATCCTCACCTGCTACCAATGAACGTGAGCACCATTGTTGTTGAGTCCAGGGCCTGGGCTGTGGGAATCCCTGCACGCATACAGGTGCTGGGGCCGCCCAGTGTGGCGATTGAAGCCAAGATTGGCCCCAGGCCCTGATGCATCTAGGTTGTTGGTGGCGTGTTCCTCGTGGGCAGGAGAGCTAGGGTCCAGGTTCACGAAGAGTGCCTAGCACTGCCATGCTGGCTTTCTGAGGGCTGCAGGTCACCGTGTCCCTCCCTGGGGTGTCTGGGTGGGAGGCGTGGAGAGCAGGACTTAGCCAACCCCATCAGCTGCTGCTCCTGTGCATCCTGTGGTGGGTGCTGGCCTCTCCACCCCGCCCCACTCTCGCGAGAGAGCTCAATCAAGCAGCACCTTCTCCTGGCCTCCTCAGATATGCCAGGTCCCCTCCTAGGAACCGTGAACAAGAGAAACCAGGTTCCTGCCCTCGAGGAGGGGGACACAGCCTAGGTGAGCATCTCAGTGCCGCTGGTCGCTGTGAAGCTTGTGACACAGGGCTGCGTGTCTGAGGGGGACCCAGAGTGGGGTCCCTCCAGCTAGGCCAGGCAGGGAAGACCTCTCTGAGGAGGGGACATTTGAGTTGAACATAATGAGGAGGGACCTACAAAGAGCCAAGGGACAGCTCTGCACCAAGGAGGAGTCGTGCCGAGGCCCTGCAGTTGCAGCATGCTGCCGAGTCAGGCTCAGTGGGGGAGGCAGAGGGGCTGGGAGTGAGGTCGGAGGGGAAGCGAGCTCCACCCTGGAGGCCAACAAGTCTGACTTGCTCCTTAGTGGGAAGGGGGCATGGCCAGGCTTTGCAGAGGGGAGAGGCAGCAGGCTGGGGGCACCCAGGGGAGGGGCTGGACAGGTGGGGAGAGGGGCTGGCCCCTGAAAAGAATGTGGGAGGTGGCAGGACGTGGGATGGGTTAGAGGGAGTGGAGGCACCTTCATGGGTCTGCCCCAAGCGCTTGCGATGCTCAGCGCTATTTGGGTTCAAGGGATGGGTGGCAAGTGTGCATTGGCTGCTCTAGCAGGAGTCTGGAGTGGAGGGGCCTGGGGATGGGAGTGGCATCAGGTAGATGGCCCCTGAAGCTGGAGCGGGAGGAGGGACACAAGCCTTGGCCCTTTCCAGAGGACAGGAAGTCAAGCAGAGGGGCCATCCTGAGGGAAGCTGGGGAGGGAAGCTGGGGGCAGGTGCGCTCGGGAGGACTGGGGCCGTGTGGCTGGTGGCCAGCCCCTGCGTCTTGAGTCCAACCAGGCCAGGGCAGAGCCCCAGCCCCTGTGTGGTGGGGGCAGGTTTGGGCAGGCTTGGTGGGGGTGGGCTGTCTCAAGGGGACCAAGGAGCTTCTGGGGAGAGGTGGGCATGAGGACCAGCAGGGTGGGCCACTGTTGACGGGGATTGAGGAAGGGATTGACCATGCATGGAAGGAGACAGGACTGAGTGATGGGATGGCCTCCCTGTCCCCCTTGCACAGATTTCCCTGGAGGCTCCAGGCAGCTGGGCTGCTCTCATTCCCTATGCCTGCGCTAGGCGGGATAGGGCAGGGTTGCCACTGGCCTCGCCTGTGCCCACAACAGACAGCACGGCATACACAGCCTGTCAACCCCAGCTCACCCCTAGACAGGGTGCCCAACCCAGGGCTAGCCCGGGGCTTTAGGCAGCCAGGACCACACAGCCCTGGAGTGACACCCACCTGTAGCCTGGGGTCCTCCCAAGCCCTGTGTGGGTCTCCAGGGTGAGGTGGGGGTTGTTTCCTGGGAGGCTGTGGGTCCCGAGCAGTCCCAACTGATGCCTTGCCCATCCCATCTTGTCCTGCCAGGCACCGGCAGTGGCTCTGTGTCCCACGCCATCATCCGCACCATTGCACCCACGGGCCACCTGCACACGGTGGAGTTCCACCAGCAGCGGGCAGAGAAGGCCCGGGAGGAGTTCCAGGAGCACCGTGTGGGCCGCTGGGTGACTGTGCGCACCCAGGACGTGTGCTGCAGTGGCTTTGGCGTGAGCCACGTGGCCGACGCCGTCTTCCTGGACATCCCGTCACCCTGGGAGGCCGTGGGCCACGCCTGGGACGCCCTCAAGGTCGAAGGTGCATCAGGGGTTCCGGGAGAGGTACAGCCTGGGCAAGGGTGGGGCAAGGGTGCAGGACTGAGCTCCTGGGATCTCAGAGGGGTCCAGAGACCAAACCACGGCTTGGCAGTGGCCAGGCCAGGGCCCCGCTTTGGCCTGAGGTGAGGAGTGGGTCAGGCTGGCCAGGGGAGGCAGAGCTGGGGAGGATGGGCCCCGGCTGGGCCCTGCTCCTGGTCTCTGGCCTCTCCCAACCCCCCGATGGAGGAAGGTGGCAGCGCCACCCAAGTGCAGGGCAGGCCCGGCCGGAGGGGTCTGGAATTCCCCCCCTGCTGTTTCCCAAAGTCTCTCCTCCCCCAGGCTCTGGAGCCCAGGGAGCTGGCCCCTTTTAGGGAAGATGCTGGGTGTGGAGGCGGGGCAGCCCTGGGGAAGGTCGGGCCTCAAGCCAGGGAGGTGGCTGGGAGGCCCAGGGTTTTTCCCTTTTCTGGAGAAGGAGCGGCTCAGGCAGCAGGGGCCCCTTCCTTCTTCCCGGCTGAGAGTTGCATTCTGAGAGGGTGGAGGGTGGGGGTGCTGGGCGCCCCACCCCACCTCAAAGATGAGCCGAGGCCTGGTGCGAACAGCAAGGCTGTGGCCAGGGGTCCCCTGCTGGCTCTGGCCCAGCCCTGACTCCTGGGTCCTGGTCTCTGCTGAGGTGGGTAGCTGTGGGGATCTCCACGCCCTGCCTCCTAGGCTCCCGGCTCTGGGTACACTTCTGGGCCTGGACCAAAGTCCCAGGGAGGCTGAACCCGGCAGAGCCTCCTCTGAGGCCCACCTGCTGCCTTTGTGACTCCTTCCTCTAGAGTGGAACCCGCGCCTGCCTCTGGGACCTGTCCCTTTCCCTGCGAGCTCCCCCTTCTGGGTCCAAAGGCTCCTGGCTCATTCATGGGCCCAGCATCTCTTGCCGGCCACGGGAGCCCGCTGGGGAGGGTGCGGCGTGCTCAGCCTCTGTGCCCTGTCTAGGCTGTTGTCACACAGAAGGTGCCTCCTCTAACCCCGAACCTCCCGGCGGCCCCATTTTCGGGTACAGCTGAGGGGACCAAGCCTCAGGGACGTTTGAGGACACTTGCCTGGGCCACATACCTCTACCCGGCCCTGGCTTCCCCAGGTCCTCCCTGCCAGGACAGGGACCTGGGCTGGGTTCTCATTCACTGCGGGCCAGGCCGAGTGAAGCCCACGGCTGCCCTGGTGAGAGGCGGCAGGGAGGGGCTGTCATGCTCGGGCTCTGCTTCGAGTAGGCGCCTCCTGTTCCCGGGAGCAGCGACAGCCTCTAATTTCCTGTGACAGCAGCGTCCCCCGCACCACCCCGGGCTGCCGTGCTGTCAGAGCTGCTCCGGGCCCAGCGCTCCAGTAGCCCTGTGGAAGGCAGGAGAGCGGTGCCCGCTGTGGGCCAAGTGAGACGATGGCAGCGCGGGCTTGAGCCGGTGCCTGGCACATGGGAGGGCCTGGCGTGGCTAAACTGGGTGACATGAACAGCGGCGCCAGGCCTCATGGTGGGCTGTCAGTTGAGGGCCAGGCCCCTCTGCCCTGCAGTCCCAGCTCTCTGGAGAGCTTGCAGTGTGTGTTGGGGCTGTCTTAGGCTGGCCTCAGACCCTAGGGTGGGAGTCCAGGGATGCTAGGGCCAGACAGGCCAGGCTCTGCCACCCCTGCCCTCTGACCCTCGGGTCCTGTTTCCCACAGGCGGGCGCTTCTGCTCCTTCTCGCCGTGCATCGAGCAGGTGCAACGCACGTGCCAGGCACTGGCAGCATGCGGCTTCTCAGAGCTGAGCACCCTGGAGGTGCTGCCACAGGTCTACAACGTGCGCACTGTCAGCCTGCCACCGCCCGACCTGGGCACGGGCACAGATGGCCCTGCCGGCTCTGACACCAGCCCCTTCCGCAGCGGCACGCCCATGAAGGAGGCCGTGGGCCACACCGGCTACCTGACCTTCGCCACCAAGACCCCAGGCTAGGGGGCCACTGCCCAGGGCACCAGGGAGCTGGGAGCACCGAAGGGCTGGGCAGGGAGGCCAGAGGCACGTTATATGGTCAGCGATGCCTGCCAGACACAGACGGTGGGGCGGGGCTTGGGGGCCTCCTGGGTGGCCAGAGTGGGACGGCAGCAAGGGCGGCTGTGATGGAGGAGCAGTGCTGGGGCTGGGCCTCAGCCATTCCTGTCCAGCCCTGCGGCCCATCCCAGCTGCTGTTTGTTGCCAATATGAAGTATCCACTGCCACAGCCTCCCCTGGGTGTTGAAGCCAAAGGGTGCAGGTGGGGGAGTCTGACCCCCTCCCAGGTGGGCCTAAGCAGGAGGGGGTGGAGGAGGGAGGGGGCATTGTCCCTGAGGCCACGCTGCATCTGACCCCTGGGCCCCCACGGCCCTGGCTGCCCCACGGGGCCTGAGACCATCTTGTGCTTCTCCAGTCCCCGGGCCGAGGCTCCAGCCTTGGCCAGAAGCTGGGGTGAGCTGACCCAGAATCCCTGCCCTGCTCTCCCCAGCCCTAGGAGACCAGGCCAGCCCAGGAACCAGGGAGGTGACCCTGCTCTCTGGCCTCCAGGCTGATGTCACAGCACTGGGCTCAGCCCAGGCCTGCGTCCACTCATGTCCAAGAGGCGGGGCATCCCCCACCCAGCCAGAGCCCCTTGACATGGGCTGCACTCGCTGAGGCCAGGCAGCGCTGCGGAGAGGAGCGGCAGAGTGGGTTGTCTGCCGCAGGCGACCAGGCAAGTGTGTCGGGGCTGGGGTGTGAATGCCAGCCTGTGAGTCCCGGAACTGTGTGGGCACCCCTACCCCTCACAGAAGCCAAGGTCCCCTGCACGGGGATGACGGTGTGGGGTGGGGGAGGTGCATCCAGGACACCACCCAGGGACAGTGCCTATGTGATCACCTCTTAAAGGCTAAGCTTAGGGGCATTTCCCAAAGCGGGGACAGAGGGTAGGACGCCCAGGCTGGGGGCTCTCCTCGCCCGCCCTGGTGTGTGACAGCCTCAAGGAAGGACCAGTGCCTGTGTCAGCCGTGGGGCCCTTGGAGCTGCCGCTGGTGCCTAGGGGGCCTGGGTTTCTGCCCAGGCAGCCAGCGGCTGTTGGGAGCCTCCATTTCCCCTGTGCTGGGGGCCTTGAGTGCTGAGCTAGCAGGAGCCTGGCCCCAAGTGTGAGTGATGAGCAATAAATGT
Source organism: Pongo pygmaeus (assembly GCF_028885625.2). NCBI lineage: Eukaryota > Metazoa > Chordata > Mammalia > Primates > Hominidae > Pongo > Pongo pygmaeus. The sequence goes on from NC_072388.2 coordinate 102,629,469, forward strand.
GCTGTCCCCCTCTGTTCTGAGTGATCCCTAGCAGCCAAGGCCACCCCCAGCTGCTGTCTAGGCCAGCCCTGCCTGCGCTCTGCCCCTGGTCCCTGCTCCTCCCTGTCCTGGTTTGGCATGATGGGCACTCCAGTCTCCAGGACAAAGGGGCAAATGTGTGGCCACCCCCATCTGGCTGCAGAAAAGGCCACTTCTTCCTGGGGTTGGGGTGGTCCAGGAGTGCTGGGCCTTCTTCCACAGCCCTGGGCTGGAATTCAGTGTGGCTGCCTCGGTTACTTGTATGCGCCCCTGAAGGAAGGGTCCACCCCAGGCCGCCTGGTCCCTGCGAAGTGTCACACTGTGGGTCACCGGGGGCTGTGGCTAATGTGGTCCAGGAGGCCTGTGTCCCTGAGAGTTGCTCAGCCCTGCTCCAAGGGCTTGTCCTCTCCTTCCAGGACCCAGCTTCCCTTCTAACTTTGTTCCTCACCTGGGGCACAGAGGAGGGGCCCCCAGTCAGGTTCAACATGGAAGTGGGTGACCCTAATGCCAGGAGCTTTGGGGTCACGCCGTCCCTGGGGTGTCATGAACTGGGTGACGCACACCCCTGAGATCTCAGTTCCCCCAAGCCTGCCCTGCCCCTCCTGGCCACAGCAAAGGCCTGCATGGTGTCTGATGGGTGAACACCGAGAGGTGTTTCTTTGAGGTGCAGCTCCATGGTTTATAGGACACGTAGGCCTCAGGCACCGTAGGGTCCAGGTTGTGCCCATTTTCCAGCTGGGGCTGGTTGCCCAGGTGGCGCCCCTGGGTGAGTCACCAGGGTCCGCACATGGAGAGCGGGAGGTCCCAGCCCACCCTTAGTTGTCACATGGGACAGAGTCGCTGTCTCAATCCCCTCGGCCCTGCTGCTCTGCCCTGTACACAGGCCCCCGTGATGACCTTGAGCCTCCAGGCATCCAACCCCACTGTATAGCCCTCTAGACCCAGCTGGGCCTCACCCCACTCCCTCAGCTTGGATCCTCACCTGGCCTTGAGCCAGCATTAAAATCCTATATGTCCTTCAAGACCCCTTCAAATGTCCTCTTCCCAGCATGTTCCCCAGACCATCTAATGCCCAGGCGGGAGAGTCCTGCACACCATGGCCTGAAGGAGTCCCCATAGCAGAGGAGCAGAAAGAAGGCAAGCAGCACCCCAGTTCCGTGATGGGAAGCCTGACTTTCAGAGGTAGGGCTGAGCCCATGGCCGTGAGTGACCGATGAGCAGGCCCAGATGGTCAGCTTGAGTCAGCAGCACGGGCTCGTCATGGGGCAAGGATTCACCGGAAATGCCCTGCCTGGCCCAGTGTGTACTCGCCTGGGGCCCTCAGATTTTCCCTGGAAATTCCTCCCCCGTCGCCCTGCTGTCCTGCACTGAGACAGTGGCACATGACTCCCGGCTGCCCAAGCCCTGGAAGGTCCCAGACCCTGGCCCTGACTCACCTGCTTGGAGGGTCCCAGTCCTGGGTACTGCCCTAGAGCCGAGATTAGAGTAGCCCTCCCTCAGGAAGCCCCGGGGTGTCAGCTGCTCCTGGGCCTCAGTCTGCCCGACCCATGCCTGCCTCAAGGCCCAGCCCCTCACCCAAGAGCCCCAGAGGCCTGGGCCCGACCTGGGCTGCACCGGTGGGGACCAGGGCAGGGTTTCTGGGTGGGTGGAGGGCAGCAGGCCGGTGGGGGCACACCCTGTCTAGCAGAATGTGATGAGGCAGGGTTGCTCCTGAGGGCCCAAGAGGCCCTCACCCCTGCAGTCTAGGTCTGGGGCTGTCCCCCCAACTCCCCCTTGTCTGCCTCCATTGCGGCTTTGCTCTCTCCACCCATAACCTCTGGGCCAGAAGATGGAGGGTAGGTGGGCTGCCAGGGGACCCGAGTCCCCCAACAGTCCACTGCACAGGTAGGGAAACTGAGGCACAGAGATGCAACTCCGGAATCCTGGCCATAAGTGGTTCCCCAGTGCATGACCCTAGAGGGCAGAGAGTGTTCAGGCAGTCCTGGAAGTTTCCTCAGAAAAGGAGACACCTGTGCAGGTAGACATTGGAGAAGGACTGGCAAGTCGTGCAGGTGGGGTGGGTGGTGCCCCAGAAGCAGTGGATGGAGAGGGTGCACCTTCAGCCTCTGGGCTGGCAAGTGCCATTTCCAAAGCTGCTCTAAGCAGAGTGGGCACTGAACTCAGTGCCCCCACAGCCCCAGGGCTGTTGGGCTCGCACGCCAGCCTGGAGGGGCGTTGAGCGAGAGGGTCCCCTGAGAGGGGCCTGGCTCCTGATACCCTCAGGAGGGAGTGAGCAACTGCCGGGCCTCGCGCCCTGTCCTCACCAGCCACAGAGGGTGGGCGCTGTCACCAGCATGCGTGGGTTGAGTGCCTCCCACGTGCCAGCCCGTGCCCATTCAGGATGCCCAGGCCTGCCCTTCGGGGCTCCCAGGAGCCAGACCCAGATCTGGGCACACAGTGCAGAGTGAGCTGTGGCTGCGGGAGCAGCGGTGGCCTGGACCGTGTGTGTGTGGCAGGTTTGGGTCGGTGTGGAGTGGGGGAGTGGACAGGCCTTTCTGTCCCGGGAGCTCGGCGCACTGCCCGCTCCTGGACACTGGAACTGAGCCTCGAGAGAAGTCGCTTCCCAAGGTGGCCAACGGGTTGGCAGCAGACAGGCTGGGTGCCGGGTGTGTGGACCCCGGAGCCAGCGAGTTGGGCCCTGCCCCCAGTGGGTCATCAGTGAGCAAGGAGGGGTACAGTGGGGCCAGCCTGCTGCCCTGCCCCAGCAGTGGCCTTGCCAGCCCATGGGCCCTCCCCACGCGGAGCCTCTGTGCCCAGGGGAGCCTGCGTGGCCCAGCCCGGCAGCCAGGACGAGGGCGTTTCAAAGTCAGGCCGCCTCCGAAGCAGTGGCGTTGGCGGGAGGGAATAACTCGCTCCCACCAGGCTGAGAATAGCTCAGAATTGGGTCACGCTCACCGAGATCTCCGGTCACAGCCTCCAGCCTTTGACAATAATCAGCTTTCTCCCCGACATCTGTCCCTTCAAAGAGGGGGCAGGCCGGTGCAGGCACTTCTAGAAGCAGCAAAGCAGAGGGGACAGGAGTGGGGAGGGGCGTCCGCACCTCCTGGCCCCTCATGGCAGATCCCCTCCCACCCACCCCATGCTCCCTTCCGTGCCTCAGGTCCCACCAGCTTCCCGCGCAGGGCCAGGTAGGGGAGCAAAGCATGGCAGTGCCCCCTGACAGATGAGGACACCGGCTGGGGGCTGCAGGGAGGGTGGCGCCTGTGCCTGGCCCTCCGGTGCTCTGCCAGCCATGCCCCTCAGCTCCTGAGACTTAGGGGCCTAGAATGCCACTGCCCCAAGCCGCCCTCCTCTCGCCCCTCCCGGTCTATCCTGGGCTCTTCTAACGTGGTTGAAGGGCATGGGTCAGAGCAAGCCGTTTTGCCCCGCCAGGCTTTTGGGGGCTTGTTTCCCCCAGCCCAGGACTTCACCCTGTGTCTTGTTTCCTATCCATTTTCCCGTGTTGGGCCCTCCTCGTCCCAGAGCAGCCTTGAGAGGGCTGAGGTGGGTGGTGTCACAGGCCCTCAGAGCCTGCATCTGTGCTGTCACCTGCGTATGCTGCCACCAGGTGGGTGCTGAAGCCATCCTCGTAGCAGCATAGTAGGTGCCTCCTGCACAGAGAGATAGATATGCCTACCACATGCCAGGCACGCTGATTTTGGTTCTTTAATCTTTTTTTTGGAGATGGAGTCTCGCTCTGTCACCCAGGCTGGAGTGCAGTAGCGCGATCTGGGCTCACTGCAAGTTCCGCCTCCCGGGTTCACGCCATTCTCCTGCCTCAGCCTCCTGAGTAGCTGGGACTACAGGTATCCACCACCTCGCCTGGCTAATTTTTTCTTTTTTTTTTTTTTTTTTTGTATTTTTAATAGAGATGGGGTTTCACCGTGTTAGCCAGTATGGTCTTGATCTCCTGACCTCGAGATCCGCCCACCTCGGCCTCCCAAAGTGCTGGGATCACAGGTGTGAGCCGCCGCGCCCAGCCAGTTCTTTAATCTTTAAAAACCCACAAGGCAGTTCTTCTCGTGTTCTAGGTGACACCATTGCTAAACTTTAGCCACAGGTATGTTCCTGAAGTGCCCGTGACACTAAGCATCTCAAGATGTGGCCCCTGGACCGGCCGGTCAGCGTCGTCCCCACCCCACCCCTGCTGAGCCGGAACTCCAAGGCAGGGCCCAGGGGGCCCCCTTTCCCCAAGCCTCCAGGTGGCTCTGGTACTCAAATTTGAGAATCACTGCTGGAAGACCCGGGAGTCTTGCAAACATTTTTTTTTATTTCTTAAATAAAAACCCCCTTTATTAACTGAAGCGGCAGCTCTCTGGCAGCTTCCTGCAAGCAGCTGGTTGATCCTCTGAGGCTGCACTGTCAGTTGCAGCTCAGTTTCACCCGGTGTGGCTGGACTGTCTGCTTCTGAGCCCCAGACCCTGTCGCTCCCTGCTGCTCCACTGCGAATGCCCTCGTGCTCCCAGAGAGAAACTGAGGCAGCAACAGCAGGTCGCTGTGCGCAGACCCTGTTGGGCCCCAATTTGAATAAACCAAATGTCTTTTACAAAATAGGACAGTTGGGAAGTTTGAAGCTTGAGTGGCTGTTTTGTGAGTTTAAGGAGTGACCACATTTGCGGGCATGCTGACAAAGTGCTGGGGAATGACAGGGTGGCTGAGATCCAACTCTGAATAACAGGGTTGGGGAGGAAGGGGAGTAGACCTCAAACCAGGCTGGCCACAGACTCCTGGGAGCTGCGTACAGGATTCTTCACACGATTCTGCTGGTGCATTTCTTTGACAATTTCCAAAAGTTTTTATTTTTAAAAAAAGGAGACTGGGTGTGGTGGCTCATGCCTGAGGCCAAGATGGGAGGATCGCTTGAGCCCAGCCTGGGCAACACAGGGAAACCCTGTCTCTACAAATAATTAAAAAATAAAAAAAGGAAAGATGCCCCAGGCCAGTGGCCGGCACTGGTAGCTGGCAGGACCCAGCCTGTCAGTCACCCAGGGTGCTGGCACGGCACACGCAGGCTGAATGCGGTCCGGGGCCTGGCCCCTGCCTGGAAGCCCTGGGCCTGCAGAGACACGGGCCCTGCGGAGGAATGCCAGGCCAGCTGTGGGTGGGGGGCCGGCCATGGGTGGGGTGGGGACAGTGGGGGCGACAGGCTTGTTGCTAAGCTACAGGCACAATAGACATTCTGGCTGCCAGGCAACAGGGAAGGAGACGCTTCTTGGCGGGGGAACCCTGAGGGGCCCAGGCCACACTTGTCCCTCAGCAATGTGGCGTGCACCCCCACCCTCAGGCCATTGAGGCTCACTGGCTGCCTGGCCCCTCAGGGTGAAGGGCAGCCACCCTCCTGGTGGGGCTTCAACACTCCTGGCGCCAGCCCACACCCAGCTGGGGACCTGATCGGAGGGTGCCCTCGATGGCTCCTGCAGCCCCGAGCCCTGGCCTGCTCACCTCCTCGTGGCCTCTGTCTCGGGGCCGCCTGCACTCCCTGCCTCTCCTGCCTCTGACTGTGCCTGCCTGGCTGGTGCCCCCAGGTGCAGGCGGGCCCTTATGGGGTTCAGAACAGGGCTTGGAGTTCTGGTGGAGCCTCCATCCCCTGCCACCCCTCTCCTGGCCCCAGACTCAGTAGCCCCCAGCCCTGCCAGCCAGGCTCTGCCAGAGCCACACTGCAGGGCCCCTGGCCCCTGTGACTGTCCCTGTCCAGTGGCCTCTGGAGGGTGTGTGCCACTCCCTTCAGGCTCCACATCCTCCCCCCGTGGATGGCCTGCTAAGGAGCTCTGGGCCCAGCTGGTGGCCAGGAGGAGGGAGGCTAGGAGGTCGCTGTGCCTGGTGGCCTTCCCCACCTCACAGATGGTTCCTGAGCTTCTGGGCACAGCAGCCAGCCCTCCCCCTCCCCCAACGCACACCCTCCGTCCCTCTGCCTCAGCCCCTGCCTCTTCCCCCAGCCCTGAGGGTAGAGGTCGGACCCCAGCTGCTGTCTGCAGTGGCACCCAGCGTCCTGGCTAAAGCACACATTCCGTGTGGGCCAAGAATGTCCACAGTTCCTTTCTGTCTTGGGTGGGCCAGGTGCACAGTAGGCGCTCCGTGAACAAACAGTGGAACCCGCCGGGCAGTGCCGCCACCCTCCCATGGTCTTGGCCCCCGCTGCTCTGTTTGCATGGCTTTTGCCACTCTGGTCTCTGCCACTCGGTCCTCGCTGGCCTCACTGGGCCCTTTGCCCCACACCAGGAGGTGTCCAGTGCCCTCCATGGGGAGGGATGCCTCCTTTGTGCACTGCCTGGGGGAGGCAGGGAGGCCGGGGCAGGGGCGGGTCCTAGCCCTACCACCCTGGGCGGGGCTTTGGCCAAAGGCCTTGCCCTCTCTGAGCCTCAGTCCCCTGCCCGTCCCAGGGGTACCCTCAGGAGCTCCCGAACTGGGCTCGTGGGAGTCTCCTTGAGGCTGGCATTGGAAGTGCCCAGGAGTGCTCCAGGCCTGCCAGCCCCTCACTCCACTGCGTGCACACCAGGGAGGCATGGTTTTAGCGGCTGGTCCACACATCTGGATGGTTGCCCCCAGAGCCCCCATCACCAGGGTCAGACTGCCCAGGCAGCTCCTAATACCTCAGGTTCCCCACCCCTTCCTGCAGCTGCCGTCCCCACCCCCAGAAGCTTGCCTGCCTCTCCTGGGGACCCAGGCAGACAGCTGGACACAGCCCTTCCCCCTCTGGAGGGGCTGCCCCTCAACAGGTGTTGCCACTTGATCAGGAGCAAAGTCAGGGTTGGGGTTGCTCCTGCCCCTCCCCCGCTCTGTGCCCCCCCCTGGGATGGAAGCCCAGGCTCCTCCAAGGCTGAGCTGGGGCCCCTCAGCGTCTCTCCTGGGGACAAAGAGGCAGCTGCCAGCAGGGCGGGGCAGGGAGGGCGGCCTTTGTGTTCGCCAGGCCCCTCCTGGTGACCTCACCACCGGCCGGAGAAGGGCCCTTTCTTCCCAAAGGCAGCCGTTGGGAATCCGCCTGGGGACAAAGCCGCTGCCAGGCAGGGGACCAGCGAGTGGCTGGCTCCCCTCATAGCATAAATTAGGGGGGGCCAAGGTGGGGGAGGGGACGGCAACTACGCTGACCCTGGGAGAGGGTCACTTGGTGCAAACAGATAACCAAGCCCCCAACTTACACGTGGGGTGCATGGGGCCGCCCCTTCAAGCTTCATTCATTCATTCGGCCCATTCCTTCATTCTGCAGATGGCTGCTGGGCGCTGGCCCAGGCAGGCCGTGTGAGGGCCCTGGAGACACAGAGGGGATGCATCTGATGGATGAGGGAGCAGTGGGTGAGGGGTGGGGGTGCCCAGTCTGGAGGGGGAACTAGGACAGACGAGTCAGAGCTGCCCAGAAGCCCCAGGGCCTGGGTTGGGGCAGGCGGGAAGATCCCTGCTGAGCACGGTCACCTAGCAGGTCACCCAGCAGGGCAGCGGCCACAGCCGCCAAGCCCAAGTGCACGCAGCAGGCCGCCCCAGGCCTCCAGGAGAGTTCAGGAAAATATTTTATTTTCAATGTGTGGTGTTGAGTGACACCCACCCCCCATGTGTGGCCAAGGGCTTCCCGTCCCCAGGGTCCAGGTGACCCACAAAGTGTCCTCACAGCCTTGTTGGCCCTCGGCCTGGCTTCCCAGCCCCCCGCAGGACACTGTCCCCACCGCCACCTCCCTGTACCCTGTCTTGAGAACTGAGGCCTGGTGGCCCAGGGTGGCCAATGCAGAGTGCAGTTTGGCCAGCACAGAGAGATAGGTGGCCTGAGAGTCCCACAGATGTCCACTGCTACTCAGGCCCAGCTCCCAAGGCCTGTTCCTCTGCCTCCCAGGCACTGGACGTGCTCCGTCCCCAAGGCACTGAGCACATCAGGCCAGACCAGGTGGGCTTCCTGCAGGAGGAGGCAGCAGGCCCAGGTCAGGCTGGGTCCGGGAGGCAGGCACGGGGTGTGCTGGTCAGCAGGGCTCACTGCCAGGCCCAGGAGGTGTCCTGGCCATGCAGATGACAGAAGGCCAAGTGGGTAGGGCACAGGGTGTGAAGGGCCTTGTCCTGTGAGCAGGGCATGCGAGCAGCTCCTAGCCTGACCTCCAGCCCCAACACCTGAGGCCTGAGCTTGCCTTGCAGTCATCAGCAGAGCCAAGACTCCCAGATTTCCGGGGCTGGGAAATCTTCAATGCCTTACAGAGCCACTAGGTCCACAGCTGCCCAGGGCGGGGGGCACCTGCTGGGTGCTGGACCTCCCTGCACCCCATCTTCACCCCCATGTGTGGATGGGCAGGAGTGTCTACAGGCCTGGCCCAGGCCAGGAGGAGGCCTGAGGCTTCCGGGGCACCGAGCGACCACAGGCCAGGGTGTGTGGCTCCCTCAGGAGCTCCAGAGGCCCTATGCCCCTTCCCCCAGGAGCCCCAGGGCCCTATGCCCCCTCCCCGGCAGCGAAGCGAGATGGGCGGGGGCGGGTGTAAGTAGGACAGCGCTTTGTGCAGTGTTGCTATGGCGCCGCCGCCGCCTGTGCAGGCTTCCTCTGGGCGCGTTCCCAGGACGCAGAGCCTGCCAGTTGGCCCTCCCAGCCCCTGGCCGGGCCCCATCCCAGTCGGGGGGCCTCAGAGCCTTCTCCACCCACAGGCTGCTGGGGGGCAGACTAATTGTCCCACTTCGTTACACCCTGAAACCCACAGTGCACATATGCTCACAGCCACACAGCACACACACATGCACAGGAATGTGCACATGCTCACACATACGTGTACACGTGCCACACACATGCATACACCCCACAGCCACAGGCAGGCGCTCAGTCCTTAGCGTGCCCTGGGGCTGCAGCCTCCAGGTTCACACCCAGGCGCCAGGGGTCCCAGGCCAGTGAGGGGCCTCCGAGCAGAGCACACGTGGTGGTGGGTATGAACGTGCAAGGCCAGGGACTGCCCCATCTCAGCCACCTGCTGAGACGGAGAGGTCATTGCTGACCTTGGGGAGGAGGCTGGGGGCCTAGAATTCAGGGGACAAGCTAACCTGAACCCTACTCCCCACCGCTGGGCCTGTGGGACAGACTCAAGGCCCTCTGCTGGGAGGACTGGGACTTCTGATGCCGGCGAGCTGAGGCTGGGCCCATCCTGCTGGGCCAGCGCCTCGCCGGCCACTGGACACCAAGCGCCCCATTGGATGCTCACAGCCCCACAGTGGGGTGGGCACCACCAGCCCTACATGCAGGACAAAGTGGCCTAGAGATGGCATGGAGGGGACCGGGCAGCAACGCTTTGCTGGGGTGTGGCAGGAGGGTATCCATCTCTTGAGGCACAAGAGGACTTGGGTGGCCCAGCCTGGCTCCTGTTGTCAGCTGACGTCACAGGGTGGAGAACCTGGGTGTCTGGGGAGACAGATGGCCCCGGGGTCCCTGGCTGCCCTGAAACCTGCTGATGACGACCCCACCAAGGGGCGGGACGGCTTCCTTGCAGTTGGCGTCCTGGAGAGGTGACGGGCTATAGGCTGTGGGGTGGGAACGCTGGGAACACCCAGGCCCTCTCTGAAGACCACAGCTGGGCCCTCTGACCCGTGCCTCAGCCTCCAGCCCAATGGCACAGAGCTGGCTGAGGTCCTTGCCCCACGCGTGCCGCCACCGGCTCCTGAGGGGCCAGTGGACAGGGACCTCGCGGTCCCTTTACCAACAGGAGGCCCACGGCTCTTGGCACTGCCGCAGAGGCTGTGGCGCGTCTGTCCTTTGGGGTAAACGCTGCTGCCTGTTAGAATCTGAGGCCCCTGGGACAGCCTGGAGCTGAGGCTGACAGGCGGGGCCCTCGTCACGAAGCCGCTGAGTCCCCTGGCAGCCCTCCTGAGCGCGGCGCTGTACGAGATGTACCCAGAGGTTCTCTTAGAAGGCAGGGCTGGGCTTGGGGCAGGGCAGGAGTGGGTACCGAGAGGCCCCAAACAGCTTCCTGAGGGAGAGGGGCTTCACAGAGGCAGCTGCCTCGGTGACCCTGTGGCAGGTGTGTCTGCTGGCACCGAGGTCTTTTAGGGCAATGAGGGAGAAAGGGCAAGGCAGGGAGAACTCGGGGCGTAGAGGCCAGGGTGCAGGGGCCTGGCTTGTTCCTGCAGCTGCAGCGACAGGCGCCGAGGCTCGCTGTGGGCAGAGGTCTCCGCCACCAAGAAGCGAGGCTGGAGGGCAGGCACCGATTCTCCATCACCACACCCAGAGCCCCCACTGGGACCAGCGAAGCACAAGGTAGCCAGTGCCACCGCCCCACACCCCGCCCACCAGCTGCCCTGTGTGGCATGGAGGCGGCTCCGGGGGCGGCTGTCCACAGCAGTGACCTCTGCCTGCTGCACGGCTGCCTGAGCTGTCCTGGCTGCTGCCAATGCCACTGTGCAGTATGGTGACCCCATCGGCCAGGGATGGGGTCAGCACCCAGGGACGTGGTCGGGGAGGTCACCAAAGGCTTCTTGCTGGAAGTGGCATTTGGCCTGGGGTGTGGAAGAGGAGCACAAATTACCCAGGAGGGCCGGGCCAGGGTCCAAGGAAGGGCCACCTGTGCAGAGACACAGGGCTGATGGCACAGGCCCTGCCATGGGGAAGGACAAGCCCCTGCCAGCTGGCTGTGAGCCACCACCATCCTGATGACAGAACCACACCGGCAGGCAGGGCAGGCTACCTGTGGCAGAGTTAGGGGGGTTGGGGGAGTAGGTTAGAGACTGCCAGATCTGCGGGGGCTCCGTACCAACCCATAACGGTAGCAGGTGGTCACTGGATGCCCCGCGCAAGCGCCATCCACTCCCAGAACAGAAGCACAGCTGAGGCAATACCATGGCCACCTGTCCACCACTGGCCAGGGCAGGTGCACCTGGCGTGGACCAGGCAGGACATCTGCGCCGGCCGGCTGGCCCCAGACCACTTCTGGTGTTCTGGGCTCGGCAAAACCTGGCCTTGGGCGCCGCCTGGTGACCAGACATGGGAGAACCAAGCAGGCAAGTGGGGGCCTGGAGGGGCAGGCGCATGGCGTTTGGGGGACCTCCAAGGTCAGGGAGCCATGTGCCCTGCAGGTGAGCCACCTTGCAGGCCAGGGGCTGTGCAGAGGGTGGCAGGTAGCAGGGTCTGTCTGGGGTCCTCCCTCCACCAGGCCTGGCCAGTGCCGATGCTGAGCTGTGTGGGGCCCATGTGCACTGGGATGAGGGAACAGAACAGGCCGGAACAGCCCAGCCATGGTCCCCACCCCAGCAGGGACAGGCCTCGCACGTTCAGCTAGAGGCACCCCCTGGGGCGGGCTATCGGGTCTGCCCTGGCACAGACCTACTGCCGGGGTGGAGTCCGTGGCAGTCACTGGGCCAGACTTGGTGGGCTGCTGTGGGGCAGGCCTTGGGGGGCTCCCCCAAGAGAACCCAGCCCAGGGGAAGCCTGGGACTGGTGCTGTGCTCTCTGTGGGAGCCACTGATCTCCAGGATGCAGTCCTGTAGGGGCCCGCTGCCCCAAGGCTCTGTGGGATCTGGCCCTGCAGACTCTCACCTGCCTGCTTGGCTCCAACCTGGGGGTCCTTGCTCTGGCCGTCCAGCCTGCACACTCTTCCCCAGGCCCCCATGGCCTGCTCCACAGGACCACCTGCATAGCCACATTGGTGCTGGGATGCCTGCTTTTCCTTTCAGGGGCTGGGTCAGGATTAAGGGCTGGAAGATGCCCTTTCCTGGGAGATGAAACCAGGATGCACAGAGGAAGGGGCACATACACCCAGGAGCCCCAGGCTGCCAAGAGCACCCTGGGCCTGCTGTGGCCATCTGCGGGCAGTGCCCAGACCAGACCACAGCCCAAGAAGGCAGCTGGGCGCCTCGCTACCCCACGCCTGCACCTTGACATCCCCAGCACGTTTTTTAATTTTTTTTTCCATTTTTCATTTTTCATTTTTTGCGTGTGATAGTCTTGCTCTGTCGCCCGGGCTGGAGTGCAGTGGCGCGATCTCGGCTCACTGCAACCTCTGCCTCCTGAGTTCAAGCGATTCTCATGCTTCAGCCTCCCGAGTAGCTGGGACTACAGGCGCCTGCCACCACGCCCGGCTAATTTTTGTACCCCGGCACCTTTAATAAGCAGCTATCGGCGAGGCCCAGTGGGTTCTGCTGCCCATGCTTCTGTGACCCCTCCTCCTGCCAGCCAGGCCAGAACCCTGGGTGCCCGCATCCCCTGGTGCCGTCCCCACTGCCCCCAGATCCTTTCCCTGGCCCCCTCCCCCAACCCCACTGCTGCCCCCAGGGGCACTCAGCAAAGCCTCCAAACCTCCCTTGGCTTGTGGGGCCCAGAAAGCCCTGGCAGTCCTGGCGCTGTCCCCTACCAGCTGCCTGAAGTTCTTCCAGGGCCTCCAGTGTGCCCGGCCCTGGCTCTGGGCTCTGCTTTTGAAAAGTCTTCATTTTCCTTTACATCCCCACGTGCAGAGAAATGCCGGCTGCGCCGGAGGGGCAGAGTTGGAGGAGCCCCCGGGAGAATCTGAGCATCCCAGTTTCCGGATCTCTTTCTGGGTCTCACTTTCATCTCTGGCCATCAGCAAGGGCGTGCCCCTCCACCCGAAGGCCCTGCCTCTGTGCCAGGCTCCATGTAAAGGGTGCACCCAGCGGGGCCCTGACTCCCCCATCACGGGTGATCCTGGTGGCACATGCACAGGGCTCATGCACACCCAGCCACACCTGAGGGCGCCGGTTCCTGCTGACCCCCCGTGCCCCACAAGACTTTGCCCGCAGAGCTTTGCAGCATGTTCCCCGACTCAGGAGGCAAAACCGTCCCCCTCGGCTCCGCTCCTGCCGCCCCCGGGGCCCACGCCACCTGCAGAGTGCACCCACAGGTGTCAGCGTGTTGAGCCAGGTGCTGCTCTAGGTACTGGGGATACAAGCAGGAACGGAACAGGTTTTACGTCTTCAGGGTCTCAGGTGGCGGGGCCCCTGGCATCGTGCTAAGTCCTCTGAGGACGATGAGGCAGGGTGGGGCAGAGCGCAGGCACTGTGGTTGGAGACTGACTGCAGCTGACATCTGGCGCGTGTTGCCCGCTGGGGTCCACGTGGCCCGCTGGGCTCTCTGGCTTCTCTGAAGCCAGGTGTGGCTGCTGGTGGTCAGAGGATGGCTTGGTCATGCCAGAGCTGGGACACAGCACAGAAGCCAGTCCTTCCTGTGAGAATAGCCATCAGGTGGCCTGGCCATGAGGCTGTTTCTGCCTGTGACCCAGCACCAGACAGTGGCCGTTCCACTCTCACCCTCTCTGGGTGACCGGCACACCCAGAGACAGCAGGGGGGAGAGGGACCTCGAGGAACCCGGCTGGCCCTCCGCATCCATTTCTGTCCCTGTGAGCAGGGCCCTGGTGCCTCTCTAAGCCCAGCCTGCCCAACCTGGGAAGGGCTGGCCTGGGACCCAGGGGCGGGAAGATGGCTCTGTCCTGGCTCCCAGCCACACTGAGCCTCGGGCACCATGCCCTTCTGTCAGCCCGCAGACACTTGCTGGGCACCCTCCCTGCCCCAGGCCTGGCAGGAAAATGAGGTGACAGAGGCAGCCCTGGGGAGCTCCTTCTGCTTCTCACCTGGCCACCCCTCACCTAGGCCAGAGCCAGATCCTGGCCCCGCCCAACCTTGCCCCGCAGCGGCCTCTGCAGGCGCAGGGCCTCCGAGCTGCCAGGACACGGCTTCTGGTCTTCTTCGTCCCTCCTAGTCCACACAGCAGTCCTGGGTGCCTCACCCCACACAGCTGTGGCCCTCTGTGGGTCTGCCCTTCTCAGCCCTCGCCAGTCTGTGAAAGCACCGGGGATGCGGCGAGTTCACGTGCCCGTGGGGAAGGGGCCAGCAAAGACACCAAAGTGGAAAAACAGCAGGAACATGGAGCTGTGAGGGCTGGTGATGCCGGGCGGGAAGCCAGGTGGGGAGGCAGGATGGTGCGTAGCCTGACCCCACCTCGCAGCCGGGAAACTGAGGCACACAGCGATGTCTTGCACATGTCAGGGCCCCAGGTAGGTGGTGGCAGGAGTCTGGGACCTCGGGTGGGCCTCACCAGTTACACAGCCTTGGCTGACCCGTCTGTCCTCCCGTCCAGCCAGAGGGACACAAAGACCTCTTTGTCTCTCCACCCTTCCGCTCAGAGCCTCCCCAGCCAGTGGAGCTCTGAGCGTGTCCCCCAGGGAGGGAGCCAGCCCCCGGTGGGGCCTGGCAGTCCTGGCAGCTGCCCTGAGGCACAGGCCCTGGGGGACTCGGTGCTTTCAGGTCAGGGGCAGGTGATGGAGGTCGGCTGGGGAAAGAGAGGCCGAGAAGGCGGCAGTGTGGAGCGTGTGAATTTGTTCATGAACTTAGCTACAAAAATGTCTTTTCCAGTGTTAAAGCTCTTCTAGAATTTGACTAGCAGGTTTTCCGATTTTTACTGGAAAGCCCTTTAAATAAATAAAAGAAAAAGAAAAAAAAAGTCTTCCTCAATCAAATCCGAGGTGGTTCCTTCCCTCACCAGGCTGGCTGGGTGGGGAGGGAGGGCTCAAAGCCCAGGCTCCTAGGGAAAGGCTCTGCTCCCCACCCTAGGGCTGGGCTGGGCTGGGACACCGGCCCTTCCTGGCAGGGGTGTCCTACCCCACAGAGGAGCCTTGGGAGGTGGCCACCGCTGGGCCACTGCCCCTCACCAGGCCCAGAGGCCCAGTTCTCAGCCTGAAAAGAAAACCTGCCCTGGGCCCCTTATGACCAGGGTGAAGCTTGGTGGGCACAGAGGGCCTGTCGGGAGCACTGGAACCCAGCGGCCTGGGAGGGGCCCAGGTCTGACGCCTCATCCTGCACCAGGCTTGCTGCAGGCCTTCAGCTCCAGAATTGTGTCCTCAAAAGCCTGTTGATGCTGCCACAAGTGGGCTCTCTCCTCCCCCATTCCGGGAAGGTTCTGGGTGAGTGGCTAGCCATCCCTCCCACTGGGAGCTCCAGTATCTGAACTGCCAGCCACGTGCAGCCCCCACCTCACCCCAGGCGGTGCTGCACCCTGGGCTGGTGGGACCAGCCTGGAGGGCCCTCCTGGGGCTCTGGGGCTCATGGACAGCCTCCCACGGAGCATCTCTGCTGGTCTCATTTCTGTCTGGGAGGGAGTTGGGTGAGCACCAGGGAGAGGCTGAGTGGATGCCCGCCCACCTGGAACAGTGCTAGGTGGGGATGGGGCGGGGCACCACGGGGCACACACAAGCTGTCGGAAGGGCTGATGTCCACTGGGGACGAGAGTCAGGGGCGCAGCTGTGGGGGTGGAGGCGGCCTGGAAGAGCAGGCATGGCACAACGGCCGCTGGCTCATGTGGACTGGCGGGGCGCTGTCCTGCTGGGGCCGTCCCAAAGGGAAGCATGGCCCGTCACTCCCCAGGCTAAAAACCATCCACGGCTGCCCCTCCTCATGGCTGAAGCGCAGCTCCTAGGCCCCACCCCGACGCTCTCAGGTCCCCTTCTCTCCCTCACCCTGTGGAGAGCGGACCTGCCTCCTGTCCCTCGGAGGACTCTCAGGCCCCAGCCCTGCCCCAGCAGCTCGTGGTCCAGCTTGGCTGGCCCTGCCTGGCCCTCCAGGCTCCAGCAGCAGCGGCAGCTGTCAGCACAGCCGGGCTGCCAGCACTCTCACTCTGATGAAGCTCCCAGCCTGCCGACTGGAACAGTGTGTTCGTAACTACGGTCTTGCCTGGGAAGGAGACGAACTCCTGCACTTCCTGTCACGTTCCACTTCTTGTCCGTGACCAGCTAACCTCCCACCTCCGCCAGGAAGCCTCCCTAGGCTTCTCAACCACCCCATCACATCCAGCCAATGCTCCTTGTGATGGATCCCTCAGAAAGCCACGTGGCCTCTGCAGGGGCCCTTGCCCTGGGTCCATGCCTTTGCCCTCAGCACCTCACAGGCACTCGGCAGATACTAGTTAAATGGAGACTCCACCCCAAGGCTCAGCTACCCTCCCGCAGTCCTCCTGACCCCCACGGGTGAGTGGGTTTCCTTCAAGTACCTCACCCAGCAACCAGGAAGATTCCTCGTCATCTCAAATCGGTCTGAAGGGCACACTAGGCACGCGCTGGCCCTGACACTGCCCCTCCCTGGTCCTTTCCAACAGCACCGAGGACATGGAGGTCGGCCCAGGCTCAGGAATCACAGAGCTAACTGCTCATTTCAGCATCACAAGCACGAGCAGACGAATTTCAGAGACAGAAGCCAACATCGCCACCCCTCATCTTCAGAGGCTCCAGCCAGCCTGGCCTCCGTGGCTGGGTGGCCAGCCAAGGGCTCTGGAATTGGAGAGGCCTTGCTTCTCTACGGCAGGGTGTGACCCGCTCTGGCCTGCTGGCCCTCCTGCCCCAGGGACCGAGTGGGAGGCACTTCTGATTCCACCCGGGCTCTCAGGGGGATGAGGTGGCCTCAGGGGAGAGATCCTGATTGGCCACCCCAGAGCCCCAGTGGAAGGTGCAGCAGAGAGAAGGTCCTTTGGATCCGATAAGCAGAAGGATTTTAAACACTCTCTGAAGCTGTCTGAAGATCTGAGATTTTTCCACTCATTTATTCAGCAAGTATTCGCTGAATGCCTATTACATGCCAGGAGCTAAGGACACTATTTCCAAAGAACAGCTCATCCAAAAGGCATGTGAGTGCCCATTACTGCCAGGACCCGAGGCTGCATGGATGAAGAGACAGATCTTGCCTTGAAAGGCACTGTGGCCTGGCATGGGAGGGACAGGTGAGCCACTGTGTTCAAGAGCTATTAATAGGGTACAGGAACAGAAGATACGCTCCACGGCCCAAGGGATGGGCAGGGAGGGCTTCAGATGAGAGCAGCAGAACCCAGGGCCATGAACAGCAAAGTCATCTGATGACCTTGCTCTCTGCTCGGCACTCAGAACCACCCAGCTCCATGTCCCAACACCCACAGAGGACTGAGGTGGGGCAGACACCAGCGTGAGAGGGAGACAGAAGGTGGGGAACTGGCAACATTCATCTGAAAACGCGGCCACAGGGAAACGGCTCGAGAACTGAAAGGGTTCTCACACACACTGAAAACCTACCATTCGCTGTGACCGCAGCGGGGGCCAGAGATGGAGAGGCAGCGTGCGGCACTGAGTCCTTACCAAATGGGGTCACAGACCCCTGGCAGCTCCGGAAAGACCAAAGAATCCTAAGGGGGGAAACAGCTTCACTTCACTTCAACCTTACTGTAGAAAGATACATTTTTGCAGTTGTCATTCATAAGTGGAAGATGTGTGGACAGAATAAAGCACTCGTTTAAGACAGTCTTTCCACGATGAGGGATGCCGGTTCACTGACACAGTGACTTTGAGACATAATACTGGAGCTGAATGTTTCACATTAACCAGCTGAATCCTTTAAACCTAAGTGCTAAGTACTGCCCACCTTTCAGAAGAAACTGAAGCTCAGGGGCTCAGCTTTGAAAGTGGCACAGCTCGCCGGGCACGGTGGCTCACACCTGTAATCCTGGCACTTTGGGAGGCTGAGGCGGGCGGATCATGAGGTCAAGAGATGGAGACCATCCTGGCCAACATGGTGAAACCGTGTCTCCACTAAAAATACAAAAATCAGCTGGGCATAGTGGCGCACGCCTGTAGTCCCAGCTACTTGGGAGGCTGAGGCAGGAGAATCGCTTGAACCCAAGAGGCAGAGGTTGCAGTGAGCCGAGATTGTGCCATTGCACTCCAGCTTGGGCGACAGAAAAAAAAAAAAAAGAGAGAAAGTGGCACAGCTGAGATGTGAACCTAGCAGTCTGGGCCCCAGCCTGCTTTTAGCCACTTGGCCAGCATTCCCTGAGGTGGGAAGCTTTCAGAAATCCTGATGTCCAGACTGTACCCCATCCTGATGAAACCAGAATCCATGGGGTGTGCCCCAAGCACCAGCCATTTCTTCAACTCTCCAGGTAAGTCCATGACTCATGAACTGTAACCAAATTGTCCTTCCCTCCTTTGCCAAGTGACTCTGGGCAGTTCCCTGAGCAAGGGACCACCTGAATCTCAGAATCACCTATGAAACAGATAGTATGAAAAACCTGCCTCGAGGGGTGCTGAGAGCTTAAAATGTACATAGAACATTTTGCACAGGTGGCAGTGGAGCTGGGGCTGCTGGGGCAGCCTGGACCACGCCACTCAGGGCCTCGCAGGGACGTGGCTGGGTGAAATAGTGGAGGTCACTGAAGGTTTTCATTCAGAAAAGCCATATGACCAGAGCCGTGCTTTTAGAAAGACCAAGAGGGCAAATAGGTGAAATAGCCTGAAATAGCCTGCTGGTGACTGGCATAAAAAAGGGCACAAGCTGAAGAGACCTAGAACTAGGGACACAGAGTCCTAAGGCTGCCTGGTGACCCCCCCCACCCCAAAATCTGTGCAATGGTAACTACACAAAATGGAAAAGCAAGGCCAAGTGCAGTAGCTCATGTCTGTCATCCCAGCACTTTGGGAGGCTGAGGTAGGAGGATCACTTGAGCCCAGGAGTTTGAGACCAGCCTGGGCAACATATTAAGACCCTGTTTCAATAAAAAAAACAAAAGAACCCAAAACATTTTGTAAGATGCCCTCAGACATGTCCTGACCAGCAGGGGCGACCCCAGACCTGCATATAAGAGGCCTTCAATTAGGGCCCAGCTTGTACCCAGAATCAAGAGCCAAGCTTGCCAGGGCACTGCCCCTCAGCCCCTGCCACCTCGTTCCAGCTCAGCCCACTCCAGGGTTTCTTCTTTTAAAAAAAAAAATTATATTAATTTTTTTGTAGAGATGGGATCTGTGTTGCCCAGGCTGGTCTTGAACTCCTGGGCTCAAGCAGTCCTCTCACCTTAGCCTCCCAAAGTGCCAAGATTACCGGTGTGGGCCGCCACACCCACTGTCTCCTGTCCTACTTCTAACCAGCCTTGAAGGGCCAGTGAAACCCCTCCCTAAGCCACTGGTCTTTTTCCGGCTTGCACTCGACACCTGCCCTGACACCAGACATTCACACCTGAGACAGACCAGGCGCAGCTGACTCCCCTCGTCCCTTCTCTGACTAGACTGGAATTTCTCCATGGCCACTGGTGGCACAACGGATTCTTCAATCCTCAGCGCAACACGAGGATACACTAGGAGCCCGGTTAATGCTGTTTCCAGTATAAGTGATAAGAATCTTCACGTGTGGCCAAGGATTTATTCAAAAGCTCACATTTCCCCCAGAGTGTTTCTCTTCAACCTGTACACTTCGTTGCTCTTGGCTCTGGGCCTATCATGCGTTTGCGAGGCTCGCAAAGGCCACCCCTGTTTGGATCACCTGGAAAATAAAAGCAGGCAGAGAAGACAACAAAAATACAGTGGGAGGCCGGGCACGGTGGCTCACGCCTGTAATCCCAGCACTTTGGGAGGCCGAGGTGGGTGGATCATGAGGTCAGGAGATCGAGACCACGGTGAAACCCCGTCTCTACTAAAAATACAAAAAATTAGCCAGGCGTGTTGGCAGGCGCCTGTAGTCCCAGCTACTCGGGAGGCTGAGGCAGGAGTATGGCGTGAACCCAGGAGGCGGAGCTTGCAGTGAGCCGAGATCGCGCCACTGCACTAGCCTGGGCAACAGAGTGAGACTCCGTCTCAAAAAACAAACAAACGAAAAAACCCAAAAAAAACAAAAAACAAAACAAAACAAAAAATACAATAGGAAAGGGCTAAAAATAGGAAAACTTAGTGCTGTCACATAGTTGACTTAAAATAGACAAACAACTGCCCAAAGTGAGCCGGGCACGTCCACAGTCCAAGCACACGGGCTCCACTAGACTTAGGGCTGGGAGAAGGCCAGAGGCCGGAGTCAGAACACCTCACACACCAGGGAAGGGCCGAATAGACAGAAAGACTCCCACACCTCTGTCACAAAGCAGTGAAGACGGTTTCATAGCACACTATCACAACTCTCCTCTGGGGAGTGGATCTTTCCAGAATTGTCTCAGAGGTTCTTCTTCTTTCTACAAATAAAGTCAATTCTTATTTGAGACGCGGGCATCCTCCTGAGGGAGCAGAGCGTGAGGCCCCAACCCCTGTCACACACATACTTCCTAGGCTGTCTCAACAAGAGCACAGTGACCTGGTCACCTGGGCCCGGGTCCTGGCCCACACACAACCACCCTCACACCTCCTTACAGCATGGCCACCAGCTGCAGCCAAGGAGGCCACCTGCCCCCAGGCCTGCCTGCTCTGGGCTCCATGAAGGAAGGACTCCTCGGCCGGGCGCAGTGGCTCACACCTGTAATCCCAACACTTTGGGAGGCCGAGGCGGGTGGATCACCTGAGGTCAGGAGTTCGAGACCATCCTGGCCAACATGGTGAAACCCCGTCTCTACTAAAAATACAAAAAGTTAGCCAGGCGTTGTGGCCGGCACCTATAGTCCCAGCTACTTGGGAGGTTGAGGCAGGAGAATTGCTTGAACCTGGGAGGCGGAGGTTGCGTGAGCCGAGATCGCGCTATTGCACTCCAGCCTGGGCGACACAGCCAGACTCCATCTCAAAAAAAAAAAAAAAAAAAAGGGCTCCTCACCCAGGTCAGACAGTCCATGAAGGTGATAATATATAGAGAACACACACCTCAGACTCACAGCATTTCTCCACTGCAAGCGTTAAGACACTGGTTTTATTTCAAGAATAACTAAGGGTATACTAATACGTGTATCTCAAAATAACATTGAATTATTGAAGACATACTGTTCCAATAGTCAAACAGTGGACAGAGAAGGGACAGGAACCAATGTACTGGAAAAACACACTTGTATTATATGTAAAAATCGATGGCCAATATTTCTCTACTTATTAAGAGAAAAATACCCAACAAATTAAAAGGTGAAAAGCTGTGCTCAAAAAAAAAAAACAAAAAACCCAAAACCTTGCATGCACAAGCTAAGCTCAGACCCTTAAAAACCAGATAGAAATTGACAAAGTCAAAGGAGAAAAACTGGCTGAACTTCTCAAGCTCAATTATATCAAATATATGTGCATTTTAGCAAAATAAACCACTAAACTATACTTTGTAGACATATTATTACATTTATTTTAATAACTACTTCATTATAGGCTGACTGGCTTTCCTGTTTGGATAAAGTGTGATCTGAAAGCAACGCTGACCGAATGTAAATAAAGCAAACGTTCCCAGCCATTTTTGGCATGAACATGGATTATAGCGTTTAATGCAGACCCAAGGCCACACATTTTTGGGGAGTAGGTTTTACTTGCAGTACAGATTCTTTTCATTAAGATCACAAAAATACAATACAATGTGACAAGCCCAGTTTAAGAATTACATGCAGTAGCTCATATTAACATAAACAGCTCCCCGCCAAGGCCGACAAGAGCTAAATCCGGTGTCAAGAGGGTTCATTGCAGGAGTAGAATAATCCAGTACAAGGAACTAGAACAGACTGAAACCAGAAACAAAGCCATGCCTGACAGTCACTCAAGGTCAATCTGATCATTTCCATGACCAATTACCCATGTGAACAATTCAAAGTGACGGTGAAAGATCTGAGCACCCTGTACTCACACACGATGCCCACAGCTTGGCAAAAGGTACACAAACACTTTTGTTTGAAAAGAATGACGGAAACGTCTACTTTCAAAGAACAATGGACACTTTTAAAGGGAATGCTGACATCTAACTTTACAAAATGAAATTTAAAATGTAAGTAGTACTCTGGTGAAGAATATGCCTGAAGCGTAACCATGATTTCCCAGCGGTATAATTAAACAGAGCTCTAATTTAAAAACTCTTCCTGGGCTGGGCGCTGTGGCTCACACCTGTAATCCCAGCACTTCGGGAGGCCGAGGCGGGCGGATCACGAGGTCAGGAGTTCGAGACCAGCCTGACCAACATGGTGAAATCTTATCTCTATTAAAAATACAAAAATTAGCTAGGCATGGTGGCACACGCCTGTAATCCCAGCTACTCAGGTGGCTGAGGCAGGAGAATCGCTTGAACCTGGGAGGTGGAGGTTGCAGTGAGCTGAGATGGCACCACTGCACTGCAGCCTGGGCAACAGAGTGAGACTCCATCTCAAAAATAAATAAATAAAAAATAAAAACTCTTCCTCAAGATTTTAAGAGCATTCTAAAATTATAAAGAAAAGCAATCCTACAATTACTGTGGCCAAAATGTGGATTCCAATGACCTGCCTTGAGCCCGCGGTTGCCAGGAGTTGGACCTGCAGTAGTATGGGAAGCTCATGGCCTAAATACCGACTGCCCTCTGACCCCACCATCCAGTGATTCTAGAACATTTCTAGTAGGAAAGACATAGCAAGGGATTTTCATGATTGGGAAATACTGAGAGACAAGCTGAAGATTTGTTAAGGGCTATGCTTCTGTCATCTTTTAGGTATTTAAGGCTACTCCTTTAGCTAGCTTACTTTCAGCTGTTTAAAGTGACTAGCTCCCTACACAAAGTTACAAAATGAGCGTCTCTGAAAGAGAATAATATTACCCTGGATTTCCAAAGATGTACTCTAACAGGATGACCAGGCAAAAGGTGACCCAGGGGGAGGAGTCTGTTATAACTCTCGGACCCACATGTTCTCAAGGCACTTCAGAACTTTGGGAAATCATTTTGTACTGGATCCTCAGAAAGTATTTATGGAAATACACATCCTTTAGCAGAAGAAAGATGCTTCATGCACGATTGACTTTAATGGCTCTTTCAGGCAACAGAGAAACCACCACATGCCCGTAACATGAGCTCAGTTGTTCAGCAGGCACCCAGAGGAAGCCTTTAATTCCGAGCAGGTTTCACTAATTAGTCCTGGAGCAGGTGTAGTTATATTTACTATGTGAGTGGTTAACAGTTGACTGCCTAGGAAAACCTAGGAAGGCCTGGTCCCTCTGGGTTACTGACAGCGTCTACCCTCACGTTGTAAAACAGCACCGGGGAGGTGTGACAAGGCTGTCCAACAGAAGAAAACCATTACATGCTACATTCAGACTTTTTGATTTAGTTTTAGTATAACCTGACATTGGTAACCCGTCTCCGGTCTTCATCCTCCAACTACAGGTATGGGTGTTTCCTTTTTTTTTTTTTTAAAGGCCCATTAACTTAAATGTTCCGATCCTTATGAATTACTCACTGAGGAAAACTATAAGCTCAGATTTTACAAACAAAAGCAACTTACAAGGTATTATTGCTGGTCCTTTATCCCTTCTCTTTAATGCAGTCTCAAAGGTTTTTTGGCTATTAGTTTTCATAATTTTCTTATGTTGCACACAAAAACAAGATTCCTCTCTCTAAAATGTAGAGGATGGGGAAAATGCAGATGCTGTTTTTCCAACTAAAAATGTTTACAAAAGAACAGACTGTCTGAACAAACAAAAAAACCCCACCCCATTAAGCTGGGTAGGACCAATCAGGCCTTATAAGTGGAAAAAAAAGCCTTCTATGGAGCATAATGAAACAGAACATGTACTGCTTGTGTTTGAACCTTGCTCTTATTTAACCAAAAATTTCCCCTTTCTCCTAATTTTCCTAGTATTATGTAAGGTTATGCCTAGTTCTAGATTCTGAAAGACCTGCATTTTAATGCTTGCACAACCCATTTAAAATTTACAAAAGCTGCCTCTATTTCGTTTTCTGATTAAAAACGCAAAAAAGACAAACCAAACAAACCACACCACATCATACAGATAATGATCCGAATGGAAAAGTTAATGTGCTGTAATGATATTTCTCTTGCAACATCAAAAGCAGCAGATACTGAATAGAATTTGCTTCAATCATATATACTGAGACTGAAATATGCACGTATAAATCAATGAACTGAAAGCTCTCTATACATAGAAGCACACATGAAGTGCAAAACAGTATCAAAAGTGAGATCTCTGGTATTTCAGTACTCCCATTCATCGGATTTCAGGTCGAGATAGCTGAGAATATTCTGAGCAAGCTTCACAGCCTGTTTCCTGGCAGCCTTACACTTCTCTTCTCCCTGCGGATCAACAGCATCCAGGGCTAGCAGCTGCTTGGTGAGCAGCTCTTCCAGACGGATGTAGTTCTTATCGGTTCGATTTCCATCAAATGAAAGAACTTCTCCCTGGATCTCAGACAAGTTTCCAAGGACGTTCCAGACGGCTTTATGGGATGGGTGCTCCTCACAAGCAAACAGCTTTCTTTTCTCAAGGGCCTCCTTCAAGTCAATATATGTGATCAGAGTTTGCACCTCGATCACTGCTCTTCTCCTGGCTTCCCGGATGCAGGGGTTTTTTTCAAGACTTACCTCATCCAACTGTCCAATTAAACCCTGCAATTCTGTTTTGGAGCTCAGGTACAATTCAGGAGGGTTTTGTGCTTGGAGAAGTTCATTTTTTATTTCTCTCATTCTCTTGAGGACCTTTTCTATTTTTAAAATGGAATGATTCTGTCTCAGGTCAAATGCTTTAGTCGTGTCTGCTTCCTCTTCCAAATCCAGATATTTCAATAATTTGTTGATATCTTCTACTACCTCCCTCCGATAATTTCTGATTTCTGTCCGGCCGCACACATCTAGAGCATCCAGGTCGGCGATCAGCCCCGAGAGCACACAGGATAAGTGCCTGCAGGTCTCATTGTTGTTCACACCCATCAGAAGTGCAATCAGGACCCCTCGGGCCTTGTTCACCTCACACATCACGAAGTTGATTTTGGCAACGGAAGGATGTGCATCCTCGGAAAGCGGCAGGGAAGGCTGCTTTTTCATGCAGTCTTCGATGATCTCTTGCACCGCACAGATTTTGGTTAAAGTGTGATACCTTGCTTTCCGCAAGGAGATTTTTCCTCCAGTTTTAACATGTGTCAGCCTCAGAATGATATCTTGGATGCCTTCTTCAAACTCATCAGTTACGCAGTTGCCTCCATTATAAAATGGCACAATTTTCTCTCTCACGAGGGACTGTGCTTCCTCAAAAATGTTCTGTATTTCAATCCGGTGTGGGTGGTTTGCATTCTGCTCCAACTCTTTAAGAAGACGTTCTGTCTCCTGTGCTGCCCTCTTCCTAGCTTGCTGAATATCTCCTTTTCCTTCAGTATCTACAGAGTCTATTTCAAAAAGTTGTTTTGTTAGAATCCTCTCCAGTTTCTTGTAATTCTTGTCATCTGACAGACCACTGAAGCCGACAACTTGCTGTTCTACACTTTTTACTTCCTTTTGGATTTCCTGAAGCCTACTAATAGAAGGATGTTGGTTTCCCATATCCATACTTTTGTTGTGTTCAGTTTCACACGCACTAAAAGATGACAAAAATGATAACTTATTACAGCACAAGGCTTCTGCAGAACACTAATGGTATATTAAGTCATTCTAAAATTCTCATTTTAAAAAGGTATACTTTTGAGCAGTCATCCCACCTCAGCCTCCCCAGTAGCTGGGTCTACACTCGTACACCACTACGCCCAGCTAATGTTATCATTAGTAGTAGAGACAGGTCTCACTATATTGCCCAGGCTGGTCTCAGGCGATCCGCCCACCTCCGCCTCCCAAAGTGCTGGGATTAAGGTGTGAGTCACCGTACGCGGCACAAACTATTTGGAACCAGCAGGGCACCTTTATGCAAGGTGAAACAGAGCTCTTGTAACCTTCCGAACACTAACAGTACCCCGCCCCGCCACACAGCTATGCCTAGTTTCCAGAAACTCTAAGCAAAAGAAACTGAACCAGAACAAAAACCGGTGGCTCTCAGACATCCCCAAGGTCCCTGCTTCTTCGTTTCTCTCCATCCCTTTGTGCACTTCCCCTCCCCACCCTTTTAGCTCCTCACACATCTTCCCTCACAGAAGTCTCCCTGGAGAGATTAAAACCCCACAGGTAAAGAAGAGCGACAGGGACAGCGCTGAAGGGCACCACCTTGGGCTTTCGAGGCCCAACACCTCCTCAGCCCCCAACATGCTTCACTCTCTCAAAAAAACAACAACCCGCGAAAACGTGATAACTATGAATAATTCATTCACTCGCCTCCCACTGGGAGTCCACAATGGCCTAATGCACGTTTCAAGCTCTTGCTTTCTATCAAACGGCTCGCTCAAGGTGGGTAACCAATGGAAACGCATCATCCATCCCCGGCGGATGTCGTGGACGCCACGGAGGGAAGGCGGCCCGAGCTCCTTCCTCCCCGCCTCGCCCTTCCCTCTTGGCCCTTTACCCAGAAGAGGTCTGAATTGGCCGCGGTCTTGGCGTCCCGTGGCTGAGGTGGCGAGGTGGAAGATCAGCCCTTTACGGGGTGCGGCACCGGAGCTGGGCCCCCAGCTGCATCCCTCGCACCCCTCCCGACTAGGTCTGAGCGGGGCAGCCGGTGAAGGGGCCGGCGGTGAAGGGGCCGCTACTGGCTGCAGCAGCCGCTCCGGGCGTCTCGGCCCGGCTGCCAGGACGCGCCCGCAGGGCCTGACCTCACAATGGGCGCGCGAGGGGCGCTCTGCCCGGCCGGGAGAAGCCGGGGGAGGAGGGGAACCGAGGCCCGGCCAGCCCCGGCCAGTGTCCGACCCAGGGGCGGGGACGGCGCCGAGACCGACTCTGCCCTGCCTGATCCGACAGGCCGCGCGGGGGTGGGCGCTGGCGAAGGGGTGGCCCAGCGGGGAACCCCGCGCGCAGGTGGTGCCCCACTCGTCCCCCCGACGGAGGAAAAGGCTACAAGCCGCGCTTCGCTCACCTGTCCCGCCCGCGCCATCGCGCGATGCGTCGCCGACGCTTCCACGACTTCCGCAGCTCCGGCCGTCGCCCGGGCCCGGCAGCCCCGCCCCTGGCCGAACACCCCTAAACCCGGGGACACCTCCTCCGGCGTCCGCGCCTAGCCGCCGACAGGGCCACGCCCACCGCCAGCGGCGCAGCGAGGCAGCCTGGAGTGACTGCGACCAAGGAGCTGCCGCCCGGGTCAGCCCGCGCCGCCCGCCGACTCCTCACCCCGTCGCCCCGCTGGGAAAGTGCACGGTCGGCCGCGCCGCCGAGCTGCCTCGGGCTTCGCGACCCTGCCGTAAAGCGGCCCCTCGCGCCGTCGCAATGCTGCCGTGCGCCGCAGGAGCCAGGGGGCGTGGGGCCATGGTGGCCTTGCGGGCGGGGAAGAAGACCTTTCTCCCCCGTCTCTGCCGCGCCTTCGCCTGCCGCGGCTGTCAACTCGCTCCGGAGCGCGGCGCCGAGCGCAGGGATACGGCGCCCAGCGGGGTAAGCAGGCGTCTGGGGACACTGGGCCAGGAAGGGTGACCGGAAGGGAAGACAAACCCGGGCTTCGGGGCCACTCCCTGCCCTGCACAGCCGCCTCAGGCCTTTCTCCAGGTGCGCTCGCGTCCTATCCCGAACAGTCTCGCAGCCCCAAGGCTCCCGCATCAACGCCCTCGGTCGGATGGGACTGAGGGTGCCGCCGCCACCACGTCGGGGACTGTTGACAGCCAGAACCTTTAAGCATAACAGAGTCACCTGGCAAGTTTGTACCTACCTTATTTGTTCCCGAGAATGATTATTTTTTATATTTTAAGATCTCTTGGCTTAGCGTGCATTTTTTTTCGTTGTGTGTGTATGTTTTGGCTTTGTTAAAATTATTAGTGCTTTTCTTCAAGCAGGGAGCACTTTATCATCGTACTTTTGTAGCGCTTCACGTTGAATAGTTGTTATTTGCAAACTGTGTGTGGGTATATGCATGTTACTGGCCAAAGATCCGCAAAGGATGTCTGTAGCAAGAAAGAGTGGCAAGCAATTTTTATAAGTACTTTTGGGAGGGATGTTTTGTTTAAGGGAGGCCTAGGCCTTGATTCCATCCGTCAGATGAAAATGTTGACTAACGGTGTGGAATGGGCTGGAGATAAAATATTCAAGCAAAGCATGCAAGTACCAAACAGGCTAATGAAGGAGGCTGGAAAACTTGGTTTAAACAATAATTAAAGAAGTATAAAAAAGAGCTAATTAAAAATTGGCCGGGCTCCATGGCTCACGCCTGTAATCCCAGCACTTTGGGAGGCCGAGGCCAGCGGGTCACGAAATCAAGAGGTGAGACCATCCTGCCCAACATGGTGAAACGTCTCTGCTAAAAATACAGAAATTAGCTGGGCGTAGTGGCGCACGCCTGTAGACCCAGCTACTCGGGAGGATGAGGCAGGAAAATCGCTTGAACCCGGGAGACGGAGGTTGCTGTAAGTCGAGATCGCACCACTGCACTCCAGCCTGGCGACAGAGGCAGACTTCATCTCAAAAAAAAAAAAAAAAAAGCTAATTAAAAACTGCAAATGTACTTGCTTGTACATTTTCATTTCTGTTGGGCTGTGGCTGTTAGTACACTTTTATAATTGTAGCTTTGAAGGTCTGTCTAGTTTACAATTTAAACAAGGAGTTACCAGGGCAACTTGTCAACCAGACACCCAAGTGGCTAGCTCAGTTCTGTGTTACAGTGGCCAAGCCCTTGCCTTCTATTCCTGGAACATAGAAACCCACCCAGCATCTCCGTCTTTGGGCGGAAAGATACAGCAGGCGTCTGAAAATGCTCTAAGAGAGCAAACGGGAAATCAACCAAGACATTTCTCGGGGGGAGGATTTTCCTTAGCTTATTTTATGAACTTGTGCTGGAAAGAAACAACAGCACCTAAATAAGGATTTCTCTATTGTCACATACACTTCTTTTTTTTTTTTTTTTTTTTTTTGAGATGGAGTCTCCCTCTGTCGCCCAGGCGGCAGTACAGTAGCGTGATCTCAGCTCACTGCAACCTCTGCCTCCCGGGCTCAAGCGATTCTCGTGCCTCAGCCTCCGAGTAGCTGGGACTACCGGCGCCCACCACCATGCCTGGCTAATTTTTTTGTATTTTTAGTAGAGACAGGGTTTCACCTGTTGGCCAGGCTGGTTTCGAACTCCTGACCTCAAGTGATGCGCCTGCCTGGGCCTCCCAAAGTGCTAGGATTACAAGCGTGAGCCCACCACTCTCAGCCTTAGACTTCTTGTTAAAGTAAAATAAATCTTAACCATGGGTCTGTTCTCAAGATGAGAGACCTCTCTGC
The DNA here is from genome assembly GCF_028885625.2 of Pongo pygmaeus. Classification (NCBI taxonomy): domain Eukaryota; kingdom Metazoa; phylum Chordata; class Mammalia; order Primates; family Hominidae; genus Pongo; species Pongo pygmaeus. The sequence goes on from NC_072388.2 coordinate 102,658,412, forward strand.
CTTGTTTGTTCTTTTTTCGAGATGGAGTTTTTGCCCTGTTGCCCAGGCTGGAGTGCAATGGCGCAGTCTTGGCTCACTGCAACCTTCGCCTACTGGGTTCAAGCAGTTCTCCTGCCGCAGCCTGCCGAGTAGCTGGGATCACAGGCGCATGCTGCCACGTCTGGTTAATTTTTTTTTTTTTTTTTAGTAGAGACGGGGTTTCACTATGTTGGCCAGGCAGGTCTCGAACTCCTGACTTCAGGTGATCCACCCGCCTTGGCCTCCCAAAGTGCTGAGATTATAAGTGTGAGCCACCATGCCCAGCCAGCACCAGCTTTTAATTGAAAAACATTGTAGAATTTAAGAGTCAGGCACCATTCTTCCTTCCAAATCCATCTTTAAAACTCAGCTTTTCAGAAATATAACTGCTTTTGGTAAAGAAAAAAAAAATTAAGACTTTTAAATTCTGTTCCCTAGCCACTTCATACCTGCTTATGTCTTCCCTATGTAGTTTGCATCATTGGTTCCTAAACTTGTCTGCACGTAAGCATTAGTCTGGCTCTTTTAGTTCTTTTTTTTCTTTAATCCAGAAGTTCCCGAACCAGAATGGTTCAGAGATACTCCCTTTTAGTTCTTTTTAATCCATAGTTTCTGCCTCCATCACCTCCCCACCATTTTTTTTTTTTTTTTTTTTTTGAGATGGAGTCTTGCTCTGTCACCCAGGCTGGAGTGCAGTGGCATGATCTCAGCTCACCACAGCTTCTGCCTCCTGGGTTCAAGCTCTTCTCCTGCCTCAGCCTCCCGAGTAGCACCTCCTTACCTTTTTTTTTTTTAAGCAATTTATTTGGAGAGGGGATCACATGTCCTTTAAAACGTCCTACAGTCTGGATTTTGCTGGTTGTGTCTCCATGGTGTGATTTAGCATGTTCCTCTGACCTCTTTCTTGTAAATTGACGCTGTATTCTAGAGCTTTGACCACATTGCGGTTTTTTTTTTTTTTTTTTTTTTTGAGACAAAGTCTCACTCTGTCACCCAGGCTGGAGTGCAGTGGCGTGATCTCAGCTCACTGCAACCTCCACCTCCCAGGTTCAAGCAATTCTCCTGCCTCAGCCTCCTGAGTAGCTGGAATTACAGGTGCCTACCACCACGCCCGGCTAATTTTTGTATTTTTTTGTAGAGACGGGTTTCACCATGTTGGCCAGGCTGGTCTTGAACTATTGACCTCAGATGATCTGCTCACCTCAGCCTCCCAAAGTGCTGGGATTACAGGTATGAGCCACTGTGCCTGGCCCAAAGTCACTTTTAGCTTCAAAAATCAGCTGTAGGGTATGCCTTCTTTTTCTGTTTCCGTGGATTGTTTACTAAGGATTTGAATTTTTCTGTGACTGGTAGAACCTACAAGTCATTTGAACCTGAGTTTTCATAGGAACAAGCCATTTTAACCCCATCTTCTTTTTGGTTAGAGTTACTAAACTGGTAAATAAGAGTGATCCGGCCAGGCATGGTGGCTGACACCTTGCCAGCACTTTGGGAAGCTGAGGCAGGCAGATCACCTGAGGTCAGGATTTCAAGACCAGCCTGGCCAACATGGTGCAATCCTGTCTCTACAAAAATACAAAAATTAGCCGGGCACGATGGCGGTACCTGTAGTCCCAGCTACTTGGGAGGCTGAGGTGGGAGAATCGCTTGAACCCAGGAGGCAGAGGTTGCAGTGAGCCGAGATCGCGCCATTGCACTCCAGCCTGGGCGATGGACCAAGACTCATTCTCAAAAAGAAACAAAAAACAAAAAAAGAGTGAGCGATTGCATATTGATTTAAGCAAGACATCTGATAAAGTCTCTTATGTATTTTTGAAACCGTGTCCTGTATTGTGGTGCTTAAAACACCAATGGAAACATTTGTTTCAGGGTGGTTGGTATTTCCTGCACAGGTTCTTCATGAGGTGCCAGAGATACAGAAATGAATGTGTGTGCCTCTTTTCACACATGCACAGATGGCTCTCCAGGCAGGAGCTCTGCGTGCTAACACATGCCTCCCTGGTGCCTAGAGCGCTGCTTGACCTTTGCATGGTGGCGCAGGGGCAGACAGGTTGATGCTTATGGAGAAAGGCTGAATCCACCATGTCCATCTTTGGAATCTATCGGAAGTTTATTGTTTGCAGCTCCAGGCAGGGTCTCCTGAGGATGCAAGGGGAGCACCACCCTGGGCCTGCCTGTTGAGCACCTAACTTCTGAGAGGAGGAGGATTGGAACAAGTCCACAAATAACGATCTTTTTCCCTTTTTTGGAGATAGGGTCTTGCTCTGTTGCCCAGGCTGGAGTGCAGTGGCACAAACACAGCTCACCACAGCCTCAACCTCACTGGCTCAAGTAATCTTCCTGCCTCAGCCTCTTTAGTAGCTGGGGCTACAGGCACGTGCCACCACGCCTGGCTGATTTTTAAAATTTTTTTGGCAGGGTGCGGTGGCTCACGCCTGTAATCTCAGCACTTTGGAAGGCCGAGGCAGGTGGATCATCTGAGGTCAGGAATTCAAGACCAGCCTGGCCAACATGATGAAACGCCGTCTCTACTAAAAATACAAAAATTAGCTGGGCGTAGTGGCGCATGCCTGTAATCCCAGCTACTCGGGAGGTTGAGGCAGGAGAATCACTTGAACCCGGTAGGTGGAGGCTGCAGTGAGCCGAGATCACGCCACTGCACTCTAGCCTGGGCAACAGTGCGAGACTCTTTCTCAAAAAAAAAAAAAAAAAAAAATTTTTTTTTTTGTAGCTTTGCACAGCGGCAGTATTGTAGCCAATGAGATTTATCTGAGGTGCGATTATTGATAATTGAAAACTTTTCCCAGTACCCTGCTGTGATGACTTGCAATATGGTCAGCATTGGCAATTTTTGACAGTCTCTACAGAGACCGAAAAAAAAAATTTTTTTTATAGAGATGGGGTCTCACTTTGTTGCCCAGACTGGCCTCAAACTCCTGAGCTCAAGCAGTCCACCCTCCTCAGCTTCCCAAGGTGCTGGGATTACAAGTGTAAACCACTAAGCCCAGCCCACAAATCATCTTTAGACAAATTGTCTAATCATCTTTAGACAAATTGTTTAATCATCTTTAGACAATACTGAGGTGCAGGCCTTGAGTCTGTTGGTGGTGGGAAAGAGATGGTTGACTAGGGCCTTAAAGATAATAAAAATAATTAACATGCGTGTATACAGCAGGAGTGGCTTCCTGCTGTGGTCACTTCAGCGTTGGGTGAAAGTGTTCCAGCCTGGATAGCTCTCCCATGTCGTTGGCATTCCTGAAATTAGGAGACTGTTTTCATTGACTTTCTAGTGTTTGCCCTTCTGGTGGATTATTCTTCTTTTATATTGCTGGATTGGGTTTGTGGATTTATCTGGCATGCATGTAGAATAGGGGGCTGGGGACCCTAACCCTCAGTAAATATGAAGTTCCTGACTCCTTCTCACATGGGAACTCAAAGCCTTTATAGAACCGAGAGTTAGAACAGGAAGCAAGAACGCTAAGAACTTGCTAACATTTTCTCTTCATTATTCCCTGGTGGTTTCCCCGTGGTAGCTTTGTGTCATGTACGGGCACTTCCAGGAATCGGGTGCAGGGGAAATGTCTCAGTGTCTCCCCTTCTGAATCTTGGCTTCTGGAGGGAGAGATGCTGGGGTGGGAGCGCTCCTTGGTGGACTACTCAGGAGCTTAATAAAAGCAGAGGCGGCTGGAGAGCCAGGCCTGGCCTGCAGAGCCAGCACGGAGAAGCCTGGTGTAGGGCTGTCCAGCCTGCCAATTTACAGTTAAGAAGAAAGGAGATATATATGTATATATACACACACATATATGTATACACACATATACACACATATATATATACACGTATATACACATATATACACATATATATACACACACATATATATATGTGTATATATGTGTGTGTATGTGTGTGTGTGTGTCTATATATATATATATATATAGTGACAGGGTCTCACTCTGTCACCCAGGCTGGAGTGCAGTGACACGATCTTGGTTCACTGCAACCTCCGCCTCCCGGGTTCAAGCAATTCTTGTGCCTCAGCTTCCCAAGTAGCTGGGATTACAGGTGCACACCACCACGCCCAGCTTATTTTTTGGTATTTTAAGTAGAGACGGGGTTTCACCATGTTGGCCAGGCTGGTCTCGAACTCCTGACCTCAAATGATCCACCTGCCTCGGCTTCCCAAAGTGCTGGGATTACAGGCATGAGCCATGCGCCTGGCTGAAAAAAGATTTTCACAAGAACTGGAAGGTTAACTCCCTCCCAGACCCAAAGATGCAGATTCGGCCTGACCAGCAGGAATGCACATGTGCCTCTCTGTGACAAGGGCAGAACTGAGGCTGCTTCTCAGGAGACTGTGAGGGTCTAGCGTGCCCTCCCCGCAGACACGAGGGCGGGATGGAAGAGCCTTCTCTCCTCAGCATAGCCAATGGGACACCATGAATCATAGGCTTGTACTGTGGAAACTAGCAATTATGGTAATTATTCGCACTACGAAGGGCTCTTCCTCTTACCAAAGGACATTTTCCTCCCCCAAGCTGCTTCTCCTCGCTTTTAAACAGTAGCTCCTCTGTGAATAAAGGCAGAAACGTATGATTATAGGGAAGAACACAGGACGATAACATCTCTCACATTATAATGGCAAACAATGATTTGAAAATATTGGTACACCAGCTTTATCCGTAAAGCAGTTTATGTGAGTGATAACTGGTAGATAAATATGGAAAAGTAGCCGAACACACCTGACACCTCTCTGAGCTTGCTTTGTGATATGTGGGCAGCTAGAAAAAGTAGCTAATTGTTAGGTGGCTCCTTTAACATTTCCTGATCGGGAGCCTGTGAGCAGAAAAGAGCAGGTGCAGCCCTGGACAGTGGTCATGCACTGTTAGCGCGAAACCCACTGAGCTGCAGACACCCGGGTCAGCTCGGAGGAGGGAAGGAGTCGCCGTCCTGGGCCACAGTCTAGCGGGGTGGACCCTGGTGCCATCCCTTTGGTGGGACTCACCTTAGTTTCTACCAACAGCCAAATATCACAGATGCAAAGACTTGGGGGAGAAGCCCATGAACATTTTCTGAGTCCTTTAATGTATGATAAAGAAAAAAAAGAAAAAATAATAAAAGTCAACATTTGTAGAAATGTAGGTTTTGTGTTTTTTGTTTTTTTTTTTTTTTGAGGCGGAGTCTTGCTCTGTCACCCAGGCTGGAATGCAGTGGTGTGATCTCGGCTCACTGCAACCTCCGCCTCCCAGGTTCAAGCAATTCTCCTGCCTCAGCCTCCTGTATAGCTGGGACTACAGGTGCCGGCCACCACGCATGGCTAATTTTTGTATTTTTAGTAGAGATGGGGTTTCACCATGTTGGTCAGGTTGGTCTCAAACTCCCGACCTTAGGTGATCCACCCACCTCAGCCTCCCAAAGTGCTGGGATTATAGGCGTGAGCCACCGCGCCCAGCTAGAAATGTAGGTTTTATTTTTTTAATGGGATATTTGGTGATTGTGTATAGTTTTTAGACTGATGGGTAAAATGTTGAAGGTCTGTATTGCAATCCTGCCTTTACTTTCTAAAAAGGATTCCTAAATTGGTCCAGCATCAAATCAGTGTATTTTAACCCTGACGATGAGCAGTATAGTTTCAGGTCTTGAATAGCAGGGTCCCCCCACTATAACTCCCTGACAGTTCTTCCTGCCCATTGCACAAACAAAATCAGTTCATGGAGACCATGGCATTGCAGTAAAGAAAGAGTTTAGGGCCGGGCACAGTGGCTTACGCCTATAATCCCAGCACTTTGGGAGGCTGAGGCAGGCAGATCACCTGAGGTCAGGAGTTCAAGATCAGCCTGGTCAACATGGTGAAACCCCATCTCTACTAAAAATGCAAAAATTAGCCGGGCGTGGTGGCATGTGCCTATAATCCCAGCTACTCAGAAGGCTGAGGCAAGAGAATCGCTTGAACCCGGGAGGCGGAGGTTGCAGTGAGCCAAGATTACACCACTGCACTCTAGCCTGGGCGATAGAGCGAGATTCCATCTCAAAAAAAGAAAGAAAGAGTTTAATTGATGTGAGGCCGGCCATGCTACATGGAAGAGTTATTACTCAAATCAGTCTCTCCACACATCTGGGGACTAGAGTTTTTCAAAAATAGTTTGGAGTAAGGGGTGGAGGTGGCTAGGCAATGGGTGCTTGCTGCCGATTGGTCCGGGTGCAATCACAGGGGTGTGAGACTCATCCTCCTGCGTGCCGAGTGGCTTCTGGGCAGATCCAGGAGGAGCCATCACGTTGGACTTGCAAAAAACCTGAAAAGATATCTCAAAAGGTCAATCTTAGGTTCTGCAATAGAGATGCAGGAATAATTGGAGAAGTTGCAGATCTTGTGACCTCTGGAATGATGGCTGGCACCTTACCAGAATTCAGACTCCTCACCTTCTCCTAGCCTGGTAGGGTCTCTCATTAGCTTAAGAAAGCTTAGCTCCACCCTGGCTAACAGGGTGAAACCCCATCTCCACTAAAAAATACACAAAAATTAGCCGGGCGTGGTGATGGGCGCCTGTAGTCCCAGCTACTTGGGAGGCTGAGGCAGGAGAATGGCGTGAACCTGGGAGGCGGAGCTTGCAGTGAGCCGAGGTCTCGCCAGTGCACTCCAGCCTGGGCGACAGAATGAGACTCCGTCTCAAAAAAAAAAAAAAAAAAGAAAACTTAGCAAAGGTGGTTGAGTTTTGGGAAAGGGCTGTTATTATTTAAACCAGAAACTAGGCCCTGTGTGGTGGCTCCCACTTGTAATCCCAGCACTTTGGCCGAGATCATGCCACTGCACTCCAGCCTGGCGACAGAGCGAGACTCCATCTCTAAGTAAATAAATAAATCCAGATTGTACATTTTATAATACTAGAGATTCATTTTGTCATATGTTAATCCAATTTACTTTGTTAAAGGTCTCAAGATTCTGCCCTCCAAGAAAGTCTTGCCATGATTGGATAGGACCCCCAGATAAATATTCAAACCTTCGACCTGTTCACTTTTACATACCTGAAAATGAATCTCCATTGGAACAAAAGCTTAGAAAATTAAGACAAGAAACACAAGAATGGAATCAACAGTTCTGGGCAAACCAGAATTTGACTTTTAGTAAGGTAAGTTTAAGTTTTAGATCAGAACGGCCGGGCGCGGTGGCTCACGCCTGTAATCCCAGCACTTTGGGAGGCCGAGGTGGGCGGATCACGAGGTCAGGAGATCGAGACCATCCTGGCTAACATGGTGAAACGCTGTCTCTACTAAAAATACCAAAAATTAGCCGGGCGTGGTGGCAGGCACCTGTAGTCCCAGCTACTCGGGAGGCTGAGGCAGGAGAATGACGTGAACCCGGAGGCGGAGCTTGCAGGGAGTGGAGATTGTGCCACTGCACTCCAGCCTGGGCAACAGAGCCAGACTCGTCTCAAAAAAAAAAAAAAAAAAAAGTTTTAGATCAGAATGAGAAATAACACAGTTGGCCACTTGAGGGTGCTAGGTATTTAGTATATTGCGTTGTTGTTTGTTACATGGTAGTACTGGGTCTCAGTCCGTCCCCCGCACTGTATGTACGTATATGCATATAGTTTTAAAAACTAATATGTAACTGTATATAAGAAATGGTCATTCGTAGAACCACAGGTCTTGAGACTTTGAAGGAAGCAATGTATGAGCAGCAGAGCCAGAACTAGAAGTACATGTTTTACACACATACGTGTGTGTGTTTATCTTTATGAGAATACCGGTTTTTTTAGGTGGGTCACGGTGGCTCTGCAATCCCAGCACTTTGGGAGGCTGAGACGGGTGGATCACTTGAAGCCAGGAGTTTGAGAGCAGCCTGGCCAATGCAGCGAAACCTTATCTCTACTAAAAATATAAAAATGAGCCAGGTGTGGTGGCATATGCCTGTGATCCCCGTGACTTGGGAGGCTGAGGCACGAGAATTGCTTGAACCCAGGAGGTGGAGGTTGCAATGAGCCGAGATTGCGCCATTGCACTCCAGTCTGAGTGACAGCAGTGAGACCCTCAAAAAGAAACCCGTTTTTGTGATGTGTTGTCATTCTTCCCGAGAATTCAAAAAAAATTTTTTTTTTTTTTTTTTGAGATGGAGTCTCGCTGTCACCAAGCTGGAGTGCAGTGGTGCGATCTCAGCTTACTGCACCCTCCACCTCCCAGGTTCAGGCGGTTCTCTTGCCTCAACTTCCAAGTAGCTGGGATTACAGGCACGCACCGCCGTGCCCAGCTAATTTTTGTATTTTTAGTGGAGATGAGATTTCACTATGTTGGCCAGGATGGTCTTGATCCGCTGACCTCGTGATCCACCCACCTCGGCCTCCCAGAGTGTT